>NC_062565.1:8088073-9326598 GCF_022837055.1 Prionailurus viverrinus
AAATAAATCAATAAAAATTAAAAAAAAAAAAAGAAATTGTTTTTATAGTTTGTTTAAACTACCGCGAATTTCACAATATCCCTTTAGCCTGCAGGAACAGATGGTATGCGTTTTATTTTGAAATTACCCCGATCACCTTTTCCTAGTTGTAGTGTATTATCTTCTGATTTGTGAGACAACAGCTCCGAGTCCCAGGAAAGGTACAATTACACAAAAAAATTTTCCTCGTGTACAGCTATGTCAGTTAAGTACTAAAGGTTCTTCCCGATAGTGACTCAAAAGTAATCTCTCTGTAGCTTCCGTATGTTCCTTGTGGAGCATCTGCTCACATGAGTTGGCTTTCCGGGCTGGTTGAGGACCCCGATAACGATCCCATCTTGCTTGGATCGCCAGTGCCC
Source organism: Prionailurus viverrinus (assembly GCF_022837055.1). Classification (NCBI taxonomy): domain Eukaryota; kingdom Metazoa; phylum Chordata; class Mammalia; order Carnivora; family Felidae; genus Prionailurus; species Prionailurus viverrinus. The sequence continues at coordinate 8,088,472 of NC_062565.1, forward strand.
TTCCCGACAACACTGACGAAACAGCTCAAGCGCCTGGATGTAACCTGCGTGGACCCGGTTCTCACCAGGAGTGGAAGGCTGAGTTCACGGGTGTCACAAGTTGTGCGGCACCTTCCCAAAGAACACACTAATCGACTTGATTTCATTTTCTGCTTTTGCATTCACATCACTAGTCATTTTGCTCCCTTGCGGTCAACTGCATTCTCGGGCTACATAGAGGGCATCCCAAATGCAGCCTGCAATCTCACCTACCCCTCCTCAGGCTTCCTCCTGTCCAACAATAAAGCTCTGCCAATTGTGCAGAGCTGCTCGTAATCTTGGGTATGTGTGTCTAGAGTCCATTATCAGCACACAGCGGTTTCGAGGGCTTCCAAAGCCATCTGTAGAATGACATGAAAGAAGGCCTTGGATGCTCGGACAGATATTCTGACATCAGCTTGCAGGTCCTCAAGTCTCCTTGAGTAAGGCTTCTGAAGCCCCATGTTACATGAATTTTATTAAATTAAATAGAGTGGGATCGATGACGATCCTGATGTACAACACTGGCTATGAAGAGTATGTCAGACAAGACGCTGTCGACTGGTCACCCGTTTATGACATACTTGGAATTTCGGTCACTTCGACAGTTTGCAAGCTTTGCAGTGGTCACCCAAGAGTGGGTATCCTCACGGTGTCAAAGGAAGGTCAGGGAAGAGAATATGGAGGCTCTTGCACTTGCCTGGACTCATGGCTGGTCCTCACGGCTCCAGGGCATGGAGCTCCAAGGGCACTGGCGATCCAAGCAAGATGGGATCGTTATCGGGGTCCTAAGACGTCAACCAGCCTGGAAAGCCAACTCATGTGAGCAGATGCTCCACAAGGAACATACGGAAGCTACAGAGAGATTACTTTTGAGTCACTATCGGGAAGAACCTTTAATACTTAACTGACATAGCTGTACACGAGGAAAATTTTTTTGTGTAATTGTACCTTTGCTGGTCCTTTCCTGGTCCTCATGGCTCCTATAAATTAGTTGCTGTCATTGTTTCTACGATAATTTAGTATTTTTCGATATTTACTAAATAGTCCTTCCACAGTTCACATGAATAGGTGACAGTTACTTTCAGTGGCACTTTCATGAGAAGTAATTAAGTCAATCAGCTGGCACTTTTGACAGTACATTTGGCAGAAGTATTTTGGAAAAGCAACTCGAAAACTGACATTCCACAGCATTATGACTCAAACTCCTTCTCACCTGGCTCAAATATTCCACTAAGACTAAACACAAAGTCATAAAAATGAGAGGATAAACAAAAGCTTAAAACAGCCCGTAGTAGACACACAGCTGGAAAAACCAGGGTCGCTACTCGCTTTTCTGATTTCACATCGCCCTCACCTTCTTGATCACATCTCTTCCCCACAACAACGAGGTATTATTACCTCCAAGACACGGAGAAGAAAGCTGAGGCCCCTGGAGGGTGAGGGACACACTCAGAGTCCCCTAGAAGTTGAGCATCGTCCCTTACAACACACCAGCACTGACGCAGAAAAAAAGGAGATGTTTAGGGGCACCTGGCTGGCTCAGTCAGTTGAGTGTCTGACTCTTGATTTCGGCTCAGGTCATGATCTCATGGTTTGTGGGATTGAGCCCCGCGTCAGGTTCCTTGTTGACAGTGTGGAGTCTGCATGGGATTCTCTCTCCCTGTCTCTCTGCCCCTTTCCCTGGCTTGGATGCATGCACATGCTCTCTCTCTCTCTAAAAGTAAATAAATAAACTTAAAAAAAAAAGATGTTTAGGAGCAACAGGTGAGGCATATAGAGTGGAGTACCATGTATTCAGTGGCTTCTGCTTCTTCTGAGTTATTATTCCTCTATTTAAAAAATCCATATTCCAAATAATTCACAGTAGGTTTGAAATTTTCCCTATTTATTGATACACATTTTCCACCATGCTATCTTTGGTGAATCTATTCAAAGCTAAGCCCTATTCCATCTACTGTGTTTTGCATAGTGAAGATTCATCTTTATTTTTCTCACATCCGATTAGTAAAAACATCATCCTGGACCAGCATTTTATAGTGCAACACTTAGGAACGCTGGGACAGATCATTCTGGGTCTGTAATTCAGACAGAGGTAGAGGCATGAAGCTGGGGGCAGGGAGCCCAGGTAATAATGACAAAGACAGCTTCATTTTATGACCACAAAGCTGAACATAAGATTTGCTCTGGGGCTCAACTGCATCTACCTTCTTCTGACTTTCACCCAGCAAACGTCTGTGGTTTAGGAGAATGTGGGCTCACTGGTGAGAGGAAGAGAGGGGAATAGGGTGGAACAGAAGCATGAGGAAAGAGGGAACGGCAGTGACTTGAAATCCAGACACCAGAGGTACTCACTCTATCCCCAGACCACGGAGGGTTCTCTCTGTGCCTGTGTTACTGGGAACACGAGAGGCTAGGACCCAGCTCAGCGCAGGAAATGCTGTCTGCGAAGGCGATTAAACAGACCCCGGGAAGATGGCCAATGAGACCAGAGCCTAGAATGCACCACTTCATCTTCAGTTGTCTCAAGACAAGTGACCTGTTCACAAGGCAGGACCGAGTAAGGAGAGGGAAGGAGGCCAAAAGGACCATTTGCAGCTTCAGACAGCAGGCATGGATTTAAGGCCAAATTCTGCGTGTGCGTGTGTGTGTGTGTGTGTTGTCTTGTCTTGTCTTGTGTAGTACCATTCTGTGTGCGAGGTAGACGTGCCCTGACGGCTTACAACAGACGGGCTCAGGGCGACACCAGTACATGAGACATCAAGACAGTCTTATTCCAGGTCCTTGAGAGTCAACGAGAGGCAGGGAAGCTACAGATAGGATGCTAAACCTGACTGAGCCATGTCGGGTTGGTTTTTATTTTCAACATTTGGGCAAATTCTCTACTGTGCAGATTTCATCTAACTTCAGTCCTGGGGCCAAGGCCGGCGCCGGACAAAGCTGTGGAACGGGTCTTGCATCTCGGAGCCCCCTTTTGAGTCAAAGGCACAGCTTTCAGGTCTAGGGTCTGTTAAATTTTAAAATGTTGCTTCTGTTGAAGAAACGCTCACTTTCATGATCCCAACGAGATGAACTCTTAGAGGGAATTAGAGGAGCCAATATGGAGAAAAGATGGGAGGTGTGTCCAATCTGTCATCCTGACCACTGGGAAGTGTTTCTGGATGTTCTCTAGACTCTAGAACCGTAAATTAAGGTTCATAATCAGGGATTATTTTTAAGGTAAAAATTTGAGAAAATTTCGTGGGGTCAGTATAGTTCAATACCTCAGACATAAGAATTTCAGTACCAAACAACTTAATATTCAGGAAAAAAAAATTCTCAAGAATCAAAGATACTGTACTTACTAATACATCTTAGACAGGATTTGAAAAACAAAGGCTGAAACAGAAAGGACACTGTGTTTAACCTGAAGACAGCTATTCAGCATCATAAACCATTCCTGGATTCACCCTGCTGAGTCCTGGAACTGTCTGAGTGTGTTTCTTGAGTCAGTAATCAAATTGAAAACCTTTCTAAGATTTAAATTGGTCTGGCAAATTAGTCACTCACATTTTTGGTGTTTGAAACCAATGTGACCTTTCCTATCAAGGCATTATCTCAATCTCAAACCTCTGCTTCCTGTAATTAACATTGTTTTAAGAAAATATCAGCAGAAATTGACTCGTGGAAGCTGTGTCTGTATTACTTATTAAAAGCCTCACAATAGGCACAATAGACATTTGAACTGAAATGCTGAATTAATGAAAACAGCACTTTGTACTTTCCATTTGAACACGTCTTTCCTTAGCACCATAGCTTAACTTCTTTCAAAATGTAGCTTTTAGCAGAAAATGACAATTATGAGCCCTTTGAGATTTAAAATCTGAAACTCAAATGATCAAGCCTTAATAAAAGCCTAATAAATTCCTTTATGTGTTATATTATGTCTGCTTAATTACTCCAAGCCCATAAAGAAAGCAATGCAGAAGCAGAGTTTATATGTTAGCTTTACAGAAGAGTGGTTTTTGAAACTCTTTCCTCTAAATTTAATTTCTATGTATACATTTAAAAACATATATTCGGAAACATTTACAAATCTAAAACACAGATCGCTCCTATAAATATATTAAGTGGATAAGTTCTCTTGGAAGGCAAAAAGTGATTAAAGCCACCAAAAAGTTCTTTATCTCAAAACAGTATATTCTCAGTTCAGTGGGCATCTCTTTATTATTGCTAACAGTTTATCTCTTACGCTGATAGGAGAGAGAGCCACAATTTGCTTGTTGGAACTACCATTTCAATACTGTCTTTCTACAGAACATAAATAATCTTTTAATGAAGCAGGAAGTCACTGTTACTTGGAAAATGGTCTTTGCTTATCTGCTGCTGTTTAGGAAAATATTGCAAGCAAGATTATTTTTATTCTGATAATGTCAATCTTATCCAGTATCTCTGGAGGGGGGAAAATGTAGCCTTGTCAAGTACCTAAGGAAGATGACCCATATAATATAAGGTTTCCACAATGTCTTTAACTCAGAAGGACAGGGTAATTACTCCCTGCTGACACGTGTACAAGGCTGGATGTCTCTAGGTCATCCTCCCTATATACCTTGACCCTACCTTGACCGCTCCCACCCCGCCCCCACAAGACGACAAAATGGGCTTCCTGCACTAAAACTGACTCTCATTTTTCCTTAATTTGCATTTTCTAAATTTCCAGTAGCTATTTCCTTGAATTAGCCTCTGTGTAAGTAAAAATATACATGTGTCCAAAAAACGGTAGCGAATATAAAATTGTTCTTCCCCTCCAAAAGCAAAAGATGGAATGAAGACAAAAAGGTAGGAGAGCTCACCCACCATCTGAAAGCCAAAAGGTTCCTAGCAGTCGTTACTGAAGCTTTTGCACCTATGTATATTTAGTTGAACGTGGGTCTGCAAAAATATGTGCAGGCCATGAATATGCTACGTCCTGCCCATATAAGCAGAGTGCTTCCTCAGAGAACTGTCACAATTGGACAAAAGCAAACAGTAATCCCAAATCACAAGAACAAATCCTATACCTGTGGGGTCACAGTGGGTTTGTTTGTTTGTTTGTTTGTTTGTTTGTTTTAACATCTCTTGTTCTGGAAATACACTAATATGAAAATAGTCAGGACTCACTGCAAAGATCTTTTTCTTAAGAGTAGCTAGGAAGTCAGTAATCTCCGTGTCTTGTGTATATGTAAACATATCCTCAGACCCAATCCATGGTCAGTGGAACTAGAGGGAAATTTTTGAATCTCAAACTCTGCCTGGAGCAGGGGATCTACACTGAAGACACAAAACAAATACACCAGGAGGCAGGATCTCAGCAGAGTGGTCATTAAGTGGATTAGGCATCATTGTGTAGAGTGGCTATCTGTGAGAAATGTGTAAACCAGGGCAACTGAGGACATGTTCTCATAAAACAGAATATATTACAGATACGGTTATCTGCCTTGGTCTAAAAGACTTCACCGAGTACGCACCACACGTCAGGCACTGGGCTGGGCTTTGGGGAGATCTCAGTGAGCAAAACCAGATTCGGTCCTTGTCCTTTGGACAAGCTCCTTTGGGAGCTTACTATGATCTTGTAAGGGTCATGGCTATGATCAAATCATCATACACGTAGGTAACTGATGGCTGTTAAGAGCAGCGTCACCTGCTGCTATGAGAGTGTATACGGCAGTGATCTGGGTTAGTCAGACAAGCCTGGGAGAGGTTGCCTGAGGAAGCCCTGGGGGTGACAACTGGCAAGGTGACCAGGTACTAATGGGGTGAAAGACGAGAAGAGCATTTTGGGCAGGGAAACCGCATGGAAAGGCCCCGTGGTGGGAAGGAACAGCACTGCTTGAGGGAAGCAGAAGAAGGCAAGGTGTGCCCGGGGCAGAAACAGCCAGGGGGAGCCAGGGGAGAGATTCAGCCTCACACATACACAAAGGGTTTGGCCTTTTTCCTAAAGGGAATGGAGAGCCGTTGAGGAGCTTTAAGGAGAAAGGTGATATAATCAGGTTCCTTGGCCTAAAAGACCATGCTGGTTTCCCTTAGGTGAATAGACCTGAGAGGGAACTAGAATGAACTCAGAGGGACCAGTTGGAAAATGACTGCCATAGTCCACACAAGAGAAGGGGGTTGCCCAGGCCAGAGACGGTTTTAAGTAGAAACAGGCAAATGCTTCCTGGCCTGTAATCAGTGTGGTACGGCTCACTGGCAGATTTTCCTTTCTCTGGATAAGAGATGTGGTGCTGTATCTTCGGAGTGAAAGCATCTCTTGGCACAATGAAACTTTATCCTGGAAAGACAGATCACATGCAGCTACACATAGGACTACAATTATATAAAGCTAAAAATACTTAATTAGGTACACCAATGTTTCTAATTGAAAAAAAATCAAGATTAGAGGCTGACGATCTAAAAAGTTAAATGGGAAATCCCTGTGGCATGTTTGGTTATTCTGGACTGTTTTAAAGGATACAATATTTCTATTTACCTAAATTAAACCGCTTAGATTCTAGACGGCATTATTTGTAGTTAGCGATGAAATTCACACTACGTTTCCAGACTTAAACTGTCAATACTTCTATGAATACCGCCATTCACGATTTGCTTGTGACTGCTCAAGCCTCAGCAGAAGGAAAATGGAAATACATGAGGAACTGACACATATCCATAAAATGGAGCACATGCTGGGTGCTCCAGAAAGGGAAACAGAGGAGCATAGACTCATCCCGAGCTTTAGCAAACAGGTTAACCAGTGCCTGTAGTTATCGGGCTTGCAATCTCATGATGATCATGAGGGGCCCCTCCCGCCCCCACCTCCAGCAAAGCAAGCACAGCACGTCGGATCCCTGCAGATGCAGAAAGCTGAAGGCAACAAAGAAAAGCTTGGACTTTCTGTCCCTGGAATGGGACAGGACGAAATGGACTACAATAAACAACAGTTTGAGCAGGATAATTCGATGCACTGGGTCCTTAAGCTTCTCCAGATGCTGAACCCTGCTTGGGATGTGAGATCCAAGAAGAGCATTTGCCTCCTGAATAAAGTAGGGCTGGGTGAAACCCGAAAAATGAAACCTCCTTGTATACATAGAAACTGGCTCATTAACATGCATATCCTCAGGTAGCTACACCAACCCACGTATAGAATATATGCAATAGTCATACATGTTACAAACCTGTGCAGAACACCAGACTTACACATACGTACACAACAGCGCTCGACCATTGGCCTAATAAATGACAGCAGAGCCAGAAAGAAACTCAAATGCTCACGAGGACTCTTAATGTGGAAATAGCAGCATACCGGCATCAGGCTCACTTAACATCATATCGCTCCACAACGATTACAAATAAAATGCCTCCGAATAACATTTCTTTTCCAAATAAACAAGCACATGCAGACACAGATTTTCGACTGTGAAGATTTAATTCACAACAGAAGGATGTTGCTTATGGAGTGAGAAGTGAAATCACAGTCCCCCTGGGCACATCCAGGTGTCTCCCAGTTTTCCATAACAAGGCTGAGTGATGTGCTTGCATTTTCAAAGACTGTTTTGTTTCAATAAGGCCAGTTTAGGTGACTGGTAGATGTCATAATGAAATAGGAATACCGCCAAACTACTGATTTTGGTCAGGATGACTGAGAACCAACAAAACAGCGTGCTTTTACTGGTGAATATTTTTACTTGGTTTTACTTCTACGTAACTAAAGTAAAAAAAAAAAATTATAAAAGCAAAAACGAAACATCAACACAAGCATATGGTTTTGCAATTATACACCACGCTTGTGTAATCAAGGACGATGAGAAAAGACAATCTTAAGAACAATAGGTAACACTTACTGGCTGTCTGTTGTCTTATTGTGAAAGGTACTGAGTTGGTGACTTCACATACATTTATCTTGTTTAAAACCCTGCAAGGGGACTGTTATTCGCCTCATTTTAACACTTCCGTCTCAGAACATCAAAGCAAATGTGTCCAGTGTCTTAGAGCTTTTAAGTTACAGAGTAGGGCTCAAACTCCTGCGTGCTGAATTCTGCCAACCTCAAAAGCCCATCCTTCTTCCCACTCCACCTACCATCTCTAAAAATATCATCACAGAAACAAAGAACAGAGTGCAGAAAAAGAAATCAATAAACACATACTAAGAGCCCAAGGAATGCATGGCTAAAACGTGCTTCAATCCTATGCTAGAAACCTACCCAGGCAGACGGTAGAGGCTTCCACTTGGCAAAGCTTACGAGCCATTCAGGGCTCTTTTTCCTGTCTACCTCAGATGGCCGGATACAGTGGCAGGCATACCAATCTTGCTCCTCAGGGTCAAGTGATCTCTCTGTACCTTTCCAGCTGGTTACATTCGATCACTCCCACCACACAAATTCTTCAGTGGCTGCCACTCTAGCCGACCTGTCTCTATCTTCCTTTCCCTACATTCCTTCCTCGTGGGCTTGTCCCGCCATTCCACAAATGGTGCTAGAAAACCTCCCTTTCTCCCTCTCTTCTTTACAAAAGCACTCAGTGTTTTTGACGTTTAAGAAAATACAGAAGGGCGCACACAGAAATAAAATCAGGAATTATGCCACTTACAGATAACTACTGTTAACATCATTGTGTATATTTTACCAATCTCACTTTTTTCTAAGTAAATGTATAATCATTACTATTTTTATAAAATTGATACCATGTATATATGTTATCTTGTAATACTTTTTCAATGTTTGACATTATCAATAAACATTTCCTCCAACATTCAATATTCTTCTTCAACACAATTTTCAGGGACTGCATGACATTACATTATATGAATGCAGGATATGTGACTCGTCACCTATCACTGGATATTTAGGTTGTTATAAAATTTTATCATAAACAGTGCTGTAATGAACATCCTCATATATTTATATTTACTCAGATCAGCGGGTTTTTTTCTTTATAACATATGCCTCTGTACATTTGGAAGGCTTTGATATGGTCAGTTTGCCCTTCTCACAGATTGTACGTACTAAGTACTAATACATGGGAAACGGGTATCTTGAACGTAATGAGTCGCCACTTGCAAAGTGACTTAGAAGAAAATTAACTAAGCCATTCAACAAAATGCATTAACCTTCTAAATGTCCTTTTTAAAAAATGTTTATTTATTTATTTTTGAGAGAGAGAGAGAGAGAGAGAGAGAGAGAGCGAGTGCACTCTACCAGTGCAGAGCCTAATGCAGGGCTCGAACTCACATGCTCTGAGATCATGACCTGAGCCAAAATCGAGAGTCAGATGCTGAAGGACTGAGCCACCCAGGCGCCCCCAAACCTTCTAAATGTTCTAAAGACTAGGGACATAGCAAGTGGACCCAATCCTTGGTCTTATACAGCTTTCATTATATCAAGACATAAAATGAAGGAAGGAATAACAGTAAACCATAAAAAGTGCAGAAACGGGAGGTCATGGGGATGGAGAATGGCTAGATGGGCAAGGCAGGTGGTGGTGGAATGGAGTCTTGGGACTGACGAGATGTCCTGGGCAGGGTCAGGCTTCTCAGCAGCTCCTCAAACCAAGTTCCTCACCCTTCCTGCTGCCACAACTTTTCCCCTCTCCTCCCTACGCTTTCTATTTTTTATTTCTAGCTTGAAATGAGGTGAAACAAAATATTTTATTTCAAAAGTCCCCTCTCAACTATAAAAGAAAATGCTACATTAAATGCAATAGCTTCTTGGGACACCTGAGTGGCTCAGTCGGTTGAGCGCCCGACTTCGACTCAGGTCATGATCTCACGGTTCGTGAGTTTGAGCCCTGCATCGGGCTCTGTGCTGACAGCTCAGAGCCTGGAGCCCACTTCAGAATCTGTGCCTTCCTCTGTCTGCCCCTCTGCAGCTTGCACTCTGTCTCTCGCATTGTCTCAAAAATAAATAAACATTAAAAAAAAATTAAATACAATAGCTTCTTAACTCCCCACCCCCACATATATACACACTGGTTAAAAGCAGAATAATTCTGGAGAAAAAAGTAGGTAAAATAAAGCAATTACTTGGCAAAAAGTATTTTTCTAGAACATTATGCAGATGTGAATTACGTTTTTTTTCAGAACTAAGTTTCTCGATGTATCATCATCAGTACAGCAAACACTCCTCATGAATGTAAATGGCTACTGAAATTGGTCAGCAGTAAAAGGCATAAAGGTTTTAAAAGAAAGCAATCAGAACACACAGTAATTATATTCTCAAAATAACTTCACGATCCCTGCATTTTAATATTTTACATTTAGCAACCACTGAAGCTAACAGCTTCTACAAAGTATGCTACTTTTCCATTTCATGTAGATAAGAGTCAAACAATTAGAAAAATTATGTCTAATGAGTCTGCTTTAGAAACAGAGCATACTTCTTCTCTCAAGGAATAAATGTATAAAGATTGGAAAACACATCTAGACTTGGATAACATTTTGGTCTTTTAAAATACATAATATTGGTACAAAGGTAATAAATCACGCACCACTTATTTGTTTGAGGTATAAGACACTTTGCATTTAAGGGAGAAATGGAGGGGTCAGAGGGAAGGGATACTGAATCGATTTTGATTCCTTAGAGCGGTTTTACATGTGTTACCTTCTTTGTAATTAAATTTTAAGCATACACATAAAGAGCAAACCCAAGCCTTCCATCATATGTGTTCGGCAAGAGTATGGGTGATACATGCAGCATTTATCCAGTGATTATGGAAAGCGTTTTTCTGACTCCTTACATTAGTTTATTTCATCATTAAGATGACCCAGTGGGAAAATGTACTTGTATTATTTCCATTTTATGGATGAGGAAACGTAGGCACAGAAAAATGACATATCTTTTCCAAGGGTATTTGGCTAGTAAAAGGCAGAGCTGGGGATTAAAGGCAGACGTGAGTATGCATGAAATCCAGATGGCATCTAGGGTCCCACTGCCCCCTTAGTTCTAGGCTCCAACCTCCCACATTTTGTCTTATGGACAAAAGCTCCAAATGACTTCAAACATCAAGGGGTAAGGGACTTGTGTTCTCAAGGTCACGTCTAGCTCCCAACTTCTGGTCTCTTGACTTAGTTTCGTGGGTAAGTGCACACAGGGAAAAAATGCAAACCGCCTAAAATTGGATATTAGTTATTCTCCCACTACTTCTCTCCCTTTTACCACCTTCTCTTATTTATACTGAGAGAAAAATTCTACTTTTCTACTGCAGAGCACTTAGTTCTACCTTCTAGGGTCTTGTTTCCTTCTAACTCACAGCCTCAGGTTCTTACTTTGTCCATGAAACTGTTTATCAGGACGGTTTCCTAAACAACGCTATTTCCTTGCCTAAGAGGAATTCTGTTGCCGGCTGAGAGAATGATACCCTTCCCCCTCACTATGTGCACACAAATATGGAAGTGAGACATCCTATATTATGATTATTATAAAATATTGCTATTGATGATTACGTAGCTGCCATAACAGAACAAATCTGGCATATGTTCACTGACTTATCACAATAGAGACAGAAGCAATCCGAGTTCAAATGACATCAGGTTAATTCATTAAAGTCTTAACTAAATCCATACGGGAGCAATTATTTTTCTTTGTATTTGAGAAGCCATCGTTAGAAATGACAATGCTGAACGATAAAAAGAAATCACATACCTCCATCCTGTCAATGAGGTTGTCAATATACTTACCAAGTGTTAAAAAGTCATGTCAAAACACTGGTAGCAAAAACGGGCTAGGAATATAATTGGGGGCATATACAAATTACTAAATCACATGGATTTAATTCATATGAAAATGAATTTCCAAAACATCACCTACTTCTGAACCGACTTCTGAATTATTCACGTGGCTTTATATACTACAGGGGATTAAAAAGAGTAGGAGAAAGGATTTAAAAATAAATTTCAGAAAATGAAACGAAGCTTCACGAATTGCTCATATCATTAAGACTCAACAAAAATATTTCTTGAGCACTGACGCAAGGCCACCGAGGTTGACTCGTGTCTGATGCCCCCGGGAGCTGAGTGATGTACAGCCCAAGGGACTGCACACCACACGAGGTGGCCCTGTGTGTCGGGCACTCTGTTGGGCAACGACCATGAAAAATGAAGAGTAATTCATTCTTTCAGAAACAGTCTTTGCCTTCAAAACGGTGGCACAGTAATTGAAGAAAAATTGCATTAAGCATTACGGATATGTATAAAACATACTTCATAATTTTGAGCAGGAAATAAGTACAAGTTCAAAGTGAGAGCGGTTGCTGGCAGGGGCTCTCGGCCACAGCATCACTACGTGCTCCTCGAGATCAAGCCCTGCCATTAGGAGTCACCGCATCACTTGAACTCACTCAGGCAACGTTTGCTGGATGCGTGTTTGCGGAGGTGATACGTAGCACGGGTTACGCGTTGAGTAAGCAGCTGTCAGCTGTCGAAGAGGAAGGACCCTGTCTTACTCGACACACCCCCCCCCCCCCATCACCTTGCTCAAGACCTGCTACCTACCGAGCGCTCCATTCATGTTCAGCAATTTAATGGGAATTCGAGAAGGCAGCAGGTTCAACCGGAGACTATTACTATGCTCACCTGCAGGCAGAAAGTTAGGAGTCCTTCCCACCCCCCCAAAAAAAGGAGACAAAGCTTTGTCAAGGAAGAGAGGAACCTCTTCTGAGGTAGAGAAGATCATGAATGAAGCACTACAAATGCACGCAAGGGGGAGGGAAAGAACTTCAAAAAAAAAACCTGAAAACAAATAAAAAAGGTCACAGATGTCTTCATCTTCTCACTTAACGAAGGGGACAATACCCTCAGGAAGGGCATGGGTAACTGCCGGCAGACTATTACCGTTACTCCACTGGAGTGCGTAAGATCCGAGCCTTGAGAATGGCAAAGGCTGAGAATCATCATCATGTGGGTTTGGGGTGGGGGTGGGGGGGCATGCTAGGGAGAGCTAGAAAGCTTAAAAAAAAAAAAAAGATACGAACCATATTTCTCACAGCAATGCTGTAACTGTTCAATAGTTTTATCAAGGACTGTGCTAGGCACCGTGGGGAATTCAGAGAAACCAAAGATATGGCGCTTGTCCCTCAAAAGTTAAATAACAACCCCGAGAAATTTCATGGTTGGATGTGAAGAGATGCCAAAAGAAGTGAAAAAGGGCAAAACGTTCTGCAACAAGAACTATATTCAGGGCGTGTTATTTCTTTCCACGTTAAATGCTATTAATGCTCCCCTCTACTGTTTTTTTAGTGTTTATTTTGCGGCTTAGAGTCAATAAAGTCATTTTCTGGCCTTCACGTTGGAATAGTTACTTTAGTAGGTATCGGGGGTTCTTCTTCTGTTTGTGAAAAAAACTGTGTCTCTTCAAGGGTCACTGAACAAAACAGGTCACAGAGCTCTGGCTGAGCACAGGGTCATTTCTTAGGTGGGCAGCACGGATGATTTTAAGAACGACTGTGCAAACACAGGCCTGCTTCCCGGAGCTCTGTGCACAAACAGCAACTGTTACGGCTGTCCATCCGCACAGGGGCTGGGTCTGAGGGGGTTAAACCACGAGTCAAGTTATTGTCGCTTCTCTTCTGATTTAGCACAGCTTTTCTCTAATTCTCCAGAGCTAGGCGGCTGACAGCATGGATTTTTATTGAAGAAATGCTATGACATTTGTTCTAAATGTCACATTTCTCCCCCACAAACTAAAAATAGCGTCACCATACCCCTACCCCTAATAAAATTGTTGGCTTGGAAATGACATTGATAAGCAAAATGAGGCATATAACCTTTTCTCCCCTTTTCTATAAATGTTTTATTTATTCCTGAGTAACATTTGGTATCTTTTGTGGGCTGAGATCAAAGGGACAAATCAGTAAATTTCACTGCTCAAGTAGTCTTTACAGAACGGGATTGTCATTTTTTAAGGCATGTTCCAGGCAGGCACTGCTGTGAGGAGTGATCTAGTGACTGACAGAAAATATCTGTAGAAATAATGTGTGCTCTCATAGTAATGTGACATTTTATGAGCAGTTTGACTGTTTTCATTACTCGGGGTTCAGTCTGGTGAAGAGTGAGTTCGAAAGAAAGCCAGCAGCGGGATACGGAGGGCCTGTCAGGACGAAGTTGATAGGACGACCTTGAGATTGGGCTGCTGGACCTAATAAGACTTTGTGGCAATTATCTGAAAGCATTTTAAATATTAAGTTGACTTGAATGCTTAATCTGATCAATTCCAAGGTCACTGGTCCTACGGATAAGAGCGCTCGGCTGACTGATGCCAGAGAGCCAGGTTTCAAGCAAACTTGGCGGAGGCATGCGCCAGACCTGCCCTCACCGCCCTGACCGGGTTTTGTTTTCCAGGTGAAGACTTACGGCTTTCGTTACGGTGCACTGCCTAGCCCAACTATTCTCTTTGGTGGTGGAGTTGTGTAGAGAAGAAGGCACTGCTGGAAAACACAGCCCTGAACCAAAGGCCGAGAGAGCAAGCTTGCACAGGTGCTCTCGGGGCATCATCAGGAGTTCTGGTCTTTAGCGCGACAAGTAAGGACACCGTGGACCCTGCATACAAATACCAAACACCCATTTCTTTCTTGCTGCTGGAAGGGTGTGCCGTTCGGTAAATGGGCAGTTATGCCGCAAGTCTTTGCATCCTTGCTACTCATTTGAACTGGGGGGTTCAGACACGTATCTATGCGCTATTTCAGTGATGCGCCATTTGATTTTTTAATTTTTTGTTCAGTGTTTATTTTTGAGAGAAAGAGACACAGCGTGGGGTGGGGGGGCAGAGAGAGAGAGAGGGAGACACAGAATCCGAACGGGCTCCAGGCCCCGAGCTGTCAGCACAGAGCCGGACGCGGGGCTCAAACCCGCGAGCCCCAAGATCATGACCTGAGCCGAAGTCGGACGCTCAACCGACCGAGCCCCCGAGGCGCCCCTTAGCGACGCACAATTCGGAATTTCCAAAGGACTTCAGGATTGGTAGATGCGATGGACCCACTTAAAAGAGTGAATGTAGCCAGCTTCCCAGGGTTTACTTTTTTCCTGTCACGTATACAGTCACCTTCAGAAAGGCCTGAAGGTCCACTCTAAATTTTCAATTACTTTTATTAGCATTTCCCCCTTCATGGCCCATGGGTGAAGGCAGTCTCTTCCTCAGGTTCATTCACAAACACTTCCTTCTTGTCTGCCTTTCCCTCCCCCTCCAAAACAAAACATTTATTAACCAAAGCTTCCAACTGTGACAGAAATTACAGTCATGTTAATGGTACAGATGGTGTAAAAAATGCAATCTAAAAACATGATTAAAAAACTCAGGAGCTAGGTACCCCAAGTTCATCTCGGATATGGCTGACCAGACATCTATGAGGGAGGAAATACACGTTTTTGGTTAATTAATTTGCTTTTATCCATCCCTGTAATTAGAACATGCTTTTCCCCTACTTAATCCTAAAACAGTCATTAGATTTAATAAACCTTTCTCGATTGCCACAAATGAGAAAATGAATTAGTTTAAAAGTATTAAGCTGGTATTAGCGGTATGATTGTAACATTATGTGAATAAAAATGTTTTTCTTTAATTATTAAGATTAAATAATATCATAGCTTGTGGCAAAAGAGTACACAGGGTTTTCTTTTTTCTTTCTTCCTTATGTTGTTCATAAGGTACTGAAAACATTAATGTTGCCTCCACAGATTACGTTCCACCAAATGGAAGTGATTATTAATCATTCTTTCCAAAAATCAACCCATAATTAGCTTTTCCTCAAGTTAAAGTGAAGACAGAATCCCACGTGACCACAGGAAGAGAGGGTGGTCATCGTGGCCCTAACTGAAAAACTGAAAAGCTTGGTTTACATAACTTTCAAGGCTCCTGTAAACTGACAGTGGAAAGAGATGCCAGCGAGGCTTTATTATTCTTATTGTCCTGACCTCTAAGCCTCTGTGCTGTGGCCTGATCTCTCAGGGCCTCCCGAGTGGCCTCCTGCCCCCAGAGCTCCCCATCACGCTCTATTGGTCAATCCGGTAAGAGTTAAGTTATACATGTGGTAGTGCTACTTTTCACATGATGAAAAGGGTAAAAGCCTTTCTAAAAGGTGAAAAGCAGGGGCACCTGGGTGGCTCAGTCGGTTGAGCATCTGACTCTTGGTTTCGGCTCACGTCAAGGTCTCACGGTTTGTGGGTTCGAGCCCTGTGTCAGGTTCTGCGCTAACAGCACAGAGCCTGCTTGGGATTCTCTCTCTCTGTCCTTCCCTCACTCGCACATGTTCTCTCGCTCTCTCCCTCAAAATAAAAAAAATAGAATAAAAGTGAAAAACAATACACTATAAAGTTGAGGACCCAAGCTTTCCAGACTTTGTTCATCAAATGAGGAGTGGATAAGCAAGAGGACACACACACATACACACAATGGAATATTACTCAGCCATAAAAAAACAATGAAATCTCTTGCAACAACATGGATGGAGCTAGAGGGTATAATGCTAAGCAAAATAAGTCTGTCAGAGAAAGAAAAATACCACGGTTTCACTCATATGTGGAATTTAAGAAGCAAAACAGATGAACGTATGGGAACGTGGGGGAGAAGAGAGGTAAACAAACCATAAGAGACTTTTTTTTTTAATGTTTATTTATTTTTGAGAGAGAAGTAGCTCAAGCAGGGGAGGGGCAGACAGAGAGGGGGAGACAGGATCCGAAGCGGGCTCCACACTGTAGCACAGGGCCCGAGGTGGGGCTCAAACTCATAAACCACGAGATCATAACCTGACGTGAAGTCAGACACTTAACAGACACCCCATAAGAGACTCTTAACTAGAGAGAACAAACTGAGGGTTGATGGAAGGAGGTGGGTGGGGGATGGGCTAGACGGGGGATGGGCATGAAGGAAGGCACTCGTTGAGATGAGTGCTGGGTGTCGTATGTAAGTGATGAACCACTAGGTTCTGCACCTGAAACTGATCTCACACTGTTTGTTAGCTAACTGGAATTTAAATAACAACTTGAAAAAAAAAAAAAAGGAAAGTTAGAAGTCAAACACAATCATTGTAAGTAGGGAGCTGTCTATAGATCTTTATTCTGCACTTTGATCCATAGCAACATATTTATAGTCAGCTGTCATGCGGCTAATCAGAGTATGAGAATAAATGTGAAATAGCTGTTAAGGTGGAAAAAAGAAGCATCTCAACAAAATGACTTCATGCATGAAAAATAACCCACGTCGGTCCACACCTGGATCATGTGATACACTCATAAGCAAAAAACCATTGGTTGGATGGCAGGCTGTGGAGCACTGACACTTCCCCCAATCGACTCTCTGCCTGTGCCTGCTCAAGGCGCCTTTGGTCGCGGCATCCACAGTGATTATTGCTTACGGGCCGTGGGCAACTCTGGGCTCCCACAAATGTAGACGTGGACCTGGGTCATCAGATGGGAAAGGGCAGGCGAGGACAATGGCAGAGACTTGAGGGAACCCTGGACAGGAAGGTAAGTTTGACACTATCCTAGAGCGAGACTATCCTCCCAGGAATACACGAGAGGCTCTACAAGTGCTTCTACATATTCTCCTCCTCACTCCAAAACTCGGAAGGTTAAGAGCGAAGGCAACGAGCTCCAGGTGGGCCTTCCTTGGAATTGGTAGGACAGGTTAGAAAGGTTAAGGGTCAGAGATCAAAATCGTTTTGTTTTGTTTGTTTTTTTTCCCTCCTGGGCTAAGGAACATAAGCAATATTGTGGGTAATTTTTATGGAAGGATGGTACCCCACGCAGCTGTTGGTCGGTCATGTCAGCCCTGTGATTATTCTACTTTCAGAGTAGGTAAAAACCCAAGACCCAGAAGGTGCATGTTGGAGCTCTGGCCAATGCCTGGTCCCTGACTCCCAAAGCAATATTTGGTGATAAATTTTCTCTTACGAGGCAACCGCCTATGACACATGGTGCAGACCCACTAAGCAGAAAGATGCAAGTCTGGACCCGAGCAGTTGAGAAGCGCAGCATCTCGAAGCCAGTTTTCACATGCATTTATTCTAATGAAACGTGTTACATTTGAGGCCTCCATAACTCTTAGAAGATACCGCTGTGTGGCCTAGTGTCATTGGTACGGAACCACAGGGTCAGCCACAAATCAGCCGCGTGATTTTGGAGAGACAGTTTCTCTCAGCTGTGGTTGCCTCGTAGGAAAGCGAAACGGTTAGACAAGACGAGCGCCAGGATTCCTTCTAACACTAAAATTACTTGATTTCATTCTATTCGCTAATACCACAGATTGCAAAGTCTGATTTGCTATTCTTTGTTGAGATTAGCTTTGAATGCTCCCTAAAAAGAAGCTAGGAATTAAGTTAAGAATAAACTGCTCCTTTATAAATGAGGTGGAATAAAAGAGATGAGGGTCAAGTTGGATGCTTGACCTAAGGGTTAATAGAGAATTCCAGTTTTCTGGGATGTCGCTAACACAGTTTCACGGGAGAAAAAAAATATATATATACATCCTTTCTAATAATAATGTTACAAAGCTCTGGGGATTTTTTTTTCCTCCTTTCTTTTTAAGAGGTACTACAGAGGAGATATTTATTCTGAATGTGAAAAGATCAGTCGATAAATGAAGACATTTACAGTATTACTTTAATTTAAAAATTTTATAGACTTTCTGCTCTTCATCGTTAAGAACAAACATGAAAGTCTGCACACTTTTAACAGCCAGGACATTGTTCTGAGGAGGAAAAGGTGACTGCTTGGAATGACAGGCTGCGTGTCCTCTGTGCGTGCAGATAAGCTCCCCGCCTCGGGCCTGCAGACCTCATAGAAACACACGGAGGACAGTAAACCCTTTCGGTTCCAGGCTCCAGGTAACCTAAGGGGACATGACCGCCCAGTGCTCCCGCCTAGCAACACAATGAGTATTTTGGACACCTGATGAAGCAGAAGCCACATGGTGCAAATCTCTGTCTTAAAGCAAATACGAACACTCAAAACAGGACGTCTTAGAAAATATGGGAAGTGACGGCATTCCGCTGCTCTCCCCCTCCCCCTCAGCCCCAGCCTGCGTCGTCTCATTTCTTTCACTTTTATTTTTTAGTTTGGTTTTAGTTTTTTAAGTTTACTTATTTATTTTGTCAGAGAGAGAGAGAGAGATGCAGGAGGGGCAGAAAGAGAGCAGGAGAGAGAATCCCAAGCAGGTTCCACACCATCAGCGCAGAGCCCGATGGGGGGCTCGAACTCACGACCTGAGCCGAAACCAAGAGTCGGACGCAACCAACTGAGCCACTCAGGCGCCCCTCATTTCCTTCACTTTTAAATGTTTATTTTTGAGAGAGAGCAAGCAAAAAGGGGAGGATGGGGGGGGGGGCAGAGGATCCCAAGCAGGCTCCATGCTGACAGCACAGAGCCTGATGCAGGGATTGAACCCATAAACTGTGAGATCATGACCTGAGCTGAAGTCGGCCGCTTAACCGCCAGAGCCACCCAGGCGCCCCTCCTTCACCTTTCAGAACAGGTGAATCAGTCCGAACTGCCCTCAGAATCTGTTGCCAGCGTGTGACTCTGAGCCCCCGCTCACGGGACAGTCCTTGCCACATGGACGTTGTCTCAGAAACAGTTGTTACTGAACACACGGGGCCTCACTCTAGTGGAGGAAAAGCACCTAATGCTTGAGGAAGCTCTACGTCATCTGACCATGACTGTGGGGTTAATAGGACAACCATTTTCGCACATCAGAGAACTGAGGATCACAGAAAGGGACCAACCGGTTCAAGAGAATACGGCACAATAGTGAGAAGATGTTTTATGTACAATGTTTTGTGTAAAGTACTATAAATCAAAGTAATTAACAGGATTCTGGCCCAGCTCCAGAAATTAGGGTGAAATTAAAAACTTCGTACAGAAGGATATATATATATGTGTATATATATACGTATACACATATATGTATATACGTATATACATACATATACATATATGTATATACGTATATATATACACATATATGTATACACATATATGTATATACGTATATATATACACATATATATATGTATTTTTTTTTTTTGAACATAATGTGCCTGCTAAAATTCTGGTGTTTTACACTTTCGAACTCCCTCCTCAGTTGGCTGTAAATAAGGAAGTGCTCCTCCTCTCTCCCAGAATACGAGGCGATTCGGCACGGTGAGATGCACTGTTCTACAACCTGCCTTGTTCCAGGCAGGCTGCCACTGGGCGTTCAACCGAGAGCAGCCAGCTACACAATCACCCTCCTGACCAGAGTCCCTGGAGACACAGGTCTGGAGAATTATGGCATTAAGAACCAGTGTCTGACACAATCAATAGTCTCTCGGGTTGACTTAATGGGGAAAGAAAACAGAATTAAACAATTATACTGCACATGAGCATTCTACGTCAGGGTGCACAGTGGATCATTTTTATGGTTTAATAAAAATGTATTTGCTTTTGTTTATTACAAATACATCAAGAAACCGAGACGACTCGCAAAGAATGGCAGTTGGCCGGCAAGACAGCAGCTAAAAAGTAAAAGCCCGATAAATTAAAAAAATAAAATAAAATGTCGATTTCTAATTTAAATAACATCAAGCCAACTTTGCTGAGAACAAAACAAAAAACTCATGTGTGAAGTTGTCATCCTCATGATTTTTCCTCGACAAAAAAATTATCAGAAGAGCTTTTCTAATGAAAAATATTTAAGGCTTATGTGGTTCTACCCTGCCTTCATGAGACGCATTTATCATGACAGACACACTTGCTTGGATGAGACAACACTGGCTTTTTTCTTAAGATTTTATTTTTAAGTAATCTCCACCTCCAATGTGGGACTAGAACTCACAACGCCAACATCAAGGGTTGCGGGCTCCTCTGAGCCAGCCAGGCGCCCCCGTGATAGAACACTTAACCAGAAAAAAAAATAATAAGCCCGCAAAATAGGGACACAAACTTTTAGAAATTTATCACTGTGTGCGTTTTTAACTTTCGAAATCACGGTACGCTGACCTATGTGTACTTCTGGTCGCTTTTATTTTTGACCTTCTGGCAAAACCGTGTTTTTGCCTTCTAGAGATGAAATATAATGAAATGACATATGAACTTACAGCCTGGGTTCACCATCCGAGAAGAAGGATTAGGCCGAATCAGCAAACTGATGAGGTCCTTTACATTTTGAGCCTGATGGAATGATTATCTAGCTACATGTGGCAGAGATCATGCATTCTTCTCCGTAACAAGGCAAATTAGGTATTTATGCTTCTATTCCAAACAAAGCGGACGTGCTGTCTGGCAGGGATTTTTTCTACCCTAGTTAGAACTCTAGTAAGTAAAGCTTATGAGTTGGCTCATTGGCACTTCAGCCCTGCTGCTCATAAACAATCTTGATGAGGGCCATTCTGTGTCTTATTTAATAGTCAATAAGTGCACCACTGCCATTATCGTGTCGAACTTCTCGTAATAATTTTGTGAAAATAACGTTTCTGGCTTGGGTTTGCACACAAACTAGTTCATATTTATTCTTCAAGACCGCGGTTACTACAGTTTGTGCTTCCCTTTTCTCCTAACACGTTCTATTTGTATTATTTGTGTTCTTGCCTAAGCTTCTGGCTCCAATTCTCAACACAGCTGCTCGCCTCTGAGTCTTTGTAACACGCTCACGGAGCTCCTCACATCCTCGGCATGTCGGCCACTACCGCCTAGAATCTGCTCAGCTGCGGCCAATGCCACGAAGGCGCACAGTCTAGGAACCCAGCCGGCCTCGCCTGGTTCTGGAGCCCATCACTGCTGGAGTGGCAGTACACTGATGGCCGCTGGCTCACTAGGAGGCAGGTGCTAGAATTAGCTGTGCTACCACAAACCCTGCTGGATGAGGTGGGACACTGGGCACCCCAACTCTGTGGAGCTCTCCGGACACTTCTCACAGGCAGGCTCGACCCACGCAAGTCGGCTTCTTTGGGTTTTCTGCTTGGTAGTGCAGCTCTGGTCTGGGGCTACCGTCTTACCCAGAACTCGAGACAGTCAGCGGGGACCCTCATCCTCACCACTTGTGTGTGTGTGTGTGTGTGTGTCTCTCTCTCTCTCTCTCTCTCTCTCTCTCTCTCGTTAGCCCTTCCTGTGCCAGGAGCAGAGGAAAGAAAGGAAAGGATCAGCAGTTACGTTCCTGCTTCCCTCAGCACCCAGTCTGGAATCTGGTGGGAAACAAGGTCATTGCTATCCTCGACCACTGACACTCAAAAAGCTGGGGTGAAGACCAGCTTTCAAAAAGAATGTTCCCGCCTTTTGTTCTTCTTTTCTCTTCTGACAAATATCTCAGGTGCATCAGCAACCAGCTCACTTCTAAAATACGATAAAAATTAGTGACCAGAAAAGTAACGTTAAAAAGACTTTTTATTAAAGACTGAAGAGACACAAAATTATTCTGTCAGATTCCAAGATCTTAATCCCACTTCTGCAGTTGTCTCCCTTGGGACAGGCAGGGTCTGGGGGCCGTGCTCAGAACCGCACTGGCCATGGCCACCCACTGTCCTTTCCCACCCGTGGTCTTAGAGCTACCGAGGGGATTGAGCCCGAGCCAGCCCCACCATAGGGATAATCTCCCATCCTTTCCCCTTACTCTCACCTACCCCTGCACAACCTCCCTCCATCCACGGTGTCTGTGTTGCCAATATCCCAGCATGCCTCGTGCCGAGGCTCTTCCTAGCTATGAAAAGCGCACGACTGATATTTGCCAAATGAACTCATTCTTGTCTGAAAACGTCACTGATTCGTTCATTCAAAAAAATTTTGATTAAGTGCTCAGTATGTGTCAGGGACTGGATGAGCTCCTAGGACATCCAACTTGTTCTTAAACAGTTTTTAGTCTGGTGGGAAAGATGGAAAGTAAACAGACAACCACAGTTCATTGGGATAAATGTCACGGCAGAGGGAAGTGCAATTGCTTTGAAGACACATAAAAGTGCCTCTTATCCCAGTCTGGGTTTGAAACCAGCAAAAGCTTCTTGGAGGAGGTGGTGCCTAAGCGGAGTCCTGAGAGATTATAGAAGATGTTCACTAGAAGAGAAAGTGGGATAAAAGCAGAAGAAACAAAATCTACAAAGATAAAGAAATAGAGCTGGGTACGGTCCAGAAGTAGCTCAGTGAAGCTTAAATATACAGTACAAGGGGTAGTGGTGAATAGGAGGTCTGAATATTAGGAGGGGCAGAAGCAATCTGGTGGTTCCTTTTTTAAAAATTTGTTTTAAAGTTTATTTATTTGAGAGAGACAAGAGAGCACACGAGCAGGGGCAGGGCAGAGAGAGAGGGAGAGAAAGAGAGAATCTAAGGCAGGTTTCACACTGTCAGCACAGAGCCTGATGCAGGGATCGAACTCACAAACTGTGAGATTGTGACCTGAGCCGAGACCAAGAGTTGTACGCTTAACCGACTGAGCCACCCAGGTGCCCCACGAATCCAACAGTTCTTGGTGAGGTGTATTAGTGGTATTGTGAGCACAACAATTTTTTGCTTGTGAAGGACTGTGCCACATTTGAGAGATTTAACGTCCCGGGTCCCTGCCCACGAAATTCCAGTATACTGTGATGGTGACATCAACCCCGGTTGAGAACCTTGGGTAGATGGATGATTTCATCAAAAGCAGACAAGTCTCTTAGGAGGAGGCAGAGGTACCAATTTGCCTGAAATCAAGTGTTCTCCTAAAGGTATTCCAAGGAAAACCACGTCAGCCATGTCCAAGGTTTTTCCAAAGAAAATCACATCAGACGTCTGTAAGTAACTTTACTATCAATTCAATTCCACTCAGCAAGTGTTTATTTAAAACCCACGAAATGTCAACTACTAGACTAGTTTCCTTTCAGGGAATTTGAAAATGTAAGATTGAGTCTGTACCCATGAGAAAGTTAGCCTGGTTGTTAAGACATAATTAGGCAAACACGTGAGGCGGTATATAATCCAGTGTTTGACGGTGGATTATCCATAGGTTTCATGGGAATACCAAGCAACTGAGTGGATTCCTCTCTATTCTGACATCTTGATCTTTCCTGCATCTTGACCCACATCCTCTATCGGCAGAGTACAACACGGAAAGACAGAGAAAGTCAGCAGGGAGCTGAGATCCCTGACGACTGCCTGTGAGTCTTCCCAGTGTTCCCCTTATTAGAGATTCTGGAGAAAGTACTATTCTAACTTACTTGGGAAAAACAAAAATATTCTTGCCTATATAATATATATTGTAATAATTAATAAGATTTTCATTGTGTTTCATATGCTTTCCGTAAGTGGAGATTTTAAGGAAAGGCACAATAACACTGATTTTGCACTGAAGGCAGCAATTACTCTTCTCTACTTTTTCCGGCTCTGTTACGTCTTTCGTAGGAGATACTGACAGTCAGAAATACCTACATCTAGTAGCTGTGCTCTAACCGCCATCCTCTGCTCCGTTCCCAATGCCCTTCCTTGACAACACTATGCATTTTACTGGACTACCTGGTCACAAAATGTAATGGGCTTCTGCCCAAAGGGAACAGTTTCCAGTGATTTGTGGATCCTTATGGGGATCACAGGTCATCGAAAGTAATGTCTTAAGGGGGAAAAAGCCAATTCAAAGTTACAATTTTGGGGGACACTAGAATTGACAAGTTCCCAAAAGCAGGTTCGAAAATAAGAAAATTCATTAATATGTGAGAATCAACAATTAGTAGTTAATACTTGGGCTTAAATTCTTCTTTCTTGTCTTAAAATGAAAAGAGCTGGGGAGATTCTCATACTGACCCTTCTCAATAATTTATATCTCGTAATGGAAGTGTTTATCACATTCTTTCCTGAAAGCGGTCTTGACCGTGGATGACTGGAGACAGCAAGAGGTTGTCGAGGCCACAGCAATGAAAAGGTCATGCAAAGGGTAAAGGAGACACCAACTGCTGGAAGAGGCAAACTTTACTTCACAATGTTCTCCAGGGTTGGATCTGACTTTGAATTTATGTATAAAAATGGGCTTGCCTGAGCTAATGCATGATGTGTGTATGTTTTCATTAGAATGTATTTTTCTCAACTGCCATGGAAATGACGTGAGAAATAAAACATGAAAATATTTAATAATTCAGTATTTCTAAGTGTCTAGACTACCGAGCATATTAAATAGTAATTGTTCAGAAGGAAGGGAAAGGAAATGGGTAAGAGACTTTATGAGTATTTACTTACAATGAATCAGTTGTTCGCAGAGGTTTATTTCTCACAAAAAGGAGATACTATTTCCCCTTTTTTTTTTCCAGATGACAAATGTGAGGGTCAGACAGATTAGGAAATGTGCCCAAAGTTTTGCAGCTGGTAAACGAGGCAATGCACATTCCACACCAGATTCACTTGAACTGCTCTTTCTGATACACACCATGCTACCTAGATGTCTTAGCAAATTTGGATTACGAAGTGTTAGAAAATAAAATGACGTTCATTACAGAATGGGCATTGCAAAAGCTCTGGGTTGTGGCTGCCTGTGGTTGAAATGACAAAATGAATGGTCTCCACAAACTCACATGAACGCTTGCGTGCCCAACTCCCCCCCCCCCCCCCCCCCCCCCCGCCCCGGGTAGTGCCGGTTACTATGGCCAAGCGACTGAATGTATTTGGAGGAACGGTTTTCTTTTGCCTAACAAAATGCAGGTAAGCATAAACCACCCAGATCTTTCGGGGTGGAGGGCTACAAGCATCATTTGAAACAAAAAGATGACCCTGGTAAACTGCTCTGCTAATGTTCAAGGGAGGAAGGGGAAAATGAATAAAACAGCAAGAATACAACTGGAATCAGAAACAGGAAGAAGGAAGGACAAAATGCTGGGTACCAGGCACATGTTATCTGTTACCTAGAGAACTTTTCTAGAAATGCTTATGAACAATAAGCGGGGAATGGAAAACTGAGCAGCCAAGATGTTAAGGCTTCCCGCTCCTGGGAAAAATATGGACATCGCGGCCTGTAAGCCGCTGGATCCTGACAGGCAGCTTCCCACCCCATCCAACATTTAGTTACATTAACCATTTGAGAGACGCTCCTTTCATTATACCATGTTTCTGCCATCTGAAAATGATGAGCTCAAGCAGCAATCATGCTGCCATTTTACCCCATGAATAGGTTCTCTTAATGAAGAGTTATTGCTTTAGAAAAGAAAACCAATTCACATTTTGTATGTTTTATTTAAAAAAATCCCAAATCATAAAAATAAAGACTCCTTCAAAAGATAAGTATCTCATATACTTAGAAGAATATCTCATATATTTATCATTCCAAGGCGTTTTCATGCCGTAACTACCTTTTGAATATAGTAACGGGCTGTGGAAAAGGAAAGAAGGGGTAGTTCCTTTCTTTACAGGACAAACCCACCTTTGGCAGTGAAGGTCGAGTGCAGACTAAATAACTGAAATAACTCACAGCTAGTAATACACAGGTTGATCACCTATCAACTGAACTACTAAACTATCAACTATCAACTAGCTACTAAAAATAGTTTTGGCAGGAACACGGTCTTCAGCTCGCAACCGTGCAACTGCGGCATACCAGGTGAACTATGAGACCAGGGATTCTGAAAAGCAAATGTTCTCTCCCCATAATAAGTTGGAGGAGTCTTGGTGACCTTTTGTTCACATTAATGCTGACAAACTCTGCATAGTGCATGACTGTCCCACCCTCCAGCGCCTTCCAGTGGTTTCCTGCTTGTATTCCAATCAGTGTATTCAACGGTTGTAGATATGGGACAGGACGCGTTAGCGTGAAAGGGTGGGGTGGTGAGGCCATAGCTATGGTAGACATCAGTCTGGACTATCAATAACCTTGGAGGCCTTTGGGAAAAGTAGCAGGCAAATCATTTATCTGCTTATTAACAATCATTTATTGCAGTAGAGATAGCTAGGAAGTAACTCCTCAGGATTCTCTTTATGATTTGAAATAGAGTCAAAACAGTGCAGTGTTGTTAAGGACAAAGCACTGGACAGCTATTTGAACAGGTATGTGCTCAGTTTCTGGGTTATAGTTTAAGTCAGACATGAAACCCAAGAAGGTAAGTTGGGGCCATATGTCCTTGGTGAATTGGTACACAAACCTCCAAATGTATGTTTTAGGGAGGGAAACATGGGCATCTCTAGGTCTGAGGGGAATGAGGAATAAATTTATCTGAATCAAATAATTAATTAGTCTTGGTTCCCGTAACCATTTTCAGGCGTGATGATAGCACTGACTTCCTCCTGCTTTCAAAGTTTCAAATGATCTTCAGTTAAACTTTTATAACGCGGTTCCTCTAAAAGATCTCTGTGCATAATTAATAATAGCGGCATCAGTGGCATTATGTAGGACTGTTAGAAGTAAAACCAGCTCTTTGCTTCTCTTCTGCCCAACACACAGTAGGTTGACACGTGGGAGCGCACAATACCTTGTGCTCTGGGTTCCCAGGTGCCCTGCATACAGTAACTGAACGATCACATGAACAGAAGTTTCTGTCAAATTTCATACAACGACTACTGAGTCCCATTGACAATGCTGGGAACAGGGCAAGACTTACACTGTTTGCAGACACAAAAATCTGCTCTCTGATGCTAGGTGCAGTGTTTAGGGGATACCTGATTTCACCTCAAGTCAAAGGGAACACAAAATACAGTCTAGAACGGAAGTTATTTTGCTGGATTTGGAGAACCATACGTGTCTGATTATCCTTCAGACAAGCTGGAAACATTAAAAAGTGCTTAAAATTCAATAATAATGTAAGTGTTCATATATTCGTGACACAAGAGTATAGATTCATTAAAATGCTACAGATTTTAAAATGACATGTTTTTGTATTTATGCATTTGAAAGAGGTGTATTTATCGTTCTGGGGGTTCAGTGCACTTTGAATCCAAGTCTAATGACAACCTGCAGAAGAAGGGAGAGGTTGTCTAGTTCGCTAACTTGTCCATCTGTTCGTGCCCTCCCTCCTGCGTGGCCCCCGTTCTCCGACGAGGAAGTAGAGCCATGGCCTTTGAAAGCTGTCGTTCTGGCACTGCGTCCCCGAACTAATAAAATGTTCTGGTTTAAAAGTCCCCCCTCCCAGCCCCATTTCAGTCCTGTCCCAGCTTCAGAATGAATGTCCTTAATTTTAAGGAAGCACAGCCCAATAGTTCACACGTTGCCCAAAGAAGGAAATTAAATTATGCTGTATTTCTCTAGCATATGGTCCTGTACAGGGGAAAAGATAGTGTTCGGCCCCTGCCGTAAACTCTAGGGGGAATTTATACAAGAAGAGGATCTTAAGCAGCAGGAAACACATGTATTCATCATTTTACTGCTTCTCCAATTTACTGTGACAGAAAGAGAATGGATCCCAGCGCAAAGTCTCATGAACAGAACAGAAGAAATTCAGGAAAGTTCAATCAATGACAGTACCTAGATTTTTATAGTATTTAAAAGTGTATAACGCATGTGGCCATCTTTTTTGACCCTTAATGATGGAGCAGGGATGATCTCCATGTTTAAGATAAGGAATCAGGTCTGAGGTTATTAAAGATAGGACTTTTTTTTAGATAAAAAGCTCACCAAGGCTATTATATCTTAGAAGGAGGGTTAATCTGGAGACAGACCAGGCAGTTTGGACCCATTTTCAACATCACCCAACTAGTCACATGGTGGAGGGAAGGCCTGAACCCCTGCCTTCTCATAGCAAAATCGCTACTTTTTACAGACGCCAGAACTAAATCAGTGTTCTCATGGTCAGAAGCCCTGTTTATTACAGACTTTCTGTTCTCTAGTTTGTCAATTCTTGGTAGTGAATGTATTTTTTTTTAAAGCCAATGAACAGGGTGAATTAAGCAATAATGGGATCTAAATTATTGGGTGAAACACCTAAAAATACCTTAAAAATAAGAAATGAATGGATGGAATATTTAATTTTACTCATTTTACTCCTAAAATGATTTTTTTCCCAGCTTTATATATGTTCTGTTAATATCTTAAACTGTTAAGGTGTCAGCCTGGACCCATGTGTTACATTTTATGGAGTGACTATTGGTACCGCTCATGGTGCTTACGTGACTAATTAAACCTCACTGAAATGATGTTTCAAACAGAAGCTGTAATTTACTTATTTCTCAGCAAAAACTACGATCATCTGCCTTGCGTCCCATGCATTATTCCATGATTGATTACAGTTACAGTGTAGACTGTATTTTGCATTCGGCAACACGCAAGCATTAATCGTCGCTCATTCCTCAATAGTATAATTCATTAAAATACATATTTTGAATCTGGGGCACATACAAGAAGATGTAACCACAGAGGAATAGAGTGCTGTTATGACAAAACATAATTAATAAAACATAGAATGTGTTTTACGAAGTTATGGTTTTAATTTGCTACCTTAAGAAATATGCTCTAGCAATTTTGCACAAGGTAACTTCCCATGAGAATTACCCTCCCCTTACCCTCCCTCTTCTAGGTACTGAAAGGATTATGATTAATGCACACTAAATCTCTCTTAACTGGAGAAGGTCCTAGCAAATTTCTAAAACCAAACTGAAGCTACTTGTAAGTATGATGGTCCTAAATCTGGAGTAAACTTTGTTTGACTTGTGAATTCCTATCCTGTCTGTCCTGGTCGGTCTGTCTCTCTCCTCTCCTCTCCTCTCCTCTCCTCTCCTCTCCTCTCCTCTCCTCTCCTCTCCTTTCTGGATGTTATTACACAGCAGGGGACACACTGTGTCAAAAGTGGACCCAGCCGGAGGCAGCACAAAAGAGCAGGGTCACATACACCCCCAGCGACCTCAGCAAACAGATGACCTACATTTGATGCAAGCAGTTCACATGAGAAAAAGTAAATCTGTGCTCCTTGCATTGAACCTGTATTTTAAGAGGCAATTAGGTATATACAAAGTAAATATGTGTAAGGTAAGTATTACAGACATACGTCACTCTAAATTCATACAAGACATCAGCGAAATTATATATGTTCATGTAAATGTGCACATGGTCCTCCGTCTCTTAATTCCTCAATCTTCATAAACAAATGTACTAGTGGGAGGTTAGTACAAGTAAAAACAGCATTAATGGGTCGCATATTAATATTTATGTTTTACTATATAAAGACCTTGCATACATTATGACTCTGTTTTGCAAGCTGAATGAATAACTAACGTTACATTATGTATGGGTACATATTAAACAGACATGTCTACACTTTCTTAGTTCAGGATATGATTAATGCAGCCTATCAGAAGCCAGATGGTGCAGAACCAGAACCATCAATCAAAATGAAAAGACCACTGCGTGCTATCCACAATGAGGTTCTCACAAATGGAGATTCTGTTCACAGACCCTAACTGGTAATAGGCAGAAAACGCCAAGAACATAGCTACACTGTCCCACTGGGATAAAAAGTCGTAGCTCAGGCTTGGCTAGATAAAAAATCTGGCACAGGAACATTCATTGCTGGAGCCCTGAGCAGCGGAGCCGGGAAAGCCTGAGCACACCAGACAGCCTGTCCTTAAAATTAAAAAAAAAAAAAAAAAAAATTAGAAGCTTCTAAATTTTTTTTAATAATGTTTGAACTGATGACAGTATCTGTCAAACAGTAACTATTTCCCATATGATTTAGCATGGGACAATGCCACGTAGTCACAAAGCAGCTGCCACGGTCTGCCTGACAACGTGAGCTGCCGTCCTGTTTCTCCTGCACAGGCTTTATTACAAATAACCCCACATGCTTTAGTGTTACTTTGCAGCCTTTCTCCACGGAATCTAGGGGAAACAATTTTAATCTGTTATGTTTAATACTAATGACTATTTTTGGGGAAGTTGTAGGGAGAAGGGTGGTCCAAGATGTTTCCTGTTCCTTTAATAGCTTTACATAAAAATAACTAGAGAAACACAAAGTGCTTTGTCTTTGTAAATGGATCATGTGTACTTAGAAAATGTTAAATAATCCCCATGTGCCGTGGGACCTAAGGAAAAAAAATTAAAACAAATATATAGGTTCTAATTGCTACTAGTCACTGAAATACCATTTGGAATTCTGATTTTGTGGAGTTTTGGGAGATAAACAGATATGCAGGAAAGGAGAAAATTCCAGGAAACACAAACTTCTTCCAGAAGAGTGATGTAGCCAAAATGAGATAAATAATACATTAAACCCACAAATATAAAAGGCTAATGGAAGTGAAAGTATTTGGAAAAATCTAAAGATATTTCTGCTTTACTATAAAAATTATATTATAGCCCGTATAACTTGACATGTGACATAATTTGGAAAGAGAACAGCCTACTTTTTACTCTTGTAGCAATAATGAAAACAGGAGTGACTATGCATATTAACATAAATAAGACCTTAAGTGAAATGGTTGAGTTTGAGATTTTAAAACTTTTGGCATTTTTTTTCCCCCTTTCCATTATCATGTCTTAAAATAGGACCGGCATGCTAACTTACGTAAAATTTTGTTATCATCCTTTCTCTAAAAATATGAGCATTTTCCACATTGTTATAAATTCTGTATTCTGTATAGATAATATTTATTGGCTGGGTGTCATTACACTGCACATATACACTATGACTGACTCATATAATCGACTTCCTTAATGGTAGACGTTAATTTAAGTTTCTGCTCTCTCTCCCCTATTATTAATAATAATACAGTGGACGTTATTGTGAAAGGTGGCATTTGTGTCTTAAGATTATTTCCTTAGAACAGATTCTCAGAAGCTGACTTGCTGAGCTAAGTGAAAACGTAAAGGCTTTTTCTTCAATTTATGTTCTCATCCAGTACTGAGTAGCCTAAATTTAAAAATCTTTGGTAATTTTGGGGTGCCTGGGTGGCTCAATGAGTTGAGTGTCCGACTACGGCTCAGGTCATGATCTCGCGGTTCACAAGTTTGAGCCCCGCGTCGGGCTGTGTGTTGACAGCTTGGAGCCTGGAACCTGCTTCGGATTCTGTGTCTCCCTCTCTCTTCGCCCCTCCCCACTCGCACGCTGTCTCTCTGTCTCTCTCTCTCTCAAAAATAAATAAAAACATTAAAAAAAAGTCCTTAGTAATTTTATAGATATAAATGATGTTTAACTGTAAATTAAATTTGTAATATTTTATTTTTTAATTTTTTTTTTCAACGTTTATTTATTTTTGGGACAGAGAGAGACAGAGCGGGGGAGGGTCAGAGAGAGAGAGGGAGACACAGAATCAGAAACAGGCTCCAGGCTCCGAGCCATCAGCCCAGAGCCTGACGCGGGGCTCGAACTCCCGGACCGCGAGATCGTGACCTGGCTGAAGTTGGACGCTTAACCGACTGCGCCACCCAGGCGCCCCAAATTTGTAATATTTTAATAACCAGCTAGGTTAAGACGTTTTCTGTAGCTAACAACTACTTCCTTCTTAAAATCTTAATGATGTCTTAGAAAAGTATCATTTTTATCTCCTCGTAAAAAAGAATCACAAAGTAGTCCTCCTTCGAATACTGACTTTGTTTAATTACTTGGAAGTAATGAAATGTGCTCCTTTAAAATATTTAAAAATATTTTTCCTTAATTCAGACCTTGCATACATTATGACTCTGATTTGCAAGCTGAATGAATAACTGACATTACATTCATTTAGGGGTACGTATGAAATAGACATGTTTGTGCCTTCTTGGTTCAGGATGTGATTAAGGGAGTTTCTGGTCTCCCCTGACTCTAGTTCAAATCAGTGAAAATTTAACATAAATAACTCAATGCTTTGAACTGAGCAATAGCATTTTAGAGTAACCTTTGAGATTTTATGGTCTTTGTTTCCAGTGTTGCAAACCCTAAAAAGACAGCTCCTTGCAGGACCTCCCTCCCATGAAATGTGTATCTGGTTTACTTCTACCGAAACCTGAACACTGAGGAGGCCAGCATCAAGTTCCTTTGGCCTCGCTCATGTTGACTTTCTGAAATACATATAATAACATGGACCTCACCAAAGTCATGAAGAGGCATGGTATGAGCGAAAAGTAATTGTGATCAAAACATATGCAAACACACCATTAAATGGTTCAACAAGAAAGTCAAAATTAAACTGATACAGAAACCATGCATCTTTCTAGAACTAGACGTTATTGAGCGAACACCCAAAAGACCTCATCTGCCGTGAAGAATGGTATTTCCAAAATTCAGTGGTTGGTTTTTAAAGATTATATTTTATTTTATATTTTTATTTACTGAAATCCATGTTAGTTAATATACAGTGTAATAATGGTTTTAGGAGAATTTAGTGATTCATCACTTACATATAACACCCAGTGCTCATCTCAACAAGTGCCCTCCTTAATACCTATCACCCATCTAGCCCATCCCCACCCCCCAACACCCTTCCAGCAGCCCTCAGTTTGTTTCCTGTATTTAAGAGTCTCTTATGGTTTGCCTCCCTCTCTGTTTTTATCTTATTTTTCCTTCCCTTCCCCTATGGTCATTTGTTTCTTAAATTCCACATATGAGTGAAATCATATGCTATTTGTCTTTCTCTGACTGACTTACTCTGTCTAACATAATACACTCTAGTTCCATCCACATTGTTGCAAATGGCAAGATTTTATTTTTAAGTAATCTCTGTGACTCACTTGAACTCACAACCCGAGATCCGAGTTTCATGCTCTACCAATTGAGCCAGCCAGGCGCCCCAGTGAGGTTTATATTCAAAACAGATAATACACTTAAAAAACAATTATCAGAGCCAACCAGATTTTGAAAAAAATCCAGAGTCATCCAAATTTCCTCTGGCCTAGTCGCAGCCTGTTTAAAGGAAAGTAATATTTACTTCGTTCCACATTATAGAAATTGTCATATAAAAAGTCAACAATTCGGAAGCACAGACGCACAACGTTGGCATTATACTGAAGGCTCTTTTGTGACTGCTTATTGAACTCTGGCGTACCATAAGCCCTGGCTACCCTGTACTGTCAAACAGTCTTCGGGAACACTTTCTTACGTTCCAGTGTGGCAGCTCGTGCAGGGGGAAAAATCGCGGCTAAGAGACCCACAGGACCGTGACAGGACAATCACATACGGTTCTCCCTGGCAGGTCTTCTCATCCTGGCGACTTGGTGACTTCTGCCCGACCTTCCTCTTGCGACCCTGGTTTTCCAACCCTCGCCGCTGTAATTCCTCGGGCGCTGGGTGTGGGATTATCCGCCAGGGAGTAAAGGAATGACCACGAGCCTGGCCCATTCTGTGGCCTTCTTCCAGCAGAAGAGCGAAACAGGCAAGCTGCAGTTGCTTTCTTTGATGCAAATCCACAACGGGTCCACATAACCCAAGAGTGGTCGTTGTCTTCTACTAGACCCCTCAAACCTCTGTGGTCTGAATACCTGGCCTCTGATCAAAACCAAGTAACCTGGAAAGTCACATGGAGCTGAGCCAGTCGAGTTTAAATCAACCTCGGGGGCTTAAAATGCTAAGCCCAGTTTGCCAACAGATGGGATGCACCGGAGTTTTGAGTCGCAGAGTAACCGGAAATAAAAGGTGTTTTTACTCTGTAGGATGCAAATACTGAAAATCCACAATAGCCACAAACACACACAAACAACAATGATCAGAAAACCAAAAAACATCTTGTGGTGAAGTGGAAGGCCTGGGAGACGGGGAGGGAGCAAATCTGATTTTAAGGTAGAGTTTTCTCATTAGCCAGCTGCCTGCGCAACTTAGCTCCGGTGGGCCTCGGTTTCCATATTGAAATGGAAAAGAGCGAAAAAGGAAGGGGCTGTATTAAGCTGACCTTACAATCCCTTCCAGTGCTAACATTCAATGAGTCTTATTTTTTTTAACGTTTTTTATTTTGAGGGGCACCTGGGTGGCTAAGTCGGGTGAATGTCCGACTTGAGCCCAGGTCATGATCTAGCAGTTTGTGAGTTCGAGCCCTGCGTTGGGCTCTCTTCTGTCAAACTGTCAGTGCGGAGCCCATTTTGGGTCCTCAGTTCCTCTCTCTGTCCCTTCCCCACTCACACTCTCCCCCAAATAAATAAATATTAAAAAAAATAAATGTTTATTTTTGAGAGAGTGTGAGAGCAAGCATGAGAGAGTGAGTGGGGGAGGAGCGAGGGGTTGGGGGGGAAGACCATCCTAAGAGGGCTCTGTGCTGACAGCAGAGAGCCTGATGCGGGACCCAACTCACCGACAGTGAGATCATGATCTGGGCCGAAGTCAGATGCTTAACCGACTGAGCCACCCAGGTGCCCCTCAATGATTCTACATACAGACTCTATTACTTTGACTATTTAAGGGACAAACATAAAAATCCATCTATTACCAATATATTGGCATATGTAAGGTAATGTGATTTGGGGCCATATCTAGAGTTATCAGTTATCAGATATTATTCTATCTTTTCTCCCTTTTTTTTGGGGGGGGGGGGTTGCTGCAGGACAAGCCTGTTGATGTAAGGGAAGGCTGGGTCGTGTCAATCAGGCTGTAGTACTGATGAGTCGACGTGCATCTAAGCAGATTGGAAGGTGCAGGTTACTGTCAGGGCAAGTGTGAATCAGGAGGTCCACTTTGGGTTCACATGTGTGAGTTAGCTTTTTGACCCTTTCCTCCACAGGCTTTTCACTAACTGTTAGGATATCTTGAACTGCCTCAGTGCTATTCTACAATTTTAAAGTTAAAACACACATACACACACACAGGCACCTGGGTGGCTCAGCTGGTTAAGCATCCGACTCTTGGTCTCAGGTCATGAGCTCACAGTTTTGTGAGTTCAAGCCCTGAGTTGGGCTCTGGAGCATGGAGCTTGCCTGGGATTCTCTCTCATTTGTATTTTCTTTCTTTCTCTCTCTCTCCTCTCTCCTCTCTCCACCCCTCCTCTATAGACTTGTGCTGTCTCTGTCTCTCTCAAAATAAGTAAGTCAACTTAAAAACACACACAAATTTAATCGGCTCACAGAGAGAACCAGAACAATATTTTCATTTTTCTCCTTTAGATTTCCAGCTGGTTAGATTCTTATCCAGTTGAAGGACCCTGGTGATACTTTCTAGTATCTAATCACATATGTGCTTTAACCACAATAAAGTTACTTCACTGCTAATACTCTTTTATACATATCTAATTATAACACTAAGTGTTTACTGATGGAGTTTGTAAAGACAACTGTAACAGCTAACATTTATTAAGCACTTACTACATGCAGAGCACTGTTCCCATCTCTTTAACATATATTCCTTTTTTAAATTCCTTCTATGGGGGTAGGCGCTATTTTTCTCAATCTCCCTTTTAGAGATTAGCTCAGAGAAGTGAAGCAAATTGCCCACGTTGCACAGCTACAAAATGGCAGATTAAAACCCTGGGTAGAATGCTTCTCTATTGAAAACTGTCCAAAATAGTTTCAAAGCTTACTGAGTTCTGTAAGTTGTATGGTACAATGGCCCGTTATGCTGTTCAATGCCCCTTAACAGCAAGATGGATGGGATACATTCTATTTAGAAATCTGCCTTAAGAAAAGGTTGTCACTCCTCTTGAATGATAATACATTCCGTTATTACAAAACAAAAGCTGTGCACTTGGCTGTTTACCTATTTGCCTTTGCTCCCCAGAAGACTTGGCTTTTATCCTCCACTGTAGCAATGACTCAGATTTTGTGGGTGAACAACACGGTTCTTCTTATTTTGTACGAGGACGTACTATTAGGGACTTTTTACATACATTAGGGACTTTTGTCTGAGGCCTCAGACAAAAACAAAAATAAAAACAAAACAGGTTTTAAGTAACAGAAGCAATGCGTTAGCAATACAGAATTACATTTTCGTTATAATGACATTTTCTTTGACCAGGTAAACTCGACCTGATGGGGCAGTGAAATAGTCAATAACAATTAACTGGGCCTTTTTATTGTCTGCTTTAACATACATTATCTCATGTGATACAGTAACTGTCAGAGAAGACAGGTATGACTTCTATCTGCACCTAGCAGGTAACGAAACTAGTGTCAGAGAAAATAGCTTCTCCAAAGTCAAGTGACAAAATGTCAACTTGAAGTCAGTTCTTCAGACTCTATTTACCATACTTCTGGTATTCAGTGCAATGAGTCTTATTATTTGTAAATATATATATACATATATATATATATAATGTATATATTAAATTCACAAATCCTACGACAGTGATTTCTTACATTATTTATAAAAATATACTGCTTAAAAAGCAGAACATAGAACTATTTTGTTGCATTCACTTCACCAGAGATTCAAAATGGTCCAATATGACCCAGCAATTTCACTATACATGTGTGTGTGACACTTCAAATTCAAAGCACATTGCTCAAACGTTGCTGAAATCCTTATAGACAATATTATGATAATTCGTATTATTGTAAAGACTTGTCGCCTTTTTTTTAAATATTTATTTTTGAGAGAGAGAGAGAGAGGCAGAGTGTGAGCGGGGAGGGGCAGAGAGAGAGAGAGGGAGACACAGAATCTGAAGCAAGCTCCAGGCTCTGAATTGTCAGCACAGAGCCCGACGCGGGGCTCGAACCCATGAACTAAGAGATCATGACCCAAGCCAAGGTAGGACGCTTAACCTACTGAGCCAACC
The DNA here is from genome assembly GCF_022837055.1 of Prionailurus viverrinus. Classification (NCBI taxonomy): domain Eukaryota; kingdom Metazoa; phylum Chordata; class Mammalia; order Carnivora; family Felidae; genus Prionailurus; species Prionailurus viverrinus. Next base: position 8,125,973 of record NC_062565.1, read on the forward strand.
AGGCACCCCGGTTGCTTTTTCTGTAGTCATTCTTTATTCCTTGGGAAACTCACCCTCCACACACCCCTGCCCCCGCTTCCTCCCTCACCGGGTAGCAGATGTGGCTTACGTGGGTCAAAATTGCACCCCCTGCTCCTGGGGTGAGAATCCTGGCTGGCTTAAGTCAATCTAACTCCGATTTCAGTAAAGTGCACACAACCCAAATCAATCGGGGTCGATGGGACTTCGCTGCATCTTCCAGGGTCTATTCTCCCCTCTACACTTGGTAGCATGAGGAACCATGAGAGGGGCTAGAGTAGTCACTAACTCCAAGGAAGTGAGCCTGAGAATAGCTGATATATCAAAGACTGCCTTTGAGCTCTGAATCAAGCCTTGTTTAATGCAAAATCTATCTTGACATATTTAAAAAGTTTTTTTTTTATTTAAAAAAATTTTTTTAATGTTTATTTATTTTTGAGACAGAGACAGAGCATGAGCAGGGGCGGGGCAGAGAGAGAGGGAGACACAGAATCTGAAGCAGGCTCCAGGCTCTGAGCTGTCAGCACAGAGCCCGATGCAGGGCTTGAACCCACGAACTGTGAGATCATGACCCAAGCCGAGGTAGGACGCTTAACCGACTGAGCCACCCAGCCACCCCTATTTAAAAAGTTTTTAATTTAAATTCTAGTTAGTTAACATACAGTGCAACATTGGTTTCAGGAATAGAATTCAGGGATTCATCACTTACATACAACACCCGGGCTCAAGTGCCCTCCTGAAACCCATCTAGCCCATTCCCCACCCTATCTTGATTTCAATTAAGGAATCCACTAAACTATGAATTATCTCTTTGTTGAAGCCAGCATGAGTTGGGTCATTCATACCACAGGCCTAAATAAAATATCCAGTAAGTTAGTGAGGATCCTTAACGACAGGTCACATTATCAGATTAAGTACAATCTGGGTAAAACTAGAAATTCAAAATGGTAGATTCTGTTTGAGCTGTATAAACAGAAGACCAATTCACAGGGGGGCAGAGAGTGTGTGTGTATTCGTGTGTGTGCGCACACACACACAGTACAGGCTGGGGCGAGGTACAAAAGTAATAAATGCTTAAGGTAAGCGCCAGGAGAAACGGGAAGAGGGGCTGTGTGCAGATGCAGAAAAGGACTACCGTTGAGGCCTCAGCTGAGGTGGCAATGCATAACTTTATCATGATGCCAACGAGCATCATCTCACTCGGAGCATCTGGAAGCAATGTCACACACACACACACACACACACACACACACACACACACACACACACACAAGTTGTGCAGGCTTGTGTGATCCAGGCATTGGTAGATTATAAAGCACCCCAGGTGATCCTACTGTGCCACGAGGCTTGTGGACCTCTGGGACAGAAGGGCATACTCCATCATGAGACGCTTGCACACTCTTCGGACAGCTGCAGAAGAAAGCACGCCCTGCTTGCCAACCATCCCCCTGAATTTTATATAAATGGAAAATTACTGGTAGAAAAGAAAAGACGTGTTTTAATTATGACAGATGGAAATCCAGCGGAAACCACTGCTTGTTCACACAAGCTTTTTAATTTACCACGTGTGCACGGCAGCCTGAAGATGCTTGAGAAACACACATTCAGGGGTACCTGTGTAAGGTGCAATCAGACCTCGGAAAAATATCACCTTCGTTCTTTAAACGAATGTTTACTGAACATCTACTGTGTGTTGGCCACTGTGCTAATCCCTCAGGGTGACATCCCCGACTGACACAGTACCGGTCCTCAAAACGCCCACAGTCACCCAGGGGAGGCAGAAGGACAATGAGGTTGGGGGAGCACATTAAAGGGACACCTCACCCTGGAGCAGGTGGGCAGCAGAGGAAGACAGGAGTCTTCCTCCCAGAGGGCGTTCTGAAGGGGAGAGATGAGATGGGGAAGGAAGTACCAGTAGCTTATAATTTGGTAGGGCTGGAGCTCAAGGGAAAAGGGAAGGAGCTACCGGCCATAAAGGGCCTTACACCGGGGGCTTTCATTCTGTAAGTGACCAAAGGCTGTGAAAGTACTTTCCATGGGGGATTAACACAACGTGCACTGCATCTTGCAAGTACTCCCAGCAAAGCGGTGGGAGAACGGACTGGGGTTTGGGAGGACGGTGAGGATGGAAACAGAGAAATCCGCCCAGACAGAGGAAGAGATCCAGGAGCAAAAGGCCAGAGGCCTGCCCCGGGGCAGCTGCAGCGAAGACGCTGAGGTTCCATCTACAGGAATCACACACATAGACTTGGAAAAATATGACCAACCAAAAGTAGTGGGTGAAGGGAGAGGGAGAAGCTGGAAGGATGTGTTCATATGCATCAAGGTCGTAGAGAGAAGAGGACCAGTCCCGCACAGTCCCACGCTGTGGAGGCACCACCCAAAAAGCAATGCCCCAGAGTCCGCTGCCTGGACATCTGCGATGCAGGGGCGGGGCTGCAGGTGCTCAAGGAACAGCACCCTGGTGTGAGCAGCAATCCAGAGAAGCTGGGAGGGGCAGGCTGGGAAGGGGTGAGGAACCCTGGTAGAGATCATACACTCACATGCACGTATAGCGTTAGGAACTTCTTACCCGGATACTATGAAATTATAAACTCAGGTAAGCATTTTGCAATCCTCAAGGGAAGCTTGAAACGCACATCTGTTACATACTCAAAATTTGTTACTATGAATACTTCGTTTGAATAAGACTTTCCATCCATGAGTTGAAACCATTCATCTTTATTTAAAAATGAGTATATGTGCGTGTCGGGACTAAAGGGAAACTGGTCAATGTTTGTTGAAGCCTATCGAGTACCAAAAGGGAATGCTGAATCACTGATCAGGCCTCCGGAGGTATCGCTGATAGACAGACCTGGGGTGTCAGCAGCTGCGGACCTGCTGGGGCACAGAGTGAATGACATCCTGCTGCTTTAAGCCTCCCTGAAGATTGTGACAGTATTTGGTAGAGATATTAAGTTTGCCTCAGTTTCGGTGAGCAAACTTTCAGGTTCTGGCCTTCTCTTCTTCAAGTAGGTGAGAGAGGAGGGACTGTGAAGTCAGACGCGCTCATCAGCAGACGGATGGGTCTGTGATATATGTGGGCTTTCTGGGACAAGAGCAAGAGTGCTTCTGTTCCTTCCACGGGGGCCCCGGAGCAGGGACGCGCTACACCAAGTTAGCGCATACACTGAATTTTCCACAAGACTCTTGCCTCGGACGATATCGACTCAATTTACGGTAAAAACGCCCACATTTAATTTCTGACTACACTTGAAACCATTTAAAGAATTTTAAGGCCAGTAATAAGGTGGGAAAATACTATCACCCGGAAAACATGGGCTATTTATGGAGAATGAGGTTATCCTAGCTAATCTTGATATTAGCCAGAGATTTTATTTTAGCCGTGGCATGCACACCTATCTGCGTATGTTTATATATCTAATATACATACATGTACATACAAATATTGATAAAAACACATTTTCAAAGTCTGTATTTCACATTTCCCTTTTTAAAAATTTCAATTATTATTATTTTATTAAGGCCCCAATGTGGGGCCTGAACCCATGACCCTGAGATCAAGACCCGAGCTGAGATCAAGGGTTAGACACTCAACCAACTGAGCCACCCAGGCACCCCCACATCTCCCTTTTAAAAGTGACTAAATCGGGGCACCTGGGTGGCTCAGTCGGTTAAGCGTCCGACTTCAGCTCAGGTCACGATCTCGCAGTCCGTGAGTTCGAGCCCTGCATCGGGCTCTGGGCTGATGGCTCAGAGCCTGGAGCCTGCTTCCGATTCTGTGTCTCCCTCTCTCTCTCTGCCCCTCCCCCATTCATGCTCTGTCTCTCTCTGTCTCAAAATAAATAAAAACATTAAAAAAAAATTAAAAAAAAAATAAAAAATAAATAAAAGTGACTAAATCAATATTACATTTTAAATTCTGGAAGGGTTAAAACAGACCTATGCTGCATGAAAATATTCTAATTCCGGTAACCAAGTTAAATAAAGCTAAGTCTATCAGATTAATCTGTCTGGAATGAGAAAATATTAAAATTCAAAAAAGCAGGGGCACCTGGGTGGTTCAGTTGATTAAACATCTGACTGGCTCACGTCACGATTTCATGGTTTATGGGTTTGTGCCCCGCGTTGGGCTCTGTGCTGACAGCTCAGAGCCTGGAGCCTGCTTCAGATTCTGTGTCTCCTTCTCTCTCTGCCCTGACCCAGCTGGCATTCTATCCTTCCCTCTCAAAAAATAAATAAATGTTACAATTTTTTTCAAAAAAGCACAGTGTAAAGGATATCTACTTTATGTCATAATGAAGACTTCGGGATCCCGAGGTTCACATCTTTATAGCCTTGAGGAAGAAAAGGCTTTGCACAGGACTCATGTTCAATTGAAGAAAATATGGTATTTTGGGGGCTCCTCGGTGGCTCAGTAAGTTAAGCATCTGACTCTTGATTTTGGCTCAGGTCATGATCTCAGGGTTTGTGAGTTTGAGCCCCACATTGGGCTCTGCACTGGCAGCGCAGGGCCTGCTTGGGATTCTGTCTTTCCCTCTTTCTCTGCCTGTACCCCCCCCCCCCCATTAAATAAATAAACAAACAAACAAAATATGGTACTTTCAAAATAACAGGTCTAACTTCTTTACTCTTTCTGTAGTGGATATACTGTAAATCGGTTGTAAAAACATTATATTGTATTCTTTTTAAGTTTATTTATTTTTTGAGAAAGAGAAAGAGAGTGCACGCATGCTCACGTGAGTGTGGGAGGGGCAGAGAGAGGGAGAAAGAGAGAATCCCAAGCAAGTTCTATGTTGTCAGGACAGGGCCAGTACCGTGGGGCTTGATCTCAGGAACCAAGAGATCATGACCTAAGCAGAAATCTAGAGCTGGATGTTTAACCAGCTGAACCACCCAGGTGCCCCAGTATATTGTATTTCTAAAATGCAAACTCTAAAATGTAGGACTTACACAAATCTCAGATTTTTATTAGGAACCTATACAGATTACATGAAGTACACTTTGACTAGTGTTTAGAAAAAAAAAAAGAAACTATACCAACAATATCCTCAATTTAGATTCCTTTCTATCAAGGTTTTTGGCTTTATAAATAAAGGTTGGTGCTTTACACCAAGCTCCATGCGGCTCAGGGTTTTGTTTTGTTTTTTGATGAAATCATAGGTCTGTGATAAGGTCTGGAGGTGTGAGCGAGTATGGGGGTAGGCAGAAGGAAGTAAAAGACCATAGAACCCTGAGATCAACAGCCACGGCACCTGCTACTCAGGAAAAATTAAGATTTCTACGTATACTTCTGCAGGAGTTTTGGAGGAGGAAACAGGTTAATTTCTTCAATCAACAAATATTTACAGAGTGCCTCCCCTGTACCAAGCATTGTTTTAGGTATTGAAGAAAAAGATTTAGATAAAACGGACAAAATCCCTCTTACATTCTAGTGACTTTAAGTTTGCATCAACAACAATAATGACAAGAGGACCAGTTACTGAGAATGCCCAGTTATTAGGCACTTACTGTGTACTGGGTACTCTTCTAGAAGCCTTCCATTTCACCCTTACGACAGTCCTATAAAGCAGGTACGGGCAAATTTCACTAATTTCAAACTGCACATTTCTTTACATTTTAGCATCTCTCAGTTTGAGAAGTGTCTTCTAATCAATGGTGTCTCAACATTATAATGGGCGATGCCTCTTTCCTTTCTGAGTGTTCTATAAATTAATGGCAAGTCTTAAAATTAATAGTTTAACAGTTTTATGCTCATTTCACACAGGAAAGAGGTAAACAACAAAAAAAAAAACCTTAAGTATCTTGGCAAGGTCCTACTGCTGGTAGGTATAGGAGTTAGAATTTAGAAGTTTTAATTTTTTTTTTTCAACTTTTATTTATTTTTGGGACAGAGAGTGAGAGCATGAACGGGGGAGGGGCAGAGAGAGAGGGAGACACAGAATCAGAAGCAGGCTCCAGGCTCTGAGCCATCAGCCCAGAGCCTGACGCGGGGCTCGAACTCACGGACCGCGAGATGGTGACCTGGCTGAAGTCGGACGCTTAACCGACTGCGCCACCCAGGCGCCCCTAGAAGTTTTGAATGTAGGGGCACCTGGGTGGCTCAGTCGGTTGAGTGACCGATTTCGGCTCAGGTCATGAGCTCGCGGCTTGTGAGTTCGAGCCCCACATTGGGCTCTGTGCTGACAGCTTGTCAGCACAGAGCCTGCTTCAGATCCTCTGTCCCCCACTGTCTGCCTCTCCCCCTTTTGCACTCTCCCCAAAATAAATTAATTAAAAATAAATAAAGTTTTGAGTGTAGAAATACGCAAAATCAAAAACCAAATTATTCTTTTTTTGTGACTATTTCTGACGACTAAGTGGCTACACTCAAAAGAGAAATACAAATGAAAACTATAGTGAGATACCACTTTTTCCCTAAGAGGAACAGATTTTAAATGTTAGCTGACATAGTATACAGGGGAGGGTGTGAGGAAACACTGTTTTACGTTGTTGATGGAAATGTAGTCTGGAACATCTTGTTTAGTGGGTATCTTGCAATTCCTACCACAATTTAAAATGTGCACACCTAGGTATGATACAGCCATTCTATTTCTAGCAATTTATCAGCCAGTTAATATTTATACATACATGAAGTGACATGTTTGTGAGATTATACACTGCAGCACTGACTGTAAGATCAAAAGATCAGAAGCCACCCAAAGATCCATCAGTAAGAGTCTAGTTAAATGTGGTCAACATCTGGTATAGAATAGATACATTTATTTTTTTTGAAAAAGGAACAAGGCAGCTTTTTATGTAGTGATTGAAATTATCTCCAAGATAGGTTATCAAGTGCAAAAAGAAACATAAGAATTTGTAGTACGTTAACATTTAAATTTAAAAAAGCATGTATCTACACAAAAACACACAGGTAAGCATGTGCTTATATGTGCAAAAGTAACTCTAGAAATACACATATAAAACCAGAAACAGTGGTTGCTTCTGGAGAGGGGAACAGGGGTCTGTAAGGGTTAGGAGGAAGGCTTTCTTTGAATACAGTATTCAGCATTTTATTATCAATTTTATAATTAAAAACCAAGAAGAAACTTAGTACATTCTCCTACAGCTGTGGCCATTACTACTCGGAACATTCCAATTATGTAGTGACATGGACAAAGCGTCAAACTGGGAGTTTAGAGACTGGGTTTTAACCCTGCATTTTCTGTGGGTCGATAAGTAAGTGCTTTGCATAGTTATGGTATGCAGATCAAAAGAAAAGTAAAATATACACACTTCATGTATGCAAAACATTAAGTTCTAGCCCATAATTCAGGGCCTTTTCCTGGAGAGGCGAAAAAAACCCAACAAGACATGATCCCTGTCCTGTGATAGTCACAGCATAGTAGAGTGGAAGGGTTGTGTCAATGGTAAATACGTAACAGGGCAAAGTAATTAAGTGCAGTATTTGTGACCATCTCTCTCTACTGCCCCGTAGGATAAGAAGCATCTTACCCCCATTACTGTGCCTGTCCCCTAGGGAAAAACTCCCATTTACTGAATGGAACTGGATTCTAAGAGCACGGCAAATCAAATAATCAAAGCATACGTGCGTCAGAGTGGAAGCATGAGGACGATTTCCTGTGTGCATCAGAAAAGATGCAAAGAAGGTGAAATTAAACTGGGTTTGGAAGGATGAATCCTACAGGACAAAGGAGCCTTTTCCTTACCTATAGAGGTAGAGGTGGGATGGGGCGTGGCAGGATTACAAGAGCCATAAAGGCTTGCCCAGCCCTATGGTTTAGGGAGACATGAAGAGATGCCAGACCCCCGTGCTGAGTTGTCACATTACTATCGTCAATGGCAGGAAAGTACCAGAATGCACCATGTTGAAGATCCCAAGAATTATACCCCCAAGCAGAAACATAATGGAGTGCAAAAGGCAAGAATATCTAACACATTGTGTGGAGAAGTGAAAAAGTGGACTGGTAAGAAAATAGAGGCACAAAGAATTGGACAGAGGAAGATAATCAGCTTGCAAAGGAGACACTGCACAAACCAGGAGAACATCAGAATGCCCCAGGCAGGCATAGTGCTGAGGGGAAAGGCACTTTAAAACCTTAAATACACCTACTGAAACTTTTAAACTAAATCTGAAGAAGAAAGTGTTGATAAGAAATAAAAAGTCAAGAGTAAAGTCAAACAAGCAGCTTTAAAATCATCCCCCTTTACAGGTACCTGGGTGGCTCAGTGGGTTAAGTGTCCAGACTCTTGATTTCGACTCCGGTCATGATCTCACAAGTCATGGGTTTGAGCCCCGTGTACAGCCGTGTGTTGATGGCACAGAGCCTGCCTGGGATTCTCTCTCTCTCCCTCTCTCTCTGGCCCTCCTCTGCGTGTGTGTGTGTGTGCACGCACGCACACACATGCACACACACACACACACACACACACACACACACACACACACTGTCTCTCTACAAAAAAATAAACATTAAAAATTAAAAAAGCATCCCTCTTTAAAAGAAAAACATCCTAAAGTGAATTGGAGAGATCTGTTCTATGCACAGTAGCTAGATTATTATACCTTACAGTAATTAAACGTAGAATATTCTCCTTTCTTACCCATGTATGTTCCACATATCAATGGAGGTAAATTAAAAAGAATTTGGGTTTTTCAAATTCCTTTATTTGACAAGTGTGCATTTAAAATACCTCCGGAATTCTGAAAGGCACCCAGAGGTAGTGTTGAATAGTGGAAAATATTAACAGTCATTAGGAGAAGCTGGTTATCTTATTTTTTTCCCCAGATGCTAACATTCTAGTCTTCCAACTTCAAGATAAGAGTGTTAATGTATACACTGAAAAAACACTGCAAATCCTAACTGTAATCCTGTCTCCTTAATCTTGCACAAAAACCCCTGAGAGGATGAATTATTGGCCTGTGGAAACACTTGCATTTCACTATTCTTTGGCAACAAAATTCTGGAAATTGTGCAAGTCAGAATCTGTATTGCAGGTTGGTAATCATAGGAGAGGCACACACACTGGGGCCTTTCAGCCACTGAAATAATGTGCTGAGGAAGACACAGGCCAGGCCTGGGGAGCTCATTCCAAAAACGGTATCAACCCACAGCCCACCAATCACGGGACTCCCGACAGTCTTAAAACTTGAGCAGTAGAGCTAAAGAAAAAAAAAAAAAAGGCAGTAACAGCTTCCTCATTTCTCTAGTGAATGCCTACACTGGTTGCTGTGAACATCACTAGCATTAATGTTTCTCGGTACATTTCAATAAAAATAACTTCAGCTACAAAGAAGTCATTAATTAGATTTTATGATGAAATGTATTGCCGAGAGGGTGCCTGGGTGGCTCAATCAGCTAAGCATCTGACTTCGGCTCAGGTCACGATCTCACGGTTCATGGGTTTGAGCCCCATGTCAGGCTCTGTGCTGACAGCTCGGAGCCTGGAGCCTGCTTCCGATTCTCTGTCTCCTTCTCTCTCTGCTCCCCGCCCCCCCACCCTGCCCCACCCTGCTCATGTTCTGTCCCTCTCTCAAAAACAAATAAAACATTAAATAATTTTTTTAAATGTATTGCTGAGAAACAAAGTGTGCTTTTCAGGGTGGGGGCAAAAGGTATGGGCACTTTTTAATTTAACTTCTGTTTGTGTCTTCCACACTATTTTCCAGATTTCCCAGGTTAAAACGTTGTTACAAGATTTTAGAGAACTAAGGTCAAATGAGTAAGTTGTTTTATCTTCTTTTTTTATTTAAATTCCAGTGAGCTAACGTACAGTGTGATATTATTTTCAGGAGTACAAGAGAGTGATTCAACACTTCCATACATCACCCGGTGCTTGTCACAACAAGTGCCCTTCTTAATCCCCATCATCTATTTCCCCCATCCCCCCCCCCCCCCCCCCCCCGCCCACCTCTCCTCTGGCATGTTTTATCTTCTGGGTTTTTTTAAATTTTTTATTTATTTTGAGAGAGAGCTAGAGAGCACAAGTGGGGGAGGAGCAGAGAGAAGGAGAAACAAAATCCCAAGCAGGCTCTGCACCATCAGCCCAGAGCCTGACGTGGGGCTCGAATTCACAAACCATGAGACCATGACTTGAGCCGAGATCAGATGTCAGGTAGTTAACCAAATGCACCACCCAGGTGCCCCTGGTGAGTTGTAGCTTCTTAATTAAAATGGTAAATGTTGGCAAAAGTCTATCTCACATAGGTGTCAGCCTCTGAGAGTAGACCAGGCATGTGACACAAGGATGGGATGAGGAACAGGAGTAAACATTTCCCCACGCCCGTCACACACACGCAGCGGAGGTTTTAAAATAATTCTTTTAAATTCCATTCCATGTTGGGTTTTCTTTTCTTTCCACCTTTCTATCTCAATTTGCCCAAGCGAAATGTGTCATATACCTGCAACCTGGGCTGCCAGATAAAAACAGGATACCTAGCTGCATATAAATTTCAGATAAATGAATACATTTTTAATAAAAATGCATCCCACATATTGCCTGAGACACATCTGTATTAGAAAAAAGTACTCCCGGTTTATCTGAAACTCAGATTTAACTGGGGGTCCTGTATTTTCATTTGCTGATTCTGGTAGCCCCAGTGTATCAAGTGAATAGCGTGCCGTCCTGGTGGGGGTGGGAAAGGTTGGTAGATGACAGTGCACAGCAGCGACGAGACACAGAACATGGTCGGGGCAGGGTACAAACACTGATGACAGAGGACAAGAGGGGGTGACCAGTGGGGCTGTGGGAGGCAAGGGTAGTACCGTGCCCCAGCCCTTGGGACAACATGATTCCTGGCCCTGCCTTGTCCTCGTCTCTTCCTGATGGTAGTAAATATCGTGGAGGCAGGATACAACCAATGGCAGTACAAACTTTTAGGTCTTTAGGAGGTATTTTTACGTTTGATAAATAAGTTGAAAACACAGTAACCACCATCTACACAGATCCACTATGTAGATCTTCTTTTGGTTATTTTTTATCAATACTTTTATACTGAATGTTGGCAAAGGATTTCATTATGAACTTTGCTCTTCCCCAGTTACTAACATTCCTGAGCGTGTTTGGGTGGAGAGGTGGAGGGGTTTCCATTTTCTGCCCAGGACTCCACCTGCCCGTGGAAGGAAGTCACAAATGCCAGCTGATGTCTTGATAAATGGAACAGGACAGCGTTCTACCTGCTTCTAAGCTGCCTTGCTGCCGTCTTCCTATTTCTATGCGTCAGGGTTTCAGTTGATTTTCTCCTCCACCTTTCTCAAGTGATTTAGAATCTGACTTGCCCTGTTTCTCTGGCATGGACACCTGCCGTACTGGTCCTAAAGAGTTCCAAAGCCTTTGGCCAGAACCCCTGTGAGGCCTATCTGCCCAGCCCCCACGCCCATAGGGAGGAGTCAGGCAAGAAAGCAAGTTGGACAGGGCTCTATGAGAAACGGAGTGCAGGCATTGCCCGATCCGCTAAGTCTCTGATGTCCAGCTTTATTCAAGATGACTTTGCCCCAGGCTGATGGTACCTGAATCAGGTGTGTGGGAGGCTGGGGAAGTGGGGAGAGAGTGAAGGTGAAGGTAGTGGTTTTTAGGACAGGCTTGGCTGCTTTACAAGGAGGTCATTGGTCTCCCCCTACTTCTGTCTTCTGTCTCTCTTATTCCTTCTTACACATCTATTTCTAACAGAGTTTACCTACTTATTTTGAGAAAGAGAGAGTGCAAGCAGGGGAAGGGCAGAGAGAGAGGGAGAGAGAGAATCCCAAGCATGCTCTGCACTGTCAGCGCAAAGCCCAATGTAGGGCTCGATCTCATGAGCGGCGAAATCATGACCTGAGCCGAAATTGAGAGCGGGACACTTAACTGACTGAGCCACCCAGGCAGTCCCAGAGTTGACCTTTAAATTTAGACTGGGAACAGAGGAGAGAGGCAGGTAAGAAGGCCCAGTTTGACCTTGAGCTTGAGCCGTCAATCTACCTTTTATCGGAGCATCTTACACTGTGGCTTTTCAGCTACTTGTGGTGCAGGGGTGATGGGCCTGGACCCTGGAGCTAGACTATTCTGTAACTTACTAGCTACGTGACCTTGAGCAATCACTTAGTCTCTCCATGTCTCGGTTTCGCCAACTGTAAAACAGGATAATCAGAAGGTATGAGGAGTAGGTGAGTTTTGTGTGTGTAAAGCTATGAGGAGAGTGCCAGTTACAGGGTGCGCTCTAAATAGTTGAGTAGTAATCATAATCACAGTCATAACACCACCACCAACCAGATAGGTCCACTGAGATTCCATTCGCGTTGTCAAACTCCAGGGTGACGGGCAAATCAGAATCCTGACATCCATCGGGTGATGGCTGTATCATTTTAGCAACATTAAAATCTCTGCCATTTGCACACGCTTCCGTACTACCCATCCCTGCCGAGGAACAACGTAAACTAACATGTTAAAAAAAACTGTTTAACTTTTAGATCTAATGTCACTTCAAGAGGAAAAGAGAGAAACACAAAGGTAGGTACAGTGGTAAAGGTAGGCTCGAGGAAACGTGATGAGTTACTCGGCTTGAATCACACGCTGAGGAGGGTTAAAAACCAGGAAAGTGCTTCTGGGTCAGGTTGGCACAGATCAGGAAGCAACGGGGTAGCCAGGGATGTTGACTGTTGAAGTAAAAGAACCAGCTGAACTCTGCGTGCGTCTCTGGTAACAATTACACGATCACCTTGAGAGGAGAGACATTTTAACAAACGGAAGCACAGATTTTATACCAAGAGAGCTCTTTAGTTACGTCCATTATTTTGAGGCTGAGTTCGTCCTTTGGCTTCGGACTGGAGTTTCTGGAGCCGAGGAAAATGGTTTTCCCATTTACCGACGTGCTCGCTTCCCTGGGCTTCAAGGCCGGAACCTGAGCACGGTTTTAAGTGCGGCACGTGTAACCACAATAAGGCAACGCGATCAATTAGACGTGTATCCCATTGTTCCTGATATTTAGCAACATCCCTAAAATTACTTTTAAAACATTTTTTAGTCTTTGCCAAAGATGGGGAAGAGAGTTAAGTGCACAAATGGCTTTGGACAATCTGCTGCGGAGAACTGTTTTAAGCATGGCATAAACATGCCAAATCAATAACTTGTTTCTTTATCCGCATGTGCCATGAAAATCTGGCTATCATAGAGTGCCGTATCCATTAAAAACTGAATATGCTATTTCCAGACAGCAGATAGCTCAAAGCTCAACAGGGCCAGCAGGCAATGATCCAAATTCACATCTCCCTCTCTAGAAGAACCACTCAAAGCACTCTGTTGCTACATTATGGAACTGAAAGCACAGGGGATGATGAAGCCGTGCCAATACTGTAGCTGCCTCGGGACCGAGTCAAATGGCCACCATTCTTCAGACATAAAGAGCTGGGGAAAGTGACTTTTGTGACCTTCAATCACTAGACAAATCTGATGAATGGAGAAATGTAAATCAACACAGCATTTCTAAAGTGAAACTGTCCCTTTTGCTTCAGGTAGGTTATGTGCATTTACAAAAACTTGACGTCACAGAGACTAACAGTCTCTTAGGGAAGAAGGAAAGGATCACGGTTTAACCCAAAGACTCCCCCCCACCCCCTACCCAAGACTTTGAAGATAAATGTTTGCTGTATGCTTCTGTCCACATGAAGCCACGGACAACATTTCACACTTTTTATTAAACACTATTTCACTGTACAGGAGTCGACATGAGTTCCCAGATGTCTTTGCATTAATAGCAGTTCTTAAGGCAGTCTCAGGAAGTGGGGGTTGTGCAAATAGGTGACAGTACTTTTTTGTATATTTGATATTGTCCTTAAAGAGGCATTGTACTGATATATTACTTACAATTATTCCATTCAAGTCACGCCTCGCATAATCGTTAAGATAAAAATACCTTACCCTTTAATATTTTTACAGGATCTAATTATATAAATAAGTGATTGGGGGGGTGGAATATGGATTCTACCCTCATTTTTCCTGCTCACAACACATTCGTTTGGTCCTTTAACCCAACTACCAATACACGTTTAACCACTCTTTTCCTATTTCTCTGTTGTTAAGCCACTTTCTATAGTAATACTTCATTTGCCCAACCTTCAGAAACCAGCTTTCCTAAGAGGTTTCAAGATAAATAATATTTACCCTTAAAATGTCACTGTTTCTAAAAATAGACTACACACATCTCTACTATTTTAAAACATCTGCTTCTTGATGTACTTTAGGCCTGATCGTTTTACTCTGGGACAACTAAAATGTGCAGGGATCTTTGGGTGTCTGGGTCCAAATTAAGTGGTCTTGGGCAGCTGCACTTCTTAGAGTTCCTTTGTTAATGACCTAGCGTCTTTATGGCCTTGTCCTGGCCTTCATTTTTACTATGCCGCCACGTTTTAGTGGAGCTCTGACTTCTTGAAGCAATAACCACCCCCTTTGTAACTGCTGCTAGGGCTGACGGTGATTTGGGAAACCAGACATCTATATTTGCTGGAAACAGTCTTTTTAAAAGTGGACTGTGTGTGGATGGGGGGCAGGGGGACTTGAAGAAGTAATGAGGTGAGGAGAGAGAACTAAACATGGATTTTGACAGTCCTGACTGGCAGACTTTGCAGATTCTGAGCTGGGTTTTACAGAGCAGAGAAGCCTGCACAAAAGGCCTCTGGCTGAAGCAAGCGCTAATGTTTGTTTTCTATCTACTCATACGCTAACTCATCAAGCGTATTCATACAAAGCCGTTTTGGGGGCACATATGAATTTGTTTATAGTTTAACTGATATACATCTGTGTCTGTAGAAATAACACTAGTCACCAAAAAAGAAAGAAAAAACAAAAGCTTACTCCACCAACATGGCTTTATAATAATGTTTCTTCTCATGTGTGCCTATTCATTCATGTTTATAAGTGTAGATAATTATTAAAATAATTATAGTCACTAAAAGCACATGAGATGCCCACTTCGTAAAATACACAAACTGTAATAGTGGTAATCTGTTAAAGACTCACTTTTAATGGTGGAATGCATATTAATTTATGCAGATTAACTATGTTTAGAAACTTACTCAACTATGCAGATGTTAAAAACCACTACAGACTTAAACAGAATTTTGTACTTTTTCTTTCCACGCATTTTTGTATTTTTTGATAGCTTTTTACATTAGCACTTTATAAACATCTGTGTTTAGGTAATAAACTTAGACATTCCCCTTGAACACATAACTCTGATAAAATCTAACAAGAAAAAAGGAAGGAAATACAGAGACAGAGAGAGAGAGAGAGAGAGAGAGAGAGAGAGAGAGAGATCTTTTATATGCATGGCAATACTTTTTTCAGGCCAAAGACAGAAAGCACATGGTACTATGCAGTTTTAATGAAAAGTGTTCTGATTATAGCCTACTCTACTTATCCATAACTTATCCAAAGAAAAAATTCAACTTCAGTGACCTCGAAGGCCTCCGGACCTGTAACCTTTCCTGGTAGGTAATATGAGGTGTTTTCAGAAATTACAAGCTATGCTTATTACGTGTTTATTAAAATAACAGTGGACAGCATCCCATGCACAAAATGCAATCAGATTACCTGCCACTTTGGACTGTCTTTACCAATGTCCCCTTTTATTAGGACAGATGAATGGGATTTAGCTTTGGTTAAGCCTTTTTATATGTCTGCATTAGAAGAACTAAAAACAATTTCTAAAAATGGATATGGAACCAGAGATAATAGTCCAAAATGAAATTCTTCCAGTCTCCAGAAAAATTTGTCTTAAGAGTATAAAAAATAAATGAGGTATTTTCCTTAAGACTCATTCTGAGTGTACATTTTGCTCTAAGTTTTGTTAGTTTCTGCAACAGCATTTAAGAGAAAACCAACTGACCATTTACAACCTGAACAATGGCTTCAGAGTATGATTAAGAAATGCACCTGGCCTCACTCAAACAACACATTTGTTTAACCCGGTGACTTTCCGGTGTCTGGGGTCAGGCAGGAGCAATCTGGGTTGGGTCGAGGAGGGCGGGGGGCAGGGAGGAGAGAAGAGCAATGTAACTGACTCACTGAGAACAGAACAGTTGTACTAACTACGCTTTGTAATTACAACTGTTTTAACAGTTTCTAGCGGGCAAGGCTATCATTTTGGTGACCCGCTATAATTTGGGATGTAGCCCCAGGAAGTCATGCCAACTTTAGAACATGAGCTGCATTGCTGAGTTTACTCAGCATGATGAACCCAATGAAACGCCGAGTGTTCCTACTTTGGTATAAATGTACATCAAGGGAAAAATTAACAATAAAAGGAATCTAGCTACAGAGGAAAGGAATACCACAAAATTCACTCCCAGGAAAATTTCAAACATGTAGAAAGAAAATATATACAGAATAGCATGATGAACCCCCATAAACTCATCATTCAGTTTCAATAACCATCAACACGTGGCCAATCTTATTGTACCCTCCCTACCCACCCCCTGCCTTGCCTTTTTTTTTTTTAAAGTAAATCGCAAACAGCCTATATTTTATTTTATACGAGCTTTCATTTACAATGCATGTATGTATTTAACCCAAAGATCACTACAGAAATCTCACCAAACAGGAGGTGTTTAAGCCAACCTTAACCACATCTTACAAAATGTTCTAGCTAAAACCTATCTGCTTAGAAAGCTAATTTGTTTGAATATAACTGGGTAATTAAAATGACAAAGTAACTGGAAAGGCAACCCCCTTGTATTTTATTTGTGGGGAAAAAAGGTACATTCTAAGACTGAGAAAGCAGTGTCTGTTACTCAGTCCCTGTGATGCTAGTCTTTGTAAACACCCATCAACAGGAGACCAGGTTAAATGTGACCAGGGTAGACTTGCCCTGGATGGAGCCCAGAGAAAAGGGAGGCGGCAAGTAAGGGGCAGGAGCCGCCTGGAAACTTTCCCCTTTTCCGTCACTACACATGCAGAATACAGCAGGATGCCAACAGGCCAAACCTTTGGAACTTCAAAAATCACTCATCAAGCAGTCTAGCTCCTTACAATAATTTATTACCGATCTGAAAGCAAAGATCAAAAGGAACACTCCATCTAGCATTTATATATTCAATTCCTCATTGCCCAGTGACTAATTTGTAGAGGAATGAAGTCTTCACAAGGGAAGCCAAAATAATCTGAGGTGACTTTGATACAATGCCACAAAGGATATGAAGAGGAAGCCGGTAGAGGCTGCAAATGGCGAAGTTCCATTAAGAGCTCTAATAAAAGAATAATGGAATTTCCCTACACTGTGAATTAAAAAATGTTAGAAGTGGGCAAAATTCAGACAAGTCAGGCAAAACCTTGGATTTGTCACAGCCTTTTATTGTTCTTAAATGTTAACTTTACCCACTGCTGCATTTATGTTAAATGGCTTCATCTTAAAGAAAAAATGCAACTTTCCCATCAGGAATCTCGTTCCCTTTGCTGGTGTATTACTTATCAGCCTGCACCTTCTCTCCCCTTTGTCAGGCACTCCCAGCTCTCTCCATGTCTTTCAAACAAATTGCCACATTCTGCAAAGCGACTGGTTTAACTTGAAAAATGTAATTTGAAATGATATAATTTTTAGTACCGTATATTGCCATGGTCACATGAAGCAGAAACACCTCGTTCACAAACTGTTGGTGCTTAAAGTCAACTGGTCACTATAGAAACACCAGAAGCTACTGAAAATCTTTCAACTTCTATGAACAACTGGCACAATTTTTTCCTCCTGAATCCAGACTTCTCCCGTATTCTCAACTGAGGAAAATAGTTTTCACACTACTTATTTTGGCTAGTTAAAAAATCCCCGCCACATGTCTCCTTGTAAATTCATAGATAAGGATTTAAGTTTATATTAGCATTTCAACTGTGCAAATTTTTTGTTCGCTTCTGAAATCACCTCGAATTAACAGATTTACTGGAACCTTACATGAAATAGAAGTTGTGCACAAGTCTCGGAAATCTTGTAATATATTTCCCTGTGATGATGTGGTGTGGAGCATTTTCTTCAGAAACAGTTAAGTGTGTGTGTGTGTGTGTGTGTGTGTGTGTGTGTGTGTGTGTTTTAAAGAGCCCTTATCTTTTACCATTATATGGTGAAATGCTTATAAGTAAAAAGATATTCGGGAATTCTTCAAATATGGGGAGCGCAGAACATGGGATATAAATGAAGCAAGACTGGCCATGAGTCTATAAAGCTGGGGCACAAACACGGAGGAGTCGTGACGCTATTTGGTCTTCTAGAAGGCAAAACTTTTGGCAGGGGGTATTTCAGATATTATGCGATATACTGCTCATTGTTGGGGGGTTTATTTAGAAAGAAATAACTTTCTACCAGGAGCAATGGAAAACCAACAGTCGGCAGTTCCTATTTCAACGATCTTTACCAATTCAAAAGTCAAGTGCATCACTTTAGTGTTTGGAAGGGGAAAAAAAAAAAACCCAACCAAATAAATAATACCCCCAGATCTGTCTTTCCATCGACTTTGAGATTTCAGTGACAATATGCAACTGCATTTTAATGTGAATAAAATAGAATGACATTAGTTTGGAAATAACGATTTTCTGATTTCTTTAGAAGAGATAAAGAGTTGGCAAATTAAAATGGAAATGTAAACATAACCGGAAAATGTACTTCAGAATCGCTCTGTACCAGTGAGACTTCTGCTCTATGTTCAGAAAGACATCTATCCAATACACGAATAACATACTTCTCTTACCTTGTGATCATACGGATTGTAAGAATGGAATACCCGAGAGAGATCTTTTGTTCTTTGCTTTTTCTGTGGAAGAAAACACAAACATCTGAGTGGACAGGTGGCAAAAATATATACAGGCATATGTATCTATATGCAGACTTACCTATCTCCATCTTTCTACCCATCTACCTGCATTAACATATTGTTTAGAGATTCTTCCTTGTGCAAACCAAGGGGCCACAGTGCCAACCTGGGACACAGGGATGCAATTAGAAACGAAAGCCACTTGACGGTTATGTGGGTGGTTGTCACAGACCAGGCAGGCAACCTTTCCTAGAGGTTTCCTAGTTGAAACACGAATCATCCTCAAAAAAAAAACCTCTATTTTTAAACACACAACTCAGTAAAATGAAGTAAAAAACTGAAGCGGAAGAAAACTCACATTTGAGGGTGTGCAATTTCACTGTAATACCAAGCGCTGTCACTCTGAACTAGGCACTGCTAGGCATCCTTTTAAACAAAATACCTTCATCTGGCTTCCTAGTCACAGCTTGGGTCTGTCTGCTTGAGCCTCTAGCTGTATGCTGGAGGCCACCTTTGTCCTGTCACTGCTGTATGGCCCAAGTGCCTTGCCCGGTGTCTCACGCACAGTAAGCCCTCAACGCGTATTTGCGACATTAATGAATAAATGAATACGCCTGAGTTAGACGGGCATTTAACTGTAAGCATCTATAATGATGACACAAGCCTCATATATCGTTATGAAAAGACAACCTCTTTTACCTTCTAATGATATGTTTTTCTCAAGCTGAACCCACTACTTGAGAACCGTCTCCACCTCCTGCTCCCCCAGTGTCTGTGACCCTGGAGAGAGGGTGGAGTTCTCTATTATCGTTGACTGTAAGAGGCAGATTGTTTTCTCACACACTGTCCACCCACCATAACGACCACAGATAATTTTGTGTATGCTTCTAGATCTTCTGTGCATATATTTTTATCGACAACTATTACTTTCAAAGAAAGGGGATCTGGGACTGCTGGGTGGCTCAGTCGGTTAAGCGTCCGACTTCGGCTCAGGTCACAATCTCGCGGTCCGTGAGTTCGAGCCCCGTGTCGGGCTCTGTGCTGACAGCTCGGAGCCTGGAGTCTGCTTCGGATTCTTGGTCTCCTTCTCTCTCTGCTCCTCCCCCTCTCATGCTGTCAGTCTCTCTCTCTCAAAAATAAACATTAAAAAAACTAAAAAAAAAAAAAAAAGGAGATCATTCTGTACACACTACCCTAAAATCTGCTTTTTCCACTCCACAGTTGTCCCTGCCAAACTTAAAAGAGTTGTGTAGCCAGATCCGCAACCCCTTAAACGGGGTACTGAAATCCAAAAACTTCTGAAAGCTGAACTCTTTTCTGTAACTCATTTTAGTTCTTTAATAAAACGGTCACCTTTGCACAAACATCTTTGCCAGCTTGACAGTGTGCATTTTTTTTAAAAAAGATAAAGTACCGAAGAACAGATACAGAGTCAAATAGCATGCCACGCTGGTTACCCTGATGGATGAGGCCAAACGCTGCCCCAACTTGCCGTCTCACCGAGAGTGAACGAGAAGGGATTGAAGCGAAAGTTGGAAATTCTTTTTTTTAAGTTTATTTATTTATTTTGGGGGGGGGGGGAGGGGGGAGGGAGAGAGAGAGAGAGAGAGAGAATAGGAGCCAGGGAGGAGCAGTGAGGGAGAGAGAATCCCAAGCAGCCTCCACATGCTGTCAGCACAGAGCCCAACTTCAGGCTTGATCCCAAGACCCTGGGATCATGGGTCAAAATCAAGAGTCAGGCACTTTTAACTGACTGAACCAGCTCGGTACCTCAAAAATTACTTCTCAATTTACAGAGCAGATAAAACATCTTTAAGACAGATACTGACCATGTCCTCAGATGCCAATTATAGAATTTATTTCTTTGGGGCGCCAAGGTGGCTCAGTCCATTAAGCACCCCACTTCAACTCTGGTCATGATCTCATGGCTCATGGGGTAGAGCCCCACATTGGACTCTGCACTGACAGCTCGGAGCCTGGATCCTGCTTCGGATTCTGTGTCTCCCTCTCACTCTCTGCCCCACCCCTGCTCACGCTCTGTCTCTCTCTCTCTCAAAAATAAGTAAACATTAAAATAAAAAATCTTTAATTTTTTTCTTACGTTTATTTAGTGTTCGCCATAGCTAGCCCCCTGCCGCATCTTACATTTCTGGCACAAGCATGGCCGGTCTGTCCTTGATCCAGCCCACACCCTGCTTCGGACTCCCCTCTGCTGTTGTTAATCGGACTACCAGGTTCCTGGCTGCTTCGGTCTTCACTTGTGAATGAATCCTTGCCTGGTATCCATGTTTTCTTGGGAAGTACTTCCCGATTTCCTCCAACTCCAGGGTCTGCGTGAGCACGTCTGTCACACCTTCCTATGCCAGTGACGTACGTAAGCAGACCTTCTGGCCTGGGTCGTACATGACCTTCTGCAGCCACTTGGCTAAGGAGTTGAATCTGCTATTAACCAGGATCTTGCACTAGAGTCATTTGTACACACTCATTGCACTCCTATAGACCAGCTTTCCTATTTCCGCACTGTCTTTGGGGACACAATTCCACTTGCCAGTCCTTCAAGTCACTCGGCTTTGTTTCTACGTTCTGACACCTGCTAAAAGTCATCCCTCCCTGCCACCAGCCCAAACCCTCACTCCTCCGTTCACCTCGTAAGAGGGCCCTCCGACCACTAAACTCTAAAGTAATTCAACACTCCTTTTCCATGGAGAGGCAAGGATGAGCCTCTAACTGATTGGAAATAGTCCCTTGGCTCTAGAAGAGCCCTAAAATCTGTATTGTACAGGTACCTTGCCCACCAAGGTTTTCCTTAGCTTCTCATTTTCTCTGTCCTTTCCATGTACCCACTCAGTTGTGTAACAGTTCTTGGCTTGTGCTTCAATCAGAAGAAAAATGACGGATACTAACATTTCCTTTGGTACAAGATTCACTATAAAACGTGGAGGGACATTTTTTTTCAGAAAGGAAATGATGCTAGGAAAGACAAAATATGGAGCGTATCAGTGTTCAATTTAGGAGGTGTCCAAAAGACTGTTCAGTCCTCAAATGGCTGAGCTACGACTAGCTTGGGTTGGCCGGTGGAAATGGAATATTCAGAGGTTGTTTTGTGTGACCTTTTCATGCGGTTTTGGTTTTATATCTCTATTTTGACAGCTAAAATCTATACATGCCTTTACCTCAAATTATTCTGGGAAGGAAGTGGGGTATAAATGACAAGTAAATAACAATTCGGATTAGCACCCAAAGCAGCCAGTGAGGAAAAATGCTTTTCTTTCTGACAACAAATTCATTATATACAAATACAGTGAAGTCTTGGCTATGAGTACTGAAAGTTATATGTATTGGTTCAGTTAACTGAAAACTACCACTACTTTTCCTATGAGGTCAGGATCATATAGCCCAGTGGTGTACGTTCTGGGATCCAGGACAGGGGCTGATAAATGATGGCCCATGGGCCAACCCAGTCCACCACCTGCTTTTGTAAGCAAAAATTTACCGAGACGCAGCCAGACGCTTCTGTTTACGTATCATCTATGACTGTTTTCACGCTGCGAGAGCAGAGTTGAGTGGTTACAGCAGAGATCACATGGCCCATAAGTCCTCAAGTATTTACTATCTGGCCCTTTACAGAAACAGTTAGTCACCCCAGATCTCGAATCTCTGCCTTGGACCACGTCTACTTGTAGCGATAGTTCCCAGACCCTGAACCTTGCTCCTTCCACTCGATGAAGACGGTTCAAGGACCAATTGTAACCTACACCCTGACACGTCAGGATGAATATACCAGTCCAAACAACCATGAGCTGTCTGGCTCTCAGGATTTTACTTGTGAACAGTCTATGTGCAGACACAATATTCCAAGTTGGCTCGTTGAGCGTGCGGAAATAGATATGGGGCTTTTAGAGCCTTCTGCGTCCACACTGTAACGCCTCATTGCAGGAACTCTGAGATCTTTTGCTAAATTCTAGCCACATGGAAGATCTTACATGCAAGTGGCTAACGCGCGGCCGTGCTTGGTAGCAAGCCGGTTTCTCACAGGCAGACAATGCTAAGGGTACTAGGCTACAGGACTTGTTGAGCCTTGCTATCAGCACTTTTAACTGAAACTGAACGCTGAGCCAAAAATGGAATAATTAGATACTTTCCTATTGCATCATCGTGTGGGTCTAACCTACCTCCCACTTTTTAGCCTGTTAAAACAAACAACGCAGTCATGCAAGCACCTGCTAATTCTCCGGGTGTGTAAAAAGTAAACATGTCAAACAAGGTGTGTGATGTGCTTAGAACGAGGGTGCCCAACAACTCTGTCAACTGTACGAGGCACCTTCCCGTCACCTGCATCCCGAATCCTGCGGTCCAGGCTGCAGAGACGAGAGGGAGATGACAAGCGACTGTGTGCTGAGCCTTGCAGGCTGCGTAGGTAGCTGGGTTTAAGGCAGTCTGAAACCGTGGTAAAGCTTGTAGATTTCTGAGAACCCCAACCTGTAGGTATTTCCTAAACTGCTTTGTATTTCACTCTCTAAGAACAGAGAACACCGATGACTCCTTTTGTGTCCAAGTTTAAACTCCTTTTTGGACACAACCACCAAACTAAAAGCCCCAATGGAGCATTTTTTTTTTAACAGTTCAGGTTTCCAGACAGTGTAATCATTTCCATTTTCATCAAGGGGACACAGGAGTTAGATCTGAAAGAAGCACCACATATGATGAGAATCTGGACTTGGAAGGTGAGGTTATGGAACCAATCAAACTGTACCAATATCCTCCAGTTTAACTTCTCCTGGGCTCCCCGCACGAAGTCCGTGTTTTCTGTGCTCAGTGTCTACTTGTAGATACTATGATATAAATGTCTCAGTAAACCTAGTGGTAAGAAGCCGAAAGAGCAGGTTTGGGCTTCAATGTAGTAACTTCCTGTTTCCCTCTTCTGCACGTAAGGAGCTTGGAAAGTCACCACTCTGGCCTCACGGCAAGTAACAAGCTTGAACAGACTGAAAAACCAACAACTCTTTTTGGATGTATAAGGGAGGGAATAACAGAAGAAAGTGTTGCCCCCAGAACTGGGAGGGACCAGGAAGCCGACACGGGGGGTGTGGCTTCCTGCAGTGTGAGGCTGCCATAGGAACCAGCACTGCAGGAAAACCGGAAGGGTAACTGACGGATTGCGGGAGGCTCAGGGCAGGTGACTATTAGGAGCTTGGGGGCGATCCAGTCATGGGACGGGAGCAGGTGGTCCACAACACGGAGAGATTTACCTCCAGGAGCTCAACCAGGTTCCCACGGTAAATATGGGAGAAAAATCTCCTGTGGTTTCTGGCATGGGGAGGGGACAAAGCAGCATTGTGAAACCAGCCAGAACACTCCGTTCTTAATAAGGCCTGCCCTCAGGGGAAACCAGTTAACCAGACTCTAAACTGCTTGGGTATTACCAGAGTCTAGCTAACCTGAGAAGGGAAATACCCAACCTCAGTCCACTTAGCCATCCTGTTCCACCCACGGAAGGAGGGAAACACTAAGAAAATGTTTGCAGTCCAGGGGCACAGAGTCACTAAAAGACTGAGCTCTAATCACAGGACTCTGGAATGCTTTCCCTGTCCTCACACCTCAACACCAGGTAACTCAAGGCCTATTTTCAGCAGTTCCTTTTGCTCAGCACATCACATCTGGCTATCGAGAAAAATTACAAGACATACCAAGTGACAAAAAAACTCAATCTGAAGACGGACCAAGCTTGAGGACCAGACATGGCAGCGTGCTGGATTTATCAGACTGGGAATTTAAAATATGTGGAGGGCTCTAATGGCTAAAGTAGACAGTATGCAAGAACAGATGAAAAATGCAAACAGAGAGATGGAAATCTAAGAATGAGCCTCCCCCAAACTCATCCCCCCCACCCCAAATGCTAAATATAAACACTAACAGAAATGGAGAATGCCTCTGACAGGCTCATCAGTAGACTGGACATGGATGAAGAAGGAATCTCTGAGCTCAAGGCATATCAACAGCATTCTCAAAACCAAAATGAAAAAAGAACAAAGACTGAAGTGGGGGGGAAAAAAAAAGAGAGAATATCCATGGGCGCCTGAGTGGCTGAGTCGGTTAAGCATCCAACTCTTAGTCTCAGCTCATGATCTCTTGGTTCATACAGCAAGGAGCCTGCTTGGGATTCTCTCTCTCTCTCTGCCCCTCTCTGGCTCATGTTTTCTCTCTTTCTCTCTCAAAATAAATAAATAAACTTCAAAAAAAAATTGAATATAAGGACTGTGGGGGCAGCTAAAAAAAGTGTAACATATGGGGTCATCGGAAGGGGAAGAAAGAGAAAGGAACACATATATTTGCAACAATAATGCTTGAGAATTTCCCCAAATTAATGTCAGACACCAAACCACAGATCTAGGAAGTTCAGACAACACAAGAAGGACAATGACAAGAAAACCTATTCTTTTACATATTCTTATTCTAATTTATTCTTGAGAGACGGACAGAGCACAAGCAGGGGAGGGGCAGAGAGAGGGAGACGCAGAATCTGAAGCAGGCTCCAGGCTCTGAGCTGTCAGCACAGAGCCTGATGCGGGGCTCGAACTCATGGACCGTGAGATCATGACCTGAGCTGAAGTTGGATGCTTAATCGACTGAGCCACCCAGGCGCCCCTATTATAATTTTCAAATTATAGTCAATCAAAAACAAATTCCTGAAAGAGGCCAAGGGTGGGGGGAGGAATTTCTTATCTACAGAGGAACAAAGATAAGAACTGTATCTGACAGCTTAGAAACCATGCAGGCGAGAAAGAAATATTCAAAGTGCTGAGAAGAAAAACCCATCAACTTAGAATTCTGTACCCTGCGAAATTATCCCTCAAAGATGAATAAATAAAAACCTCCTCAGACAAACAACAACTGAAGGAATTTGTTGCCAGTAGATCTCATTTGCAAGAAACGTTAAAAGCAGTTCTTTAGAGAGAAGGAAAATGATAGAGAACAGAAATCTGGATCCGAAGGAAGGGCACTGAGTACGTGGGGGGAAAAAGTGCAGGTAAAAGAAATTTTATTCTCCTTATTCTTAACTGATCTAACAGATAACAGTTTATTCGAAACAGTAACAGCAACAATGTACTTGGTTTTGCATGGATCTGTGTATGTGAACTGAATGACAATGACACAAGGCATGACAGGAAGAAATAAAGATGACTGTGTTATTATTATAAGGTACTCACACTCCCCTACAGTAGTATCATAGGACATGGAATTGGATTTTTTTTTTTTTTTTTTTTTTTTGCTTGGATTGTTTGGAACTATGTATTGCCAACTCTATGGCAAACCACTAACACAGGTTCAAAACAAAGTATAAGTGATATGGTAAGAAAGGAGAGTTTAAAGCCACTTATTTTTTCTTGTCCCCTTGTTGGCAGAGAGCCTGAGAAGTAGTTAAGCCCTGGCAAGGAGAAACAGAAGAGAAGTAGCCAAGACAACTCATCAGGCCCTGCCTGACCTTTGTGTCCTACAGGCGCACAAGGCAATGACGGTGGCAGGGTCTGGGAGTGTTAGGTTCTAAACAAATCCCCAAAGAGACTGGAGTCAAAATTCTATGTAATAAAAGCCAGGGGACAAGGACTGGTCAGTTAGTGCCTGCTGGGGACACGCATTCGGTAGGGAAGTCAGAGAACCACATCCTGAGACAAAAGGGCCAAAAAACCAGCCAAGATGTGCAAGATTAAAAACAAATGACTGAGGGTCAAAGGGGTTCTTGGTAAAACTTGCAAGAACTAGGAGAGTTAAGTGAGGACAGGGCTTAGCAAGGATACCCAGGACATGAAAGTCAGGGATAAGAATGGAAGCAGCTCGGAAATGCTAAGAGGTAAGTGAAGGTGCTAGCAACCACAACTGTGGTCTGACGGTAAGGTAGGTCTCCTGTCTGCCTTGGGACCTTCTACCACACTTCCTGCCGGGGGCAGGCTCAAGGCTCCAGTCGTCAGGACGCGGGCAGTGCCAGGCTTATTAAATTCAGTCTGCAACGTGCCAGCATTTGGTTGAAGAGGGAAAAGATTATAGCTTACTGGAGAGTTCAGGTTTTGATAAAGAACTAAAGGAACGGAGTCTATAGATAGATTGTGCCATTTACGATTTGTAAGAAAGTAGGCTGGATGTAAGCGCAAGGGGAAAAGAAAGGAAAGGAGGTGGTGCTGTGGAATCAGAGAGATGGCTAGAGGACTAGAGCACACAATGTTGCAAAGGGGACAATCACATCTAGGTCTCAGAAGGGGCTTCCTAATGGTGTGAGAGGTGGAGCACGGGTGCCAGGCTAGAGGCTGAAGGTGGCACGACAGGACGTGGCAATGGTTCGGAGGAAAGGACAGCACCCCATCCCAGGTTCAGCTAGGTGGGGCGACGAGGTGGGATGGATGGAGGAAGAGGGAGGGCGCAGGCCTTACAGCTCTTGGTGACTGGTTAGGGAAGGAGCACAAGAGAGGGAAGGACGCGGATGGCTCTAAGATTTCAGGTTCAGATAACGACGGGAAGGGAAGCGCTCCCTGCACTGACATGAGGAATCCAGGCAAAAAGTAAGTTTTTGGGGGGTAAGGGGTGGAGGGTGGCCGGTGGGGTGGGGGATTCAGATTGAACAGAACATGTTTGAGCGGCTGGCCGTGATACATTTGGGAGATAATGGGGGAGTGAGACATAAGGGTTTGGTGCCAGCAGAGAGATGGGGGCCATGGATCTGGGAGTCATGAGCCTACAGGTGTAAGTTAATAAAGCAGAAGAGGGGATGTGATCACACGGGGAGCATACAGAATAAAGGAGGCAAGAAGTTGAGAGGAGAAGACGGACGTTAACATCTCAGCAAATCAGCTCTCTGACCTTGGGCGAGGAATCCGCTCTGGACGTCGTGACATGAGGGGCCAGTGGTTCTCAGTGGTTCTCAACCCTGGCTGCAGGTTGGAACCAGTGAGGAACCTTTAAAATCTACCAGGGCTCTGGTCTAGATCCCCAGTGGCACTGAGCTAACTGGCACGATGGGATCTATTTGAAAGCTCTCGGGTTTTCCAGCGTGCGGTCAAAGTTGAGGACCACCAGCCGATATGCTCCCTGAGGTCTCTCCTAGCTGTCAGCCTCTGTCTTCTACGTGGGTTCCCCGCTGGCCTTCAGCTTCTGGCATTCTGGGTTCTGAATTCAAACAGCATTTTCATTCTTAATGTCGATATTCCGTCAGCAGCTTTGCTTTACTTCCCAACCTCTTCCTTGACTCAAGAATGAACTCTCTTCAGGAATTCCTCAGGGGCACATCGAAGCTTTGGCTGCAGGGAATAGGCTACTGCTATATATCTAGTTCCCTTGGTGAGTGCTTCTGAAAAATTAATGGGAGGCTAATTTAATAAACCTGAAACTTTATTTTGTTATCAATGTATAAAACATCAGAAGCTTAATTAAAAGCACTTGACGTTATCAGCACTCAATCACAATCTCACTCTTTATATTGGACATATTTGGATGGAGTCCCTAGGATAATAATCACTCAAGATCACTAAGAAGAAAGAACAGGTCCCTGGAATCTAAAATAACGAATTCAAAATTAGTTTAACAAAAAAAAAACATTAGTGATGTGAAATAGGTCTGGTGATCAAAGACACCCAAAACACTCAGGAAAACAAACTCTTCAGAATCTCATCTGCTTTTCCTTCATAAGGCACATATGTAATAGTTTTGTGTTCTGTGATAAATGGCTACAGTAAGGAGGGTGGGGAAAGTAAAGAAAAATAGGCTGCTCTAAGCCTACACACATTTTTCACCTCTTACTTTCTACTACGATCTGGAAGGTAACAGAGATGACCCAACTTTGTCTATGCTCTTGAATTTCCTTCTCTGCTTCTGGTTACAGCAAATTCAAGGAGAATTTCAGGTTCTTTAGAGTCTGGAGTCCCCACAGTGGAGGGCACGGCGTAGGCATGTCTCAGAAGACACTTAGAGGAAACAGCAGACTTCAAAGAGTGGGAGTTAGGAAATAGGGAAGCCAGTGAGTTCACCCATTGTTAATGGTATTCAAAAAAAGCCAACCAGCCAAATGTGGAGACGTACCACTGATTTTGAAGCACAGCAGGTATCAGAGGGAACGCTTTTTTTTTTCTTTTTGGCTTTGTGGTTTCTCAAATAACCTCAGTGGAATTGTGGCTGCGATAACCGGTCTCTCATTTTCACAGTGGGCGTGGTAAAGGAGCTCCTTAACTAGGCAACACATGCTAGAGCAAAGTCTAAAAAGGGAATTCCGCATTAATTCAGCTGATAAAATATCAGTGGCCATATCTTCTTATATCAAGCTCACCTTATTTTCTAAAGAGAACATTTGTTCGCAAGGAAAGGTCATTCTTTGGCGACAAAGGCGTGCCTGGCACAGGAGAAAGGGAAGGAGACTGAACTGTTCTGCGATGGTAGGATTGGTGTTGCCAAAATGTGTAGCCATTTCAAGCAGTTAGAAGAGAAACAGCCTTGCGACATAAATAAAACGCCTATAAAATTAAAAAGAAGTCAAAGGGTCCTAAATACTACATACCACACAATGGTTCACTCAAGGTTCCTTTGTATGGGAACTTCTGGCGCTCAGAAGTAGCACACGAGAGTATGAGCTGCTATAAATATCAATTCAATACCACTTATCTTCAGTCTGACCTTCTAACGACCACAAAAGAGAGTTAACTTTACTTCTTATCTGGATTACTGTAGTAATATTTTCTTTCCTGGACTCTCCGGGTCCAGTTTTCGTCCTCCAGATCAAGAACTGGCAGAAAATGGCCTGCAGGCCAAATTTGGCCTGGCCACCAATTTGTGTATAGTCTGTGATTTGTTTTTACAATTTTAAGTGGCTGAAGTAAACAAAACAAAACAAAACAAAACAAAAACAAAAACCAAAGGACAAGAATATTGGTGACATGTGAAAATCATACATCGTTCAAATTCCCATCAAGTTTTACTGGAACACAGCCACGCTCATTGGTTCTCGCGTTGTTTGCGGTTGATTTTGCGCTCGGTGGTGGGGGAGAAGCGTTACAACAGAAACCGTGTGACCTGTAAGCCAAAAACATCTATTATCTGGCCCTTTACAGAAAGAGTTTGCCAATCCCTGCTCCAAACCGTTCGTGCGCAACCCCGGCTGCACCGACCATGTCTGGACCCCCTCGCCACGGATTCCGATGTAACGACCTGGGGTACAGCCCGGGATTTGGAATTTTAGCAAACATTTGCAGGTGATGCTAATGTGAAGCCACGGTCTGGAGCCACTGCTTAACCCACCTCTGAATAGAGGCCAGAGTTCACTTCCGAATGCACGGTCATCTGAGGTCACTCTCCCCTTTAACAACTTTCAAGGACGCCCAGCTGCTCAGAGAATCAAGCACCAAGTACCGCATCAGGGCTCTGCCTCAGGTTCCCGGCTAACACCAAAGACAACGTCTCGTTCCTGACAGACCTGCATTTTATCAAGCCCACATCTTGCCCACGCTGTTCTCTTTGCCCTGGAACGCCTACCCTACTATCTCCATGCACTACATTCATCCTGAAGAGCCCCGTTCAAAGATTACTTCTGTGCCGGATCCCCACCTCCACCCACCAGACAGAATTTTTTTTCTTTCAATTTTTTAAATCTTTTTTATTTTTGAGAGAGAGGGCACATGAGCAGATGAGGAACAGAGAGAGAGGGAGACACAGAATCCAAAGCTGGCTCTAGGCTCTGAGCTGTCTGTCAGCACAGAGCCTGACGCGGGGCTCGAAACCATGAACCATGAACCATGAAGTCGTGACCTGAGCCGAAGTCAGACACTTAACCAACTGAGCCAACCAGGCGCCCCCAGAAAGAATCTTTCTAACTATGTGCTCCCACAGACCTTTGGCACTTACTGTGCGTCAGCATCTCCTGGAGAGCAGAAACTGCGTGTTGGTCATCGGGGAGGCCCTTTTCCATCCACAAGACTTTATTAAATTGCTTGCACATGGGAGCCACTCAGCAAACACTGCCATCCCCTTAGTCCCTCGTATTTGGGTCTGAGCTTCATTGAGCCGTCTAGTCCCTCAAACCCAACACTCAGGTCACCAATTTCCTGCAGGATCTCAATTCATGACACAACACTTCAACTTCTGTCACCTCTGTCTGCCCACCCTTTGCCCTCCACTGATGCGGTCGCTCGCTTGTGTCCTGAGTGATTCGGAGACTGTGTGTGGATGGAGGCCTCCTAGTACTCCCTGCTCATTGCCCTGCGAGGAGCCAGTCTGCGGCTCTTCGTGTTCCTCGTAAGAGCCACCCACAAACTCTTCCTGTCTCTATTCTCACCCTCTACATCTAAAATACATTCTCCCAGGGGCACCTGGGGGGCTCAGTTGGTTACGCATCCGACTTCGGCTCAGGTCACGATCTCGCAGTCTGTGAGTTCGAGCCCCGCGTCGGGCTCTGTGCTGACAGCTCAGAGCCTAGAGCCTGCTTCGGATTCTGTGTCTCCTTCTCTGTCCGTGCTCCTCACCAGCTCACACTCTGTCTGTCTCTCTCTCAAAAGTAAATAAACATTAAAAATTAAAAAAAATAAAAAATACATTCTCCCACCTCTAAAACTTAGTTACTAATTGAATGACACATTCATTCATTTGACACATTTACTGTGTGTCCCTCACGTTGCAGGGACCATACTAAGCCCTGGTGAGACAGAAAGCAAGCCAGAGGAGGCCCCTGGATTTGAGAAACTAGAGGGGAGAAACAGTGAGTGTGCTTAACTGGGAACCAAGCACACAGTAAATACATATGTTTGCTGAGCGAGTGAAAAAGAAATACAGGGTGTTCATATTTGGTACTAACACTGCTCACACCAAGTGGCTATGCCAATAAATGACCTGTTTATGATTCTTCCATAGATTATTA
Source organism: Prionailurus viverrinus (assembly GCF_022837055.1). Taxonomy (NCBI): domain Eukaryota; kingdom Metazoa; phylum Chordata; class Mammalia; order Carnivora; family Felidae; genus Prionailurus; species Prionailurus viverrinus. Next base: position 8,157,644 of record NC_062565.1, read on the forward strand.
AAGGCAAGTTTATTTTATGTTGGAATTATTTTTATAACTATAAATGTAGTTCAAGATGATAATTGTAAAAACTCCAGAATTCGAAACTTGTTTCCCAAGGGACTCTGCTTTCTTAACCCTTTCTCTGACAAGTTATACACAGGACTGGGGAATGACAGCATCCAGTATCTTTTGCTGGGTAGAAAAATATTAGGGAAGGACAACATCAACAGTTATATGTCATGGAATACCCTTACTTTAAAAATAAATCAGTAAATGTAACAATCGATAACATTTCAGAATATACTGATCAGTAGTCAGATAAGTGACGTATATTAGACACTAGGTTTGTAACATACCCAAACACCTTATAACACAAGAATAAATATCATCCCCCCACCAAATTCCTCCTCCCTCTGGTTACTTTGAATCTAACTAGTTTGACAAAGCAAAGACAATAGCTTTCAATCTAATTCCTGTAAAATCTTCTTTCACACAACTTTGGTATTTAGACTAATTCATAGTTTTACTGGGATACAGACCGACTCATCGGTCTAGTGATTACTCCTGCATGAAGAGGTTTCACCGTTATTTTTATTTTTTTTTTAAGTAGGTTCCACACTCCAACCTGGGGCTCAAACTCACCGCCCTGAGATCAAGGGTCTCATGCTCTGCTCCACACACAGGCCAGCCAGGTGCTCCTCACTGTGGCTTTTAGAATTTAAAACATTCCTTTAACACATGACAAGATAACTTCCCTCACAGTGGTATTTTAGAAGAATCAGCAGTTACAGTGTTAAAACTCTGGGAGCCCCTCCCGCTATCATGATCCAGCAAAGAGTGTGGGCCACAGGTCTGCTTCTATGTCCTACAATGTTTTTGTCTCCAGTTTCACTGTGTTATAAATTATTTGAAATTAGGGAGAGGCTGGGGACAAATGGCTTAACTTTTTTCTACCTGCTTAATAATAATGTCTGGTACCTATAAATTATTTTAGTAGGGACAAAGTATACAATTAAGCAAAAAGCAACAACAGGAAGTCGTATCCGAGATGGAATGGTGTGAGAGTACTATTCTGCAGGTGGCTATGACACAGGCAAGGTGGAGCTGTCTGTATTTCTCTGCTGTCATCACATATCTCTCTTCCTCTTATTTGTGGAGAGATGGTAATGTGCCTTTACTGACTCGAACATTCCACGAGAATGCTTTTGGAAGCCCAACGTCGTGAAATACAGAGTTAGGCAGTCTGGATCTGCGCGAACTCTATTAACACTCAGAGCCTCACCCCAGCTTCCAGAGGCTAATCCACATAGCACCCAGGGGGGGAACATGATGAAAAAAGAATGGAGAAAACTAAATTTCTCTGACCTACAGATAAGCTGCTGTATAGTTCTAAAAACTGATCAAAACCAATGCACCTCCTTCATGACCCTGCATAACCCCTGGTGTCACCCCATTTGAAGAGAAGCTTGAAAACTGTTCTATGTCAGTTATTGCTGCATCTCCAGAGAAACCCACGACTCGTTTTTATTATGATTCCACGACTGGGACCTGGAAGGTCAGACGTGACAATGTAGGGTTGATAACTCTCCTACTTTCTACATCTAATTTAGCACCTACTGTAAAAAGTCATTTCTATCAGCCATGCACCATCACTGAGATCTCTCCCTGCCCCATCACACCAATAAGGAGAGTCTAAAATTCATTTCAGGGGTGGCTGGGCTTTTTGACCTATCTTCTCCTCGCATACGATGTCAAAAATAGACGGATTTTTGTTCTGTATATTGAACACACACATTTTCTTTTTTATCTTTGGCCTTTATGATCAGAGAGTCTTTATTTGATAACCACAAGACAATTTAATATACAGTTCAATCTTCTCCCTTCTCTCGTCCTCATGACACTTCAGACTTCAGTGGATTCCTTTTCATACTGTACAGCAAGGTTCCTGCACAGGCAGCTAGTCGGGGACAATCTCTGAGGCTGGCTCCGTCCTCACCAGAAAGAAGGCACAGGTACGTATGTGAGTGGGTGGGAGCAGGGGGCAGGGGTGACGGCTGAGGGCCTATGAAACTAGAGCGAGGGCAAGGCAGGAGGAACATGAAAAACGAGGCTTCCCTTGAGCCCAGTCCAACACCTCAAAGAACCCCAGTTATTTATAATCCGTGTTATATAAGTTTTCGTAGAAATGAACCCATATTCACACAAATAGGAAAAAATGCCCAGACGGTTGGTTCCAAAGAACCGTCCTGACCATTTAAGGCCTGAGGAAACAGGCCAAACGGGGTACTCTGACCACGCTGACCACCACAGACTGCACGGCAGCTGAAGCATCGCCGTCCCATCTGCCAAACTCCCTCTCCACCCTGAGGGGCCGGGTCTGCCACAGAGATCGCCTGCAGGCGAAGCGCGGGCCTGTCCGCTCGGCCTCAGGATGCTGCCTCCCCGTAAGCGCCCGGCTCTCCTCCCTGCCTCTTTCCTTCCCTTCCCTCTTCAGAGAGGAAAGGACCCCACCATCCACTTACTGCGCATATCCTGTTCCTTCTGCTTTTCCACTGGGAGGGGACAAAAGGACAAAAGGCCTCCAGATCTAACATCCCTGCAAGTTTGGGATGCGAAATGGCAAGAGTACCTTGGAAAAAGCTCAATCAACTGCCTGCCTGTGATGATTTTAAAAGAGTTATGCTTAAATGAACTTTAATCAATCTCAGAGTCTACACATTTTTTTTTTTGACATTTATATAGTGGTTTCTATTTTCAAAGTGCTCGCAACTATGTTTTAATGATAAGCACTCGTTCACTCAAATATTTACTGAATATCTGCTCCGTGCGTTTTCATCAGCAATCAGCCCCCTTCCTTCAAGCAGTGACTCCATCTACTGGCTTTCTCGGTTCCCCAAGAGCCAAGAAGCATACACTTCTTTTTTTATTTCACAGCAACGTTGGAAGGTCTTTATCAACCTATTAATTGTAGGAAAACGCTCTGTGCTGTTTTTACTTCTTTCTCCTTCAATTACAGCATCTTCTTAGCTCTTATACTCCTGGGTACCTCCAACACATTTCCAGGTTGGAGAGTATGCTTTGGTGTTTGTCTTGGGAATTCTCCACGTGTTTGTTGCTGTGTTTAGTAACTCTGCTAATCCTAACCCCCTGAAGAGGAGATTGGTCAGTTTTTTTCATATAATTGGTTTTGCAACACATATTGAATCTAAAAGGGTCAACCCGCACAACAGTCTCCCAGCTTCCCTTTCCACTTTCTGCTTCCTTAGAAGTAACTCCCCTTTGACTCTCTGAGTTTATTCTTTTGGTATATTCTTTTGTCACCATATTGCTAAATAACATGTCTTCATGGTGACTCTAATTTTTTTAAATGTTTTTAATTATTTTTGAGAGAGAGAGACAGAGACAGAGAGACAGAGCACAAGTGGGGGAGGGGCAGAGAAAGAGACACACACACACAGAACCTGAAGCAGGCTTCAGGCTCTGAGCCATCAGCACAGAGCCCGATGTGGGACTCAAACTCATGAACTGTGAGATCATGACCTGAGCCAAAGTCAGACGCTTAAACTGACTGAACTACCCAGGCGCCCCTAAACTTTTTAGCACTAGATACCATTGACTGGTTTCCCACTATGGCAAGTGAGTTTCTAGTCCCTGCCCTGCCTGCTCACCCCCACTGCCCAATACAGCAACACCACGCACATCCCGGTCGGAATTCAGCTGTGTCGTAACTGTGATTATATGTCCTTTCCTGTCTATTTTATTTTCCTTGGAATTAAAAAAAACAAAACACCTCATTTACTATTTGCTTAATTGTCTGTGTGTTTATCACCAATTCAACCTCAAATTCTCCTCCACTGACCCAAATCACTTTCAAGAAGCTAATTCCCACTAAATACGTATCCTTTTCATTTTCTTGAAGAAGGTTCTCCCAGAGCTTTCAAGCCTGCTCTGAGGGAGTCTGGTTGCTCTAAAGTACTGACGAATGGCTCTCCCTTCCACCGCCATCCTGCAGACTCTGTTCACCCCTCTGTGTTGTTTCGTTCCCTTTATCTTAGATCTTCTCTCTTAGTGTATTCTCTTGTTTTGATGATGCCCAGACAGGCAATAAGTCTCCGGCTCAATCGGTTGAACGACCGACTCTTGATCTTGGCTCAGGTCACGATCTCACGGTTTGTGGGCTCGAGCCCTGCGTTGGGTTCTGTGCTGAGTGTGGAGTGCTTGGGATTCTCTCTCTCCCTCTCTCTCTCTCTGCCCTCTGGCGTGTGCGTGCGTGCACTCTGTCTCTCTCAAAATAAATAAACTTAAAAAGAAAGCTTCCTGAGCAGGAACATGCTGATTGATGCTTTGGTAAGATATTAAATTCTAAGACAGAAAGCATTTTAGTTTTTTCAGAATTGAGAGGGCATCACCCACTTGTCACTTGAAGCCATTCTGACTGTTGATCCTTTAAATGTGGCCAGACATGCTCTCTTGTCTTGATGTACAGTTTATTTCTCATCCATAATGCTGGGTCCAGTGTAACTGCTTGCATCTGGCATGGCATGTCCTTCAGACACAGGAAATGCCCTTGAATCATTTCCCTGACAGTCTCTCCCTTCTCTGTTCAGTCTTTCTGGAATTCCTGCTATTTGAATGTTGGGCTCTCTTGGAATTGGTCCTTTAATCTCCCTTTTTTGTCTATTTTCTATGTAATTTCTTCTTTTTTTGTTTCCTGGAGATTTCCTCTATCTTCCAACTTCACTGAATTTTTAAATTTTGCTACTAAGTTTTTAATTTCTAAGTATTGCTTTTGTTCTCTAAATCATTCTTTTTATGGTATCCTGATATTGTGTTATGAATATACCTTTTCTCATTTCTCTGAGAATATCAAAGATATATTTTTTTAAGTTTTCTTTTCCCTGAATAGTCCTGTTTCTCCACCACCCCGATCCCCCCTCTTTTGTTGGTTTTGGCCCAGTCCTTCTTGTTATTTGGTGGTTTTCCGCAGAAAGGAAAGGATTCTGGAAATCCTTGATTGCCTATTCAAGTTTAAGGGTAAGGGATTGTTACAGACTGAACTCTGTCTCCCCCAAAATTCATATGTAGAAGCCTTAACTCCCAATGTGACAAATAAGGTCTTTAAGGAGGTAATTAAGGGGAGGGGCTGGTTGGCTCAGTCAGTAGAGCATATGACTCTTGATCTCAGCATTGTGAGTTCAAGGCCCACATTGGCCATGAGTCCTACTCTAACAACAACAACAACAACAACAACAACAAAAGTAATTATGGGTAATGAATTTGTAAGGGTGGGACTGGAAAAGGAAGAGAGATCAGAGACCCTTCTCTCTCACTGTGCACTCAGGAGAGGAAAGGCCATGATAGGACACAGTGGAAAGGAGGTCATCTACAAGCCAGGAAGGGAGGTCTCACCAGAAACCAACCCTGTCAGCATCGTGATCTTGGATTTTCAGCCTCCAGAAGTGTAAGATAAAAATTTCTGTTGTTTAAGCCACCACAAGTCTGTGGTATTTTGTTACGGCTGCCCCAGGAGACCAATGTAGAGACTAAAACTGATGGAAAGTTCTGAGCCTACCTATGGCTGTGCTTACCAATATGGGCCTTACTATAGAGTGACCTGGCTGGACTAATTCTGGAAACTCTTATGCCAGCATCTTTTCAGTGTTGGACTGGCTGGGTTTCCCAAAAAACTCTTCTAAACTCTTGCTGGGAAGGTAAAGGCAGGCATGAACGCCAGGGCCCTAGCTGCATGAAGAAACAAAGAGAGCAAGAGGTATCCGTATCTACGTGGACCAAATCCCCCTTGCCCTCAGCCATGCCCAGCAGCTTCCAGTCCAGGGACCTTCTTATATATTCCTGTGATCTTATATATTCCTGTGACAGTTTGACTAGGCCATGGGGTACCCAGACACTTGGCCTAATATCCTGGGTGTTTCTGGATGAGATTAACATTGGAGCTGGTAGACTGAATAGGGCAGACTGTACTCCCCAGTGTGAGAGAGCTTCATCTCATCAGCCGAAGACTGAGTCTGGGGCAAGTCCTCCTGACAGACTGACTGAGCTGGGCACAGGTCTCTTCTGACCTTTGGACTTGAACTGTACCACTGGCTCTTTTTGGGTCTAGAGCCATCAGCTTTAGGACCATAACTTACATCACTGGCTGTGCTGCTTGTCAGGCCTTTGGATGTGGACCAGAACCATATGATGGCTCTCCCAGTCTCCAGCTTGCTGACAAATCTTGGGACTTCTCAGCGCCCCTCCCTCCCTCCCTGCCTCTTTCTCTCTCTCTATACGCATGAGGGTATGTACACGTGCACATCCTACTGGCCCTCTTTCTCTCAAGATCTCTTGTACGTTTGCCCTTCAGAACAAGCTTCCAGTCTTCTGTCAGGGAGTGAGGGGCTATCGCCTGGAAGCCCGAGTTGGGGAGGAAATGGAGACATCTAACCTCTTCTTACCCTTTTCCTTATTTTAGTCCTCTCCCTTCTTGCCTCGTTCTCTTTCCAGAGGCGCCAGCTGATTCTTGGGCCATTCAAGGATGCTTCTCGGTTTCGGTTTTGGCTCTTCTGCACTGCCACGTTGGTGTTTAGGATACTCTAGGGAGGTGAGCTCGCTGTCAACCATCCATCTATTTTCTTGCCACCACAGCTTTGTTGCTGCTATTTCCTCTTCTGTTTTCTTTAGCCTTGCAGGTTAATAAGCCTGTAATAAAAACCTCTGCACTGTAGTTTTATATAGTAGGATTTGGAAGAGAACGAAATTTGATCTATCTAGATCTTTCTGTTCAAACCTGAGGCCGAACTTATTCTCTGACCAACTGTTAGTACTCTTAAAAAAAAAAAAATCTCTTAATTCACTTAGCTCACATGTTACACATCTGGAATTTTAGAAGTTTATCTTTCAAAACAATCACTTTAAAGAATAAAGTTAAGTGATAATCTAACGTTAGAACCCCCAGTATAAGAGTGAAGAATTCTGGGATAAAACTTATTTTTACGTATTCTGTTTGTGCATGTTTAAGAGATACACACACACACATGCACACACACACACAGCATCCCTTTGTTCTGGAGGCTATTTAAGAGTAACGCATAAGATCAGTCTCTATCAGCAAAAGGCACTGTGAAAGTAGCATTTACAACTCTTTTTCGTTTGTTTTCCCCAAACACAACAGATTCTGTGTTTTCTGAAGACTGTGCTCAAGGACAGAAGGGACCAAGTGTTCTAGCTACGAAAAGCAATCGAAGGTGTCAAAGTTGGGCTTACCCCTTTGGCCAAGCTGGCACTTAGAGTTTGGCTTAACCTACAGCCTTGATGTACATGCCACCCTTTCGTAGGACAGAGATCAGACCAAAGGTCAGCAAAATGTCTGGCAGTGTCAGCACACAGTAGTCACTCAATAAACGTTAGCTCCTCTTATCAACGTGTGTGCTTTGTATGTTCTCACGAACATAACTCTGGAACAGTTCAACAGTATCACTTGTATTCATTATCTTATCACAACTTATCACAAGCTAACACTTAACAGGTGTCTATTCGGCTATAGTTACAAAGATGGAACCCTTGTAAACTTTCTCCATAAGTGACCAGATGTGTGTCTCCGTAAAGTCAAAGAATGATGATGGCGTTCATGCTGTAGAGCAGCATCTGAAAACATCAATAAGCTGATGATTTCTAACCACTGCTTCGGTTCATATGGAAATTTCCATTTCAATTGCTTGTATCTATACATTTTCAAAAATTCAAAAGCAAAAAAAAAAAAACAAAAACAAAAACAAAAACCAAAAAACGAAAAGCCAAAACCCTCCAGTATCTTCAAACCTTACAGAATTAGCATTACATTTACGGCCTATGCTGCTCCCCAGATTTTACTCTGGCTTATAAAGTCTGACCTGCCCTGACCCTTGTTTGTCTTGCCTTATTGCATTTCCTAAGAGATTTCAGCCATACTGCCTTCCCTTTTGTTTCTCCATGCTCATCCGTTCTGAAGGTCTTTGTGTGAAAGCCAAGGTTGGCTCCTCATCCTTATCAAAATTCAGACATCGCCTCTGCAGAGAGGTCTTTGCTGATCAACACAAAGGATCCACCCAGTCATTATTTAGTATATTAATCTATTAACGTGCAACATACTCTCCGGTATTTTGCTGATGTTTGTTTGTTTGCTGTTTCCCTCGCTAGCTAGAATGTAAGCTCCATGAGAAGAGAGCCCTTACCCAAGCTGCCCATCACCACAGTGTCAGGCACCTAGGAGCACTCACTAGGTATCTGCTGAATGAATAGGAAGGAAAAAGAAAGATCACAAAGACAGTCCTCATGATGACATAAGGTTGGCAAAAAAACCCAACTTTAATCCCACACTTAAAAAATACGGGAGGGCGCCTGAGGGCTGCAGTCAGTTAAGCCTCCGACTTCAGCTCAGGTCATGATCTCATGGTTTGTGAGTTTGAGCCCTGCATTGGGCTCTGTGCTGACAGCTCAGAGCCTGGAACCTGCTTTGGATTCTCTGTCTCGCTCTCTCCCTCTGCCCCTCCCCTGCTTCTTCTCTGTCTGTCTCTCTCAAAAATAAACATTAAAAAAAATTTTTGTTTAATATGGGAGACAATTAAGTTTCAAAGTCCTGAGGTACAGTTTCTTTGGTCCCTTATATCAGGCTTGGAGGGTCTCTGACATGGGCCCTACCAAGGAATACTGGGCCTGAAAACACAGTGTTTTACGGTAATGAAATTTTATTCCTTCTAGTAACCAGAAAGTAAAAGTTCATTTAAAAATTTTATTTTTGGTTAAATTTTTAAGCTGTTAATTATCCAGGCCAAGATTAAAATACAACTAAACACTGATGATTTGAACAATTAAACAGGTGCTAAAAAAAAAAAAAAAAAAGGCAATAGGCCCCAAACAGAGTGACTTATGCTAAGCCCCACATCACCAAACGAAGATGTAATTAGAGTTCCGGCTGTCCCAGAAACGTACTCTTAAACCAGTCAATCGGGAATTGCCAGAGCAGCCCGGGGTCTCGGTCATCTGCCTCATTAGACTCCAGCCATCTCCTGAGGGGAAGTAAGCCTGGAACCAACCTGCATTCTTGTCCAGTATAACTCCCTTGTTCCCGCTTCCTTCTGCCTTTCATTCTGGACGGCTCCTCAGAGCTGCCTTCTATCTGCTGGATGGGATGCTGCCACATTCACGAGGTGTTGACTAAAAGCTGTTGATTAAGAGCTGTAAATTCTACCCAGGTGAAATTTTTTTTTTTTCAACGTTTATTTATTTTTGGGACAGAGAGAGACAGAGCATGAACGGGGGAGGGGCAGAGAGAGAGGGAGACACAGAATCGGAAACAGGCTCCAGGCTCTGAGCCATCAGCCTAGAGCCCGACGCAGGGCTCGAACTCACAGACCGCGAGATCGTGACCTGGCTGAAGTCGGACGCTTAACCGACTGCGCCACCCAGGCGCCCCGAAATTTGTTTTTTAAACACAGGTTTTTTTTGTATGTGTGTACAGATATACACATACAAACAGCCTGTTCTTGTTTTCTTTTTTTTTTTTTCTAATTCCTTTTTTCCTTTTTTTTTTTTTTCCTAATTAGTTGTTGCTGCTGAATAGGTCTCTCTTCTCTCTCTTAAGTAATCTCTACACCCAATGTGGGGCTCACACTCATGACCCCGAGGCTCAAGAGCTGTATGCTCTACCTACTGATCCAGCCAGGTGCCCTTTTATTTGTTTTCTTAAACTGAAGACATTAAATCCATATAATTGGTTCTTAACTTTTTGTGGAATAAGGATCTCTTTCAAGAATCTGATGAAAACCAACTGAGTCCCTCCCCTGGGGTGGGGGGACTATGTACAGACTCTTACATTTTTCTACACAATTTAGTTGGTTTCCAGATCCTCTGAAGCCTGTGGATGTAGTAACTCAGATCAAGAATCTCCCGCTCGGTTTTTAATTCCCTTTAGAATCTCCTTAAGGCGTAGGAATTTTAGAACATTCAACTTACTACCTACTGGCGTCATCGAGAATGCCAGTGTATCTTTTTTATGTCTTAAAAATCAAGAAAAGTAAATGCTACACTTTTAACTCTCCGAAACACAAAATACTACAAAGCTTCATGGTGCTGATTTAGTAACCACAGATGACCGTGTAGAAGGGATCACTTAACACTCCTTTATATCATATTGATTTTCAAGACTCTTAGTAACATGGTTTCACTTTGAAGACAAATACCATGTTGTACAGCCAAGTATTAATAAAATAAATTAGTGAAATATAAACACAGTTCCGAACTTTTAAACAAGTGGTGGCCTATAGCTTTTTCACTTGGCTGTTTGGGGCTGGGCTGCGTTTTTTCCATTATAAATGATGGTTATATTCTGGGAGAACTTCCACAACCCCCCAAACCCTAAACAGTAATAGCAACAACAAAACATCCAAACAATGATTTCACCTGCAGATCACTATATTTCAGTGCCACTTACAAACTGCTCCCTTGAATTCTCTTGCACCTTCGGGCCAGATGAACTAATCTGACAGTGCTCTGTGTTTCATTCTGTCCCAGATTTCCACGAGCTCAGATTCTGAAAGTACTGTCTTTGTCTCTGATCTGTTTTTCTCTGTTACGTTTATATGAAGCATATTCACTGTGTGTTGTTCTCACAAATGAACCTATTTCTGGAAGTTAGTGTCTTTATCCGGCCTTATCAGCAATGATGTGGTCAGCCTGCACTTAACCTTTCATTCAACAAACATTCACTGTAGGTGTCGGCCATCTATGAGAAATGTCCTATGGTGGCTGTCCCACGGTGGACAGGACATAAACTGAGGCAGGAATAAGCTCATCAGGTGATACAAATCACCATGCACATGGTTCCTACAGGCCATGGATGGTTATATCTGGGTATTTCAAAAATATATTAACATTTTCGGGTAAATCTGTGCTGTTGTTGCTGTTGTTTTTCTGGGAAGAGTGCATATGTATGTGTGTATAGTAAATACCACATGTAATCAAATTCTCAAAACCTGTGAAGAACCATTGATCTAGAATTAGGGACAGGTGAAGGTTTCTTACAAATTACTTATTTTGGTGACCATGGAAGTCAATGATCTTTAAACACCTGACTTTGTCAGAGGACCGGCTGAGACCTACATGGGAAGGAGCAGAAAACAGTGACACAGGCAGTGATACCCATCCTAGGCTCTCTCTTCAGAAGGCAGCTATACAAGCACATCTTTGGGAGTCTGAAGCTTCATTTCAGGTGGCTTCTCAAAGTTCTAGTTACAACCCACAGAGAGTCTACTCCCCTAGGAGAGTTTCAGTAGAAAACTGTTTTCCCCCACTCATTCTATTTCCAGTGATGTCTGACATCACTTGCTCAGGGTTTGACAGAGTACCAGGCGCATAGTTGGCCCATAATTTCATGCAGTTTATACTATTTTGTTTTGTTAGGCCTTTATGCTGAAAAGGAAGAGTCCACAAGACCTATGGAAGGAGAAGCAGACAGACGTGGTCAAATTAGAGAACGCCATACTAATTAATTAATAAGCAAGAGACTCGGTAGGCCACAGAGCTTTAGGAAACCATCCTAATCAATGCTTGGTACATAAATGTTTTGTTTCCTGAAAAATATGTATATTTTAAAATGACACCTAGACCTAATGAAATAAAGGGTTGAAGATGAGGGACTATGGTGGTTTTTAACTTTTGTAAATTTCCTCAACGTTTTCATTCTGGTTTTCACTTGTTTCCAACAGAGATTACCAAAAAAGTCAAAGTATAAAAGGAATGTGGGCCCAGCAAGGGAGAACTTAAGCCCTGGATCTTACTTGAAGGTGGTCTTGGGGTGAAAGAAAACATGGCAAATAGTGGGGCGGCAGGTGAGGGATGAAACTCAATGCCACAACCTGACCCTCAATGCTTACAGATACACCTCGTACAGCCAGAGCAATACTGCTGTCTGCCTGTGGCCCCTGTCATTCACTCACTGTGGCCTTACCATGGACGAGGCATTGGGTCGAGAATATTCCCTCACCAAGACTCAGAGAACACAGAGTCCTACACCTTTCAAGTTGCCATCCTGGTTAAGGCACTTTGCCTTTAAATGAGGAAGATTTTGGCTCTAAAATTCTGTCTTTAAAATAGAAATCAAGGATTCTGTATTTTAATTAAGTCTCTCAAAGCTTTATTTTTGGCACTGTGTTTTCTTTCTTCCTGGCCACTGTAATTTATTATCGAGAAAACTGTTGGGAAGCAGAGTATAGAGCCAGGACGTTTGGTTTAAAAATCCCAACTCCAGCGGAGTCAGGGTAGGTCAGTCGGTTAGGTGTCCAACTTCGGCTGAGGTCATAATCTCACAGTCGGGAGATTTGACCTCTGTGCCAAGCTCTGTCCTGACAGCTCAGAGCCCGGAGCCTGCTTGGGATTCTGTGTCTTCCTCTCTCTCTCTCTTTCTCTCTGCCCCTCCCCCACTCATGTTCTCGCTCTCTCTCTCTCTCTTTCTTAAAAATAAAGAAACGTTAAAAAAAAAAATTAAGAATCCCAACTCCACTACTAGCTGTGTGACTTTGAACAAGATACTTATGCTCTCTGTGCCTCAGTTTCCTCAAATGTAAAAAGGGATAACAGCAGTCATCACCTAGGGTTATTGTGAAGATTAGACACATCAATGTATGTAAAGCACCAGGCATGTCAGGTACACAGTGAGCATCACACGAGGTACACGCCAGCTTCTCCCTTCAAAGTCTCTCTGGTTCATTCCGTCTGCCTATTCTTGTAGCCACCGCCAACCTCTTTGATCTCATGGCAACACTATTTCCTCACCATCTCCATTCCTGCCTGAGGCCTTCCGCCATTTTGATGCATCCTACATAGGGCTTCTAATCCGTTTCCTCCAGCACTACTGAAATCGTGCTGCAACTGTGCCATTCATTCTTCTACTCAAACGTGGTGGGTGTTGCCTATGGAGTACGGGTGATGTACTTCTGACAGCTCAGCTTGAGATCTTTCTCTAGGAGCGGTCTCAAGGGCTAACCAGGTTGTGTGTGTGATTGCAGAGTCAAAATTCCCTTGACTGGCCCCAAACCACTTCCCAAAAGGATCCTTCCCATTATTCACTGCAAACCTTGCATTTTAGAAGGACGAAACTTCTCATCATTTTCTAGAAACATCTCGTACTGCACTCCTAATGTGTTTTGTACAATGAGAAGCTCAGCTTAAATATCCCCCTTTTTTCTTGACAGTGACTTCAACCATCCCACTCATCAGGCCCTGCATTTTAACAGCCCTTTGTATCACTTTTACAGCAGTGGAGACACGTTGCCTTGTATAGTCTGCCTTTATGTCATCCTTCGCCTCCTTTCTGGATCATACGCTGCTTGAGAGTGAGGAACGCTCAGAAGTCACCCTGATATGTGGTGCCGTGCCCAGTCCAGTCCCTTGCATACAGAAGTCTATTTGATATTATGTCATCATTTGATAGTAGGTATATTTGATATTAGCTATATTACTTAATGCTATCCTAACTGCTGTTTTAACGGTAATTTTTAATAAGATACCAGTAGTTCTGATGGCCAAAGTGATCAAGAGACTTCAACTGCTCCCCAAAGCCACATTTTGGGGCGTTACCATCCATATGACTTTGTGGTCACTGCACGGCGGTGAGAAGTATCAGCAGAGAGCCACCGTGTCACCTCCCATCTGCCCCTGCTATCAGAAGGTAAAAGCAAATTAAATGTTTTCACAGTGCTTTTTATGTTCTTCACTGGGATAGGATTTCAGGTACCTGACAAATTATTCATTTGGATAACCTTTTAAAAACTTTAGAGAACACACTGATTGTCATTTTAATGGCATCTGACTGATTCTGGGTTAAGTCGGTAAGAAGAAGGAAGAGGGCTGTTCTCTGGGGGCTTTGGGGCTCCTGGGGCCCCCTGTGAAGACTTACTATCAAGTTAGTTGGGAAGAGATCCATCCATTACTACTTGACATTAACTTCCTATGGCCCTAGTAATATCAATCACATGCTTTTGTCCTTGATTACAGAACCAACTGGAATTTACCTGTAGAATTCTTCCTTCACATTTTTGTATTTGACTGTCATAACAAAACAAGTTCAAAACACCCAGAAAGTGGTTGCAGAGATTCTCTGTGATTTCATTGACAACTGAGGTTGAGAGGAAAGGCTATAAAGGGATGTAGCATACAAGGAAAGTGTTTCTGATTCCAACAGAATTTATTTTTTAAATTTTTCTTAGAGAGAGTGAAAACAGGGGAAGGGGGCAAGGGAGAGAGAGAATCTTAGGCAGGTCCCATGCTCAGCACAGAGCCTAGCATGGGGCTCAATCCCACGACCCTGGGATCATGACCTGAGCCGAAATCAAGAGTCAGACACTCAAGTGATTGAGCCATTGCAGTGCCTCTGATTCCAACAGAATGTCTCTGACACTCAGTGATATCCAGACAGAACTGATGAGTTAGTATCATATCATTTCAGGAGTAGCGTTTCACTCAGGGCCAGGAATTCCCCGTAAAAATTAAAGATATTTCACTCACAATTTTTTCTAGCTCCTCTTGACCCACACAAGTTTTCCATTTCTGAGGATGAAAACCGTACATGTGCCACCTGCTGTGTAAACACACAAGGCACTGCAACGAAATAAATTTCTGCCTTTCCTAGTCTACGTTCTCCTGTCACTGCACACTCCTTCTGAAGTACCTGGTGTAAACAGAGAATAGTCTAAGAATTAAAAACTGTTAGAAATAATTCAAAGATTTAAAATGAATTAAAACTAAGATAAAGGGGTGCCTGGGTGGCTCAGTCAGTTAAGCATCTGACTTTGGCTCAGGTCATGATTTCACAGTTCATGGGTTCGAGCCCTGCATCGGGCTCTGAGCTGATGGCTCAGAGCTTGGAGCCTGGAGCCTGCTTTGGATTCTGTGTCCCCCTCTCTATGCCCTTCCCCTGCTCATGCTCTGTGTCTCTCTCAAAAATAAATAAACATTAAAAAAAATTTAAAACACACACACATAAACTTAGGAATGAGAAGTCTTTTAGACTAGGTAACGGTGGAGGTCCACTCACTAAAAAATGGAAAGTGTGAACTACGCCACCTAAGATTTCTGAGTTTTCAAGGCCTCTTTTTTCTTTCTTTTATGATGCTATTAAATACTGGGGGTTAAAAGTCTTATGCAAAAAATCGATAACTATATGGTGGAGAAACCAGACATCATCTGAATCCAGTGATCAAAATTAGTACCACCAATAAGGACGAAAGAACACCATGTGCCTCCAGATGTGATATACTGAGAACAGAACATCATGTATCTAGGTGAAGAGGGCAAAACACAGAACAGGAACCTACTCATGAGGAAAATGAAACCCACAATGAGAGGCAGTCTATAAAGCACCAAGCTAGTATTCTTTAAAAATGTCAATATATCGGGGCGCCTGGGTGGCTCAGTCGGTTAAGCGGCCGACTTCGGCTCAGGTCACGATCTTGTGGTCTGTGAGTTCGAGCCCCGCGTCAGGCTCTGGGCTGACGGCTCAGAGCCTGGAGCCTGTTTCGGATTCTGTGTCTCCCTCTCTCTCTGTCCCTCCCCCGTTCATGCTCTGTCTCTCTCTGTCTCAAAAATAAATAAACGTTAAAAAAATTTAAAAAAAAACAAAAACTGTCAATATATCATGAAAGGTAAAGAAAAGCTGAGTTAGTGTCTAGGTTAAAGGAGACTAAAGAGATGTGGCAACGAAGTCAAGACCTGATCCCGAACTGTGTCCTAGATCGGAAAACAGTGACTCCAAAGAACGCTGCTGGGACTCTTGACAAACTATAATCAACACTGTAGGTTAAAGTATTGTATCCATGTTAAACTCCCTGATTAAGGTTAACAACACTAATGATTATGTAAGATCCTCCTTCTTAGGAAACCCTCACTAACTATTAAGCAGTAATCTACTCTGAAATTGTTCAGGGGATAAATATCAGCCAGTCTGTCTGTATGTCTGTCTAGCCAACTCTCCAGAGAAAGCAAATTTAGCAAAGTGTTGAAGCTTGGCGAAGGCCTCACTATGCTGGAGATGTGCTATTCTTACAACTTCTCTGTAAGTTTAAAAATCATTTTAAGAAGTTGACAATTTTTCTAGGACCTATAAATAAAAACTCACTGCTATAATAGAAAAATAAAACTGTGGAAACCAGTACTTTTTTGGTCAAAATGTTCTAAAATTATTTTGAATTTCTGGGATAAATATTTATTTTATGGTTCATAAGAGCATGGAGCAGAGTCAGAAAGAAGAACCCACATCTCGGGCACTGTCACTTAAATGTTATGAAATCTTGTGCAAATCTGCTTTCCTTTGAGCCTCGGCGGGCTCATCTGCAAAGTAAAAAAATAATACCTAAAAGTATTGTTGGAAGAATAACCTGAGACAAAGTGCATGAAAAGCATAGACTATGTTTCTTTTCCCTGCCTGTATAACTTCTCATTTTATAGACCATTTCTATCCAGGTACGTTATTGGGTGTAGCAAACAGAAAGAACCAGGACATTCATCTTAGATTATAAGATATCAGGACACAGTTAGTATAGTATATGTTATCCATTTGAATGCTTATCTGCTCATATTTGATAGTTTACTCCTTAATTGTGATATAAACATGGTTCCGAGAGGCAGGAGTTAAAAAGCATGTTATGTTAAATTACCAAATATATAGTGTTGACCTACATATGCATTTAATATTAGCTCCATTACTTAGAACTACACTTATAGGTCCCTTTGAAGGTTATAAATATGAAGTTGTTAATGAACCATATTATCACTGAAAAATAATAAGATAAAAAAATAAGATAGGTCATTATAAGATTCTTTATCTGTAGAAGTTACTCCAAAGAGTCTACTCACTTCTAAAGTTGTTAATAAAAAGTGAATTCAAATTGAATATTACAATTTTAATAAATCAAGTTCATATAAAAGGCATAAAAGAATTATGTAGATCCGTGCAATTTTTTCTGAAACTTACATAAAACAAGGCATGTAATCACCATCAAAAAAACGTTAGACTAAAATATAATAAAGATGACTTTCCAAAGGATAGAGTTTATATTCTCTTTATTTAATGAAAATTCACTCTGTCCATCTCAACCGTAATACCTACCACCATTCAGCATCTGAGAGAAAAATTTACAACGACATATCCTCCTACTGTTTCGTCGTAATTATAAATTCAGAAGAGAAACAAGACAAAAATAAATGCCAAAAGGAAAACAAAACATTAAACAATCATAAGAAACAAAATGAGGGTATTTTTTTCTCAAAAAAAAAAAATTTTTTTTTTTTGACACAGAGAGAGAGTGCATGCACAGGGAAGAGGTGGGGAGAGAGAGAGAGAATCCCAAGCAGGCTCCACACTCAGTACAGAGCCCAACGTAGGGCTCGATCCCACAACCCTGGGATCATAACCTGAGCCAAAATCAAGAGTCGGATGCTCAACTGAACTAAACCACCCAGGCATCCCAGAAGTTGTTTTTTTGATTTTTTTGTTTGTTTAATGATTTTCTATAAGCTGACTACAAAAGCACAAAAAACTGTTACCATCGAACTCAAGGCTCTCAAATCATATCTGACTCTTCGTTGCCCTAAAGTTGACTTATTTTACAAAACCTGAAATACCAAGACAAACCATGGTTCCAAAATATACTCATCACTGATTTTTTTCTTACAATGGCTTGTAATTAACAGAAGGGACATATGAAAGGACTTTAGATATCAACAAAAACATGTGTCTTTCTTGCCTTATCTTTACCATCTTGACCAAAAAACAATTCCACAGAAACATGGCTCCATCCTGGAGTTATAGTCTACACATGTCTAGTACATGTCTTGTCCTGTGGGTCTCACCACACAAAACTGATATATGCGCATGATAATGAAATTCAGTTCATCAACGTCAATCAGGACTAAATGAAAAGTCAGGCAGTGCTCTGTGGCAGGCAAGAGGTCAGATTCAGAGGGCAGAAAGTTAAGGGGAGCAGCAAGGGTACACAGAGAGAAGGTTGCGGTTTTCTGAAAGAATGAACGAGTCAGGCTGAGAGGAATCAGGAGCATGATTATTCTTCAAAAGTCACTTATGGCAGAGAACACTAATAAAGATCTCACCAGTGATACCTCTTTCCTGAGGTGTTTGTTTCACTGGGTCCCTTGGACAGCTTCCTGGATGGCGAGTTCCTGCATAAGTCTGCTGTATCATTCCATGTCCATGTATCTTTTTTATACCCCCAAGAATAGTTTCTTCTGAGAAACAGCACTTACTTTCCTTCATGAGACCTTGACAAAACATTCTGCTTTTATTCACTCCAAATTAATCACCTTTGGTAAATTCTCTAACACTTCAATTTCAAGATGGTAGACAACCAAAGGGCTTCCTAGTATAGGCAAGGCCACGGTATTAGTGGTGGTGGCAGATTTCCCTCCACACAACTGAGGCTAAACAATTCTTGTCATTTTCACATTCTTCAAAGCTCCAAACATTATCACCAGTTTCCTTTACTCTTTTAGTGTGAAAGTGGGATAAGAGGAAAAGGAAAAGCACTGAGTTTTAAAAGGATTTAAAAAAGAACGATCCAATCAGAGCTCCAGTTTCTTCAAATGCCCCCAAATCCAGAGTTTTCCACAGTTCACAACGCACACACACACACACACACACACACACACACGCACGCACGCACGGGCGATAAGCTTATCTTATGGCACTTAGAACAAAAACACAGAAGATGATAAAGAGGCTACACGGGAAAAGCCAGTCCTGTAACTGCCACGTAGACAGAGTTTGGGAGGAGATAAAATCATGTTGGGGGGAGGGATGGGAAACAGACAAGGGTAGGGGTCTGGCGGGGTCTGGTATTTCTCCTTCTGAGTACAAGAGGCCTAGGCCTGGTCTAGGGAGCAATCTCATGACCATTAAGAAACAGAACACCAACAGCACCAATAGGAACAAAGGCAGAAACGAGATGTAATGCCCTAAATTCGTGGCATGTTCAAGGGTCCTTGGAAAATGTTCTGGCCTACCAATATTTGTCCGTGAGCCTGGAATCAATCAAAGGCCAACTAAGTGACCTTCAGTACAGCAAATGAATATTCTCCACTGGACACAGAATAACTATGCTGACATGTAGCTAAGTCTAATGCTTGCAGTTATTAGGTCCAAAAGAAAAATACTGATTGAAGGTCTCAGTAATAAGTCCTTGAGATTTCTTAAACTCACCTATTAGTCTCTAAACCTGCCTTGTACAGTTTCCTAACTGGGCTTCCTGGCACGGCACACAGAATGAGCTTTCAAAAACAAACACGTGATAACTGCTATTCAGGGGCTCCCTAGTGCCCACAGGACAGTCCGAGGCCACCCAGCACGGCTGACAAGGCCTGGTTTGTCCAGGGCTTGCCTGTGGCTCCTGGCTCATTCATGGAGCTCATACACTTGCAGACCCCACCAAACCCAACCAAAGACTGCAACGTGCCTTACTGTCCTAAATATCATGCATTTTGAGCACTTTAGGCTCATTAAATGTCCCGTGTTTTCTGTATTCCCAGGTCTCTCCACGTGCTGCTCCCTCCAGGGAGCCTGACGCAGAGGAAATGAACATGGTGCACGCTGGGATCTCCAGCAGCCGGGTGTTGTGGGCGCATGAAGATTACTGGAAGGAAGTGCATGGCCTCAGGGTAGAGAGAGAAGGGCAGGACCTTCTCTCTCCGTGTGAGCTTGGGCAAGTTAACTCACCACTCTGAGCTTGAGTTTCCTCCTGTGTAAAATGACCGTAATAACTTGTGAGAATGAAATTAGATAATACACGCAAAGGGCTCAGAACAATGTCAGACATACACTGATGGCTAAATGGATGCTAATTCTTACTGTTATTTTGTTAGGACGTTATTATGATTAGGCCTATAGATTACTGTGCCTGGTGGGTAGCATCGGGGTAAGTTTTCACAGATCTAGGAGCAAACAGCTGTCATCTAGTCGCACAGCACACTCTGGGTAGCATAAAGGCTGAAAGCAATCAATTTCCCTGTCTCAAAGAGCTAGACGATGCCCTCAGTTCAAACAACCCCACTGTTGGCATATTCATTCCCCACTGTGACAGTAACAAGTTATCAAACTTAGTGGCTTAACACAACACAAATTTATGATCTTACAGTTCTGGAAGTGACACGTCTCAGGGGTCTTATGGGCTAAAACCAAGATGTTAGCAGAGCTGTGTTCCTTCTGGAAGATCTAAGGGAGGATCTGTTCCTTGTCTTCTTCAGCTTCTAGAGACCGCCTGCGTTCCTAACTCATGGTCCCCTTCTTGATCTTCAAAGCACATTGCTCTGATCCTCTGAGCGTGTCCTCCACTCTCCTCCCTCTAACTTTAACCCTCACGCCTCCCTCTCACAAGAACCCTTGTGAAGACAGAGCCCACCCACACCACCTGCGACAATGTGCCAGTTCAAGGGCATTAACTTAATCACATGTGCGAGGGCCTTTGTACTACATACAGTAACACATCCATGGGTTTGGGGATCAGGATGTGGGTATCTTCGGGGGCCTATTATTCTCTCTAGCATAGCTGGTCCCACTGCTGCCATTTGGAGCCCCCATAAACAACTAATTTAATTATTGTGTTTTAGTAGTCCTCATCAGTCAATTAACTGAGCATACAGACAGAAAGTTTTCAGATTCATAACAAAGTAAAAGATGGAAGGATTGGGAAATGCAGATTACATACCAATGATCTACAAAAAGAAAGCACCTAGATTTTTAAAGGATAGTTTTAAAATATAGTTTAAAATATAGTTTATGGTTTTATAACCATATGAGAGAGAATCAAAGATTATGAAGAACTTCAAGGGGTCTTAGAGATCATTTAGTTCAATTTTCTATTTGTGAAATGAATGCCATCTGTATAAAAGCTCACACAAGGTAGAAGGTTTCCCAGCTTCCTCTCTGGGTATAGATCACCTATATAGTAACCTGCTGTTACTACAGTCTTCATGATGTACCGTTAAGTGATCTGAAATCCATAGAACAAAACTAGGGTTAGGCTAAAAACTCTATCCAAAATGGAAGTCAAAAGAGAAATGATATCCAGAAAAGTAGAATTTAAAAGATTAACTGTATGTGGTGGGATCAAATACAATTAATTGCAGAAGAATCTGAAGAGTCCTTGTAAAAGCAAAAAAAAAAAACCAATAAAAGAAGTAAAAAGGAAAAGGGCCTTGAGAAAAGGAGAGTCTCCCCAAGTGTGTTTAGGAATCAGTTTAGAATAAAGACTACTAGACAATCTAGAGTACAAAGACTCCTAAAAACATTTTTACCTTTCCCCCAAAGAAAAAAGCTTAATTTGAAAATAGGAGACTGTGGCGGCACCTGGGTGGCTCAGTCGGTTAAGCGTCCAACTTTGGCTCAGGTCATGATCTCGTAGTTCGTTAGAGCCCCGCGTCGGGCTCTGTGCTGACAGCTCAGAGACTGAAGCCGGCTTCAGATTCTGTGTCTCCCTCTCTTTGTCCCTTCCCCGCTCGTGCACTCTCTCCCTCTCACTTTCCCTCTTTCTCAAAAATAAATTAACATTCAAAAAAAAAAAAAAAAGAAAGAAAACACGAGACTCTGTAAGTAATGTAATCATGTTATGAAGTAAGGTCTAAGTGCCAGGAAGTAAAAGTGTCTTTCCATGAAGACAACTTGATGCACTCCAACAAAAAATTGTAGAAATATTTAGAAAAAGTGACAAAGCTGCATTCTATATTTCTGTTTTGCTTTTTAAAATAAAGTATGTTCTGGGGGGACCTGGGTGGCTCAGTCGGTTCAGCAGCCACCTTCGGCTCAGGTCATGGTCTCACGGTTCATGCGTTCCAGCCCCACGTCGGGTTCTGTGCTGACAGCTCAGAGCCTGGAGCCCACTTGAGATTCTGTGTCTCCCTCTTTCTCTGACTCTCCCCCACTTGCACTCTGTGTTTCTCTTTCTCAAAAATAAACATTGAAAAATTAAAAAAAATAATAAAAGTATGCTCTGCACTCTTACGCAGCTAGAATTTGGGAGAGCCGTTACGTGTCACTGAAGAAGCTCTGTATGTGACTGAAGAACAATTCCTCATCCAACATTTGCTCCAAGTGGCCACCCTGCCTTGGTTTGAATACCTCCACAAAAATCCAGTCCCTGACAGGGAAACCTATTGGGAACAGTTTCAGCAAAGCTGTCTCTGTCTGTCCCAAGGTGGCCTTCTACGTCTCTCAGGCACACGTACCCACACTCCTCAGGGCTGAGTCAAGAAGAGTACCATGGCCTCGTTATCCTCAGGGTAAATATTCTAGAAACTGCAGCTAAGGGAGTTATGATTCTTTTATGCTGACATGTATCTAAAGACATGATCTTACTCTCTGGTTCCAAAAGTGAGACAGGCAAGCAGGTGGATTTAATGTCACAATTTAATACTTCAAACCAATATGAACATTCCAACAGCCACTCTTGTCACCTCAAGATTGTTCTTCAAGTCATAGGCCTCTTAAAGATTTCATCCCAACGTCATTATTTTTTATCAAAATTTTCTTAAAAAGAAAAAAGTCTGGAATTGACAGACAAGGATCCAAAGACTTTTAAAACTTAAGTGACCTTTTCTAGGCAGACTAAGAATCTCAGTGACAATTTGAAAACACTATTAGAGTTACTTAAGATTAATGAAGACTAATGAAGGAAGACTCAATCGAAAAGAAAATAAAAACATGCAAATTTGACCTTTCATCTAAAAGTCTAAGGTCGCTCTCATTTAGCTTAGGTGATCTTACTATTAAATCTCTTATACATTAATCATCTTGCAAAAGCTAAGAGAAAAATAAATTTTACTTTATCTTGTTCATGAAAATACACTGCCTAATTTATTTCCATTATAAATTTAAGTGAGTTATACTCTTTTTTCAGCAGGCAATAAAAGACTGGAGAACTGCCCCCCACCAACCTATGCAAATACAAAACTCAATCGGGCTTTATCCACTTGGTGATTTAAATGATTAAGAAATACATATAATTTAGTTCATTATTAAGAGCTCTACTATAAAACATTAAAAACTGGCATATATTTATATTAATACTAGTATTCATTTAAAGGAGTATTCACATAAAAGTAGGTGATATGATGTATCCATGTAGAAAGGTACCCCTCTGATGTTGGGATGCTGAGACTGGGGGAGGCTGTGCACGTGTGGGCAGGGAGTATATGGGAACTCTATGTCCTTCCCTCGCAACTGTGCTGTGAACCTGAAACTGCTCTACCATGTAAAGAAAAAAAAAAGGTTCTGCTAAACCAGGACCAGGTTATTAAAATCTAAAAATGTAAGGAAGATGTTAAGGGGCTATGTTCAAAAGGTAAAAGACAGCAGAAAAGAAAAAGCACCTGAAAGCTGATTTTATGTAATGAGTTTTGCTTCTGGCTGAGGCAAACTAGCTTCTATCAGACCAGCAATCTTGCCAAGAACAATTGGAAAAAGTGAGTAAAATGTATAATATGTCCTGTTTCAACATCAAAAACTATCAAGGTAGTGAGAACCTGAGGGACCAAGATCCCCAAGAGGAGAGAAGCCCATAAGCTCCATACTTGGAGCCACTTTCTGCAGATCGATTAAATTTCTCAGATCAATCAAAATAACCAAGCTTTACCATAGAGCCTGGCAGATGCAAGTTAATTCTACCCAGAAGACGATACTTCACTGACTAGTATCTCTAGGTTCATTTTGTTTGTTTTTTTTTTTTTTATACAAATGATGGTCACCATTGAATAAAAATGATCAGGCACATGGAAAAAACAAAAGACAAATGATCAAAATCGAGAAGAAAAAAAAGACAACAGAAAGAACCAACATTAGAACCAGATATTGGAGAATTCAGAATGAGCTTTAAGATAACGGAGTTTAAAAATGTTAAAAAAATACAAAGGAAAATAAGACGAATTTCACTAGAATACTGAAATCCATGAAGAAAAAAATCAAATTGTTCTTTTTGTTTTGAGAGAGAGCATGCGTGCATGTGTGTGCATGTGTACAAGCTGGGGAGGGGCAGAGAGAGAGAATCCCAAGCAGGCTCTGCACTGCCAGTACAGAGCCTCATGTGGGGCTCAAACCCACGAACTGTGAGATCATGAACTGAGCCGAAATCAAGAGTCAGACACTTAATGGACTAAGTCACACAGGCGTCCCTCAAATTATTCTTTAGAAGAAAAAACAAATTAACTAAAATTAGAAATTCCATAGATGGGCTTGACAGCTGACTAAAAACAGATGAAGAGAGGCTTAGTGAACTAGAACAGCACTTCATGCACGCTAATGCGCACATGAATCATTTGGAGATGCGGACTAGGATTGCCGAGGTCTGGGGTGGCGTCTGGCACTCTGCGTTTCTCCAGGCACCACACCGTGACAATGGCCCAGTGACTGCTGCAAATATCAAGAAACTAAAAAAAAAAAAAAAAAAAAACAGGTGAGGAGAAAAAAATCTAGAAATACAAAGAGAACGAAGAAAGAAAAATATTAAAAAAGGATAGCTTAGACAATGGGGAAAATGATCAAAATGGCTAACATATATAAATGAAATCTCCAAAGACAGGATGAGAGAATGGAGTCCAAGAAATACCTGAAGAGAGAATGGATGACATTTTCCAAAGCTGATCAAAGAGATCAGAGTGAGTGAGATCACAGTGAGATTTAGAGTGTGCACTCTGGCAGGGGAGGGGAGTGAAGGAGTTTGTGGGGCCATCTTGGAATTCTACTTACCACATTAGACAATTCTATCAAACATCTAAGGAAGAAATAGTATAGATTCTATACAAACTCTTCCAGAAAAATGTAGAGAAAGAAATCCTTTCCGACTCATTATATGAGGCCAACATCACTCTCATACCAAAGTGAAGAAGATACCACTGAAAACTACAGGTCAAAATCCTCCATGAACAAATACGTAAAAATTCTTCACAAAATTTTAGCAAATTAACTGCAATTTTGTATCAAAAGTAATACATTATGACCAAATGAAGTTTCTCCCAGGAATGCAAGGTTGCTTTACACATTTGAAAGCATTCAGTATAGTTCACAATATTAGCAGACTTAAAACAAACTATATAATTATTTCCATAGATGAAGATAAAGTGATTAAGTTCAATATCATTCATGATTAAAACAAGTGCAAGCGTGCACTTGTGTGTTCACACACACAAACTCTGGGTAAATTGGGAGTAGAAAGGAACTTCTGTAATCCCCAAATTATAGTCAACTTTTATACCGAATGGAGAAATTCGGAAGACTTTTCCTTTGAGTTTGGGAAGAAGAGAAAATGGCCAGTTCTACTCAACAGCATACTATTAAGTCCCAGCCAGTGCAATAAGACAAGAAGTAAAAGTTATGAGGATTGGAAAGGAAGAAACAAAACTGCAATTATCAGCCGATGACAGAATTATATACATAGAAAACTCTGAAGAAAAATCTACAGAAAAATTATTAGGATTACTAAGTCAATTTAGCAAAGTTGACCAGTGAAAGGTAAGTATGTTATATATTTTTTTTTAAATTTTTTTTTAACGTTTATTTATTTTTGAGACAGAGAGAGACAGAGCATGAACGGGGGAGGGTCAGAGACAGGGAGACACAGAATCTGAAACAGGCTCCAGGCTCTGAGCTGTCAGCACAGAGCCCGACGCGAGGCCCGAACTCACGGACCGCAAGATCATGACCTGAGCCGAAGTCGGCCACTTAACCGACTGAGCCACCCGGGCACCCCAAGATAAGTATGTTAAAATCAACTATATTTTTAGATAGCAGGAACAATTAAAAAAATGAAAAACAGTCACTTTAATAGTATCAAGGGGAGGCCTCAGTGGGTTAAGTGTCCAACTTCAGCTGAGGTCATGATCACGTGGTTCATGGGTTCAGGCCCTGCATAGGGCTGGGTGCTGACAGCTCAGAGCCTGGAGCCTGCTTCAGAGTCTGTTTCTCGGTCTCTCTCTGCCCCTCCCCACCCCTTGCGCGCTGTCTCTCTCTCTCTCAAAAATAAACAAACGTTAAAAAAAATTTTTTTTTGAAGTTTATGTAGATGAGTCAAACAAAAGTCACAGACAAGAATGCTCACACCTGTCCTCAGTTGCGATACTAACAGTGGAATGTTGAAATACCCAATTCTCTTTTCACGTTAGGGTGGCTAAGCGAGCACGCAGTGGAACACTGTACAGAAATGAAAATAGACGAGCAAGAGCTACCTGCAAAAACAGACTAGTCTCAGCAACATAATCTTGTTTAAAAAAAGTGAAAATTGGGGGCTTGAGGGAGGTGCGCAGAGTGGGCACCCAGGGACAGTTCATGCCTCACTATTTTAGGACAGATCAGAGAGATTGTAACAATTCCTGAAATACCAACAATCTCAATAAGCAATAGGTTCAACTCCTGACAGAGATGTAGTGATTTTTCAGATGTGAAATTTGAGATAGCTGTATTAGCCTCCCAAACTGTATAATAATAAACAATGAAGAGAAAGATGAAAAATTATTTAACGAAGCTAAATGTGTTATAATTTACTAGAAAATCCATTTTTAAAATGATTTTATTTTTCTATATAATCTTCTCTTTGTAAATTTTTTTTTAATGTTTATTTTTGAGAGAGACAGAGCACGAACAGGGGAGGGGTAGAGAAAGAGAGAGAGGGAGAGACACAGAATCTGAAGTAGGCTTCAGGCTCTGAGCTGTGAGCACAGAGCCTGATGTGGGGCTCGAACCCTCCAATTGTGAGATCATGACCTAAGCTGAAGTCGGACGCTTAACCAACTAAGTCACCCAGCCGCCTAGGTTTTTATGTAATCTTGACACCCAAAGTGGGGCTTGAACTCACTGCCATGAGATCAAGAGTCACAAGCTCTACCGACTGAGCCAGCCAGGCACCCTGAAGAATCCACTTCTTGTTAATGCTGAACAGTTAACTTAAAACTTCAGGCAAGACTGTGTGGCAAGTATTAATTTTACTGAAAAACAGAAACAATCAAAAGTATTCCCCGCATTAAAAAAAAAAAAAAAAAGCCAAACATTCAAACACTGATGAATTCTTCCCTTTACATCAAGTACAGAACAGGTCAAACCTAATGTATGGTGTTAAAACGAGGGATAGCGGTTTCTGTCGGGGAAAGGGAGAGGGTGGCGGGGAGGGCATGACTGGAACCTCTGAGGTGCTGGCAATTTTCTGCTTCTGGATCTGCCCAGGGTGCACGGAAGTATCCACTTTAGAGAAATGTACAGCTGTACACACGTCTTCAGGCATGTTACAGCTCAGAAAACTTCCTTCTTATTAATGAAAGAGGTAAAGTTTGAAAAAGAATGGATTAAACTATAAGGACAAGAGATGAGGGGATGGAGGGAGTAGAGAACCACAAAAAAATAAAAGGGAATATTTAGGGTGCTGACGGAAGTGTCCTACACCTGGACTGCGGTAGTAGTTAAATTAATGTATGCATGTGTCAGAATTCAAAGAACTGTAGACCAAAAAAGGTGAATTTTGTCTTATGCAATAAAGTCTATTATAACTTAGATATAAAAATAATGGATTAATTCAACTTACTTTTACAGTTGTGAAAGTCGATTGTGGTGAGAAATGTGCTTTTCTCTTTGATTAAGTTAGAAATAAAATTATATGGTCTACCTGGAAAATGTTTTCCTACCTTTGTATACACAGAAATTTGTGAAATAAAAAGGTAGAAAATTTTGAGAAAACAAGGAATGATAGTCACTTTAGTTTTACTGGGGAAAATGGACTTTAAAATATATTAAATATATATATCTGTATATACAAATAAAAATATGTTTTTTCAACCAAATGTTCAAATAAGAACTCTGTATGTTTTATGTTTGATATTTACATATGGCATAATAGAAAAAATAACAAGTTCTGGGTTATTCCTTTTAGTATTTCATGTAAGTTTTGAGGAAAATTAATGGGAGGGCACAATTTTGTATTAGTTATTTCAAACAAAACAGAAAATTTTCAGTTAAGAACATATGACTTCCTCTTCAAGCTTATTAACATTTTCCCATTTCAGCCAATAAATCTAGAAACTAACTTACTTTGAGAACATTAATTTCTGAGGCATTCTGGAAAACAGTTTGCCATTATTGGGTCTCAAACTTTAAAAAAAAAATATTTTTTAATGTTTTCTTATTTTTGAGAGAGAGAGACAGAGAAACAGAGAGAGAGTGAGCGAGCAGGGGAGAGGCAAATAGAGAGGGAGACAACAGAATCCGAAGCAGGCTCCAGGCTCTGAGCTGTCAGCACAGAACCCTACACGGGGCTCGAACCCACAAACTGCAAGATCATGACCTGAGCCGAAGTCAGATGCTTAAGCAACAGAGCCACCCAGACACCGCCCCTCCCTTCCCCACCTCCCTGTATTTTTTAACTTCAAGGTTATACCATGAGCCCGTTGGGTTAAGATAGACAGCGGGGCTGCATTTTTACAGCTGCTGGCTAAATCTAGCACCTTCCTTGCCAGAGAAGTCTCTTACCACTTGTGCTGGAATTTGTGCCATTTTTGCAGCAGGAGTCCCTGGTCTCGGGTAGAACTGGTTAATAAAGAGGCTGGGGAATTTGTACTCTTCAACGAGTTTCACTGTTTCTTGAAAATCTTGGTCTGTTTCTCCAGGAAAACCACAGATGATATCTGTGGCAAGAGTTATTCCAGGAACTCTAGAAAATAACAAGACAAAAATGGAAAAAAACTCAATGCCATCCATTATTATTCTATTTCTCTGACAGTTTCTTTTCTAAATTTGTATTTTTTAAGTAGGGCCCGAACTAACACGGGGCCCGAACTAACACCCCTGAGATCAAGACCTGAGCTAAGATCAAGGGTTCGACACTTATCTGACTGTGCCACCCAGGTGACCCTCTCCGATCTTTTAAATGCCTATGTTTTGAAACTAAATTTTATTTTTAGGAAAGGGACATTTAAGCAAATAGTTTTAGAGAGTCCTAAATATTAAAAGTTTATGGACAACAGGGGCCCCTGTCCTCCTCAAGAGCCATTCCTTTTTAATTGTTCTGAATGTTTCTTTGTTCTTTTTTCTGTATTTTAAAATAGATGCTGATTCTGCTATTTCTAGATTTTTGATTTTCAGGCAATACTTATTAGCTTCTCCACTGAGGCAGCCCTTTAAACTACTCTATCCCATCCTTCTCAGTAATATCACTGCACAGTTTTTAGTTAAATTAGTCGTATTTCCAGGAGCCTAACTGCAAAGGTACTGCTCACAGACAACTGGTATACACTACCATCATGTTTTCTTTTGCCACCTTTTAATTTTTCCCAGAGTTAAAAACTTTAAAAAAAAATTTTTTTTTTTTGCTTCCTATTCTAGGTACCTGTGTCCATGTTTTCCACAAGCTCAGATTGATCAAAAACCAATATTATTTTCTAAACACTCAAGGTACTGTATAGAATTCACTTATTCAATTTCTTCCCCCTGGAAATGCCACTCCTACTTTCTCTGGTATGTGTTGTTTTCATAACGAACCAGTTGTCGTCCTTGAAAGTTGCTCTTTGGTTTTCTTCCCCCCCCCCCCTTTACCTGATCCTATATTCATAATTCTTGATTAATTCTGCTGGAGCATTCTTTCAGAAGCTTCATCAAAAAGAATGCCAGAGAAATTCTGTTACTGTCTTAGCATAATCTGAACACGTCTTAATCTACACAACTGACTGATAGTGTGGCTGTTCACAGCCCTCCAAAATGAAAAATATTAGCCATCAGAATTGTCTACTGTTTCTTTTTTTAACCTGGAAAAGTTGCTGATGAGATGTCCTGATTCACTCTGATGTAAACCTCTAACTTCTTTATATATGCCCTACATTCTTTTTGAAAACTTTTAGGATATTAATTTTTTCTCAATGTTTTTAAATTTCATGATAATAGACCTTGGATTAGGCATGAAATCTTTGTAAAGGGCACAATCGGGACACTCATGGTCTTTAGGTCTAGCAAATTTTCTTATATTATCACTTAATCATTTGTTTTAGAGATGCAACATCTCTTCTTCCTAAAGGTATCAGTTAAAGGTTTTCATAAGTTTTCCTCTGATCACTGCAATGCTCTCCATTTCCTCCAAGTTCTTGTATATTGCTCCCTGTCATTCATGGCTGAGACTCGCCATCAAGAAAGAGTGACTCTGCCCTTTCATATTAAGAATAAATTATCAAAAGCTTCTCATCAGAGATTGACTGGATAACAAGTTGCCTTTGTTTTTGATGAGCCCAAATGTTAACATCTTGAATGTCCTTTCTCTGTGGTGGAGTCTATCCCAGAGTGTGCTACAATATTCTACTGTGTGTTAACAGTATAACAATACCAAAATATCATGGACAGTATTCAAAGCTCCAATATTACTCTCGATCCATACAAAATGGGAAAAACAGCCTCAAACATTACAAACCAAAAGACACCTAACTATATCAATTTCTCTATTCCCTACATGTAGTTCTATATGAATGAATAAAACAGTTTATCCCATTTAAATATATTAGATATTTGGGGGCATAAGAGAGAACAAAGGATATAACCATGAGGAAAGGGAAATACAAATGGCGTCGTAAAAACATTGGCTTTCCATATCTTGTTTGGATAATACTTTAATTACTGTGTGGAAGAAGAATGGCATTGATTTTTAAAAATATTTCTTTCTTGAGTTCTACTTGGTCTCATCCAGCTATTAATCTGGCTGACCCTGAATTAGTGAGGTAAGTTCCAAAGGCTAGAACTTTTCTCTGTGTTGGTAAACAGAAAAAGAGATAATGTGCACAGAGAAAAATGAAACAGAGCATATTTGAAAAGCAATTTTTTTGATTTTTATGGTGATATAAAAACATTCTTCTTCAGAGGTGATTATCAAAATTACATTTGAAAATCATAAAAAACATGTTTTGACAGTAAGCTGTAGATAAAAAGACCATTTTCTAGACTTACTAAAAGCATGTTGAATAGAAAAAGTATGTCAACAAGTTTAATTAGCAAATGTTTACACTTGACTTATAACTACTGAACAAAAGAAATCCACAACTAAAACTGTAAGTAATAGATCACAGCAGAAATGACAGAGAAGAGTCTATCTCCCTTAGGAAATAAATTAAAAAAAAAAAATCTTAGAAACTGCCTGTGAAATACTGTAGAAACCAAGACAATTGGTTATTGTCGTAGGCTGTGAATTGGAATGAATTTGGCACTCGACTATGGGGTATTCCCAAAGGAAAGTACCTTACTGATTCCCCCTCCCCCAATCCTCCTTGACCCCGGATAGCTGAGCTCAGTATTATGCAACACCTGCTTACTTTGGCATTAAGGCCCACAGTGAAGGAGAAAAGAGAAATCTTTCCAGGAGTCCTCTTAAATGTTAAAAAAGGGGATGTCCAATGTGTGAATATATTTGAAAATCTACACAGAAAGTTGACTGATAACAAAGGAGAGGACAGGCCAACTATGAATTTGTAAAAGACCTATGTTAGTCAGTATATAAAAGTAAAAACAGTTTATTTGGTTTCTAAGGATGTAAGAATATAAACTGATTGCCTATAAAACGTTTCTAAAGTAAAGACTACACTTTAATGTTAGATGAGGCTCATCTATACGTTAATTTTATACATGCAAATAATGTTTCTTAAAAATAATTAGGCTCTTTAGGTGAACCAACTTAAAAAAAAAACCCTCATATTTATACTGTTAATTTACCTAGTAAATAATTCTCTTCAGTTCATAAGAAAATCAAGTAAGTCTGAAGTGAACTAATTTCTAAATTAATTAAGTGGCTATGAGGAAATTTAAGGAGTGTAAAATAGAACATTAATCCAAATATTTAATATGCTAATTACCAGCGAATGCTGTTTTTGAAAAGCAATGAATTTTCAAAATACTAAAATTTTTAAAAATGATCATTTCCACATATGTATTGAAAGCTGTAAGCCTAATGAATATAATTACTAGGTATTCTATGTTTTTAAAATTTAAAAGACCTTCTATATTTATGTTTTCATAGCAGTATGAGAAAATAAGTCTGAAAGAAAGATGAAAATGTTCTCTTAGCTTAATTGACAGGTACATTTTGACCCACTATTTTTTTCTGGCGTATACAAGCTTTTTACCGGCAAAATGGGTTCATTAAATAGCTTGGGAATAGAATTAATGAGAAAGATTCTAATTACACATCGGCAGTGGCAGAACTGGTTCTATGATCAGTTCCGCAAATCTATCAATCAGGAGGGTATCAGGAGAGCATGACCTCTTTGCTGGCCAGAGGCTAGGATTTAAGAGAGTCCCAAATATTTTAAGACTTAATTATTTACCCTGAGTAAAAATAAACACATACTTACACACCCCATAGTGTATTTGAAATACCACTTAAAATGTTGTACTTTAATCATCTCAAGACTTTCACTTGCAATTTGGTGTTCTACTGGCAAAAAATGGAAAAAGGATGAGCTTCAAATTTCATATGTGGAAAAATTAAGACTAATGCACACATTCTATTTATTTCAAGAGAAAGAAATAAAAATAACCAAAAAAAGAACCAGATCTATTAAAATTATTATGCATAAACAAACATGTAGCTAAAAGAAATATTTTTTAAAGTTGATTTATTTATTTTGACAGAGTGAGTGTGAGTGGGGGAGGCAAGCCCCACGCTATCAGCACAGAGCCTGAAGTGGGGCTTGACCTCACGAATCATTAGATCATGACCTGAGCCCAAATCAAGAGTCAGACACTTAACCGACTGAGCCACCCTGGCACCCCAAGAAACAGTTTTTAGTTCTGAATAAAAGTAAAAACACATCTAAATATATGGGATGCAGCTTCAAGAAGTACTTAGAAATTCATGACTTGAAATGTCTGTGTCACAAAGAGGTAAACACAATAGTCTAAGCTTCCACCTCAAGAAGCTAAAAAAGAGGAGCAAATCAAACCCAAAGTAGGATTAAAAAGTAAATTATTAAATAACGGTTTAAAAAAAAACAGTGAAATAGAAAATAGAGAAAAAAATCAATAAAAGTTAAGGTATATATTTGAAACAAAACAGTAAAATTACTGAACTATTAGCAAGACTGACAGGAAAAAGGAAAACAAATGACAGCTTCAGGTATGAAGGAGGAGAAAGCACCACAGATGCTACCAACATTAAAAAGAAAAAGACACTAAAGGTATATTATGAACAATTTTGTGCAGAGACATTAAAAACTTAAGCTGAAATGAGCAAATTCTTAAAAAAAAAAGACATAAATTATTAAAACTGACTCAAGAAGAAACAGAAAATCAAAATAGCCTTTTATGTATTAGAAAAATTATATTTGAAATTAAAAATCTTGCCACCAAAAGAAAACAATATGAAACAACCCAGGCCCAGAAGGCTTCACAGGTGAATTATATGAAACATTTAAGAAAGAATAAAACCAATTCTATAGAAACTACTTTAAAGATAGATGAAAAAGGAACTCATTTTATAAGTCCAGCAGCAGTTGATATAAAAACCAGAGAAAGAGATTAGAAATAAATTCTAGACCAATATATTTTATGAAAACAGAGACACTTAACAAAATATTAGCAAAATGGGCACAGAAACATATAAAAAGGATTGTTTGTCATGATCAAGTTGTTTTTATTTTTTTTTAAGTTTATTTATTTATTTTGAGAGAGGGCAGAGAGAGTCAGTGAGAGAGGAGTAGAGAGAGAGAAAGAGAATCCCAACCAGGGATTCAAAGTGGGGCTCGAACCCAAGAACTGCGAGATCACAGCCTCAACCACAACCAAGAGTTGGGTGCTCAACCAACTGAGCCCCCCAGGCGCCCCAATCATGATCAAGTTTTAATTCCAAGAATGCAAATTTGACATACAAATTTTGATTAATGCAGTAAGCCTATTAAAAGAATAAAGGGTAAAACCCACATGGTGATCTCAGTAAATGCAGAAAACTAACTTGACAAATCCAACACCCATTCATGATAAAAATTCTCCATAAACAAAGAATAGAGAAAAATTATCTCAACCTGATAAGGGGTCTACAGCAATTATCACTGAAAAAAAATTTTTTTTGATGTTCATTTATTTTTGACAGAGAGAGAGGGAGACACAGAATCTGAAGCAGGCTCCAGGCTCTGAGCTGTCAGCACAGAGTCTGATGCAGGACTCGAACCCATGAACCACGAGATCATGACCTGAGCCAAAATCGGGCGCTCAACCAACTGAGCGACCCAGGTGCCCCTACAGCAATTACCAATTTTAATTTTTTAAAAAATTTTAATGTTTATTCTATTTTTGAAAGAGACAGAGCATGAGAGGGGGAGGGGCAGAGAGAGAGGGAGACACAGAATCCCAAGCGGCTCCAGGCTCTGAGCTGTCAGCACAGGGCCCGATGCGGGGCTTGAACCCATAAACCACAAGATCATGACCTGAGTAGAAGTCAGATACTTAACCGACTGAGCTACTCAGGTGCCCCTCATTTTTAGTGGTAAAAGACTGAATGCATTTCCGCTCAGATTAGTAAAAAGGCAAGGATTTCTGTTCTCACTTCTATAATTCAATATATTATGGAGATTGTAGTCAGTGCAAGAAAGGTAAGAAAAAGAAAAGCATATAGGTTTTTGCAGATGACATGACCTTGTATGTGGAAACTCGAAGGAATCTAATGAACCTACTAGAATAAGCCAGTTTAGCAGAGCTAAAGATGAATATATAAAAATCACCTGTACACTTTATATTAGTAATGAACAGTCAGAAAATGAAATCAAGGTCGGGACACCTGGGTGGCCCGGTCGATTAAGTGTCTGACTCTTGATTTGGGCTTAGGTAATGATATCATAGTTCTTGAGATCGAGCCCCACGTCCAGCTCTACACTGACAGTGTGGGGCCTGCTTGGGATTTTCTCTCTCTCCCTCTGTGCCTCTCTCTCACTTGCTCTCTCTCTCTCTCTCTCTCTCTCTCTCAAAAATAAATAAATAAATAAATAAACATAAAAAGAAAAAAAAAAACCAAGGACACAATTCCATTCACAATAGCATAAATAATACTTAAGAATAAATTTGGGAAGTCTAAGACCTACACTCTAGAAACAGGACTTAAAGAGATTTTCTTAAAATTTACTGAAATTAAAGAATATCTAAGTAAATAGAAAATATATAATTTTCATGGATTGGAATATTTTATGGTTAAGATTGCATGTCTCTTCAAACTGATACACATATTCAATGCAACTGCTACCAAAATGTCAGCACATTTTTCTGCAGAAATTGAAAAGCTGATTCTAAAATTTGTATGGAAATGCAAAGGACTTAGAGTAGCCAGAGAAAAAAAGGACAAAGTTGGTGGAATGGATGAACCTGACTTAAAGACTTACTATAAACCTACAGTAATCACAGCAGTGTGGTATTAGGATAAAGACACAGCAATGGAACACGGACAGCCCCAAAATACACCCATACATTTATACATTTATGGTTAATTACTTTTCAACAAATATACTTGTATGGTTAATTAATTTTCAACAAAACCGCCAAAGCAATTCAATGAGGTCGAGACAATGTTTTCAATAAACGATGCTAGAGCAAATGGATACCATACGCAAAGTAAACAAACAAACAAAAAGAACTTATTGGACCCTTACCTTATGGTATGCACAGAAAGTCTTTTAATACTAAATCTAAATGTAAGAACTGGAATTACTAAATTTCCCGAAGAAAATATGGGAAGAAATCTTTGTGTCCTCGATAGAGTTCAGCGAAGACTTCTTAGCTAGAACGCTAACACCAAAAGCACAATAAAAGAAAAAAAAAATTGGGTAAACTGGACTTACTGGAAAAACGCCATAAAGAAAACAAAAAGACAAGTCATAGACAGGAAGAAATTATTTGCAAATCATGTATGTGATGAAAATATTTGTATTCAAAATATATGAAGAACTCATATGAGTCACTAATAAAAAGACAAACAACATAACTGTACAATGGGCAAAGGATTTTAACCAACACTTCACTGAAGAAAACAGATGAATAGCTAATAAGTGCATAAAAAGCTGCCTCAACGTCATTAGTTTGCAGAGTAACGCAAGTTAAAACCGTGTTAAGATGGCACACACACTCAGTTGGAGAAGGCTGTATTAAACAAAAAAACACTAAAAAAATAACAGACATTGATGTACATCTAGAGAAACAGAAACACTTATCCGTTGTAGGTGGGAATTCAAAACTTTCCAGTCACTTTGGAAAACAGTGTGGCAGTTTCCTAAAAAGTGAAACACTTACTGCGACTAAGAAAGTTTCTATCCTAGCAATCTACCCAAGAGAAATTAAAACGTGTGTCCACACAAAGACTTTTATGTGGATTTTTACAGTGACATTCCTCATTATGGCCCCAAACTGGAAATAGTCCAAATGTCTGTCAACTGGTAAATGGATAAACAAAATGAACAATGAAAATTTACCTACAAAGAAAAGAGAACCAATTACTGATACGTGCACCACACAGATGGACCTTGAAAAACATTCTGAAGTAAAAGAAGGAAGACACAAAAGATTACTTATTGTTTAATTCCATTTATATGAAATTTCTATAAGAAGCAAAATTAGACAGAAAACAGATCAGTCGTTGCTTGGGTCTCAGGGGGGGAGCAGGGATTGACTCCAAGTAGGCATTGAGAAACTTTTTCTTGTAAGTAAAGCATTCTAAAACTGCACTGTGATGATAGCTGCACAAATTCTTAATTTACTAAGAATTTCAAACTATAACTTACATTAAGTGCAAACTGCATGGTATCTAAATTATACCCATAATAAACCTGTTAAAAGTGGGGTGGGGTGGGGAGGAAGCCTTTCTGAAGACAGAAAGGTAGCAGGAAACCTCCATTAGGTACTCTCTTCCAAAGAGTCCTAACAACTGAACTTTCGACAGGATGTAGCCAAAGAATTAAACATGGCCAAATAGGAGGGAAGGGCAGAGATAAAAAAGGTTAAGGTCAAGGTCGAAAGGAAATTATGTTCTGAGCAGGACGGCAAGAAGGACTATGTCCCAGCTACCAACAGACAACAACAAGGTATCATTCTGTTCATCCTAAAAAAGGAAATTTAAGGAGAAACAGCATGACATTTTCAAGTAAATTTGAGAAAACTGTCAGCAGCTTTAAAATTACTTTCACACTTCTATGAAAAACAATTTTTTAAGTTTATTTATTTTGAGGTGGGGGGGGGCAGGAGAGGGGCAGAGAGAGAGGGAGACAGAGAATCCCAAGCAGGCTCAGCACTGCCAGTGCGGAGCCTGACACGGGGCTTGAACCCACAAACTGTGAGATCATGACGTGAGCCAAAATCAAGAGTGGGACACTTAACAGATTTGACCGAGCCACCCAGGCGCTCCTGAACAACAAATCTTAAAGGACATGAGCTGAGAAAGAAAAAGCGCCTATACATCAGCATAAGGGTTAAAAAGCCGTAAGTCACTAAGACAAAGACAGACCGGCGTACCTCTGGATGACCCTCATCTTCATATGGGTATCTGGGAGAAAAATCTCCCCTTGCGTATATAACTAAGAGGCTCTTTTACTAACGAGTTGCATGCTCTACAGCAAATTACTTAGCCTTGGTAGGCTTTGGTTTCCTTTTCTCTAAAACTGGGAGAGTAAGAGTACTCCTACATAAGATTAAGGAGGTAGTGCATGTACTAATTGCTATGGACAGTGCCAGCCACAGACTGCCTGTTATGTTTTAGCTATCATTACTGTAACCCTGTCAAAGAAATGACAACAACTACCATCTATTGGATGATACTAAGTGCCAGGCAATGTGTTAGCAACTTAGGTAACTTCTAGTTTAACCTCTGGGAGACACAGGGAAAGTACCCTCAGGGAAATAAGATTGAGTGGTAAATTGCCCAGAGTTGCAGAATCACTAGATGATACGGCAGTCTTCTCTCCACCCGCGTCACTGAGGTGCTCACTGAACTGATGTACTAGAAGCAGTGGCTGATCATGAGTTTATGTTAAAAATATTCAGTAATAATATTTGCAAAGCAATTTACTACAGCAAGTAAAACTTGCCTCTATCTGCAGAATTGTGTTTTAAAGAGGGTAATTGTGGTCTCCAAAGGTTAAATGATTTACCGAAGGTCACCACGCCATTGCTGGAAGAATCATAATTCAAACCCAAACCTTTCCACCTGGTTGGTGCTCTTTCCACAAATGTACCTCAATGAATACGGAGGCATTTCAAACCTAAATGGCTATATGCTAAATTTATTCTTCATAAGGTATTTTCTTGTTTTTATCATTATCATCACTCATCAAGAAGCAGGTAGATATAATTATTCCTATCTCCAGATGGCTGAGAGAGAGGAAGCAGCAACAGTATCGGTAGAAAGAAATGAGATTTTAAATCTGGATTTGGGTCCCTGGTTTCTAGTCACGTTTTCACAAGTGTTGTTACTGTTCTGAGCCTCAGGTCCTTCTCTTCTACAAAACGGGGATAAGAGCACATCCCTTCCTGGGCTGTTGAGAGATCAAGTGATGTGATGAATATAAAGCATTTATAATAGCAGCTGGCACACAGATGCTTAATAGATGTCAACTTGCTTCTGTGTCCCTTAAGGAATGAACGGAAGTGAGGAACAACAACACTCTACCAAATACCTTGAACCTGGACTCCTCCACCTTTCAGTACACCAATGGCCCATAATTGCTGCTCGCATTTCTTTTGTACTTTGTGCCGTAGATCGGTACTAGCAGAAAATGATCTAAGGAGTAACTGAGGAGCGTTTAAGAGACAAACAGAGTTTGCATGACACGATCAGGTTGATATTCTTTATCACAGAAAAAAAAAATTAGAAGACCTTAACATTTGGTGAATTGATTTATGTGTAAAGTATAAAAAAAAAAAAAACCCAAATGCTCTAGATGTGAATAATATTCTGGCTGTGGTGCAGCTTGACAAAATTCCTAAAATATCTAATGAAGGAATTATACTACTGCTTAGCTTGTTTCTGGAATTTTAATTATGTTGAAAGTGCACAAATGAAAAACTAGTTAATACTAGTTGAGAATTTAAACCTACTAAATATAAATAAATAAAAACAGCTCAGAAATTACTTAGAAAGTAAATGGCTTCATGAGCAGTTCTGTAGATAATTTTCTCTTTGGTGAAGTCTCCTCAAATGAATAAATATCTGTCTACCCGTGCATCCATTTGTCCGTCCACCTGTCCATCCATCCATCCATCCATCCATTTCTCTTTTTTGTGTTCACTGATTAAGTACCTAGAATCACTCTTCTGATGTTAAACTCATGAGAGGTTGGTGGGTGTCTGCAGTATGCATTTCTGATAGGCATGCTGATCATGAGTAAGAGGTAAAGAAACAAAAAGTCAAAGAAATGCCAGTGCCAATATAGCCCTTTCTTTACGCCATTCTAAAATTTCTTCTCTCAGAGTCTGTGGATTCCTGAAAATTGCATGCAAATTTTTATGTGTATATTTCAGGGAGAAGTGACTACAGTTTTCTTCTGATTCTAAAAGTCTTCTGTGACCCAAATAAGGTTAGGAGATACTTCTATGAATGCTTTCAGATCAGCCAAAAAATTATTAGGGGGAGAAAAAAAACACAAGCAACTTTTGACCTAATGACACAGTGTATGTAAGAGACATTTATTTTTTTTCCTAAGAGAAAAGGTTCATCTGACTACAATGAGTGAAGTCATCATCTCTGCAGTAGTAGATTTAGTATAATCTGGAAGCTGAGTTACATATTGCTGTTTCATTTGTTTTGTTTGAAAATTAAAAATAGTCAGTTACTGCCAATTTCATAAAGTTTAACCTAATATAAAGTCAGCGATATAAAATGGGCCCCACCCAGTCAGTTATTATATTATTTTGGAGATGATGAAAACTGGTGTTACTCTAACTAACATCTCAGCCTCACACTCATCTACTTTTAATCGTATTACTGGGGCCAGAGTCCAAAAAAGTACATTTGATTCCTTTGGCAGT
The DNA here is from genome assembly GCF_022837055.1 of Prionailurus viverrinus. NCBI lineage: Eukaryota > Metazoa > Chordata > Mammalia > Carnivora > Felidae > Prionailurus > Prionailurus viverrinus. Next base: position 8,197,659 of record NC_062565.1, read on the forward strand.
TGGCCTCCTGTTAGGTCTTGAGAAAGAAGGTGTGACAGGAGATCAGAAGCAGGGAGAAACTTCGGTGCCTCTCAAAGTGGTCACTTCCTGCTGGTGAGGTGGCAACCCCTGGGGTCGGTGCTCCCAGGACCCAGTAACACAGACTCTGCCCTTCTGCTCCCCCAGCCCTCTTGGCAGCAACTGCTTTCAGTAATTATTACCCTCTGGTTATCTCATCTCCCCACCTTTACTTTTCCAGCCTTCTAACTTCTATGTCCTAAGTTCCTTGTACTAAATATCTTCTGATAGGTAACCCTTGCATAGTTTTTCTTTCTAACTGGGCCGAGATCGAAACAATCAAACTCACCAGTGTCCTATTCTACGACCTTAATGAAGTTACATTTACACAAACCACATTGTGTTGGGGTACAGTAATAGATGATAGGGCTAGTAAAGCCTCAACTCTGTTTGCACACTGAATACAAAGAATATAGATGTATTCCTATAAATGAGTATGTATGTTCTTCAAAGCAGAACACAAAATTTGTGAATGTTAGAGAGAAGTTTACATCTAATTTGGTTGAAGAGACAGTTTTCAAATATTAGCCAAAATCTGCTGGTAATTCACATACTAATTATAAGTGATATTTAAAATCCAAGATAGCCTTTTAAAGCCTCTTTCTGGGAAAAAATGTAGTAGCAATTAGGTTTTTTTTTTAATTATTACCTCTCTTCAAAATCAATAAAACTACTTAACATTTTTTTAATGTTTATTTTTAGAGACAGAGAGAGAGAGAGAGAGAGAGAGGGAGGGGCAGAGAGAGACACACACACACACAGAATCTGAAGCAGGCTCCAGGCCCCCAGCTGTCAGCATAAAGCCCAAAACGGGGCTCGAACTCATGAACCGTAAGATCATGACCTGAGCCGAAGTCAGACGCTCAACCACTGAGCCACCCAGGCATCCCAATAAAACTACGTTTAATATGCTAAATAAAAATCCAGATGGCTTATTTAGTTTAAATTTGGTACAATTTTAGTTTCTGGAATAAAAAAGGTAGTTAACAAAAAAAAAAAAAAAAAAAGGCGCAAAAAAGGGAGGGGTGCCAAGCAGGCGCAGAGGACATCAAAGAATTTAGTGTCATCCACTATGTTCCTAAACCCAGGATAAATCATGAATATACAGTTTGGCTTCAAGCAAAAAACCAAATGAATCACTACTGTTAACTAAAAATTAAGTAAATACTGTGTTAAGTAAGTTTTTTATCCCATAACGTTATGCCTGCATTCCACAGCAAATATTTTGGAATAAGCACAAAGCCTTACATAAGACCAAAGATATTGCTTTAAAAAGTGTAAGTAAGCATACTGAGTAATATTGTTATAATATTTAAAAGGAACCATATTAAATCTCAAAGAGTTTTTACACATCTGTTATTAAAATCATTTTATGATATTGCTGGTTGAAGTGAAGGTATTTACTATCTACAGTACTGTTAACACAATTCTTATATGAGTTTTTCTGTTTCTATGGTAACATGAATTATAAGGTTCAATGAAGCCAGATTCAGTAATGTGTATTTTTCTGTTATTCAAGGTGAAAAGGAAATGAAACATTTCCAACATTCATAAACTGCAGCAAATGTCTGAATTCCATTTAGAGATAAGATGATAATTACTAAAGTAATTAGAATTCTTCCTGGATGGAATTATTTTGCACACAGTGGAAATTTAGATTTGGGAATGAAAGCAGGGGCCAGAGTATATTCAGCATCAGTAATTAATTACAACCAAAACCAATATGGTCTTCTGATACCTTGGAACAGACTATACCTTCTTCTGTCTGCTTCTGACTATAATGTGAAAGAAAACTGGTCCCCCCACCCCCATCCCTTAAGTCAGAAAGATAACGTGGGCGAAATCATTTTATTCAAGAGAAAATCCAATTACAGAAATAATCAACTTTTCCTTCCTGCTTTATTTTTTTCATATTTGAAAGGGCATTCACATTAGCAGAACCAATTAAATGAATATCAGGACAGGGCAAAAACTATAAAGTTAAACAAGTTTCTTAAATCTTTTAAAATTACAGTTTGAAAAAAAAAACCCACTTATTGAAATTTTAGAGAGTCAAACCCAGATCACAGCATTCTTTAATAGGAAAGCACAATTGGAAGGCAGCTAGCCATCAGGTCTCAGGGAGAATAATTTATAAAATTATATGGTCCTAATGCAGTTGGCTCTAATATTCGGCCCATCATAAGTAAGAAATCAGGCAAATTTTTGCTTTTAATGGAAGTGTTGTCATCATCAAGAAATGGCACTCAGAGATTCCACATTTCAAGACTTACGCCATCCTAAAATGCAATTCGTGTAGCAGCATAATAAATAATACGGAAAAAAATACATACACACGGAGAGGGCAAGCATGCAACAGAAGCCACCAAATCAGAACACAGTAGAATATTATTCACAACGATATCCTTTATTCCGTATTACTTGAACTCTCATTTTGTTTGGTTTTCAATTCAGGTTACCCTAAATATCATATATCAAGGGAATGGCAAACTATGGCTCAAGGGCCAAATTCAGCCAGCACCTGTTTGGTAAATAAAGTTTTATTGGACCACAGCCACACCTACTCATTTACATGCGGTCTAAGGCTGCTTTGGCTACAAAAGCAGAACTGAGTAACTGTGACAGTTGCCACTGAGATGGTATGACTCACAAAGCCAAAAATATTTATTATCTGCAGAGACTCTAGCCAACCAAGCCCACGACTCTGATTTTTGCTCTAAGTACTCCCAGGGACACTCCAGGGTGAGTATGAGAGGATGGTGGGCATATGACACTCTCCAAAATACAGCCCCAATCAACCTTTTCCACGGTCGCTAAATATGCACTGACACAACTCAAATCAGAGTACTCTCTCTCTGCGCAATCGTCCCCTGAAGCCTACCTCTCTGATGAAGTCTTTCCTGATTTTCTCTCTGCATCTCAGTTCAGTCACACAATTAAGGTCACACCTCAGACCTCTGGTGGCCCTGTTATGATCTGCCCAGTACCTTTCACATGTATCCCTGTCTTACGCCTCCAAGTAAACCATTAGTATCTGCAGGTCAAGGGTGGGGTCATATTCATATCCCTACACTCAGCAGTAATGGGACAGCACACACAGTTCAGCACACAGAGCTGCTCAGTGGCTTAAAAGGTGACGGGGAAGGGAGAATGGGGCAAAAAAGACAGGGGGATGAATGAATGAAGTCAGTAAGGCAACAGGCTTTCCTCATACCTATTAGTGATTAATTCCCGTTTTATCTCATATCCATCATAGTATTTTACTTTAAAGTCCTAAAGGTGAACTTCTAGCCTTGACCCATCTGGCAGGGGGAGGGAAGAGGCAATGCAGGGGGCTTTGGAAGTGGCAGCCTCTCACTGGGGTCCAGGCCACTGGTACCAGGATCCTGGCCATTGGTACTGACCTGTCCTGCTTACAAGGAAGGACATCTTTCTCAAATGAATACTAAGGAAAAAAAAAAAAAAGTATTAGCTAGCTAATAGTTGTTTCCCCTTCAATATTTCTATTTATAGAAATAACTAAAATACTGACAGGGGATCGATGTTTATTTTAAATGACCTGGAAAAACAAATCAATAAATGACCTAAGTTTATTTGCAACCCTCCGTTTAAAGTTGCAGAGAAAGGGGTTCACGCTGGAATCCCGGAAGCTGAAGGTGGATGCGAAACGGAAAAGGAGGCTTCATTCTAATTCTGCCTCACAGTTGTTCTCTTCTATTTTTGAAGGTGATAAATCCCATCATTCAAACATCGTTTACTGACGAAATGATATGCTCTTGGCAAAGTTCTGGACAGTCTAGATCTGTGAGGGCTGCTGGGGCAAAAGGTGGCCACGGGTCCCTTCCGTATGAAACACACATGAAATGTGCCTGGTCAGTGGGTGCTGCCGCTTCTACCTGGAGGGCTCGTCACCTTCCACGACACTGCCTATTGGGTCCCCATTTGGCCCAAATCTCCACCCTCCAAAAGGGCCTGGCTGGTGGTCGGCACAGCCACACGGTATCACCTAAGACACATTCCAGCAATCCTGAGAACACTCTGAGGCTCTTCCCAATCGTGTGTAACCCAGCTCAGCGCAGGCCCCAACAGCCCTCTGGGGGGCAGCCTGCCTCTTACGACACCTGGGTCACCAGTGGTGGGATGCTGGGCATCGCTGTGACACAGGTGGTAGCTGATCCGCAACCAAGAAGCACTTCAAACCCCAAGAACAAAGTCGCTACATTAGGGGACATCAGGAAACTACAGCAACCCCCAAAGTCGTCGTTTAGGGGAAAAAACATTCATGAACTACTCGTACGTGAACTCCATGTCAGGCTGATGCGTACTGTGGCATTTGTGACACCCGCCTCTCTGACACTTACTGAGCACTTTGTGCCAGTGCTTGGCGTGATACTGACTCATTTCATCCTCAAAGCAGTTCAAAGGTACGTAGTACATTCCCATTTTATAGACGTGGCAACGGAGCACAGAGAGATTAAGTAAACTGCCCAAGGTCCCACAGCAGTCAGCAGCAGAGTCTGGATCCGAATCCTGTCTGCTTTCAGAGCCTGTGACCTTAAACGACAAACTGCCTCCACCCATGTTGGGCAGAGAATATGAACAGTGCCAGATACACTTATTCCAAAAGGCCTCCCTTCTCAGAAACGGCAACTATCAGGTATCCTCACACAGCAACTTCTCTGAGGCTCTCATCTAGAAGCATGAGTGCCATCAGATGACCTCACCACGGCTAAGCAGCAAAAACACCCACTTAGCATCATCTTCCCGTTCGGTCCTCAGTTATCCAATTATTACTCTCATGTTAAAACAATACTCATGCACTTATCCTTTCGGCCAGTGAAAAGAAATGTAGAAAAAAATATCCTTACCAAATATCCTATCTGTGCCAGTAGCCAACAAAAAGATTCACGACAGCTCAGATTTTATCACACACATTTTCAGTGGTGCCAAAATGAGAGGAAGAGGTAGGACCCCAGGAGACTAGAAACATTAATAGACATAACTAGCCTTTGGCTCAGGCAGGCAGCGAGAAAACAAGAAATCCTGTTAATTTTTAACACTTCGCATCATGTCCCAAGCCACGCAAGGTCTAGAAAGCGGTCCTGATTACATCATTTTTGGCAAAAGAATCAGAGGAATATTCAGCTTATGCTCGACACCAGGTCCTGAACGGTTCGGAGCCTGACACAGAAGCCAAAGCATCTCTGTCTTGCCTGTAATTCAGATGCAGGTAATGGCTGCAAAGACCCACGAAGGGTCACACGCTGATACTCCTTTTCTAGACTACTTCACGGACATCCAAACAACCCTGTGAGAAGGAAGGAGTGATAGGTTTCCCATGCAGAGGTTTAGAGAGGGGAAGTCTTGGCAAGCGAGGAGTCGGGCTTCCAACCCTAACAGCAGCCTCTCCAACCTGCTAACCTGAATAATTCTCGGGAAGGACAGCCCACGCCAAAGATTTGGGTGCTGTGATGTCAGAGAGAGCAGTAAAGGAGAAGAGTTCCGTCTGTGACCAGCAATGCTGGCAGCAAGTGTGACACGGCCTAGGCAAGGTCTACTGGGCGGTTTAAAGATGATCTGATTCAATGCAGCGAACACGCATCGAGTACCTCCAACTAAGGGGCCAGGAAAACAGAAGCACAGGTTGTGCGCTGGGGCTTGTGCGTCATTCCCAGCCACCGGCTGAGGTAGACAGTGATGTGATCACAGTGTCAGGTTCAATACCACGGAAGGGAGAAGCGTGGGGTAAGCAGGGGTGGTGGAATAAATGGCATTATGAGCCACAAAGGAGATGAAATTAGGGCTCAGGTGGGGTGCGGGGCAGGAGCAACGAGGAAAAAATGCAGAGATTTGAGGACATGACTGGGTACACAGGGCCCCAGACGGCCACCTCCTAACGCAGAGTCCGCTGACGTTCACCGGAACAGAGTGTGACGTCATCGGAATTCATATTCCACCTCAGAGCTCCAATTACAGCACACAGTTTCCCTCGGCAAACAGCTCTCACAGAACCAATCCTGATCAGAAGAGTAAATGGAGAGACCCCAGGTGGCAAGAGACAACCGATGGCTCTCTCATCACAGCTAAGTGTCTAAGACAGGGCCGCACAGTCAGGAACAACAGGCCTCCCGCACAAAGCCGTGTCGCCCTCAAGGCAAAGTCACGTGCTCCAGGCAGGCTTGAACAAGAACTGTCTTCGGTCGCATGATGACACTTGCATGAAATGTGAACACAAACACGCCGACTGCAACAGAACATCACAAAGAAATGACACGGAGAGTGAAACGTGAAGGCACGTCCTGGCACCAAGGTAGGGACGGTGAGCAGAACCGTTTCCAGAGGGCGACAAGTGCTGAGAACGTTCAGACAGGACATGCTCTTCGCTGAGGCCAATATGCTTTATGAAAGGAAGGAAGGGCAGTCTTGGAGATATTTCTATGAGTACTGCCTAGGATATACCTCTGAGGACAGGAAAATAGAATAAAGAGCCACTATTACACATATTTGGGGAAGGTGAAAGAACCTTAAATGTTTTTTGTTTTTTTTAACATTGGCAGAGGAGTCACTCACTTTGGGTTGTGATGGCTCCTCAAGGAAAATTCAACACAATCAACAGCATCAATTAAATCGACAATGCATCCAATCAACATTCAATATCATCAATATCACAGGAGGAGGACCTCCCATGTCGTGGCCCCGTGCCACAGGACGGTAAGGTGCCATCCCTGCCTTTGAAGATCTCAGTCAGAGATACGTCAGGGGTCCACCAGGAAGCAGCAGTAGTAGCAGCGGTAACATCAGTAGCTGCGGAAAACATCCCCGTTGCATTTTGCACCAGGCACTGCTCTAAGTGCTCCTCATATGCTGACTCAACTAATCCCTTAGTTCTCCTGTAAGGTAGGTACTCACATCGTGGCTGTTTTACAGAAAGGAAACCGAAGCTCAGTAGGGCTGAGTGACCGGCCCCAGGACCTAAAGTCAGTAAGCGGCAGGACGGTGACGTGGATCGCAGGCATCGTGGTGGCCACTTCTGAGCTCTGACCTCAGGGCCACACCACCTCCTCATAAATAACTACAAGCGGAGGCGCGGTGATCACGCGCTACGAGAGCGGGGCAAAGAAGAGGTACAGTAACACGATGCGGAGAGGACAGAGACGCCGGAAGCCTTCGCGAAAGGGGCTCAGAGGACACAGGCAGATGGTAGAGGGCACCAGTGTCCAGCAGGACTAGAATGCAAGGGACATATGTAGCTGCAAAATTCCTAGCAGTCGTATGACAAAAGGAAAGAGGTGAAATTAAAAATACGTGACCCAAAAACGCACGAACTATTGCCATTTCAACGTGCAATCAATAGAAACATTAACGAGATATGTTACGCTTTTTTTTCATATGAAGTCTTTGAAAGCCGCTATGTAGATCACACTTACAGCACATGGTGGTTTGGACTTTCTACATTCCGCGTGCTCAGCAAACACGTATGGCTCCTACACGGAACAGCACAGATAGAGAAAAGGTGCCTGAATACTCTCAACAGAAGGAGAAGCAAGAGCAAAGGCATTCCGGCAAAAAAAAAAAAAGAAGGAACAAACACCACAGGACAGGGCACGCATGACGAGGAGTACCGGAACTTCAGCTAAAGAGGAGGATAGGAACAACATACACAAGCCTGGCGAAAAGGAACTATCAGAGGCTTCTGGGAGGAGAATGCTTGAAAGCTGTGCCTCCGTGAGATGATTCTAGCAGCACCCTAAGGATGACTCGGAAGACACAGAGATGACAGGGCACAAGATAATGATGGCTTTCGCTAGGACAGCGAGACTGGGGATGGTGAGGGGAAGGAGCGTGGCAAACTGTGTAATCATCAAAAGTGTGACTGATTAGGCGGCTGACTTGGGTGGAGGCATGTGTTGGTGAAAAGCGGTAGAGCTGCTAATAAAGGAAGTCAGTAGGATTCTAGATGTGAAGCCTGGAAGAGAAAGGATGGAGAACAGGCCATTAATTCAGACACCTACCGATGGAGTATCCAGCGTCACCAGAAAAGCATTCGTTGTGTAACTGATGGACCCTAAGTACAGTGAGGGTGGGGGCCAGGTTGTAGCAAGTTTTTATCTCCCCAGGGTTTGACGCATAGTGAGGTTCTCAAAATGTGTTCATTAGTAGAGGAGCAGGGATGGGGTGAATGGTGGGAATGGGGGTAGAGTAGGGTGGGTAGGAAGTAAGCTTAAGGTTAAAAAATAAGTAAGATGACCAAATTATAAGAAATGTTGGGGAGGAAACCACAGTAGACTTAAGATGGATTAAAACTCGAGCACTTTGACTAAATTTTCCCTGGTAGTTAAAAACATAAAAGGGATAAAAATAGTGTGAAACAAACAAACAAGCAAACAAACAAATAAATACAACAAAACAAAAGGAAGAAAACCACCTTCACCAAAAGGCAAAGGAAATTCTAGGTGACCATTCCCTTATTTAAACTTAATGCTGTTAGGGGCGCCTGGGTGGCTCAGTCGGTTGGGCGGCCGACTTCGGCTCAGGTCATGATCTCGCGGTCCGTGAGTTCGAGCCCCGCGTCGGTCTCTGGGCTGATGGCTCAGAGCCTGGAGCCTGTTTCGGATTCTGTGTCTCCCTCTCTCTGACCCTCCCCCGTTCATGCTCTGTCTCTGTCTCAAAAATAAATAAACATTAAAAAAAAAAATAAAGTTAACGCTGTTATCCATGTAATTGTATTAAAACCGATTTCACTGATGAACATGAAATAAGGAAATGTGTCTTTGTACATTGACTATAATAATAAATATTACACATCTGTATGCTACTAACCATAAAAATTACAACCCAGAGATACAGTAAACAGCAGGACTCTACTAATCAAAAATTTTAAATGCTACAAAAATCCTTCACAGATTATGCAACAGGAAGCCAAACATTACAGGCAAGGATTATATGTTGTGCTAGTGCAAAAAACCTGAAATACCAAGAAAAGTATGATTTTCAGGGTTACAGTGAAAAATCTAAGATAGAAAGGTAATTTGATGCACGAACTGTATTTTATTAAATTGGAAATGCAGTTTAAGGGAGTTACACGATTTTTAAGCCTGAGTTTTTATTCAAGCCTTCTGTTTCGATTACTTTTTACAAATTTAAATCTGCTGATGGCGTGCATATTTCCAATAAATACAACAGCATGAGGTTCCATACTAGCAGGACACCTGCTCACATCTTTTATTCATGTACGTGTTCCCGGTGCAAAGCAATTATATTATTTCAAATATTTTAAAATGTTTTCTATTACTGACTAACATACCTGCAGGTCCCTTCACAAATCATCGCTCTCCTTTTGCACTCGCTCTGTCTAAATCTCTGAGAAAAAGACTTATTTGTGGTGGTGTCTGCAGAAGTCGGTAATAGCTCACAAGTCATGTCGGTCTGGCTTCTTTGCCTCTGACTGTGGATGTGAGAATATAGCTTCTATCAAATGCAAGAAAAAAGCATGCATATATAGATTTTGTTTCTTATCCTTGATCCAGCTCTTTGGAAATGGTTCCCCGTGTTATAAATTCAGGAGAAAGAAATAAGTGCTAAAAGCCTGTTATTACCACTTTCAAAACCATGCAACAGTCACTGGTCTCCCATCAAGGGTTCGTCAGCACAAGGGCAACTGCAATCTTGTCAGCTTCCTATCTGCAGGTGTGGGCATAAAGGTGCACGGGGGTGCAGTGCGTGGAAGAGTGGAAGGGGGGCGAGGAATTAGGGAAAGAGCGGTACATGTTTTTGTCATATTTTTCTATAGTTGTTGAAAGGACAACCACTTAAGTACAGCTCATAACTGAAAATAGTAAATCTGAAAGGCAGTGAATATTACTTTTAGGTCAACTTACCATAGATATATCATGTCATTCTTAGTACAAGGATTTGGGGGGGGGGGAGGTAAGCTTTGAAGATGAGTAAAGAAATTTTATTTTAGGCATTGAAATAATGACCCCAGTATATAAAAATAACTTCTAATAAATCTGAACTATGCACTGACATATTCCTAAGAGTGAATGAAGATTTTTAGTGAGGCTATTCAATCTTTTAAAATCCATTATCTATATGACTTATAAAGTATTAATTGTAGTTAGTATCTAATTGTTAATGCCTATTATTTACTCTCTCTCTTTCTCATTGAGTCTTCTCAATGATGGTGGCTATGCAACAAAAAGATATTTTTAATCTCAATTTGACTGAGAGACACTCATCTGAAAGAAAACAGTCTCACACAAAGAATGATCACATAGGGGCACAGGACGTCAGACCATTATTGTTTTATGACTAAAAAATGAGTGACTTAAGACAAAAAGCTCAACATCCTTAAACTTCATTTCTATTCATTCTCTAATAAATACCATCTGTTGTGTACTTTAGGGATATAATACCCGTCAAAAACTCCATCATATTATGAGAACCGGCACCAAGTTGATCTGAAATGCATATTTGAACAGATGTGTTTAAATTACATCTCCGTCTATCCACATGCATAAATTCAGAGCAAGCGTGTGTTGATTTAAAATGCATAAAAAAAGGGATTTGGAGATGCATCAAAAGTGAACAGCATCTCAATGGATCAAGGCTCACATTACGAAAGGTCATTACTAAAAATAAAGTTTGCATTTATTAAGGGTTTTGAACCAGGGGGCTGTTCATGGGAACTGACTTAATGTTTGCTGCACAAAATCAGCCACTGAAACTAATTTTTTACAACTCCTCCATGTAAAACATTAAAACTGTCATGCATGGACAGAAAAAAATGCAAAAGCGGACGTCACAACGGAGAAAGTTCTATGGAACGTCTATTGACTGACATTGGTTCGTATGGTTCAGTCCCCCATGTTTCAACCACACTTTGCATTTCTCTAAGAAAAAACATCTGAGTGATTTCTGCAGGCATAACACTGCTCTGATCCCATTTCTTACAGAAATGCTTTCAAAAATTACAATTAATTGAATCCTTTTCGAATTATGACGTCCATCAATGCTTAGCAAGAAATGAAACACAGAGAAACACAAGTAACGAAGGTACAGATCTCAGTCTCTGTATTGCACCAGGTACAAATATGTTGACGTCGTAAGTCAGGTGAACACACAAATATGTTCTATTCTTCTACCTTGACAGATAACCTTTCATAATCACCCGGACAGCCGTGGCCAATTTCAGAATCTTGGCTTTTCAGAAACTATCGATACAAAGAGTAACGCCCATTCTCCACAAGATGAACAGCAGAAAGAGAAGAAAACTAATTGCTGAGGGAAATTCCTAGTGAAGTGATATCACCAGCAACCATCAAATTGATGGATATTGTTTTCCACAGCTGCTTCTACAGACTCGGCTCTCACCGAGGAAGTTGAATGTGAGAATAAGTCTGCAACACACATTTGTGAATACTCATTCTTAGGTAGTATTATTACCTAAACCAGTGCTAAATAAATACACTAGAGAATTAATAGTTTCTTTACCCACTGATTAGGAAAGTAAAAACTACATATAAAACCAGCAGAAGAAAAACACTTTATACACTGGCCATCTTTGAAACAAACCTTTCAAGGTACTATAATATATGAGGGCAGCTGAAGAAAAAAAGGAACGACTGTTTCAGAAAAAGCACCTCTGAAATGCAAAAGGAAATCAGCTTTTTCAGAGTACATCTTGTCTCTTAAAGGTGGAGACTAACAGTTCTTCTCACTGATAGACTCAGAAAATTCTCCGCAGCCTGAATTAATTCACCAAGGGATAGGAATGAAAGTAAGCGCGGCCAGTAAGAAGTGCAGTGATATCACCGTGAAAAAATTTTTTCTTTTTATTAAACTCCTAAATATCTTCTAGGTTTATACTTTGTGCTAATTATTCTGTTGTTCCTCACCCGCTCCCAGCCCCCAGCAGCGCCCTGCCCTCTCTGCCCCGCGGTGCCCCCCAGAGGCTGACCCCTACAGAGTGCATCCTGCAGGCTCCAAGTCTCACACAGTCTGGCCCCACCGAACTCCAGGCCCTTCCTTGAAGCCCCAACTCTCTATCTAGCCTGTACTCATGACACACACAACACTCTCCCCACTCCTCCTCCAAGTCCGTCCGGCACAGCTAACCCCTGCTCGCAATTTAGGCCTCTACTTAAAGAGCACTTCCTCCAGGAAACATGTCCTGGACTTGTGCTGTTATTTCAGTGCCTTTCCCGAACTCCCCAACACTGCTGTTGCCCGATATTCTATTGTAATTGCTGCTTGTTTCTGTTTTCTCCACTGGGACTACGAAGTTCCTTGAGGACAGTGACTGTGTCCAGCTGGCATGCTACATGCCCAGGGTCCAGCTCAGTGCTTGACATAAAGGAGGTGCTTAATAAATATTAATGAGTCAGTGAACGACTCATTAGTTCCCCTTTTAAAGAAGGAAAAGTTAAATCCCATACGTAAGTTTTATTGAGACCTGATTGTCAACTTCTTGGTTGAAGTAGGTGGAATCAAATATGTGACACATTTAACAAAATATTGAAAGACAAACTACATAATAATCTCCCAAAGCAAGTGGTGAAGTGAGACAGAATCACTGGAGAACAAACAAACCCCAGAACCACTTGGAGACTGTTACACTAGAATGTGAACTTTCCAATACAATAAATGCTATCTGCTGTGGCTATTAAAATGAAAATGAATTAAACGTAAGATCAAATTTAAAATTCAGTTCCTCATCTACGCTAGCCACCTTTCAGGTGTTCGATAACCACATCCAGCAACTTTCTATCACCTTCACCAGCACGGATACAGAACATCTCCATCACTGCAGAAAGTTTCGCTGAGCCATTCTAGAAAGTTGAGATCTTGTAATTAACAGTACTAAAAAAAAATAATAATAACTATATAATTGGATCTTTTCTTCATTTTATAAAATGGGAATGATACCTACTGATTATGTTGCGAAGAGGATCAAATGAGACATTTAAAAAGACTTAGCTCAGGGGCACCCGGGTGGCTCAGTCATTTAAGCATCTGACTCTTGTTTTCGGCTCAGGTCATGATCTCAGAGTTTGTGAGCTCAAGCCCTACATTGGGCTCTGTGCTGGCGGTACGGAGACTGCTTGGGATTCTCTTTCTTCCCCTCTCTCTCTGCTCCTCCCATGCTCATACGCACTTGCACGCACGCTCTCTCTCTCTCTCTCTCTCTCTCTCTCAAAATAAATAAACCTGAAAAAAAGGTCAAATACATAACAGGTGACCAGACACGCTCCTACCTTTGCTCAAAGTACGCCATTGTACCACCTGTTTCTCAGTTGTGCTGAAAACACTGGCTTTCAGACTGTTTTGCAAAAAAGGCTAAGGGGACAGGGCCTGAGCAGCACCTCAGACCTATGGGGTGTCAGGCCTCCTGAGTCTTCAACCGAAGCCACTTCAGATTTAACTGTTAAAGACTGGGTTTCCATTTGAGATTATGATTTTTTTTCAATAAAGGACTACAAGGTCAAGCAAACAAACTAAATAGAAGTCCAACAACAACAACAACAACAAAAACAAGTAACTGATGTCCTGCAAGACTCATCTCCAGCCTTTATGATCAGCAGCCAAGTAAAGCCCGTCATGATCCAACTCCTCTGGTCTCACCTGTCACTACAATGTTCTAACCACACTGCGTTGAGGGTATCGGGACCAAACCCGACGGTCAATTAGAAAACAAATGCTTTTGGGCACTGATCCGTGGCTCTGATGAATCAAGAGATATTGCCAATACTGCTATTTTCATTTGTGGAGCCAATGCCACAACTGAAGTGACCCAAAATTAGCCTCTACAGAATAGTCTGCATGGAGCAACGATGGGCAGGGACACTTTCAAAGACTGCGAGACAACACTAACTCATTACAACTTGAAGTGGTATCTGCCACGATGCGTTGCAACTGATGCCGGCTGAAACTATGTGCGAAACACACACACACACACACACACACACACACACACACACACACACCAACAAGCTTCTGAAAATGAAAGCCTGTGACGTTATTCATGCAGGTGCTTTGCTGAAATATTTCAATCTTCCATGAGATGGAGCTGGTAGTGTCCACAGTGAACTTCATTCACTCCTGGGCACTTAACTTTGATGAGTTCCACACATTTTTGTCAGAAACAGAAGCAGAGTATTTTGACTTGCTCTACTTACTTCTAAGGCTTCGCAGTGGCCAAGTTATATTGTGAATTTTTTGAGATCAGGGTTGATCATTAAAATTTTTCTTTATGAGAAGAACCACTTTCAACTACTATTATCAAACACTGAATGGTCTTGAAAATTAGCTTTTGAAATAGATTTGGTAGATTTCTTAATGAATCCAACCTAGTATTACATGGCAAATAATGTTTTCACGCAAAACCTATACTTCAGTCAGGTCATTTTTCACAATTAGGTTGTTTAAATCACAAGCAATGTGAAGGTCTGTTACACATTTACCATTATGTCAAAACTTAAAAGCGTTAAGTGTGGTCTCCATTCCCACACAAATATGCAGATTTATTTTCTGAGCTCAAACTACAGCATTTTTCAGGTCTCAGTATGACTGCAAAGGAAATGTCTATATTTAAAAGCTCATTTAGCTCTGTAATTGAGGAGTTTCAACCAAACCTTCAGTTGGAAGTGACTGATCTGATAAAAAGCAAATATCAAGTAAAGGATCTAATACAATTCTATAAATCCTTTGCGAGTGACAAAAACGTTCAGCTCAAGCCATGATAAACTGACATCGTGAATTGTTATCAATATTTGGCATTGCGTACCTGGGTGATGAAAGGACATTTTCAAAAAAATACATAAATCTCATTATACATCAGCACTGACAAATGCACATTAGCAACTGGTTTTGATGACAGAGAACATTAAATCACGAACCCCAATTAGTGAAATGTTATCCAAATAAAGTAGGTCTTTTTACCAGTCGGTCTATATGTTCTTTACGTACTTACGTGCTTACGTACTTATGTACTTATGTACTTATGTTCTTATGTACTTATGTACCTATGTATCTATCTATCTATCTATCTATCTATCTATCTATCTATCTATCTCTACTTACTTACAAGGAATGTGAGAGGGGGAGAGGGGCAGAGGCAGAGGGAGAGAGAATCTTAAGCAGGCTCCACACTCAGCACAGAGCCCAACATGGGGGCTTGATCCCACCACCCTGAGATCATGACCTGAGCCAAAATCAAGAGTCGCTCGATCAACTGAGACACCCAGGTGCCCCAGTTCTGTATTTTAAATATTGCACTACATTATATTTTTATCAATAAAAATTTTGCAAAAATTTGTTTTCCTTATAGACAGAGGGTAGACATTTTATCCTTCATTTTGTTTCTTGGTCTACAAAGTCTAACTATTATGTGGCCCTTTACCAATAAAGCTTGCTGACCCCTAGATTAGATGCTTCTTTAATGACTCTGATAGTTTAAAATACAGATAAAAGTAAAGTTTTCCTGTCACATGTGAGTTATGCTCAAAAGGAAACCTATGGCTGCTGCATTTTTTTTTTTTTAATAGTCAAGAAATGCATCCGAGCACAGGTGCTTCCAGCAGGACGCTAGGCAAGATATGCCTTGTCTCACGGATTGCCCGTGCTTTACCCCGAAAAATTCCATAAAGAAAATCTCAGTGGATTTTAAACAAGCCCAATCTCCAATCATGGGCCTCAGAATTCTGCCTATTGAGAACTCTTGAGGCAATATTTAATGTTAACTAAATAGGATATGTTCCTGTGATTATATGTTCCTGTGATTGCCTAAAATTGATGTTGATGGAGAGAAAGATGCTGAAACAAAATCCATATTGAGTCTCAAGCACAAACATCAAATGCACAAACAATAACAGAAGATTTCAATACAAAAAGTTAATATGCTATTTCGATTTTGTTCTATTTCATTAAGATGAGTGCCAGTAAAACACATTATGTATTTACATGTGATGCAGAGACGATCCACCATGTTGCAAAAATTATAGATGAAAAGATTTAGAAAGCAATTGAGTGTACAGTTCACAAATAAAATTCTTAAAATGAAATTTTGTGCCCTTGGGCCTTTTGTGTAGATAGGGAAAATGTCATTCATGAATTGCTCATATTTGATTTCTTCAGGTTTATCAAGTTGAACCAAAATTGCTTATTCTAAAAATAACAACAGAAGTAATTTCCTAAGATTAGATTGGCCACATTTGCTTGGATGAACGAACAGTTGTACGAAACTGATCCTATGTTCACACGGACAAGTCTTTCATGTGAACTTGTAGGCAGTCTGTCGTGGCCTGATAACAAAACAGATGTTTTCCTCAGTGATTTCACTAGCTTTATTAGGTACCGAACAGCCTTGGGATCAAGCTACATGTGTTCTTTACCAAACTGTATTCGTCTCCGTAAAACAAAGCCCATCAGACTAGCTCATCTATGAACTGCTTTAATTGACCACTTATTTGAAATCAAGCAGGTGTGATTCCAGACATTTATGTTTATTATATATATATATATATATTTTATTGAAAAGACTTAAGGGATGTAAAAATCTCTAGAGATAAAACAATGATGGCTCAAAGGTAAAGCTGGGGAACTTATAATCATGAGTAAGAGTTAGAAAGCCAACAAGGAGTTACAGAAGATAACACTGGCTCCTTAACGCAGAAGATGGAGACCATCTGGCAGCATCAGAATTTTGTCTTCACTCACATTTTTCCCTGTAGTTTGGTTTAATTTTCTGTATTTTCCTCCCAGATGCTGAGGAACACACTTGCCGTTTCCTTTATAATTGTGCTCCAGATTTCATTCTTCTAGAATTTCTGATGGGCTTTCTTGTCCTTTATACTTGCCTCTTTCTCTAGCATGGCCATACTTTTCCTGATACCGGGGCTCACTTCTACTAAGGAACAATTCAACTCAGCTTGTCTTGCCTAACTCCTCCCTACCCTTTCCCTAACTGGTTCCAAATATTTTCCCTTCTTCCTTCCCCTCCAGGCTTCTGGAAGAACAGTCTATCACTGCTGCTGCTGCTGCTGCTTCCCTATTAACTTCCTGGTAAATCCTCTATAAGCTGGCTGCTACCCCAACCCAGTGAATGAAATGATCTCATCACTGGCAAATCCATGAATGTTATTTTCTGTCCTAATTCCACTTGACCTACTTACTGTATTTGACACTATTAATCATCCTTTCTTTCATCGTTCATTTGACAACTGATGTGATGGGGTGAGCTTAAGGTCTATGGGTTGTCAGTGTGTAAACAGCATTAGGATGATAGAAAGAAGCAGCTAAGAAAGATGGGACTTGTGGAAACCTAAATGGTATGGATAGTGTGTCTACACTCATCCTCCAAACACAGACACTGTTGAGTGAAAGTGGGGTGCTATTAATAAATACACTAGGATGGCAGGCCTAAACCAGGATGATCCTGGGCAAATAAAGAAAAAGGTGACCACAGGTACTGGAGGAAGCACGGCTAGCGGACCCCACACCTTCAGGAAACCTTGGTCATTACACTATTTTCCAAATACTATTCAAAAGCCGCGCAAATAGTGCACTGAAAGGCATTAGACCTTGGTATAAAACCACAGGAGATAAAGGTTCTGTTTGATCTCTACAGCACAGAGTGGACTCAGTTATGGAAGTAATCCATTTCACTGGGTTTCACCCGCCTCCAATCCCGACTTCTACTCTCATGCTGTTTTCCACCTTATCTCCTAGCCAAGCCCAGCCCTCAAAGCCCAAGACAAAGCCTGAGCTAGAGCATGGTAGGCAGAATTCTAAGATGCTCTCCAAATTCCCCAGCCCTAGTGTGTGGATAGCTTCTCCTGGTCGTTCCGCCAAACACTAAACTAGGTTTGGCTGCGAAAAGATCTTGCAGATACAATTAAGGTCTCAATCAGTTGACCTTCAAATAAGGAGATTATCCTGATGGACCTGACCTAATCAGACACCTTTTAACAGAAGCAGAGAGAGCTTTTGCCATTGCTGATGAAAGAAGTCAGAGAAAAGGGCTCTGGCTGGCCTGGAAGATAGCAAGCATCCACGCTACGAACCACCCGGGGGGAACTGTGAGTGGCCTCTAAGAGCCGAGAATAGGACCTAGACAACTAGCAGGAATATAGGGAGCTCAGTCATACAATTGCAAGGAAATAAAATCCATCAATAGCCATTAAGGTTGGAACAGGACCCTGAGCCGCAAACAAGAACACAGCCAACATCTGGACTTCAGCCTGGTGTGAGCCTGAGCAGAGGACCCAGTCCTACTGTACCAGACTTGAGGTCTACAGAAACTGTGAGAAAATAAGTTTGGGTTGTTTTAAGTCTTTATGTCTATGGTAATTTGTCACATGGTAACAGAAAATGAACACATAGAGAATGGAATGAGGGACGCACTAGACATCTACCAGGCCTCTCTGTCAGCTTCAGAGCAAAGAGAATGTGCCAGAAGAAAAATTAAATCAACTCTTCCCCCAGTTAGGAACACCCTAGAGAAGGAAGAACTGAGTGGCCAGAGTAAGACTCACTTCTCAGTGTATCCCCTTTGTACTTAAATTTTTTTTCATGTTCCCTATTGCGAAATAAATGAAAATAAAAATCATCGCAACGTATCAGCAGATGATTCAGGGAAAAGAATCAAAAGAAGGAATCCAAAGGCAAACTGATATTTCAACCTGCCTACAACCATGGAGTTCCAGCAATCAACCCACAGATCAACCCACTTAGGCTATAGGAGGCCCGATTACAAAGAGAATCTCCAAGGAGACAGGGCTTCTCCAGAACAATCCATCACTCTGACTCCCAGCACTCTGTCCTGTTACTTTCCTCTTATCTCCTTCCCTCTTGTTCATTCAGAGAGTGATCAACATTACAAAAAAAAAGAAAAAGAGAAAGGAGTTTGTGACAAGGAGCTAGACACTGGACGTAGGGAGCAAGAAGAGATTGTGTTCAGTGTCAACACATCCTAAGTCGTAGGAACTCTGAAAGCGTAAGTGCAATGAAGAGAAAGAACAGAACCCAAAAGCAATGAGGCTGGCGTGGTGAAGGGAATACGGCTTCTGTGGTAAGCTGAGCTTGAAGCGTCAGTGGGACATCCAGGTTAAAAGTCTAGGGGTGCCTCGGGGGCTCAGTCGGTGAGGCGTTTGACTCCTGATTCTGGCTCAGGTCCTGATCTCATGGTTCGTGAGACTGAGCCCTGCATCGGGGTGTGTGGTGGCGGGGCAAAGCCTGCTTGGGATTCTCTCTGCCCCTTCCCCACTCGCACGCTTTCTCTCTCTCCCAAAAATAAATTAACATTTTTAAAATATTTTAAAAAAAGATAAAAAGGCTAGCAGGTACTTGGTACCAAGCTGTGTGGTCTGAATCCTCTTCAAGCCTCTGTGTTTTAGCCTACAAATTGAGAGGAACAGCTGACTAGCCGTATGTGGGGACAGTGAAATGAGATTAACGTCTCCCCAGTCCCGCGACGCTGCCCAGCACTGAGCCAACTCCCAGTGGACATGGGGGAGGTGAGTCAGAATCAGAAAAGACACCTACGAGAAAGTTCACTCAGTAGTGCAGACCAGATATTTTGCGGACACGCCGTGGGTTTCTACCTCTACCACAGGGACGACTCTACTCTGCCCTCCCACCCTGCTTCTCTCTGGGTCCACCCGCTGCTTTCCTGGATTCCCCACCTCACCCTCAGTTCCTGTGTGCAGCCCACTTGTATTTCTACCTCTCTGGCCTAACTCAGCACCCTGGGCCTAGCGATCTCCACCTCAGACCGGTGGGCCAAAGCCTTCGGCTGACTCTGCCCAGGCTCCTTCCCCACCGATTCTGTTTTCCAGAACACGGGCGACACGCAACTTCCTCTCACCTCTCTGTTAGGGTTCCCGTCAGTCCGGCGGAAGACACAAGCGGCACATCCTTGGGCAGGAAGGATGTGGAAAATGGCCAGCATGTCACTGCATGCTGAGCAGGGCAGGGACGGGGGGTGGAGGTGGCGGCTGGGAGGCCCCGTGCTGCTGCGGAGCCAGCGAAAGCTGGGGTGTTATACTTGAAATGGAGGGAAAAGATGGGCGATGGCTAGTGTGAATATGGAGGAACAGTTTGAAAAAGAAAACAGACATGTGGACGGCAAGGAGGGCTCAACAGGGAATAAATGATAGGATCCTTTAGTAAGTTTAGGCCAGGCTTCTAGAGGCAGAGTTAGCAACGGAGCTGGGGAGAGAGGGGGCTAGCAGTGGGGCCAGCACTGGGGGGGAGGGGGGGGGCGGACAGGACTAGAAGCAAAGGAATGCAAAGCTATTTTCACAAGACCTCAAATCCCAGAAGATTTGAGAATTGGGAGAAATAAGCAATGGGCATTCATGACATGGATGAAGAACAAGAAAGAGAGAACAGGAGAGGGCTGAAACCCACTGGTGAGTTACAGTACACCTGCCGACTGCCAGCCATCACTGGAAGGAGACAAAATAATGCATAAGGTCGTGCCCAACAACACAGAAAGAAGTGTCCAGAAATGAAACCATTTTCTCTGATAGCAACTTAATTATGACTGCATATATGTCTGGTTTCACACATGGGCAGGCTGCACTTTTCTCCAAAATAAATTCCTGGAGAATGCATCATAAAAGTCTGCCTTTTTTTTTTTTTTTCTTCATAAGAACAATAAAACCATGGGTTGTTGCCCTCCCGGTTGTGACTCGGCATTAATTAGAGGTAAGACCTGGAATAAATCATAACAGCAGAGACACAATAATAAACATGTATAACCATTTAAAACAGTAAACATGTTCCAAGTAATTACAATGAAGGATTTTAGAGCAAAAGTGACTGCTAGAGTTTGTGTTGCCTACTCCTTTCATTCAAAAGATGAGATTCCAATTAAAACTCGCACAACAAACTTATTTCTTGATGCCCAATCACAGAAATGCTTGCACAGCCTATTTCAAAAGAATCTCCCAAAGTGATACACTGTACAGGACATTCTGAATATATATAAGGACACACAATTTACTTACGGTGAATCTACAGAACAGAAAAATACCACCGTACTGGATCGCAGTTTTGCATTATCTCACATTAAAATATTAGCTACAAATAGATACAGAGAATTTTAACTTGCTTCTGTGCTCTCTGCTGCAAAAAAAAGGAAAAGGAATTCTTAGCCAAATTTTTACATGATAGAAATTGAAAACAACCCAAATGTTTAACAACGAGGAATAACTAAGCAAAGACGGGAATGTAAACTTAATGAAATGTTTTACACAAGCTCTGAAAAAATGATAAATACAAGGACAACACAGAATCACAGAAATGTGTATTCAAAATAACGATGAAAGGAAAATGAATAGAAATTAATAGGTAGGTGCCTGGCGGCAAATTCAGAGAAAAATATAGTTGAATATTAACCTTCACTGTATATATGTATTTTTTCTATAGAGTTGTTCTATGTCCATAATATAAACCAACAAGAAGCAAGCAGACAAATGAGCAAGCTGCTAAGGAAGTCTGGAATGAAGCTTGCTTTCTTCTTGATGAATTTCTTTGCAGCTAGAAAGAGAGGCAGGGGTTTATAAAATCATTTCACTATTTACTTCAAAGAGGATGATTAGAGCACTTCAATATTCGAAGAATGCCCTAAAAACTTTAGTTTCCAGACCCTAGAGAAGATAATAGGTTCAATTCCTTTTGTTCATCTTCATTACATTGCTCATTACCTTCCCATCCTCCAAATAACCAAACAAACCCATGTCTCTATGTCTCCAAATGGGAAAGAAGTTGGGCGTTGGTGGGAGGATTCCCTGGAAGTTTTAGAGGAAGAAGAGGAAGAATTTTCATCCACCTTTACATATCTCTAAAACTTCCTTAAATTTATAATAAAACAAGTAAAGCCAAATCAAAACAAAATAACACAAGCAGCCAAGTATGACTTTAAGAAAAACCGAACTGAAAATACATAGAAAAGCATATAGAGAAGAATAATCAGGAAAAGTGTGTCTATTAATTACAGTGATAAAAAGATACTATCTCAGCCCAGCTTTATAATCCAAAAAGCAAAGAAGACTTTTGGGGAGGGGAAAGAGCGGGGTGACTAATTGTACAACTGACAATTAACCAGAACCAATTTTAAAAGGATTTCTTTCACGTCAAGTTTGTAAGGGTTGAAGTTCTATCAGACAAGGGGACTGTGAAAGCCTGTTGATCTGTCTTTAAGAGGCAACAAAATACATCTTTATTCCATGTATTGTCCAGATAATACAACGCTAACTTTTCTGCAATCCGTTATTTATCGAAAACACAGCTGGGAGTAACGGCAGAGACTGGCACAGGGAGTGGGGTCCTTCTATCCATCTGCGAGGTCTAAATTTATTCTTGCATGAAGCCACATGGTGGGAGGACTTTGTACTTGGGCTTTTTCTGAACTGTGACCGGCATCCTTTTACCCAGTGAAAAGAGCTTCCCCGGGCCACTGACGAGGACAGGACACATGATGAGAAGGGTCTCAGGCAGAATTTTTGCTGTACTCTCAATATCAGGAATCAGCTATGTTCCTGAGCACAGACTTTTCAACCTTATATGCTTTGTGTAAATTGTTTGATAATATTCCTGTCTTTGCGCTGGCTTCTAAAAAGCCTGTTGACAAATACGCAGTGCAAGTCACGTAAGCTTATGTGACTAGATGAGATATATTATTGATAATAACTTCACCATTGGCATCATCTTATTTTCTCGTCATCTCTACATTAATTTTCTCCTTTCTCTTGATTTCCTCAAATGCGTTTTAAAAAATCCTGCATTTCACACATTTCTCTATAAACCACTCAACTCCCATGTGCAGGTATAAATAAATGAGTTGTGTTAGCATGTTAAAATCACACAGACTCCTGTCACGTATCAAACTGTTCCATACATTGTCCCAGGAAAAGAAAACTACTTCTGATGTTTAAACTTTTCAGTGACTCATCCTCTCAAATTAATCCTCATCTCATACTAGTCAAGTAAAACCCAGCAAGTATCAACGTAAGAAAAAATGTCTTACTATTTTCTTGGTAAAAATATGACTGCCAAGTTACTGTTTACATACATATTAATATAAAAGGAAACACCACAGACTAAAATTCATGAGACCTTCTTCAAGTGAGGACAGTTTCCCTCATGTAAGGACACCATGCCAACCACAGAAAACCAATTTTTAAGTTTCCTTTCCCACGTCACACCGTGTGAGGAACTAACGTACCGCTGTTACAGGGAATCCCACGGGAGGAAACGATGGAAGAGCCATGACGGATGTGTTCTCACTTCGCCACAGAAAAGCTAAATGGATACGATCAATGGTAAATAAAAATATATTGCACCATTCCGCTGACTGTTTCTATTCTCGCGAAAAATCTTCACTCTGTTCTAAGATGAATGAAAACTAAACTGGAAGGTAAAATGGGAACCAGGGAAACGTTTAGCAGACATTCTCCCGATGGCAAAGTTCTAGGCCTCAGAAAACGGAAGATCTGTAACTGAGAGGCAAGTCATTGAAATGATTTGAAGACTTTCCCAAGTTATAATAGGGAAGAGACAAGGGTACCAAGCTTGATAAGGGTATGAAAGAAGAAAATCAACTTGACTTATATATTTAAAAGGCTTGAGCTTTCTGGCTTTCCATGCCCAGAACTAATTTACAGCAAGAACAAAAAGGGCATCCATGTCTGAACTCAGCCCCTCAAGGTCTCCTGAGACTCAGAGCCGGGCAGTAACAGGAGGGTGTGAGGTGATAGCCATCCCCCGCCCCCTGCCGGATTACCCTCTGAGATTCACTTCCTCATAGCACTTCGCCATTAAATTAAGGTATTCTTTGGTTGGGCCTACTGAAACAAACTCAGAGTAAACGCATTTTAACTGGTACCCAAGGGGTAACACATTTTGATTTTTGTGTGTGTCTAAATTTTAAATTGCTCCTACATATTTTCAAAGGCTAAGGGCAGAAAAAATTGAATTATGTATTGAGAAACTTTTACCTTCAAACTTAAAAACAAACAACTCACATTAAACAAACTGCTAACACTTGGCCCACATTTCTCCTCAGGCTTTCAACCTTAGATCACTCTTTCAACCACGATCTCACCTGGATGATCTAATCAAAAGGTGAGAATGCAGTGTAACTCCTGCCCTGCTCTAGCCTCAAATATATTGGGCAGCTGTGAGTTCCCATGAAAACCACGAAATGCTACAGAGCTAAATACCACCAAGAGAAGTCAGAAATGAATGGAAGGGACACGGGACGCTGGTGATCGCTGAGGCACGTAGCTGGCCGCTTGGGGCTGTGCAGGAGTGGTAGGAAGAAGCTAAAGTCTGAGCACAGCACACGTCAGAAAGAGCCTCAGAGCCAGGCTGTGGAGGCTGTTGTGAGCAGGAGGGGGAAGGTGGCCAGAGGGGTCCTTCCCTCCCTCTTCACGCACCAAAGAAGCCTGGTTTACTGGTAGTGGTTTACCGTTGAGCCAGCTGACCCAAACTAGTGTCAACCCTAACCATGAGTCAAGCTCTCCTGACAACTTAAGTCAACAGTTTGGGTGCCACTTGCCCGAGTTCCCGCCAACATCTATTGTTTAGAATGAACTGCAACTGATTACATCTCCCAGGACTCTGGGCTGCAGCCAGGCCAGAAGAGTCTTAAACATAATAACGCTCACAACTACCTCTGGCACTAGGCATGTACCTGTGGAACAATGCCAGACAACATCTTTATGTTTTTATTCTTAAACCTACTAAGGAGATAACGTTTCATACTCTCCGAAGATTAGGAAATTAATTCTGACTTTCAGGGCGACAAAATTTCATACCTGGGGACCAAGAATAGGGGAGGCAGTGCTGGGAATCAGAACCATTCTATGTACTGGTAGCTTTCCCAAGATGTGTCGGTAGGTCCATTACAAAAACATACAACTTCTGCTCAGGGGCGACAGGTCCCGAAATCTCTTTCTGAACAAAATATATTGCACGGTGGCCCTTCAGAGTCCCTAACCTGTTCTCTGTCATTCTTTCTTTTCCTTTAAGGCATCAAAGACCCCAACCAAATGCTCCTTTTATTTAGGAAAGAAGTTTAAGGGTATTATCACCCAAAGACACTTCAAGAGAAAGGACTTCATATAGGATTGAGCACCAGTGACAAGAACTGTGAGGAATTGCAGGAAAGCAAAGGTTTATAAGGAAGAGGAAAGACTAAAATAAAACATTAGGAAGCAAAGAGATTGGCAGTGTTGGGGGCTGAATTCGGGTGTGGAGTGAATAAAGGAAGAAAAGTCTAGAAATAGTGATGATAACTCTGGTCCTGAAAAAAAAAAATGTCTAATTTCAACCCTGATGACCCCGACTGATAGCATCACTCTTAGATGGACCCGGATTAATATGTAAAAGTTCTCCCAATCTTTTGGATGAGTTCTGCCAACTGAACTATACTTTTAACCTACGGAGACATTTTATAAAAATCTGCAGAAAGGAAATAAAACAGAAAACTATTTTCAGTGTGTTTTTCTTCCACCAAACTGATTTTCTAGGTATCTAAGATTAAATATAAGCCATGTGCATTGGCTTCTAGCTAACATGTATTAAATTACTTTTTTAAGTATTGCTTAATGACTGTGTTCTGTGTTGTAGGTGTGTTTTTGCTGTCATTGTTATTATTGGAAGAAAAAAGAGCAGCAATCATTTAATGTAATGAGTACCAAGCACCATCCCCTCTACCTTAATTCACATTATCTCATTTAAATCTCCCACCAGCCTTGAAGAGAGAGGCATTATTATCCTCATTCTACAGATAAGAAAACCAAGGTCAGAGAGGTTAAGTAACCCAGTCAACATCACAAAGCTAGAGAGAATTTCATCCCAGTTTATCTGACTTTACACCTGTGCTCTCAATTACTGGGTTAAATTAAAGTCTCGATAGATTATCTGTGCTCTGACTTTGATTACTCCCACACAAAAGTTCTTGCTTGGAGGAAAATTATGACAGTACCTCACTTAGTATCTCCACCAAAGTGGCTGAGTTCACAAAATCCTTAAGCTGGAGCATTCTCCTCCCCCTCCCCTTCCTCCTCCTCCTCTTCCTCTTCCTCCTCCTCCCCCTCCCCCTCCCCCTCCTTTTAAACACCACAGTACCTATGAATTTGCTAGACTTTCTTTCTGTCAAAAATTGTTGAAGTCAGAAATTAGTTGAAGATGTGGGGTTATCTTCAATCCAACCAACTTACATAATTCTGTCTGACATTTTGAAAGGAGCAACTCATATATTTATGTCTGACATTTTGAGAAAATGAGTCTTTCATGGCAGCCGGATGGTGCCAAGGAAAATCAGAGACCAACATTGTCATTAAATACATGCGGGGGAAAAATTCACTTTTCTGGGCTTTGGCTGAAAATGAGGGCAGGCAGGACTATGATTTTTTAAGCTGTCTTCTAGTGCCACATGTGCATTATTGTTTTAATTAAACTCTCATCCTTTAACTTTTTTCTCACATCTCATCCCTTAATTTCTTTTCCTTTTCTTCCTTGCTTCCCTCCTTCCTAGCTTTCCTTCTTCCTTCCTTCCTTCCTTCCTTCCTTCCTTCCTTCCTTCCTCCCTCCCTCCCTCCCTCCCTCCCAGGAAAGAGTGAAAGAAGAAAGGAGATACTTACTTACTTACTTTGGAGATAAACTATTGGCTAAAGAAGGAAAAAAAAATGAGATAATGGCTACTGTATAAATACAATGGTTTGAAAAAAAAGGTTAAAATTAAGCTAGAAGCAACTTTTTACGATTCTTTCCTCCATGCAGGTTGAAATGAGTAAATTAAATAGCCATATTGTTATTTAGCATCTCCTAGTGGCCTGCTGGCATATGAACCATTTATAAAACAGGCATTCACAGCTTATATTCTGCTTTCTGTTGTATGGGTAACGACTGCTATATTCAATTAATTGAGTAAGAAAAAAATGTTTTAAAGATCCCCATAATGTGCACTGCACAAGACAGCAGTCATTCATTCCCAAGAGCAGAGCCACAGGCCGTGTCCCACTGAGTGACTTCTAATGCTCCTGGCTGAGGTATTATTTAAATTTCCTGTATCTAATCACAGTCTCAATCACTGATATTTATGCTGCCTGGCCTCCAGTATGTTTTCTAATGCAGAACAAAACTCCTTTAGGAACCCTGTTCCTACAGCACCGGACGGGACAGCAGAAAGAATGCCAAGTGGGATCTAAACATGGGGGGAAATGTAATATTTTCATGGTGCTATAACAAACAGGCACCTGTAGAAATAGTTTCTCATAAAACGGAGAGAGAAGAGAAAAGGAATAACTCAATGATAGTGACAATAGGAACCAATTAGTTAAAAAAAAATGACTAACAAACAAGGCGTTATGACAGATGATAAAACAGAGCCAGATACAACCTCCCTTTCGCCAGAAGTAGATGCAGCTAGTTTATCTGTGGATATGATTTCATGTAAATAACCTACAATGGACTACAGAACAGAGTTCACTTCCTACCTTCACAAAGAAAAATAATAATGAGTAATAAAAAGTAATGCCTGAAAACAAAATGTAGGCCCTTAAATGTTTGCTTGACCTAAGAGGTAACCTTTACCCACCCAAAGCATCCAATGTCATAATATTTGCAAAAAGGTAGCCAATCCTTCTATTTATATTTAAATAGCACTTAGAAGCTTATTCCATACTTAATAAACATGCAGAATTCCATTTTTATAAGAATACACTCTATTAAGACAACATAAAAATGAATAGACATGAGCACCATTGCAACATATACATATTTATACTGTAATGACCAACTCTGGTTTTAGCACTTTGTTTTGGAGAATTAGCACCAAATGAGTTCATTTGGAATCATCTTTCCTTTATTTTTCTCGGCAGCCCTTTAGCAAAAAACACTAATATGAAACCCTACCTTAAAACACATAGTGTGGACCAAACAGAGGCTGTCCGCATATGCTTGACGAAATTACTTGATTTATTTCTCTTGGCTGATATTACTTCTGGAAAAATAATCTTGGGTTCTGTGTTTAGCTGTCTAAATAGAAGTTCTATTAATCCACAGATCTCGTAAGCAGTGAATATTCCGGCAATTTATTGGAAGAAGGTGTAAATTCACTCTGCCCTTTCTGCTGGTGCACCAAATCCTGGCAGTGGCTTACCCAAGGGAGATTGTGCAGAGAAAGCAGAGACTCCTGTTTGACCCCTGCTGGCAATCAATTTATGACCTTAAGCATAGAGCTTGATAGCCCTTGCAATTCTATATTAGCTTTTGTAACTCTTGGTATTATTCTTATTCATATAAATGTCAAATTCCTATGGTAACCTGACCCAAAGTGTTCGTAACCTCAGTTTACACCCTTTAAAACATCTCAGAAGCGGAGAGATTACATTAAATGTTATATATTTTAAATTAAACACCCAGGAAAAGGAATTAAAAAGAACAGTTTCTGCTCCTAAACACAGGATATACCATGCTGTGTGAAAGCTGATAATTTAAGAAATATGGATAGCATGGGAGAACGTGGTCTTCCAATAATAACGAAATAAGCACTGTCTTTCACTGAAGGGTAAGCAGTGAAGAATTAGACAAACCGGGGCTAGGGAGGCAACCGACTTTCTAAGACTATCTTCTGTGGCGTACAATGATTTTGTCTTCAAATATGGCGCGTGCAGGTGTGGGGCTGCTAGTTATAGGCTGTAATAGTGGGCTGGCTACCTGCAAAATAGCCAAACCAGGAAGGCAATCATTTTCGCCCATTCCCGAGTCCTGCTCTATCTAGATGCCGATGCCTTCTAGGGAGTGGAGAGATGTGGCTGTGCTGGGTAATGGGACCTGTGGCTCCCTTGACCTAACCTAGGACTACATTCTTCCCAGACCAGCAAAACCTCTTCTGTCCTTCCCGTGGTCTTTTCTGCTGTAAGATTCTAGGAGACTCTCCACACCCTATGAGCTAGTCCTGTGATGACCACAACAGAAATCATCCAACAAAGATGTAAGGGGTTTATGTATTAGGCACCGTATTAGGTGCTGAGGGTACATACACATGAAAAGCCTCATGAAGTTATGTGGGGGAGGGGGAGTCTCTTGTGGGGAGACCCATGCACAGAGAACGTGCTAAGCACCATCATGGAGATTAACTACAAGGAGATTATACATGTAGTATAGATTGCAAAATTCCTGACAGTATAAATCAGTGGTCGGTGGTATAATTGCCTTTGTTATTCTTTTTTATTTTTTTAAAGATTATTTATTGAGAGAGAGAGAGGGCATGAGCAGGGGAGGGGCAGAGAGAGAAAGAGAGAGAGAATTCCAGGCAGGTTTCTCACTGTCCACACAGAGCCCTATGTGGGGCTCAGACTCATAAACCATGAGATCATGACCTGACCCAAAACCAAGGGTTGGACACTTGACTGACTGAGCCACCCAGGTGCGACTGTTATCCTTTCTTATACTAGAAGTAATGGGGGAGCTATGGGAGAATTTTTGTAAAAAATATATACATGTGTGTGTGTGTGTGTGTGTGTGTGTGTGTGTGTGTATATGGTTTGTATTTTAGAAAGAACACTTCTGGCAATGAAGTGAAGTGTGGACTGTAGGGTGTGAGCCTGGAGTTAGGGAAGGGATTCCAGAGGCAGCACAATCTCCTTGAGAACTTCCTCAGGGGCCCCGGGGGGCCCAGTCAATTAAGCATCCCACTCCTGAATTCCACCCAGGTCATGATCTCATGGTTCGTGGGACTGAGCCCCGTGGCGGACTCTGTGCTGACAGTGTGGAGCCTGCCTGGGATTCTGTCTCCCTCTCTCTCTGCCCCTCCTCTGCTTGCTCTCAATCTCGCTCTCAAAATAAATAATAAACTAAAAAACATCAACAAAAACAAAAGACCTTCCTCAACGTGGCAGTGACAGAGGGGGTGAGGAGGCAGACACAAGTCCTCATGCAGATAGAATTCATGGGACCTGGTGGCAGACTAGATTGGGTGGAGGAAAGTGAGAGGAAGCCCAGAAAACAAAAAAACCTCCCCAAAACAAAGCTTCTGATTTGGGTGGATGGATAGTGGGGCCTTTTCCTACCGTAAAGAGCGGGACAGAAAGAGGAAGTAGGAAAGGTCAAGGAGCAGAAGGAGGGTGGGGAAGGTGGAGGCAGACAGCAGGGGAGATGGTTCTACAGAGAAAGTGGGCCATGGGGACAATAAAGTACAGAGGTAGCAGAGGTAAATGCAGGCTGGGGGGGTGGTGCGGGTAGGGCTCTAGAGAACATAAATTACTGAAAAGTAGGAAAGAATAAAACTCATCCAGAGAAAGTTAAGGAAAAAAAAGAGGAACAAAATCACAGAACTTTTGAGTTAGGATGTAATTTAAAATCGTTTAGCTAATCCTTTTTATTTTACAGATGAGGAAACTGAGGAAATGCTAACTCATATTCTGCCATGACAATCAGAAGAGCAGTAAAAAGAAAGCTTTGCTAATTAGGGTTGCTGATACACATTTTAAAAATTGTCTCTCATGAGTGGCAATAAAAATAATATCTGAACAAAGGGCTAATAAATGACCATGCTGTATTATTCTCTTTAGGGTTAAGGAGTATTCAAAAATTTTTTAAAATACTTATTCAGTCTAAGTTCTCCTTTATAAAGATAACTGGCAAATATGAAAAGGTCTTGAAAAAATTTAACAGATTTACATAGGCAATTAAATGTTCCAATATGGGGGTGCCTGGCTGGTTCAGTAGGTGGAACATGCGAGTCATGATCTCCGGGTTGTGAGTTCAAGCCCCACGTTGAGTGCGGAAACTACTCAAAAATAAAAAATAAAAAAAATCTTAAAAAAAAATGTTCCAGGGGTGCCTGGGTGGCTCAGTTGGTTTAAACATCCAACTTTGGCCCGGGTCATGATCTCCCAGTTTGTGAGTTCAAGCCCCACGTTGGGCTCTGTGTAGACAGCTCAGAACCTGCAGCCTGCTTCAGATTCTGTGTCTCCCTCTCTCTGTCCCTCTCCTGCTCATGCTCTGTCTCTCTCTCAAAAATAAACATTAAAAAAAAAAGTTCCTAATTTCTATATTTTCTAGAATCAAGATGAAGCTTTGAATTCCAGACCTACCACATGTATACCTTCTCTGATCTTTAGTTTCTCAACCTTAGACATGAAAATAGCACCTTGCACTTTGCAGGGTTATTGTGAGAGCTAAATATAATTATGAATTGAAAAGAACCTAAAGCACCATAAACGGCACTCTACTTAGAGCGGTGCTTCTTCAATGATTTCTGATTAAGAAATAATTCCCTCCAATTCATTATGGACAGATACTTTTTAAAAACACAACTACTGAAATGAATTACTTGAAAACATATCGTAAATTTGATGTCTCACGAATGCTGAATTACTTTAAAAGTTTCTAAGTGCTCACTTTTGATTTCAGTAATAACCTTGTACGTCGGGGACCAAAAGTTTGCAGAAGGGCACTGGTCTACAAGCCACTGCTGGAGCAGTACTTACAGCTCAGTGTGTGTCACAGGACAGCACAGCAGCTAAACGGCACCAGCTGGAGGACTAGGTGACCTGGACTCAAATTCTCTACCACCTGCTACCTACCCACACTCACCCCAGACTGTGTGTCAGCGTCCTCATCTGTAAAATGTGGATGTCAGTAGCATGCCTTTCTGGGCTACTGTAGGAATTAGAGGAGTTTCTACAAACCAACCAATCTGAACAGTGACCGGAACATTTTTTTTTCTTTAATTTTATTATTATGTTTTTTACTTTTACATCTAAATTAGTTAGCATATAGTGCAACAATGATTTCAGGAGTAGATTCCTTAGTGCCCCTTCCCCATTTACCCATCCCCCCCTCCCACAACCCCTCCTGTAACTCTCTGTTTGTTCTCAATATTTATGCATCTCTTATGTTTTGTCCCCCTCGCTTTTATATTATTTTTGTTTCCCTTCCCTTATGTTCATCTGTTTTGTTTTGTAAAGTCCTCATATGAGTGAAGTCATGTGATTTCTGTCTTTCTCCAATATCACTTAGCATAATACCCTCCAGTTCCATCCACCTAGTTGCAAATGGCAAGATTTCATTCTTTTTGATTGCTGAGTAAGACTCCATTGTATGTGTGTGTGTATTGTATATATATATATGTATATATGTATATATTGTATATATGTATATATACATGTATATATGTATATATATGTATATGTATATATAGTATATATATGTATATGTATATATATAGTATATATATGTGTGTGTATGTATATATATATGTATATATACACAATACAATATGTATATATACAATACACACAATATGTCTATAAATACAATATGTATATATACAATATATATACAGTATGTGTATTGTATATATGTATATATATGTATATATATTGTATATATATCTACATGTATATATATATTGTTATATATATATGTGTGTGTGTGTATGTGTATATATATATATATACAATACAATATATATATATACAATACACACAATATGTATATAAATACAATATGTATATATACAATACACAAACACACACACACACACACACACACACACACACACACACACCACATCTTCTTTATCCATTCATCCACCGATGGACATTTCGGCTCTTTCCATACTTTGGCTATTGTTGATAGTACTATAAACATGGGGGTGCATGTGCCCCTTCAAAACAGCACACCTGTATCCCATGGATAAATGCCTAGTAGTGCAATTGCTGGGTCATAGGGTAGTTCTATTTTTATTGAGGAACCTCCATACTGTTTTCCAGAATGACTGCACCAGCTTGCATTCCCACCAACAATGCAAAAGAGATCCTCTTTCTCTGCATCCTCAACAACATCTGTTGTTGCCTGAGTTGTTATTAATGTTGGCCATTCTGACAGGTATCAGCTGATATCTCATTGTGGTTTTGATTTGTATTTCCCTGATGATGAGTGATGTTGAGCATTTTTTCATGTGTCGGTTGGCCATCTGGATGTCTTCCTTGGAGAAGTGTCTATTCATGTCTTTAGCCATTTCTTCACTCGATTGTTTTTTGGGTGTTGAGTTTGATAAGCTCTTTATGGATTTTGGATACTAACCCTTTATTTGATATGTCATTTGCAAATATCTTCTTCCATTCTGTCAGTTGCCTTTTAGTTTTGCTGACTGTTTCCTTCACTGTGCAGAAGCTTTTTATTTTGATGAGGTCCCAGTAGTTCATTTTTGCTTTTGTTTTCCTTGCCTCCAGAGACATGTTGAGTAAGCAGTTGCTGCGGCCAAGATCAAAGAGGTTTTTGCCTCCTTTCTCCTCGGGGATTTTGATGGCTTCCTGTCTTATGTTTAGGTCTTTCATCCATTGTGAGTTTATTTTTGTGTACGGTGAAAGAAAATGGTCCAGATTCATTCTTCTGCATGTCGCTGTCCAGTTTTCCCAGCACCACTTGCTGAAGAGACTGTCTTTATTCTATTGGATATTCTTTCCTGCTTTGTCAAAGATTAGTTAGCCATACATTTGTGGGTCCATCTTTGGGTTCTCTATTCTGTTCCATTGATCTGAGTGTGTGTTCTTGTGCCAGTACCATACTGTCTTGATGATTACAGCTGTGTAGTATAGCTTGAAGTCTGCGATTGTGATGCCTCCTGCTTTGGTTTTCTTTTTCAAGATCACTTTAGCTATTTGGGGTCTTTTCTGGTTCCATACAAATTTTAGGATTATTTGTTCTAGCTCTGTGAAGAATGCTGGTGTTATTTTGATAGGGATTGCATTGAATATGTAGATTGCTTTGGGTAGTATTGATATTTTAACAATATTGTTCTTCCTATCCAGGAGCATGGAATCTTTTTCCATTTTTTTGTGTCTTCTTCAATTTCTTTCATCAGCTTTCTATAGTTTTCAGCGTATAGATTTTTCACCTCTTTGGTGAGATTTGTTCCTAGGTATTTTACGGGTTTTGGTGCAACTGTAAATGGGATCGATTCCTTGATTTCTCTTTCTGTCGCTTCATTGTTGGTGTATAGGAATGCAACCGATTTCTGTGCGTTGATTTTATATCCTGCAACATTGCTGAATTCATGAATCAATGCTAGCAGTTTTTTGGTGGGATCCTGTGGGTTTTCCATATAGAGTATCATGTCATCTGCGAAGAGTGAAAGTCTGACCTCCTCCTGGCCAATTTGGATGCGTTTTATTTCTTTGTGTTGTCTGATTGCAAAGGCAAAGACTCCCAATACTATGTTGAATAACAGTGGCGAGAGTGGACATGCCTGTCTTGTTCCTGACCTTAGGGGGAAAGCTCTCAGTTTTTCCCCATTGAGGATGATATTAGCATTGGGTTGTTCATTTGTGGCTTTTATGATCTTGAGGTATGATACTTCTTTCCCTACTTTCTTGATGGTTTTTATCAAGAAAGGATGCTGTATTCTGTCAAATGCTTTCTCTGGATCTATTGAGAGGATCACGTGGTTCTTGCCCTTTCTTTTATTTATGTGATGAATCACATTGCTTTGTGGGTATTGAACTAGCCCTGCATCCCAGGTATAAATCCCACTTGGTCGTGGTGTGTAATTTTTTTAATGTATTGTTGGATCTGGTTGGCTAATATCTTGTTGAGGATTTTTGCATCCATGTTCATCACAGAAATTGGTCAATAGTTCTCCTTTTTAGTGGGAGAACTAACTCTCCCACTGGTTTTGGAACCAAGGTAATGCTGGCTTCATAGAAAGAGTTTGGAAGTTTTCTCAGAACATTTTAATGTATACATTTTTAATATTTATTCATTTCTGAAAGAGGGAGAGAGAGACCGAGCGCAAGTAGGGGAGCAGCAGAGAGAGAGGGAGACACAGAATCCGAAGCGGGCTCCAGGCTCTGAGCTGTCAGCACAGAGCCCAACATGGGACTCGACCTCATGAACTGTGAGGTCATGACCCGAGACAAAGTCGGACGCTTAACGACAGAGGCACCCAGGCGCCCTGTGACTGGAACATTCTAAATGCTGAACAAGTATTAGTAAATAATATAAATATTATTTGAAAAAAGTTAGCACTAATACACATACACACACACGCACACACACAATCATGACTCTCAGGGTAAATATTTTTACGCTAGGGCTGTTAATTTGCGTATTTTTGTTGTTTTTTCTTTATTTGGAAAAAATGGGGATTTATTTTAGCCAATAAAATTGGAAAATGTTATGTCTTTTATCGTTTTAAAACTCACTGAAATTTAATCAATAGTTGTTTTGGGTTTGCTTTGTTTTTTTTTCAGCTCTCCGTGTACCAGGAGACTTAAAGTTCTCAAGAGGTTTCTATTAAACTTAGCTTTTTTTTAAATCATCTTAAGTAAAATTCAGGGAATTATACTATAAAAGTTTTTAAGATGTAATCTGACTATTTTCTAAGTAGAAAAACTCTTTAAAATTTAATTATATCATGATTCTTGAAAGCACAACTTGTTTAAAATGGAGAAAAAAGAATACAACCCATTAGAACAGTTGATCAGAGTTAGAACAAACTGGACAATGACATTTTTTTTCCAGAAAAAAAAAAACAACTCAGAAGAATAATGTGTTTTCCAATCATACAATTAAAAAGACTGAATCGTAATAAATTAGGAGAAAGCATATGAAAAAGAGTCATTACTGCACAGTTCAATTAAAACAGTATTTTCTAAAAAAAAAAAAAAAGCTTAATGTTTGGTCTTATCAACATGGCTAGACTAAAACCAATTTTCTCTAAATAATACAGGAAGAAAAATCTGTTCATTTTAAAGCCTATTAATGAGAAACCATTGATTTCATTGATCAGAATAGATTAATTTATCAGGAGAAATTCCTGTAAGAATCTCAGACACTTAAAATAAATAAAAGCAAAGACACATCATGCCATGGACCCCACACAAATCAGAGCAAATATCGGGTGGGAAATAAGTTTGCACAAATAAAGGAAAAATGTTCATTTTCTTCTATTTCTTGTAACATGAAAGTGCTCAGTAATTCTGGCAATGCCACGTCCACCATTCTGGGCATCTAGACCTGGGGAGGGTCACAGGAGAAATACACGTAAGACTTTGCACGTATTTTGTGATCTAGTGTGACGGAGGCAGTTAAGTGGTGGGAGATGCCCCACATGGTACAGAAACACAAGAAATGCTCTCCACGAGGCTGAGGCCATTGCCACGTGCATACAAAAAGGACACTGAGGACAAGAAAAAAACTGTGGTGAAATGGACTCCTGTTTGGTATTAAAAGAAAACAAAACAAAACAAAACCAAAACCCTAGAAGTAACATTTCTTTTTAAAAAAAAAATTTTTTTTTAACGTTTTATTTATTTTTGAGACAGAGAGAGACAGAGCATGAACAGGGGAGGGTCAGCGAGAGGGAGACACAGAATCTGAAACAGGCTCCAGGCTCTGAGCTGTCAGCACAGAGCCAGACGCGGGGCTCAAACCCATGGACCGCGAGATCATGACCTGAGCCAAAGTCGGCTGCTTAACTGACTGAGCCACCCAGGCGCCCCAGGCATTTCTTTAAGTCTTTCATAAAATGGTATTTTCTGATAATCGCTGAAAACAACTGATACTATGTCCGAATATGGTTTAGCTCATAAGGCTGTGTCAGCAGATACAAAGCTAAAAACCTTAAGTCAGAACTGAAATCACTATCACCACCACCAACAATAAAAACTAAAGACCATAACCGGCTCATGTGCAAAACCAGGTATGATACCCAAGAGAAAAAAATTCGATGCTTAGAATTAGAACTACAAATTGAATTCTTCTTTAGGGGAAGTTCTCAAACTGGAACACGAGAATGTTTTTAAAAGTACACATAGGGGCGCCTGGGTGGCTCAGTCGATTAGGCCTCCGACTCTTGGTTTCGGCTCAGGTCATGATCTCACGATTCATGAGTTCGAGCCCTGTGAGCGGAGAGCGTGGAAACTCTCCCTTGCTCTCTGCCCCTCCCCCACTCACGCTCTATCTCTCTCTCAAATAAATAAATAAAAATTTTTTAAAAAGTACATGCAGTGGCAGAGATTGTCGGTGTCCCCTCCATTTCCATTCCCTTCATCTCCCACAGAAGCAGATTTTTAGCTAGATACACGGACGTCTGGAAGAAACACTATTACTTCCCAGTTTCCCTTGCACCTCGAGATGGCCATCTTCTGCTCTAAGAGACGTAAGTGGTAGTGTCACATACAGCTCCAAGATGAGCTTTAAAGACAGGGAAGGAGAGAGAGATACACCTTTCTCTTTCTCCTTTTTACTAGCTACTAGGCAGACTTAGTGGATGGATTTTAAGCAGCCACCATGGACCACGACACAGAACTCGTGGATAGCTGAGCACCAAGACAGAATCCTGGGTCCTTGCTACGTCTCACCAGCACCAGATGACTGACCACCTACTAAATATATTTTTTCCTATGTGATGGAGTAATATACACCTCCCTTATTTGTGATATTATTTTTTGTTTTTGGTCATTCACAGCCCAGACAAAATTTACCTAAAGTTGAATTCTACAAGTAACAGTACCTAGAAGGATGGCATTAGTTTAGCTGTGCAGCAGGTAGGAAGTACTCTTACTGCAGACTGGAAAGCTAATTAATGTTACATGTTAGCAAAATACTTGGTCAAAGAGTCAACTGCTGAACCTCAGTAGACAGACCAATAGTTGCTCAGTCTACAGCAGCAGAAGTGCTAACAAATTTCAGAATGTGAAGTATCAGCCTGCTCCTTCTTTTCGCTCTTAGCAACAAAGAACTCAGACTAGGAGTGACCAACTGTAAACTGAGATTGAAGAAAAATCTCCCTTGAATTATAATCTACATTGACTGAGAATCCTGTGATTTTGAGGTCTGCAAGTTTGCAAAAGCCAAGCAAACCAATTATAGGAACTGGCTACAATGCCATCCCTACCTAAGACAGATTATGTGCCGCGCCATATACTTGCCCAGTTTCCTGGAAGCAGTGGGATTAGGAGTGTCTCAGATGGCCTCTAGGGAGTCATCACTAAATTCAGAGTTGGGGGAGGAGGGCATAGGATAGAGGCCAATAAATAAAATATAGAGTCTTCAGGTTCAATGCTATGCCCAGACATGCTTTTGACTCCACTTGTTTATTGAACTGACAAGAAATAAACAGATCAGAAGCATACTAAATTTTTAAGGGAAAAGGGTTGCAAAAGATGTACCATGACGGTCTGCAGAGTACGTATCTGTGCAACTTCCAGATCTGAAATCAGCAACAGAAGGAAGCAGGCATGAAGTATTAGAATCCAGCCAGAACAGCATTCTCTCTAATGCCCAACCCAGATATGGCCTTGCAGACCGGAGCAATACAGGACAATCAGCTAGAAGGTCCATCCCTTCCCAGAGGGATGTCACGGTTCTTCAGATGAGGTAACAAAGAATGTCCTTCAGTGCTAGGGCAGAAATGTTGTCATGATTCTACAAAGCAGGATTCAGTAATTTCCACTGAATAATAGCTGATAGGTGCTTCCCATTCCCCCAATATTAAATGGGACTTTCAAAAATTTATGATCTTATTTCTACTCCATTTTAAATGGGGACTTTGGGGACTTTGCAGCTGCATTTGGGCCTTCTGAAAAGGACAGCATCGACCATAAACCATGGACATACAAAAGGACAGGGTAACTGGATGGGGCTAGGGTGGGTCAACTCTGTACATAGCAATGAGTGGCCAAAAGAGTGAGACTGTGGGAGAACACTAATTGTTCTCCACTATCTCATCTGCCCTTATTTTCAGCAGACCCCGACGTTTTCAGATGGGTGCAAGGCCACTCAAATTAAAGACTACATTGCTTAGCCTTTCTTTCTGCTAAGTGCAGACATGTGACTAGGTTCTGACTATTTAGATAAAATCACAGTGACATGTGTAACTATGGGAAAGTATTTAAAAGGGAAGAACACATTTCCTCTTTTGCCCCTCACCTGCCTACAGACTGGAATGTAAATTTGATCGCTGGCGCTTAAGTAGCCATCTTGGACCATGAGATGAAAGCTATATCCTGTATCCCTGACATGCTGGAACTTTACGCAGCTCTACTGCCTAGCTCTGGACCTCATTTACATGACTGAAAAACTTCCACTTTCTTTATGCCATCACTTTCTTCTGTCACTTTCAGACAACTGAACTATAACTTTTATACATACAAATATACACATGTACACGTGTGTAATCTAGGTAAACCCTTTCTCTATAGATTTTATATCATCAACAAAATCAAACCAGTAAAGTATCCTTGTCTAAAGAAAGGAGATTGGTTTTCTGTAAGACCTGTAATTCAGTGTTTCCTTCTTGTCCATGGAAAGCCTATAATCAACACTGAAGCTCTGCCCCCCTATACCAGAGTTAATACTGGGGTTTTACTATACTTACCAAACACAGTGGCTCTAAGTATGTGTATAATATTAACCATGATTTAAGAATGTCAGTCCCTAGGGGTGCCTGGGTGGCTCAATTGGTTAAGCATCCGGCTTCGGCTCAGGTCATGATTTCATGGTTCGTGGGTTCGAGCCCCACGTTGGGCTCTGCGCTGACAGCTCAGAGCCTGGAGCCTGCTTCGGATTTTGTGTCTCCTTCTCTTTCTGCCCCTCCCCTGCTTGTGCTCTGTCTGTAAATCTCTCTCAAAAGTAAACAAACATTAAAAAAAAAGAATGTCATTTTCTAGAAGACAGTCATCGGGTTTTACCAAGCTCTTAATATTCTACACCCAACAAGTGTCTGACACACAGTCTGTATCCAATAAATATTAGTTGAATAAATGCAAGTCTTTGGCTCCTTTGAAATTAACATCAATTCACAATGGACTTTTTGGTCCTGTTTCCAGAATTTAAATTGGTCAGATCCTAATAGTCTGAAATTCAATCCTTAAAAACAATGATGGGTTACATCACTCTCTCTTTTTCCCATTGTTTGCTGCTGACTTAGTGATGGCACCTTTCAGATAATCCTGCCAAGTCTAGTACAACATTCCAAATTACACGCACTGCATATGCTATGCTCCTCTGATTTCTTCCTGGGTTTCGATAAGAACATAAGGTCTTAGATAATAATGAGGGTTCAGGAAACGTCCATCAGAGAACGATGATAAGGATGAGGATGGGAAGTCAGAGTAATCAGAGTGACGGATCCCCCTGTGCCAGCAGCAAGTGATGAAATGATCAGTGTTAGGAACAGAGACTGCTCACGGGCAGGGGTTCGAGCTGGACACCGAATACATTTGGTTCTAGGAAGGAAGGGTAAATAGGACACAGAAATTAGGCCTCACAAAGTTTCTGCCACACAGCAGATTACGCAGGACAATAGCTCTGTGACACCTCGCCATTAGTACAGCATTTTATTTGACTTGTACACACACTTGATGAACACACTCTGCAGTTCATAGTTAGAGATGTTGTGACACATCAACCGGTCATTATCTCCTTGTACTTCTTCTTCCCTGTGCTCACAATCAAACACAGCTTACCATCTGGTCATGCAGAGGCTCTCCACCTGCTTGGGGAGTGAGAGCAAAAGGGAGGGGATACTGACTAGAGAAAGGTGTAGTAAAGTTTTGGAAGAAGGTATGTGTAACCTGAAATTTTCTAACAATACAGTGCAACCCTCAATTAGAAAATTATGATCACCCCTAATGTTTTTAAAAAAGACCCCATCTGGAAAGGCAAGATGCCACAGCAGCAATGAAAAGCACGTGGAGGTTCGCAGGCTGGAGCGTGAACCTGAACTCTGGCAGGTATCAGCACAGTAACTTTGGCCAAGTCGCTGTGTGCCTCAATTTCCTCACCTGTCAAATGGGGGTAATAATATTTTCCCATCTGGTATGAGCCATTGTGAAAATTAAATGAGTCAATCCACATAAAGTACTTAGGTACTTAGCACATTGCCTCCGACATATTATACACTGAATACATATCGCCTTATAATTATTGTTAGCTATAAGCCAGCAGGAGTTCACAGAACAGAGAATCTTTAAGAATAAAGAGTTTTCTGTTCTACCAAAGGGAATGGATCAGTTTCTCTGCAAAGAACAGGAGATTTTCTTGTTTATGAAAAGAGAACTTTAATTAAAATAGAATGAGAGGTAGTACTCTAAGCCTTAACCTCTCTGGTTCCAGAGTACACACCATGCATTCAGCCAATATGTATTATCCCCGCCTCTTGCTCCTGTGGCCCTGGATGCTGTGCACACAGCATAGCAAAATGGGGGTCAAGGGGTCAAGGAGGACAAACTGAGCACCGTGCTCAGAACTGGGCATGCAGTCAACAGAGGACCACAGAGACACTACTACATCTCAACAGCTCTTGAGCACTTACGATATTGGGGAAAGAAAATAATCTAAGAAGTATTTATTTTTTCCTCCAGAGCATCTAGCTCAGCACCCGCTTCCAAGAGGCAACTCTAGCTGGCATTTGACCCTTACCATTTTCACTTTCCTAAAACTGCTACGTCCCTTGGCTTCCATGGTGCCATTTCCTCCTTCGTCTTCCCCTACATGGGCCTGACCCTGCCTTTTCACCCTCATCACAGGATCCCTTCACCTTTTCTATCACCCAAATGCCACTCTTCCGGAATCCCCTGTTTTTAGCCTTCCATTTTCTTTCTGCTGGATGATCTCATCACCCACAGCTTCATCTGCCACTCAAAAGCTAATTACTCACAAACATGTATCTCTACATCCTCATCTCCTTCCTTGGCTCTTAGCCCACCTTTTGTATAGTCTACAGGGGCTCTCCCTTGGGTTTTCTTTTCTTTCTTTTTTTTTTTTTCTTAAACATTTATTTTGAGTGAGAGAAGGAGAGAGTGCACGTGTGAGCAGGGGAGGGGCAGAGAAAGGGAGACAGAGAGAGAGAATCCCAGGCAGGCTCCATGCTGTCAGCGAAGAGCCTGACGTGGGGCTCAATCCCATGAACCATGAGATCACGACCTAAGCCAAAATCAAGAGTTGGACGCTTAAATGACTGAGCCACCCAGTTCTCATCTCCCCTGGATTTTCTATACAGGTATTGCAAATTCAGTATGTCCCAAACCAAACTCATTTTTT
The DNA here is from genome assembly GCF_022837055.1 of Prionailurus viverrinus. Classification (NCBI taxonomy): domain Eukaryota; kingdom Metazoa; phylum Chordata; class Mammalia; order Carnivora; family Felidae; genus Prionailurus; species Prionailurus viverrinus. Next base: position 8,239,788 of record NC_062565.1, read on the forward strand.
CTATCCAAATTCTTCCTACCTCTCATTTTCCCTCTTCTATTAGGTTTTGGGATAAAACACCATCCTTGACACTCATGCATACCTTTCTCACCTTCCCTTAGAAGCACTGTAAATTTTACTTCATTATTATTTGTCGAGTCCACCTTACTGTCTCCCATCGCTAGAGCACTGTGCCTTAGATTAGCACAACAGTACGGCACAATGATTGAGCTGCTCAGGCATCACAGGATCTCAGTTTTCACTGAGTTTCTATCACTGATTAGTGATTGCCTGACCATGGGAAAATTACTTAACATCCTTGGGACTTAAGGATTAAATAAGCGAACATATGTCACTGCCCTAGAGCAGTGCTTGGCACAAAAGTACAACTTAAAAATATTAGCCACTGGCTTTATTATTATCGCCATATTAAGTATTACTATTGGTATTGATATTGTTGCATTTATTACAGAGCTGAGAACAAAACTGATAAATAAAAGAAAAATGAGTGATTGGATCAATATTATTGTTAGGAAGATTGCTGTGCAGTAGAAACTGAAGACCTACTTTATTATGCATTAAATCACTGTGAGCTCTCACCAAGTCTTTTTAGCCAGTCTGAACTCTGATGCTCACTTTAAAAAGTGCAGATTAGGGGCGCCTGGGTGGCTCAGTCGGTTAAGTGTCTGACTCTTGATTTCAGCTCAGGTCATGATCTCAAGGTCTGTGAGATCGAGGCCCTTGTCGGACGCTGTGCTGACAGCACGGGGCCTGCTTGGGATTCTCTCTCTCTCTGCCCCTCCCCTGCTTGTATGCTCTCTCTCTCAAGATAATTAAACAAACATTAAAAAAAAAATAAAGTGGAGACTAAAAATACCTATCTTACATACTTCTGTGACTACATCATGACGTAACATGTGAGCCCTGGGGAACATGAAAATCAATGAAAGGAAAAATGCTTACTATCAGTACATGTTATCATACTATGCGACTCGACCCTTACGTTTACAACAAAACACTGAGGTAGAGAGAATGTACAAAGGATTAAGGGAAAGAAGCTTCTCTTCTCCGTGTTATTTCTGAAAGGAATAACACGATTGCATTGTAATGGAACGATAGAAGGTAGACAGAGGTTAGGAATGATGAGATTTCTCTCCTGACCAGGCTAGACAGAAAATGTAAAGCACCAATAGAAGATGTAATTACTTTCAAACCAATGAATCACGTGTAGAGTAATCCTACAATAATGCGGTATTTAGCACATGATGTCAGGATCTTCCAAATGTAAATATAATACCATGTCAAAAAAAGAAAAAGTGTTTTCTTGCTACATAACTGTTCTAATAATGCTTATTCATTCTTTTGAAAAAATGTAAAAGTAGCAAGGGAGGGAGAGGAAGACAACAGAATGTCACTATTTCAAAAAGAGGTCCGACAAGAGATAAAATAGCGAACAAGGTCTCACGGACACCCAAGAGAACAACCCAGTTAAAGATACTAGAAATGATGGAATAAAGTCAGAAAACAACTTTGAGGGAAGTATTTTGCCTAAATTATTTGGGAGGCAGTTATTCAGTGAATAGAAACACATCTGGGAATCTGGGAATGCATGTGGAAGAAAACTTAATTACCTAGTCCTTGCCGAATCTCTCTCTCTCTTTTTTTTTTTTTCCGCAATTTCTTTTCCTCTAGTCTGACAGATATTGCTGCTCAGGTGTCCAAGCCACCAGGAATAAAGCTAGATATAAAAACCGGAATAAAATACAAATTTAGCGCAACGTTCTTTCATCAGACTGTGTTCCAGTGTGGACACATGGATGATTGGGAGTAACGAAAGAAAGAAATGGGACTCAAGACGTTAATGAGTTAGCATCATTTTGTTTTCGTTTTTGTCTTCCCCCTTCAGACAGACTGGAAAAGTAGGCCACAGGATAGGCTGGCCAGTGTGAGACAACTCTGTGACTCACTCACAGAAACCAACCTGCCAAAGTGACCCCGGCTCTGTGCCCTCGTTGCCCCTTTGCTGCCTGAGTCCACAGCAGAGAGACGGCAGGACAGAGCTTTCCCTGCAAGGCTGTACCTCCCCTCTGGTGAGTCCTCCCTGCTGAAAGGTTCCCTTGTACCCCGAGTGCTCACTGGTTACTGGCTATGGCATTTCACTGGGCAATCTCTGGGTAGAGTCAGCTCAGGGGTGCGAATGGATATCACGATGCTAAAGGGTTAATATTCTACAAGCAACATGACGAATTGGCCCAGAATTACACAGCACATCGACAAATGATTACGGCAAATTCCGAGAATGGATAATATCGTGTCATTTTTAGTCAACACAAAGACGCTACAGGAAGGTACGACTTAAGATCTATGCAACTAGCAGGTGAAAACATAACTGGTCGTTAATTCATTCAAAATGCATCCACGGGGTAAGGGAGATGGACCCGGTCTCCCAGGTTTAAGGTCTGGTTAACATAAACCAAAAGGCCCCTGGACCTCCAACAAAATAATCTGTGGAAACAAAGAGATCTTTTAACATATAAACTCTTTCATGTCTTAAAATGTATCTATCAACAGGACATTCCTTCATCTTCTTTCACACTTTAATGTGTGAATTTGAGGACTCAGAGATTCTTTTCCTCAGCACGAGAACATATGCCTGAGAGAAGAATTCTATGTGTTGTCATTTTGTGAATATATGTGAATATACGGTTTTATGTTGGGGAAGTGATTGAGTTTACTGCTCCAAGGAGGGGGGCCCAATTAAAGTCCGTGTCCAAGGTCCCAACGCCCTAGGAACCCTAAGTATATCACCTTCAACATACCAAAGTGAAAAACCCTCTCATTAGGAAGTTAACTCTTTCAAAATAACATGAAAAAATACAATTTTATGCTTTTTGAAAAAATTCCAGCAGTATCTTAAAAAGGTAACAGAAAAACCAGTTCAGTGCCGATTAATAAAAGGAATAAAACTCATGAGGTACTTACTGAAAATCATGAAGACACCAATCTTTCTGAAACCAGAATGGCACCTTGGTGGTGTAGTTTGCTTCCGTATCCCTCCAAATCCCATTACACATTTCAAGGAATCATCTTACCCATTCATATAAAAACATCAACTTAATTTTCCAACTGGATTAATAAATCTGAATAGAATAATTTAAGTCATATGAGCGTCTGCTCACGACCAGCTGTTTTAAATTAGTATATTAAGCAGTTTAGACACTTTTCTTTGCAAAAGTTGCGTGATTTAATAAATTCCCATATGCCTCAGCACGTGCCAGCACCACCAGGTTATCTCCAATCCAGCTGCTGTTAGGAGAACAGTTGCCAACTTTCAAACAACTGCAGAGAATAATGAATCAACTTCAGGCTGGCTCACAAGTAAACTTCTACTGCTCCCAGCTATCACATGGGCCGGTTTCAATGGTAAAGAAAATTAATTAAAGAGATTTCACCTCCCTGTGTTTCAGAAACAGGGAGTCGTAAATATCGCTGAATTAGTAGTTTAAAAGCCCCCGTAGCTTCAGGTAGACTTAAACAGTTTGGACTTCTGTCTGAAATGCTAGAGGTTGTTTTAAAAATTGGATTTTTTGGGGCGCCTGGGTGGCTCAGTCGGTTAAGCGGCCGACTTCGGCTCAGGTCATGATCTCGCAGTCCATGAGTTCGAGCCCCGCGTCGGGCTCTGTGCTGACAGCTCAGAGCCTGGAGCCTGTTTCAGATTCTGTGTCTCCCTCTCTCTCTGACCCTCCCCTGTTCATGCTCTGTCTCTCCCTGTCTCAAAAATAAATAAATGTTAAAAAAATAAAAATAATAAAAAATTTTAAAAAATTGGATTTTTTTTTGGTGAGACAGATTAGGATGTGCTCCGTTCCTTATTCGTAACATGAATTTATGAGAAGATTCATATTCATGGAGAAAAAAAAAATCAAGATTCTCATCTATTAAAGGCTCACTGGGGAAAAAAAGGGCTTCAAAAGCTTCAGAGGAAAGAAGACATTAATAGAGGAGCTTAAAAAGCAGCTTCAAGAGGAAAGCACCAAACAAGTCATTTTAAGTCACAGTCATTTTGTGAATGCACAAAATGGCAAAATGACAGTGTGAGGTCCTCCTTCTAAAAAAGACAATATTTTATTGAATTCTGATTAAACTCTGGACAAAGCAATTTGTGCCGGATCAATTATCCAGACCAGCAGTGCCACAGAAATCCCTGAGACTTGGTATTTCCAACAGGCCCTCCTCTACTTGGCATAAAGCCATCTCGTTTTTACAGGGAAAAATAAGCAAAACATCACAGAAGAATCCCCTTACTTCATTTATTTCTAAATATTTGTTACAGTTGAAAAGTACTCCCTGGATGGGTGGACCTTCCCGAAAGGACAGGAAACACATTTTCACCACGCAGCACAGGTGGACCCCACTGTCCGTGCAGGAGAGAGTGCTGTATGCTTCTTCACAAGCAACAGGGCAGAAGGGACAAAATACACACTTTTATGGTTCTGATGAACTGTGTAAAACCATGCAAGGATCACGTGATTAGTCGTGGGGGTTGATTTCTTCTTTTTTTCTGAAGAGTACCTGTAACTTTTCTCAGTCATCGGCTCTCCGTATCAGGGCACCATACAGTCTGCCTTCTACATTTTTCCAATACATCTCGTAAGTTAAAATCTAAGTATGAAATTGTACACCGAGGTTGCTTCTGCCCTCGCTGTACATATACAACACAGAGTTTTAATAAAAAACGTTTCAGAGATGTTATCTAGACCCATACTCTACCATTTCAGTGATTCACACTACTTGAAACTGACATTGTGGATGGATGGGTGTGGGATGGGGGCGTCTTCTCCAGGCATCTCCAATATCCTCTCCAGGGATCTCTGAAATTTCCAGCAATGGAAACACTAGAGATCCTCAGGCAGAGTACTTCGTTCTGGGATCTTTCCGACAGCAGGGTAGTTCTAGAAAAGCTACAAAGATGCCTCAGGGTAATTCAGAATCCAAAAAAAGGACAATGAGTTTAACCCATGAATAAAGGCAAGAGCCTATTCTCTAACACTTTGATGTGATCGTCTTTTCACCTCTCTACACCTCATGGATGCTGTTGAAACTGTTCAAGATGCAACAGATTTAAGAGGGCCACCTTTGTAACAACATAAAAGGCTAGCACTTATTGTGAAATTGTTGCCCAGTTAGGTAGCCACAGTAATTCCCCAAACCACTGAGTCAGCACTCACCCAAGTGGAGGAGAAAGAGAGGTGTTGATTCCTTAACCTCACTGAATCACATTAATGCAACAAACTATTTGGAAAGTGTTCTAGTCTATTCTGCACAACAGGATGCATGTCTCCACTTGGCAAAATCTTGTGCAACAGGTATGAATCGTACACATTATTTGCCACTGCCCTAGTAATAAGCAAGAGGCAAGAAATTTCACAGGTGCAACAATTTATCTGCAATTTTGAAAACATTCCATTCACCAGTGCCAACGTGCCCAAAAGGACTCTCTCACAGGAGGCAAGTTTACCTACAATAAGCTAGAATGAACGCAAAGGAGAGATACAGGGGAACTTAACAGACACCTAACATAAAAGTTCTCACACTTCAGCCTTGACCTCCATTCTGTTCAAGAGCAGGAAGTACTATGGATGGTACAGATCTGTCATTATTCTGCTTTCTACTTTGAAGGCTGTATATATTTAACGGTTACAATTACGAAATCCTAGAATAAACATGCCTTCTATTCACTGATTTGAATATTCGAACAATTAGCTGTGTTTGTTTCAATGCACACAAGGGTCTTTATTTCTAGTGGTTAGGATAATCAAGAAATGCCTAGAGGTGGAAAAAAAAAATTAGAAAGACATAAAGGAAAGATGAGGGAGGAAGGAGAAAGTAAATAGAACAAGAAAAAAGATTTAAAAAGATTTCTATGTAGTCAGGATAAGTCACTAATTGAAGGTGGAAAAAATAACTGCTCACAGTTTGTATAAAGCAATCATACCCATGTAGCACTTCGACATGGTACAAAGGTATATAATTATAAACAAGAAGATGGAAACAAAAAGTTGTATCTTAATTAAGAGAAACAACAGAGGAAAAAAATATGGAAAAAAATTATGGAAAGTAGGAAGACGCATGCCACAGATACGCCCCGATAAATGACATATCGCCACAGGGGAGAGCAGTGCCCCAGACTTGAGAAGGTTTCGTATGACCTTGGCCAGCCCTGCTATTTCCTGCCTTGTATAATCACAGAAGGCAGTCAACGTTTGGTGATGATGAGAAGTAGGGTTTTGAAGAATATAATTATGGGCTGCAAGTGTTTTCTGTGGAAACAAAATGATCATTCATGTCTAAGATTGTGTAAATATGCCTTAATTTTGGTCAACAGCAATTTCAACTTTAAAAACACAGAATCCCAAAACCACCTTAGACATCACAATTCTCCAAGTGATCTTCAGGGATAAGCGGGTAAAAGCAAGAACGTTCCAGATACTCTTCAAAAAATGCTACTTGGGAGAAAATTATCTACTCCGCGGTGACATGAGTTGGCCGATCTCCACATCGGGCCCAGCTCACAACCTCAAAAAGCCACATTAAAGGAGATTTAAGCAAAGCCAACGCAGTTTTCATCTACGAGGTCACGCAGAAAAATGATTGCAATGCGTGTTACCTTGGACAGACTGTGGCAATCTCACACAAATTAATGGTATTTTGTGAACAGATGGGAGGTGGATATAAGAAGAAACCACATCAAGGGTCCCTAAGGAAACTTAAAGGCTCGGAAAGCTTCAAAACTCTCGCCTTCCCTCTGGTACCTTTAATTGTGGCTACAATAAGTGCATTTTTGCCACATGCTTTCGAAAGAAAAAAAGAAATGGTTATTTTCTTAAGTACTAACAGACTTACTTCTCTTTCAGAAAATCCACCACTCTTTTGAAGTCGGCCACGCAGTATTCTCTTCTCATTTCCGTGAGTACAGAGTCAGAGGCAGACTGGACCGGTATGTGCAGAAAAGCATAGACTCTGGGATGATTAAGGATTTTTGCCATTTCCTTAAAAAAAAAAAATGGAAGGAGAAAACATTAATCATTTTAAGGAATCAGGTAATGGTTCCCTTCAGATCAACACTCACAAGGGCAATCAAATCAACACAGCTGAAAACAGACCAATCACCCAGGCTCTTCAAGCGAGTGTCGACTGGCAATACTCTCTGATGACATTTGGAAATTTAATGTTACTTTCAGAGGATTCCACGCAAGCGTGGCTTCCTCATGTTGATCGTCTCTGTTAGGTGACGAAACAAAGGTAAACTCATGGATGCCTAAAGAGGAAGATACTTTTGAGTCTTTCAAAATAAACACTCTCTTGCCTCAAAGAAGTTTTATTATTTTGCCTTGCTACATTAGCAGGAAAAACACCAAGAGTTAAACAGTTGAGGCTCTACAATCCTGTGGGCTTGGATAAAACCTCCAAATTTAAGGCCAGTCAACACTTTCTTTTTTTTTTTAATACCAAAAGAGAAGAGGGAATATGTAACTCACCTGTTTCTTTTTCAGCTAGTTAATGAACACGTATTTTCTGAGTATCTACTATGCAAAAGACACAGCATCACACAATGAAGCTAACCAGTTGACCGGCTGATAGCTAGACGTAGAGTGTGTAAGAAGGGAGGAACAGGAAGATGATCCAATTTTGCAAAGGTAGAGCAAAATGGAGCGAAGCAAATTAGGAAGCGCAGAGAGTGTCTTAAAATTCCTCAGAGGATACAAAGGTGGGCAGGGAAAAGAGTGATACAAGGAAAGTTGCGTGAATGTGACCATTTACAAAAGCAGTAAGAACACGAGACGGATTCAGTCCTTCTCCAACTGCCCCCTGCCACTGGCTCATCAACTGGAGCCTGGCAGAAGGGGGAGAAGAGGAGAAGAGGAAAAGAGAAGAGGGCGCAGGGGGAGAGGGCGTGTACAAAGAGACCAAGAAGTAAAAATGTTGAGAAAGGAGCTGCTCCTTGATAACCTGCAGGCAACCAGTGATTTTTAGCTTTCGAAATACTGCATTTTCCTATGTGTTATTTCATTTCGTCCTTACAACAGTATTTTGAGGATCTATGGAGTCTGAGAGCCAGCTAATTCTGTAGAGTCACCTCCTAGCTCTTTAGGGGTCAGTCATGCATATGTATTAACCATGCCCCGCGTGTCTCCACTTTCTTTCCACCAACTGTGAACATCAGGGCTTTTAGGAATGGACTCGGATCGGTCACCTTCTTAATAGCAGCCTAGTCGTTTAAAAAAATCATCTTGGACCAAGAAATTCAAATAGCCAAATAACAGGACTCCTTGGAATGTTCTATCCATACTTTCTCTACTAGAAATTAATAGGTATACACACCTTGTCTTCTATCTATCTGGAAAGACAGCTAGATACGTGTCCATAGAGACATATACATTAGAGCTGGAGTTGAAGACTTTCTTATTCAACAGAAAAACGAATGCCTAACATATTATCTGTTCACAAAACTGTCATGTTTCTTGGCTGGGTACTCAGCCAGTAGGCTCTTCAGCACGAGCGGCACAGGAGGCCGCGTCAGGCGACGCTAATCATCACACACCCTGCCGCATACAGGCTGGCCTTCTGCTGTGCTTCTCTGCTGGCCAGGTCTTTTGGGGCTGAACATCAAGATCCACAGTGTAACAAAAGTGTGTGTTTCCTAAAGGGGCAGGACCCTGCGTTGGCCAACCTTCAACATACCTACTGTGATAAAAAGTGACACTTTAACAAGGAACATAATGCAGGGAATGAAATTTCACTCTCCTTCTCGGTGCCTCGGTTTTCTTATCTGTAAGACAGGGAGAGTGGCCGACCCACCTTCTAGGGATACTGGGAAAATAAAATAATTCAGTATGTGTTTACATGTAAGCCCTCAACAGACCAATTTATCTAATACTCTTCTTTCTTCCTTGAATAGTTTCTAAAGTTCCTGGTAACACATTTTCATCCAGATTAATGGGGACCTGGGAATAGCTTCAATGAGCTGGTCCCTGTAACTAGTAAGTGAAGGAGGTTTAACTTGTGCTGATGTGCATAAAATAAATTAGAAAGCGGTTCCCAGCGAACATGACCTTGGGCCAGAAAGGGGCGTGCAGTTTCTCTTGGAAACCCTCAGGGTGGCCTGCTACAAGCAGGACCCTGCTCCGGGTGAACTACTGGCCTGTCGCAGTATGACAACTTACAAACTGAAACGTTAATAGCAAACAAGGAGGATGAACGCGGTGAGTTTTTCCCGTGGGCTCTCAAAGTAAGACGGCCCAGGAGTAATTACCCTCAGCTTCATGCAACAGGCCCAGCAATGTTTTAGAATGGTAGGCGCCAGAACACAAAATAAACTTACCCCTTAATTAAAGTCTGTATTTCTCCCACTGAAAGAATCAGGACTTCACAGATTCATGTACCCCGAAGAGACAGAGTAGATATTTTCTGTTCTGGTTTTAGGTCTATTCCTTTTCTCAAGAACTCTGCATGTTGGTGAAGGACCTTTTGGTTTCTTCACCTTTCAAAATTCTTCCCTTATTTCTAAGGTTCAGCTTATTGTCACAGGTTCTCTGGAGCCAGAGATTACTTCCTCCTCTCTGACGCCTCAGCAACTGCTCCTGCTGTTACCCAAGTGCTTTCTTGGTCCCACCTTGCACCACGGTCATCGATCTCCAAGAGGGAGGCTCTCTGAGAGGAGGAAATAACTATCTTGCCCTTCTCGTTGGATCCCCACAACGGCTACTGCTAGGTATACGACCAAACATATAAATATAGATATGGGTTAAAACCACATGAACATACATAGAAAGAGATTTAAATTTTTTTAAGTGTTTATTCATTTGAGGGAGAGAGAGGCAGGGCACACGTTGGGGAGGTGCAGAGAGAAAGGGAGACATAGAATCCGAAGCAGGCTCCAGGCTGTGAGCTGTCACCACAGAGCCCGACGCGGGGCTCGAACTCATCAACCATGAGATCGTGACCTGAGCCGAAGTTGGACACTTACCCGACTAAGCCACCCAGGCGCACCCATAGAAAGAGATTTAAAATGTGTGTGCTGTTTGATAGGAAGACAAATGTTCAAATAGTAATGGTTGGACTCAAGCAGGTAAACAAACATATGATTGGCCAGCCTTAATTTTTGGAAGTGAAAAATTCTATGTTAATATATAAGTAAATATAAAGTAAAAATGAGGCATTTCATAGGTAGCACCCCCTCCCCATTGGGTTATATATCTAAAAATCAGTTGCAGCTTTAGGTTGGAATCACAATGCGTTTTCTTAGGCAAGTAGTTTATAAATGCAATTAATTTATAAATTAATTATAAATGTGGGGCCCAGGTTAACCAAAGGAATAAGTGGGGGGGGGGGCACTTAGTTCAAAATGTGGCTAACAAAAAAATGGCAGCCATGAGCAAACCCTGAGTTCTGAGCTGGCTGTGAGTCGGAGTAGGTGGGCAAGTATGCGAGTTGGTATGTGGGCACACGAGGGGTGTGTGTATGAGGAGCTGTGGTAGCAACTAGTACGGAAACAGTATCTCTTTTAATATAAGGTCACTTACACTTTAAGGGCTAATGTATCAAGGCTGCTTAACATCTAGACGGTGACTACTTTAGAAGCAGGGATTACAGAATGGTTAACCAAATCAATGAAACAGTATTTCCACCCAGTGCTTTTCTTTGGAGCTCTCCTTTCACGAGCTGGTAATCGTCTCAATGTTTGTTAGTTTTTTTATGAAATTAAAAAGCAAAGAAAACGTAATGACTTGACAAAAACAGACCATTTTTATTTATTTATTTATTTTTAAAATTTTTTTTTCAATGTTTATTTATTTTTGGGACAGAGAGAGACAGAGCATGAATGGGGGAGGGGCAGAGAGAGAGGGAGACACAGAATCGGAAACAGGATCCAGGCTCTGAGCCATCAGCCCAGAGCCTGACGCGGGGCTCAAACTCACGGACCGCGAGATCGTGACCTGGCTGAAGCCGGACGCTTAACCAACTGCGCCACCCAGGCGCCCCAAAAACAGACCATTTTTAAAAGCAATCCTATAACGGGTACATCTTTAAAAGAAATGTGTCATTTCTGTTGCTCTGCAGTCATCAAATGAATCATCAATATTCTGTCTGGTTTTAAATATGTGCACTACCAGTTTAACAAAGTCACTCAGCGTGTGAGTGCACAAAATGTACTAATACTTGTATTCAGATGTCTGTGCATTCATTTTGATGGTTACCAGTCATAAAGTCTGCTCAGGTTGTAGCTTTGTTAGAAAGCATATGCATATTTAAAAAGCTAATCTTGACAGTGCTACATTGTTTTCAACTAACCTAAGACATATGAGGAAGCAAAAAGCAAAAAAAAACTTCAAAAAAAGATAAATTAAACCATTCCTTTAAGCATTGCAAACAAAGCTTATATGAGATATCATTCACGTGCCATACAATTGACCTATAAAAAAAAAGGTGTGCAATTATGTGTTTTTTAGTATATTCACAGGATGGTGCAGCCATCTAAAATCTAATTTTAGAATTGGTTCATTCCCCCTAAAACGAATCCCAAATCTTCCCATTTTCCCCTTTCCACAACCCCCTCCCCCCAGTCCGAAACAACCAGCAGTCTACTCTCTGGCTTTACAAATTGCCTACTCTGGACAATTCATATAAATAGAACCATCAGTCTTTTGGAAATGGCTTCTCTCACTTATAACGTTCTCAAGGGTCATTCATGTTGAAGTACGTAGGCTTTTTTTTTTCAATTAAATAAAATATAGGGATGTAGAATTTATTAAATATGCCATTTCGTACAAAAGTACCTCAAACGTTCTGAATATTTATTAGCTTGAAAGGTAGTAAAGCAAGTTTCATCCATACTTACGGACTTCTGCAACACAATCTAATGGCATAAATCTGACAGAGATTAGCTGTTACATATAAAATCTTTTTAGGAAAAACTACAACAGATGCAAAAGATGGAGAGGGAATGTTAAAAAATTCTTTAAAAAAACTTCCCTTAAAAAGAGAAGAACTGAGGGTGGGGAGTATAACTGATTATTTTTTGGTTCCTATTTTTTTGTTGTTGTTTCATTGTGGCAAAATATATGTAACATAGAATTTCCCATTTTGACTACTTTTGAATGTATGATTCCATGACATTAACATGCTTTCATGATGTTATATTCAGCCATCACCACTACCCATCTCTAGAACTTTATCATCCCAAACTGAAAACTCTGTACCCATAAACATCACTCCCCATGCCTCCCTCCCCCTGCCCTTGGTAGTCGTCATTTAGTTTCTGTGTATGAACCTGACTATTCTGCTAGGCACCTCATATAAGTGAAATCATTACAGTATCTGTCCCTTTTGTCTGGCTTATTTCACTTGGCCTAACATCTTCTACGCTCACCCTGCTGTAGCAATACTTTGCTATTCTAAGTATCTCTTTTCCAAGGAGCTGGGTGCTCCACTGTCAATGCCAGAGCACACTGTACAGGCTCCTATCAGCACTTAGTTCCCTGTCCTGTAATTCTGCCATACATGCTCACACCCCAAGGATGTATCTTATTTATTCCCTGCATCTCCCCATATCCTCGCTAATGCCTGGCCCTTAAATACCTAAGTTATAGTTGAATGAACGAATGATTCGATGAGCCAATTAATTAGTCAACATGAATTATTTTAGAGGAAGTCCTACAAAGACTTCTAGGTAAAGGTCAAAACAGCAATGCCTGTGTTCTAGGAGATCCTATTTCCGGAGTCACCTTCAATACTCCCAAAGTCATGTAAGTCAAGATAAAATAAGACCGGAGTCATATGTCATCCATTACTTCATTAATGACACCGTAACAGCCACTAAGTGAATTACCAGCACCTACATTTACTCTCAGCAATCTAAAAATAAATTATCATTTAATAGCAGCAGTAAGACAATTGAGGGAGCCTAAGAAGAGAACATTTCCAATCCGCATGTCCCAAGTGAGGAGGATTAGATATTGTGAACAGATTCTAATTCACATTTGATCTATAACTTAATTATAACAGGAAATTCACTTCCAAACTGCAAAGAGTTAACGTTTTCAGTATTTGCATTAATATAAGTTGAGCCCTCTGTTCTAATTAGCCTTCACAGAAATGTTAAAAGGACTTCAATGCTCCTTCACCATTACAAGGGTCATCAATAATAATCAGACTTTGCATTACAAAGATAAAAATGTATATGAATACTAATGTCAGAATGCTAAGAGTTGTAATCACACACACATTTGTCTTCAACTGATGTTGCCATTGTTCTATTTCATAATTATCATTCCGCTCTGCCGTCACCAAGACATCAAGGGGGTTTTTATATCCTGTGGTAGTGATGGTTTCATGAATCTGTATGTATGTGAAAATTCATGAAAACTTGAACATACATGACTAAGTCAATTTTACTGTGCAAAATTTAAGACAAAACGGCAAAGAGGAAAACTCACAGTAAAATTTGTTGTGTTTTATTTTTTTTTTTAATTTTTTTTTCAACGTTTACTTATTTTTGGGACAGAGAGAGACAGAGCATGAACGGGGGAGGGGCAGAGAGAGAGGGAGACAAAGAATCGGAAACAGGCTCCAGGCTCCGAGCCATCAGCCCAGAGCCCGACGCGGGGCTCGAACTCACGGACCGCGAGATCGTGACCTGGCTGAAGTCGGACGCTCAACCGACTGCGCCACCCAGGCGCCCCACAATTTGTTGTGTTTTAAACACCATGTAACATGAACAGGTAATAGCCTAAAAAAAAGAAACGAACAATATACATATAGTTGCCTTGTTTTCTATTAAAACAAAACAACACTGAGTCTTCTAAACACTAAAAGAACAAATCAATACTTGATGGGTTTAATGGGGAAAGTGCAGTCTGATTACACCGAGCACTCAGCAAAGGCTGTCCTATCGGCTTCTCTCAAACCTGACACAAATAATTAAGGACTGCGACCGGGAGGCAGGGGTTGAAGATATATTTCTCATTTCTTTATGGTCTCATCATTCAAAGGCTAACTTCAGGTAACTTCTGTTTCAAGTGTTAGGTGGCATACTAAGAAGAATGTTCTTGTGGTTTAATCGCTCCAGTCACAATTGCTTGGTATGGACTTGCTCACAGCAAGTATTTAGTCAACATGAAACTAACTTTCTGGGACTGGGGATGCAGAGAAGGACAGCAAACTCCTGGGCATCTTACAAACGTGCACACACAAAACTGCGTCCTCTGCAGATGAGCACAGGGCGGGGGGTGGGCCCTACATGCATCTCCTCTGACCCCTCATCTCCTGAAGTGGCTTCCCTCCCTATGGGGATGTTACCATCTCTGCCTAAACTCAGGAGTAGCCACATGACTTGAACGGCCAATGAGATGTGGGCAGAAATGACAGGTATGACTTCTGGACAGAAGGGTTTCTCCATCTCTAATTTCCCCCTTCTTCTACGATCGAAGTTCGGACGTAGAGACAGCTCAAACAGAGCTTCAGTCAGTCCCTGACAGGCATTTAGCATGAGCAAGGAAATACGTTTTTGTCATTATAAGACAGTGTCATTTTTTGAGATCATTTGTCATACAGCATAACCTCATGCATCCCACTGCCACACTGTCATTTTATGGATGAAGGAAAGAACATTTGGAGACATTTAAAATAATATGTTCAGGGGCGCCTGGGTGGCTCAGTCGGTTAAGTGTCTGACTTCGGCTCAGGTCATGATCTCACAGTTCGTGGGTTCGAGCCCCGGGTCAGGCTCTGTGCTGACAGCTGGGAGCCTGGAGCCTGCTTCAGATTCTGTGTCTCCCTCTCTCTCTGCTCCTCCCCTGCTCATGCTCTGTCTCTCTCTGTCTCTCTCTCAGAAATAAATAAACGTTAAAAAAACTTTTTTTAAATAAAAAATAAAGTTTATTTATTTATTTTGAGGAAGGGAGGGAGAGAGGGAGAGAGAGAGAGAGGGAGGGAGGGAAAGAAGGCTCACACAGGCAGAAGAGGGACAGAGAGAATCCTAAGCAGGTTCCACGCTGTTAGTGCGGAACTGGACGGCAGGGCTCAATCCCACAAACCGTGAGATCATGACCTGAGCTGAAATCAAGAGTTCAACGCTTTACAGACTGAGCCACCCAGGCACCCCTGCAAAGTCCTTTTCCTTAAGCAATTTTCAATAAATACTGGGATGGAACTATAAATCAGTTACAAAGAGAGAAGAGGGGAGGAAGAAATTAACTCGTTACATGGGCAACAGAAGATTTCATTCCAAATGGAGTTCAATCTTCAAGGATAAAAATTTTCCAGGCAAACCGCAAGTGGTAACACATAACCTATCCCACTGTCTTGAGACACAAAGCTGTATATTTTGTACAATAATCTACCAACCTATTATATAAATTGCGCTTTTTTTTTTTTTGCCTAATAATATCGATTATGTCTTTTAAAGTACATTTGAGAAAAATAAGAAATGCACTTGGGGACCACTTAAGGTTTCCATACCTATTTACCCTTTTATCAGGTATACCGATTGTAACATTCTTTCTTGAAATCGTGTTAAAGAGGGAATTGTTCACTTGAGACATTTGGTTTATAGATCTTATGAAGCTGTGCTCGTTACACACCTTTGGAAAAAAGATGCATAAAGTAATTAGCATACATAAAATAATTTTAAAAACCCACTTTAAAAAAAATAAACACTAAAAAATATTTTTCTGTATTATCAAAGTAATACGTATTCATTTTTGAGATTTTTGGAAAACAGAAAAATAGAATGGGAAAAACTGATAGTTACAACAATCACTGTTAAAAAAGAGAAACATTACTCTTATTATCATCTTAAAACAATCAAATTATAAAATTATATCCGATATTACCCAGGGGGGTTTAGAAGAAGTGAAATGACTTTCAAAGACCAAGATATTAAGCTAATAATATTCCTTAACAAAACATCATTCCTGTGAGCTCAATTTTTTCCAAAATGAAAGAAAACCTTTCTTCTAGGCAGGGTCCAAATCACCCAGGCACTTAACACTCCAGGGGCTCATAAAGCTGCCACATTAGCATAACAGGAGAGAAATCTGAATATGGGAACAACAAACAAAGGAGAATCAGAGATAACAATCAGCAAAACACCTTAGCATCATTCCGGAAGAAGTTACTACCCTTAGAACAATGCTGTCCAGGGAGCTACAATGAGAGAGTGAACAAAATAAATAAGAAAGAAATCTCTTTGTTCAAGAAGAACATAAAAATGGGAATGAAAGTAAAAGATGAGGAGAGGGACAGACGGGCAGTCCTTCCCCCACTCCCAAAGGGACTGTAACGCGAGGGAGCTCTTCAAAGATCTTCAAGACCTTTGATCTTAAAAGCATGCATCATCGGCAGTCATTTATTTAGAATGATTATCAGGGGCACCAAAAAACGTTCTCAGCCCTCTGCAATCACAATGCCATGAGTGGTGCAGCAGCAGTAGTTAATAGTAACAATAATAATAATAATTATTATAGTAATAATAATAGTGATGGTGATGTGAAAAATATAGCAGTTAGCATCCTCATGTACTAGAGGCTGTGCTAAGTCACATGCCTCAAATGTAAACTTCTGAACAAATTAGGAATGAGTTTTACTGCATCTAAGACTGAGAGAAGTTAACGACCTTGCGCAAGGGACACTGGCAGAACAGGATTGGAAACACTGGCACCCTGCCCCTGGAACCGGAATATGCCACCAGAACTACACCTCTTTGGTATAGGAGACATTTCGAGTTAAAGGCAATGGAGAAGCAGCAGACCCAGGAAAAGCACCAAAACACAGGGCCTTTGTTTTCCTTTTGTAAAGGCAATTTCTATTTATAAAGGAAATTTTCATTTTTAAAGACGGAAATTTGGAAAAAAGAAAAAGATACAAATATGGACACTCCGGACCAGGAAGAGGAGAACATTTAACGATTCTCATGGGAGACAAAAAGTAAACTTAGATCTGCATTGCAAACCTTCCTAAGGAATCCTTGTTTACTTTTCCTGGCCACCTTCTTTTAACTGGTCTCCCTCACACAAAAGCCCCAAATCCCTTTTGTTTCAGCCCAGGATGGTATACAGACTCAAGTTCCAAACACAGGGTTGGTGACTGTCAGGTGCTTCCACAAGCACACATGATGATGCATTTGTTGATCGACTTCTGTTTTACTCTCACTAATCTGTCTTCGGCCACTCCCAGAGAGAGAACCCCTCCCAGAGAGACGAGGATGGGTGGAGGAAAAGATTTTTCCCCTCCCCTACGCACTGCTGCATCAAAAGTGCCTCACAAAAGCATCGTTCCTGCAGACCAATGTGTGCTTCTCCCTAAACCTAAAATTATTCTTGAGGAACAGCACAAACTAACTCACATGAAGGTGTTAACAATAATTTCTGGGCGTGGGGCTGGACAGAAGCCTTGAAGAGGGATCTCTCTAAAACAAGACTTAAATCTCTCTCTCTCTCTCTCTCTCTCTCTCTCTATATATATATATATATATATAAATATATATTAAAGTGGATTTAAATTTTAAGTTGCCTATTTTTCCTTATATCAGATTTATTAGAAATGTATGGATTTTTTCAAATGTGTCAAAATGCATAAATTAAATAGCTCCTATCACATTACTCGAAATTAGATGATAATAAATGGGATCTTTGCAGTCTTTTGCTACTGAGCAGTATGAAATCTAAATTCAAACTGATAAGTGGGTATATAATTTTTATAGGGCAACAAGGCAGGGCTCCTCCTGGTTCCTCCTGGTTCCACTTTGATTGTTTTCACTTGGTAAATCTGGCTTCGCACATCAGTTCTTTAATTGGAGCTGAACTGAAAGCATTTGCAGTGACGGCGGGGTGGGCTGGCTTGTGGAAGAACACCCCGTCAGAATATTCTGTTATTCTAACCCGCTGCTTTTCTAAGCATCGTGGCTCCAACGTTACAGCACCAGACAGACTGTCTAGAACATAAAGATCAGGAAAAGCTTCTCTTTCATGAAGCAAATTCACCTTTTAAGACTTGAGCTAATTTTTTACTGGTTTGTTTTGTTTTTAATTTTTTCAATGTTTATTTACTTTGGAGTGGGGGTGGGGTGGAGGCGCAGAGAGAGAGAGGGAGACAGAGGATCCAAAGCCACTCTGTGCTGACAGCAGAGAGCCCGACGTGGGGCTCGAACTCATGAACCGTGAGATCAGGGCCTGAGCCGAAGATGGGAGGCTTAACCAACTGGGCCACTCAGACATCCCAAAGTTTTGTTATTTTTTAATCAAATGGAAGTTAAAATTCAGTGAGATTGAAATAAGATTTCTTCAAATTAGAGACGAAAATGAAGATTTTTATCAAAATCTTCTGTCAAAGCCTGTGCCTCTACAAATATGCAAAAAATAGGCTGCACCTTTATTGTAAGTTTCTGCCTCATGAGAATAGAATTTGATACAGAAGTGTTTTCAGATCTTGAATTTTGCCATTTTTATTGGACGAAATTACTTTAACAAAATGACAATCAGGCTTTGTACTTCATCTTTCCAATGATCAAACAGGTCTTGAATGTATATTATCAACCCATTATGTTTACCCACCTTCAGAAGTGGAGTAACATGGATCTAGGTAACAATGGTTCAGGAGATGCTAAGGCACCAGATTACATGCTAAGAATTTTCTTCTGTCTTAGGTGAGAGAAATGATTTCCAAATCAAGTACTCTGCCTTCTCCTTAATATGTCAAAATTCGCTAGAGATCGAGAATATAGAAGACAGAAAGGAAAAGAAAGAACTATGTCAAAGGTAAGTCTAACAAAATGCGGAATATGCTGGAGTGACCCAGGATGGAGGGGAAAGGTCTATCTAATGTTAAATCATTTCTCTGTTCCCATCCTCACAGGACTCTAATCTCTCCACAGAACTACCCAAAGGGCACAGTTCAGAGGACATCTAGGAAGAACCGGGAATTACTCTGAAAGGTTATCAAGAAGAGGAGTACACGTTCCAGATGAAGAAATGTATCCCAAGCATCCCATGAGTAAAATTAACACTCTGGAATGTCTTCTGAGTGAAATGAAGGAAGGAGAATTCAATACTTTAGAGGTTTAAGGATTACACATTAAAACTACTCATTAAAAGCTAAAAACAAATGGGATTCTCCCATCCGGGTGTTTAACTTTATTTTTTCCTTAACAGACTTCTGAGTGACTTTCCACAATTGCTGGCTATATAAATGAAGTTTATTAATTTTTTTTATTATTTTTTTAACGTTTATTTATTAAAGAGAGAGAGAGAGAGAGACAGAGCACGAGTAGGGGAGGGGCAGAGAGAGAGGGAGACAGAATCCGAAGCAGGCTCCAGGCTCCGCGCTGTCGGCACAGAGCCTGACGCGGGGCTCGAACTCACGAACCAAACTGTGAGATCATGACCGGAGCTGAAGTCAGATGCTTAACCGCTTAACCAACTGAGCCACCCAGGCTCCCCTAAATGAAGTTTGAAAACGAACTTTATATAGATGAATGGATAAAGGAATGTGGTATATACTGTTGCATGCGCGCGCGCGCGCACACACACACACACACACACACACACACACACACACACACACAGTAACATATCCAGCCATTAAATAAAAAAAAAAGAAATCCTGCCACTTCCAACAGTCTGAATGGACCTTGAAGGCATTATGCTAAGTGAAATAAGCCAGATCATAAAAGTTCTCATCACAAGGAAAAAAAAAATTTTAAGCATGTGTGGTGAGGATTGTTAACTAGATTTATTGGGGTTATTTCACAATATATACAAATATCGAATCATTATGTTGAATGCACGAAACTAGTATGTTACATGTCAATTATATCTCAATTTTAAAAATGATTGTGGTAATTGGATTGTGGTGGTTGGACAACTACACAAATTTACTAAAAATTATCGTCAAACTGCATACTTTATTTTTTATTTTTAAACTGCATACTTTAAAACATAAGAGTATAACATTCAAGCTTAAAATGCAGAAATTTAGGTATAAAGTATCTAAAGTTGATGTTTGCTTAGAGGCGTATACCAGGTCACTGAAAAAGCCAAAATAAGAACTGTGTATACCAAAACAGAGTTTGTTGCACTTAAATACATTGCCCCCTGGTAAAATTAGCTGCTAATAAAAGCTAAATAAAAGATGCCAACTATTTTTTATATATGATGTGGTGGGTGAATGCGGTAGGGGCATGGGGCTAATGAGAATGGAGTCTGTGGTAATTGCCTAGTAAAGGTACAGGGTTCTAAGGACTCAACATAAATTATTAACCCTCTGTGTACACTGGGAAAGACGGGCGGGGGAGGGGTTGATAAAGTATGGATGGATTTTTAGTAAACAGGGTAGCTGGGAGGTGGGGGGGGGGCTGCATTTCAGACTGTGGGTGACATCTGAACAAGGGTGAAAAGTCTAGAGCACGTTCTAGGCAAAGCAGTAGGTCTGCTCAAAGTGGAAGTGTGTTACTTGAAAACTGATACATGTTAGAGGGAGAGAGGAAAGTCACCACTGGAAAAGGAGACCGGGAAGGCGCCTGAGTCCTGGAGGGCTAGAGTGCCAGACCAGGGTGTGGGATTTTGTTTTGCAGACAAGTGAGTGGTATTGAAACTTTTGCTTGGTATTTATTACCCCAAAATGATTCTCTGAAAACCACGAGCCACCTGATACATTTTTTATTGACACTGAAATCTTTCCCGAGGAGTTTAAATAGTTGCAGAAGATGTACTCTCTGGCATATTTCAAATATGGGACTGTGAAATACAACTGTTACATCACACTCTGAAACGTATTCAATGAGATATAAAAAATAGGAAAATTGGCATCCTTTTTTTTCCCCTCCACTTTGAATTTCCTTTCTAATTCTGCCACAGCATTTTATCTAATAATTTTTAAGCTTTAAAGTCTTCTATTGATAGATTCTAACCATCCTTCTCTGTATCAAAATTTGTGTATATGTTAAAATAAAAACATTGTGACCTCAAGGCTCTAAGCATTTTTAAAGAACATTTTTAAATCGAATTGTTGTTAAATTACTCCTCGTACACAATTCATCAAAACAGTATAAATATTTATTTAGCATAAATGTAAAAATTTATTATGACGGCAATCTTTGATGAAATGGATGGTGAGGGAAGCAGGCATGGGAACTCTTTATGCCTTGCTTTGAAAAAGGCAGTTTCAGAAGTCCTTTGTTTGGTGGCCTGAGGGTGTTTGGATAAAGGTGAGAGGGAGGTGTGACAGGAGACCCAGCGTGAAACCTTCACTACAGACAAATCAGTTTTAGGAAAGGGTACAAATGAAAAATGAAGATCTGGAAATAGATTCGTTTTTAAGTGACCCTCGCCTACTAGTTGGTTTTTATCCAGATATACTGTCCAGCCATTGGAAGATGCACACTTAACACTGTGGTTTGGAAGAAAAAAGTGTGACCTCGACAGTGCAGTTACGTGTAGGAGGTAGATACGGCAAAGCGTCCGAGACTTCTAAGGGTTGACTAATGTAAGAAACACACAGCAACTACTCGGATATAGTGGACGAAGGTGGGAAACTCACCGATTTTGAAACTCTGTAACCAAGCAGGAAAAGGTTGTAATTCTTTGGCAAGGAAATACTGAGCTCATTTTTAAAAATTGAGACATAATTGACATATAACATTATATTAGTTTCAGGTGTACATCATGATTTGATATTTATGTATATTGTGAAATAATCGCCACAATAAATCTATTTAACATGCCTCATCAGACGTAATTACCAAGTTTTTTTTCTTATGGTGAGAACTTTCAAGATCTACTCTCTCAGCAACTTTCTCATACAATGCAGTTCTCATAAATACATTCCATGCTGTACATTACATTTTCATGTCTTGTTTAGTCATAACTGAAAGTTTGTGCTTTTTTTTAAGTTTATTTATTTATATTGAGAGAGAGAGGGGGACAGAGAGTGAGACTGAGAACGAGTAGGGGAGGGGCAGAGAGAAGAGAGAATTCCAAGCAGGTTCCACGGTGTCAGCACAGAGCCTGACTCAGGGCTTGAAGTTATGAACCATGAGATCATGACCTGAGCCTGAGCTGAGATCAAGAGTCTGAGGCTTAACCTACTGAGCCATCCAGGCGCCCCTGAAAGGTTATATTTTTGGCCACCTTCACCCTTTCACCAACTCCTTCAACCCTCATTCCCACTCCCCTCTGGCAATCACCGATCTGTTCTATCCATGAGCTCGTTTTTTTTGTGGTGGTTGTTGTTTTATTTTTTAATATCACGTGTATGTGAGATCATACAGTATTTGTCTTTCTCTGTTGGACTTATTTCACTTAGTGTAATGTCCTCAACATCTACCCAGAGTGTTGCTAGTGGCAGGATTTTCTTCTTATAGCTGAATAATATTCTACTGTATCTACATACACTACATTTTCTTTATCCATTCATCCCTCCAAGGATATCTTACTTTTTATACAGGAGAGATTTTAATGAACAGTTAACCAAAAAATATTTGTCATCGTTTCAAATATAAAGGACTAACTATAACTATTTCTAAATTCTAGGTGCCTAAAGCTGTTTCTTAAGATAATCCAGATACAAGGCGTTCACATGACAGGTCAAATCCGTTGAAGGGCAGAGGACACTGCCCAAGTGCTATGGTAGTGTTCAATCATACCTCACTTTTGCTGTCCAAAGTAAGATTTTTTTAAAACAAATGAAAACTCCACATTCCAGAAAAAAAAAAAATCCACATTCACTATTTTGCACATTTTACTATTCATGTCTCTAAATCAACAACCAATAATAAAATGATTAAATTCATTTCTTTCAACTGAACTTTAAAATGTGCAACACGATAAATTCCCATAGTCCACTCCAAAAGAAATGTACCATATTGCATCAGTCAGTAATGAAACAGTTAACTTGTAGCCTAAAGAGAATATGAAAACCGGGTGGTTTCAAATGCAGCTCAACTTGAGAGTCATCTGTGTGCCTAATGTAACATTTATTTCCTGCTTCTATTTTCACAAGGTATTTTGTATTACTAGATATAATTATATATTCTACAGAATGAAAAAGTACAATACGAGGCCTCCTTCAGTCCCATCTGGATATAATAAAGGAATCGAATTTTGAAGTGGCAGGACTGTGAAGGGAAAACTCAACCTTTAATCATAACAGAAACAGCTGATTGTCCTTTTTCCTACACTGTGCCACCTACTAATAACTGTTAAGAAAAACACCAGCCACATGTGAGACTCTGAATCAGCGTAGGATCTGAAGAGCCACAGACTGGCTGAATCCGTTTCAAGCTGACTTTACAAAACCCAGTCCAAAGTTGAACCTTTGCAACATTATATGTGGAATGTCCTTTAGGATTCTGATTACGTAGTAGCTGAGTAGCCACATCTGTGATACATTACAAAACCAAAGCAGCTGCCAGTAAAGCTTTTAGTATTTCGAGAACATACACTGGGTTTAGTAAACCCTATACTGTCTCCCCAGTCTAAAATTTTACTCCCTTCCATGTCTTTGAGTTTGTAACTACTTTCTCTTCCTTGAGTTAGTACAGATGAATTTATTAGATTATTAATCTATTAATTAGACATGTAAAAGTAATAAATAACTTTAAGGGACTTATTAAAAAGTCATAGAATGAGAAAACTAGGAGATCAAACTGCTTGCTCTCCTAGACTACCATTTCCAGGCAAAGATAAAGATTTAACAGATGTTGTAGGATTTGTGGAAGGTCACACCGTTCATCAGGGCTAGAATAAGGGTTAGAACCAACACCTTCAGGTTTTCAGAACAGTGAGTGCCTTCTTAAATACAACTCTTACAAGTTAAAATTTATGATAGGTTTCCTAATAATTTTTTTTTTACAGACTTAACCAAATTACACCAAAATGCATTCTCACAGTGTGGCTTATTGACTCTGCCATCGTAAAGATATATTTAATATAAATATAAACTCTGTATTCCAATTTTTTTCATTCTCTTGAATAGGCATTGCATCAACCACACACTGGAAAAAGGCAGCAACTCACAACCAATCCCAAACAATTCCGCACGCAGGGGAGGATTAAATACTGGGTCATTTGTTGAAGGGTCTTTATTATGTCCCATTCAAAATCTATGTAAGAGAAAAGTGGCAAGACTCATACATGGCTGGCAATTTTTTTAAAGCCAAACACATGTTAGCCAGCAATTCCACTCCTCAAGTGTAAACCCAAGAGAAATGAGCATATATGTCCACCAAAAGGCACAAATGATAACATTCGTGTAAGCTTTACCCATAATAGCTGAAATCCAGAAATCATCCTGATATTCAACAGGAGAATGGCGGGGGAAAAAATGTGGTGTATTGACATGACAACAGAAAGAAACAAACTCCCCACACACATGGCAACACGAATGCCTCTCCCAGACATGCTGTTGGTCAAAGGACAAGATGGCGGCAACACAGAGGAGGCCCAGCGAATACTGGCATACCTCGGTCTCTGCTTACAGTGACTCATCATCACCTGGGGACCAGTCCTCCCACCGTGGCCCCTGGAGAGCCTCACACTGCCCTCACAAGTCCCACTCCGCTCCCTCCACAGACAGCTTTCTCCTTCCCCAGGAGGGCTCCAGAATTCAATTCACTCCGTCAATCACAAAGTTTCTGAAGAGAAAATACTTACAAGGTGGGAACACCTGATCCAAAAGCCACCTTCATTCAGGAAAATGAAAAATAAGTTCTGTACTTTCAGATCTGATGCATTGTTTTAAAGGTAAAATGCCCAAATTCCTAGAAGATAACAATACCTAGAAGATAATAATACCACCAAAATTCCTAGAAGATAACAATACCTAGAAGATAATAACACCACCTCATAACTGCTGAGCACTTCCTGTGTTGGGTACTGTCCTAAGCATTCTACGTTCATTAAGACTCCATTGCTCCAGCGAGGTTCCTGTATCCCAGGCTTAAACAAAATATTACATTTATATAGTATCCCACAAAGCACTGTTGGTACATTGTCTAATAGTCTTTGTACAGGGTGACTGCTATTATGCCCCTGTTGATAAGTGAAAGCATCAAAACCTGGAGAAATGTAAAAGTTTCAAATCAGCACTGCATCTGGGACCATGTCCAAGAATGGCCCCGACACCTGCCGATCAGCAACACTCAGGACTGCCTCTGAGTTCTAAAATCAGGAATGCCTGCTTGAGCCAAGAGAACAGAGGCCCATAAGATACACCACACTGAGGTCCCCGTATTAATTCATGGGCAACACATGCTGGAAGCAGGAGATACACCTGAAACTGAAGAAACGAACAGAAGCGAAGGTGGGCTAGGCCGGTGGTAAGAGAAAGGGGAACAGAACTAGGTTTATGTTTATCGTGTTTTCTTTTGACAACTGCTTTGCTGAAATAGCAAGGACTTTGAGAAGAAGAGAAATACTAAAGAAACTTCGGGGCTCCCACGGTACACCTGACAGTAAACCAAAGAGGGGCCGGTGCCTCGAGAGACAGAGGCTCACTAAGGGCACAGAGTGCGCCCCAAGCCCGGTGTGGCTGGCAGGGAGTGCTCAAGGGAATGTGTCTGAAGCCCCACGGTGCCGGCCACCAAAACGGCCCCTGGTGCTTCTCCAGGGCCACAGGTGCGGGGACAAGTGGAGTCCATCTGCAGAGTGATCATCTCTTGAGCAACAGAGATGTTCGGGATACGGCTTTCTGTCAGCTTCACTTTCACACTGTGTTATTTGCAATATGAAAAGCACTTACGAGTGCGGAGGGCCATGCGATCCAAAAGAATGTTTCTTTCCCTCGGGTTTTGGGTGGAGGGTGCAAGTCAAGGTAACTGAGTCCCCACATTTGTTACAGAAGCAGGAAGTCTTTGTGTTCCAGGCCTCATGGACAAAGGCTTCCGCACATATGACGCAAACTTCGAACCAGGTGTTGAGACGATCAGTCCGCACCAGATAATGAAACGGCACTTTTTAAATGCCATTTTTGTTCTTCTAAGTTTTAGCTTACATCAAGTAAAATGACGCTGAAAAGATCTTAGAAGTCTCAGAATTAGAAACCAAATGGAAATTTTAAATCTGTCTCGTTTAGCGCAATCCCCTCAAAGTGGTGTTCCCTTTTCAGAAAGACTCGAGACTCAACAAAAGGGCCACATTAATGACAACACGGATCCAGGTGCAGGTTTTTCTACTCGTGTGAGCACTTCAATACAATCACAACCCGTTCAAGTCGGAAGAATAATAAATAAAAACATCACAAAGATATTTGAACAAAAATGTCGGGAATACAACCGAGGCATTTTAAAATCTGTGTGTACTGTGACCGTAAAACAATGCACTGCACATTTTTAAATGACTCATTAATTCCTGGAGTTAACTACCTCTGGATTACCTGTATTTTCTGGGGGCTTACTGCAAATTCCAGAGTTTATAGCTATTAGTTGCCAGTTGCGTATCTTTTTAGTTTAGTAAATCTGCATCAACAGCAAACATCTTCTTGTCGATTAACAAACGCCTAATCAATTGATATGCAAAGCTTTCTGCAAGACTACACAGATGATGGAACATGACAGTGTTGTGAAGGGGCATCATTATCAAGAAAAGAAAGCATTTTTATGGATCAAGACCAACTGCAACTTCAACAACATACAAGATCGTGATTGTGGAAGTTGAATTATCTATTAGAATAGAAATAACAAAATACTATTTGATATGATTTCTAATAAAAGAATCAATTAAGAAGGGAGAGAGAGAGAAGCAACCAACCATCACAGTCAAGTTCAGCCTATGTATGCCACATTACCTTCTATGTGGTGCCCAGAGCTACGAGTGTCTAATGAGGTATACATTTTATCTCTGTGCTTTCCGTGAGGGTGATGTTTGTTACAGGCCACTGAGAGACTCAATTAATAGTGATCTTTGGCTGTCAATAACTTACTAATGACATGAGCTCCTCCTCAAAAGCGTTAGGAGGGCAGATGGCACCGTAAGTGATTGACGGCACCTTTGACACGGAACACAAAAATTAAGCAAGAAAATGGACTAACCCAACGCACTAATGGCCTGCCAGATATACAGGCAGTCCATTTCAAGGCATAAATAATATTTATGGACATCAGAAGGAATGGCAGAGTAAAGACCTCTGAAAATCCTCTCCTCCATGAAAGCAATGAAGATAGGGACAAAATGGTCAAAAATCACTTTTTTCAGAATTCTAGAAATTAACTGAAGGCTTGTAGCAATCTGGGTAGCCTTTGTTCAAGAAAAATGGAGGACTCTTGGTAAGAATAGAGAACTATGAGGCATTTTAAACCCGCCCTTTTCTTATCTCCCACTCCCCAGCTCTGAAGTAGCCTTGAAAACCAACAGCCTTTAATCATGGTGAAAAGCAGCAGCCGGGCGGCCACTGGAAGGGACAAAAGACAGTTGGAGCTCCTTCAAAGCCTTGTTTCAAGAAAACTGTCATTATCTGATCTGTCTACTGGTTCTATGGAAGACTCTACTCACTCAGCTTGCTTATTTAACCTGACCTGGCACTCACCCAGTGAAAATAGCCTTTTTCCCAGGGGCATTTGTCAAAAATAATCAGCTGCAATTGTTTAACATCAGGGCTGCCTGGGGCTGTGAATAAGTTAGGGCAAACAATAAATAAACCAAAAAGCTTAACAGGAAAAGCCAGGGAATGTGATGTCCAGAGGGGGCGTTGGAAAATCCTAACATATTATGGGGATTCTAGAAGGCCATATGCATGCATAGGACTATGTGTATGTCCAGGTTGTGCATGTGCTCAGTGAAGTCCTAAGAAGCCCTTCAGCTCTCACCTCTACCTAAACCTCAAGTTTTGCACAAACAGCAAATAAAGGTTAAGAGAGAGATGTAAGCACCCTGACTGAGCTGACAGGACATGCGACAACATTCTCCCATGTTGAAGACAGAGACTGATGGGTTCTAGGCACTTAACAAAATCTCTAACCATCAGCTGATGGATAACCTAATCGGGTAGAGACTTCCACCGTTCACACATGACAAAAAGTATAGACTTTACTGAATTAAGAAAAGTCACTCAACAAACAACAACAGGGGCGCCTGGGTGGCGCAGTCGGTTAAGCGTCCAACTTCAGCCAGGTCACGATCTCGCGGTCCGTGAGTTCGAGCCCCGTGTTGGGCTCTGGGTTGATGGCTCAGAGCCTGGAGCCTGTTTCCGATTCTGTGTCTCCCTCTCTCTCTGCCCCTCCCCCGTTCATGCTCTGTCTCTCTCTGTCCCAAATAAATAAATAAACGTTGAAAAAAAAAATAATAAAAAAAAAAAAAACAAACAACAACAAACCGTGGGGAAAGAGGAGTATGTGATTTCCAGAGCTTCCACACTATATTTAAATGTTTGTTTAAATGTCTAGCTTTCAACAGAAAATTATAAAATATGCAAAACAACACAGGGGAGAAAGCAGCCAATAGAAACTGTCCTGGCAAAAGCCCAGTTGTACTTACTGGCCGACTTCATTTATTTTTTAACTTTTTAATGTTTGTTTATTTCTGAGGGACAGAGAGAGGCAGAGCATGAGCGGGGGAGTGGCAGAGAGAAAGAGGGAGACACAGAATTCAAAGCAGGCTCCAGGATCTGAGTTGTCAGCACAGAACCCGATGCAGGGCTCAAACTCACAAACCACGAGATCATGACCTGAGCTGAAGTCTGACACTCAACTGACTGAGTCACCCGGGTCCCCCCTTACTGGATGACATTAAATCATCATTTTAAATGTATTCAAAGAAGTAAAAAACAAAACAAAGAAAGAACTGAAAGAAAGCTTGAGAATAATGTCTCACCAAATAAAAAATATCAACATTGAGATAGAAATTAAAAGAGGCAGATAGAAATTCTGGTAAGAAAAGTACAAGAATGGAAATAAATTCACTAGAGGGGCTCAGCAGGAGATCTGAGCAGGCAGAAGAAGAAATCAGCAAACCTGAAGACAGGTCAGTTGAGATTACCTGGTCTCCAGAAGAGAAAAATAAAAATAAATATAAAAATAAAAATCAACAGTGCCTCAGGAGTCTGTGGATACCATTAAGCATACCGACATACACATAATGCGAATTCCAGAAGGAGACAGGGGGAAATAGGCAGAAAGAATATCTGAAGAAATAATAGCAAAAAGTCTCACAATTTTGAAGAAAAACTACACATTCTAGAAGGTATAAGTAGGACAAACTCAAAGAAATCTATCCGTAGGCACTGCACAATCAACCTGTTGAAAGACAAGGAGAGAATCCTGACAGCGCCAAGAGAGAAGCAGCTCACCATGTATCAGCAATGCTTTAAATAAGGTTAACGGCTGATTTCTAATCAGAAATGACAGAGGCCAGAAGGCAGTGGGAGGACATAAAAGTGTGGCTGAAAGGAAAAGACCATTAGTCAGGAATTCTAGATCCATAGAAGTCATCCTCCAAAAAAAGAAGAAAAAATTAAGACATTCCCAGATAAACAAAAACTGAGACAATACATCGCTAGCAGACCCATATGAAAAAGACTAAACAAAGTTCAGGCTGGAATGAAAAGACACTAGACAGAAACCACATCCCATGTGAAAAAATACAGAGCACAGGGAACAAAAACTATAAAGGTAAATAAATATAAAAGACAGTATAACGTGGTTTTCATTTGCAACTCTTGCTTTTATCTTGCACAAAGCACTAATTAGAAGTGTGCTGATGAACATACCTTGTACAAAGATATAATCTGTATGATAACAATAGCACAGAAGGGGAGAAGGAACAGGTATACATAAAAGTGAAATTTTTTATGTACTAGTATAAAGTTGGGATTAAGTCAAATAGATTGTTATAAATTAAGATACTAACTGTAATCTGAAGGCATCCACTAAGAAAATACACACACACACACACACACACACACACACACACACACACAGATTTATATAAATCAAACAAGGGCATTAAAACGGCACACTACAGAATGTCTGTTCACCACAAAAGAAGGCTGTTGTGGATCGCACCATGTCTCAAAAAAGATATATTGGAGTCATTACCCCTAGTACCTGTGAATATGATCTTAGTTGGAAACAGGGTTTTTGTGGATGTAATCAAGTTTAAATGAGGTCACAATTAAGGTAGGCCCTAATTCGATGACTGGTGTCCCTCTAAGAGGAAATTCGGACACAAGGAGAAGACCATGCAAAGAATGACATAGAAACTGCAGTGATGCGTCTACCAGCCAAGGAATGCCCAACTCTGCCAGCAACCACCACAGGAGAAAGAAAGAAAACAGATTTCCAATTCAGAACCTCCAGAAGGGAACTAAGCCTGCCACCACTTTGACTTTGGACCTTTGGCCTCCAAAACCGTGAGGGGAAAAAATATGTGTTATTTCAAGCAGCCTCGTTTGTGGTAATTTGTTCCATCAACTTTAAGAAACTAACACATGGGCAGTAATAGAACAGAGGAACAGAAAGCAAGAATTTGTTGAGAGAGAAAAAAAAAGGAAGGCTGAAAATATAGTAATAAATTAATTAAAAGATTAACGTTTTAAGTTTCAGTTGATCAGAATGTAGGCTGATACTGCACATGGCAATGTATATTAAGAGTTGATATAAAGTTTGCTTTTTACATTTATTTTATTTATTTATATTTTTTAATAGATTTTTTTTATTGGGGGGGGGGGGAGAGAGAGAGAGAGGGAGGAAGGGAGGGAGGAGGGAGACAGAATCCCAAGCAGACTCCAAGCTGATGTGGGGCTCAATCCCAGGACCCTGGGATCATGACCCAAGCTGAAATCAAGAGTCAGATGGTCGCTTAACTGACTAAGCCACCCACGTGCCCCTAGATATATTTTAACATGTAGTTAGGAGAGTTATTTCTTTGTTGCCATATATTAGAGACAGACTTATTCAACAGTATTTTCTGTAATCAAACATTGCTTTACACGTGGCAAACTTTCCAGGGATTTTTAAAAACACACAAAAATACATACCATAAAAAGAGACAGAATAGATTTTTCCCTTTAAATAGATGAACAATTAATTCAAAATTACTTTCAACATTACAGTTTGATTTTCTCCGTCCCACGTGCAATACCTCTAATCCTGAAAATGGTTCATCACACGTGGACTATTGATGCCCATTTAAATCTACCTGAGAGTTTTGCTATGTAACACACAGATAAAGTAGTGCTTAATAATAATAGTAACTTTAAAACCCTTACATTTCCAAATTAGGGCACAATCATTATTTACTGTTAAATGACATTACAGAATTGGAGACTTCAACTGGAAAGCTTAACATTTTCACACCAATTATTATTGTGGTACGCAAAGGAAGACGTGGGGAAAAAGAACAGATGCATTCTGGACCGGGAAGCAACACACAATTTAGTAAACTAGAAATAAATAGCAGCAAACTAAGAAACTGCACTTTGCTTTCTGAAAAATATGCAGAATGTCACTCTACTATTCCATGAACCATTAACTTCATTACCAACCTTTCTGTTCTACACCATGAATCATCTGAAAATTCCATTACCCACCTGATATAAAATATGAGGATTTCATTTTACTAAGTGCTGAATTAGCAAGTGCCTAAGGTAGCCTTTCATAGGCTATCAGAGCAAAGAAATCAATAGAGAAATATCCTGGAATCAAAACGAAAGTGTAAAGGAATGTCCACTGATTGCCTTATGTGTTAGCTGTTCTCGGTGCTTATAAAGGAAAGTCAAAGGCAGCTTTTCTCAACGGTTTCAGCATAAGTGACTTCCTAAATTAATGAGGAAGATAAAGCCCACAGATGGTGTATTGTGCAGTTTGAACTATACTAATTTTGACAGGTGACATGGAAGCCTTCTCAGCTACTCCTGTGAAATTAAGGATTCAGGGGAATGGCAATGTGAAATGCCTTTTAAGATGCAAATTAAACCACATACATATCTAATGCCCTCCTTTATAAACTGAAATGTACACAGGAATACTAAAAAGAGCGAATGGGAATATTTGTATCCCACAACTGAAATATGTAAATCTCCAGGCTTCTTAGGTATTCTAGAATATTCTAGAAGTATTCTGGAAAGTATTTAGTATATATAATTTCCACTGTATATAATTTTCAATATATACAATATATAACATATAACATATTATATATATCTAACATATCAGATATATATCTAATTATATAATTTCTAATATGTACATTCATAAATGTATGTTTATGTATGTACATATGTATGTTTTAAACTATTTTGCTTTATTAAAAGATATATATACATAGACACATGGTTCCATATATTTGACAATGGCATCAGTTTCATTATAAAGCATTTGCTGGGGACTTTTCACTTAACATCTTTTTTTTCTTATATGTTTATTTATTTTTGAAGGAGAGAGAGAGAGAGCAAGCAGGGGAGAGGCAGAGAGAGAGGGAGGCAGAATCCCAAGCAGGCTCCACACTGTCAGCCCAATGTGGGAGATCATGACCTGAGCAGAAACCAAGAGTTGGATGCTTAACCAACCGAGCCACCCAGACACCCGTTCACTTATTGTCATGACACGTGTTTTACGTTTACGTACTCCTCTCAGGAAAATGATCATCTCTTTTGGGAATAAATATGCACATGTCATTGGATTTCATGAGCAATCTTCACAATTTTAGGCCAATGGCAAGGGGAAAAATGAGATAAGAGAATGAGAAATACGGATAGCTTTTACTACACAATCGATGAAAGCATCTTATGGTAACCAAAAATGATCTGATGATATACATTTCCACAGTGGGTCCAGACTCTCACCTCTGCTATCTGGTAATTCAGAAGGTAGAAATGAGAACCACAGTGAAGTCCACAGTGTAGGCCTCTATACATTATTGATGGCCACATAAATAGAATTTTTAAACAATGCATTTTCCATTGTGCTTCCCAGGAAGACAGAGGTAGCCAATACTTTCAACACGAGGAACATTCATTCATCCACAAAATAGTTCATTTTCCCCTGAAAACCTGGGACAATAAGCATAAATAAAATTCCTGATGAAACCTTTGGAGTCTGTTCGCTATGAGGGCAGCAACAAAGAGTCGTCTGTTGAGATCACGTCTATCTATTTACGAGTTCATTTCTTTTCTGGGTCCTTGGGTCTGCATGTAATCGTGAGGCTTAATCACCCAGACGGAATATTATAGACTGAGACTGTAGTAAGAAGCAATAAACTATGGAAATTTTTCTGAGGGGCTGCTGGGTTCAAGAAAAGCTTAGGCTTCTTACACAGGCCTGGAGCTACGAGGCTGAAACCTGGCACGGGAACAAATGAGGATCGCAGGAACGAACAGGCTGGGACACAGGTGTGGGCAGAGATGGAAGTGTCTGAGGCCCAACTGAAACTCTGCCGATGTGCAGACCCAGCATGTCCCGGAGGCTACAGAACTGGAAGTAGGGAGGGGCCCGCCATCATGGTTATGCAGAGCAGCAAGTTAATTTCATCTTCGATCACAAGTGGTCAGGTCCTTCGGCAAAGGGAGCTGGGGCCTGCCCTCCATCCTTATCTTCCCCTGCAGAGGGGCTCTCTGAATTAGGCTCCAGGGGAAGCCAGATCAACTTTTTATTCTGGATATGAATTCTTTTAGTATTTTTAATGCAGGTTCCCCACCCCCCACCCCCAGATTTTCAGACAGTAACAAACTTTGGCTTCCAGTTTCAGAGGTGTCACTGACCTCTTGAAATTCGCAAAAGCCAGGTTAGGAATGAAGTAAAGTGCCGATGATTATAACTGGCCAGAAAACGGGTGTCAACAGTCAGATCAAACTGCACACTGACGTCCCAAAGCTAACTGTGGATGGCAGAAATAGATTTCTCCTTTCCATTTCCTTGCTCAAAACAAATCATCTAGCCTGTCCTTCCATTTGTCAAAGGGGGGAAATATCTTGATACGACTGCACAAAGTCTATTTGCATATTTTTCTATTATGTTGAAAAGCATAAGCCTTAAGGAAAAATAACTTTAATGGTCCCCATGTGAATTACTGACTTCAGTTTGGAAATTCTGCTCTGCTTTGATGAAACAGAAATACAGCAAGTACTGAGTTTGCTACATTATTTTGAAACTAGGAGGCATTTTTAAAAAGTCTGCCAGGCCAAACATGTTAATTAATGTTCATAAATTACTATGTGGCATATTTACTGTCTTTTACCAGATAAATTAATTCTGATAAATATACAATTAGGTTAGACTAATAAGATCATTGAAGTAGAATATACAAAAATCAAGGATAGCAGAGAACAGATTCGTTAGTGATTACAAGACTTCTCAACCAAACACGGATGCAACATTTTAAATATCACTTATTTATGATATATCTTACATAACATTGTAATTAAATAACATAAATACACCAAATGTAAATCTTTTAAAAATCTACACATTTTAACTGAAGATAAATAAAAGGTAGGATAGTATCCTGTGAATGTAACTCTATTTTTAGCGGTATTTTACAGAATAATATAAATGGAAGAATAAGTAGCTTGATGTGTTCATACTTTGAACGTAGGAAAGTCCTTAATAACAAGCATCTGCACTCCAGAGCCATCAACTTACCCTCTCTGGACCAGGCTGTAAGTGATGTACTAAAAGTCTGATACAATTTTAAGACATACAGGAATCTTAAGGTTATTTTAAATTATTCCTAACCCAGGGAGAACCAGAATAGCTTAGATAAATAAAATCCATAGATTCCTTACCAGTCAACAGCTTTCACATCTTTTCCTTAGCAGCCAACCCATAAAATGAAAAACAAGACAAATTGCCTGATTTTAATTTCTCTTCCTTGACCATCCACTGCGGACTTCTCTGATGGAGATTAGAAAACATCAGTGAAAGGGAAGACGCAGGAAGGAGAAGAAAGAAGCTAAGAGGCTAGATAGTCTACAAACTCAGTAATCATACAGTGAGCTCATCTGCTCCAGGTAGTTCTAAAGAGCTTACCTAACATTCTGATCTCTTAGCAGGGCAAAGAAATAAACTGCACCCGGGATGGATTCTCCCTCACCATCTAGTACCCCCTCACAGAAAAGTGACACGTTAAGTGAGGCACACAGGTAACAACCATCCACAAAGTCTTCTAAAACTAGATGCTCTGCACGGATATGAAGATACTTCAACAGACGTGAGACGTGCAGTCAAGGAACGTGGAGGTACCACACCATTCAGCACACGTTCATTGGGTGCATGTTATCACCAGCACTGAAGAGCAAACACGTGAACAAGGCAGCCTCTCCCCAAAAAGGACAACAGTTTTGTTGGATTTGCAGGTAAATACGTCATCATCATCGGAGAGCACCATGCTGTGAGCCCTCAGAGATGCGTTGGACGGAGTCCGACAAAGCAGGGAAGGAATCTGGGAAGCATTTGGAAAGACTCTGTGAAAGATGCAGTGTGGTAGAAAGCATTTTAGAATCAGACAAGATACGAAACCAGTTAAGCTGCTAACTACTTATAGAATTTGACCAATAATTAAACTTTTTAAGACTTGGCTTTTAAATCGATAAACTGAGGCCAATAATAAGCTATATAGGTAGCTTATTTTAAGAAGGTAAAGAGATAATGTGTATAAGGCAATCAGCGTGGTTTCTTGAAAATAACGAGCCCTTGATGAATTGCACTGATGTTATTATTATGCAGTCTTGAAAAAAAGCACCAGCTATTTCTGGTGTCTGATTAGTGGTAGCCATTGTATCACCGCCATTGAGCTCATTGTGCCCTGTTGGTTCACGTGTATTATGTTGTCTGAATTATAATACCTTAGCTGTGGGTTCCCGACAACCAGGAAGGCAACACTAAGATAGGCTGTTTCAAGAGGGGTCAAATTCACAAGCCACACTGCTTTCTGGAAGGTCAGAGTTCATTCAAGAAGAATATGCACGGGTTATGACCTTAGCAATATCAATCAGCAAGAAAACACACAGGGAAAATATCTCTTATTTGCCATGATAGAGGCAATATACTACTAGCCAGCACATGCAGTAGCAAACAGTAGCACATCTGATTACCTCATTTTTTTTTTTATTTTACTCTAGAGAAAGAGAGAGCATGAGCAAGAAGGAGAGAGGGGCAGAGGGGGAGGGAGAGAGGGAGACAGGGAGGGGGAGAGGGAGGGGGGAGAGAGAGAGAGAGGGAGAGAGGGAGGGGGGACAGATCGAGAGAGAGAGAGAGAGAGAGAGGTGATCCTAAGCAGGCTCCATGCTCAGCAAGGAGCCCGACAAGGGGCTGGATTCATGACCTGAGCTGAAATCAAGAGTCGGACACTCAACCAAGACACCCAGGAGACCCGGATTAACTCATTATTACCAACTGTCATCACATGGTAAGAATGGAATGAGAAAAAGTAAAAATTTCAGGAGTATGAAAAACCCACAGTATACAGGAGGCATCACAGGGTACTAAGGGGTCAAGACAATGGGGAAGCCCTGGAAGAAGGCATCTTAAGGATGCTGTATGTCAAGCTGCACAGTGTATCTTTATCCTGTGGGTAATGGACAGGCACTGCAGACTTTAAGACCAGGTGAGATAGATTTCAATCCATTTTTTAATCTATTGTTTTGACCTCATATCTATATTTAGTAAGTAATACATAAGCTTATAATTATGTTTCTTCAATCAGGGTATTTTTCCAAGATACATATGTGTATGTATATATGTTTGAGGTATCTCTTTGCTATATCATTGTTTAAAATTCATCTCATATTATTTTTTTATGGCAGCAATAAGCTAAAATTAGGGCTTATAGATGTTCCAAACAACACATCACTACTTGCCTGCCTGTTAAGGATTAAGAATTCTCCTTCCCTTCCTTTTATTCACCCACATTTATTCAACATCTATTATATAAAGGGTTACACATGATACTAAACTTCTTTTAAAGTAGGCTCCACATCCAAAGTGGGGCTTGAACTCATGACCCCAAGACCAAGAGTCGAATGCTCTACTGACTGAGCCAGGGGCATCCCTAGACTCTTGATTAAACCTTATAAGTGGACCCTATGCTAACTCTAATATGCATCTTCTGTTCCTATGGAGACTAAATAAGAAGTAATATCAACAGATCTATTTTTCCACACCACACTTTCAAAAGATTATTTTTTAAATGTTCATTTATTTATTTAATTTATTTAAAACAATTTTTTTAATGTTTATTTTTGAGAGAGAGAGTGTGAGAGACAGAAAGAAAGCGAGCAGGGGAGGGACAGAGAGAGAGGGAGACAGAGAATCCAAAGTGGGGTCTAGGCTCTGAGCTGTCAGCACAGAGCGTGACAGGGGGCTTGAACTCATGAATGGTGAGATCATGACCTAAGCTGAAGCAGGATACTTAACCAACTGAGCCACCCGGGTACCGCTAATGTTTATTTATTTTTAAGAGAGAGAGAGCGCGCAAGCAGGGAGGGACAAAGAGAGAGGGGGACAGAAGATCCCAAGTGCGCTCTACACTGACAGCAGAGAGTCCTATGCGGGGCTCGAACCCATGAACCATGAGGTCATGACCTGAGCCGAAGTTGGACGCTCAACTGACTTAACCAGACAGGCGGCCCCACATCATACTGTTAAATAATGATGGAAACTTTGATATTTTCTCTTAAATGATTTCCTCTTTAAATAAATAAATAGTCTAAATAAATAAATTGTTTAAACCAACAAGCAACAAGCAAGCAAGCAAGCTGGTAAAAAGGGTTTTAAGAAAGACTGCCCAAGAGTCAGGAGAATATGAAGTAAACGGAACAATGGGGAAAGAAAACAGCCCAGCGAAGCGCTCTACAGTTGAAGTCTGAAGCAGGAAGCATCTTCCAGAAACATAAGAAGGCGTGGTCCTACAAATACAATTCTCAAGGAAACATTACTGTCGGGACAGTAAGGCATCTGAGTAGTTATTTGAAGAGTGGGTTTCTTTTACCAACACAGTTTTAAATGACATCACTGTCTGTCATTCACTGGTGTTATTTTTTGTTTCCATCTTTTGTCTTGTTTTCTCTTTTTTTTCTTATTTGGAGAACTCTCTTTAGGTAAGTTCTGTGATTTCAGCAGAACACCCCAGGCTTACCGTGAGGAAAATGGGGACATACAATGTATCAGCCCTCAGGGGCTGAGGCTCCCCAGGTTGGCCTCCTCTTCTAGAGGTCCTAGTTCACCCTGTGAAGCCTGAGAAGCCTCCACAGCTCAGTTATCTTGCCTGTTACATAATGGACGATGTGTTTGGAGAATACTGCAAGCTCTGGGCTCTCCCACTCAAGGAGATGAGAAGAACCACCAAAGCCAAGGTGAAAAGACCCTGTCAAAGTGTCAAAGGAAGACTTTGAGAGCTCTTATTTTCAGATGGCATGGGTCTTTGATTCTTGCACACCTCTGTTTCATTTGCTCTATTTTCCTTTGGATTGCTCTCTCCCTTGGTATGCTCCAATATGATTGGGTTACTCCCAGCTTATCACGTGCACGGGAGGGAGTACCTCTCATTGGGATAAACTTTCACCCTTGAAGTTCATTTACTTTGCCATCTTCTGTGGCCTCTTCTGACCAGAATGTTAAGACTTGAAAGTTCAAGGCTACAGAGTGGGCTCTATAATTTATTTTATGAAGAAGGACATTCCTTTATTCATTCTCTATTTGCTTGCTTATTGAACCACCACTGGACAGGGTACATCCAGGCATGGATATGATAAAGTCCTTGCCTTGTGAAGATAACAATATAGGAGGGAAGGCCAACACTATAGATCGCTTAAAGCAAGAATTTTATTTTATTTTATTTTATTTTATTTTATTTTATTTTATTTTATTTTATTTTATTTTATTTTATTTTATTTTTAATGCTTTTAAAAAAATGTTTTAATGTTTGTTTATTTTTGAGAGAGAGAGAGAGGGAGACAGAGTATGAGTGGGGGAGGGGCAGAGAGAGACAGAGACAAAATCCGAAGCAGGTTCCAGGCTCTGAGCTGTCAGCACAGAGCTTGACGTGAGGCTCCAACTCATTAGCTGTGAGATCATGACCTGAGCCGAAGTTGTACGCTTAACCAACTGAGCCACCCAGGTGCCCCATTTTTGTTTCTGTTTTTGTTTTTTTGAGGGGGCGGGAAGCAGCAGAGAGAGAGGGAGACACAGAATCCGAAGTAGGCTCCAGGCTCTGAGCTGCCAGCACTGAGCCTGACACGGGGCTTGAACTCACCAACTATGAGATCATGACCTAAGCCAAAGTCAGATGCTTAACCAACTGTGCCACCCAGGCACCCATGACAAGAATTTTAAAAAGGAAACACCATGACAATCAGAACCTGTTAACACTCTAACTATAATCTATGAACTAAACATCTGGTGTTTTCCCCAGTAAAGTGTAAAGCTATGTTCACGGCACCTCCTGTCGATTTTTAGACACTGCCCTGGAGCATCTACCTGGAGATCAACTACAGCACTACTTTAGATATCAAGCACTAGGATTTGCTATAAATGTACCGTTCCTTTCTGCAACCTTGAAATTAATTAAAGTACTGAATTTATTCCAAGAGGTACTTTATTTAGTCATCTCGGAGCCAATACATGATATCCCCCCTCATGCATGAACTTCCCTGATTGTAGCTACTATGGTTCCCTTAATTCTTGATGAGACTCTCCTTAATGCACACATCTAGCGTATCGCTTGGTGTATACCTCACATTTACTGAAAACCTCACATTTATTGCTACAGCTGTTACCATGTTTGATCTTTACAGAGAGCCACTTGCTTTTTTTCAAGTGTTGAGTCAAAGGGTTACGTATAAATTGACATGCCTGCAATTTATCTTTAAGTAGCAAATCTTAACTGTCCCACACTGTCCAAAGTACCAAAGTTAACCTATAAATCGTATACCTTTACTAGAAAGATATGGCTAGAAATATGTGAATAACAAAATTGAAATTGCTAAATTTCTTCATTAAATATTTATAATTAACAATCAGACTGCTACCAAATCTGTTTTCAGAATTTCTAAAACACATTCTCGGTATTAGGGAGGCTCTTTAAGCACAACTTCAACAAGTATAGGCTTCGAAGCAAATCAACAGAAAACAATCTTTTGAATCGCTGAATATTCATTGGGATTTATGCATCAAATTTCAGCAGCCATACTTGCTTTTAGATTTTTGGAATGTTATTTTTCTGTACAAACTAACTGCAAAGAACACAACCGATAAAAATATAAGTGACTTGTTTCTATACTTTGCACATAATTTTCCTACAGCAGTTATTAGATTTCTTATCCATAACTCTGGGTCCGATATAATTATTTTATTTCTCAAACAGCCGTCATGGATCCTAGCATGTACTTTTTCATTTAAATGATTGTTTGCCTGTCCGTGTTTCTTGCTCATATTTACCGTGGCGTTTGTCATTGAGATACCACCTAGCAGTACATATGCCCATTTTTCCAGCTTAACGGTAAGCTCCTTGAGGGTGAGCACCTGACCCAGGGAAAGGGATACAAGTGAACCCAGGTGTCCCCCATGACCCCAACCCCTTATTTTTCCACAGTGACCACAAAAGAATCAAGGGAAAGAACACCAAACTCTGTCGCTCTTTGTTTCTATTCCATCCCTTCACTATCTCCAGACAAAGGGAGGAGATTTAAAACATCCTCAGACTTCCAGCCCAGTCCCCTTCCTGATGTGCCTAACAGCAGCTCGGATAACGTGTTTGCGACAGGTTGCGGAATTAATGCAACGTATAAGCACCCCAGAACCAGGCCGGGGTACCGAGTGGGGGAACCGAGGCAAATTTATGCGATGGAAGACTGAAGAACTGCAAAGAAGAAACAAAGAACTTTGACAAGATGGCAAGCACTGGAGAAGCCGAGCAAAAACGGGGTGTGCAGACTGACAAAGAAGAGGACTTGAAATTCTCAACTCATTCTTAGTAATGTGGGACTACAAAAAAAAACCAAAAACAAAAACCATGCAAGACGTTTTCAACGTAACCCATGTGATGATGCTGATGCCGCCACATTGTCTGGACTGGTTCGTGTCTGTGTCAGCATGGAAACGGGGTGCTTCTCCTTACCTCCAGATGCTCTAAAATATAGGGGGGATTCGTCATGCCAAGCCTCAGCATTGCTCCCCGAGGGATCACTTCGACCAGTTTCCACAGCAGTGCGGGGAGACTGGTGCCAATGTCTCTGCCATAAGCCCCCGTGTCTTCACTGGTCAACCATATCTCACAGACGCCCTCTGTGAATCAAAGGAGATAATTAACAAATCTGTTTCCTTCATCATACAGCTGCTCACTCTTTTTAATGCAGTATTACTCAACACCATTATGCAGGCAGTCTGGGTATTCAACTGCAGAGAAAAAGCAGCTTACCCCGTGGTGGCACTGGGTTATTAAGTTCATTTTCTGAACACCAGAGAGTTACAACAAGGCTGTAAATTATCAGTGCGTCCTATGGAGTGATTAACATTCACAGCCAATCAGTTCAACCGGGCTTCCTCCAAAGCACTTTGATCAGGACGAGAGCTACAATCCCATCACAATGGACACCTATTTTATGGAGCACCGTAAGCCTTGGAACTGAAACAGTCACTCCACAGAATGGGCACTAGCAGGACTGAACTCACTAATCAGTCTGTGACCAGCCCAAAGAAAAACGTCAAGTGTGGTTCAGGTTTAACTCACAAATTATTAATTATGAGACAACCCATTTATCCTACAGTAACTATTCTGATTTGTTTTCTTTATTCAATTAAGAATAGAGTGCACTGCATTGCTGCATTCAAAGAAGTTGGTTGCTGTATAAACTAAGTATTTGGGTCGAAAAACCTGTTTACTGACAGCTGGCATCCTATTTTCCATCAATCAGACTTGAGGAGAATGTGGACAATGTATATATATTTTGTTGTCATTGTTACTATAAAGAATCCTGACTTCAAATATTATGGCCTGCAATAACATCCTCCCAAAAATCAAAAAGAAACACATCTGGATAACCTAGTATTATTTAAAATGAATAAAACAGAGTTAGCAGGAGCCACCCAGGTTTTCAGAACCTTTCTGAAAGCATATTCGATTAAAGGATTAGCCTATTTTAAAAGGCCAAGCGATTCTCACAAAGCTAAGACCAACAGTCAAATAGCCCTGTGAAATTTGCTCATGCTAAAGTGATTTGTTGCTTCAGAACATACCTCAGCACATACACAAGGCCCAGAAATACTACAGCCTGACCTGAAAATAGAAATGTCTAGAAAGAGCCTTCAAATTATCACTTAAATTGTCTCTAGCTGATAGAAGAGAAGAATTTCAAAAATACATTTAAATACTCCGAGCCAAGAGCAACAAAAAATAAGACACACGGCTTTTAGGTAAATGTGAACTTACAAACTTACAGGAAAGAGTAAAGATCTTCCCTCTCTTTAATGCGTTCCACAGAAATGGACAGATAGACATGAAGTTGAGATCTCCAATAACTATTCTTTCCTTAAGGTAAGAGATAGATTTACTTTGTAAAAAAACAAAACAAAACAAAACAAAACGCTAGCCAAACCATATAAAAACATGTTCACTTTTCTCTATTTGTCTATCTTTCTGAGACAGGCACATCCTCATTCACACCCACACAACACAGAAAATACAAGAAAAGAAATAAAATTTTACTTTCTTGAAATTAAAGAATCAATAACTTAGCATAGAGAACAGGAGGTATCAAAAACAAAAAACAAACCGAAAAAACCCACCAAAAACCAAAAAGCCCAACTCTATTTTAAAAGTTGGAGATGTTTTCAGTATTTGCAAATCAGTAGTGCTAGGAATATATGGGTTTTCTTTACTTAAATGTAAATGTGCAGTTCCAGAAATCAATAAACATTTGCTTAGTTTTAATCATTTAATAAAAGGTTTTCTCTTCAAAAGAAACATTCTGCCGTGTTCACAGGCTACCTTTGTGTAGTCTGACAGTTGTATAAATATTCTCTGCACATGGGAGTCAATTTTCCCTTTTATTTTGAAAAGAATAAGGGGTTGCAATTAGTGGAATCATCTTTATTTTAATATCACATATGCCATCAGCCACTGGACTCCTACAACCTTTTTTTTTTTTTTTGCTTGTTTGTTTTTAATCTTATCACAAAATCCACTCCAGGGAAAGACATGGCTAAGTAACAACATAAACGGATTTTAAAACACTCTGAAAGAGGTTATAAAAACAGGACATTATCCATGATTTTCCAGTTACTGGCACTTGAGCAACACAATATGAATATTTTAAAATGAACAGAATAATTTTAATTTATAATTTTTCCATCCAAATGGCTCCGTGTTACGCCTTATGTAGAGAGAGCGAGTTCCTGGAACAGTGCCTTGCTGTTGCTAGATGAATATAGAAGGGGGAAAATCACTATGAATAGGAATGGAAATAACATCCATGCAGAAAACAGCAGCCAGCTCTTAAAGCCGCATAGGTGGGGACCAATAGCCCCCTGGTGGGCTGAAACTTCAAATTAAATCACATAAAGAGGAAGCAGCTGTAACACTAAATCAGCAACAACAGGAATAATGGTCTTGATGTCTCCAAGATCAAGGCTGCTAAAATGCTCTCTGTAATAGCAACCTGGTTCAACACACAATGAGAGAACATGTGCAAAACGGGAGATGCCTGGACTTTGGGAGGGCTGGGCCTTGCCAGTTCGATCCAGACATTTGTCAAAGATGATTCTGCTCTTAATCGAAGTGAGAAAGTCCGATTTCACAAGGTTACATTTCAAGAATTCTAATGAGTTCTGATCCTTCAAGACGTGAGGATTCAGAAAGTCATTTCCCACTAAAGGTGAAGCAGGATCCCCGGCCTGACATCCTTGTCTCTGGGCAGTCATGTGGACTGCTCCCTGTGCAAGTGGTTCCTGCCAGGCCAGCTTGCACAGGAATTCACGAGGGAGAATGAAGGCTGCAGTCTGCGATCACTAATGGATACGGGGACACATGCGCGCTTCTGTCTGCACACTTAATTGGCTACACTTATGGACAGCAGGGCTCGCCTAAACAGCTTCATTCCGTAAGGACTTCAGTTACGAGCTATACTCCTTTCCACGTTCATTTCTTTATTGGTCTATCAAACATTTATTAGGCCCTTACCCACTATGTGCCCAGCATCCATTCAGGCTCAGGGCAGATAAGGGTTCATCATCAAACTTCTGGGATCTAACGCTGGCTATTATCCAGGAGCTGGCAAGGGGACATGAACAGACACCCTGGGAACTTCACAACCGTGCCTATCGGTGGGGGTGGAGGCAGAGGGGGTGGGGCGCCAAAGAACACAGCCTCAGAAACCAGAATGAGAGGCATACTGGGCTGGCTCCAAGTGAGGATGATGTCAGCCCCAATGAGATAGGCCCAGTCTGCACTGTAGCAGGGACTTTGATGAATACATGTCAGAAACACAAACATGTGAAAATAAAAAAGAGACGCAAGCAGGAAGAACGGAGATAAGAAAAGTAAAGGCCCAGTAAAAACTCCCAGGCCTGTAAAAATAAATACACACAAAAAAAGAAAGTGGTAGGTGGAAAAGTGGGAGACAGAAATTAGCTTTTCATAAGCATCGAGGAGAAATTTTACTTTTTCCTAAAACTGTTCATCTATCTTGATTTTTGTTTGTTTTCCTTAAATTATTCCTTCTGCCTTTTCTAAT
Organism: Prionailurus viverrinus; assembly: GCF_022837055.1. Classification (NCBI taxonomy): domain Eukaryota; kingdom Metazoa; phylum Chordata; class Mammalia; order Carnivora; family Felidae; genus Prionailurus; species Prionailurus viverrinus. The sequence continues at coordinate 8,284,476 of NC_062565.1, forward strand.
GAACGTTAGGTTCTTCAGATCATCCACCATCCTTTTGTGGTTGTTACTTCTGGGGAAAAAAAGAGCAAATACTAGGAAGAAATGAAATGCGTCTCACCAGGGAAAATCTTTCAAAAGTCCAGTTACTAGAATCCATTATCATTCTACCCAAGTAATTCCTGATGAGTCTATAGTTGAAACACATAGGATTGTTGTTGTTTCTCCCCCTCCCCTCGAATGGAGAGCCACCACCACAGCTGGATTTTGATCTCTGCTCCACAGTAATCTGAGATGGCAGAGGACCGAAAATGGAGAAGACATAAGAGGTTAACAATAAAAGAAAGATAATATGCTCAATAAAAGAGTCTCACAACAAAGAAAACCCTTTTTGAAAAATCAAACTTTGCCAAAACTCAATTTCAAAACATTATGACTCATTATAACTGGTCCAGTGTATAAGCCCCATGGTAAGAAATGAAAATATGGGTGAAGACTGACTTCATCTGATCGGAGAAGTGATTTTTGTTCTCCAGTGGCTCCTGTTTTATGGTCGGCGAAAATCTCTACCATACAAATAAATCTCATTTATTCCACTGGGAGGAGAGTCTCCAAAAGTAAGGACTACAGAAACAGGAAAACTGTAAACAGTGATTAACAGGGTCGAAAGTTAAATAAAAAAACAAAAACAAGTCACCTCAAAGTCTGCTCCGTGTTTCTTCCTCAGAAACGCGTGCTCTCTCCCCTTCTGTCCTGTTCCCTACATTACGAGCTTGGACTTTTCCCTCCTTTCAATTCCTCCCCTACTTCATCTCCATCTTCAAAGGCTAACGTGGATAATGAATTAAACATACATTATGTTGTATTTATTTCATATGTACTCAATTCTCTGCTCTTAACTGCTGATGCTCTCTTTTAAGGGTGACAGGGCATATTAATTAGATTGTTATGGGTTCTTTCTTCTTAAAGCAAATCTTAGAAAATTCAGAAATAAATAGGACCCTCTGTTTAAGCATTTGAAGGGTCACGGAAATGTCCTCAAAGGTGATGTTTCGAAATAAAAATATACATAGGCAGCCTCATACCTAGTTAACCTATTCATTTCATAGCCATTTAGACACTATAATTTGTTTGGTCCCTTCGATGCTCAAGGGCTTTGGATTTCCTTTTCAGTAAAAAAATACATAAATAAAAATGAAAAACAAGATTATTAAAGACAACACCATAACATGTCTATCTTTTATATAACAATGATGTATCACCATTAAAGATCCAATGAATAGACCACCATAAAAAACAGGTATTAATTACCTAATTCTTCAACTATATCACTGTGTATACTACTTTTGCAAACTTAAAAAGTTACCAGTGACACGAAGGTGTTTTCTGCTACTTTTTTATTTTGAACAACGTTACACTTACGGAAAAGTTTTAAGAGTAGTAGTACATCGAATTAGTACATCTACTCAGACTCAGGAACATTTTGCCACATTGGTGAGCTCCCCACCCTTTCCGCTCTCCTCATGGACAAACCCCATGGTTTTTGTTTTCTCCCTGAGAACTAGGTGCAGACACTGTGACACTTTACATCTAAATATGTCACCATGTATCTTCTAAGACCAAGAACATTCTCCTTCATAATCACACTGCTCTTGGCCAACCGAACGCTGGACAGCTCCCACTGTAACAGAACTGAGTCACCTGTATTTCTTTGTGTGGGCCCTGCAGCTCAGGCCTCTGTGCTTCAGCACATGCTGTTCCCTCTGTCTAAAATGTCTTCCAGTCTTCTTTGCATAATGAATACAGTCTTACGGGAAATTTTCTTGATCACCCAGACTAATTTAGAAGCTCCTCTCCTGTGCTCCCAAGCATCTGGTGCAAAATTTTGTATCACGATGCATTATAAGGACTGATTTGTTTGTTTCCTTGAGAGGATGTAGGCATCTCCAGGAAGAGGTGAAAAAATCTTACTAATACACAGATGCCTAGAACCTACTAGAGTGCATGGCACATAGGAAGCACTCAATAAATTTTGGTTCCATATACATACATAAACATATATATACATGAATATTCATGTATATACACACATAGACTGCATGCAAAGGAGTATACTAGGTTCTGTATCAAGCATTAAGGAAATGCCAGATTAAATTTTCTTTGGACAATACAGAAATGCAGCTTGAATGTGGTGAAGTTCGTTGCACGGTCTCTTAACTTCACATAAGATTAGTAGTCTTGATTAGAGAGCCCTATTATCAGGGTGCCTGGATGGTTCACTCGGTTAAACTTCCGACTCTTGATTTAGGCTCAGGTCATGATCTCGCGGTTCATGGGATGGAGCCCCGTGTCTGGCTCTGCACTGACCATGCAGAGCCTGCTTGGGAATCTCGCTAACCCTCTCTTTCCGCCCTCCTCCACTCACGCACACATGCACAAGAGCTCTCTTTCTCTCTCTCAAAATAAATAAACATTTTTAAAAACAAAGTTCCCTATAATCCTATCATGATAGCTGGACAGCACTGCAAGTAAATACAAACTATTTTTTTACTTAGAAGTGAGACTTCCCACATAGGTAAGTTCAGATAGATCAGTTATCCATGAAACAATTAAACTTTAAAATGATCTTTTTTATTGCTTTAATAACAAGAGCTAACAGAGTATTTCCAGAGCATCATGACCTCTGTGATTACAGTGCTACACAGAAAAGAAGTTGTCAACACAAATTGATAATGTTGTCACTACACAAAAACACCTGTTTTCTTTCTTTTGAAAGGTCACAATCAGAGAGAACCCTGTTTATTTTCATACTTCTGTAAGAATCTGGAAATAATGGAAAGCTAAAAACAAACTGAACACCACAAAAGGATGACACGCTTTCTGAAAACAAGGCATCTGACTCCCCAGGCTCCAAAACTGGCAATAAGCCTCATAGAGGCAGATTAAGTTTATCCTGTTAATACCACAGTGTGTTTTGTTCCATATATGGGCTTTTCTAATACCCCTGGAGGGAATACAGACCTCCAGGTCTATGGATGGGCCCTCTGATATTCTAGCAGGATATGTGGGGAGATATTATATTGCCTCTAAAAAAAAAAAAATCACAACAGGCTCAACTCCCAACAGTACAAACATTACAGACACGGAAGGAAGTGGGAAGAAGAGAAAAAGAGAATAACTAGATGCCTACAACACAATATCTTGTTCTCAGAAAACATTAATATCAGGTGATCGGGGTGGTGGATAGAAATTTACCTAGACTCCAAGACTAAGTTAACGAATTACAGAATAGTTTAGAGCATAAAGGAAACTAGAAGCAAAGCATTTTGCATTTTTTGGGTCAGTGAACTCAATTACAGAATGAAAGGCAAACAGAACTTAAATTGTAAAAGGGCAGAATTTTTATGACTAATGTTTTAGGGTCCTAAAGGTCCTTCTCAGAAGGACCAAATCTACAAATAGGACCCGAATTTCTGTAGTTACAATAAGGGAAATTTGACTTTGAAGACACAACTCATGAATTAATAATTTCAAGTACTTAAACAGCATGTATAGGTTTCTATGTTCCAGCACATTCTTATATTCGGTTTGAAGGTGCATCAGGTGTATATCTAGATCTTATACAAATAAAACACCATTCACTCCTTCATTCATTCATTCCTTCTTGTAGCAAGTATTTGTTGAGTAGTATTATGTGCCAGACACTCTTCTAGATCTTAAGACAGGGTCTCTGACCTCACGACATATATTCAAGTGAGATACCACAAACTAAAAGATAAATAATACATTGTCAAGTACAAGTAAGTGCTATAAGGTGTTTGAAAGCAGGATAAAGAATGAATGATAGACTGGTTGGGACAGGACATTACTATTTTTGACAAGGAACAGCCGAGGAAGACTCGAGAGGACATGCAACCTGAATGAACGAAGGTAGTTAAGTATGCCACGTGCATCAGCTTTCTGGAGGAAGAGCATTTGAAGCAGAGAGAATATAAGATCCAGCCTCGGCATGTTTATAGTTCCCAACGAACCACAAAGAGGTCAGTGTGGTTGGGGTGACGTGGTGGCATAGTGAGGTGTTCGTGGTGAAAAAGAATTATAAGATGGGAGCCAGTGGTGACATAAGTTCTTGCAAGAGGTTCAAGCTCACAGAGCAGAGCTAAGGAGGCAAAAATTACATGTTGATAACCTATTCACTGTCATACGCAATGAATATGCAATATGTATATTATACTTGCTAGTGAGAGCTCTCAATAACTCTGTGTTTTAAGATATTCTCATGTTTAAGCGCATGAATATTCAGTGCCATTTCAGAATTCTCAAATCACTATATTTGGTATATAAGAAGAAATAAGAAAAGGAATAACAGATAATGTCAATGTCCAGTCTGTCTAAAAGAAATTCCTTTCTTTCACTTTTTTTTTTTTGGAGGGAGAATTTATTACAATTGACCAAAATGCATGAAATCAGACTCACAAATTTAAATAGAAACAAGTAAAGGAATCTGAGACCATAACACACTTTTACTTTTTAGTTGGTAGCACCTGGATGGAACGGAAGTGGTGTCAGTATCCTATCTCTTCTCCTGTTTCTTCTCCCTTCAACAGAGTTGAAGTATCACGAAGGAGCCCTCATTCTGCATCACTTACACTAATGTCCAACAAACCAACATGTGCCACAAACTCAGACAGTCTTCAGAGTTTGAATCATTGCTATAATTTCAGAAGGAAGGACAAACAAGAATAAGTAAGATAAAATCCTCTCTTATGAGGCAGGAAAAGGAAAGGAAGAATTCATTTCTCCTTAATTAAAGAAAAAAATAGGCTCACCCTCAAGAATCTACTAACCACACACCAAGTAACTATAATGATAAATAGCATAATTCAGAACAGTTTGGCTCTTTTCAGCTACTATAATTGGCAACTGGGTTAGTTAAAATATTCTTGTAAGTGTTTTAAGTGTGCCCTTTCCAGGTCTCATATCATCGAGATCGGGTATTTTTTTTTTTTTTCTGGTGAAGAGAAAGTAAAAAAGGGTGGGTGGGGAGGTGGGGGTGGTGAGCACCGTTTCTACGTAATGAAAGGGTAAGGGGCAATTCTATGACAGAAAAGTATTTAAAAGTTTGAAAGTTTTGTGGAGAAGCTGGTAGTTGTGCCTTAAGGAGAAAAGAATAATCAGAGTAGGAAGAGCTGATACATACCCCATATAGCAAAGACGTAATGATCAGCTACCTCTTCGATTTAAAATTTCGAAAAAGAAAGCACTATAAACACTTGTAGGTGCTATTAATAAAGCATGATTTTAATATTTATTACAATAAAATAACATGTACACCAATAACCACCTCTATAAGTTAACCAAGCTATGGCAATCAAAATTATATCTACCAATAGGTGTTTCAGTGGAGGAATGTATAATATCCAGTATAAACTGTGGACCTGGTCGTACTGACAACAACACAAAATTTTAATGAAAAGGAAATACAGGGGCGCCTGGGTGGCTCTCTTGGTTAAGGGACCAACTTCGGCTCAGGTCATGATCTCATGGTTAGTGAGTTAGAGCCCCGCGTTGGGCTCTGTGCTGACAGCTCCGAGCCAGGAGTCTGCTTCTGATTCTGTGTCTCCTTCTCTCTCTCTGCCCTTCCCCCACTCATGCTCTTTCTCTCAAAAGTAAATAAATATACATATTTTTTTAATTTTTAAAAAGAAAATACAGTGAAGCCTTCCATGTCTACACATGAAGGGTTAACTGTTAAAGGAACTGCCTCAGTGCAAAAAGAACCAGAAAACCTGACCAAATGTATGGAACAACAATCATCAGACAAGTAATTACAGGCAGTTCATGACTGCGATTTTTGAGAGAAGCAAACAAGGTGAGTCCTGTGATTACCCATCTTACTTCCTGGAGGCATTTTCTATTTTTATTTATTTTTTAAATTTATTTTTGGGACAGAGAGAGACAGAGCATGAACGGGGGAGGGGCAGAGAGAGAGGGAGACACAGAGTCGGAAACAGGCTCCAGGCTCTGAGCCATCAGCCCAGAGCCCGACGCGGGGCTCGAACTCACGGACCGCGAGATCGTGACCTGGCTGAAGTCGGATGCTTAACCGACTGCGCCACCCAGGCACCCCTACTTCCTGGAGGCATTTTCTAGGCCACAGTGCAGAAAGGGGGAAAGTGAAAAGAGCCCAGTGATCTTGCTGAGTGGAGAAGAGAGAGCTTGAAGCTCAGAAAACTATAGTACAGGTTAAATATTATGGAGGAGAGAGTTGCAGAGACATGGATGGAGCTCCAAAGATCAGCAGAGAGCTCTCCTCAAGCTTCTGGCTGAGTACTACCTGGGTATGCAGGAGAGGAAACTAAACCCCAAGAAAGCTGTAAGCCAAACAAGTCCTAGAAGTCATGTAGGACCAAGAACGATTTGTGTTCCTAGAAGCCAAGGAGGATTTTAGAACACATGAGTGATTGGACAGAGTCCTTAGGAGGCTATTTGCTTTCATGGTTGAGAAAAATTTGCATTAAACCAGAAGCTGCTCTAGACCTAAACCAGCAGACCTTAAAAGAAAGCCTCAAAAGATCAAAGTAATTTCAAATAACTTAACTCTATGAAAGAACAAGTCCAAACTCTTTAAAGGAAAACAATAAAATCCAGTGTTCAACAACATGAAATTCAAAACGCCTACCATCCAAACAAAAACCATCAGGCATGCAGACAGGAAGGAAAATACTATGTTTATAACCAGGAGAAACAACAATCAATAGGAACAGAGTCATAAAAGACAGAGATGATGAAATCTGCAGACAAGGACATTAAAACAGCTATTGTAAATGTGGTCCATGTGCTCATAAATTGTGAATATGAGAAAATAAACTGAAGATATTAGAAAAACACCCTACTGAAACTTCTAAAGATGAAGTTGAAGACCTAGTGACATGAAATATTCAAAATGAAGCAAAGAGAGAAAGAGCTGAGGATGAGAATGGACAGAGCAGAATACTACCAAGCCAAATAACACACACATAATTAAATTCCCTGAAATAATGACTGAATTATTTCCAAATTTGAAGGTTGGTTGTGGTACGTTAAACGTGTATATTTGAATGCTTGAGCAACTTACAAGCAATCAATCAGAGGTATAGCTTACAAGGCATTCATGGAGAGAAAATGGAATCATAATACTCAATCCAGAAAACAGGAAGAGAAGGAAGAGAAAGAGATGGGGATGATAATGAACTATTGATGGGATTATTGGGAAGATACACAAAGGAGGAAGGCTTCAATATTCTCTTCAATTATTTATTTAAAAAAAGATCTGAATTGAACATAAAATGTTAAAATTTGATACATCTAGTAATTTTTTTTTAACTGTGTTAGTTTCTAACTGTGATAAGTTTTATACATTCTGGAAATGTTTTATAATTTAAAATGTGAATGACAAATAATAGTCCCTGAGATTAAATAAATATTAGTAAAGTCCATCTTTTTCTGTTTTATAAAACACTTGAAAGAAGCTAAATCAACCAATGAAGTCAGTGTGTCTTAATTTAAGTGGTTCTATAAGCATAATCAAGTGCAATGACCTTTATTAAATTCTGCTATGTGAGGCTAATCTAGACAGCTAATGTTCAGTATTTAAAAAACTCTCCTCTAGCCTAAGGGGAAAATGTGACTGCCATTTAAAAATACTACCTCACAGGGGGTAAAAAAATGATAATTTCTTGCCATCAGTAATTCCACTTTTCAAAGAAAGATAAAATACAGTTGTTTGGTGACACTGGTGAAAACAGCAAACCAACAGCTAGCTCCCTTGACCTCATCCTTTTCCTGCCCCAATTATTCCAACTCAGGGCTCTCTAATTTGTACCCAGAAATGATGTAAGACTTTAATTATGCTATACTGGAGAGTAGATTAAGGTCACTTTTCTCCTTTGTCATGGTCTATCAACTGGCCACTCACTGAAAACAGATTCCATCACATCTTTTTTTGTTTGGGGTACTATGCCTAACACAATGCATATTAGTGCAATTAATCAATGTATTTGAATAACAAACACAAAAGATAACTGTAAAAATCACAATTGTCGAGTTAGAAAATGCAAGACTTTATCCACTTTGTTTTACAAACAAAGACTCTGAAGATCAGAAAGATTAAGAGGACTTGCCCAAAGTTATACAATAACCAGTAGGAGAGCACGGATAAGAATTAATCTCTTAACTTCCAAGGAAGGAACTCGAACATAATACTTTTTATGCCAATTCAGTGACTCAAAGACAACACCTATACAACTTTGACTATAATTATGGCAACATGACAAGTACCAACTAAAATCTCAAAGAAAAAAGGCTTTAGTAGCATTACAAATAAGAAATGACTGAAGAAAACCAAAACAATGCATAAATAACATATGAGATGCACTAAGAGTCTAAGCCTGCACTATCCAATATGATAGCCGACAGCCATACATGGCTCTTGAACACTTCAGATATAATTAGTCCAGACTGACATGCGCTGTAAGTGTACAAATTCTGAAAACTCAGCATGAAAAAAGACAGTAAATATGAATAATTTTTATATTGATTATAAGTTGAAATGATTGCATTGGATACACTGGGTTACTTAAAATGTCTTCTGAAATAAATTTAACCTGTATCTCTTTACTTTTCTCAACATGGCTACTAGAAAGTTTTAAATTATATACATGGCACACATTATATTTTGATTGGACAGCACTGTTATATAGACTATTAGAACAGTCTACAATGAAGAACTAAAAGAATATGAACTTTATTAATAAATTTTACTTTCTCAAAAATATTATACTTTCTCCTAAATGACCAAGAAAAACTAAAAATTCTTCAGTTAAATAACCTAATAGATAGAATGCTATACCTTATATATTTTATACTTCATTACTTATGCTTGTTTTTACTTACTTGATTGTGTTGCTGTGTTTAATGAAAACTGAAAAATAGTAAAGCTCATAAATAAAAAATACCATAAAGAAATCTCAATTATATAATAATTTTGTGTGTTATGTTGAAGTCATCATTGACTTGCACGTTTTATACAGTACACAATATTCAAAATTTACCAAGATCATTAGTCTATTTAAAACTATACTTCAAAGCTCCTTGAACCCTTAACTTTCACCACTAAAATATATGTAGTAGGTATGTAGTAATATATATGTTAGTATAATGTGGTTTTTACTGAAAATAATATTCCCAAGCGTTATACACTCAAAGATCTACAAATTGCCTCCAATTGTAAACCAATATTTATCTCCTAACTTTAAAATGAGGAAACAAAGAAAATGGGTAGGATATGTGATTTGTCTATTGTTAACCAGCACATGAGTTGAATAGGAAACTTTTAAAAAGCTCCTAATTTCCAAGTCTGATTTACATAACTTTTCTTCTCTGAGAAAAAATGAAATATCATCACCAAAGGACTCACATTAATTTAATAAAAACTAACATTACGATCCCCTGGTAGTTCTCCATGAAACCATTACAAGGAAACTATCCACCTTTCCCTCCATTCCTGCAACCACATATTACCGTGGTATTTTCTAACTGTGGAGAAATGATTTAAAAGGAAAAGAGTACTTGTGGTAATTACACTGGCCCAAACTCAGCCCATTACAGCAAGATTATTATTATTCTTTTAAGTATACTGGTTATGTTTTTTAAATGCTTTAATTTACCCGTACTAAGTCTGGCAATCTCTCCCAGGAAACACCATTTGGATACTTCCAACCTGAGTTCACTGAAATAAATATTCTACGAAACCTTCATGAAAAAATTATTTATCCTATAATCGGAAATTCCCTCATTCTTTCGTGTTATTTCATGTGACTTCAGCTGGTTATGGAAGAAAGGGAGGTCCCAGAGAGGGTCTCCTCATAGTTTGTTTCAAGGAGGTCTACCAGCATCCACCAGAGAAAATTGCTCAGGGCATGCAGCAGGAGGTTGGAACAGGCAAAATCAAAAACGGAGAGAAGTATCTCTTTCTAACTTACTATATAAGTTATTTCTAATTAATGCTTATTCTATACTGTCTCTCCACCTCCTCTCCAACTGGGATGAAAGCTAAATAAAACTGAGATTTTCATCTGTTTTGTTCACTGATGTACCTCCTGCAGCAGAATGGTGTCTGAGACACTGCCCAATGGCCAATGTGGTACAATTTGAGCAATGATATAAATAATGATAGTAAAGGAATTTGAAGCAAAGAATAAAATAAATATCCATGAGCCCATACTTACATAAATAAATAAATGAAACAGCAGACATCTTCCTGATAATATAATTGCAATTACTAAACGTAGGAGGAAAGATAGAAAAATCACCTTTTGGCGAACACCACAGTAATAACTGTTGGAGGTAAGAATCATCAATGCATGTTCAAGATGGTAGGTAAGAACGGAAGAGAAACAAGGTAATTGCGTAGTCTGGAAGTTTATCCCCGTTAGATGCTTACTGAGAAAAATAATAACTTCACAGGGGAGAAACTTGGCAGACACCATCTTAACTGAGTGATAAAAAGTAAAACCATCTGTAATGAGACATCTCAACATCATGTACCTCAAGGACCTGAAAACTGCCCAACGCCACTTCAGAGGTATTCTTTCCAAAAATACATAATCTGAATTTAATCATGCAAAAGCATCACACAAACGCAAATTGAGAGAGGTTCTGTAAGATAAATGGCCAGCACATAACCTTCAAAAATGTTCTGAAAGATGAAGAAGGACAAGGAAATGTTCCAGATTGGAGTTTAAGAGACTGGGGAGACATGATAACCATATGTCAGTTGGCTGGATGCTAGACCAGAAAAGGGATTTTAGTGGGACAATGGGTAACATTTGAATAGTGTCTGCAGATTACAGAGTAGTACTATATCAGTGTTAGTTTTCTGGTATTGATCATTGTAGGAGGTTCATGTAAGATATTAACATTTGGGCAAGGAGGATGAAGGGTACTCTGTACTACTTTCGCAACATTACTGTGAGTCTGTATTTCAAAGTAAGAGTTAATAAGGAGGAACATCGAAGCAGGGTATTGGTTACCAGGGGAAGAGATTGCATATGTGAAACCTTAGCTTACCAACTTTACTGCAGACTCCTCAGCTAAAGTTTAAGTAGGTCAAGCCCAAGCCAGTCTTTGTCAAATCCAAATCAAGAGTCTATTTCCCTCAGCACTGAGTAAAGCTTCTTCATTTAAAGCAGCTAATGTCAGAATGCTTTTTTGTTTTTTTATTAAAAAAAATTTTTTTAACATTTATTCAATTTTGAAAGGCAGAGAGAGACAGAGCACGAGTGGGGGAGGGGCAGAGAGAGAGAGGGAGACAAAGAACCTGAAACAGGATCCAGGCTCCGAGCTGTCAGCACAGAGCCAGATGCAGGGCTCAAACTCACGGACCACGAGACCACGACCTGAGCCGAAGTCAGACACTCAACCGACTGAGCCACCCAGGCGCCCCTCAGAATGCTTTTTTAAAACGATCACTTTATTTAAAAATCCATCAAATAAACACTTTCTTCTTCAAATAAAAAGTTTCACACACTACATTAAAAAAAGGTATATACTGTATTTGCAATTAGACAAGACCACCTTCTGAGAAGGTCGTGGGGCTGCCATGCCAGTACTTACTAAGTACTTACATGCCAGTACTTACATGCCAGTACTTACTAAGCACTCCCCACACATAGACAAAACCGATGCCACAGCTATGGAAGGCAATTAGAGGAAATAAATGTAAAGAAAAATTGTAAGTTAAATATTTACAAAATAGGCAAGTATAACCATAAGGAAGTGGTCAGGACGATTTGAAAATGGTAATGCCAGCACACAGTGGCAAAGAATATTCTATACTTTTTTGAGGTATTAAACTTAGATGTAACAAAGATAAAATATGTTACATTTATATTTGTTATACATATGCACTAATACAAAAAAGAAACGATGGGATGAGATACAGCGTCTAAAGGAATCAACACACATTTATATCTGAAAAAGAATCAAATTGCTGGCAGGCTGCCAACACGCCGTTCCACGTAAGGGGTCAGGAAGCAGGTCTCGTGTGCGGTTTGAAGAGTCCAGTTCCGCACACCATGAAGGACAGCCTTAGCGGCTGGAGGGAAAATATGCCAATAAAGAGGGGGAAAAGTGTCTGGGTCCCTATCAAATATATTACAATTTAGCCTTAGAAAACTGTATTTCTCAGAATAGTTATCACTGAGAGAAGACCAAAATTAAAGAATATTCCTTACAAATTACAGGGCTATTAAAAGTCATTAGCAATAATAAAAAAAGACGTTACACAGTTAATCTAATAACAAGTATATACAGGGGCGCCTGGGTGGCTCAGTTGGTTAAGCGCCCGATGACTGATTTCAGCTCAGGTCATGATCCCATGGTTTGTGGGACAGAGCCCTGCTGGGGATTCTGTCTCCCTCTCTCTCTGCTCTCCCCTGTGTGCACTCTCTCGCTCTGTCTCTCTCTCAAAATAAACATTTTTTTAAGTATGTATAAAAAGTGAATTAAATGTTTTTTTTTTAATTGCAATAACTTTATAACATGCCTTAAAGGTCTATCCAAGTAGAGAATGGGAAAAGGAAGTTCACAAATGAAAATAATCTGCAGAAAATGATCTTCGATTCCCTCTTGGTCAACATGTTGCGCACAGTAATTCCACAAATATTAACTGAGTAACATGTGCCAGGCACTCTGCCTTGAACACAAAGATGAATACGACACATAAACCCAAACTAAGAGAGGTTCTAGAAGATAAATGGCCAGTACATACCCTTCAAAAAGATCAATGTTACTTGATTAATTAGCCTTGCATCCAAAAAGCATACTGTCTAGTGTCATGTAACAACAGAGGCAACTTACATTCAAAAAATACAAACAAAAACAAAAAAAAACAAGCTTGGGGCGCCTAGGTGGATCAGTCGGTTAAGCATCAGACTTCGGCTCAGGTCATGATCTCGCGGTCTGTGGGTCTGACCCACGTTGGGCTCTGTGCTGACAGCTCAGAGCCTGGAGTCTGCTTTTGATTCTGTGTCTCCCTCTCTCTCTCTCTCTGCTCCTCCCCCACTCATGCTCTGTCTCTGTCTCTGTCTCAGAAATAAACAAACATTAAAAACAAAGCAAAACAAGCTTTGACTGGGTGTCTATATCTGTAATTCTGCTCCCACCAAGAGATGAAATGCCCTCCAGGCCCAATTCCAGAAATGTCCTGTCATACCTGCTCTGATATGCCAATCAGTTATAGCCATATCTTGGCCACACTGCTCTCCGATATACACACTCTCCCATCCCGAAAGCTAGCTAGCTGGCTAGCTATTTATTTATTTATTTATTTATTTATTTATTTATTTATTTATTTTACCAGAGTTACTTGAAATATTCTATTTTAAATCTACTTTTGATCCTTGGTCTTTTCAAACTACTGTGATTAGTACCATAGTCCATATAATGCTCTGAACAACACTGGCATTCAGTAAATAACACACCAGCCTTACTATTAAAGAAAAATAATAAAAATGGAACAATGAACCTAGATTGTAGAAATCGTTATTGACCACAGAATTGCTATGACACTAAAAGCTATTCTACTATAAAAGGCCCTCAAATTATAAAATATGCAAATTACCTTTATGCAAGAGATGTACCAAATATTCTAAGACTCAGAGTGCTTAAAAATATTCACCCAACTGGGATGATTTCAGATTAAAGAAAATAAGGACTGTGTAATTATATACACTTACCTTGACAAATAGAAAGCAATCTGTGATTAGAACATAGCAATTAGTTACAAAATGCTTCACATGGATTTAATTACCCATCAGTCTACATGTAGCTTAATTACTTTTATCTCATTGCATCAGTAAAAGATTTCTGCCTGAGGCAACTGCCAGTCATATATTTATAAGGCTTCTAGACTTTACAGTGAATACATTATAACATTCAGGCGAATGTGCTAAAGTTACAGTTACAGAGGCATTCTTAATTTTGAACCAGTTTTAGCTCATAAATATCTCATCACTTTCTGAGAGTCGACAACCATCAAGCATTGGTTCACACTGACAGTGTCACCTTTTGGCTAAATAACATTGTTGACATAAACATCACCTCTGTTTATTCTAATCCTGTAAGATTCAGAAGGAAAGACCAAACAATTATCTTACTGCCCCAAGGCAAATGGCACTATATTCTCTTGGGTAGACACTTAAATTCAGAAAGGAGATGACCCTCCTTCAGGATAGATGAAGAAAGTCCTTTCATTCAGTGCTACTCTGCTGATTTTATGTTGGAAAGATGGTGGTTTCATGGGATGGATTTTTTGTGACCTAAAGTGGGAAGTATGGTCTTCTATTTGTCTCTCCTTAGGAAGACGTATATAGTTTTGAATTCGGCCAACCAAGGTTTGATTCCTAGTTCCTCTGACTCAAGTTGACCTGGGGATAAATAATAATCAGTTCACATAATTTCCCATAACTATTAAATTCAATAATAATTTAAATTCAGTCACACAAAAAAATATCTCGTAGAGGGTCTGGCTCATAGGAAGTGAATAATGCAAGTTAACACTGTTGGCTCGGTTCCCCCAAGAGGAGCTTGTGAAGAGTATAAGAATTTGTCAGAAGAAGGCATCTCTTTGGAACTAGGTAGAAACACTCTCCCATCATTTTTAGGGGAACATTTTTTTTTAACATTTATTTATTTTTGGGACAGAGAGAGACAGAGCATGAACGGGGGAGGGGCAGAGAGAGAGGGAGACACAGAATCTGAAGCAGGCTTCAGGCTCTGAGCCATCAGCCCAGAGCCCGACACGGGGCTCTAACTCACGGGCCGCGAGATCGTGACCTGAGCTGAAGTCGGACGCTTAACCGACTGAGCCACCCAGGCGCCCCTTTAGGGGAACATTTTTAGTGTTGGTTGGGAAATTAGATTCTCTAAGAAGTGAGAGTTGTCAAGACTGGCACTTGGAGTGAGGGGGATCTAGCCTCGGCCTACTTACAGCCATTGAAGAAACTCCCTTTTCTTAAGAGTAGAAGGTCTTTGGGCCAGACGGCATATTGTCGACTCAATTCACAGAGATCTATGGAAGCTTTCTTTAGGGACTACAAGGTATCAGGAATCCCTCTGTAATTTCCTTTTTTTTTTTTTTTTTTGACCTGCAGTTAGAATTTCTTCTGCTTAAGTACAAATAGAATCAACAAGAAATTAGGTCTCAAGTGCTAATGTGTTAAGAATCACCCAAAGCATGTTAAAAAATCAAGGGAGAAGGGTGGGCAAGATTCTAATGAAGTAGGTCTGAGATGTCTGAGACCATGTACCTTGGTGGTCCTGATAACCACACTTAGAGAAATGCTAGGGTAGGGCTCTGAGAGTATACAGAACAACTTACATACATTTAGTTACAAAATCCTAAAAGAGATTTTGAAAAAGATTTCACACCTTTACAAGACTTTTAAAGCTCCCTCCTTGAATTAACACTCACACTACGATCTCATATTTCTTGATTATTAATCCCCAAGAGGAATACAGGCTCCAGAGCCAAATGGTCTGTATGTCACCGTGCTGTACAGAAAGAAACACGGAGCTGGGAGAGGGAGGTATGGGACACGATGGCAGAGATCTTACGGCTATGTGTGGGTTACTGCGGCACAAAGAACTCAACATTGGAGGTGCATAGTGAATGCACGCAGATAATCTACACTACAAAATCCACCCCCTGAAGATTTTGTGAACTTGTGCTCCTTTATCTGTGAACTTCAAAGCAAGCTGAACACGGCAGTTGTGCAAAAAACATCTGGAGGTCCTTTCAGGTGATGGAACGTGTTGTGTTCACGTAGGTGCCTCTCAGCTCTTCTTGCAGTGGCTACCGAGGTGGTAAGTACTGAACTGGTATTTGCTAAGGGAAGGCAAGCGATGATGGGCAAGAAAGGAGGGAAATACTTCAAACATGAACTTTCTAGGCAAGAGCAAATTTCAAAACAAAAATGTTCCCCTATTCCTGTGGGTAGGAAATCGTTTCCTAGCAAGTGTTCTAAAGAAGATCGGATGCCACTGAGAAAAATACAACCCCCACCTTTAAAAAAAAAAAAAAGAACTTAATCGCACTTAACCCTCTTTAGGCAGCTGGCCCAAGGAGTTCTCACCCACCAATGGTAGAACAGCTTTGTTTGGAGACAGCCTGAGCCAGGACCACCAGCCGGTGGCCCCGAGATCGTTAATATCTCCCATGCCTTGTCCATAAAATGGGCGTAGGGACTTGGGATTGTTACAATTCAACAACAGCAGATTTTCCAGGAAAATTTTCCAGGTTGCACAGGACCTGAGACCTGGGGCGAGGCCAATGATCATATACAGTTTCTCCTCTAGGCTGAAGTGACTCCAAACTGAGTTGTAACTAGAAAACATTACATTGATCTTAATGAATGTATATCCCTGCTTATCAGGATAGCACAGAGGAACATGTTAGAGTAAGCTCTAGAGGCAAGCTGTATAAGAACTCTGGCTCTACCGTTTACTCGCTAGGTAACCTTGGGTAAGTTAACTACATGTCTCTGAGCTTAGATTTCCTCAGCTCTGAGATGGAAGAAAATTATACTCACACCTCACAGGGCTGAGGTCAAGGTTACATGAGATAACACACACAAAACAATTCCCATTCACCCGGCGCAGCAGAGTAAACAACAATGCTGGCAACTGTTATTATTATGCGAGATACTAAAGTAACAATGAGGGGATGTGGACCCATTCCAGGTCTTGACATGGGTTTTGTCTGCTGGACCAGGGGCCATTGCCTTTGGAAATTGGAAATGACAATATGTTTACTAAGGCATTTGAGTTACTCTGGAATTTCCATTTGGAGAAGAAAACTACTTCCCTGTCAGTAAAGTTACAATAAAAAGGATAATTGTGGCATAGCCTGTTCAGACCTATATGCAGAAATTGCCCCATTTGCAAATGGGAACTACCCAAGCACAGAAATAGAGCTTGATACAGGGCTTTAAAAACAATAAAGTTAATTAAAAGAAAAAAAAATACTTTTTATAGAGTTCAAAAACAAGTTAATTTTTCTCAAATTCACATTTATAGTGTTAACAGTCAAGGAGTTAAAAAAGCAATGAAATAAATGCTTAAAACCACTTCAACTGACTCCTCCTAAATAGCTTTCATTAGTTTGGTTTGAGTCTACTTTTTAACTCATTAAGTGTTTTTAAAATTAGATTTGTTGTTTTAATGCGGCTTTTCTCGGCACTTTTTGTCAAAAGCAAAGTCCAGAAATCACTTACACTTTTGACTCAGAAAGTCCAAATCGACTTGATACAGAAATTTTCTTCTAAACCAACTTTATGAAAATGAGTCAAAATTAAAAGGAAATAGAAACACAGTTTCAGAGTAGTTAGACAAGTACTAAACTCATATACCAGGAGCTGACACCCTAAAAAAAAAAAAATGTGTCAAATCTGAGCCTTGGCTCCTTGTATTCTGGAGTTCTGAGGAGCAGACGTGGACACGAGTTGGTCCCTAGATGATGTGACACAAGGAGCCTTCAACAGCCTGAATACACCTGCCACTGACCTCTGAGGTGGACAGTGGCACGTCTTCAGGGCTGGTGTCCACAGGCAAAAAGTAAAAATAAAAACAATAAATCAGCCCATGCCATGCCTGCTATAAAAAGAAGCAAACAAAAACAAAAAATACTCCCACAAAACCCCTACTTTGATGATTACAGAAATAAAAGAATAAGCCAAATAAAAGGCCAAAAAAAAAAAAAAAACCCACTGCCACTAATACAAAATACAAAAAGATTATTAAAAAATTAAGTAGCATCTGGGTGGCTCAGCCAGTTACGCAGCTGCCTCTTGATCTTCCGCTCAGGTCATGATCTCACAGTTCACGAGATCGAGTCCTGTGTGGGGCTCTGTGCTGACAGCCTGGAGCCCCCGTAGGACTCTCTCTCTCCCTCTCTCTCTGCGCCTCCCCCAGCTGCACATTTGTGGGCTCTCTTTCTCAAAATAAATAAATAAACTTAAAAAACAGATTAAACCAGATTAAGAGTAAAAGGAAACATCCAATCTGCCATCATTCCCTCCTCATGAATAACCACCCTTGTTAGAAAATCACTGCCTTCTTGACTAGATCTTACTTTTCCTACTTCTGCTCTTGCCGGGGACCATCTCTGCTCCTCTGGGTTCTTCCTTCCATTTCCCCTACATCGTACTGCACTGGAGACTATTATTCTTCCCTGAAGGCCAGCCTTTATTGCCAGAAGAACGGGGTGCTTTTATGTACCCCGTCCCCAAAGAAAACCCAGCAGACAAGTGGTTGCACACATTCGGGCCATCTGCCGTTACTTTCTGCTCACGAAAGTTATCCCATTAAGTTTGGACCTTAAGTCAACATTCTCTCAAAGTCTACTGGGAACCCTCCAAGTTGTCTGGGACTACCAGGATTTATTCGAACAAATGCCACAAGGAGGAAACGCTACATTTCGACCGCATCAGGTTAAAACGAGGCAGTGGGAGGCATCACTTTCACTTCTAAGACGGAGTGAATACTTGCTGGCTTCTACAAATACTATTCCCAAGCTAAGATGGAACTCGAGACAATATGCCCTAGTTACCGGGAATCCCGGACACTAGTTCATATGTATTTTGGGTTGACTCAATTTTCGTATGGAAACAGTTCATAATTCTTCTTTCAATTCTCGGTTCAAAACACCTAAATTCTAAAAGAATATTGGAAACCTCGGAGACAGTCTACAGTAGGAGGAAGGATTTTAACGGCAGTCCCTCCAATATTGCCTCACTTTAAATGTCATGTGACTTTGCTGGCTCTCGGGTTCTTCATCTGGAAAATAAGGAGATTAGATCAGGCTATTTAGCTCAACTTTTCTGCATTAGAGATTCCCTGTGACACTGATGGAAGTTAAGGATCCCCTTCTAAATGCAAGCCACATACAACATATTTCTTGATATATCAGGGGTTTCACAGAATCTTAGAAGCACATCTGTGGAAAAATTCCTGAACTACATTTTCAAATGTGATGCTATAGTCAGTGCGTATAACGAACCATTTTTGAAACTAAAGATGCATAATTTTTACTACTGGAAAATCAGTTTCTTCACTTCCCCACTTAACTGTTGAACAATTACCTGAAAAATAGACAAGTTTAAAGGGACTCTGAAATTATCAGGCTGCTCAAGGCAGCCGCACAGACCCATACATTTCATAAAATTGTAAAATAATCACTCTATCAGCCAAGGATGGTCACTATTGATTAGTAAGTAACTTAAGTACTCTAAGAGCCATAATTTCTCTGGCTTGAGGCTTTCAAAGCTCTTTCCAAACATGAATGAAATGGATGCTTAAAGCAACTGTCTCTGACAAATCAAGAAACAGACTCTTAACTGCAGAGAAGGAACTGATGACTGCCGAGGTGTGGGTGTGTGTGTGTGTGTGTGTGTGTGTGTATGTGTGTGTGTGTGTGTGTGGTGGGGGGGGGGGGGACAGGTGATGAGGATTAGGGGTGCCCATGTCTTGATGAGCACAGGGCCAATTGCATGAAAGTGCTGAATCACTATACTGTATACCCGAAACTAATATAATACTTTATGTTAACATTACTGGAATGAAAATTAAAAACTTAAAAAATATGCTGGAAAAGCAGGAAGAAAAAGTAACCATCTCTGAAACAGAACTTTCAGAGATACTCATTTCCCTTTTACATCAAGTGTTCAGTGAGAAAAACAGAATATGACTGGTTAGGAAGGAAGCATCTTAACTACCAACAGTCAAATGATACAAATGAAGATTAATAAATAATCTTCCAAGATTTTAATAAGCATTCACAGATTCAATTTTTATATTCAGGAAAAGAGAGTAGCTATTAAAAAGAGTAGCTTTTCCGGTGACTACCAAAGAAGGTCATGTAACTAAAGATGTACAGTTCTTCTAAAGTTTAATGAGAAGACACTACTCTGAGGGGAAAAAAAAATCACTACTGTTCCCGGATTCAGGCTTATTACTTACCAAGGCAAACAACAAACAGGAAAGCAAAAAAGCACATCCCTCCTTCAGGACACCTACGATACGACTCCCAATGTAATTGTCAAGTTCCAGAATGCTAGAGTCTAGGACCTATCTTCCTGCCCAGCACAGGTCAAAACTTTGATTTTTCCCTTTATTTTTGCTACTGTGGCTACAAATCGATGAGAAGGTAATATTAATGCAAAAGTGGTGTACTCCTATTGAATTATTAATAGGCAATACAACTGTGAACGTTTTTGCTCACCATTCTCCAGTGCCCTTGCAAACAGTTTTAAAATGGGAGGTGCTGAAGCATGAAGACGGGTTGCGGCCACTGCTTTTTGAAATCTCAGTGCTGGGAATTGGTGGAATTCTTGCCTCCTTGGGTTATTATCAGACATTGTGAACTTTCTTTGAAAGCAGACTCTAAATTCACAAGGGGGTCCCTTTCCTTCAATCAAGGAAATGTTTAAAATGACCCCCATCTGCCATTTTAATGTATTCTTCCCAAAGACTGCCATAAATATTTAATACAAGAGAGGCACTGTTTAAACACAATGAATAGCTTATGAAATTAAAGTTGGCTGACGGATTACATTGTGTACATAATAAACGGTAAATAATGACAAGGAAAATATGAGCAGCATTGCTAACCCTCTCTTGCTTCTCCTGACATTTCTTAAGGAATATTCAAGATACTTAGATGTGAAGGTCAGCTTAATTGACATCAAAGGGTGACTAAGTCTATAGAGTCATTCTATTTTTGACTCTCTATGTAACATCTTGGTACATTACCTCCTCAAAGAGTGCCTTTTGGGTTTTCCATTTCTCAGAAGTTTCACTTAGCCTGCCAACTACTTTCATGAACGTCCCAGAAGCAGGAGGAAAACCTTGTATCTAGTCCCTGGTTTCGTCCAATCTTGCACTCAAACAGGAATCAGCACCTAACACTAGCCTAGGTTACAGGAGACACGCAGTACAGATTTATTGGCTGAGTCCACACCGAAGTTCCCTCTCATCTACGGTTTCGCTTTCTTTGGTTGCGGGTGCCCGCCGTCAACCGCGGTCTGGAAGCAGATGGCTCTTTTTCTGACACGCCGTCAGAGTCGCTAGTACCCTAAGGCTACATCACAGTGCCTACGCCGCCGTCCACCTCCCTCTGTCCCGTCGCAGAGGCATGTGGTCTTCTCGCATCATCACAAGCAAAAGAGTGAATGAGAGTACAATCAGGCATCTTGGGAGAGAGATACCTCATCCGCGTAACTTTTATTACAGCATACTGTTAAAATTGTCCTACTTTAGTACTGTTGTTGATCTCTTGCTATGCCTGATACGTAAAGTAAACTTTATCATAGGAAAAACAGGGTACACCTAGGGTTTGGTACTTTCCACAGTTTCAGGCAGCCACTGAAGACCTTGGAATGTACCCCCCATGGAAACTACTATACCATTATTATCAGATGCAATTATATATTGCATTCAAAATTCCTAAGAAAAGACGCTCCTTTTCTTTCTGCTACTTTCACAACAACCAACCTGCATATTTTCTGCTCTCGTTAATATCCGCTTGTTCTTACAGAGATGCGGAACAGTTGGTACCTCTCCTCATCTCTAGATTCTTCTGTTTCAGTCAAACAATTTCAATTTCTTTTAATTTTTCTGAGAGGTGCTGCCCAGATGTTTTCCCCTGAAGGGTGAGTGCCAAGCTTCAATTCTCTACGTAAACAACTCTATATGGTTCAGCATACTATGTATCTATTGATATTTCTGACAAAACCACCCACAGTTAATTTAGACTCTTTTATGCTCTTGATGTTTATCCCATATTGATGCCATGCATCAGTATCCTTTGTATACTTTCCATTCCATTTATTAAATAAAAATGCATTATTGTTCCAAGCTAATGATATTACCTGTAGAAAACAATCCTCGGGCGATTAAAGGAGCTCTGTAGGGTATCTTTCAACACGTGTGAACTCAATTTCCTAAAATTCTTACAGTAAAAACATACTGGAAACTGTTAAGACTTTCATTTATCTCTAGGTAGCTAATGTTAATTTCTTTCCCATTTTTATAGAGGCCATCACTCGAACATAAAAGAGAGAAACAAAACTGATTGGCGGTATTCTTCAAAGGATCATTGTACTTACTAACCAAGAGCAATGGCTTAGTGTTTTGACAAGTGGTTGGGGCGGGTTCTAGTATTTTCCCAATTCTTACATTATAAGATTTATAGATATGTTTACTTAAAAGATGATTACAGTATAGAATGAAACCTTAGACATCAACATTATAAAATGCCTTTTTGTTACATATCAATTATATAACAATAAATCTGGAAAAATGTAACTACATTACAAAACGTACTTTTAAGGGGGAAAAACACAAAATATTTCCAAATAAGTATGAAATCCCCATGGTTATGACGTACATTCTCATTTGGATGTAAAATTATCCTCATTTAAGTATAAAAATCAATGCACCCTAAAATTTATTAAACAAGATGTTATAATTTTTTGCTGTTGTGACATTATATCTCATAGTAAGTACATTTCTGGACATCACTAATACAGTATTGATAATGTAACCTAGAGTGTTAACTATTTAACGTAACAAGTATGTTGACCAATTTTCTTTATTAGAATTTTGAACAAATACTTAAGAGTTTCTAGGAACATGCTTTCCCCACCAAATACTTTTCAAAATCACTTTTTCTTTTTTTTTTTTATAACTTCTAATCTGCCTTAACAAAACATTTTTAAGTTAAATACTACTCTACCCAATACTCTTCATGCCTAGTGCTCAACTTAAGACATACGCCTTAAACATAAGTTAGGGTATTCATTCATTTTACTAGATAAACTCAAAATAATATACAGATGCGGGGGCGCCTGGGTGGCTCAGTTGGTTAAGCAGCCAACTCCTGATTTCGGCATTCTCTCTCTCCCTCTCTCTCTCTCTCTCTCTCTCTCTCTCTCTCTCTGCCCCTCCCCCACTTGTGCATGCACTCTCTCTCAAAAATAAATATTTAAAAAATGATATACAGATGCAGTTTAAACTACAAACCAGCTGGTAAATGCTGGAAATTTCCTTGCATTATTTCGACTAACTGAAACAACCCATTTTTGTAACGAACAAAGGCTGCCTACAGGAGAGTTATCGCTTCAATAAAGTGAAGCTCCGAGATCCAATCCCTACTTCTCTCTTCTCAGTCCAGTGTTAAGTCAAATCTGATCCGCAGACTGCTGTTCTGGGGGATAAAGCACGCAACTGTTTGACTCAAACACGGAAATCCACATGGAAACTGAGCCGTCCTCAGTTTACCCAAGCCGTTCTGTCTCTGCAGCAGCTCGCCTCTGCCGTTTTCCACAGACTAGTGTGCACACGTGCACACACGCTCCTGGATATATAAAGACTCAAAACCTTCAGATGCTGTCCCCTCTTGATGGCTCCTGTATTTCTCAGGCGAGATCACTGTTTTAAGTTCCTCCCTCGCTCCCACACCAACTTCCCAGCCCTCGGGGATCCTGAAAGAGGGTGAAGAAAGAAAAACTTCAAAACTGGGATTTCTTTGTAGCCTAAAATACAAAAAAAGTTTTTACGGTGCTTCCTTTTGTGTCTGCATTTTGAATATGTGATTAATTATGGCAACTACAGCAGACCCTTTGAATGTTCTCGGGGCAGTGATTTACTCAAACACAAAGTCCTTCCCTCAAATAGCACCAGGGGATTTGCCTACGTTGGATAGGATTCTTCTCTCTGGCACCGCCTCAGAATGTCTGCCTTTGTCACTACAAAACCAGTTTGAATTTTGTTCAAATATCCTGTTATGCTTTATTCAAAAATATTCTGTGCTTTTATGTACGCAGCTCTGGAAAAATCTATCTGAGGCAATTCATTCCCAGCTACAGCACACAAATATATTATTAGGGCCTCTGGTTGCAAATCGGGCCCAGCATCTCTCAATATGAAAGGAAAAGTTGAAAACTTTTGACTTATTCCTGCTGCCTGAAACAGGACAATTGTAGAGCTATCTGCAATTATGGAGAAACTGGTCAAAGGGGGTTTAAATTCTCCACAGAGCATTCTCTTACTCATTTGCTGTTTTGGCAAATGAGTGTGAAGAATGGAAACCAGAGAAAGTAAAACTCAAATCTATGAAAAATTACTTCACCAAGAGGGAGTGAAATGAAGTGATTCTCAGTAGTCATTGCCAGCTGCTACAAGTTAAACAACCTGTGAAATCAAACCACAGAGTGGTCCAGGGGTTAAGAACAATTCTCTGAGGATGGGCCATGGGGCCATTCTGCTTAGACTCCATCACGTTCAGGATAAGTAACAATTAATGATTCCTAAGAAGCACACCTCAGGCTCCTTTGGTTTCATTTAAAATTACTCTGAAACATCACCTTAAAACAGACCTGGAGAGCACAGTCACGTAACCTCCCCAAGCTCTCTTTTCTTCACGAGATACGGGTAAACTATTTGCTGGGTGTTGAATGGCTTAAAAATCACTTATGTAAAGCATCTAACACAATGACTGGAGTCAGCACTAAATAAGTGGAAGCTATTATTAAGATTATCTTTTTATTTTTGAAAAAGAAATTGTGAGAAAGAAACTTGCAGTTCTATATGAGAGGGGCGTTAACTAAGACAGCCATCTGAATCTCAAGAAAAATGGGCAAGTAGCAGTTTGAACTCTATTATTAAAGTAACACTGCCTCCTGATTGCCACACTCCTAAATCAATGAGTCAGTAATTCTTTACGTAAAGGGTAAGTGAAATTCTCAATATGAGAATAAATCTGCTAAACTAAGAGTATCTGAATAACAATTTCATAGGTACGTAGTTTCTGGAAGAACATTTTCATTGTAAGTGCCTTCTTGAGGGACGCTGCTCACCAACTATTAGAAAATTAGTATCATTGTTTTAATAGTAACCAAATGGAATTGTGGATGGGAGTACATAATCCTAATAACAATGATTTTGATTTAGTCACTCCTGTATATAGTTGACTACCTGATTCTCTGAAACTTTTTAAGACTTACAATCTTAGAAATAGGACAAAGGGAACTCAGAATCAAAAAATGATACTGAAACCTAAAATCTTCTAAAACCATCTAATAATTAATTACATATACTTTAACTTGTCAATCTGACATGAGTCTAAGTAATTCTAATCACTTCAATGACTTTGATCCCTTACCCTCAGCGCATTGTAGGGTCAGACTTTATCTCGAACTAAATCTCCACTCCGCAGTTATGGGCCTACATTTCTAGGGCTAGTCGAAAAACCGCTATCATTCACTCAAGTTTTGGAGCGTAGGTCTTGCCCTCTGCCCTGACCGGTCACTGAAACACAGCCAGACCAAATTTCGTCTAAGAGCCCCAACGAGATGTTCCATGGTGCCAGGTGAGAACGGAGAGCCTTCAGCTTTTAGTTGTAAGCAACAGCAGCTGCTTCTGAGTAATCACACAGAACACGAGTTTATTAAAAGGATATTAAGAATGAGGCTCAGGGCGCCTGGGTGGCTAAGTCAGTTAAGCATCTGACTTGGGCTCAGGTCATGATCTCGCGGTTCGTGAGATGAAGCCCCGCGTTGGGCTCTGTGCTGACAGCTCAGAGCCTGGAGCCTGCTTCGGATTCTCTCTGCCCCTCCCCCACTCACACTGCATCTCTCTCTGTCTCTCAAAAATGAACAATCGTGAAAAAAAATTTAAAAAAGAACGAGGCTCAACATTAAGCTTCTAGGAACGATGCATGACACAAAGCGAAGAGGCCTACTGCGAAAGCAGTCCCTGTTTCTGCTGCCCCAAGAACAACAGCCTGGGAGCCCTGGCACCTGTGAGGGAAGGCCGCCACGCTGCTACTCCCACTGACACGAAAGGGGCCACGGTTGGGACACGCCATCCTCAAGCAGCTCACTCTGGAGCTCGGCGCTACTGGAACCTAGGTCACATTTCTGGCTCTCCGGCAAAGGAGGGTAGTTTTCTGAGCTCTGTCTCGAGGAGGTGGTTTTCCCAAGGTTGGGAACATGCTAGATTATGGCAAGACCGTTCAACAGGTGCTGGGCAGCCAGAAAATACAACGAATGCCAACCGTACAGGGTCATTAATTGCTAAAACCACATAAACACCCACATAAAGAAAACGAATAGTCTTTATCCCTTCATCCGGGAAAAGAGACATTTGTTTTAAAGCAAATAACAAAACTGTAAACATTGCAGACAAATATGGTTTGGCTACAGCAGTGTCTCTAATCATGATTCAAGTCCACCATGAGTAACGAAGACGAAAACTTTACACGGTTCCTAACTGCCCAGTGCTGACATTTCCTGTTATCCTTAACCTACGCAAGTCGTACAGGCAAAAAAGAAGCTTTAGACCCTGCGATGACTTCGGTCACATGTTGGCTAATTCTGTCACCCTCATTCCTCCCTTTCCTTTCCCCTTTAGCAACTCAAGGATTACTGACAATTTTGTTTTTGCCCAGTTCCCACAGAAAACCACTGCCATCGTTAAGCATTTGTGTAAGTAAAAGCACTTCTGTAATATGAACACTTTGCTCTGACTCAGAAAGTGCAGAATTCCAGGATCCGATATACACAATATTGCTACTGGCCGATACGAGAGTGTAAGAATGTTCATGAAAACTAAGCACCGGCATTCCTGCTTACCTCAGCCGTCACATATGGATAAACACAATGAGGATGAGCTGATCACTGTTTCTTAATGCTCCATAACACAGCGTGACTCTATGTGGCCTTCCTTACGTAAACCGCAGGTAGGCACAGGAATATGAGTAAGTAACAAGACCAAGAAGTGGGAGTAAGAGAATCATCACTTCCGATCTTAAGTCCAAAAACAAGCAATATGCATTCCTATGCCTTAAAAATGATTAGGACACACAAAAAATTTCACAGTGCCTTATATCTAGGTAAAATTATAATTTAAGCACATTTTATTCTTCCTTGTGCTTTTGTGTGTGTGTCCGTGTGGGCAAGAATGAGCCTGTTAGGGAAGAAAACGGGTAGGTGTGTTTCTGGAGTACAGTCCCCCAAATGTAACTTGTAATTATATCTTCCCCTCCCCAAATTAATTCAGTCAAGATTAGGACTCTCATTTCCTTTTAAAAATAAATATTTTTTTTATTTTTAAATAAAAGTATTTAAAAATAATACTTTTGCAAGCATGTATCCCAGAGAAAGTTTTCAATCAGGTAAAAGCTTCTGATATTTGAAAGGCATAATCAACCCCTTTTAAAATACGTGTGAGCAGTGAGAAAGCAAATTCTCTCACCGTTCCTTTTCAATACCATATTAAAACTACCGGTTAATGCAATAAGAAAAGGAATTAAAAGGCATATAGATTAGTAAAGAAAAAATAAAACTACCTTTGTTCACGTTTGTTCACAGACAACATGATCGTCTATGTAGAAAAGTCAACAGTATCAATGACAAAAGAAAAACCTTCCTGAAATTAATATATGATCATAGCTATGCTACAGGACACAAGGTCAGATTTTAAAAAACAAAACAAAACAAAACACAGCCATCAATGAACAAGTAAACTTTGGAAATAAAAATGTGTATGACTAACCAGCAAATCACCCACAAACTGTTTCCAAAGTTTATATGCAGAAACACAACATAAGGAATAGCCAACATGGTACTGAGATTTTGAGGCAAAAGATAAAGAAGACCAGCATAATACTGAAGAAGAACAACAGCGCGGGAGGGTTTCAAGACCTCCTAAAGCTGCAGGAGTCAAGTTAGTGCAGTATGAGTAACAGAACAGATAAAAAGAGCAATTAAAAAAAAAAAATACAGAGCCCTAGGCCTACATTAATTAGCCAACTCATGTTTGACAAAGGAACAAAGGCAATACAATGGAGAAAAGATGGTCTTTTCAACAAATGGGGCTGATGTCCACTGGATGTCCACCTGCAAAAAAACGAATCTAGACACAGTCGTTACATTCTCTCCAAAACTTAAAACAGATCACAGACCTAAACGTAAAATGCAAAACTATACAACTCCAAAGAGATAAAAAGGAGAAAACCTAGATGACCTAGCATATGTCAATGTCTTTTTATTTTTTGATGTTTATTTTCAGAGAGAGAGAGAGAGAGAGAAAGAGAGAGCGAGCAAGGGAGGGGCACACAGAGAGGGGGAGAGAGAATCCCAAGTAGGCTCTGCACTGTCATCACAGACACCCATGTGGGTCTTGATCTCACCAACCGCGAGATCAAGACCTGAGCTGAAATCAAAAGTCGGATGTTCAACTGAGCCACCCAGGCGCCCCTGGCAATGACTTTTTAGATACAACATTCAAGAAATCACTGATAGTTGGATGTCATTAAAACTAAAAACTTCTGCTCTGTGAAAGACACTGTCAAGAGAATAAGAAGGCATAGATTGGGAGAAAATATTTGCAAAAGGCATATCTGAAAAAGGACTATGATCCACAACATACGAAGAACTCAACATTTGACAATAAGAAAATAACCCAAGTGGAAAATGGGCCAAATACCTTATCAAATACTTCACCAAAGCAGACAGATGGGAAACAAGCACATGAAAAGATGCGTCACATCCTATATCATCGGGAAAATGCAAATTAAAATAAATGAGATACCACTGCACGCCTATTAGTGTGGCAAAAATCTGGAACACGGACAACACCAAATGCTGGTGACAGTGTGGGGCAACAGCAACTCTCATACACTGCTGGTAGGACTGAAAAATAGTACAGCCACTTTGGAAATACGCTTGGCAGTTTCTCATGTGACTAAATATACAATTACCAGCAGTTGTGCTCCTTGGCATACACCAAAGGAGTTGTTTGTGTCCACACACAAACCTGCACACGTTTCCGTGAGTTTTATTAATAAATGCCTGAACCAGAAAGCAACCAAGAGGTCCTTCAGTAGGTGAATGGATAAATAAACTGTGGTACATCCACACCATGGAATGTTATTTAGCCCAAAACAGAAATAAGCTATCAAGTCATGAAAAGACATGTGGGAACCTTAAATGCCTATTACTAAGTGAAAGAAGTCAACCCTAAAGGGCTGCATACTACGTGATTCCAACCAGGTGACATTCTGCAAAAGGCAAAACTCTGCAGAGGCCAAAAGGATAAGTGGTTGCCAAGGGTAGGGGGAAATGGGGGAAGGGATGAATCAGAAGAGCAAAGAGGATTTCTAGAACAGTGAAAATACTCCTATGATAACAAAATGATGGATACATATCAGGATACATTTGTTCAAATCCACAAATGTACACCATCAGTGAACAACAATGTAAACTATCGATATGGGTGATAATGACGTGTCAATGCAGGCTCATCAGTTGTAACAAATGTACCACTCTGGTGGGCATGTTGATACTGGGGGAGGTTGTGCATGTGTGGGGACAGTTCTAACGTCCTCTCAATTTTCTTGTAAACCTGAAACGTCTCCTAAGAAGAAATGAAGACTTTTAAAAAGATGGAAAAAGATATATAAACACTAATCAAATGAAAGCTGGAGTGGGTATAAAAATATCAGAAAAGGTAGATTTCAGAAAA
Organism: Prionailurus viverrinus; assembly: GCF_022837055.1. Taxonomy (NCBI): domain Eukaryota; kingdom Metazoa; phylum Chordata; class Mammalia; order Carnivora; family Felidae; genus Prionailurus; species Prionailurus viverrinus. Next base: position 8,314,077 of record NC_062565.1, read on the forward strand.
AGTATATTACTAGAGATTGTGATACAGAAAAAGCCATCCCCCATCCATGATCAAAACTCAGCAAACTAGGAATGGAAGAAAACTTTCTTAACCTGACTTACAGGGCTTACTTTCGGAATGACTCACAAAACAACTGCAGTGTACGTGATATTTAATGAGAGAAGCTGAATAATTTTCCACCTAAGAGACTATGAATAAGTCAAGGATATTTGATCCACTTCTACTTAACATTCTACTGGTAGCCCTACCTGGTACTGTAAGGCAGGAAAAAGAAACAAAATGAGAGAGGGAAGAAAAAGCATGTACGTGCAGACAGTACGACAGTTGTTAGGGGCTGAACTGTGCCCGCCTCCCCCACTCCTCCATACACATGTTGAAGTCCTGACCCCAGCACCTCGGAATGTGACTATCTGGACACAGGGCATTTGAAAAGGCGACTGAGGGGCGCCTGGGTGGCGCAGTTGGTTAAGCGTCCGACTTCAGCCAGGTCATGATCTCGCGGTCCGTGAGTTCGAGCCCCGCATCAGGCTCTGGGCTGATGGCTCAGAGCCTGGAGCCTGTTTCCGATTCTGTGTCTCCCTCTCTCTCTGCCCCTCCCCCGTTCATGCTCTGTCTCTCTCTGTCCCAAAAATAAATAAACGTTGAAAAAAAAAATTTTTTTGAAAAGGCGACTGAGTCACTGTGAGGTCTTGAGGGTTCGACCAAATCCAACCTGACTGGTGTCCTTACAACAGGAAATCTAGACGAACAGGTGCCAAGGGTGAACACACACAGAAGAAAATCCCATCTGCAAGCCAAGGAGGAAGGATCTTGAACCTGTAGCTTCAGAACTGTGAGGAACAACTATGTGCTGTTGAAGTCACAAAAATATTAAGTTAAAATTCTAAAACATGTGGTAAAAATGTAACTCTGAGCAATTATACAGCAAATATACACGGTACTATAAACGTTTACTTCCTGATCAGTTCAATGAACGTAAACTGAAGCCTGCTGCTTCTAAGACATTTGACTGTATTGTTTGTCCCACTGTATGAATTATTACCAGAAGCCCTCCCTTCAAAAAATTATGTGACCGTGTGTAAACCTACCTTAGGACGAAAGTATATAGAAAGTATTTTTTTTTTCAACGTTTATTTATTTTGGGGGACAGAGAGAGACGACAGAGCATGAACGGGGGAGGGGCAGAGAGAGAGGGAGACACAGAATCGGAAGCAGGCTCCAGGCTCTGAGCCATCAGCCCAGAGCCCGACGCGGGGCTCGAACTCACGGACCGCGAGATCGTGACCTGGCTGAAGTCGGACACTTAACCGACTGCGCCACCCAGGCGCCCCGAAAGTATATTTTTAAAAAGACACAAACGGACTAATGCTCTTAGAAGACTTCAGTGACACCCTTCTATAGAAGCACAGCATCACAGCTTCATGTTTTCCATTAATCAGACCTAAAAGACAAATGTCCTTCTAAATTCCACTTGATTTGGACCTTGTGAAAAATCCCAGGGAAGTGCCCTATTTCGTCCTTTGGAGATAAGGTGTCAAATGCCTGAAGCACATGATTTTCTACAACAGTCCCTACTTTCTGCATCTGGTGGTTCCCTACAAAAAAACCCTTTCACTAGCCTTTCTCCTCACTGCCTTTCACCACCCACCGTGTTCACCACAACTTCAGGCTTTTACTCCATGTTCCCTCTGCCTCTCTGCCCACCTATCTGCCATTTTCAGTGACTAACATCTAAAGATCTTTCAGTCCTTCTTTCTTCCTTTTAAACAACTTGTAACATTTGAAACGGTTCATGATTCACACAGAAGTTACAAAACTAGAAGAGTCCCCTTGAGCCCTTCACCCGAATTCCCTGAATGATACCATCTTACACAACCACCATATCAACGACCAAAACTAGGAAAAGTGATGTTATTACAATCCTACTAACTCAACTATACGGCCTTATTTGGATTTCACCAGTTGTCAATGAACTTACTGTGGGTTTGTTTGTTTGTTTGTTTGCTTGTTTTTTGGTGGGGGAGGGTTCTGTAAGTTTTACTGCATGTACAGATTCATGTAGCCACCAAAATAGCACACAGAACTGCTTCATCAAAAACCTCCCTCATGCTCTCCCTTTATAATCATGACTCCTCCCATGCTTAACTCTTGGCCACCCTGTTCTCCATTTCTGTAATTCTGTCATAGACTCTCATAGTATGTAATCATTTGATTTGTTTTTTAACTCAATGCTCAATAATGCTCTTGAGACCATTTCATATGTCAATACTTTGCTCCTTTTTATTTCTGAGCAGTAATCCATTGTATGCATACACCTCACTTTGCATATCCATTCACTTATGGAAAGACATTTTGGTCATTTCCAGTTTGGAGTTATTACAAAGAAAGTTGCTATGAACCTTACTTTACAGGTTTTTGTGTAAACTTAAATCTTCATTTCTCTAAGCTAAATACCCAGGAGTGAGACTACAGGGTCATATGTTACCTGTGGTGTTTAGGTGTCAACTTCCCTAGCCTACAGTACACAGCTGTTTGGTCAAGCACGAGTCTAGACGTTGCTGTGAAGGTATTTTTTTAGATGTGGTTAACATTTAAATCAGTAGACTTTGAGTAAAGCAGGTTATCCTCCATAACGTGGGTGAGTCTCTTCTAATCAGTTGAAAGCCCTGAGACAAAAGCCTAAGGCTCCCAGGAGAGGAAGAAATTCTGCATCCGGACTGCCTTCAGACTCAAGACTGCAACACTGACTCCTGCTGGAATTTCCAGATTGCCCTGCAGATTTCTGACTTGCCAGTGTCCACAATCATGTGAGGCAATTCCTTAGAATCAATCAACCAACCAACCAATCTGCATATGTGTGTATGCATGTGTATATAGATGTGTGTGTGCGCGTGTAACTAGTTCCACTTCCTGGGACAACTCTGATACAGTTCCCTAAGACTGGGAAGTAGGAAAGGCTGTCTGTCCTCATCACTTCCTTTTACTCTTTTCCCCATAGTTAATAATCTGTGATTTTCAAAATAGAAATCAACTTGTAATAAATGAGTACATTTATCAGGTATCTGCATATTGGCTAGCCTAGGATTAAGAATTTAATGGAGATTTGGTAAATATGATGTGAGAACAACTTACTGTAAAGTCCATTAGTATTTCAGCAACCTGTAAGAAGGGATAAAACAGACTATCCTATCTCCAATTTTACTCACTGTGGTAAACTAAGTAAAAAACATGTTCAGGCATATTATGTGAGTTTGGAGGTGAGCAATACCTTATATATATAAACGATAGGCAAATTTCGTCAGAGTAGTACACGAGCTTTGAGAAAATCTACCCATTAAGGACGTAAGGAAACACTACTAAAGACTTTTTAGGGGGCTCCATGAAACTACAGAAAAGCTTATACGTTCTACGCAGTAGAAGCAGAGTATTTTGAGAACCTGCTTTAAACAGTAGTGTTTTAGAAAATGATGCCAGACTAGATAGGTAATGTTAATATCTAGGGGTGCCTCAGGGGCTCAGTGGGTTGAGTGTCCGACTTCCGCTTGGGTCATGATCTCGCAGTTTGTGGGTTCGAGCCCCGCATCGGGCTCTGTGCCGACAGCTCGGAGCCTGGAGCCTGCTTCGGATTCTGCGTCTCCCTCTCTCTCTGCCCCTCCCCTGCTCATGCTCTGTCTCTGTCTCTGTCTCTCTCTCTCTCTCTCTCTCTCTCTGTCAAAAATAAACATTAAAAAAATTTAATATCTCTGACAAGAAGACAGTCATTAACAGTGTCTGTTAAGTTCTAGGCACTAAGAACATAGCAATAAAGAAAATATTCACCCCAAATGCTCAAGGAATCTATACTAGGCTGGGCCGGGGCAATGGGAGAAAATGAACAAACATATAATAAAGATATTGTGATAAATTCTTATGAAGAAAAGTAACAAGATAAGAAATGAAAAGATGGAAGCATGGGTGGTGGTAGGTGTTACTTTGGAGAGGATGATCACAGAAGATGCTCCTAGAGGGTGACGTTTAGGTGAAACCCAGGAGTCACCCCCCACAAGAGAAGATGGACAGAGAGTCTTCAGAAACCTACTAGTAAGGTTGATCCTCTGTTCCCCTATTCGACCACTTGAGTCTCCAGCTTATTTCCTGCTTACTGGGCTATCCAGGTTTCGTAAGGTGCCTCTGACTTAATTCTTGAACACCTGCCTCATTCAGCTCTCTCTGAAAGAGAACAGGATCCCCACTGCTCATGTATCTAGACTCCTGCATGTCTGACCTCGTTTAGGAACTGAAGGCCTGACCAACAGACCACTTCCCCAGTAAAACTACTCATCTGTTGGAACTAGGGGACCAACTTCACCCCAAGAGAAGCTTGGCCCTTTCCCTAAGGACTCAGTCCAAAAAAGCCTGCTGCTTCCCCACCCAGGCCAGGAAAGTCAAATCGGTTTAAATGAACTCCACTTCACATGAAGGAAAAAGAAATAAGCACTAGTGAATAGAAGGTGGGGGGCTAGGGGGAGAAGAACACTGGAAATTTTATGAATTTGAATAAAATAATAATAAAATGGCCTAACTGCCTCCTGGTAAAAACCAACAGCAGAAACGGGAGCTTCTTCATTCGCTTCCAGAACCAGATGGCAGTGGATCACGGGGACATCGATCACCATGTGGGAGAAAAACGCAAGAACTATCAGACTATTGGGTGGTCCTCCTCAAAGGAAAGTTGTCAGATCCATCAGACTTTGATCTCTCATTCACAGAAATAGCCTGGAGAAACTTCTCCACCCTGTAAAAATAATAAATCTCAGAAGCCACACACTCTGCAGGCCAGAAATCACCTCTGGTGAGAAATCTCCTTTTCCAATGTAGTAAGCAAACATTAACTGTTAAAATGCGGGATTAGAAACACTACAGTGAAAACCCGAAGGAATACAAGTCTGCACCACAAATGTCAGGGGTCGGAAAAGATATAGGAAGTGGAGGAAGAGGGAGGCAGAACCTATTACTCCACACGTCAGAAAGACTGTCTTGCCAGCAATCCTTCAGGGAAACGGGCAAGCACTAATAAAAATATAAAACCCAGAGATTACATTTGACTATGTCTATTTTGTTCAAGGGTAAAACACAGAGAGCATAAACAAAAATGTCTGTAATGATATGAAAACCTTACTTGTATCAAATTCTTTCAATTCTTGATAAAACTTATAAACTAAAGACATTCTGGGTGACCCTGTATACATAAAAGATGACTGATTCACATGCACACAAGTGAAATTAGCATGTACACCAAAATATATAATTCTAGGGCAAAAACAAAGTCCAACACAATAGCCTCCTTTCTCTCATCTAGTTTTTTGTCGAGTTATATCACCAGCTAGCATCTCTTGTCTGATAGTAAAGAACAGTGCTTGGAACCAGATGACTTGGGCTCGATTTTCACTTCCACCCCTTGGTAGATACTATTTGGTTGTGCCAAGACAATTTCTCTTACGAAGCTTCAGTTTTCATTCGTCAAACGGAGGTGATCAATAGGACCTAACTCACTGGTTGTCTTGATGATCAAATTAGATAATACACACGGAGCATCTGGCAGATGATAGTCACCCTGCAAAGATTATCATTAAGAATATTTATACACATATACAGTCCGTATTTATATGTTCCGCACATTCTATATTCCTATGTTCATACATGTTGGTAAATGTTCACCTCTTAATCAAGGACATGCTGTGTCGGCTGGGCTAAGTCATTTAATCACCCTGAGCTTCTGCTTTTATATCTGTAAAACAGAGATTATGCAATTTGTCTAGCCTACATTCTACAGATTGTCCACACGAAGCACAGAGTTCAACAGCCCAGTTTCTGTATGGCTATGTTTATTAGTTTTCCAGAGTTAACGGAACAAAGTAGCACCTGGCATGAACAAAAGAAAGTCCTGTTCTCTAAGACCAAGATGTTGGGATGGTTGGTTCCTTCCAAGATCTGTGAGCAAGAACATGAGACCACTTCTCCTCAGCCCTGGTGGGTTGCTGGCAATCTTTGGGGTTCCGTGGCTTGCAGAAGCATCACCCCGATAGCTGCCTCCATCTTTACGTGGCATTCTTGCCACGTGTCTGTCAACAAAAATTCCCCTTTTTATAAGGACAGCAGTCCTACTGTATTAAGGCCCATTACTTCTGTGAAGACAGCATCACCAAATCTGTCAGACTCTGAGGGACTGGGGCTCAGGACTTCAACATATGAACCTCCGGGGGACACAACCTAACCCGTTACACCATGCTTCATCAAAAGAGCTTGGAAATCAGGAGACACTTAAAGAGTCTGAGGCGGCACCTACATTTTAGTCCAAGAGAATTCTAATTTATAGACACCTGTGCCAGTTCAAATGGTAGTTTCTGCAACACAAATCTATTTTCCCCATAGGGAGGACTGCCAGAGAGAACATCCAGTTAAGTGTGAGTTTCAGGCAACAATGAATAACTTCAGCATAAACATGTCCCATGATCCTCTGGTGTTTTCACTTACTAAAGCTGGCTCTCTACCCACTGTTGGGTTGCTGGTGCTCGGCCGCACTGAGCTGGGCTCTCAAGGTCAGGCAGCTCTGCCTAACCTTTCCTGACAAGAAGGACCCGTGGTACCTGTTATGCACACAGAGTCCCAGGCTCCACCCCAGACCCACAGAATCAGACCCTCCATGAAGAGAGTCTGGGAGGCTACAGGTTTAACCCGCAGCCAAGCTGAGTCTTACCAAAGACATTTGGGAAACACTGGATGTGAGGAGGACAAAGGACTGTGGATGAGCTGTTAGAAGAGCTACAAGGAAGAATGATAAAACAGAAACAAAATCTAGAAATAAAGAGCTGAGAATAATAAACATTTTTCTCATTTAGAACATGAGGATGTAGTTAATAGGAGTAGGTAACCGCAAGTAATTAATGCTTACCTCCGGGGGAGCTGGGAGTGGGTATGATAATGGTATTAGTCAGACTGTTTTCTTCTGGGCGTTTCCTGCCAGGTATAAGCCTGCTAAACCCAGAGCGCCAGGGACCAAGTCCTCCACTTGGAGGAAACGAGGAGCTGCTGGTCTGCCCGCCTGGGACCTTGCCTTTGGCTCTGCCTGAGACCTGCCCAGGACTGTGTGCCCACTGCCTCCCGGGCACAGGGAGATCATCTTTCTCCCTAAAGTGGGGAATCTGCGGGCAGAACTCTACCTAGTTTGTGGGTGGTCTGGGTGCAGCTCAAAGTACTGAACCATGTTTCAAACACGGAGGAAAAATATAACAAGCATAAACCAGGGCAAATGCCACATTAAAATAAAATCTGTGTTTTAAGTTGATTTAATGAAGCACCTAAAGCATTTAAATATATCTCACTGACAGCACAGGAAATAATAGCTTAGATATGACTACAGGCCTTTTTAAGAAAAGTGTCATTCGTTTACAAAACTTAATTGTAGTGAGTAAGATTTCTTTCATTCTAAAAGCTGCTGAACTGTGATATATCCTTTGGTCAATCTGACCCGTTTTTGGTCCCTTCATCAATTCTGATTACCTAATCCCAATCTGTTCCTGTATTAGATATTTGGGGATGATTTCTGAGCTCTGCGTAATTTGAACTCTGTCCCACGGACGCTTAAATTCAACAAGAGCATTGTGTATATATCACATCATATACACAAATCACACACGAGATACAGACACGCACATTTTCATCACGCTACAGCTAACTGTAGCTTTTGGACTTTCACTTACAGCGTCTGACTTATTATTTCATGTACTTTTATGGGAAAAGGATGCAGTAACAAGGGGGGAAACAACCGGAAAGTTTGAAAATTTATTAACACAGATCCAGCATCTAATACCCATTCAGATATACTGTAGCGAGACATCCAAGGGTATAATTTCTGTGAGAAAAGTGAGTAATATTCTTAGGACTGCAGCACTATCACTGAAAATATAAATGAAGACTCCTCGTAGAAAAATACCCGAGACCGAAGAGTATTTAAATTTTAATAAAAATATTCTGTCACATTACAATTGCATTGAGACAGATTTCAGTGGAATCAGACTTAATGTGTAAAGCAGGGAATCTAATTCATTAGATTGTTGCTCAGAATAAAAATGTTTATTATATAAGTTAACTTCTTGCTAATTGGAGGAAACCTTTTTTTCCTGAAGGACATGGGAATATCTGAAGATGGTACAATGCTGCTTAGTGTTCACATACATTATTTCTTTTCATCTTCATGAATAAAGAATGTAAGGACGGGAAAATTAAATATTTATATCAAGTCACATAGCTGGTTCATGACACAGCCAGTATGAAAATCTACATATACTGATGTCTAGTCGAGCGTGCCTTTTCATTTGGTTACCAATGAAGATTCAAGAAGGGATCCATCGTAATCATTCAGTTAAATTTGTATTTATAATTCCTATGTATCTTATGACATTTTTAATCGATACTAAATATTTTCAAGTAATTATACTTAGATTCATCCAAATCTAATAAATACAGACAGTATTCAATTCTTATTTAGTTGATCTTACATAACCCAGTCGTTTGCCTTCTAGTGAAAAATACATTAGCCTTTCTCTTGGCTCCATTCAACAATTCCAGTACGTGAAGTGCTAACTTTTAGGAGCCCCTGCTGTTCAGATTCTGTATGTGATGGTTTGTTCTGTGTCCAACGGCCCCGCTAGAATCCTCAGATGGCTCTCCTCAGGGTGGGTCTGAGTTAAAGCCCAGGGAGGAAAGCACAGGAGATCTGGAAGCAGGAGAGAAGCACTACACTACACTCTAAACGAAGGTCGTCCTGATCGGAAGTGGGGACAGAAGAGGCAGAGACGCCGGCCGGTTCCGGCTCACCCTCAGTCTCCCCCAAGCTGCTTCCAGAGACTCTGGACGAGCAGACCCTGTTGACCAACAGCAGCCCGAGGCCCACCACCGAATGTGTGCTCGCAAACCCGCAGGGGCCCAGCTCCCCAGAGCCTCTAAGACCTTCCCCTTCACCGTCCACCGTGCTTGGCATCTGACTCACTGCGCCTCGGACCCCCGCCTGGACCCCCACCACCAACACCCCCCCAGCTCCCGCCACCCCACCCGGTGGAAGCCCCGATTCCTGTAATGAATCCCTTATCCCATAACACACAGTGGTCATGGTTCTCTGACCCCTTGACTGATACACATACCTACGAGACCACCATTGTGAGAGGATTAGCCTAGGATTTCCGCCCCCCATTACTATTTTTGTCTTCATAGTCACTTCTAAGTATACATTTCCTAAGCCTAAAAGGATTTATGTTTTCATGACAAAATAAAGCAAGCCAAACTCAGCACTGTGATATGAATACACAGGGGCTTTAAAGTTTCATGTCTTCCTTGTGGGGGGTGGTGGTAATAAGCACTTTCAAACGAACCATTTTCTGTTCGGAAGCACCTTTGTTACCAGAATTTTCTCTTCTCAGCTGCTGGTGCAAGTAAGTATATGGAAAATACAATCATGATTGAGCGATCAAACTAAAACATATAGGAGCAGGAAATCATCTCATCTCTTCCAATAAATCTACGAGGGCACTATAAAAGCAGCACGGCTAAAAGAGGGAACATCAAGCCCAATCTCTGAAGACTTCTACGACGACGCCTAGTACTAACGCTCAATTATAAAATCTCAAAGGAACTTGGCCTGAGTAAAGTAATGAGTGTGCATTTACCAACTCCAGCAGCACTTTATTCGAGAACACATCTCCAAATAATGATGCCTGGCAAGATTAAAGGAGATAGTGTTTCAAAGACTAATATCCTTAGAAAACCTTTGAAATAAAAATTAAGATATTCAGCATTAATGGGTGTGTGTCTCGAATCTGTCCATTTTTCTCCATCTTCATTGCTAAGGCACTAGGTCTAACAACCACATGATTTCGTCAATAAGCCTCTAACCTGGTCCCTCCACTCAACCTCTGGACCCCAGCAAAATGTTCTCCACCCTTCCAGTCCTCATCTTTTAGAAATGCAAATCAGATGATGTCATTTCACTGCCTCAAGCCTTTTGATAAAACTTCCCATTGTTCTTAGGATAAAGGTCAAAATCCTGAATCTGTAACCATTTATAAAGGTAAAACTAATCCAGAGTGTTACAGGTAAGGTCAGTGGTCACTCTGGGTGGGCGACTGAGGCAGAAGAAACTGGTTTCTGAACTGCCAGGTATGCTCAGTTTCTTAATCTCGGTGCTGGTTCTGTGTTTCAAGTTTCTTGCTTTCAGACTGTGAAAATCAGGAAACTAGACCCTCAGGATTGGTGCATTTTTGTGGCACACATGTTCCACGAGTAAAAGTATTAGAACAAAAATCCCAGGGAGGGGAAGACTGCAAATAAAGGTAACAGTCACCAATAAAAACCCCACCTTCCTATCTGTACAACACTACAAGTGCTACTTAACATGCGTAGCTCTGAGAAAGCAGTCGGTTCACACACTAGTCCGCCCTCCTTCCCTCAGACCCACCTACGCCGAGCAGGCACTAGTGAGCCGGTCATCTCTGCATTTCAAAGGCAACCTCAATGTTCATATTTTAATCCATGAGCCCAAATGGACATTCCCTCGCAAGGAATATGAAGGAGGACACACACACCCCACCGATTTTCAGGAGACGCCTGCAACCAACACTACTGTAAATTACACAAACCCTTCAGGATAATGACTTTTCATTTAATTTTAATATTTAACTTCCTGGAAAAAAAACCCACTACAACCAATGATAAAATATTCTATCCCATGTGCGTGAGTGATTTCCTTAAGGAATATTGTCCGTTTTCTTCCATTTTACAGCATGTGACTCAAGCAGAGACACAACAGCGAGATTATGAAAAAGAGAGTTTCTGTTTTCCTCTTTTACCAAGAAATCCATTAGCGAAAACAAGGGGATTCCACGAGGAGGAAGTTGGAAATGACTCTACCCTACAGGTGTTATTGAAAAGTGACAGTTCTGACAAGGGAGCAGATGTTTAGAGGGAAAGCTCTTTGAATAAGCATACAGTTAATGACACTCAGCCTCATCATTAAATTTAACAGCAGCCTTTTTCACTCAAGCACCCTATATATGATGTGCCACCAGCAAGATCTGCTCACGGTGCTGGTGCTTTAATTTGCATACGGCATCAGAGCGTGCGATATTTAAAGTGAAAACACGGGAGGCCATGTCACAGGGCTGATTAGGGGAGAAGCCTTGAGCTCCTCACAATTTACTAAAGAAGCGAGATCAGCACGGGAGTGTGTTACTTCAGCACTCGGGAGACTCTCTTTTAAATACAAGGTATAAAAAAACTGTTGTCATGGCACCATTTTACCTACTTGTCTTGGAAAACTGCTTCGGTATGATTCTAGGTACGTGTTTACTTCCCACCTTCCATGAGTACTGGGCCAAACACTCGCTGTCTGAGCAGCATGCCAAATTCGATGTGGGTATAAATTGAAGGGGGAGGGGGCCGCTTACGCTTAAGCTTCTGTGAATGAAAGTTACTGCAGGTAACATTTAAGGACTAGAATACTGAGAAGGTCAAGTCTAACTTACACTGTTCCCGGGGCACCTGGGTGGCTCAGTCGGTTAAGCGTCCGACTTCGGCTCAGGTCATGATCTCACGGTTTGTGAGTTCGAGCCCCGAGTCGGGCTCTGGGCTGACAGCTCAGAGCCTGGAGCCTGCTTCGGATTCTGTGTCTCCCTCTCTCCCTCCCCCTTCCCCGCTCATGCTCGCTCTCACTCTCTCTCTCTCTTTCAAAAAGGAAATACACATTAAAAAATCTATCAGTGCTTAAAGCTAACACAGCATGGTCATAAGAGGTAAACGTGTCACGTTGGCCACATCTCCCAAGCCTTTGCTTCAGTTTCCTCATCAATGAAATGTTGACATTGTTAACAACCTCGAAGGGTTATTGGGAGAATACAACTGAAATTAATGCAATGTAAAAGACTCATGGAACAACAGGTACCCGCAGTCACTGTATCCCTCGTAAATGGTTTTGAAAAGCAGCGTCATTCTGTTGACAAGATTCACTGTAACAGGAGCTGGATGCCCCCTGCCCTGAAAAGAACGTGCCGTGAGGAGGGTGAAGTGTGATGTGGCGGCCAGAGAACTGGAAGAGGAAGGGATCCAGGAGACCGTGTCTCGCTTGCATCGGATGCACTGGTTACAGAACGTGCCTCTCTTGCTCTCAATTTCTATACAAATAAAATGTGGAGTTGAGTAAGATCGTCTCCAAAGTACTCCTTGGCACCAGTATTTTGTATAAGGGGAATTCTGGGAGCCACATCTAATCTCACTCAGCATAAGTCACTCTAAGCCAAAATCTATTAGGAGGAAATTGTTTAATAAAGAGTTTCATCAAAGGATTATTCTAAATACAGAGACTTATGTTTATGAGAGTAAGAAAATATGTATGTATGATTGATTTTACAAAACATTATTTTATTCAACCATTTTCATGATGATATCATTCAAATACTGTTTAGTTTATCACTGCTCTCAGTAAGTATTCCTAATCCTACTGAATCCATAGTACTAAGGAAGAGACATTGGGTTTCCATGCCTTAGATTGCAAATGCCAAGGAAAACAGCCACTGATCAAGAGTAGGCCACTTTTGAACACTCACAGCATTTGTGTAAAAATGAGTTCGTTCCTAAGCAGAACCTAGGAAACCCTAACTAGGAGACCGCTCTCAGAATGACAGTCATACCTAAGTCAATCTGCTGTAGTCATTTTTGTCCAGTCTGCCAGTCTGCCTAAAAACTGCATTCGGAATATGCCGACTAGAAAGGAACAACAGGAGAGGCAGGAAAAAAGAGAGACAGAGACAGACAGAGACAGAGATATGGGCAGAGAGAATGCACCTGGAAAGACCAATACAGAGAAAGACAAGCAGGACAGGAAGACATATACGAATCAACAAGAGAAAATGACAGAGACACGCAGAAGTGAACGAAACAAAGCTCAGACTATGTGAAACAGTAAAAGGAGCCCGCCAAGTCCCCCGCTGCAGAACACAGGTGTCACGGGCTAAAACGTATCCAAGAGGAGCTGGGCTAGTCTTTCCCATCTGGAAGTAAATGAGGAAAAATGTGTTGATTAACAAGGCTGTACCCTAAAGAGCGGCTACATTTTCATGGAATTCTCTATAGATTCGGAAACTTAATTTCATCAATCCAGCGGACCTTGACTGAGTCATATAATCCAATCTTCAACAGATTGATGTATTAGTTATGAAACCATTTAACTGAAAAATGAATAAATAAACCACAAAACAGTAACAGCCACCAACATAGCCTCCCACTGTGTAGCCTCAAAACCACCAAGTGCTTTAACTAAGTATTTTTAATTATTTTATAATGGGTGGGGGTGGTTGATTCATGTTAATCATAGGGAAAAAAACTATGGACACTCACCATTAAAAAATTCCATACACTATAAAATGAAAATATGGGGCGCCTGGGTGGCGCAGTCGGTTAAGTGTCCGACTTCAGCCAGGTCACGATCTCGCGGTCCATGAGTTCGAGCCCCGCGTCAGGCTCTGGGCTGATGGCTCAGAGCCTGGAGCCTGTTTCCGATTCTGTGTCTCCCTCTCTCTCTGCCCCTCCCCCGTTCATGCTCTGTCTCTCTCTGTCCCAAAAAAAAAAAAAAAAAGTTGAAAAAAAATTAAAAATAAATAAATAAATAAAAATAAAATGAAAATAACTAAATCCCACTATTGAGAGATAACCACTTAGATATTTCAATCCAGTCTTTTTTTTTTTTTTTTTTTTATGCACAGAGACACCATTTCTTTCCCTAAACAATTGGGATAAGATTGTCCCTCACTATAAAAGTTGACTTATCATCTGATTATAAAAGATTTGGTATGGAGGAGACACAAAATTAAAAGTTATTTTTTGGAACACTTTCCTAACAGATATTTGTTTTCCTATAATGTGGATATCTGCTGTTTGAGGTACCTGCCTGTATCTGGCACCAGATTCCCAAGGTCAAAGAGGCAATGACATGTGGCCTCGTTCTCAGTCTGGTTTGGGGCAAGGTGGACAGCCGCCCCTTGGATCAATTCCCCCTAAGCCTGCGTCTTCCCACCCCATGAGGACTCTTCATTTCAACTGGAGGTCAGGAAACACAGTACCCTTCTTGTAGGGCCCTTTCTGACTCACCTCATTTGTGAACAAATCTCCACAGTTGAATCACCTTTTTTTTTTTTTAATGTTTATTCATTTTGAGAGAGAGAGAGAGAGAGAGAGAGAGATTGATTGATTTAGAGTGCAAGCAGGGCAGGGGCAGGGAGAGAGAGAGAATCTCAAGCAGGTTTCATGCCCGAAGAGGGGCTCAGACTCATGAACCGCGAGATCATGGCCTGTGCCCATATCAAGAGTTGGATGCTTAACCGACTAAGTCACCCAGGTCCCCCACAGTTGACTTGTCTTTAATTAAAGGGTATACAGACTATATACACTGGGGTCTTCTTGGAAACCAAGGCTCAAGCCAACAATATAAAGTAACCTACATTGTTTCCCCCTCTTTTCTCCAGACTCTGGGAGACTGAAAATACTGTACCCGCCTTCATCCTTGCTCACCCTTTATATCTCGGTTAGTTTTGGTCTAAGAAGGTCGTCTTTTCCATAAAGAGAATGTCTCCTGTGCAAAGCTCGGTGTCTGACACTTTAAATTAATCGTCCGGGACCATTTCAGATCAATGTAATTAGTGTAGGAATCCTGAAAACAACAGAACTTAAAAATTAGTTTCTGAATTATTAGATACATTTAGCCAAGACAGCCCCACTTCTCAGCACTCTACCTGGCAGGTCACATCACATACTCATCCATTAAACGTCAGTTTCAAACAGAATTTTTTTTTTCTTTAATTCACTTCTACCAACAGAAGTTCCAAGTCTAAAGTCCTTTTTATTTTCCTTTGGAGGTAGCAGGTCTGAGTAAAAAATAATTTCTGAGACCAGCCTCTGAGTTCAGGAATATTTGAACCTGATTGAGTTGCACATAATATAGACTCCCAAGGCCACAGCTCTCTGAGAAGACAGGTTTATTCCGAGAAAGTTAGAGAATCATCATCCTGGTGATTCCTCCCTCCCCCACACTCTGTATCCAACTTGGTAACATCTAGTAGTCTCAATCTCCAACAGGGGTACAGGAGCCTAACTTAAATTGGGCTGTTAAGTAAAAAATAAAAGAACCATGTTAATTTGATAAGTTCACAAATCAAACCAACTACTTGTCGGCCACAAAACCCAATCCATGGCTTTCGTTACTGACTTACGGTATTCTCGACTCTTTATTTTATTTAGCAGTGGAAAACACTCACCTAAGCAATTGTAAAAATATGCATCTTATACCAAATGGACATAATGTAAATATTTTACTTACTAATTGTTTTTGCCGAGACCGTGTTATCTATTCTCCCACATCCCATTCTTAAATTTCATAAAATGACTACAAAAAAAAAGTTACTTCTAAATCCCAATCTCTTAATTTTCATCTTTCAGTGCTCCCCCTCACTCACTGCCCAGAATGCTGATTTTCCCGCGATACTGGAGTCCACACTTCAAGCGGCAGCCTCTCAGAAGCTGGATTGAAAGAGGGAAATAAGACTTTTAACTTCCTCAAAGGAGCCACTGGGTCAAGAAAGTAGAGGAACACGACACACATATTTCCACAAGGCAATCATGCACCCGAATGTGTATGTGGGCGCTGTAGTGCTTGCGTGAGGGTAGGTTATTATGGAAAGCCACTTCCTTTCTTTCCAGGAATGATTACGAACAGTGGCAATTAAAGCTAAAGTGACAGACCCCCCCCCCCAACTGCCCACTTTAGACATTACTAGAAAATTCTGAAGTATCCTACAGGAAATGATCAACACAGTGATGCTAAATACGTACTGAACGAATGCATCAACCGTCTGTCTAGTCACCTATGTATGTACGTATCATCTTTATTTTTAATTTTTTTAATGTTTATTTCAGAGAGAGGGAGAGACAGAACATGAGCGGGGTAGGGGTAGAGAGAGGGAGACACAGATTCTGAAGCAGGCTCCAGGCTCTGAGCTGTCAGCACAGAGCCCAATGTGGGGCTTGAACCCATGAACCGTGAGATCATGACCTGAGCTGAAGTCAGACGCTTAACCAACTGAGCCACCCAGGTGCCCCACCCCCCACTTAAAAAAAAATTTTTTTTTAATGTTTATTTATTTCAGAGAGACAGACAGACAGACAGACCGTGAGCAGGGGGAGGGGGAGAGAGAAAGGGAAACACAGAATCCGGAGAAGGCTCCAGGCTCTGAGATGTCAGCATATGTATGTATCATCTTACACGCATAAACACACATCCTTCTGATAGACATTTTGTAATTCTAAATTCTAAAAGCGGATAGCTGAGTAAGAATGTGGGAAAACGGAAATACTTACGCATGGCTGGAAGGACTGTATAAGATGATTTAGGTAATATCCAGCAAAGTTGAAAATAAACATATTCATTAACCCAAAATTTCACTTAGAGATAATATACCCTGAAGTAACTCGCACATGTGTGTGCAAGGCAGTAAGTGTAACTACCACGTTCACTGCAATTCCACTGTGTGTCACGGGAAATAGCCCACACGTCCATCACCGGATGAACGAACGAAGTGTCCATGTATTTAATGGAACACTACAGCTATTACAATGATACATGGACCAACACGGATAGTTCTAGAACACAAAACGTTGACTGGGAGGAAAAAAGTTAGGAAAATATTTGAGTATGAAACTATTTTCTAATGTTATAAACTTACAAAACACACACATACAGACATGAAAGATAAACACCCAATTCTTGACAGCAGTTACTTCTGGCAGAGAAACAGGAGAATAAACCCTGACAGGAGATGACAGGGACTTTCATCTAGAGAACGTGACGATACTAACATTTGATCATTCTCTGTGGAAGATTCACCAGTACTGCTCTATTGCATTATGTATTTTATGTGTTATTTTTGTCAAAACTAAAATTAGGAAGTACACAACTTGGTGTAAAAATAAAAAGAATTGTCATCTCTGCAAATCAATGGTTTACCTCTATAAATGTGGGGTCAGTTACTACATGTGTTACACTCAAATATGAAATAAAATACCTTCTTCAAACTTTCCTAAATGAAAAATCTCTGACTCAAAAGAGAGAGTAACCTTTACAAAGAAGGTCATCATGCACAATTCTTTAAAAAACAAACAGTTTAAATTTAAGACTTTTTAAAAACTTAAGGCATTAGTGTTTTTTCCCATGTAACTACTTGAAGAATTCTGTATGGCATGTTTGAAAGCATAGAAGGAAGGAAGGAAGGAAGGAAGGAAGGAAGGAAGGAAGGAAGGAAGAAAGAAAGAAAGAAAGAAAGAAAGAAAGAAAGGCAAAAAATATATAAAATGCAAAATCAGAGATTAATTCTCCCAATTTCTTTTTTGTTGTTTGTTTTTTATTTAGTGTGTGTGTGTGTGTGTGTGTGTGTGTGTGTGTGTGCGTGTGTGTGTGTG
Source organism: Prionailurus viverrinus (assembly GCF_022837055.1). NCBI lineage: Eukaryota > Metazoa > Chordata > Mammalia > Carnivora > Felidae > Prionailurus > Prionailurus viverrinus. The sequence goes on from NC_062565.1 coordinate 8,331,609, forward strand.
TGAGAGAGAGAGAGAGAGAGAGAGAGAGAGAGAGAGAGAGAACAGGGAAGGGCAGAGGGAGAGGGAGGAAGAGAATCCCAAGCAGGCTCCACGCTCAGCACAGAGCCCAACACAGGGACTGATCTCAAGACTGTGAGATCACGACCTGAGTCAGTATCAAGAGTTATTAGATGCTTAACTGTCTGAGCCACCCAGGTGCCCCTAAATTTTCCCAATTTCTTTTTTTTTTTAATTTTTTAATGTTTATTCATTTTTTTCAGAGAGAGAGAGAGAGAGAGAGAGAGAGAGAGAGAGAGAGAGAGAGAATGATCAGGGGAGGGGTAGAGAAAGAGAGAGACACAGAATCCAAAGCAGACTCCAGGCTCCAAGCTGTCAGCACAGAGCCCTACGCAGGGCTCGAACTCACAAACTGGGAGATCATGACCTGAGCCAATGTCAGACATGTAACCAACTGAGCCATCCAGGTGCCCCTCCAAATTTCTAATGCTAGCAATTTTATCACTGTTGATTTAGGAAGACCACCTGAATGGTATGGTAAGAACAAAAGAATTTTTGTTGAAAATCCATACTGATTTACAAAATAATACTTTACTGAAAAAGTTAGGCTGATTTTTGTTAAAGAATCAAATAGTTGAGCTCAATAATACCCTGATCTGCAAATTTATCATCAAATTGACTCCAAAATAGCATTTTCAATACTTAGTAGACAGCCAATAAGCAAATTAACTACCAATATCCTTGACAACAGTTGAATTCTCCCCTTGATTAAAATGTACTCAGTACACAATCACATGTCAAGGAGTTTGAAACATGTTCCTTTCATATTTACATTTCATTTCTGATCCCATCACTTGAATGCTTTGACAAAGACTGTATTTGTTAGCAAGAAATTATGTTCATTTCTGCTCTAGTAAGAAATGTTCAAAGTTCTATACCCAATCTTTTTGCTCACATGCTACTATACCATTCCCCCTCCTCCTCCTCTTCCTCACGGTCAACGTCATCAGTTCTGTAGCACTTGGCCTGTCGCTAAGCCGTCTCCATACATTTTTTAATTTGATTCCCACAACAGCTCCGTGAAGTTAGTTCAGTCATTATCCTCACTTTGCAGACAAGCAACTGAGAAGAGAGACGTTAAATAACTCATCCAAAGTCATACAGATTCAGCAAATAGGACAACAGTGATTCACCTGACTGCAGAAGTCAAGTACTTGGAACCATTACAGCATCTACATACTACCAAAGAGAAAACCCTGGAAACAATAAAGATGAATGCAGCTACGTACATGGCACAAAATTAGGCGATTTGGCAAGTCCGCTTTAAAGGGGACATTATTTTTCCCCCAGGGTCGGGCCCTCCCCACTCTAATAATCCGGCCTCAACATTACCTATGTCCTTTACTCTCGATCGCAATTATTGAAAAACAATTGCTACAAGCATGAGATCGAAATTGAATATGCCAAGAGCCACTGAGTTACCAGTGTCGAGGCAGGTGCATTGAACCCTATGGTTCTTTTGCTCTGAGGCAAGCCAAAGGCCGGCAAACGCCTCACTGGCAGCAACCTGAATGCTTCGTGATTATCTTACGGACTCCAGTCAGAATACCAAAGAATTTAGTACCTGATTAAGATGTCCTAACGTGCTCCTTTTGTGATGCCAAGTCCCAAATATCAGCTATTAAAACTGAGGCCGCACAAAGAGCTGCATATTTGGGATCATTCCAGACCCACCCACAGGGTAATGCTATTCTGCTTTCAACAGCTGCTTCTCCTCACCTGAGGTGAGGCAGGTGCAGGACAAAAGAAGCAAAGGACTGCACACCTGCTCCCTCACATTCAACTCCGGTGAATCAGGACGGCTGACCTCTGTGAGCCTGTCGCCAAGAGCAGATGTTTAGTGGAACACCTGGAGAGTCTCATCCACTTGACTTTGCCTCAGCTGAATTTCGCTCAAAGTGCCCAAAATGATGAGACTCTATTAACACAGATGCTTAAGGCAACTGCTTCCTGAAAGTCTGGTTTGTCTAGAAAGACCCTGTCAGAAAATATGGGGACAAATCTTAGGCCAAGGGAGACATGGCTAGTTCGTACGCGGGAAATAACATCTTAGATCAATTTTCAACTAAGAACTGCTTTACGCGGGAAATAACATCTTAGATCGATTTTCAACTAAGAACTGCTTTACTGATTGATTCTGGAGGTTTGTGCAGATGAAGAAGGGTTTATAAGCACATATGGTAACTTTTTACCTTAAAACTTTCAAATATATACACAAGTAGACAGTATAGTATAATGAATTGTCATGTACTCATCAACCAGCTTCAACAAACTAGAACGCAGGGCCACCAGTCCACAGCCCCTCTCCCACACCCCACATCTAACCCTGCCATGGATTTGTTTTTATGTTTACTTATTTATTTTTGAGAGAGACAGAGGGAGAGGGAATGCCAAGCAGGCTCTGAACCGTCAGCAAAGAACCCAATGTGGAGACTGAACCCATGAACCGTGAGATCACGATGTGAGCTGAAGGCAAGATTCAGACGCTTAACTGACTGAGCCACCAGGGGCCCCCGCAATTTTCTTTTAACTCTTGTCATCTGTGAGGTTACCCATCCATCTCTTTTTCTTCCTACCATCTCTCCCCCCACCCCCTTCCCCCGGACCCACCCACCACTTCTTTATGAAGAAACTGTCTTTGATTTTGTCAAGTTTCACACATGTGGACTTGACTCAGTGCATCCCTGAAGGGGAGTTTAGCATGTCCCCGTGTCTTCTGCATTACTTCGTCAAACTTGAGTTCAACTTTTGGGTAAGGTTTCCTCATAGGTGGTGATGTGGGAACAATTCTTTTTAACCGAGGTACACAAGAAACATAGGTCACAAAAATGCTAACAAAGAGGAAAGACACAAAGCAACAGAAATTCGAAGGATATAGTAAGTTAAAGTAGGAAAAGGGAAAGTAGGAAAAACCTCTCTGGGGGGTAAGAATAAATTTTAAAAAGGAAAACAGACAACCACCTACAAGGAGGTGAGCCCCTAACCACGCGGGAAATAAGCAGGATGGGCAGCGAAGCAGTGGAGGATAGGATGCCTGACCCCACTCGGCATCGCCTTCCCTGTTCCGCACAGCACGGAAGCGTTACTGACGTGCCGAGAACAGGCCGCACCAGGCCCGTGGTCCTGCTAACAAATGATCCCATCAGAGCTCAAGCTGAAGCCTTCCAACCCCTCTGCAGCTCAAGATCGCAAGTGCTAGACAGCGGGTAAGCAGGTAAGTCGAGGAAAGACTGAGGCACGGGACCACCACCGCACCTCATTACTATAGCAAACTCCTTCCCGCCCTTAACCCGTGTTGGAGCCAAGTAAATTACCAGGAAAGACAGGGGCTCTGGAGCCAGAATCTCTGGGTTTCAAGCCTGACCCTGTCACTGTCTTTCTTTGTGACTGAGGGCAAATCATTCTTCTTCTCTGAAACGGTTTCCTTACCTGTAACATGAGATAACAGCAGCTCCCACTTTTGTGAGCAATGAACAGGGGAATTAATACAAACAGAATTGACAAGAGTGACCGGAACAGTCACTGATATTCAATAACATCGCATATTGTTTTTAGTTTTTTATTAATTTTTGAAATGTTTATTTATTGGGGGGGGGGGGGCAGAGATAGAAGGAGACACAGAATCCCAAGCAGGCTTCAGACTGAGTTGTCGGCACAGGGCCTGACGTGGGGCTCGAGCCCACGAACTGTGGGATCATGAACCGAGCCAAAGTGAGAAACTTGACTGAGCCACCGAGGCCCTCCTCCTACACTGCTTTTATTATTGTCATACTGAATTAAGCGACTGCTGGTCACCACTAAGGCTTACAAGAGTACTTCTTGTCTAACACCTTTACCAACAACTGAAAGCAACGTTTCCCAATTTGATACGATTTACTTGAAGCACTTGTCAAAAGGACAAATTACATGATCTCCAACCCTCCCCACTGAGGCAGAAATCTCCAGGAGGAGCATGTAGGAAATAAACTTTGAACCAACACTGCAGGTAATTCTTGTTTTGAGCAATGTAAAAGAAACACTGTAGAGCTCAGGGAAGAAAAATTTGGATGTCACCAGAAGGTTATGAATACAACTATATTTTCTGTCAGACTGCTTTCAAAGTTGCAATGGACATTAATAGAAAACTGTGATTTTTCTAATTCCTGAAAATATATCAGATTATCTACTGCACACTATTTCGTCCATATATATTGCTAAGCATTATTATGTTTTTTAAACAATTGCTTCCAGGGCGCCTGGGTGGCTCAGTCTGTTAAGCATCTGATCAAGTCATGATCTCACGGTTCATGAATTCGAGCCCTAAGTCAGGCTCTCTGCTCTCGGCGCAGAGCCCGTTTCGAATCCTCTGTGTCCCTCTCTCCCTGCCCCTCCTGTGATCTCTCTCTGTGTCAAAAATAAATAAACATCTAAGAATAAATAAACAACTGCTCACAATGTTCCAATCTGGGCACCAACAATTTTGTCATTAGAGAGGAAGTTCTGGAGAAAGGAAAGCTTCCATAAACACCATTTCTGCATCTTGCTTAGACTCTACAAATTGATAATTAAGCAATAAGAAACATCAAGCAAGATGTAGCTTCAAGCGCTAGTTATTCACATACACAGTGAGTACATCGTACAACATCAGGCTGTAACTGCCCAAGGCCAGTGGTGACAGTGCCGTGACACATGTCATTGTTGTATGCCACTGCGTGACTATCGTCGAAGCTTATAAATTTTTTCTTTGTATCATTAACCAGAGTTTATTTGATGCAAATTTTACATAAAATGAAGGCACAGATTTTAATGGAGTTTCGGCAAATACAACCCAAAACTCAGGGTACAGACCATTAGCAATCCTCTGAAAAGTAAACCTATTACCTATCGATCTCCACTACTCCCTCTCCCTCCGCATCCCTGAGGCAACAAACATACTGAGTACTTCTCCATCATAGATTGGTCTTGCCTGTTCTAGAGTTTCACAGAGATGGAATCACACCCAGTGTATTTTGTGTGTGATGCTTCTTTCACTTAGCATGTTTTCTGAGATAAATCCTGGTTATTCTTATTCATTCCTTTTAATTGCTAAATAATATTCCCTTGTGTGAGTAAATTACACTTTGTTTATCCGTTCTTCTGTGGAGGGACACACGCACCACTTCCTATTTCTCTGGCTATTATGGATCAAATGGCTGTAAACATTCTTAAGTCTTTTGTGGCCATTTGTTTTCATTTCTCTTCAGTCAAATGGGAAGAAAGGCTGGATCATCAGGACAAGCAGACATTCTACTTTTATAAGAAACCATCAGACTTCTTTCTAACTGGTTGGGAACCCCAATTCCCGCTATGAAAATTCCAGTTTCTCCACATCCTTTCCAACGTTTAGTGTTGTCAATCCTTTAAATCCTGGCAATTGTACTGAATATACAGCAGTATCTTCTTGTCATTAGAATTTGACGACTCATGATACTGAACACTTTTTAAAGGACTTACTGGTCATTTGTAGGTCTTCTTTTGTGAAATACCGATTTAAATCTGTGGCCTATTTTATTATTTTTTAATTAATTTTTGTTTTTAATGTTTATTGATTTTTGAAAGAGAGAGCACAAGCGGGGGAGGGGCGGACAGAGAGGGAGACACAGAATCCGAAGAAGGCTCCAGGCTCTGAGCTGCCAGCACAGAGCCCGATGTGGGGCTTGAAGCCACGAACTGCAGCTCGAAGCCACGAACCGCGAGATCATGACCTGAGCCGAAGTTGGACTGAGCCACCTAGGCGCCCCTGGCCTATTTCCAAATTTACTTGTCTTGATATCATTGGATGCCAATCCTTTGTCAAATAAATGTACTGTAAATATTTTCTCCTAATCTATGGCTTGACTATTCATTTTAAGTGTTTTTAATTCTTATTTTACACTTCAGTGACATTTATTACATTTATTACATTCATGCCATTGTGCAATTATTGCCACTGTGTATCCAAAGCAAAAACTCCTTACTTCCCCTCGCCCTCAGCCCCTGGTAACTTCTAACCTACTTACTGCCTTAATGAGTATGTCTACCGTAGACACTGAATATAAGTGGGATCATACAATATTTGTCCTTTTGAATTTAGCTCATTTCACACAGCATAATGCTTGCAGGGTTCATGCTGTACTCTCTGTCAGAACTTCATTCCTTTTTATGGCTGAATAATATTAAGTTGTAGGTATACACTACACTTTCTTTGCCCATTCATATGCTGATGGACATTTAGGGTGTTTCCACCTTTTGGCTATTGTGAATAATGCTACGGTGAACATGGAAACAAGTACCTGAGTACCTGTTTACAATTCCTTTAGGTATAGACCCAGAATTAAAACTGCTACATCATGTGGGAATTCTACATTTAACCTACTAAGGAAGACCCACATTTTACATTCCCACTAGCAATGTCTGAGTGTTAGAAGTTCTCCATGTTCTCACCAACACTGGTTATTTTCCATTTTTTTTTTTAAACTACTGATCTTGGGGCGCCTGGGTGGCTCAGTGGGTTAAGCCTCTGACTTTGGCTCAGGTCATGATCTCGCGGTCCATGAGTTTGAGCCCTGCATCAGATTCTGTGTCTGTTTCAGATTCTGTGTCTCCCTCTCTCTCTGACCCTCCCCTGTTCATGCTCTGTCTTTCTCTGTCTCAAAAATAAATAAACATTAAAAAAAAATAAAAATAAAAATAAAACTACCGATCTTAGCAGATGTGAGACGATATCTCAATGTGGTTTTAATTTGCATTTTTCTAATGACCAATGTTTTAAGCAGCTTTTCATGGGTTTACCTTCTTCAAAAAAAAAAAAAAATGCCTATCCAAGTCTTTTGCCCATGTTCTAACTGGGTCAACCTTCTGTTGCTGAACTGTAGGAGCTCTTCATATATTGTGGATATTAAACTCATCAAATTTATGATTTGAAAATATTTTCTCCCATTCTGAGGATTGTCTTTTCAGTTTCTTGATAATGTACTTTAATGCATGAAAGTTTTAAATTTTGATGAAGTCCAACTTCAACATCCATATTTTCTTTTGCTGCTTGTATTTTGGTGACATATCTAAGTCTCCACTGATAAATCCAAGGTCAAGGAGATTTATCTTTATGTTTTGTGCTAAGAGCGTTATTGTTTTAACTCATGTTATATATACCATGAGGCAAGGGTCGAACTTCATTCTTTCCATGTGAAAATCAGTTGTCCCAGTACCATTTGGTGAAGAGGCTATTCTTTCCTCATTGAATGGACTTGGTACCCTTGTTAAAAATTAGTTGGCCACAGGGGCGCCTGGGTGGCTCAGTCAGTTAAGCATCCAACTTCGGCTCAGGTCATGATCTCACGGTTGTGAGTCCGAGCCCTGCGTCAGGCTCTGTGCTGACAGCTCAGAGCCTGGAGCCTGCTTTAGATTCTGCGTCTCCCTCTCTCTGCCCCTCCTCTGCTCATGCTCTGTCTCTCTCTCTCTTTCTCTATCAAAAATAAATAAACATTAAAAAAAAATTTTTTTAATTAGTTGGCCATAAAATATGAGTTTATTTCCGGAATGCCAATTATATTCCATTGATCTATATATCCATACCTATGGAGATACACACTGTTTTGATCACCGTGATTCTATAGCAGCTTTCAAAATTGGGAAGTGTTAGTCTCCCAACTCTACTCTTTTTAAAGACTGCTTCAGCTGTTTGAGTTTAGGGGGTTTTGTTTGTTTTTGCCATTCCATGTGAACTTGAGAATCAGCTTTTCCATTTATGGAAAAGTAACTGTTAGAATACCAATAGGGATTGTTCTGAATCTGTAGACCGCTATGATAAAATTTATGGATAAACTGGCTATAAACATTCTTAAGTCTTTTGTGGCCATTTGTAATAAGGAATAAGATGTAATACTGACATCTTGATATTAAGTCTTACTATACATGAACACAAATATCTCCCATATTTAGGTCTTTCAGTATTAAGTTTTCAGTGTACAATTCCTTCACTTCCCTGATTAAATTTTTTCCCAAATGTTTTGTTCTTTTAGATGCTATTGTAAATGAAATTCCTTTCTCAGTTTCTTTTTTGGATTATTCACTGCTAGCTCATAGAAAACAACTGGTTTTTGTGTGTTGCCCTTGTCACCTACAACTGGTTTTTAGTGGTCCAGGTTCACTGTTTTGCATCGAGCTGCTGTCCAGATTTCCCAGCACCATTTGTTGAGGAGACTATCTTTTTCCTACTGTAAACTCTTGTTGCCTTTGTGATAAATTAACTGACCATGTATGCGTGGGTTTATTGCTGGGCTCTCTACTCTGTTCCACTGATCTCTGCCAATTTTTGTGCCAGTACCATAATGCTTTCATTACTACAGCTTTATAGTACATCTTGAAATCTGGAATTGTGACACCTCCAGCCTTGTTTTTCTTTCTCAAGATTGCTTTGGTTATTTGGGGTCTTTTGAGGATCCATACAAATTTTGGTATGATTTGTTCTAGTTCTGTGAAAAATGTTGATGGTAGTTTGATAGGGATTGCACTAAATTCGTAGATTGGAACATTTTAACAATACTGGTCCTTCCAATCCATGAACATGGGATATCTTTCCTTTTGCTTGGGTCATGCTCAGTTTCTTTCATTGATGTTTTAAAGTTTTCAGAGTATAGGTCTTTCACCTCCTTGGTTATGTTTATTCCTATACCTAGGTGTATTACACTGATCAATTTTCTATGTTTAACTTTGGTTAAACGGGGGTTTAACCATCCCTGTATTCCTGGGATAAGTCCCACTTGGTGATGGTGTATAATCCTTTCAATATACTATGGAATTTGATCTCCTAGTATTTTTGCTGAGGATTTTTGCCTCTATATTCCTAAAATTGGTGTGTAATTTCTTTTCTTCTAATGTCTTTATCTGGCTTTGATATCTGGGTAATGCTAGCCTCAGAGAATGAGTTAGAAAAAGTTATTTCCTCTACTCTTTAAAGAAAGTTTAAGAAGGATTGGTGTTAATTTTTCTGTAAACGTTTGGCAGAATTCATGGGGTGCCTGTGTGGCTCAGTCGGTTAAGTGTCCAACTCCTGATTTCAGCTCAGGTAAGACTGAGCCCCATGTCGGGCTCTGCACAGACGGCATGGAACCTGCTTGGGATTCTCTCCCCCATTCCCTCAGTCATGTTCTCTCCCTCTTAAAATAAATAAATTTTTAAAAAATTCTGGTATAATTCACCAGTGAAGCCATTGGTCTTGGACTTTCTTCACAGGGTGTAATTGATTTTTCAGTAAAATCCTTCTAAGGATTTCTTCCCATTGTGTTATTATACAAATTTTCAAACATACAGTAAAAGTTGAAATAATTTTACAATGAACCACATATAACAACCACCTAGATTCTGCAATAAACATTTCACTACACTTATTTGCCACATAACTGTCCATCTCATTTTTCATGCATTTCAAAGTAAGATGCAGACATCAGTACACTTCACTCCAAATATTTCAGTAAGTTTGTTATCAACTTCAGCTGGCTCTAGCTAGCTACATGTGGCTATTTATTTTTAAATTAGTTATAGTTAAGTAAATAAACTGATTAATTAAATAAAAGCATTCAGTTCTTCAGCTATATTAGCCATGCTTTAATGTTCAACAGCCACATGTGGCTAGTGGCTACAAAAACACTGGAGGAATATGTCATCATATTCACAGATTCTGCCTACATTTAAGGGGAGGGAATTACATAAAGCATGTAGAACAGAGGGTGAAAATCTTGGGGACCACATTTCAACTCTGCCTGCCACATGTGAGAAAGGGACAGATGCCTGGAATTGGTCAGACTTGTCTTGACTCCAATCCAACAAATGGAAAAATACGTTCATAGGAATGTGAGAAGAGGCACATGCCTGTAGCTCCAATTCATTTCCTCACTGCTCCATTTCCCGTCCAGCCACCTACTGACCGTTGGGTTTTGTCGTTTCCTACAACATGGATTTGGGAAGGTTCTTTTGGAGGAGTCATAGGTGAAGCCCTACGCCAATCTGTGCCAGAACTCATGTAATATTTGAACTATCTCATTTTGTCCATACCTCACAAATGATTGTAGATTTTTCTCCTCCAAAGAATGAGCCAAAAGAACACACAGCATATAAAACTTTCATCAGCAAAAGAGAAAAATCAGAGTGTAACACAAGAGACTAATTCTCACAATATGGAATCTAAATTCAGAAATTTTTCTTTCAGTTCTGAAACTTCTTCCTAATAACAACACAGAAACGGGCACTAACTCTAGAAATCAGAGGAAGCCATTATGAAAAGAAAATACAGCACAATAAATAGAGACTACGTGAAAATTGAAAACCGGTAAAGAAAAGCAGAAACTACCTTGGAAGTGTTCTCACAAAGATCTGCATGCAAATGTCTATAATGACTTTATTCATAATTACCAAAATCTGGAGACAATCCAAGGCCCTTCATCCACCTGGCGACCAGATAAACAAACTGTGGTACATTCATACTGTGGAATACTCTTTGGCAATAAAAAGGAATGAGAAGGCAACAGTAATGGACGAATCTCAAATACATTATGACAAGAGAAAGAAGTCAGACTCTTCAGTCAGGGCTACATACTGCATGATTCCACTCACAGGACATTCTGGAAAAGGCAAAAGTAAAGGAAAAGAACAGAAAACAAACTTGTGGTTCCCAGGGCCTGCAGTGAGAAGAGGGTCTGACGACAAAGTGACAAGGAGAACATTTCTGCAGAAGGTACAACAGTTTGGGACCTTGGCTGAAGTGGAAGTTACAATTTCCAAAAGGAATGACTTCTACAGTGCATACATTTTTTTTAAAAAGTTCATTTTAGAGGCAGAAACAGGAGATTTGAGATTACATAAAAATGAATTGAGGACAGACTTAAGAAATAAAACCGTAACAACAAAAACAAAAAAGTAACAGCAACGCGCTAGCAGATAGGAAAAACATTTCATGGAGAGCCATTTTACAAGTGGATATCAAAATGAAGAACAGAAATGATATGGTTGTTTACCTAGAACGCCCAAACGAATCAGCTAAAAAGCTATAGGATTAATAATTAATAAGAAAGTTCAATCAAGTGTCTACATAAATACAGCAAAATCAATAGCCTGCCCATCTACATGTGATAAAATTAGAAAATAGAACAGAAAAGGAGAGTCCATTCACAAGAAGAGTATGCTAACAGTAAAGTCTTCGTAAGGAATTTACAGGATACAGAATCAAAAATGAAGGTTTATAAATTTACATGCCATAGAAACAGAATATACGCTTATAAGTGAAGAAGGAAATCACATGCCAATGGAGAAAAGGTCTTTTTTCAGGTTTCTTGTAGTCCCGGGTCAGCAGCATCGTTATCAACTTGGAACTTGAAAGAAATGCAAATACTCAAGCTTTAGGCCATAGCTCTGGGGATGGGGCCCAGCGATCTGCGTTTTTAACCAGTCCTTCTGGTGATCATGATGTCCCTTAAAGTTTGAGAACCAAGATGCTGATGTTGCTGGATTAGGATCACACTTGGATGGGGGAGCACTGGTCTATTTAATGAATAATCAATTTTCAAATATGTTTTCAGACCCACATTACATATGAATTCAGGAGCTTAATGTATACACTGCATTAGTTATAGGCCACAGAGAAATGTATATATAACAGAAAATCAGTATTATTATAATATATTTATGCCATCTTGGTTTTATAGTGAAATACTGTACAAACTAGAAGAATTTAGTTTCTCTGATAGGGTTAAAAAAACATATGTAGAACTGCTTAGTATTACCTCACATTCCTACTCTAAGTATTCTGGAGCCCTTGGCAAGCTTCTTCACGTTGATGTAGAAGTGGATTAGTTATAGAAATGCCAATATAATAAAATATGCCTGACTGCTTCTTTGGGTGATGTGTAAAACACAAAATTTATTTCTAAATACATATACATACATACGTATGGATGTGTGTGTATATATATATATACATATGTATATATTTTACATATAAAATAACCCAACTACTAAAGTCACAACCTCTGAAAAAACGTAAACTACTATCTTGGCACACAAAACAATGTCTTCTGACAGGAGGATAATGGTGAGAACATGGCAGACAATCCCACTCATAAACACCCCGAGAGGCCCGAAGCTGAGGAAGAGGCAGGCAGATTTAAAATTCGGTGAAACAAAATATTTTTTGCATGTTTTTTATTTTTTTAAGTTTATTTATTTTGAGAAAGAGAGGAGAGAGTCCACACACGAGCAGGGGAGAAGCAGAGAGAGAGAGGGAGAGAGAGAGAATCCCAAGCAGGCTCCGCACTGTGAGTGCCTCATGCAGGGCTGGAACTCAGGAACCGTGAGATCACGACCTGAGCGGAAATCAAAAGTTGGATGCTTAATCGACTGAGCCACCCAGGCACCCTTTCAGTGAAACAAAATATTAAGAAAGGTCGGAAACAGAAAAAAGATAATCAGTATCAAATTTTCATAGTGAATTAAAAAACGAACAGTCAGGGTAAACCTTTTAGAGGTAAACCTTGACTGTGCGGAAAAGGCTCTCCATAAACTCTTGGTCGTCCTCTTGGTTTTGGTAGGCTGGATTCTCTTACCAAACACTACTCCGGGGTGTGGGCAGCAAAGAGCAGGGATCACTGAACAGAATAAGAACCAGAAGTTCAGGGAATCCGGGATGACTTTTACCACCAGAGAGGGAAGTAAAGTCAGAGGTGGTCAGAGGTGGAAAGTCTCAGAAATCCAGGAGGACAGGAAGGAAGTGCTGACGGAGAATGAAGTTTAAACTTCCAAACACTCAGTAGAGACCACAGTAAATCTGCCCCCACGACACACATTTCTGCTTCCCACGTGACTCTCTGAATCTCAGGTTCTGCATCTATCAGAATAGGAATAAATGTTTGCCCAAACAAGTTGTTCTGAAGGTTAAAGGTCCTAAAAACTGCTAAAGTGCCTTATATGTAACAGACAGGAAATATTATTGAGTTTTTAAAAATCATATATGAGCAGTTTTAAACCCAAGAGGTGTATTATTCTGCTCCTCCTGACCATGGAGCACCAATACTCTAAAATACCCAGTCGGAGACTTGTACTCCACCTTCCTCCTACTACCAATCGTTTGCTGCTTTTAGGGAGCCTGGCTTCATCAGCGGTGCTAGCGGCTTTCTGGCTCCTCAGAAATGGGAAGAGAGTCCACTTGAACATGAATCTTAAAACCATGCAGGTACTTCCCTATCCCCTCAGTGGTGAAACCATCACTGATGGGAGAGATTTGTTTAAAAATAAATCAATACATAGGGTTGTTACAGTTGGCTTTAAAGACTTATTGATTTAACGGTGAAGGAGTCCAAAGACCACAGTGTAAAAGCTGTTGCGCACAGGAACAGAGGCAGGGTGGGTCAGCACAGAGAGGGCTGCTGTCTGCTGTCTCTCAAGTCTGAGCCCCCACTGCATTCCACTAGCGAAACTTAACTCAATCTAAATGAATGAGATACGATATGGGATACCAACAACATCATCTAATGGTCTAGTAGCGGTGACAAGACATAACACTACTAACTGTAAGGCAAAGTGGAATTGGGTCAGATAGGGAGACATTTCTAGCAGGAGAAATCACTGCAAGAGATCCAAACCCAATGTGGCAATTTTGAGCTTGGCCTGAAAAAAATGAAGGAAACCAGGGCAACAAAGATCCATCATCTTGGTAGAAAAGCCTGACACACACATGGGAAAAGTACACGTAGGTGAGTGGGACAGGAGCAGCAGGAAGTGACGTGGTTAGGACGAAGGCTGGAAATTGGGACCACAAACGGCCTAAATCTCCAGGCTGAGAAGCTAGGATTATAACCATACAGAAGCAAACACACAACTTCAAATAGTCCAGGCTGAGTCAATACAACGTAAGAGAGTCAGCTTCTAAGAGAAGGATGCCTCAATTAAGAGTGACCCTAACGCACACACTGAAAATGAGAACTGAGCCATGAGTCATGGGTGGATGAGTAACACTAAGAAATGCACACAGAACCAATTTAGGGTCACAAACAGGTTCTCTGAGTTCACACTGATCTACAGTTAAGGAAGCAGAGTCAGGGCCAGCTGGAGTGATACATGGTGAGTCACTAGCAAATCAATGACACAGGGCTTGGCCCTAGGGGAGTGAGCTCAGGCTGGCCCGGGTAATGGCCAGATAGGTACATCTTGGTCCCGGGTCAGCCTGTGACGACACCTGACAATTCTGTGATGGGGGAAGCAGGACAGCGATTTTAGACCATGAGAGGTCTGAAAACTCCCAGGATACTTTCACCATAATTGACTAAAAATTCCTTAAGTTTGGTTGGGTCTTAAGATTGCAAAGGTTTGTATGTGACACACACGGGCTGTCAGAATCAAAAACCTCTATGCTCATTTAACACCTGAGGCATTTTCCTATCCCTGAGTCATAACTGTTGCCACAAATACAGTTTTGGTAAAGTGTTCCGTATTTTGTGCCACTGCCTGCAGGGAAGCTTCCCTGACCACACAAGTTTTCCCTGTCACAGCATGGACCACATCACGTGAGGCTTGCTTGTTCTGAATTGACAACAGTCCGCATCAACTCCCTTCCAACCCCATCGTTATGGCAGCTCCATGAGGCCAGAGTCATGCTCTCACCACTATGTCGTCCAACACCTACGACACGCTATACACGAAATCAATGTGTTGATTGAATACACGTATTGATTTTAGCTGGCTTTGGCTAGAATGTAAATTTTTAACATCCGGAAGTCTAATTTGTGAGAAGAAGATTGACAATAAGGAGGTATGAGGGACGGACGGACACACACACACACACACACACACACACACACACACACACACACCTTCCAGATCTCTTTCTTACTACCTACAGAATCAGAATATATTGAGTTTACATGACACTGACAATGGAAGGATACCAAAATGTTTCAGTTCTGAAACAAAACTCTTTCCCTAAAACTCTGTTCTTTTGATAAGTCTACACCAAGGGAAAAAAAGTGGAATAAAAGCATATTAAAAAGAAAGGTATTTTCCTATCTGTGAAATGAACATACTACCGTTTGGACACAGTGTGTAAGCCTTCACATCTATTTCTCAGTTACTACTCAAGGTATCACAGATCTTATCATCGTATGGGAAATCAATAGATCACCTGCTTAAGCCTTATTCCCTCAGCAATGTATAGTGACCAAAAATGGGCCACTGGTGTTTTGTTTTGTTTTGTTTTTGCCCCTCCCTTCATGTACTTATTTTCAGGGCTATAAGAACAGTATCAGACTGAGGTGGTTCTCCATGGAGTATGAATTGTCTTAACCATTCTAGCAGTAGGTATTATCCCTCCATCACAGATGAGGAAAACTCACACAGATGAGGAAAACTAAGCAATCCGTTGGAGAACATCACACACCTAACAAGTGAGAGAGCCTGAATTCTGTCTAGGTATGTCTGACTTCAAAGTTCAAATTCCTTACAGGAAGTCATTATCTCCTCTATGCTCAAAAATGAAAAAGCCTTAGAAATGAAACACAGGAAGAAAACATAGTAAGGAACTTAATCTAGAGTATAAAATCTCCCAGCAATGTACAAATATTACTACAGAGCCAAAAAATATGTCTGCTAGCTAAGAGACCGTTAGTCAGTTTTTTCCTTCCAGTTTTCCTGCCAGTTTTTTCCTTCGAGGATGACCCCACGCCCAACAGCAGTGGCATCCTGAATGTTCCGACATCTTAGCAGCAAACCCTCCTCATTTGTGCCGTCAACATCTGTACGCAGAATACATCCTTATTTCCTGCCCTCAGTGGAAGAATCCGTACTACTTAAGCCTGCAAAGCCTGTTCTAACCACCAGTGCAGCCTTGTCAGTGGAAACCGCAGGCTCGTACATTTATCAGCAGCTACCCACCAGTGTGTTTAGATCCTGAGTCAGCTTCAAAAACCCCAGCAGCAGCTGGTAAAAATGGAATGCTAATTCATTACAGATGGCAAAACACTGCCTGCATTTTAATTTATTTACATTTTCAGAAATTTTGAATCTGCAGTTAGATTGCCAAATTATTTTAACATGTAAGTTTAGCCTTTTCAATTCAGTCTGTGCTCAATAAAAATTAATGTTTATATGTTAAACATTCTTTCAACGAGCCCAATTAGTCCTATATTCCCACAGTTTATATTTTAAAAGCTATTTAAGCTGGTAAGCCTTTTTTTTTTTTTAATTTCTTACTATACAAGCCACACACAGAGAAGGACAAAATTAGGCCAAATCAAATCAAAAATTTTCAAATATAACTATTACATATAAGGATAATTTTCAGTACCTTTGCATTTTCCACAATTGCTATGTTTAGTAATGTGAAACTAATAAATTAATAAATTGTAAGATTATTGAATAGATTTATAAAACCTGTTGTATTTTTTCATTAGTTAGGGTAACAGAGACAGAAAACACATTATGACTTGATTTTTAAAAGCCAAGTCAACAGAGAAAGGAAATAACCCAAATAAAATGCTTATAGCACTGCTGCCCCCTCCTGGAAACAGTCTTCCAACCCCCCCCCCCCAACTCACAAACAATAGTGAAGATGAAATGTTTTAAATGTAAATACTGAAACCTATTCTAAGAGCTTCTATTATTTTTTTCTCTTATCAATTTCAAAGGTCTACAAAGACATATAATTATCGAGTGATGTACAACCATTCTCCTCAAATCCCCATGGCTTCCTGGGCGATGACCTTGCTAGCTACTCATTAAGGGAGCTAGAGAACCATTCATTCTGAACGTCTTTAAACTTCCTCCCATCACTTCCAAATTTCTGGGGTTTTGTTTGATTTTTTTGTTTTTTTTGTTTTTGTTTTTTTTTTTTTACTTGAACTCTCCTTTCCCCTTTTTTGTGTGAGAGTAGGAAGCGTCCCTACTCTGGGCTCATCTAACCTTACAGTCTGTCCCTTCCCACCTCCTCTGAAACCACTCTCCCATCATACGAGAACCATCTCTCCGGGGAAATTAAAATCTACTTCCTGGTCATCTAGAAACACACATACGTAGCCCCTAAAGTGAAAGTATTATTCCCATCACAGGATTTCTTCATTTACCACACCATATCTGTTCTGTTCTTCTCTCCATGGTTGGGGGCACCAAAGGGTAGCTTCTCTAGGGCTTTGGCAATCTCCCCCTGACACCACTCCAAACCCCAATTATTTCCTTCTGCATCTTGGGCCCAATGCCCTTCAAGGCAGTACAAATAAACATAACTCCCAGGGAAATCGGTGTGTTTGTTTTAAAACCACAGCTCCCCCACCTGGGACGGCCACCCTTAAGGGCTTTCTACATAGATTTCTGGACCAGCCACTCCTCCCTAACCTCCAAACCCCAGTCACCTCCCTCTAGCTACTCCTGTCACCACAATCCAGCTTCCTCACCAACGGCCTCTTGGAAGTTAAGAGACTCCTGGTCACTTTCATTTTTTAAGGTTCAAACAATATTAAAAATTACACAAGGTCAAAACGGTGTTACAAGAATTGTAACATGAAACAAAGCAATGCCTTTTAAAACATGTACGGAAATAAATACAATGACTAAGGGCCTTGGTATATGGAGTGGGGGAGGGGGGCTGGACCAACAGCCCTCCTGTGCCTACCTCCGACCAGCCCTGCTCTAAGGTGCTGATTCTTGGCACCCACTGGGAGTAACACAGAGGTCAAGATCATGGGCTGCACAGTAACAATTTCCGGGCTACATAAATATGGGCAAGTTATTTATCATCTCTTTGATTCCGTTTTCTCATTTCTGAAATAGAAAAATTAGAGTATGTACTTCATAGGGTTCTTAGGAGACTGCGGTTATAACCATAATGGACATACAACCGTAACTGGCATATGTATTTCAGTTCTCGTTCTCTCTCCCTCTGATACACATCTCAGTCACTATTATCATTACCACTGCCACCATCACCTTGGTGCTTACAGAAGCAGACTTCTAGGCCCTGCCCTCATCCTAGATACCTGTGATAAAGAGTTCCCACATCTACATTTTTTTTTTGCTTTTTTTTTTATTTTTTATGAAATTTATTGACAAATTGGTTTCCATACAACACCCAGTGCTCATCCCAAAAGGTGCCCTCCTCAATACCCATCACCCACCCTCTCCTCCCTCCCACCCCCCATCAACCCTCAGTTTGTTCTCAGTTTTTAACAGTCTCTTATGCTTTGGCTCTCTCCCATTCTAACCTCTTTTTTTTTTTTTCCTTCCCCTCCCCCATGGGTTCCTGGTAAGTTTCTCAGGATCCACATAAGAGTGAAACCATATGGTATCTGTCTTTCTCTGTATGGCTTATTTCACTTAGCATCACACTCTCCAGTTCCATCCACGTTGCTACAAAGGGCCATATTTCATTTTTTCTCATTGCCACGTAATATTCCATTGTGTACATAAACCACAATTTCTTTATCCATTCATCAGTTGATGGACATTTAGGCTCTTTCCATAATTTGGCTATTGTTGAGAGTGCTGCTATGAACATTGGGGTACAAGTGGCCCTACGCATCAGTACTCCTGTATCCCCTGGATAAATTCCTAGCAGTGCTATTGCTGGGTCATAGGGTAGGTCTATTTTTAATTTTCTGAGGAACCTCCACACTGCTTTCCAGAGTGGCTGCACCAATTTGCATTCCCACCAACAGTGCAAGGGGGTTCCCGTTTCTCCACATCCTCTCCAGCATCTATAGTCTCCTGATTTGTTCATTTTGGCCACTCTGACTGGCGTGAGGTGTACCTGAGTGTGGTTTTGATTTGTATTTCCCTGATAAGGAGCGACGCTGAACATCTTTTCATGTGCCTGTTGGCCATCCGGATGTCTTCTTTAGAGAAGTGTCTATTCATGTTTTCTGCCCATTTCTTCACTGGGTTATTTGTTTTTCGGGTGTGGAGTTTGGTGAGCTCTTTATAGATTTTGGATACTAGCCCTTTGTCCGATATGTCATTTGCGAATATCTTTTCCCATTCCGTTGGTTGCCTTTTAGTTTTGTTGGTTGTTTCCTTTGCTGTGCAGAAGCTTTTTATCTTCATAAGGTCCCAGTAATTCACTTTTGCTTTTAATTCCCTTGCCTTTGGGGATGTGTCGAGTAAGAGATTGCTACGGCTGAGGTCAGAGAGGTCTTTTCCTGCTTTCTCCTCTAAGGTTTTGATGGTTTCTTGTCTCACATTTAGGTCCTTTATCCATTTTGAGTTTATTTTTGTGAATGGTGTGAGAAAGTAGTCTAGTTTCAACCTTCTGCATGTTGCTGTCCAGTTCTCCCAGCACCATTTGTTAAAGAGGCTGTCTTCTTTCCATTGGATGTTCTTTCCTGCTTTGTCAAAGATGAGTTGGCCATACGTTTGTGGGTCTAGTTCTGGGGTTTCTATTCTATTCCATTGGTCTATGTGTCTGTTTTTGTGCCACCCACATCTACATTTTTGATGGGCTTCCCAAGTCATTGATATGTACACTGAAGTCTGGAAATGATGACTCGGATGAAATTGTTCAAGATGACCAATGAGTTCCTAATTGTCACATCGATGATACTTTCTTAATCCTACTCAGCCCCGACAGAACAGCTGGCACCTTTTCAGCTGTCTGCTCCAATGTCTGACTCCCAAATTTTCATGTAAATTTGAACTTTTAATTTTTATTTCTAAGTGATCTCTACACCCAACGTGGGGCTTGAACTTACACCCCAAGATTAGGAGTTGCATGCTCTACTGAGCTAGCAGGTACCCGAAACTTAAACTTTTTTTTTTTTTTAATTTTTTTTCAACGTTTTTTATTTATTTTTGGGACAGAGAGAGACAGAGCATGAACGGGGGAGGGGCAGAGAGAGAGGGAGACACAGAATCGGAAACAGGCTCCAGGCTCCGAGCCATCAGCCCAGAGCCCGACGCGGGGCTCGAACTCACGGGCCGCGAGATCGTGACCTGGCTGAAGTCGGACGCTTAACCGACTGCGCCACCCAGGCGCCCCAACGAAACTTAAACTTTTTAAGACAGACTCAGATGAGAATTAGGAATGGACAGCCATAAATTTCTACAAAGACTTCCAACGCTACACTAAGCCCAAGCCTAACAGTTTCCTTTCTTCTAAAGCCAGCTGCCCCTGTTTGGATCTCAGTTTCCATCACTGAGACGACCTTTTCCAGGCATTCAGGTTACAAGTCTCAGTCACTGGTGACTGTGTGTGTGCTTTCTCATCCTCGAATTTTTCAAAATACATACTCTAAAATATCCTTGATTTCTTTCCAGTAATTAAAAAATGAGGGTAAAGCTCCTTAGCAGTGGACATAAGGCTTCCACAATTCGGCCTTTATAGAATTCAGCACATCCTGCCATGCACCCAGTGATCCCCGCGGCTTGGTGCTCCTGGCTAACACGTGCACACCCACCTCTTTCAGTATTTGCTTGTGTTATTTCTCCAGCCACAATGGGGGTGCCCCTGCCACACTGCCATCTACCCAATCCTACCACATCCTTTGTTTTGGGGTTTTTTGTTTGTTTTTGGATTTTTAAGAGAGTGCACACGTGTGCGTGCAAGCAGAGAGGCAGAGGGGCAGGAGTGGGGGGGGGTGAGAGAGAGAGGGAGGGAGGGAGGGAGGGAGGGAAGGAGGGAAGGGGAGAGGGAGAGAGAGAGAGGGAGAGGGAGAGAATGAATATGAATCTTAAGCAGGCTCCATGCTCTGCACAGAGCCAGACACAGGGCTTGATCCTACAACCCTGGGATCATGACCTGAGCCAGAACCAAGAGTCAGATGCTCAAATGACTGAGTCACTCAGGTACCCTGAATCCTACACGTCCTTTGAAACTCAGCTTAAAGGTACTTCTCCTCTATAAACCAGCACCATTCTCTGCACTCTGATGATTCTTACTGTTATTTTTACGTACTTCTGAGGACAATTTTGATAAACAAAGCTGTAGTAATGAATTAGCCTTTAAAATCAACATTTTAATTTAGACATATACTGCATCTCAGGTCACTTTATTCACGAATTCCAAACCAGGGCACCTGGGTGGCTCAGTCGGTTAAGTGTCCGACTTTGGCTCAGGTCACGATCTCATGGTTTGTGGGTTCAAGCCCCATGTCGGGCTCTGTGCTGACAGCTCAGAGCCTGGAACCTGCTTGGGATTCTGTGTCTCCCTCTCTTTCTGGCCTCCCACGCTCACATTCTCTCTCTCAAAAATAAAACTATTTAAAAAACATTTAAAAAAATAATTCCAAACCTACCATGTTCTTAAGCATTCTTCATTCACAGGTCAAGGGACAGATCCACTGTAAACTAACGGAATGTTACAGACCCGTGACCCAACAGATAGACTTACTACTGACACAACAGAGAGACTTAAGAGGAAATGATATTTCATACAAAATTGATATTCTAACTGAAGTAAAACAGTAAGTATATTTTCAATCATAATTAAGTAACAAGGAACTACTTTGTATAAAACTTTAAGACATAGCTAATCTTACAGGAGGGGATCAACAGAGGTAGAATTGAAGGGCCCACCAACCAGGGGTCTTGGCCAACGGCCAATACAACACAAACCTGCTGGTTTGTGCATTTATTAGCTTCTGTCCTTGTTGTGTATATCTTTGCCTTCATTAAGAAGGCAAGTTGAAAGTTATCTCTACTCCACCAGGAGTTTCTTATCTTGGCTCCAGAAACCTGAACGTATTCTTGGACAGACATGAGGGTAGGGGGAAGAATGTCGGAATCTGGATGGGAAACACACACACATCAGTTTTCACTAATCTCTTGCCAAAATTTGGCATTTCTACAATTATGAATGTATGCAAGAAGTTACAGGAATCTTCAGCACCTATGATTTTGTCCATAAGAAATTATAGTTTCACATCACATTAGTTACTCCAGATATTTTGAAACTGTTTGAAATATCAACATGAAATGTTGACAATTATTAGAACACACAGCTGCATCTTATTTAATGTATTGATCAACACATATATTATCGTATCACAAAACTGTGCTTTCTGTATACTGATAATGCTATTTCAGTGTAGTCTGTTTTCTTATAATCCCGTGTATCTTTTTATGCATTTAAAAATGTCATCATGAGAAGCACTACATAGGTATTTCTCCTAATTCATCAGTGCCCTTCGCTTGGCATCTCAAGTCTAGTAACTATGTTGGCACTGTGTAGGTGTATGCCCGTCCTTGCCTTCGAGGAACAGGCAGTACTGGAGAATACAGGGTAATGACCTCCTCCTGTGTTTTCCTGTGTAATAGTTTCTGTCAACTAAATATTAAAGCATAGATGCTTAATCATAGTTGTCGATAAAAATAACCCTAACAGCAGCAACCATCTGCTGAGTGCCCACACGCAGACCCTGTGATAGGAAGACATTATAATGAATTCTCACAATCTATGCAAGGCAGAGCATAAGCATTTTCAGGTTACAGAGGAGAAGGCTGAGACTCGGAAAGGTTAAATTGCTTGCTCAAAGTCACACACCTGGCTCGTGGCCAAGCCGGGACTCGAACAAGTGTGACCTCACCGCCTAGGCCTTTACTGAGCTCACAGCCTGGGAAATAGGTAATCTCACTAATGTCTGTTGAATGCATGAGGAAAAGAAAAGAGATCCTGGTATTTTAATGCTCCGAGCGTGAACGAGTCACCTCCAGGAGAGGAATCAAGCGCTGCTGGCATACTTCCTGTCCATCACCACACGATGCAACAGATCATAATCAAGTGACCCTCTCGAGAAAGAAGTCCGGAGTTGTCACTACCTTCTGCCACTCACTGGCTGCCCTAAGTGAACTGACATTGACAGAAAGGAGGGGACAGCGAGAACCACCTTAGGAATCTTTTAGGAACCTTACTCGAGGGAAACGTGAGGAGAAAGTACTCGGGCTTCCTGACGCGCTACACCGCTTCTGACTCCTTCCCATCACGGAGGTGGACGTGTGTGGACACCAGGCTGCCAGACGGCAGCACAGCCGCGGACAGGAAAGCCCTTCGGGCCTCCGGGCCACGACTCTGACGCTCCCGGGACGTCCCTGGGGGCGTTTGCGTCGGTTGTGGAAGAAGCTAATGTGTTTTTTTCCCCTCTCAATTTCCATTTTAGGAAAATTCGTGGAAATAAAATGACAAGATGCACAGGGATTCTCTCGGTGGAAATTTTTAGTAGGGGTATTTTTACTGTTTATACAAAGCTCTTAAAGAACCACTCAGACGGCACAAATACTATTTTGTGTTTATGAAAGAGATTGTGAAATCACTAATCTGATGGCAACTATATGCAACCACAGGCTCCAGAAGATGGCCCAAATTATTCTGACACGCTGTATTCTGCTATAAAATACGGAGCGTAAAAAAGGTGTCCATCAGATGTCACCTTACTATTACTATTTGCGTTATACAAATAATATACTCTAGATTCCATTAAAAATTTCCATGATCTTAATATTTGTATTAATAAAGAAAGCAGCCATTTGTGAACTATAAACATCCCGATAGGTACCTTAACTACATTATCCTTAACATTGTGTGAAAATATTCATAAAAATCAATTTAGCAGGCTTAAAGCATTTTACTTTCCTCCAAAATATACAACCTTGAATATCATTTTCTTATTCTTTTCTCTAGAAACTACCGTAACAGTCTTTGGTGCACGGCTCAGGGATGTTACGTATATTCATGATTTCTTGTTCTTGAGCTTGACTGAAAAACAAGTTTTTGTTATATTCGAGGCAAAAACGAAATCGGCCTAGAGACATAAAACATACTTTTTTTTTTTTTTAAACAACCAAAGAAAATGCACTTTTGTCACTGTTTACTCTTTTGGGTATGTATCACGCTGTTATTTACAAATTGTCTTGGAGGACAGGGTGCGTTTGGCTTTTCAAACTATTTTACTTAAAATAACAACATAAGTGGTGAAACATTTAGAATGAGATGGTCATGTGGACATTACTAAGCCAGCCAGTTTTACTAAAAAAAAAAAAAAAAAAAAAAAAAAAAAAATCAACTGAATGGTTTGTTTTAATATATTTCACACAGCTGAGATCGTGAGTTACATCATATCAATACCACCGCTGAAAGCAACTCCCCACCAAAACGAGATGAGATACTGAACAGATGAAGTGCCGTTCAAAGTCAATGTAGCCCAGACTTAGGGGACAGAAGAATTAATGAGAAAATGAGAATCTACCAGATGGTGCCGCAGGAGTCCTCGCTGCACACCCGCCACCTCAAGCAGCTTCTATACATGCAAAGCCCCAGGGCCCCACCTGGTGGCAGCGTAATTACCCTAAATGTGCACTTATGTTTCATTACACCTTGGCCATTACTATGTGCACTGATTACAAGTATCAATCCCTTTCATTTTCACACACCTCTGCAGTTCCATAGCATTCAACTGTGAAAACTCAGCACTCTAGGAGCTTCTAACACGCAGCCCATGCTGATAAAACCACAGAGGGTAAATTATTTGTCACTCTGCAGGGTGCCAATTCAGTTTGATAAGGATGACATCATCCCCATTTTACCAATAACAATGGCACTAACAAGAACGTGTAATCAACAAACCTCAGTCCTCTGCTAGCCCTGGCAGGTGCAACTCTTTTTATGCTAAAAATAAGCCAACATTAGCTTCCAGCTCAAAACTATTTCTTTTATCACAATGCTAAGCACAAGTTGGCTTCCATAAGGCTCTGCAGCTGCCGCTGCGGCCGCCGCTTCTGCAGATGCCTGCATTAATTGTATCAAGGACAGACTGAAGTAAGTGCTTATTCAGCACAATGGCTATTGGGGAGCAGCTGGAAGCACAAGACAAACTGTCTTGAAGAGAATGTACCAACCCAGTGTGTAAATTACAATGATGAACTACAAAGGGAGTCTAAGTTTAAGGGTCTCATATAACTGTACAACAGCAAGAAAACTTAGCGTTATCAATGGAGCCCGAACCAAACCATTTTCCAAATAAGAAACAGACCCTTTCAGGGCTCGCTAAAGCCACTTTTGGAACGGGGGGTGATATTCAGTGCCCTTTCAACACAGCAGAAATAGAAAGTCATCATTAAAAATATCAACAGTGCCGATGCGGCTCTTCCGGTAAGGATAAATCATAATGTAATTCCCCTCGTGTGTGTGTGTGTGTGTGTGTGTGTGTGTGTGTGTGTGTGTGTATTTTGAAGAATTAAACAGAAATATAAGAACAACATTGTTTGCTACACAGAAGCCACAAGTGGCATACAAGACTAAATTGGCTAGCTTTCTTCCTTATCCCTTACTCCTTACTCATTCATGCCCCTTCTATATATCAGTTTTATGTTTTTTTAGTCATTTCCCTTCCACTTTCTAACCTCTCCATTAGTGGGCAGAAATGAATTAATGGTGATTAAAGCGTATTCCATGTGATAGGTAATTACGGAGTGCTCAATCTTGCCCATTTGCGTGGGGACAGAGGAAATGGATCAACGAAGACACTGCTGAGGCCTAGTGTGCCCCTGCACAGGAATGGGATGTGAGGTGGGAGCAACGGGCTAGGGCCCAACCCTCAGGTCCCAAGACTCTGCTGACCTTCACCTCGGTCTCCCTGACAATACGCATCCTCCCTAGAAAGGGCTCCAGACGGCCACACACCTGCTGAAACTAGCCTGAAACAGTGGGTGTACTAACACATCAGTCCACACAATCGGCCTGACTTCTAGTTGACATCATGACCGAATTGCTTAATATTTGCACCACTGACGTCCCTCTTTACACAGAACACACTTAAGCTGATGAACATACTTTCTGAACTTCCATGGAATGACCCACACTCCTGGTAAAGAATCCCACTGTTGCAAACAACGGGATTAGAAACAACCTCAAATCAAAATAACTAAGGATTTTTAAACTTTTCAAACATTCAATGATTAATACAGTAGATCCTTACCATCCACAAATCTCCTAATTCACAAAGGTTGTACGTTATTAACTGGCTTTCCTTCCGGTGACATTCGGACACAAAACAAAGATTTAGTAATTTACAACTAAAAAACCCACAAGAAGCTCACTCTACACTACCCTGAGATATGAGTTCTAAGTGCTGGCTACACTCACTGAGCAGACAAATGACTTGATCTCCACTCCAGTCTCAGAATACAGCTATTCAAATACAAATTCAAGCCTCAGAAATTTCAAATTGCTTCTTTCCACAGATTTTCAAGTTATCAAGAAACAGTTAACACAAATGGTAAGTCTTGAATGCTAAAGGTCCACTATACAAGTCACCAATACGTGGCAAATACAGTTTGCTTTAATTTTAGTTAAAGTGAGAAAAAAAAAAAAAAGACTGTTTCCATGAAGAAGCTAGGATGGCCTGATACCAACCCTGCAGGCAATAGTGACTGTGCCTGTAATCAGCTTTGGGAGCCAACACCTCACTGCCTCGGCAATAATTTCCATTTTTATGTAGCATTTCCTAGCACACTTGCCATGATGCTAAAATGTTATTACTATCATATTCAAACCATTATATCATCTGCAATCCCATAAAATAACAATTAACAGTATGTCTTCATTCAAATGATATATGGATGAATTTTCAAGTTTCTAACCAATTTAATCACAACAGACACAACTCTAATGATTCCATTCACTTACCCATGACCTACAATCTATAAAACACTATCTGTATGAATATTCCATGATTAGAAGAGACAAATTTAAAAGAGTAAGAAAAAAATTCTGGTGTCAACCACAAAGCAAGAGAGCTTGCCCAACACAGTCTTTGGTTTTTGTTGTTGTTATTGTTGTTTTCCTGAAACGGTGTTTTTTTTTCTTTGAGTGTATTTGATATTTGACAGATATATTAGCTCTCAAGCATCATTTATCATGTTTATTTTTAATAGGTTTTCCTTAGAACAGCTGCCTAAGATGCTAATCTTTTCTTTTTCCTTGAGCCTTTTGTAAATATTTGAAATAGCTATTCATTAACAGTTGCACATTTATTCAGTCCTGTTGTATGCTTGTGAACTGGAATTAGCTTTTATTTTATTTTTTCTATCTGTTGGCCAGACTAGAGAAACCCTGCTGTTTGGGTTCAATCTGTCAAGGTTCAAATTATCCTCCAACTGAGAGCTAATCAAGGGCGTCTGACCTGGTTTGCAAATAAACCAGGAACAAAAGTGGGTTTATTTTTTCTTTCTTTGAGCACGGGTTCTCAGAAAGTAAAGCAAAACAAGAGTCGGTCACAAATGCAATTTGCTTAAAATTAAAACCAGGCACAACTGGCAACGGAAGAACTGGATTTGCTCAGCATTTCTGAGGTACCCGGTCTGGCTATAAACCCATTTTTTTAAACCCACATTTAAAAAAAAAAAATAGGAGGGGCGCCTGGGTGGTGCAGTCGGTTAAGCGTCCGACTTCAGCCAGGTCACGATCTCGCGGTCCGTGAGTTCGAGCCCCGCGTCGGGCTCTGGGCTGATGGCTCGGAGCCTGGAGCCGGTTTCTGATTCTGTGTCTCCCTCTCTCTCTGCCCCTCCCCCGTTCATGCTCTGTCTCTATCTGTCCCAAAAATAAATAAACATTGAAAAAAAAAATTTTTTTTAAATAAAATAAATAAAATAAAATAAAAAATAGGAATTGGCTCGCAAATACATTTCAAATTCGCATTCACAGCACACCCAATGACGGTCTGTGGCATGAAGGGAACACAGATTTTAGGCAATCAAGCTACTCTGATGGGTACACTGGAGCTTCAAGTGTCTTCACGGATCCCAAGCCTCAGGTTCAAAGGTACACGGAGCAGAATTGATCTTTCTGTACCATTAACATCATTACTAGACTCATGTATATTTCTGAAATATGAAATGCAGCATTTTCTTTTATTTTTTTAATTATTACGGTTTTAATCAGGTAAACTCTACCCCCAACACGGGGCTCTAACTCATGACTCCGAGATCAAGAATCACGCGCTCCACCAACTGAGCCAGCCAGGCGTCCCATAATGTTCTTTTAAACATTTTTAATCTCCAAACTTGAAAAGAAGTATTTTTACAAATTAAGCAGAGTTAGTTTTAAATGTACCTTACTGAACTACTTAATGAATGTACTTAAATACAGTCTTATTTACTAACAAACATTCAAACCCTTTCTCTTAGTATCTTAAGGTTCCGAGAGCCCAAAATTATTGCTTGTATCTGACTTTCCGCATTCTGTTGTTCTTAACAGGTATCTAATCTTTTTGAAACAGTCACGGCCAATGAAACTGAAGACCTGCAAACTGTGTCGGTACCACCATCCAAGAACGTGATGACTGCAATACCACTAAGGGCTTCCTTCAAAATGATCACAACTGATGAAATGACCCCAGTTATCATAATAAACTAAACTGCACTATAGCAGGCAATGCATTTGCAATATCAACTATCTGAGGACAACATTCTCCCTGAGGGGCAGCATGCTATCATGCGAAGTGCACTGGCCCATCAATCAGAAAGTTGCCATTTTAGTACTCTTGCTCAGATGTGCACTGTAACCTCTCTGTGCTTCAGTAAAACAGGGACAAGAGCACCAGCACCTATAATTCACCAGGTGAAAGTAACGAGGAAAGGCCAGATGTAAAAGCACAAAGAAAATTATTTGATGCCCATTTCGTAGACAATTTTATGAATACAGGGGCTCACAAAACGGCATAACATCTGAATTGTATTTAGAATCACACTTGCATTCACTGAAAAAAAAATCACTGTCACAAGAATGAAAATAAAACTGGGAATAAAACCACTGATGTGCAAAGAGTCCATTTTATGTTCTGGTGGTAGAATAGAATAAATATTTTGCAGCACACAAAATGAATTTCTATTTACATGGTGATAGCCATTTTGCTTCCTGGAGTCCATGTTTAAGAATGAAAAGCAATATGGCGGCTGAATACGTGATTAGATGTCAACAATTAGCTGACACCCAACTTGAAAACTCATCTTGTCTTACCTAAAATACATTGGTCTGAGTTTCTACTTAGTTTTCCTTTTACTTAAATTATTCTGAACAAGCCATTCATCTTTAAGTAGCACCTTAGAATTCAGCAAGTTGTGTTTTAGTGAAGAAAAACACATATTTGTTTTTTAACTTGTTATCAAGCCATACTTACAAATTACCTTCTAACATCCACTACAGAATATGTGAAATGTATACAGCATTTCATCATCACAAATCCTCCACTTAATAGGTACTTGACAAACGTCTGTTAAATAAATAATAACAAAAACAATTAAGATTAAATTGCACACTAACCTTGGCTAATGTGCTGGGGAAAAATCTCAACCAATCTCTTGTATTTACTCAAAGTAAGCTACTTTAAATGTCATTATTGTAAGCCAAGAAATATACGGTAAAATGCAAAACATTAATCAATCTGAGCAAAAACATTACAAAATTTCCAAATTCATGGGTGGTATAATTTTCATTTAATTGCAATATTTATGAATTTGCAAAGAGCACCTATTACTTGAGAACTTAGCTACAGAAATCATACAAATTGGAATTGGAAACATTTGAATGCTAGGCTAATATACTTAAAGACATTATTTTTAAAATCGATTCAATTTATTCTCTACCTAACAGTGCCAAGTTTCTCCCACCCCACCATCCCCCCTCCTTTCTTTTTACTAAAACTAATTACACAGTACATTATATCTTCAAGTCAGTACAACTGTAAATGAAGGTCAGTCTGTTACATGGAAATTATTTCAAGTCTGAAAAATAAAGCCTAGATATAACCAGAGTAAGCACAGACGTAAAAAGACATGAATTTGCTCGTATACAATATGCAGCGACCCAAGTTGTTCAAAGAAAACCTTTCAAAGATAATACCTTTTCGTTCCAGTTTTCTTCCACATTTCCTATGTAAGGCATTCATTTTATCTTAAATGTTCTCTAGTTTGCCATTATTTGCTAATATAATATAGTGTGGGTATACATTAATACTCACACACACACAAAAAAAAGTCGTTTTAACTGCCCAATCCGCATTATCCTCTGTAAATTACCTCACATCTGTGAACAATCCATCTTTCTCCCTCATTACCAATCACGGGCACTGGCTGACTGTTTCTTCAAACTCCAGGATCCATAGCCGGACACTTGCAGGGTTCTGTGAGCATTCACTGCTCGCGCTTGGTGAGGCAAAACATGAAGTTTCCAGTCTGCACTTACAAGAATCGGAGGGCATGCGTGCATGCATGCAAACCACATTAATTAAACATTAATTGTGATGTACAGATAAGCGAGATTCATGCAGTCGCTATTTCAGAGGAGGTGAGGTGGAGGGTAAAAGATGGAAACAAACCCCTTTAAGTAAACCTCGTAGACACTATCGTGGATGTCTGAAGAAAAGGTTCTGTGATTGAAGAACAAACTATATGGTACATAATACTGAGAGCCGGTGGCTGGAGAGGAGACTGAAGAGGATTGTGAGGGTCAGGAATACCCTCTCATCCTACAGGCCCTTTTTACTTGCTGTGTTCCAAGCACCTGCAACACCAGCATCACCTGGGAGCTTAAAATAGGGTCTCAGGCCCCACCCAAGACCTTCAGACACAAAACCTGCAGGTTAACGAAATGCACAAGTGACTCGCATGCACTTCAAGATGGGAGAAGCACATGTAGGGTCCAGTGTCGCTTCTGAAAAGCAGCCCAAGCACAGGCATGTGAGGCAGGCGGGTGTATGAACACACACAGAGAATACAATCAGAAAGACAAAACTAAAATGGCAAGACAGCTTTCTTAGGTATCGATTTATTTTCGCCTCTTCCTCCTTCTTGCCGGCTTATTGTATCATCAAGAACAATATGGTATTAGTGACCATTTATTAAGTATTCTCAAAGTATCAGACTTACCATTACAGTCTCTTGGTTAATATTCATGCTGATTATCTAATAAGTATGCTTTTCCCCTACTGATCAGATCAGAAAACTGAGTCTGAGAGAGAATAAACCAAACAGCTTCCTCAAGGCCACAGAACTAACAAACTACACAAACAGCAGTTAACCTATTCTGTTCTTAACCAAAATGCCACAGAATCTTGTGATTATCTGAATCATTGGTCTTATCGTCCAGTGATATAACGGCTAACATCTTAGACGGTACATTATAAACTATGAGGCTGATTTTTAGTTCTCTCTATGCTTAACAGTTCCCAGCATAAACCAGTAATTGTTTAAACCATAATCCTATTATTACCACCATATTTAGCTTAATGAAAAGCAATCCTGGATATAGCTGGCTAATCTTAAAAGGTGTTGTAAATATAATAAAGGTATTATGCAATTTTTATATTAAAATACATTCTTAAAAATATCTACCACAACGTACTTATGCCTGTACAACACACTGCATTATAAAAGTTAGTGGCTTAAGGGGCACCTGGGTGGCTCAGTCGGTTAAGCGTCCAACTTCAGCTCAGGTCATGATCTCATGGCTCGTGAGTTTAAGCCCTGCGTCGGGCTCTGTGCTGAGCTCAGAGCCTGGAGCCTACTTTGTATTCTGTCTCTCTCTCTGCCCCTCCCCTTCTCACCTCTGTCTCTATCTCTCTCAAAAATAAACAGTAAAAAAAAAAAATTTTTTTTAAGTTAGTGGCTTAAAATAATAATTTATTATTACAATTCTGCAATCTGGGCTAGGCTTAGCTTTTGATCAATGTAGTAGCTGAAACCTTCAACATGGCTTCTTCATTCGCATGTCTGAGTCTCAGCTGGGAAGCTAGAAGATGGCTATCCATCTCTCTGTCCATACGATACTGCCAGTTGAGTAGTCGGACCTCCTAACAAGGTGGCTCAGGGCTCCAAGCAACTTTCCACAAAAACAAGCCCCAGCGTACAGGACAAAGTCTACTTGCATTATGCTTTCCTGGTTCCATTGGCCAAAGCCAGTCAACGGTGGCCACGCTGACAGCCAACGTGGGAAGGTGTCTATCTACACGAAGTATGAATATTAAAGGTGTGATTCAGTGGGGGCGCCCCCAAGTAACAGCCTACTAGAACGTTTCAATAGTTTATCCACATGGTATTAGGGAGAAGAAAATACAAACTGTTAAACACTTCAAATAGGTTTTGTGACAAAAGTGGGCTTTGTCCACTGTACATGCAGTCTTTAAACCCCGAGTCAAGTCCAACAACACACTGCAAGTGGCAAGTCATACGACCCTTTCTAATTAACTACTTTGGACTTTCTCCCATTTACACTCCATGTGCTTGGGTTTGTTTTTCTCTCCGCTTTTCTGGTTTCATACTCTGGCTTTGATCTCCAACTCCCATCTTTTTGTTTTGATGACTTTACGGGCAACCCTTCTGAGTTTGAACATTGTGTTCCACATTTCTGGGCTGTGATAGTTCTGCATATCTGGTACACATGTGCCCGCACACACAAATCCTTTATCAGACACGATTCATGAAATACTGCTACTGTCTCTACTCCTACCGTTGAATCCTGTCACTTCACACCCGCCTGGGAGGGTATTTAGAAAAAGCAAATGTGTTTTTCCTAATAAGATGACAACACACCCATATATACAGTTTATGCCGTTTATACTTTGCTCTAAAAAGAAAATAGCAGGGGTGCCTGGGTGGCTCAGTCGGTTAAGCATCCGACTCTTGATTGCAGCTCAGGACATGATCTCATGGTTCGTGAGTTTGAGCTAGGCATCAGGCTACAAGCTGACAGTGCAGAGTCTGCTTGGGATTCTCTCTCCCCCTCTCTCCCTCTCTCTCTCTCTCTCTCTCTCTCTCTCTCTCTCTGGCCCTCCTCCACTCACATGCTCACGCTCTCTCTCTCTCTCTCTCTCTCAAAAATAAATAAAAAAAACTTTAAAGGAAGAAATAGCATGCCTCACTAAGAAAAATGTTTTTAAATAGTTCTAAATAGAATTCTATTAATGTATAATTTTTATTCATGCATCCATTCAACAAGTATTTACTATGTGCCTACGATAGGTCATACGTTATGCCAAACTCTGAGTCCAGGGATGAATAGAACAGGCACCCTCACTACTTTCTCAGAACAAACTATAAGTAAAGAAATGTATAAACAATTGGGTATGAAGTGCAAAAGTTAAGTGCTTTGGAGGAAACGTGCGATATGACGGAGATGAAGAAGTAAGAGATCCCCTTAAACAGGGCTGTCAAAGAAGGACCCCGTGAAGAGGTCACACTGAAGCTGATACTTTAACATGAAAGAGACAGCCGGGCAAGATCACAGGTAAACCCTTTCAAAGAGGAAGAGTGAGCGCTGTGTTACGGAACTAAGGAAGGAGAGTTGGGTGACAGCACATTAGAGAGACAGCAGGATAAGAGGAGTGTGGAGTGGAGAATGCAGCCAGATCACATGGGCCTTCTGGGCTTTGATCCCAAATTCAATCGGATTTCCTCCCAAATGCAAACTACCCTCCGCGGACCCAAGTCTCTCCTCTTTGAAGAAGCTACCACTTAGTCTTCTGGCCGGCAACCTTCCTTTCCCTAAACTTCTCCTACTCACGTGTCTTTTCTCCCCCCATATTCTCTGAATTGTCTTTCAAAGAAGATGTTCTTAATGCTGTTCCACGGAACAGAAGAAGCCGAGTACAGTGGTTAAGAGAACTGCAGGAGTGAGCGGGAGCTTTAGGAGGTCCCCTGTCCTCCTTGTGCTCATCTGAAAGTGAAGGGTGAAAGACCACTGCAGAGGTTTCCTCCCTAGCCTGTTCTTTGATTGGTTCAGAGAATTGCAGTTTCAACCACAGAGCTGGGCAGGAAACAGAATAGGTTAAGCCACACAGCTTTCAGATTTCTCCTGAAGAAGTCTTCATTACACATAGTTTATTATTTGTGGAAAGTAAATCTTCAGGATATCAGGCTGTTCTATGGTCAAACAGAACCCACCAATTCCAAAGTTAGGTACAAATAAGTTTCAGTTTAACAACTGTTCCAAACAGTCACATTTCTGTTTCCCGTATCTTAGACAGGAAATAAAAAGTGACTCTATTTCAAATATGTGTGATTTAATTTTCTACACTGAAAAACTCTGATAATTTAAAATATGCAATTCCTTAAAAATGAAGTTGAGGTCTAGGTTTTGTTTTTGTAGTCTAAAGGGGTATGTACTTACAGAAAATATTAAGAGCAGAAAAAATTTTAATACATTCTTTGTCTCTCCAATGAAAGTAACATCTTGGTTTAATTTCTCCTTTTTCTGTACTCAATTATTTTTGCTTGCTTATTAAAAATAGTTGTGATTGTAAAGGACATCTACAGCATGTTTTTTTAACATGATTATGAAACAACACTTTCCAGGTTACTGTCAACTTTGTAAACATTAACACTCACATCTGTGTAATACTCCATCATGCAAGTATATAAGAATTAAGCGCTTTCCAAACTAGAGAAATTGCAACTACCATATAGATTTAGCATTTCTTAAATTTATTCTTCTCAGATAAAGAAAAAGAAAGGCACATCTTATCTCAAGGAAATAAAGATAATTTACAAACTACACAAATGCACATACTCTTTGTGTACCTGTAAAAACAAATTAGCTAATTACTTCAGTCATGTTGATACACAGTAGATACACATATATTTGTTTTCTAAAATGAGAGTTAAATGCCCTTTTGTTCTTCTAATTATGACAGTGTGATACTCTGCTTTGAAAGGCTCAACTCAAACTACACCAAAAAGCAATATTTGAAGAATGAAAAATCAACACAAACTTATACATCAAACAGAACTAGACCACAAACAAAATCTAGGTGGTGAATCCCAAACCCATGAAACTTTTAAAATAAAGATTCCCCAGCTTTAGCCTAGCTCACAGAATCTGAATCTTTTGAAGTGGCACCTAGGAATCTGCATTTTTAAGCTCCACACAATAATCTGATGAAAGGCCAGGCATGGGAAGAATGGAACGGCTCCACACCCGGCATCTATTACGTGGGGAAAAACAGAGCAGATTTTTATTTATCTCCTCACATAAATGTAGGTTTCTTCTCCACTTCCATTGAGTATTTTGATTCAATGACTCGGTATAGTTATTTAATCAAGAAAGTTTTCTAGATAGAAGTTTCTAGAAGTGGTCCTTACCACATGCGTCTGAGTCATCTTGAACGATTCATTTGAAAATGCAAATCCCTAGGCCAAGGGCAGACCTACTGAATTGGGAATCTGGCCACCTGTCTGAATTTAAATGTATACCCCAGAGGTCCAGGGTTATCCGCAGAGACAGTAAAGCTGGAGATCCGCTTTTATACATGATTACTATCATACCAGCATTCACCCTCCTAACTAGAACTGAACAAATCAGAAAGCTCTATGTAGAGTGTATGGTCATCTTATTCATTCACCTTTCCCTTATTCACTCAATTCATTCTTCCACCAGATCGTGCCCATTCTTCCCCAATTATATTTTCACGGGTTAAGCCCCATTACCCCCAGGTTCTCATCCTTCTTTTGTTGACAGAACCAGAAAAGCTGAACTAAGGGGCTTATTTTTTAAAGACGGTGATCTAAATCAAACTTTTCTTTCTTACACTACAAATACCAAGAGATGTGCTGGAACTCCCCAAGAGAAATAAATATTACTGAGAGCAACAAATAAAAAAGAAGTTCAGAAATTTATAACCTCTGTAGAACAGCCAAGGTCCCACTAACAAATATTTTTTTTTCATGCAGAAAATTATGCTTGCCATACCTGACGTTGTGCAAGTATGTTTACTGCAATTTAATATCCACACAAGCAGGAGAAGAAATTTAATAATTTTTCAGCTGGAATGAATTGACAGCCAGTGTCAGAAAACTGCAGACTCCGGAGAATCAATAAAAGCTACTGGCATCACAAAGTAGTACTTTTGCCCAGAAAACATCTCACAAAGGTCAGGTTTACAAACCACCAGGTAGCAGTATCACTTTTCACATCTTTCCAAGGCTATTAAAATTCCATTAAACAACCTTCCAAAACTAACTTGCAGCCTTTAAAGTTCACCAAAACGATCCCAGAGACAGATCAGCCTCAGTTCAAACGGGGAAAGCAAACCTTTGGTTAACTTTTGTCCCCCGTCACCAAACATCTTTTGCAGAATTCTGTTTAGTAAAAGAATAATAATAATAATGATAATAATAATAATAATAAACCCTCAATGCAACTATATAGTTATTTATAACGAAAATGTGCGCCTAAGTGGAAATACTCAGTGAAATGGTAGGTACCCGTTAACTATCAGGAAATAATTTCCAAAAGTAAATTATTTCTCTGTTGCAAATACTGGAAATTCACCCCCACTAAATAGCTGGTGTTACAAAACTAAGCCTGTGTTGTAAGGACACAGTACTCAACTGTGCCTGAAGAGCTGCTGAAACTAAGCAGGATCTCCTGCTCACTGTAAAATTTAGTTTTTCCAGGCTACGTTTTCATTGTTGGTTCCAAGTCACATACGGAATTTCATAAGGCGTCGTCAATTCAAGGATCAGACATTCATTCTGCATTTACTGAGCACCTACTAAACCACTATGCGCTGCCACACGCGCCCGACCCCGCACTCTCTGGGCTCAGTCTTCCGGCCTCGACCTCAGATGGAAGGAGAGGGGAAAGGTGTTAACAACGAGAAGGAGTCTGTCTCTGAGCAGAGGCGCAGGGCAAGAGTCCTCTTCAGGTGCTTTAGTTTTCCTCCAAACGACATCGACTTCATCAGCTGCCTATTTGACCTCAACAACAGAAGGATGTGCACTCAAGCCAAACGGGGTACGGGCCCCTACGGACCATGACCGAGAGCAAAGAACTCGGCTGCCCCACTCAGACCAAATGTCTGGCTGGAACAGCTACGTTTAACCTGCGAGATGGGCCGTGTGTTCTCTAAATCCATGGTCTCCACATTTTGAAAAGTCACTTTCTCCAATCGGAAAATTTAGGAATGTGCCACCACAGGTGCAGATCATCAGCCACACTCATGCATTTTTGCACTGCTGGTCTATTCTGTACAATATGAAATGCAGGCAAAAGACAAAGCCAAAGGGTGAGAACATACAAGTCAACACCAATTTTCGTATCTTCTTCCGGCACTGCGATACACCATCTTGCAGGACAACCGAGCGTACACAAACCCCTAAGTGGTTAGCCTCTCCTGTGGGATTCCTTTGTGGTGCACGGAGTCCCGAGCTTCGGGACTCACAAGGGGGACCAAGTCACCACAGAGTCACAGCTACTGGGGATGTATTGTCTTAGCCTCCCCAGAAAGCCTTTCAGAGTGTTAGGCTTTCCAGGGCTCGGCTCTACGTTTTAACAAGGAATGTCAAAAATATGCAACTTTAAGAAACCAGTATGCGAATCTGAGTGTTAAGGGGACACTGTGGAGATGTACTACACCTCTCAGTCGGCTCCACACAGACTCCCAGGGGAAAATCTCCAAATCCAAGGCCAAGCTGTCGTTCTTTTCCTTATGGACAATAAGATCTCAAGAAGTTCAGAGTCTCGACTGCATATGTGACCACGGCCTACCTTCAATGTTACGACTCCACATCGACACTGGACTTTTTTCTCAGGTTTTCCCAGGGTCTCGTTATTTTACATACATTTCTACACTTGTGTATTTGCAAGTTGTTTCGCAGAACACAATGGAGCAATAAAATAAAACTCACCGATAACAGTGGGGGACTGATTACACTCTAGATTTCCTGAGGAGGGATATAAAAAGGCATTCCTGGAAGCTCCCAGTTTCCTGTGCTTTGCACAGGATCGTACTTTGTATGTACTTTCTACTTTGTACTTTCGTACTTTGTACGATGCACCCTCAAGTATGAAAATTCAGCGAGTTATGAGCAAATGCCGTTCTGTTGAACAGCCTCAAAGCGCATCCTTGTTTCCCAGCAAAATAAGCTGTTTGCTCAGTTATCAGCAAACCTTATCCAGGGGCCTCCTGGCAGAAGTCATCAAAGGCTGATGATAATAATGTATTGTTACGCCCATTTTTCTAAACCATGTGCCCACCAGCTAAAACACGAACTGTCTCTGACAAATGCTGGTAAATACTTGTTGGATGAATGGAAAAACAACAGCTATATAGTTCTAACAGTGACTTCAGTCCAGGTGTCACTGCTCGTTTTCTCCCCTTCACGGACCTCTAGCATCACATGAACCTCAAGATTCAGAATGGCAAGTACATTCGATTTTGGATACTGAGTGTATTCCAACGGCGGTGGCTGACAAGAGCCCTGTGCTGAGAAGGATTCTGAGGAGAAACGCTGGTTGGTCAGGGAAAGGGGCCCAGGGTCAGGGAAGGCGGGCAGGTAACGCAAGTGTGGTCTATCTGTGGACACAGCCCCAGACAGACGATGGGAGTTTTCAAAATCCAAAGGTGCTTATTTATGTTAAAAGGCTCGGTGATTTTTGTTATCTGAAGACCTGCTCCCTGGTCTGCGTACTTTAATTTTCATCAGCCCAACCTGCCACCCTGTCCTTCTAAACTAGGAGGAGCACGATGGGGCGCCTGGGTGGTTCAGTTGGTTAAGCGCCCGACTTCGGCTCAGGTCATGATCTCACAGCTTGTGAGTTGGAGCCCCGTGTCAGGCTCTGTGCTGACAGCTCAGAGCCTGGAGCCTCTTCAGATTCTGTGTCTTTCCCTCTCTCTCTCTGTCCCTCCCCTGCTCACACTCTGTCTCTCTCTGTCTCTCAAAAATAAATAAACATTAAAAAAAAATTTTTAAATATAAACTAGGAGGAGCCCCTACAAGACAAGAACCTTGCCTTTTTTTTTTCTTTCCATCTTTTTAGTCGCTAATACAGCACAGTATATACTCAGTAAATGCCAGCTGACCCTTTTGTGATACCCTGGGGATAACAAAACCCAATGTACCCTTTAAACTTAAATAAGCACCTTAGGATTCTGACACCACTCCAGGA
Organism: Prionailurus viverrinus; assembly: GCF_022837055.1. Lineage (NCBI taxonomy): Eukaryota > Metazoa > Chordata > Mammalia > Carnivora > Felidae > Prionailurus > Prionailurus viverrinus. The sequence continues at coordinate 8,370,562 of NC_062565.1, forward strand.
TGTCAGCAAATGCACAACGCTTGGGCCGTCCTTCCAACCTCCCAAACTCAGCTCATTCCTTACTAACTGGCCAGGGTTTCCTCTTCAAGATCCCTCTCAACAGAGGTGGAAAGGGTCGGTTTGTTTTACAGTTTCCAGCAAACATTGCCTAAACTCATGGTTCTCAATCCTAGTTCTCAGCTCCAGGTATACATTAGAGGGACCTGTACCTTAGAAAATGCAGGGCCACCCGTCCACAGGAAGTGTGGTGCACTTGCCAGGAGGGGACACAGACAGAAGTTTGGTTTTGGTTTTATAACTGCCGAGTGACTAAAACGAGCAGCCAGACGGAGAACACTGATTGACCTGAGAGCAACCTCTGGCCCTAAAGACCACATCCTCCTCTCACAGGGATTTATGGCAAATATTAGCATATTGGAAACAACAGGAAGTTCTGCCATAGAGAGTTGTTCTCTCATTTCTTTAAGTTAGCTTTCCCCAAAGCTGACCAATGAATCCTCTCATCCATAATTCCAATCACAAATACAGCTTTAATGGAACACAGCCACACCCATTCATTTATGTATTGTCTGTGGTTGCTTTCATGCTACAAGGGCGGAAAAGAAGTTGCAACAGAGACCTTAGGGTTCACAAAGCCTAAAGAACTTACCACCCGGCCCTTTTAGGAAAACATCTGCCACACCTGGATTGGCATATTGAGGAACACAGGCATCTCCCATTGTTCTCAAGTTTACATTTAGGCCACTTTGCTTTTATGAAAGACTCATGTTGCTACCTGTTTTCCGCTAACTCAAAGGAATCCAAAGAGGTTTTTGTTTTTATGAAAAAAGGCGAAAAGTGAAAACAGCATCAGCATGTTTCGCGGCACGCCGCTGAAGGAGGAGGCAGAGCGCAGCCTGGGCAGCGAGGGTGGCCCCTCGGAGCTCCTCCCCTGGGGACCACGCTCAGCATCTCAGCACCACGCGGCCACAGCTCTGAACCGTGTCTGCGAGCCTCTGTGCTTTAGCTCATTTAGCTTATTTTGTGGACCTACTGGCAAGATGTGTCCTAAGGTATCAAAAAAACCTGAGAGAGGTTATTTTTGGGGTCTGGGAAATACTCAAAGTTTTTTCCATACGAATGAATGGTAACTGCTCCTTTGCTCTACGCCCCTTGGGCTTTCAAAATATTTCACAGGGATGCTCTACTTTCGGAAAGCGGGGAAAACCTGTACACCAGACTATTCAGCTGGATTCTAAATGTTCTGAGGAAAGACTCTGAGGTTAGGGCTCATTAAACAGGGCCTCACCTCTGCTTCAACCATGATACCTTGGCTCTTACTTTTCAAATTTCATTTGAAGAAAGGATTCCCTTTATTGCTAAAAAAAGGTTTGAACCCCGCTGACTTAGAAACTCAGAGATCTGAAGAGGCAGAGGCCAGGTAAATTACACTCTGCTTTGCCATGGACAGCCTTAACTAGCTTTCTTCAAAATCAAAGTGATTAACCTCGCTTATTTAGATCAGATATCGGACAAATACCTGTTTAGGCATCAGGTCCCCTTACCAAGTTACATGTATTATGTACGTGGCATGTAGGTGTCTCGTTAAAATTTCTTTGTAAAGTTACCATTTAATATTATACTTTGGTTTTCTTAAAGAAGCAACAGGAGAAAACACCATGTAGAGGCTATACCTGGCATTTCTATATATTACCAGCTAAAGGATTTTTATTACATTATTCAATGTCTTTTAGGAAAGGAACATAATTCTTAGTGTCTACAGCCTCAAACATGTATATGTTTCATTATAAACTATATACTTCCTTTTTCACACTCATGTCAAAGTACATAAATCATATTTCCTTATTCTTCTGGAGAGCCAGGATTCACCAGTTAGTAGAATTACTTTCCCTTTTTGTAAACACAACATATTTTATACAGCTTTTATTTTCAGGGTCCGTTACATGCTCCATCATTTAATGTAAGCTGCCTAAAATCCTCCAAATGGATAACATTCAAATTAACATTATTAATCCTATGGAAGAAAGAAATTTCTCTCTTTGAACATGGCACAAATGAAAAGATAAAGGAATAAAAGAGACGCTCATAACTGCCACATAAATTAACAGGATGCAATTACTGATCTCTTTTTTGATCTCTGATCAAAATCAATATATAGTAGTCATTGCTAAAGGTGATGAGATAAATGTGGCTTGATATACGCTGTAACTCAACAATCTAAGTTCATTCTTCCAAAAATCAAATATTGCTCATATCCTTTCCTATACAAAAGGTCAGGAAGTAATGTTTTCCAGTTGCATTTCATAATTAATCCTACACACAGCAGACAGTATCTCTGCAAGTCTCAAATAAAACAGAATTCATTTTTTAAAAATTTCAACAGGAATATTAAAATCACTGAGCACCAAGAAATTTTCTCCCTGCTTTGAATATTTCATCTCAATTTATTTACCTTTCCATAACAGGTTTAGGCCACTTTCTTGCGAGGGTTTTTTAAATTTATGAGGAAGAAAAAAACAGTACCGACACACAAATGAGATCTAGAAAAGCACGCGATAGCTATAAAAATAGCTCATCCATCATCTCCACATTTTGATTCCAGAGACGGCAGTGAAAGGTGTTGTTTCCACACCACTCACCCGGCACACTTAAAAAGGTTTGCGCCATCACTTACACAACTCAAACTGATTGATTACCTGCTAGAGAAAAATCAATACGAATATCCTAGAAAACACTAGCTTGTAAATTCATTCTGGCCCCAACAAAGTCCTGGTCATAGCTTGACATGTTTTTCTAGATATCTAAAATGCAACCACGTCAAACCCCAGTCCCCCCAGACTGTGATGTCTAGGAATTTTTAAAACCTAAATCACAGCCCAGATGAGGAGGTGAGGGGGAAGGTGTCCCAAGTCTGTTAGAACAATGAGATTAAGAAGCTGCCGTTACCTGATAAATCTTCTTTTCAGAACTGGCCACAAAAATGATAAACATGTTGAGAAGGTGAAAATATCAAGGGGACCAGGATGAGAGAAAAAGAAAAACAAAACAAAACAAAAACAAACAAACAAAAAAAAGCCACACAAAGCTAGGAAACCAACTAAATATAAACTAAATAATATATATGTATTTTTTTGGGGGGGTAAAAGGTAAAGTTTCTATTTTAAAATATAAGTAATTCTGATTTTAATGCTATCCATTCAAAATTCAACGAGCTCTCTTTCTCGTTTTTTGGCAGCCGAAATGTATAGTCAGTGTAATTTTAGCTCTTTGGGAAACCACTGTACATTCAGAATGATTTCATGATTATTTCAGAACCTCTTCTGAATGCTCCCTTGCCGTTGGGTCAACCCTTAGTCTCTTCATTCATTAGACTACTGAGAAATAAACTTCTAAGAAATAAATTTTTATGAATATAAAATATTTCATAAATATGCTATTCAGAAAGAAACCGTGCTGTGCTGATTCTATCATCTGACAGGCAACCTGGGACCTATCCCCATTCTACAATTTGTTCAGAGTTTTTATAAATCACTCTGTATTTTTCATACACAGTCAGTCGTCAAAAAATTTAAGAAAAAGAAAGGACATGTACTTTTCCTTTAACTTCCACTGACTTTCCTCGTACTAAAATTTATTAACAGCATACTTAAGAGTTTTCATCTTAAAGTAGCTTTTCAAAGAACTGTACTGTTTATTATTAATTACAGGACCACTGAATAATGGTGTAGTGAAGAATTTCAGGGGTTCTAGCTCAAAAAATATTCCTAACACCTGGATTACTAAAGAACTAAATATGCAAGAGTCCCAGAGATAAGAGGTTTTTCTTCTATTATATTTACCTTCATAATTATGCTTTACAATTCTAAAGCTCAAACACAGAAATGCTGTCAGATCAGTAAAATCCCAACGTCTTCTGCAGAAAGAAAGATAATGAACTAACTCAGTGTGTCTAAAATGTAAGTTAGCAACGGACAGTTCCTGGAGTGGAAAAAGACTGTAAGGCCGTCCTCAGCATGAATCTGCTTTTCTCAAATTAAGAGAACGAGAGGTAACTGTCACACTAAGTAGTTTCTATTTATAGAGACGTTTTTCATAAAACACATTTTAACAGCAAAAGAAAACCTGTCGTTTGACTCTAGCCATTAATGTCTGTTATAGATGTTCCAATATTCTCACTCAAAATTAGACTTCTTGGATTCACTTTAAATTCCTTCAGTTTAAGTAACATGTCTGCTTCATAAAAAGAACACAGGCAATTACTTCGTAGAAGCTATATGGAATTCTAACTACCAGCAGCGCTAAGTGTCACAGTAATGAGAAAACCGTGGCTTGGAGGGGCCGAGTACCTTCCTCAGACCATAGGAGCTGGTAAGCAGCAGAACACTGTTTCCAGTTCCAACTCTCCTATGGCAAAGCACATCAAATAGCTAATGACTCAAAGTTTTCCTAACCACACTGGCTTGCCTAGGAAGTTATGATCTCAATATTCTAGTAAGAGTACCATACGTCAACCAAATGAGTTCACCAGTCCAGAAAGTAGCATTCGTTTCGACTCTACTATACAGGTAGAAGACAATAGAAAAAGGTTACATTGGCAACATTCCACGGTCAGGAACCAAAAGGCACATACGCAGACACACACACACATACTCATGTGGATGAAAGCAATACTAAGTAAATCTCTTCTAATACTTGGTCTATAAATAAACACTAAGTCACTGCTGACCTCTGACATATACTTTGAAACATTCACCATAACTGGCCAACCCACTTGGATGTGACGATGGTCAGTGACGACTAAAGTCTGCAGCAGTCACACAACCGTACTTGTATTGCTCAGGGGGCATTTCTAAAGATGTGTCAGAGAGCTGAGCTGGGTATCTTTAGCAAAATTCTATAGTTTATAAAAACTAGGATTATTCCTTTCTGGTTTTTACCTCAAGTCAAATGTAATACATAAATGTGTCCATGCTGAGTCACGAAGCAATCACGTCAAAATGTCAGTATAGGTTATAGGTGGGGGATAGATACAAGGGAGCCAAGGGAATACATTCACTTTCTAGACGGTGACTGAACAGTTTCACGTTTGTAAAATAAACTGTCAGAGTAAAAACAGAAGATTCTTTCCAGTTATATTTAGTTGCAGTTAGAAATGCATAATGTTGGAAAAGTCCTTTGAAAGAACTAAATCATACTCCTACCAATTTGCAGTGTTTGGTGGACACACCATAGAGTTTTAATATCCCCATTATCTGACAGATGTGGGGAAAAATAAACACCAACTCAGAATACCAGCAAAGGCATCATTTTTCAAGTAGATTAAGTTCCTGTGCAAATTTATGCCCTTTCTGAAAAAGCCTTAACATAGTCGTGTTGTACAGAAGACAATCACTGAGACTCTTCTTCAGATAAGATAATTACCTGGCTCTGAAACAGAATATTGGTAAGAGTCGGTGTGTTGCCTTTTATTTCTTGTTCAATACAAGTGGAATGTGAATGAAGGAAAAAAAAATTGTTAGATGTTAATCAGTCAAGGGTACTTTTCTATTACAAAGAGCATTCCAAATTCACGTTGACAAAAGCTTTACATAGATTAAATAAAAAAACGCTCACTTTATTTAAAGTACTATTTAAATAAAGAACTCATACTATGACTTTGAGGGTGTACTAAAAGCAGCATTTGACTTACGTGTTAAAAGGGAAAGTACATCGCCAATAACTATTAACCCACAAGATTATGAGACAATAGATTCTATCACGCTGGGCGTAAAGAAACACCAATGTTATACACACATACTATAAACAAAGACAAAAGAGGGAGTTTATGGTTTAATAAGCAGTTATGTATCAATGCAGCCGTGACTCATGTTAAAGATAAGTCTTATTATATGCTGAGAGATACCTAAACAATCACATTTTCCAGCAACTGATGATTCAGAAGTAACTGGCCACCCACACAAGGAATTATTCTCATTAGGACTCTCTACCAGCGCCATTCTGCACTGGTCCAACAGTCCTGCAGATAAAGAGGGCTAACTTTATTAGTTGATAGTAGAATCTACCTTTTCCAACACTCCTGGAAACACTTACTCACTCTATTTTCTAAATGGTCCAAAAATTACCAAAGAAAGAGGCAGAAATCTTGAAAAGTATTTCACCTCAGTCCACAAAAGTCTTAACACACTTCAGATGGTCAATCATTTTTTTTTTTTTGTCTTTTCTATTAAGTGAAAATGGGTGATAAAGTTCAAGATACATCATACGGAGACAGAAGAGTGGTCAAAGAGCACATAATTCTAGAAACTCTTACCTTGAAAAGACTGTTTGGCTCTATCGACTAGTTCATCAATTGGATAACTCGCCAAATTCCCTCTGGCATGTTTAGTTTTGCAGTAGGTACAAGCATTGAGACACCTGTTCAAATGATAGCAATAAATGAAGCTCCAATTTTTAAAGTCAGTACATACTTAGCATGGGAAAAAAACACCCAAAACATACACCAAAATGGTAGCTTAGTGACATGTGCCACTTTATATGGCATACTTCATACTTATTTCCACCAGGCAAAGAAATTTCAATTTGCAATTCTTTTAAGTTTCAACTACTCAAAAATGGTTGTACAAATCACATAGTATTATCTTCAAATGAACATATCCATGAGGAACAAAGTTTATAAATACTTACAATGATTAATGAAAAGAAATTCAAGATTTTTTTAAACCACTGACATTGCTTGGCCATCATAAAAATAAAAATGTAGTATTGCTTATGTATACTGTATTATTTATAAATGATAATGCATATTCATGTAACTAATGATATAAGAATAAAGAGGCAACATAGCATTCTCACAAAAAAATACACCATAGCCTTAGAAATTTTAAGACAGTATTTTTCACTCCTGAAGTCAGAAAAAAATGAATATTAAAACAAGTCCAATGAATACTCCCTAAGATTATATTAGAGAAATTAAACAAGGAGAAGAACATATTAGTTTTGAAAAAAAAATCCCAATATTCTGTAGACATGATAGAGAATTATCTTTGAAAAACTAAAATGTTGGCTCTACTCTCATAATTTTTTAATGTAATTTAAATAAATTTTGTTATTATAAAAGAAACAGCGGGACACCTGGGTGGCTCAGTCAGTTAAGCGTCCGACTTCAGCTCGGGTCATGATCTCACAGTCTGTGAGTTCAAGACCCGCATCGATGGAGCCTGGAGGCTGCTTCAGATTCTGTGTCTCCCTCTCTCTCTGCCCCTCCCCTGCTCATGCTCTGTCTCTGTCTCAAAAATAAATAAAAACATTTAAAAAATTAAAAAAAAATAAAAGAAACAGCTACAACATAATAAAACAGTCCTACACCAAAAAGGCTTAACACCACCAAACAAAACCAAACGAAAAAAAAAAACTTCATTGATTCAACTGTTACAATGAGTATCATGGTTTAAAACACCATCATCACACAAATGCTTTAAAATTTCAAAATGAGGAAAACTGAACTTTTAATAATTGAACAGTCCTACACCAAAAAGGCTTAACACGACCAAACAAAACCAAACGAAAAAAAAAAACTTCATTGATTCAACTGTTACAATGAGTATCATGGTTTAAAACACCATCATCACACAAATGCTTTAAAATTTCAAAATGAGGAAAACTGAACTTTTAATAATTGAACCTGACCAATGTGTAATTTTGTTAATATTTGACTATAAATATATATGAATCACTGTACTCAGCGGCCAAATATGTAATGCTTAATTTTTGGTAATTTTTGCATGGCACTTTTTTTTTTTATTGTTTTCTTATTTTTGAGAGAGAGTATGTGGGGAGTGGGGAGGGCAGAGAGAGAGAGAGGGAGACAAGGGATCTGAAGCAGGCTGTGAGCTGACAGCACAGAGCCTAATACGGGGCTCAAACTCAGGAACCATGAGATTATGACCTGAACCAAAGTCAGATGCCCAACCGACTGAGCCACCCACGTGCCCCTGCATGGCACTCTTAAGTAACACATACACTTGAAATGATTTTTACTGTTTATCCAATTATATAATCTTAAAAAACTAACCCTCTTTTCTTAAGCCATTTTTTTGTTTTGTTTTGTTTTTAGATAAAACACAGATCATGGCCTCTTTCTTATTAGCACAAATTCTAGTCTCCCAATTGCTATCGGTCTTCTCTTTTCAATTCCCATCTGTTTCATGAGAAGGGAAAAGAGAAAATTATTGTTGGCCTCTCCCTAGGAAAGTAACTCACTTTTAAAAAAAAAAAAATTTTTTTAATGTTTATTTACTTTTGAGAGAGAGAGACAGGGACAGAGACAGAGTGTGAGCCAGGGAGGGACAGAGAGAGAGGGAGACACAGAATCAGAAGCAGGTTCCCAAGCTCTGAACTGTCAGGACAGAGTCCAATGCCAGGCACGAAATTGTGAACCGCCAGATCATGACTTGGGCTGAAGTCGGACGCTTAACTGACTGAGCCACCCAGGCGCCCCAAGACTAATTCACTTTTGTTTAGCCTTGATTAAGCATCAGATAGTTTTCTAGATGTTTTATACACATTATCTCATTCATCATTCTAGAGTTGAATGTTACTATCTCCATCTTACAGATGAAGAATCTACTTCAAAACTGTCTGACAATACAGTTGATACCACAGAAATACAAGTCTTAAGATACTATGAACAACTACAGGCCAAAAATTGGCCAATCTTAAACACACAAATTCCCAGAAACATACAACCCACAAAAGTTAAATCATGAGGAAACAGAAAATCTGAATAGACCAATAATAAGTAAAGAGATCATATCATATCCTACCATCAAAAGGCACAGGAGCACATGGTTTCACTGTTGCATTTTATCAAATACCTAAAAAAATGAATACCAATTCTTTTCAAACTCTTCTAAAAAGCAGAAGAGGAGCGAACACTCTCAAACTCATTTTACAAAGTTGGTATTATCCTGATATCAAAGCCAGATAAGGACACTTCAAGAAAAGAAAACTATAGGTCAATATCCCTCATGAATACAGGATGCAAAAAATCTCAACAGAATACTAGGAAACTAAATTCAATATACTACAAGGATCATACACCATCATCAAGTAGAATTCATCCCGTGGAAACAATGATGATTCAACAGACACAGATGAATAAATGTGATACAACACATTAATAGAATTAAGGATAAAAATTATATGTTTATCTCAATAGATGCAGAAAAACTATCTGACACAAGTCAACATCCATTCATAATAAGAACTCTCAACAAATTGGGTGTAGAATACTGTACCACAACACAATAAAGACCATATGTGAAAAGTCCACATCATACTCAATGGTGAAAGTTCAAAGTTTTTTCTCTAAGGTCAAAAACAAGACAAAGCTATCCACTCTAAATAGGAATGGTACTCCCATCAACACAGTGATTTAAGTCCTACCAGAGTAATTAGGCAAGAAAAAGAAATAAAAGGCATCTTAATTGGAGAGGAAGAGTACAATTACATTTGTAGATGACATGATCTTATACACATTAAAAAAATCCCAAAAACTTCACCAAGAAAAGTGTTAGATCTATTCAATGAATTCAGTAAAGTTAGAGAATACCAAATCAACATACAAAAAAGGCTAGCATTGGGGCGCCTGGGTGGCGCAGTCGGTTAAGCGTCCGACTTCAGCCAGGTCACGATCTTGTGGTCCGTGAGTTCGAGCCCCGTGTCAGGCTCTGGGCTGATGGCTCAGAGCCTGGAGCCTGCTTCCGATTCTGTGTCTCCCTCTCTCTCTGCCCCTCCCCCGTTCATGCTCTGTCTCTCTCTGTCCCAAAAATAAATAAACGTTGAAAAAAAAAATTAAAAAAAAAAAGGCTAGCATTTCTATACACTAGCAAAAATTTATCTGAAAAAGAAATAAAGAAAATATCATTTATGACAACACCAAAAACAATAAAATATTTAGAAATAAATTTAACCAAAGAGGTAAAAAAAAACCTATACGCTGAAAACAATAAGATACTGATGGAAAAAACTGAAGAAGATACAAATAATTGGAAACATGTCCTATGCCGATGGATGGGAAGATTTAATATTGTTAAAATGTCCATACTACGCAAAAGCATCTATAGACGTCACATAATCCCTATCAAGATCCAATGGCATTTTTTAAGGAAAAAGAAAACAATCCTACAATTGGTGTGGAACTACAAAAGACTCTTAATAGCCAACACAATCCCAAGAAAGAAGAACATTGTTGGAAGCATCACATTTACTGATTTCACACAAGATTACAATGGCATAGTGATCAAAAGAGCCTGGTATTGGCATAAAAACAGGCAAACAGACTAATGGAAATGAATGAAGAGCCCAGAAGTAAGCCTATGTGTATACACTCAACTAGTACTTGATTCACTGAATACTCAATGGAGAAAAGGTTAGTCTATTCAATAAATGTTGCCAGGAAAACTGGATGCTCCCACGCAGAAGAATGAAACAAGACCACGGTCTTATACCACTCACAAGGATTAATTTGAAATGGACTGAAACCTTAAGTGTAAGACTGTAGAAAACCATAAAAGTTCTAGAAGAAAACACAGGAAGAAACTTCCTTGACATGGGTCTTGGCAATTACTTTTCAGATGTGATACTTACGCACAGCAACAAAATCAAAAACAAACAAGTGGGACTACATCAAACTAAAAAGCTTCTGCACAGCAAAAGAAATAATCAACAAAATGAAAAGGCAACCTACAAGATGGGAGAAAATATTTTCAAACCACATATCTAATTCCTAATAAGTTCATTTAAATATTTGATTATCATTCCATAATAAGAGATCCATAATATCTGATGGGGGCTTTATACCCAAAATATATAAGGAACTCAACAATGAAAACAAATAATCCAATTCAAAATGGCCAAAGAAGATATTCAAATGGCCAATAGGTACCTCAAAAGGTGCTCAACAGCACTGATCGTTAAGAAAACATAAATCAAAGCCACAATGAGATATCACCTCACACCTTTTGGAAAGGCTATTATCAAAAAGACAAGAAATAACAAGTGTTGGCAAGGATGTAGACAAAAGAAAGGAAATATTTGGCCACTGTGGGTGGCCAGTGCTGGTCCAGCCACTATAAAAAAATAGTACGGAGGTTCCTCAAAAAGTTAAAAATACAACAACTACATGATCCAACAATTGCACTTCTGAGTATATGTCCAAAAGAAAGGGAGTCACTATCTCAAAGAGGTATCTGCATGCTCATTTTCACTGCATTATTTACTAGAGCCAAGACATGGAAACAACTTAAGTTTCTCCGACAGATAACCCAATGAATAAAAAATATGGTGTGTGTGTGTGTGTGTGTGTGTATACACACACATGCACAATGGAACATTATTCGGCCATAAAAAAGAAGGAAATCTTGCCATTTGCAACAACATGGATGAACACTGACAGCATTATGCTACGTGAAGTAAGTCAGACAGAAACACAAATAGTGTATGACCTCACTTATAGGTGGAACCCAAAAACAAACTCCTAGCAACACAGAAGAGACTGGTGGTTCCCAGAAATGGGGAGTGTGGGTGGGAAACGGGTGAAGGTAATGTGAAGGTATAAGCCTCTAGTTCTAAGATACTTAAGTTCCACAGGTGTAATGGTGATTATAATTGCCACTATTGTATCATATATTTGAAAATTTCTGAGAGCTAGATCTTTAAAGCTCTTATCACAAGAAAAAAGAATTATGTGAAGTGAAATAGGTTAACTAAAGGGACTGTAGTAAGCATTTCATATATATACATATATCAAATCATTACATTGCATAATTTGAGCTTAAATGTTATATGTCAACTATGTCTCAGTAAAACTGAGTGCAGGTAGGGGGGAAGTCTGGTTAAGTAGCTTGCTCAAGACATGTCATAGCTGAGATTCAAATCTAGGGCTGCCGAATGGCCTTTTTCTTTCTTTTTAAATTTTGTTAATGTTCGTTTACTTTTGAGAGACAGAGACAGAGCATGAGCGGGGGAGGGGCTAAGAGAGAGGGAGACCCAGAATCCAAAGCAGGCTCCAGGCTCTGAGCTTTCAGCAGAGAACCTGATGTGGGGCTTGAACCCGTGAACCTGGAGATCATGACCCAAGCCAAAGTCGGACGCTTAACTGACCGAGCCACCCAGGCGCCTCAAGGCCTGCTGAATTTCGAACTTCATGCTGTTTCCATACCAATCTGACTCCCCAGAATAAATGTGTGTCAAACATCCTAGCTATGTATGGATGCAAGCAATAAAACCATCAACCAGCTGACGTGGCGTACAAGTAATGTGGCCAGTCCTTATGGTCCTGTACACGAAGTTATTTCTCTAAAACATGTGTGTCTCTCTTTTATCCTTTGGAAACCTAAGGCTAAGCTGCTTTTTCATCCACGAGCCCACACCAGTTATCTCCTCTCTGTTTACAAATTTTGTTTTTCATCCTCCTACTGGCTCAGGGGCAAAATGTGTCAACTCGTGTGATTTGCCACATCTTTTTATGTCAACTCGTGTGATTTGCCACATCTTTTTATATTCTACTGCTCGGGTCCTCTCTGCCTTTCTCTTCAAGTGGCACCAAGACATGCTCAGGCCCTACCGTTCCATCCCCGGTTACACCCCCGACGACGCGCGTTCGTCTGGGTCAGTCAGCGCTCTTGCCGGGGGTCTGCTCTCTGGACCTCCTGATACTACTTCGAGTCTCCTGACCTGACCCCTTTCCCTTATTTCTATCACCAATGGAGAGCTCCATAAATGAAACTGAGAAACTTTTTTTTTTTAATGTTTGTTTTTGAGAGAGAGAGAGAGAGAGAGAGAGAGAGAGAGCGAGCGGGGGAAGGGCAGAGAGAGAGGGAGACGCAGAATCCGAAGCAGGCTCCAGGCTCCAAGCTGTCAGCACAGAGCCTGACTCGGGGCTCAAACCCATGCACCACGAGATCACGACCTGAGCTGAAGTCAGAGGCGTAACCAACTGAGCCGCCTAGGCGCCCCTGAAGTGGCAAATCTTAATAAAAGCTACTACTATTTCTGACTTGGGCTGTATCTTAAAAGTAACTCTCTCGAGGGACACCCGCCTGAAGGAGAAGGAAGACAGAAAAGAAGGAAAGGGAAACGCGCATTTGAAACATTTATAACATAAACGAATTAACACATGTAAAGGACTCAGTGTCTGTACCTAGTAAGTGAACACTAAGTGCCGGCCACTGGTTGTCTAATGTGACTGCTCTAAACAATTCTGTGAGGAAATAATTATGCATTATCCATGTTCCAGGTGTACCTAACTTTATGGACCAGATGTGCTGCTGAGAGGTTGGCTTAAATCAACTGCGGAAACCAAGTCATATTTTCCTACTGGCTCACTTCAGAAAGGTGGAAATGTAACCCCCATGGAAAACTCACTCATGAAAATTCACTAAAACATTTTAATAAAACCAGGTGATATTCAGAAACATTTATAATAATCAAAATAAGCCAGTAAGTATAAATGTCACATTAAGAATTCAAAATATTCTTCACTAAACTGCTCCCCCGGGGTTAATTAGGATTGTTGATGTGATATGTGTTTGAAGTTCTAAACTCAATATTGTATAAGATAGGTTCATCTTTATCTGCAGTTATCAAAACAATGCTCTGTATTATTTTGATAAAGTGAAAATTTCAATAAAGCATATTTCTCCAAGAACGTTATAATAGCACGATCTCAAGCATTAAATCTACTATGCCTTACAGTTAAAAAGGGAGATTTGTCATAACACACAGGAAAAATACGCACAACAAAAAAATCCAAAAAGAAAGAATGAGCTTTTGACGCTCTTTGGGTTAAAAACAATTCTATCACCAGGAATTATAATGACCAGTCATTTCGATATGACAAAGCTCCAACAAAATAAAAGGAATCATCATTAGAAACCTTTGGTAGATACTTTCAGTTATCTGTAAACAATTAAATAATTGTCTAAAGGTAAGAACGCCAACCAATTTCTTCAACTGTCAGAAAACAAAAGATCTTTGAAGGCCGACTGGTGCAAGCCAAAACCAGAAAGAAATGGCCGTGGCCATCCAAGGAAGATGGAAAATCTTGGAGAGACCACAACTGGCATGACAGAATAACACAGCTGGGTCACCACACCTACTGATCTGTACACAGGTGGTCATCTGGCCACAGGCCAGGAAGGAACGAAAACACCTCAAAAGCACAGACAGATTGGGCATTCAATTTAGCAGAACTCTTAACTCCTCAAAAGCATCTGTGGCAGAAAATTTTTAAAGTATGGAAACCGAAGAGATGAAATAACAATTTTCACAAATTAAAATATTTCAAAGGGCTCAAATGCATAACAAAATGTCAAATTTGATACCTAAACCACACAAAGCAAGTGAAAACTAAAAATTTTACTGTATTCACTTTTTTCTTTTAAAGAGCATCTTTAAATATCACAAGTTCTGAAATAATTTAAAAATCAGAGTTACACTTTTAAAAACCCGTACTGATATCTGTTTTTGTGGGGGAAGAATAAAAGCCCATGTGACTCAGAATTCTGTTTCTCTCTGCTCTTTTGGGTCAAAAATAAGTATGCTAAAATTATTGTAGACTCAGACATTACACTTCAAACCAGCATATTCTGTTTCACTCAAGAACCTTATTACTTTTAATCAGGTGACAAAGTACAATATTCTTCAAAGCTTCAATTGTACAAAATAATAAGCCCTTTACAGAGCTACACCTTACAAAAATCATACTGGGGGCCAGCCACATCCTTCCATATTCAAGTACCATGAAGCAAAGAAAAAAACCAAAAACTCAGGAAATGTTAAATATTGGGAGCCTTCATCTTGGTTTTAAAAATATTTCCAGAAGTATGACAAACTTTTTGATCCTTTAAAACAAATGTAAGAGATACTCCTCTATCAGCAGGATCTGATTAGATCTTCAAATGATAATATGATCCCTGTTTGCCAAGATCAAAATCCCGAACAAAGGAAAAATAACGTACTTAGAAACTAACAAAATATAGTCACAAAATCTTAAATTCTTTAAGCTTCCTATGGCCAGGAACTCTCCAACCTAAAATGAATCTCTCCACCAGGGTTACCGATTCTACCTTCTCCCCCCAGATCCAAAAGCTTACTCTAATAATTATGGTCTCTTTCAACTGTTCCCTTTCTGAAGCTGCTTTTAGTTCTGAAAAAGCGGGGGGGCAGGTGGCAGCAGTCCAACTTTCTCCTACTGATACCGAATTCAAAAACACTTTTGGCTACGTTTTCTCTTACTCCACCTCCATCAACCACTATGCCACATCCTTTGCTTCAAAAAGTTGTTCCAACATATTTAAACGATACTCTTATTTCTCCATCACTTTACCTGAAAGAATTACCCTTATCACCATCAGCCATTGACCTGTGTAAAAATCATCACAGCCTTTAAAATCACTTGGGGGAGGTTGGTGCTAATAACAGTAAAAGATGGTTTCTGAATGCTGGACACTCAAGCATGCATTTTACACTGTTTCGCTTATCCTCCCAGAAGTCTTGCTATTAGTATTACTATCCCTAACTTTCAGAGAGGAAACTGAGGCTGAAAAAGATCAAGAACCTTACGGGAGGTTACCCAGATTTGATGAAAGATGAACCTATCTCACCTGAAACTCCTTTGTCACCGATGGTACCTTACTTCTCTTAAGATGCAACTTACTCTGCGTAAGAAAACATGATGATGGATGGAGAGGATTCTAGGAAGATGCTGGATTGGGAAGCTCCAGGAACCCGGCTCCTCACCTTGATAAGAACCTGCACTAGCACAATCTGCGTCATGTAACAATTTCAGGACTCTGGTATCTGAGAAAGGCCCACAACTTTGGACGGCAACTTGCGGATAAGGTCAGCCGGTAGCACAGTAGCAGCTCCCACCCTACCCATGCCTCACCCAGAGACAGGTCGCACACAGCATGTGGGTGCGGGGGAGGACCCTGCCCTCAAGCTATCAGGATTCTTGCTCCCATCGCTGCTTCCTATCAGGGAGGCAAAAGACACTGCTGCACCTCCCCACACCTTTCAAAGTCCCCGCCTCTCCAGCTGAACTGCAGTGACTGCTGGAAGATGTAAAGACTCCTCGTCCCTACTTCTCCCTTCATTTTTCACTTTTTCCCCTATGGGGAAGCAGATATTAAAGATTAGGACACTCAGAAACAACTCCGCGTATGTGCAAATTAGAAAGTGACCACATACGACCAGAAGAAGGATCAGAAAAGAACGGAGAAGATCTTAGGTTCCCACCTCAGGCTGATTCTCAGCACAAACAGAACCTACAACAATTAAAAAATAAATAATAACAAATGAACAACAAACCTGTGAAGGGGGAGAATCTGATTTCCATTTGAATTATTAGATTCAAACGTTAGGTGCTGAAAAAAATTCACAAGGCATACGAAGAAACAGGAAAAATATATATAAATCAACAGAAACTGTCCCTAAAAGAGATCTATGGTGGATATACTACACAAAGACTTTAAAACAACTGTCTCGGGGCGCCTGGGTGGCTCAGTCGGTTAAGTGTCCGACTTTGGCTCAAGTCATGGTCTTGCAGTTCATGAGCTCGAGCCCTGCATCAGGCTCTCTACTGACAGCTGGAGACTGAGTTCGGATTCTGTGTCTCTCTCTCTCTCTGTCCCTCCCCTGCTTACACTCTGTCTCTCTCTCTCAAGAATAAACAAATATTGAAGGGAAAAAAAAAGGAAAAAAATTTTTAAAAATAATAAACAAAGTAACTGTCTTAAAGGTGCCTGGGCAGCTCAGTTGGGTAAGCATCTGACTCTAGATTTTGGCTCAGGTCATCTCACCGTTGTGAGATAGAGCCCCGCATCGGGCTCCATGCTGAGCATGGAGATTGCTTGGGATTCTCTCCTTCTCCCTGCCCTTTCCCGCTCACACATGTGCACTTTCTCTCAAAATAAATAAATGAACATTTTTTTAAAAAGTTGTTTTAAAGATGTTACAAAAAATAATTAAAATATGTAAAAATCAAGAAAACAATGGATGGGGGACACCTGGGTGGCTCAGTCAGTTGGGCGTCCAACATCAGCTCAGGTCATGATCTCATGGTCCATGGGTTCAAGCCCCACATCTGGCTCAGTGTTGACAGTTCAGAGCCTGGAGACTGTTTCGGATTCTGTGTCTCCATCTCTCTGTCCCTCCCCCATGCGCACTCTCTCTGTCTCTCTCAAAAATAAACATTAAAAAAAACTTTTTTTAATTAAAAAAAAAAGAAAACAATGGATAAAAAATAGTAATGTCAATAAAAGAACACAAAGTAAAAAAAAAAATTCTGGAGCTGAAAAGTACAGTTAAGAAAAATGAGAAATTCACTAGAGGGATTCAGCATCAACAACCAAATGACGTGGGGCTGGAGTTGTGAAGGAGAACAGTTTTTGTATGTTACTGATGTTAAGCTGGTATCTATTCAAATTAGTGTTATAATCTTAGGATGTTGAATGCAATCTCCATGGTAACCATAATGAAAACAGATATAAAATATAAATATAAGGAAATGAGGAAGTTACTTAAAATTTTCACTATAAAAAATCAACTAAAGACAAAGGAAAACAGTAATGCAAGAAATTAGGGGCAAAAGCTGTATAAGGCATGTAGAAAACAGCACAAAGACAGAAGTCAGTCCCTCCTTATCAGTAATTAACTTAAATGCAAATGGATTAAATTCTCCAATCAAAAGATGGAGGTTGGCCGAATTAATAAAAACACATGAACCAACTATATGCTGGCTACAAGAGACTTACTTTAGATCCAAAGAAACAAATAGTTTGAAAGTAAAAGGATGGAACAAAATATTCCAGGCAATTACAAAGAGCAGGGGTTGCTATACTAATATCAGATACAAGGGGCATTAAATAAAAAAAGTTATAAAAGACAAAGAAGCACATGATAAGCTGATAAAAGATTCAATACATCAAGAAGATAAAACAAGTATAAACATTTATACCCCAGTGACACACCATCAAAATATGAAGCAAAAATAGACAGAATTGAAACAAGACACAGTTGTACAAAAGTAGTTGGAGACTTTAATACTGCACTCTCCATAAAAGCCATCAAACAGCACACTCTATCAGCAGCCACAGAACACACATGGTACATGCTCCAGGACAGACCATATGTGAGGCCACAAATTAAGTCTCCATAGATTTTAAAGTATTTTCTTTGAACACAAAGAATGAAATCAGAAATCAACAACAAAACTGGAAAATTCACAGAACTGTGGAAGTTAAACGATACACTTTTAAACAACCAATGGAAAAGGAGAACACAGTGATGAAGGAAAACAAAATACCAAAACTTACAGGAGGCACAGAAAGCAATGCTAAGGAGAAAATTTAGAGCTATAAACACGTACCAAAAAAATAAAGATCTCATATCAACACCCAAATTTAGAACTTAGGAAAAGGAAAAAAGAAGAAGAAACTAAAACCAAGGCTAGCAGAAGGAAATCATAAAGATGAGTGATGACATAAACGAAATAGAGAATGGAAAAACACCAGAGAAAATCAACAAAAAACCTGGTTCTATGAAAAGATCCACAAAACTGACAAACCTTTAGCTAGATGGACTAAGGAAAAAGACTTCAATTACTAAAATCAGAAATGAAAGTGGGACATTACTACTAATTCTAGTTTTTTTTTTAGCTTTTTTTTAATTATTATCATTTTAAGAGTTTATTTACCTTTGAGAGAGATAAAGAGTGAGCAGTGGAAGGGCAGAGAGAGGGAGGCACAGAATCCGAAGCAGGCTCCAGGCTCTGACCTGTCAGCAGAGCGCCTGACGCAGGGCTCGAACCCGCAGACTGTGAGATCATGACCTGAGCCGAAGTTGGACACTTAATGGACTGAGCCATCCAGGAACCCCAATTACTACCAATTCAAAAGAAATATATAGGATTATAAGAGAATATTATGAACAAGTGTGTATCAACCAACTGGATAGCCGGTTGAAATGGACAAATTCCTGAAAACACAAAACCTACCAAGAACAAGTCATGAAGCGATAGGGAGTCTAAATAGGTATGTGAGTACCAAAAACGTGAATCAGTAATCAAAAATCTCCTAACAAAAAAAGCCTGAAACCTGATGGCTTCACTGATGAATTCTACCGAACATTTAAAGAATACTAATCCTTGTGATGCCTGGGTGGCTCAGTCAGTTAGGCACAGGACTCTTGATATGGGCTCAGGTCACGATCTCGTGATCGTGAGATAGAGCTTCAAGTTGGGCTCTGTACTGACAGCACAGAGCCTTCTTGGGATATTCTCTCCCTCTGTCTCCCTCTCTCCCATTCTCCCTCTCTCCCTCTCTCTCTCTGCCCCTCCCTTCTCACACGTGCATGCATGTGTTCACTCTCTCTCTCTGTCTCTCTCTCAAAATAAATGAATCATTAAATAAACTTAAAAAAAGAGAAAGAAAGAATACCAAATCCTTCTCAAGCTTTTCCAAAAAACTGAAGAGAAGGGAATGCACCCTAACTTATTCTATAATGGCAGCATTATGATTTAGACAATGACACCACAAGAAAAGAAAATTACAGACCAGTATCTCTTATAAACATTGATGCAAAAAGTCCTCAACAAAATACTAGCTACAGAATTCATTAGCACATTAAGAGAATTATACATTAAAACTAAGTGGGATTTATTACTGGAATGTAATAAGGATAGTTCAATATACAAAAATCAACCCATATAATATGCCACATCAACAGAATTAAGGAGAAAAAACAACACATGATTGTCTCAAATGATGCAGAAAAAGCACTTGACAAAATTTAACACTGTTTTGTGCTAAAAACAATCAACAAACTAGGAATAGAAGAAAACTTCCTTGCATGATAAAAGCCGTAAGTGGAAAAACTCACAGTGAGCATCACACTCCAGGTAAACTGAAATCTTGTCCTTTACAGTTAGGAACAAGCCAAGGATATCCACTTTTACCACTTCTATTCTACATTGTTCTGGAAGTTGTAGCCTGAGCAAGCGAAAGAAACAAAAGGCACCCAAATTGGAAAGGAAGAAGTAAAATTATCTGTTTACAGATGATATGATTTTCTAAGTAGAAAATCCTGAAAATCCCCCCCCCCACACACACACACAAAACTTAGAACAAATTAATTCAGCAAAGTGTCAGGATACAGAATCAATATACAAAAAAGTTATATTTCACGAACAATGAAAAATCTGAAAAGCAAATTACAAAAATAATTCCATTTACAACCATATCAGAAAAAGTAAAATATTGGGGCACCTGGGTGGCTCAGTCGGTTGAGCGTCCAACTTCAGCTCAGGTCATGATCTCACTGTCCATGAGTTCAAGCCCCACGTCAGGCTCTGTGCTGACAGCTCAGAGCCTGGAGCCTCTTTCAGATTCTGTGTCTCCCTCTCTCTCTGCCCCTCCCGACTCATGCTCTCTCTCTCTCAAAAATAAACAAACCTTAAAAAAATTTTTAGGGGCGCCTGGGTGGCGCAGTCGGTTAAGCGTCCGGCTTCAGCCAGGTCACGATCTTGCGGTCCGTGAGTTCGAGCCCCGCGTCAGGCTCTGGGCTGATGGCTCAGAGCCTGGAGGCTGTTTCCAATTCTGTGTCTCCCTCTCTCTCTGCCCCTCCCCCATTCATGCTCTGTCTCTCTCTGTCCCAAAAATAAATAAACGTTAAAAAAAAAAAAAAATTTTTAAAAAAAAAATTTTTTTAAAAAAGAAAAAGTAAAATATTTAGCAATTAACCAAGGTGAAAGACTTAAAAAAGATACAAAACACTGCTGAAAGAAATTGAAAAAGACATAATAGAAATACACTACATGGTCACAGATTGGATGATTGTTGTTAAAACGTCAATACTACCCAAAGTGATATATAGACTCAATGCAATCCTTATCAAAATCCCAATGAGGTTTTTTGCACAAATAAAAAAAAATCCTAAATTTCAAACGGAATCTCAAGGGACCCCAAACAGCCAAAACAAACTTGAAAAAGAATAAAACTAAAGAGTTCACACTACTGATTTCACAACTGAGTTCAGAGCTATAGTTATCAAAACAGTATGGTGTTGGTGTAACACAGACATACAGACCAATGGAATAGAATAGAGAACCCAGAAATAAACCCACACATAAATAGTCAAATGATTTTTCTCAAGGGTGCCTAGGCCATTCAATGAGATACAGACTATTGTTTCAACAAATCATGCTAAGAAAACTGTATATACACATGCGAAATAATGAACTTGGGCCCTTTCCTAACACCATATGAAAAATTTAACTCAATATTGGATCGAAAGGTAAATGTGAGACAAAAAACAATAAAACTTTTAGAAGAAAACGTACAACAAAAGCTTCATGACCTTGGATTTGGCAATGATTTCCTGGATATGACACCAAAGGCACAGGCAACAAAAGAAAACACAGATAAATTGGGACTTTAAGAAAAGTTAAAAAATTATTTTTTTCTCCAAAAGACACTTACTATCAACAGAGTAAAAACACAACCCACAGAATCAGAAAAAAGTAACTGCGAATCATATATTTGATAAGAGATGGGTAGAATATACAGAGAAATTCTAAAACTCAACAAAACCAACAACAAATTCAAAAATGGGCAGAGAACTGCAACACTTCTCCAAAGATAGACAAATGTCCAATAAGCACATGAAAAGATACCCAACATGACTAATCATGAGAGAAATGAAAATCAAAACTACAATAAAATAGCATGTCACACCCATTACAACGGCGACAATCCATTAGGACAGCCACTACTAATAGTAAATGTTGGCAAATATACAGAGAAACTGGGGCCCTGTGTACAGTTGCTGGGAATGGAAAATGGCACAGCCACCGTGGAAAATAATATGGCAGTTCCTCAAAAAATTAAAAAAGAATTCCCCAGCAATTCTACTTTTAGGTATATACCCCAAAGAACTGAAAGCAGGTCTCAGAGATATTTATACACCCATATTCATAGCAGCAACATTACCTACAATAGCTAAAATTTGGGATCAACCCAAGTGTCCGTGGAAAAATGGACAGAGAAGGAAAACACAATGGAATATTATTCACCCATAGAAAGAAAGAAAATTTTTGCAATATGCTACACTACTGATGAATTCTGACGACATTATATACTAAATGAAATAAGCCAGTCACAAAAAGACAAATGCTGTATGGAGTCCACTAATATGGCTGCCAGAGGTTGTGGGAAGGGAAGAATGTGGAGTTAGTGTTTAAGGGGTACAGAGTTTCAGTTTTACAAGATGGAAAGAGTTATGGGGATGGATGTTGGGATGGATGCACAAAAATGTCAATGTATTTAATTCCAGTCACCTGTACACTTAAAAGCTAGTTAAGTTGGTGAAATTTACATTATGTGTATTTTACCACAACATAAAAAAGGAAGAAAACCATATACATGATTACGTGGTTTAGAATTTACTTAAGGAACAGGTATATACTTTACTCATTTTACTGAATGTCATAACATCTCACACAGTGTGTTGTATACAATTAGAGTATCGATACTCAAAGCTATTGTGATTTCATAATAAACCAGACCAGCTGTCAAGCCAATACCTGGTTACAGAGCCAAAAGCAGGGCTAAGCAAAAAGGTGAGCTGGCATTTACAACTGGATCTTCCGGGAAAGAAATCCAGCACAATACACAATGAGGCAGGGAAAGGGAAGTCGGGAATGGAGAAGTCCCAAGGAGATAATATGGATCTCGCCAAGCCAAAGGATCAGCCAGCTCATTCGTCTTCAAGGTCAGGCAGCTGGGAACAGGAAACGGAACCTCCAAGCCTAAGCACTCTAGGCCCAGGGACCACACACAGGATATAAACACAATACAATGTGTACACCACGCCAAATATTACTAGCCAGTAAAAGAAATCAAAGAGCCAGAATATTCATCAAACCATCCATTTTCAATGCACCTGTCTATACATTTTCCATCTGCAGTTCCCAGACCCTGAGGTGTCAAATTTAAAATGCACACACTTGGGAACAGCATGGAAGTTTTTTGTGTGTCTCACGTCCATGAAATACAGCCAGACCAACACTAACCATCCTGCACACCTAAAAAAATGATTAGAGGATTAACACAACAATCTGCACAACCTGAACCACAGAATTCAGCATGTACACGGTGCAAAGAGGTGAACTTGGGGACAGAGAAGCCACGGAGGGCAGAGAGGTGCTTTTGCTGGCAGAGAGAGGACAGAGACAGGGGAGGGGGGAGATATGGGAAAAGCACCCCTCCCCAAAAGCAGCTGGAGAGAAAGTGGAAAATTGGAAACAGCCACAGGGACTAAACTAAAAAGGGAGAAAGGAGAAAGGAGAGGGTTTAAATTCCATTAAGACTGTAAACAAGGGGAGCGTAGAGTCTGCAACTCCACAGCTTGATACCTGGTGGTGCTCTGGTGGGAAGGGCAAATCCCCAGGAACAGAGAGGGATCCGGACGTTCTCAGGCCACACGGGGAAAAGCAGTTCCACTGCTGGAAGGACATTTGTTAGAGACTGTTGAGGCCACCTGGCCCCAGCAGACCCCAGAAAAATGGCCACATTTGCTGGTATTGGAACAAGGTTGTGAAGGATGAAGCCTGGTGCCAGATGTGTATTGTGATTTTCCATAATCCCTGAAAAGCTGCTGCTACACTGTCTCACGAACTTTTTCTAGGGTGGGCTGGCACCTGGCCGCAGTCTCGGGGCACCGGCAGCAGCAGGGTCCAGCAAGCGTTCCTGGGTACAGTCGACATTCGACCATTGCTCAATGAGACCCTCCTGCAGAGGGGCAGAACGGGTGAAAGCCGCAGTCCCCCAGAAGTAAGGGGCCGGGGAAAAAAGCCGCATCTGAGACAAAACTTGGGAGAGAGGTACTGCCTGGGGCCTGGTCACGGACAGTGAAAAAGTGGGGAGTGGAGGAAAGCTGAAGACAAAGGACAGGTGCACAATTGTTGATGGGAAGAACAGAGTTCCAATACTAGAGACTGGGTAGCTGGGTGCCGCCATTTTCACCACTCCCGCGCATGCGCATACGTACCTACAAGCGCCACAACAATCCATCCCAGTAGGCTAGCAGCGCCATCTAGTGGAGAACAGAGCTGTTACACTGAGCCCTGCCCAACTGGGCCAGAGGACCCCCATTAGATTGAACAAAAACCAACCATCAACAAGGCATATCATAGTCAAATTCACAAAATACTCAGGCAAGGAAAGAATCATGAAAGCAGCAAGGGAAAAAAGGTCCCTAAAATACAAGGGAAGACAGATCAGGTTTGTAGCAGACCTACCCACAGAAACTTGGCAGGCCAGAAAGGAGTGGCAGGATATATTCAACGTGCTGAATCAGAAAAATATGCAGCCAAGAATTCTTTATCCAGCAAGGCTGTCATTCAAAATAGAAAGATAAAAAGTTTCCCAAACAAAAATTAAAGGAGTGTGTGACCACTAAACCAGCCCTGCAAGAAATTTTAAGGGGGACTCTCTGAAGGGAGAAAAGATGAAAATATATATATATATAAATACCAAAAGCAACAAAGATTAGAAAGCACCAGAGAACACCCCAGAATCTCCAACTCTACAAGCATCATAATGGCAATAAACACGTATCTTTCAGTACTCATGTTAAAATGTCAATGGACTCAATGCTCCAATCAAAACACATAGGGTAACAGAATGGATACGAAAACAAGATCCATCTATATGCTGTTTATAAGAGACCCACTTTAGACCTAAAGACACCTTCAGATTGAAAATAAGGGGATGGAGAACCATCTATCATGCTAATGGTCAACAAAACAAAGCCGGAGTAGCCATACTTATATCAGACAATCTAGACTTTAAAATAAAGACTGTATCAAGAGATTCAGAAGGGCATTCTATCATAATTAAGGGGTCTATCCACCAAGAAGACCTAACAATTGTAAACATTTATGCACCAGATGTGGCAGCACCCAAATATATAAATCAATTAATCACAAACATAAAGAAACTCATCGATAGTAATACCATAATAGCAGGATACTTCAACACCCCACTCACAGCAATAGACAGATCATCTAATCAAAAAATCAACAAGGAAACAATGGCTTTGAATGACACACTGGACCAGATGGACTTAACAGATATATTCAGAACATTTCATCCAGAATATACATTCTTCGCCAGTGCACATGGAACATTCTTCAGAATAGATCACATACTGGGACACAAATCAGCCCTAAGTAAGCACAAAAAGATTGAGATCATACCATGCATATTTTCAGACCACAACACTATGAAACTCGAAATCAACCACAAGAAAAAGTTTGGATAGGTAACAAATACTTGGAGACTGAAGAACATTCTATTATAAAGAATGAATGGGCTAACCCAGCAGTTAAAGAAGAAATTGAAAAGTGTATGGAAGTCAATGAAAATGATAGCACCACAACCCAAAACCTCTGGGACACAGCAAAGGCAGTCATAAGAGTAAATTAGATAGCAATCCAGGCCTTCCTAAAGAAGGAAGAACGATCTCAGATACACAACCTAACCTTACACCTTAAGGAACTGGAAAAATAATGGCAAATGAAACCCAAAACCAGCAGAAGACAGGAAATAAAAGATTACAGAAGAAATCAATGCTATGGAAACCAAAAAAAAAAACCCAAAAAAACAAAACAAAACAAAACAAAAAAAAACAATAGAACAGATCAATGACACCAGAAGCTGGTTCTTTGAAAGAATTAACAAAATTGATAACCCACCAGCCAGTTTGATCAAAAAGAAAAAGCAAAGGACCCAGATAAATAAAATCAAGAATCAAAGAGGAGAGATCACAACCAACACAGCAGAAATAAAAAGAACAATAGAATATTAGGAGCAATTATACACCAATAAAATGGGCAATCTGGAAGAAATGGAAAAATTCTTAGAAA
Source organism: Prionailurus viverrinus (assembly GCF_022837055.1). Taxonomy (NCBI): domain Eukaryota; kingdom Metazoa; phylum Chordata; class Mammalia; order Carnivora; family Felidae; genus Prionailurus; species Prionailurus viverrinus. The sequence goes on from NC_062565.1 coordinate 8,396,549, forward strand.
CATACACACTACCAAAACAAATAGGAAGAAACAGAAAATCTGAACAGACCCAGAAACAATAAAGAAATCAAATTAGTCATCCAAAATCTCCCAAAAAACAAGAGTCTAGAGCCAAGATGGCTTTCCAGGGGAATTCTACCAAACATTTAAGGAAGAGTTAACACCTATTCTCTTGAAGGTGTTCTAGAAAATAGAAATGGAAGGAAAACCTCTAAACTCTTTCTATGAAGCCAGCATTACCTTGATTCCAAAACCAGACAGAGACCCCACTAAAAAGGAGAAAAATAGACCAATTTCCCTGATGAACATGGATGCAAAAATCCTCAACAAGATATTAGCCAACTGGACCCAACAATACATTAAAAAGGTTATTCACCATGACCAAGTGGGATTTATACCTGGGATTCAGGGATGGTTCAATATCTGCAAAACAATTAACGTGATTCATCACATCAATAAAAGAAAGAACCATATGATCCTCTCAATAGATGCAGAGAAAGCATCTGACAAAATACAGCATCCTTTCTTGATAAAAACCCTCAAGAAAGTAGGGACAGAAGGAGCATACCTCGAGATCATAAAAGCCATATATGAATGACCCTATGCTAATATCATCCTCAATGGAGAAAAACTGAGAGCTTTCCCCCTAAGGTCAGGAACAAGACAGGGATGTCCATTCCTGCCACTGTTATTCAACACAATATTGAAGTCTTAGCCTCTGCAGTCAGACAACACAAAGAAATAAAAGGCATCCAAATCGGCCAGGAAGAGGTCAAACTTTCACTCCTTGCAAATGACACGATACTCTATATGGAAAACCCAAAAGATTCCACCAAAAAACTGCTAGCATTGATTCATGAATTCAGCAAAATTTCAGGATATAAAATCAACACACAGAAATCAGAGAAATCAAGGAATCGATCCCATTTACAGTTGCACAAAAAAACATAAAATACCTAGGAATAAATCTCACCAAAGAGGTGAAAAATCTATACACTGAAAACTAAAGAAAGCTGATGAAAGAAACTGAAGAAGACACAAAAAAATGGAAAAAGAGTCCATGCTCCTGGATAGGAAGAACAAATATTGTTAAAATGTCAGTACTACCAAAGCAATCTACATATTCAGTGCAATCCCTATCAAAATAATAGCAGCATTCTTCACAGAGCTAGAACAAATAATCCTAAAATTTGTATGGAACCAGAAAAGACCCCAAATAGCCAAAGTGATCTTGAAAAAGAAAACCAAAGCAGGAGGCATCACAATCGCAGACTTCAAGCTACACTACAAAGCTGTAATCATCAAGACAGTATGGTACTGGTACAAGAACAGACACTCAGATCAATGGAACAGAATAGAGAACCCAAAGATGGACCCACAAACGTATGGCCAACTAATCTAATTCAAGAATGAACCTGGACCACTTGCTTTCACCATACACAAAAATAAACTCAAAATGGATGAAAGACCTAAACATAAGACAGGAAGCCATCAAAATCCTCAAGGAGAAAGCAGGCAAAAACCTCTTTGACCTTGGCAGCAGCACCTGCTTACTCAACATGTCTCTGGAGGCAAGGGAAACAAAAGCGAAAATGAACTACTGGGACCTCATCACAATAAAAAGCTTCTGCACAGCGAAGCAAGCACTCAGCAAAACTAAAAGGCAACCAACAGAATGGGAGAAGATATTTGCAAACGACATATAAGATAAAGGGTTAGTATCCAAAATCTGTAAAGAACTTATCAAACTCAACACCCAAAAAACAAATAAACCAGTAAAGAAATGGGCAGAAGACATGAATAGACACCTCTCCAAAGAAGACATCCAGATGGTCAAACGACATGTGAAAAAATGCTCAACATCACTCATCATCAGGGAAATACAAATCAAAACCACAATGAGATACTACCTCACACCTGTAAGAACGGCTAACATTAACAACTCAGGCAACAACAGATGTTGTTGAGGATGGGGAGAAAGAGGATCTCTTTTGCATTGTTGGTGGGAATGCAAGCTGGTGCAGCCACTCTGGAAAACAGTATGGAGACAAGACATTAAAAAAAAAAAAACTTAAACCACTCTGTACTGTCATTATTTTAATTAAAAGTAGTCTATCTTGACACTAAAATAGTAGGAGTGTCATGACGAAGGATCACACATTTACCTTCAGGAAAAGTTCACTAGATTTTCCTCCTATCTCTCATTTCACCAGCAACCAGCAAAAATCCAAGCTGGTCTACAAAAAACACTGCTGCAGATCATTCTATGTCATCTATCTAAGTTTCCTTGCATTTCTATAATAATCTTTACAACTGAAGACGTACAGATAAAAAATAGCAAGGAAAAAAAAAAGGCTTCACTGAATATTATCCTGAGTCAGATGACACACCAACTGATACATATAGAAATACAGTAACAGTAATAATTCCAGTTGGATTTTCAGTATGTTCTATTTGCAGCTAGTGGTTCACTCCCCGGGAGACAAAGTCCCACACCCCTACTAGCAACAACTGTTTTCTTAATGAGTTTACCAAAATAGCATGGTGGAAGATGATGACATTCTGTCAACCATAAAGCACACAGTTTCCCAAAATGTTTCCTCTACCCCACCTACAATGCTATTTTTAGTTTCATACAACAATGAAACCAGTACAAAAGATTAATGCTGAGCTAGTATCTGCACCATTCAAAGACAGCACCAAAGATACTTACAGTCACCAAATTATACTCGTTGGCAAAGCAAAAATACCTGGCTGACCATTAAAGGTCTTCCAGGCTGACCTGGAAGACAGGTACAACCTGACTCTACTACAGACATGAAATAACTTATGAATATCCAAACTAAAAACAAAATAGGGCCCCTGAAGGCAATTATGTATCTCCTACCACAGTAGACTTTATTTACCCGCTGTGTGTATTAATCCTGAATAGCCATATGTGATCACATCAAGGCATGTGTATTTGTAAATAACAAATATATATGACTTATTCTTTCAGGGCACCTGAGTGGCTCAGTCGGCTAAGCATTCTAATCTAGATTTGGGCTCAGGTCTTGATCTCTTGGTCATGAGTTCAAGCCCTGCATCGGGCTCTGAACTTGACAGCATGAAGCCTGCTTGGGATTCTCCCTCCCTCCCTCCCCCCCTTCTCTCTCTCTCTCTCTCTCTCTCTCTCTCTCTCTCCCCCCCCCCTTCCTCTCTCGCATGCACACTCTCTCTCCCAAAATAACGAAGTAAACTTAAATATATATATAGCCAAGTGGATGTATAAAAAGCACAAACATACAAGCAAGCATGTGTGAGTGCACAGGCGCATGCACACACACACACACAGTTTCCCCATTTCCACCATTAAATGTTCTCAACATCTTGGAGGGTGTTTTTCTTGTTAGTTGTTTTTGGTTTTTAGTTTGGGTTTTTGACTTTTCGGTACAAATACCCGGCCTCCTTACCAAACATACTGAATCAGAACATGCAAGCATGGAACCAAGGAATCTGTACGTGTAAAAAGTAGTATCATTATCGTATAACAAAGCTGAAGGCAAATTTACATAATGATATCAGAAACAACATTTTATTTACTTCCTGTGGCTTAACAGTTAACATTTAACTGCTATTGAACTAAGGAACGCTAAAGCTTCACTTCCAAATAATTTTTTTTAAGTTTACTATTTTTAAGTTTATTTATTTAGAGCACGAGCAGGGGAGGGGTTGAGACAGAGGATCTCAAGCAGGCTCCATGCTGTCAGCGTGGAGCCCAACCTGGGGCTCAGGTCCATGAACTGTGAAATCATGACCTGAGCCAAAGTCGAGAATCGGATGGTTAACCAACTGAGCCACCCAGGCACACCGTTCACTTCCAAATATTCTGAAGGACAATATGTGGGAAGTGATCTGTAGCCAAGACTTACCTCGGGGTTAACCTCCTGAAGGCTTCGCAATGAATGTATCAACAACAACCACAACAAGCCCTGAATAACAGACCTCAGAATATATTAAAAAGTAAAGGAATATCAGCAAGGAGAGTTTATTGTTTTTGCTTCCTCAGTGGCTCTGGAGGCTGACGTCTGCCAGGGTGAAATCTCACAGGAAACACTAGCTGAAGTTAATTCTATAACTTGTAACAGGTACCACATTTTGGCGCCTAGGATAAGAGGTATTGTTCTAACATGGGTCAAAACATCCTGGGATAAGAAAAAAAAATCTTTTATTTCCACTGTGTTGAAACTAGAAAGCTAAAGTCAGATAATTGTCTAATCTGTGTGGGAAAATAACTTAAAATTGTTTGGGTCAAATAATGGTGTAATTACATAATGAAGAGAGAGGAGGTGTTTTAAGCCAAAATGGAAAAGTAATGCCTAAGCATTTATGCAATTACCCACCAATTTCAACAAATTCTCCAAATTTGAATATTTCAATTCTAGTTAGCACTAAATTAAGTAAAATTCAATTGTCCATCTCTAGCTTTTAGAGAGTATAAACTAAGGCAGGATCACAACAACAATCAGTTATTGGAGATAAAATGAGGGAACTAGCAGGTCCTAAAAGGACAGCTAACTGTCCCACCCAAACCTCCGTGGGAGGAAAGCGTCTCCCACTCAGGCCTCTTGCACAATATTTTGGTGCAATTCTCCTTCATACATATTACACCGTATTTCCTTGAAAGACTGTAGGATTCCCTCTCAATTCAGTGACAGCTCCTTTTTTTCTTTATTGGGGCAAGAAGAGGGAGAGAGAAAAGCTACCCCTATTAAGTATAGAATTTAATCCTTTTTAAAGAACTATTATGCTGTTTCTCAGAAACATTAGGACACAAAAGGGATTTTACACCTCAGATGGAGGGAATAACGTAAATGTAAGAACTGGAACAGGAACAGTAAAGAATAATAGTTTCAAGATGAATAATATACCAGTTGAGAACTTTCTTCCCAAAAGGCGGGTCATAACCCTAAGGAAGCTGCCCTCCGAAGGAGGCCAAAGTAAGTCGTAGGACACCTCTGTCTCCCCAGTAAACCTCGATATACAGGCAAACACCAAGGTATGGAATGTTTCCTTTTTTAAAAAAGAATCAACCGATGCAATACGTACAACGGTTTATCCAAATATTATAGATCAAGCCAGGTGCCTGAATGCCCACAGCTCCCAAACAGTATGAAACAAATTAACAGGAAAGCTGTTTATTGGCATTTCCCAGAGTAGATCCCTTGCCTACCCTTAAATGGTTTTTCTTCCTGTTTTTCAGTAGATTGCATAGGATAATTCTTCCTTATATTCCCAAATACCTCCTATCCTATTTTACTTTTTCCCCCTAGATTAAATCAGGAAAAAGGGTTCATTTTAAGATTTTTTTTTTTTAGAGAAAGACATTCTAATTTAGCTTAATAATACCACTTCTAGGGAGGCTTACTGATTGCTGATAGGAGTGAAAATTGCTTTAACTCTTGTGAAGACAAACCTGCTAACAAGTGTTAAAAGCCTTACTGTATTTTCCCCAAAAACTCTATTTCCATTCTGACAAACATTCATGTTTAAATGCTCAATTTGTGGGGCGCCTGGGTGGCGCAGTCGGTTAAGCGTCCGACTTCAGCTCAGGTCACGATCTCGCGGTCCGTGAGTTCGAGCCCCGCGTCGGGCTCTGGGCTGATGGCTCAGAGCCTGGAGCCTGTTTCTGATTCTGTGTCTCCCTCTCTCTCTGCCCCTCCCCCATTCATGCTCTATCTCTCTCTGTCCCAAAAATAAATAAACGTTGAAAAAAAATTTTTTTAAAAAATGCTCAATTTGTATACACCGTATTAAAAAAAAAAAATCTTTCCGAGTATGGAGTCCTAAAAATAAAACACTCTTGCTGGCATAGTAATAAATAGTAAGCCAATAGTTACACAATGCTTACTGCGTGGAAGGCACTATTTTAAGCACTTTACATATATTAGAGCCCTTTTAATCAGCCTCATGAGGTCTGCGTTGTTACTGCCCTTCTTTTACAGATAAAGAAATTGAGACAGAATGTGACTAAGTAATTTATAAAAGGCTAATGAGTGGTGGGACTAGGATTTGAAACGAAGACGCCCCAGACCATGCTGCTTCAAGATAGACTCAAACTGCCACGCTAACGCACAGTGCTTCCACTGGTATCTCCTGATATCCATGACCAAAGGTGAATCCTAAGTCATCTAGATTTCATCACTACAAAAGAAAGATATCAGTAAAAGCAACTAAAACATATATAACACACGGTCAATTCTCAAAGAAATTCTATTGACATTTTTGGATCCTTTCATTGCTGGAAAAACTCAACCACTTTCTTTTTCTCTTATTTGTAAAAAAAAGTCACTTGTCAGCTACAAAAATGTTAACATGAAACAGCCATAAACCCTGCACAGTCACTAGTCACCAGATGCACACTCCAGCGGAGTATTTACGCCAGGAATAAGATTATCTCTTTCTTGTCTCATTCAACTTGCCACGGGATAGCTGTAGTGTAAAGGTGAGTTTCTAGATATGATTACCTCTTGATGCTTTTATTTTTTTCCAAGTTTATTTATTTATTTTGAGAGAGAGAGAGGAGCGAGAGCGTGTGTGTACAAGCAGGGGAGAGGCAGAGAGAGGGAGAGAGAATCCCAAGCAGGCGTCCCATTGTCAGTGTAGAATCCAACTCAACGCTCAGTGCCATGAACCATGATATCATGACCTGAGCTGAAATCCAGACGCTTAACTGACTGAGCAACCCAGGTGCCCCGGCCTTTGTTTTTTTTTGTTTGTTTGTTTTTGTTTTTTGTGGGGTTTTTTTGAGAAAATATTTTTATAATATACCAATCTATTACATGTGTGGTAACAGAATAACTGAAACTCAGAAAATCAAACAGCCTTTGCCACACATCATCAGCCTGATTTGCTTCAAGACGTATCTTTTCCCACTGCCATTTCTTGAAGACAGCTTCAAATTAATGACACAGTTACCCAACTAACTCACTACCAAAAAATGCAGGTACAGCGTATCTGTGGGACATATACTCTTTCTCCTTGCATCTATATAGAAGGAAAAGGAGGCCAAATCGAAGCTCCTGAAGGATCTTTTCAATGCTCAGGAGGAGGGATCTTGTGAGGAGGAATGGTGTTAACTCACATAACACACTCTCTCACCTCATTTTTGATGTGCACAGACTCCTTGGGAGGTATCCCTGAGACAGGTGGTAGGGGCTCTGGTTTTCAGAGAAGAAGACGCAAGTTGGAAGAATTTACAGGACGCAGACTAATTAAGGGCCAGGAAGAGTGTAGGCACCCACCTCTTTTTTACTTACAGTAACAAAGATTCGAGGGGTTGTTTTGGTTTGTTTTATTTTGGAGGGGGAGACTGTTTGCTTCATCTGCATTATCGTAATGGAGAAATGTATTAGTAATCTGACTAGCTTTACTGAGATAAAACTGACATACAGTACACTGCATATATTTACAAGATGCACTTTGCAGCACCGGGTGGCTCAGTCGGTTGAGCTTCCGACTTGGGCTCAGGTCATGATCTCACGGATCCTGAGTTTGAGCCCTGCATTGGGTTCATTGCTGTCAGCACGGAGCCCGCTTTGGAGCCCCTGTCTCCCTCTCTCTCTGCCCCTCCCCTGCACGCACACGTGCTCTCTCTCCCTGAAAAATAAAATGTGCACCTTGATGACAGTTGATAAACGAATGTATCTGTGAAATTATCAACCCCGAAGGTTTCTTGTGTCCGTTTGGTTTTTTTCCATCCAGTCTGTCACCTCTCCAGCCCAGGAGCCAGAACCCCATCTTTCTCTCACCATTAGTATTCATGATAAACTAGTTTTGTAGCGTTTTATATAAATAGACTCATAAGGTGTACACTCCTTTATGTCTGACCGCTTTCATCCATACTGTAGAGCGTATCAACAGTGCATTGTTCTTTATTGCTGAGTTCTGTTCCATGGATTCCATGTTTTGCCAGCTTGACCCCGTGAGGCCATGGGTCAAAAGCGGGAGATGGAAAGGCTAGACAGGAGAGAAAGGACTTGCTTTTCCTTATCTGCTTCCCATCTGTTGGTGGCACCAGTTTCTAACTCTGATAGAGTTTAACATCAGCACTCTTAACCGAAGAGCCAATACCTTAAATCTCACGATCTGCTCCAAGTATTTATTATGGCTGCTTCAAGAAAAAGAAACGTAAATGGTACAAAAATGAAGACGGAAGAAATGTGTTGCCTGCTTCCTGTAGCCTAGATAAAGATAAGCTCAGGCTGAAAGCAAGGAGGGGAGAAACAGATCTTTGATATGAGAGGCCCTCTCCACCTCTATAACCCAAAAAAGCTCAAAGTTCAGTAATGTGGACTCCAGTACGGTTCAGACACAAACCAACCAACCAACCAACCAACCAACCAACCAACCAAAAAGCCATGCTAGCGGAAACAGAGGCTGTGAAGTTAGAAATTTCCCAGGAGAGCAGAATGGAGCCTGGAAGCCACCTGCCCTACCCCCACAAGGGTCCTTTCCCAAGCACCTCCCTCTAACAGGCATACCCGTGCCTAACAAAGATGACAATACACTTCCTTGTGAAAGTGCGATTAAGGTGCAGCACAAAGACAGGGAACAAGCAGAGGCCAAGACAGGGCAGGAGCAGGCTCTGACAGGCTCAGAGACAATGACCAGGCAGGGTCTCTGCTACTACGATTCCTGCAAATCGAACTGACCATAAACCAACTAGTAGCCCACTTAGTTTTAAGGGAGTTGATTTGCCAAAGAAACCACAAAAAAACGCTAAACGTCTAAGTCAATGGCTCTTAAACTAGAAAGCGCACTTGATGCTTTGGGAGGTAGTGTTGAAGGACATACCACTGGAGCCCCTGTTCTGAGTCATTAGGTCTGGGGTGACAGCCCATAATTTGCTATGTGGCTGGTCCCGACCACACTGAGAACCACAGATCTGAGGCAACCTGAGGTCCCTCCCTCCCGATTCCCCACAAGAGGTGAGAGAGTTAGTGCAGCTGCAGTTTCCAATGGTTGTTCAGTCCTTCTCAAAGGCCACCCCTGAGAGGCCATGGGAGACCAGGGAAAAGGAGACACTCTCAGAGATAAAAATCACTAAGAAATTAACCTTCTCCCAGTACAGGGGCACTCAACTCTCCTGGACTAGGAAAGAGTGATCACTGATCCTTGTGTGTACTTTTCCAGTATCCTCCTTTAAACATGGGAACGTCTACTGCAATCTCCCTGGTCTGGCTTGAGCACTATGGATAGACATGTTATTCTTTAGCCACAGGGGGCAAGACCATGAGATGCTCCCTCAGATTTGAGAAAGAAGACAATACATCACTAAAGATCCTGCTGTTGGAACTAGATGAGACCTGGAAAAGTCCTTTTTTGGGGAGGCAGTGAGAGCGTTTCATCTAAGGGCAAATTTTCATTAAGAACACGCGTAAGAGGAAAAATGTATACGGCTATTTGGGAGTGGAAATGGGGGTGAATGACAGGACACGCTGGTATACCCCGCCCTGGACTTGGTCCCATTCCATGTCCTAAAAGAATACTGGTTTTGTTCAAGAATGGACCCCTCCCTCCTGTCATCCTCCTTTCTCAGGTCAAGATGAACTCACTATGTCTTCAATTCTAGAGTATTCTAGGGCATGATTAATCAAAGGGAAGTAATTCCTTTCCTCCTCTCATAAACGGTTAGCCCAGGAACTCAGACCTAAGCCAATTAATGCACGGCTTTCTCAAGGAACCAAGAATTAGTTCATACTTGTACAAGGATAAAATTCAATGAAATACACTGAGAGTTTGGGGGAAATAGTCTCTTAAAATATTACCCCTTCCTTTTACAGATTATGAACTAAAGACCATTTGACCTTAAGGCTAAAGCCAAAGGAAGATAGAGTCAAAGAAATCACAGAAAAATGCAGACACCACCACCGGATTAAGGTGTGTCTCCTAACTTTGAGTTCTACAAGTCACTATATCTCATTATCATTAGGATTTCTACGATCTACAGTCAAAATGTATGGATCCACATAACGAATAGGGCCACCAAACCCATTAAGAGCTTCAAAGAACCAATTAAATAGTGTTTGTTGCCATGACAATTTGTACCTTCCTTAATCTGAATAATTTTCTATGCATTTGCATTCTCTCTAGGTGCCAACTGTGAGAAATGCCTTGTGCTGGGAGATTTTGAGGATCACAAGATAGACAGTCCTTTCCTTCGAACTAGAAGAGAATTCTAGGGTTAGGACATTATAGAAACTCTATGAGACTGTTGGGGGAATTTCCTGGGTTTCTGAAGTTTGAGTGTTGCTAAGTAAGACTCCAGAATCATACACACACCCCACACCCCCTCAAAAAGTACATCCTTCTAGTTCAAGCCTAACATTTTACAAACAAGAAATGGAGGGGCACCTGGGTGGCTCAGTCAGCTAAGCGTCCAACTCTTGATCTCAGCTCAGGTCATGATCTCCCGGTTTGTGGGATCAAACCCCGCATCGGACTCTGTGATGACACTGCAGAGCCTGTTTTGGATTCTTTCTCCCTCCCCCTCTCTCTGGCCCCTCCCCTGCTTGCTCTCTCTTTTAAAACAAACTTTAAAAAATTTTTTAATTAAAAAAAAAAAAAAAAAACATGAGTAAGAAATGGAGACCGAATGATTCAGCTAATTGACTTGAAGAAACAAAAACCAGGTTTTCTAAAATGTAATCTAATACTTCAGAACTGGTTGTTCTCAACCTCTTCTCCTGCCCAAAGACAGTGCTGAGATTTGCCCCAGTCATACCCACAAAGTGATCCTGAATGAAAGGAGATGAGAGAAGAGGTAGGGTGTCAGAGCATCACTCCATTTGGGAGGGGCAACTTCTTTTATTGCAGTCTTACTATGTTAGAGTTATATGCAATTTTCTTTGGTTTGTTTTGGATTTTTTAATGTTTATTTATTTTGAAAGGGGGGAGGGGCAGAGAGAGAGAGTGAGAGGTTGATTGATTGATTGATTGATTGAAAGAGACAGAATCACAAGCAGGCTCTGCATTGTCAGAGCATAGCCTGATGTGGGGGCCCAAACTCACGAACTATGAGACCATGACCTGAGCCAAAGTCAAGAGTCAGATACTTAACCGACTGAGCCATCCAGTTGCCCCAGTTTTGGATTTTTAATTTTGGTTCCAAAATACAGGACTCTAAAATTCATTTTTTAAAAAAAAATCCTTGCACTCACTTCAGTTGCACATATACTAAAATTGGAACAATACAGAGAAGATTAACATGTCCCCTGCCCACAGATGACACACAAAAAATTCGTGAAGTGTTCCATATTTTAAAAAGGAGGGAGGAAGGGAGGGAGGGAAGGAAGGAGGGAAGGAAGGAAGGAAGGAAGTTGAAGGAAGGAACGAAGGAACGAAGGAACGAAGGAAGGAAACTCCTTTATGACACAAATCCTCTGCCTTAAGAAATAAAATAGAATGAAGAGAATCTTGAATAGTAGCTCATATTATCCTGCTCAACTTCATATAATTTTAAAGTGTTATGGGGATCTAGGACAAAACATAATATTGGACTTCTATCACTGGGTTTATTTTATTTATTTGAAGGAAGTGAAAACGAGTCATATTTCTACTATATTTTTGCTAGTCATCATTCTAAAGTTAGATGAAAAAAATTCAAGTTATGATAATGTCGTTGATTGATAATAATCCATTTTAAAATAGACCAGAAACCTATTTTAAACATCTATTTACATAAAGAAATCCATTATCATATTCACACTGAAAATAGTCTCTCCAAGTACTGAAAGGCACACAGTAGAGTCATTGGCCTACAAGCCAAATCTCTTCTGTACAGATAAGAAATCAAAATTATTAATGCCAATCTGCTACCCTACTCAGTTCAGAATTGAAGGCTACTTTTTGTGTTTTGACATCTCGATCTTCTGAGCCTGAGAACGAATACTGTTTATCAAGACACTTGAACATAAGACTCTACCTAACGATGGTTACCTATTTGGTGTTAACACATGTAACTAAACTTGAAGGGTAACTCCTTGCATTTCATCAACCCACAGAAGTTTCAGTGGAATGAGAAAACAAGTGGATAGACCTAATATAACTAATATCTATACTACACTACTCATTGTATTAAGTATGCAGGAATTGAAGTGAATCTGTTAAAGACCAAATACAAAGATCACACTCTTGAGTTTTTGATGAAATCTTATGACTGACTCTTGTATACACACACACACGCGCGCGTGCACGCACACACACACACACCACAAGATTCTACAGACAGTGGGAGTATAAAATGGTGTGGCTACCGTAGACAACGGTATGCCAGTTCCTCAAAATATTAAACACAGGATTACTATGTAATCCAACAATTCCAATTCCAATATACACATAAAATAAATGAAAGCAGGGACATAAACAGATATTTGCACACTAATGTTTATGGCAGTATTATTCACAATAGCCAAAGGTAGAACAACCCAATTGCCCATCAACGGGAGAACCCATAAATAGAATGTGGTATACAGATACAAAGGACTGATACTCAGCCTTAAAAAATGAAATCCTGGGGGTGCCTGGGTGGCTCAGTCGGTTGAGCGTCCGACTTCAGCTCAGATCATGATCTCACGGTCCGTGAGTTCGAGCCCCACGTCGGGCTCTGTGCTGACAGCTCAGAATGTGGAGCCTGCTTCAGGTTCTGTGTCTCCCTCTCTCTCTGCCCTTCCCTCGCTTGTATTCTCTCTCTCTCTCTCTCTCTCTCTCTCTCTCTCTCTCTCTCTCTCAGAAATAAACATTAAAAAAAAGTGAAATTCTGATAAAACATGGACAAACCAGGACACATGTTATATGATTCCACTTACATAAGGTGCTTAGAATAGTCAAGTTCATAAGACAGACAGGTGAATAGTGGTTGCCACAGCAGGGGGGTCTGGGGGTTATTGTTTAATGGATACACTGTTTCAGGATGGCACCATAAAAAAGTTCTAGAGGTGGATGGAGGTGACCGCTGCACAAAAATAGGATTGTACTTAATGCCACTGAATGTGACACTTAAAAATAGTTAAAACGGTATATTTTATGTTATGTATATTTTGCTACAGTAAAAACCAAAACCAAAACAAAAGAGTAAAACACTGGTTAATGACAACAAGGCATCATAAAAGCTTCAAAAAAAAAAAAAAAGCAAAGTTCTATAAATAATTTCAAGAGTTCACAGGAGCACTTAAAGATCAAAAATGAATCCCAAACTCCTGCTAAAGTTCAACATAAATAGACTGAAACAGGCACCATAGTACTTTTTATAGATCTCAGCTTTCTGTGATCCCTGTAATGCTTGCCAACAAAGTCCCATGCCTAAAATATAATAAAAGCATTAAAACAGCAGTTTTTCTCCTCCTCTGAAGTTGTCTTTCCCACACTGAAACAGAGCAACAGCAGTTCCACACTGGTTGTTTGTATTTCATCACTGTTTTCAGACAGAACAAGAGATCTGCTGCCTACACACCATTCCTCTGCATCAACACCCATTTTCTTATGCAATTTTAAGTTCTGTTGGCAGGTTAAAGACATTTTTTTCCAACCACAAACAAAAACTTCTTTTGATACTCTATGTGAATGTTCAAGGAAATGTTCCCAATTAAAAAAAAAAAAAGACTATTTAAAACAATAATATGGAAGTATGTCCACAGTCAAAAAAAAAAAAAACAAACAAACTTAAGTTCTAGATATAAGGCATATAAAGACGACATAGCTACTTTGTTGAAAATCACCTGTCTTTATTTTTTTCAATCAGGAACTTAGGAAATGTTAAAAGAACAAAATGCTGAAAAAAAAAAGGCAGAACCACATCACTGAGTCTCCCATTCAACTCCATGGACAGACTTTTTTTTTTTTTTTTAAGTTTGTTTTTGTTTTAAAACATTGCTTTGCAACAAACCCTATAATGGAGTGTTTCAATCCAACTATTCTTTCTTAAGAGTTATAGATAAAAAGTAGCTTTCTACTGGAAATTTTTAGTTTTAAAAACACTTAAATCTTAGTACATACTTTTAATATATGGTAAATACATTTCTGTTGTTATTAACAAACCTTTGTAAAACTAGACAATCAAAAAGGTGACCAATACAATCAAAAAGGTGACCAATGATAGCTAAGACTTCTGTGTACCTGTAGGCAATGCCAGGCACTGTTCACATATACACTTTATATGTATTAATTAAATTAATCCTGAAAACAACCTTGTGAAGTAGGTACTACTATTATTCCCTATTTTACAAAGACATAACAAAGGCATGGAGAGACCCAGTTGTTTGACAAATATCTCAAACATCACGGAACCAGTTAAATGGTAGAGATAATACATAAATCCCGGACAGTCCGGCTCTGCCATCCATTCTAACTGTCACACATAGTACCTGTCATAATACGCTGAGAAAATAAAGATCATTTTGATAACGCTGAGCAAGTTATTCAATAATGTAATATAAAATATTTCAGTCTCTTTTTGATCATAGTATTGTTTGCTTTCTTAACAAAACACTAACAACTGCATTAGAGAGTGTCATTCACAGGATTAAACACACTAGTAAAATCTAGATTTTTGGTGCTATCCACGACCAAGAAGGAAGGAAGTCACAGAGACTGAGGCCTACATCTTCATTTTTAATCTTTTTCTAAGTTTACGATCAACGTGCAAGCACAAAAACAAAGTTAGTGCCAACAGGGTTGGTAGTTCCCTCGGTCAAGAAATGATTATATCGACGATAAAGTGTAGATGACTAACCGAACTTTTATAAATGGACATGCAATTGGAATTTTTAATAAATTAGCTTCTAGATGATGAAGTGTAGGTAAGTTGTCCAAAACAATTAGAGGTTTGGGGGAAGGACTTGGTTCATGATATGTATGACTCACATGTGTCTCACGGCAAAACAAAAACCACCAGACATTTATCTCTTAAAAACAAAAGACACGGAGTCTGGCACCAGCCTGCCAAGCAAGAAATACCATGTGCAAGTCAGACACTCGTGTGCCGTTTAAAAATAAAAAAGAGAGATAGGCATGTGATGAGTGATGACTCCTAAGCCTGACCTTCTCTGAAATACACAATTCCATTTATAACTTCCCCCAAACATCAAAACACCTGAAAATAGCAAGTTTCACAAAAGAAGCAAGAGAGAAAAACAAAAAGGAAGTTTTATAAGTCCGAGGACAAAATATCTTACAGGAATAGCTCTTTGTCACATTGACCGGATTCATTCAGCAGGTTCCCCTCCTCCCTGTATTTTTATTTACACGAACTCAAGGAGGCCAACGTCTCTCTCCTCAAGCTGACTAGGTTGAGTCCACTGGTCTAGGGGATCGGCTTCCATTTGGAAAAATTCTTGCTCAAAACTCTGGTTTCTACATCGAAGGAGAAAGACTGCAGGTAAGACCGAAGGATGCTACATCTATTTGCATATGGATTCTGTTGGAAGAGGACATTATCTAATTACATGTATCGAGAACACCTCTTCCAGGACCAAATTCAGGTTGATCTCTGGGTAGAAAACAAAGTCATCTCCCCAAAACGTAATGTGATGTGATGTACTAATCTTCCAAAAATGATCTAAACAAAACAGAACGGAGAGGAGATACAAAGCCAACAAAGAAATCTCAGAGACTGCAGAGGAACAGGCGGGCTGTCTGTAGCCTGCCTGCCCATATGTGCCATTTGGCAATAGTTTCATTAAGTAACAACTAATAATCAACTTGGGTTATCAATAAACTGGGACCATCCAAAAATTCATTAATTAGCCTTGAATTGTCAGCAACAGTTTTTCAAGTATTTACAGCAAATACAGCCTGTAAATACAGCCTGTTACTAAGGGATATGTGTTCATGTCACAGGTACTGCCAGCAAGAATCAAGCCATACTTTAAAAGTCCATGAGAGCTGTCATAAAGGCATAGGGTATGACACAAAGTAGTATTACTTCCAACTGAAGTACCAAAACCAGAAAAACAAACGTAAAACCCCATCAAAGGTGTCTCAGCACGGACTCTCTATTTCTGTATGCATCTGGTCTCAGACTAGTAACAGGTCCTTCGCCAAGCAGCAGCGAGTGACAGTTCTACATCCGCCGACCTACCTTGTCACCTATAGCCCCTGAGAACCCTGCCATCTCATCAGAACCCAGCTTGAAAACCTCTGCCTACTAAGTCAAATTCAAACCTGGCATCCTGCCTTTTAGGGGACATGGTCAGCACACACTTACTGAGCATGTAAAAGGGACGTGGAGAAGACAAAGAGGTTAAGCTGCAACAGCGAAACAGAAAATGTTCCAGAAGAGGAGAATGGCAAGGAACAAAGGCGAAGGAAGAAGACAAACCACAGGAGGGGCTGCCGGGAAGGTAAGGAAAAGAGGATTAAAGGTGGAAGAAGGAATCAACAATTTCAGATTTGATCAAGAGGTCAAGATTTGACCCGTGCTGTCTCCGCCCTACTCAGAAGAACAGCTGGTAGGAGACAGAAATAGAAAAGTAAGTTCAGCGGGAATTCCTAATTAGTTACAACTTATCTCCTGGAGGAGCTAAAAACCTTCCTTCTTTTTACTAATTATCAAACACCCATAGCATTTTAACACTCAATAGTTTTTTGTGGGTTTTTTTAGCTTTTTAAAAAAGATCTTATTTTTAAGTAATCTCCACCCTGAACATGGGGCTCAAAGTTACAGCCCTGGGATCAAGACTCGCATGCTCTACTGAGCCAGCCAGGCGCCGAACAGCGAAGAGTTTTGTTAAATAGAGATAAGCACACTATATCAAGCATTCCCAATGGGTGGCTCCAGTTATTTGTATGGGCCTCTTGCTAACGGACTGTACAGTGGCCCCCAAAATCCCTGCCTCCCAGTATTCATGCCCTTGTAATCCTTTCCCCTTAAGGGTAAGCCGGATCTCTAACTTGCTTCTAACCAATAATATGGCAAAGATGTTAGGATGTCACTTGTGTTAATAACACCTGTCTTACAAGGAAACTCTCTCCTTTGATAACTCTGAAGAAGGAAGCTGCCGCGTTGTAAATCAGTATTTGGAGGGGGCCACATGGCAAGGAACTGAGGGTGGCCTCCAACTGCCAGCCAGCAAGAAATTGAGGCCCTCAATCCAACAGCCTGTAAGGAACCAAATGCTCTCAACAACTATGAGAATTCAGGAGGGGGCCCTTCCCCGGTCAAGCCTTCTGAGAGAACTCAGCCCTCATAGACACAACTATGATCACAGCCTTTCAGATGACTCTAAACGAGGCCCTGACTCCTGCCTTTCTGACGCGGTGAGGTAATAACCAAATGCTGTTTTTAGTGGCTATGTTTGCAGGGATATGTTATACAGCAATAACTAATGCAGGGCCTTTAGAAGTGTCAAGCCATCTATTTACATGATCAATGAGGGTCAGAAGAACATGGTGTTTCTGACAGAGAATCAAGAGGCTTCACACACCTGCACCCACACTACAAACTATATAACTTATGTGTTAGCAAAAGCAGTAGACCCACACACAGGCCTCCCTGAGGCTCATGCCATGCACCTTCCATCTAGGGCCTCCGCCTCTACCTGACATGCTCTTCCCCAGACACCCGTGTGGCTCACTCTCCGTCTTCATAGTTCAGATCAAAGAGCACGACCTCACAGGCTGCCCCCAAAACTCCTCTGTCCAAAACAGCCCCTTCTGTAACCTCTACATCTCCACAGCCTGGAGTTTCCCCATTACACTCACCACTCTCCTACGATTGTCATGGTATCTTCTGTTTACCCGTTTGTCTGTTTCTTTCACTAGAAAAGAAATTCCATGAAGACAAGGATTTTGTCCCCAGTGTGACATCCCTCACACCTCAGTGCCTGGCACACAGTAGGCTGTCAGTGCACATTCTGGAATGGAGGCACGAATGCAGGGCTGCTGTGTCGAGCTTTCCCAAGCTCACAGTGAAAGGGCGACCACGCCACCAAGCCAGAACTTGAGTTTAAGACAGTTGGAGACTGGGGCCCACACTCCTCATCAGTAGCCTCTTAAGGCGTGTCCTTGTGGGACTGGAAAGACAGAAGTCAATAATAAATGTACGCATTATAGATGGGGCCAAGTCACCTTAGCAGCTGGCTGTCCTTGTGGTTGGGGACATCAGTCTGGTATTTTACTATCGTCGTGACTTTAAGCAAATAAATCCCTTATTCGTTCTTTGCCTCTTCTTTAAATTCAGGATAACTGGAGTCCCAATGTCACAATGCTGCTAGCAAGAATAAACAAGTTAATACCTGTAACTTACTTAGAAAAGCCTTGGAATTGCATAGGTACTCATTATTATTTATTTTCTTGTAGAATAAATTTATACCCCATTCACCCATTTCTCCCACTCCTCTCCCTCTGGCAATGACCAATCTGTTCTGTGCACTTACGAGCTTTTGTTGTTGTTGTTGTTGTTGTTGTTGTTGTTGTTCAAGATTCTACATATAAGAGAGATCATACACTATGGTCTCTCTCTCTGTCTGACTTAGTTCACTTAGCATGATGCCCTCGAGGTCCATCCACGTCTTCACAAATGGCAAGACTTCATCCTTTTGAATGCCTGAGTAATATTTCATGATAGATCTCTACCACAATTTCTTTATCCATTCATCACAAACACTCAGGTTATTTCCATATCTTGCCTTCTTCAGATAAACACCCAGAGTTAAAGTGCTGCATCATAGTGCCATTTTTAATCTACTCAGGAACCTCCATTCTATTTCCCTTAGTGGCTGCACCTAGTTACGGTCCCACCAACAGTGGGCAAAGGTCCCTCATCCTCTATCACCATCACCACCACCACTGCCACCATCACCATCGCCACTAAGAGCAGCACGGCTTCCAGGCCCGAAAACCGAACTTCAACCAGACTGAATGTACTGAAGTGACCGCCGACAGCGAAAGGAGGTGTGATCAGCGTCAGAAGCCTACACCCTCTTCTGCCAGCACCACTGCAACCCCGGCTTGTGAGGAGCCATGAGAGAGGACAGTGTTGTCCACATGGCTTTAGGCCTGTGACACGCTTCTGGGGAGCACCGAGAGAAAGCAAGCACAAACAAAAGGAATCCACTGGCCCCCACCAAAGGCTACAAGCTAGACTGGGCCCTGTGCAGTGGTGTCCCCCAGGTAGAGAAGGCCTCTTCCAGGCGGGGTGATTAGGGGTACTCGGCCGCTTCCATCCTGTGCCAGGCATCACCGAAAGGTGCAGGTGACACCTCTACCCGAGGAAGGGGCCCATACGACACCTTCTTAAATACTGAACAAAGAAGGAGAACTAAAATTTTTCGACATCGTAGCTACTACCTTCCTGTTTCCATAACAGAAATCCATTTGTAAAGCAGAACACGAAGGAAAATGCTCACACGCATGTAAAACATCTTCACACTTTGTATTTTCAAATATAGAAGAGTCTCATTTGTTTAGTGATCAAAACGTTCACTATGGTCTAAGATGAATGTTATGTCATGGTTTTTACACCACTTCGTGCCTGCCTACCTGGTCACCTTAGCATGGCATCTAGCTAGGTGGGTGTTTTCTGTCAACTAAAGGCATGAAGCAAAGTTTAGGCATCAGTTTGACCACTAGGAATACAGGAGACAGAGTGAGTCCTAAATTAATAAAACCAAAAATAAATTTGCTAATGTCAATTGATGCACTGCCACTTCTGCAAAAAATTTAAAAATCATTATATTCACAGAGACTCAGAGTCTGAAGAAACCTACAAGGCACACCTATCAGACACTCGAGACATGCACTCGAATTCTACTGCCTACCCAGTTGAAAGAGATGCCTGCCCGTTGCCTTCCACAACCTTCACAGTACGGCCCAACAGGCCATCTGCCACCTCCTCCAAACTACCCATTCACATAGGTAAGAGATACGTACCCCAAACATCTTAGGCACACAAAACATGGCAAAACCAGACAGCACACCTTTAAATCAAACGTTGCCACGATGTACGCCAGCTACACACGAGGGGGAAAATGGAAAACACCATTTGAAAACCACCATCAGAAACCGTTCTGAGTAACAAGAGTAAGTAACTCATTCAACCAAATGGCTCTTTTCATATAAAGCATAAATCAACCAAGCCTGTGCATCATTCACGAACTGAAAAAAACACACCTATGTCAGTTACTAACAGACAATGAAGAGATTTTTTTTTAAAACATTCTATAAAACCAAAATCTTAAACACATGCAATAATCAAAATATGTCACAAGAGGGTGGACAAAAGAGCTCTCTCACTACTCCCTATCGTACTGCATCATTTCGCTGTGATTTCACAGCAACAGCACACTTGCACATTTATATATATTTATATATATATATATAATATTTACATATGTATGTAATATATATAATATACAATATTTACATATATACATAAGACATAATATACATACATAATATATACATAATATTATATTCTATATATTATATTCTATATTAATTACATAAATTATATATTGATTATATTATACATTATATAACATTATAATTGTATATTATATATTACATATTAAATATATTTGTTATAGATATATTATATATAAATATATATTATATATAACATGTATTATATATTATACGTTATGTGAAACATGTTACATATATATTATACATATGTAACATGTTATATGTAATATTTATATATAATATATATTCTATACACACACAAACACACACACACACACACACACACACACACACTGGTACAGCATAACATATTTTTAAGAATTTTACTATGAATTCTTCAATGTTTACGTAAATGTCCCACAGCTGTTCCAATACAGCCTACCCTTTAATTCTGAATGAAACCTTATAAAGCTGATGCCCTGAATGGGGAATTACGTACTCGCTCTTACTTGCAGTGCTCATAAGATAGATCTATAATTGTCTTTAAGTAATTGATTTCGCCTATGGGAGACAGAAAAGTAGCATTAGCTCAATTTTAATGAAGAGAACCTTACCACTCTTCTTAAATATAAAACACTCAGGCAAAAAAAAAAAGATAATTGGTCGATACTGGATTGCTATTTGTAATACTGACCATCTGATAATGTAAAAAAATTTTTTTTGAGTTTATCGCTCCATCATATGTGAGTAATGACGGAGGCACAAATGTAAGACACACGACATTACTATCATTAGAACAGCTTACAGGATTCAATTCAGAAACACTCCTCAGGTGAAGAAATTGTCAGCTCCAGTTAACAACTGTTAACTCTAGTTGATACATGTTATCAGAAACTATCATCTGACCCTTGATGGTGACAGCACATGTGGTCCCACAGGACCAAACAAGAGATTGTGAAAGATTCTGAAATAAGCCATCATCGTAGAAATGAGTCACTTGTTTGAGGAGAGCATGTTTGGGAAAAACTGACACCACAACAGCAACAATAACGTAAATGGCCCTCGGTAAAGAGGATTTATGGGGATGGAGAATAGGGCAGCAAGGCTCAGAAAAGAGTAAAAGACCTTTCTTCAGGAACAGGAAGTGTCTTTGAGAGGCAGGCACTTCAGGTTATAATCATGTTCATCTAATCTTCCATTATTTTCATAAAGCATTCCATAACACAAAGCAATTTTTTCACAAAAGCTCTATGGTTAAGACCCTTGATGTTGTAAAGCATAAAAACCCTTAACAGTCTTAATAATAATAATAAATAAGAAATCTGTGCTTTCTTGGGTCACAAGCTGATTAGAAAAAGGGTGTGTTGGGGGCGCCTGGGTGCCACCATCAGTTAAGAGTCCAACACTTGATTTCAGCTCAGGTCATGATTTCATGGCTCGTGGGTTTGAGCCCCACATTAGACTCTGCACTGGCGGTGCAAAGCCTGCTTGGGATTCTCTCTCTCCCTCTCGCCCTCACCCCTCTCTCAAAATAAATAAATAAACTCAAAAACTTAAAAAAAGAAAAAGGGTGGGTCTGTGTCCTTGCTGGAGATGAAGGGGAACTTTATATCAGTATTACCCTTCAAACAACAATGAAAAGTCAATTCTTCTTAGGCAGACCCCTATTATTTGATCCAATAACATAAGACAAATTAAGTAGCATTAAATAAAACTAGTTTAAGAAGGAGCGTGACATCTACCTTCCCTGACCCTCCGACAAATAGAGAACTTTTCTAGACCTATAATTACTACAAATAGCTCATGTAGGACTTGGGAATTTAAATTATTAAAAGGAAAAAACTAATTAAGAAAAATTCCACTTCGACTCTTAAAAATAGGTTGCCTTATACAAGGCTCCACAGAGGATGTTTATACATGTCTTTACAATGGAGTCTGTAAGTACATATGTTAATAAAAAGAAATAGAGCTGTATGCAAAATTGTGGACACTAAGGCCTAAATTCTAGTTCCAAGCCTATCAATGTTTCTGGTATTTAAAGCCGGTATAATACTTACGTTTCAGACAGTTTGGCGGACTGAACAAAAATAACATATAACGCACCACACAGTGCATCACACACAGTATCTTCAAAGACTGTTGGGTCCTTGCCCACCCCCTGCTCCCCACTATCCCATATTTAGACCAATTAAAATGCAAAGTGTTAAAAAGCCATGGCCATAAGTACTTCTTAATTCATCATCACAAGGAACAGCCATCGACTAGATATACAGGGACAGTAGCAGGGACGGCAGAAAGACACTTGTTAAAGAAGCATGGAGCAGGACTAGAGAGTGTCACAAGCAATGTGAGAACCAGGGTGGATGTCATGAAAAGGGTCCTGAATGGTTTGCTGATCAAACTGACCGCCACCACCAATAAAACGTTCACGCCACCATTTTTTAAAAATTGTTTTTTAGTGTTCTGATGATACAGTTTTATTAACGCCACCTGCTTTTTATGATTCTTAATTTGGGTTGTAAAAATATCACTGTCATTCTATTCACTTATTTATGATGCAATTAAATAATTCTGAAGAACGGTCTGAGAAAGAGCATCCTCATCTAAAATTAACTGAGAAGTGAGCTCTAAAGAAATGTAATAAGCTCTGCTTCTCTCTTCAATGATGACGCTTTGTTAGGTAATGATGGTAATCTGTGTTTATGGCTCAACCACAAGGCTAGCTGGCCGCTAGCACTTCGGAGTGCTGACACACTCTAGCGATGCTCTTCTCTCGCTCAGCAGCAGACCCTAAAATTCCTGGAGAGAAATGAAAGTACAAAGAAGGCCTCGAACTAATCAGAAGGGAACATAACAATACTGTACTGTGTACCCCCAAAACCCATGTCTATTCAAATTCTGTGAAGGTTCTTATTGCACAACAGGATCTTTGCAGGTACAATCAAGTTAAGATGAGGTCAGACAGATGGGGATGGGCCCTCATCTAGGGACTAGCGGCCTTTTTAAGAATAGGGAAATCTGGACATAGACACAGAGGAAAGAAGGCCATGTTAAGATGAATGCAGAGGTTAGAGTTACGTTCAGAATGAGTATGGCCCTGTCCACAGCCTTGATTTTGGATTCCTGGCCTCTGGAACTATAAGAAAATAAATTTCTGTTATTTTTAGCCACCCAGTGTGTGGCCACTTGTTATAGGAGCCCTAAGAAACTAATACAAGTACATGTGTAGAAAACTGATCTCGATTGTGTTAAATTAACAAGCCATAATATGCATAGCAACATATGAAATGTCAGCAAATTGTTAACAATGCCTATCTCTGCGTGGTGGAGTCACTGATTTTCATCCTATTATTTGTGCTTCATCCAAATTTTCTAACCCTTTTTTCTATAAACATTTTTACTTTTAAAATAAGAATAAAAGCCAATAAAGAGGCCTATAAAAAACTACACTAATCATGTACCAAGGCATAAAGAGAAAAACAAAATTAGAAAGGACACAGAAGAAGTAACCATCAAAACAGAGAACAATTTTAAAAATAAGAGACTACTTTGCACAAAATTATGTCAATGATTTTGAAAATCTAGATGAAATGGGTAATATTCTAGAAAAATACAAGTTAGCAAAACTGACCCCAGAAAAGACAGGAAGACAAAAAAAATCCATTACTAGAACAGACAGAGAATCTAAAGCACCCTCTCCTCTACTGAACCTTCAGGAAATCAAATGCTACAAGTTCTATATAAACTATTCCTAAAAACAGAGAAACAAGATAATTATCTGATATTTTTCTTACTAAACAAACATGACAATAATTCCAAAAGCTCACAAAGAATCCAAAAAAGAAAGCTATAACCATTTTCAGGAATATCAATGCAAAAAAAATGCTAAATAAAACACTAGCAAAAAGACTTTTTGTTTCTGGACAAGATGGAGTGACAGGAAATCGTATGTATAACGCAGGCTACAGAAAAAAATAAAATGCAGGACGACAACTGGGGGATGTAACAGCATCCCACTTATGAGGTTCTTAAATCTGCAGTGATAGAACTTGGAAGTAAATTGTATTAACTCAAATATAAATATCGTAAACTATAGTGTAACTAGCAAGAAAATGGGACCAAAATAAAGAGACAGAATAATGAAAATTCACATTTCACACAAAAGAAGGCAGGAGACCAGGAAAAAAGAAACCAAAACACATGGGATGAATTGAACAGCAAAATGGGACAAGAAATCCAACATACCAATAACCACATTACATTTAAACCACTTAAACACTACCAATAAAAAAGATGAAGTCAACATTTCCCTGATATAAAAGCTAAATTTCAAGAAAACTACAGACTAAAATTACTCACGAACACAGGTTTAAAAATTCTCTGCAAAATTTTAGCACACTGAATCCAAAAATTCATTATAATACACCATAACCACGTGGGATTTATACCAGTAAAGCAAAGGTGGTTTAACATTTAAAAATCTATTGATATAATTCAACATGTTAAGTTCAGAAGACTAAAAAAGAAGAGATGTGCATAAATGCAGAAAAGGCATTTGACAAAACTAAACACCCATGTGTGATTAATACACTTAGCAAGTCAGAAATGGAATCAAACTTCCTCAACCACATAAAACCCACAATTAACACTATCCTAAATGGTGAAAGACTGATACTTTCCACCTGAGATCAGAATAATGCCAGCATCCTTATCCTTCTATTCCAGATTAGGCTGGAAGTCCTGGCCAATGCAATAAACCAAGAAAAAAAAATCTAAAGGCACAGAGACCAAAAACAAGTAAAACCATCTTGTTTGCCAACAAAAGAATTATCTATATAAAAAATTCTAAGATATCCACAAAAAACTACTAGACCTACTAAGTAAGTTTAACAAGATGACAGGATGCATACAAAAATCAAAGTTTTTTATAACAGTAATGAGCATTTGAGAGTTGAAATTTTTTCAAATACCATTTATAATACTATCCCCCCACTAAAATACTTAAAGGAAAATTTAACAAAAGACATACAACATCTGTTAATCAAACTACAAAACACTATCAGCATTAAAGATCTAGTTAAACAGAAAAATATACCAAGCTCATAGATTAGAAAACTCAATATTTAAAGACGTCAGTGCTCCCAAAATCATCTATACACTTACTACAATTTGATTCGGGCTTTTTTTTTTTTTAATTAAAAGCTGAAAAGATTATTTTAAAACGTATCAAAATACAAATGAACTATGACAGCATAATAAACTTTGCAAAAGAAGAAAGAAGCTGGAAGACAAGCTATGCGATTTCAAGCAACGCCAATCAACACAGTGTGGAACTGACACTAAGGTAGACACATATATTGGTGACACAAAATAGGTAATCCAGCAAGAGACACACACATACACTATCAACTGATTACTGACAAAGATTCCAAGACAAAGGGAAAGGACTCTTTGCAACAAATGGTGCCAGAACAATTGTACATCCAAAAGAATGAACCTCAACCCTTACCGCACACAACATTCAAAATGAATCAAAAATGCACGCAGAGTAGACCTAAATGTAAGAATGAATGAATTAAGTAAATTACAGGATTTCTAGGGGGAAAAGAGAAAATGTTAGCAGCCTCGAATTGGATAAAGATTTCTTAACTAGAACACAAAAAGGTATAAATTATATTCTAAAGTATGATAAAGTAGGTTTCATCATAATTTAAAACTGTTGCTTTTCAAAACACAAGGTTAAGAAAATAAAAAGACAAGATATATAATGGATGAAAAATATTTGCAAAATATATGTCCGATAAAGAAACAGCCCCTAACTTTATATATATATACACACATATACACAAAGAGCTCAAGAGTAAGCCAAACAAGCTAATAGGAAAGCACAAAATATTTCAGTAGGCACCTGACCTAAAGATACATGCATATTCAGCATCATCAGTCGCGAGAGAAAAAACAATGAAAAGCACACTGAGATGTAATTATATCCCCAGTACCATGGCTCAAAGGGACTGATTACATCACGTGTTGGCAACAATATAGAACTGGGCCCGCAGCAAAGGCTAGTGGAAATATAAAATGGTACCATCCATGCAAACCATTCCACTCCTAGGCATTTACCCAAGAAGAAATGAAAGCAACTGGAGCCCTCATGAATGAGATCAGTCTCAAAATTTTGAGGCCCCAGAGAAAAACTTTGGCCCCTCAACCATGTGAGGATAGAGAGAGAAGCCAATGGCCACAAATCAGGAGGAATGCCCTCACGAGTACGTGACCATGCTGGCTGGTGCCCTGACCTTGGACTTTCCAGTCTTGTGAGCTGCGGGCAATAAATTTCTGTTGTGTATAAACTGGCCAGCCTGTGCTATTTTGTTACAGCAGCCCAAGTGAACTAAAATTGCACAGATTACCAGAAGTAAGATGACTAGACGTGAGCTTTCTGATATGAAGCAACAAGTAGGACACACTACCTGCTATGAAGCATTCTTGCCAAAATTCTGAACTCTGATCAAGTCCTAGATCCAATTTCCACTTTGCAGCAGAAACTCAGGATAAAGAAATATATTAAATAACACTGTGAGGATGCAATCAGAAGACTCTGGAATATGAGAAGCTCCAGGACAAGTGAAATGATCTCCTAAAATCAATAATAAGGAGGAGGAGGAGAAGGAGGAGGAGGAGAAGGAAGGAAGGAAGGAAGGAAGGAAGGAAGGAAGGAAGGAAGACAGAGAGAGAGACAGAGAAAGAAAGAGACAGAGAGAGAAATAGAAAAACCAAACAACAAATGAAAAAATACTTAAGGGACCATGTGAATATAAAGTTAGCACTGGCCTGGGCTGATGCAGACTTCCCTGGGAATCTCTTCAGTGTCCCTCTTCTCACACTTGTATCCTTCGAAACCTCAGAGGTAAGATAAACCCAGCAGGTGTCTGCTTCACCTGCTGTAGAGAACTGTCATTGGATTGAGGAAGTTGTGAAGGGGTACGTAGGTCTTGGTCCCACTTAATACAATGGTCTAAAACTTCAGTGAAGGGGCGCCTGGGCGGCTCAGTCGGTTGAGCGTCCGACTTCAGCTCAGGTCACGATCTGGCAGTTTCCAAGTTCAAGCCCCGCGTCGGGCTCTGTGCTGACAGCTCGGGGCCTGGAGCCTGCTTCGGATGCTGTGTCTCCCTCTCTCTCTCTGCCCCTCCCCTGCTTGTGCGCTGTCTCTTTCTCTCAAAAATAAACATTAAAAGAAATTAAAAATTTAGTGACAAATCAAGGCTGGCTCTTCACTGTGTCAAAGTGGTGCCTTTGCACATCGTGACTCTGGCCCGTGGCATTTAGACAGAAGGCTCATTCCAGAGAAGAGCTAACAGCACCTGTACATTAGGGCAGGCAGGCGAGGCTTCCTGATGAGACAGAGATGCTGGAACTGCTACATCTTCTGCCCTGGGTCCTTCAGTGCATTAAAATGAAAGAGGTATTTAACATCATTTTCGTCTCTGGAGTCTGATGGCCAACCTGGGACACATAACCAACAATGCGGTAGTGTAGACATACCAACCGAAAGGAATACGTGGCTCCCCTCCGGGTCCTGATTCAAAAGAGCTGACTGTAAAGGTGGTGGGGGCGGGAGGGGGGGTGGCGGGCAGGATGAAAAAGAGCATCAGCTCTGTTTTGTCAGTTTTCAGACTGACAGCATTTGCTGATAACGAGAAAATCTATTAATTTTAGTTTAGGTATGACAGTGGTATTTGGGTTGGTTTCTCATTTTCCCTTTTCCTCCCCCTCCACAGAGAGAAGAAAAAAGAGTAAGATTTCTTTCTCTAGAAATAGATGACTAAGGTATTTACCAATTAAATAATACAATCTCTGGAATCTGGCTCAAAATAATCCAGTTGTGCTGAGTCAGGAAAGGGGTAGGGGAAGGTGCATGACAGATAAAATAATATGTATTTCCAAAGTTGATAATTATTGCAGCCTGGTGAACATTTGAGGCTTCCTTATGCTAGCCTCTCTCTTCTGTTTGAAGTTCCCCATAATTAAAAAAATAAAGGAAATGTGAAACGCTAAAAGGTAGAAAAACAGGATACAAAATAAAGAATGTGTCCACTCATAAGTTTACATACATCTTTAAACTGACTGGATGCTTCCTTTCCTATATTAAGTTTTATTCATGTTATAAAACTGGAATATGAAACATGGTGTACATTCCTGAGCAATTTCTATTCATAAGACCACAAAATTAAAAATATCTTTCTCCAAGGAGTTACATATCTTAAAAGAGAAAAAAAATCAGCTAAGAATACAATAAAAAGGATGAGCCCAATCAATCCCCAATTTCTGCCACTCAATACACTCTTCAAGAACTAGAGCAATTCATCTTCAAGTGTTGCTTCCTTTCTAAATGTATTTATTCCTCAACTGTTAACCCTCCAATTTGCTCATTTAATTGAGTTCAAACGAACAAATATTTACTGAGCATTCACTAGAATGAAGCACTCTGATGAAAACAAGCAAGAACGGAAAGAAGAATGTTGCCTCCTCAGGCCAATGTTCCTATCCCCCATGTACGGCAGACACAAAGTCATTACTAATACAGTAAAATACCGACACGTTAAATCCCCGGCTCAGAGCTGGCTAACAAAGAGATATACCTATTTGTCATGTTGGATATCCAAATCTGGTTTCAGAAAAAGGCAAAAAAAAAAAAAAAAAAAACGGGTAAAAATTATTAGTGATATGAAATGAAACATCTTTCTCTCTCATATTAGTTTAAGCTAAAAAGGCCTAGCCTCCTGATACTAACTAGTAACTTGAAAGGTACAATGTATTAAGGAGAGCGTACGTGTGTTTGTCTGTGTATGTGTGTGTGTGTGTGTGTGTGTGTGTGTGTGTGCGCGCGCGCGCGTGCGTGCATGTAAGGACAGCCCTATGAGTGATGGTTAGGACTGGGAGCCCCAGCTGCAGCTGAATCGTCTTAATTAGGAAATACTGACCTTAGATGTCTGGTACAGTAAGTTGTTTTGGAAAGAGCCCTCAGGCAAAAAGATCACAGATTTTGTTATGCTTTCCACTGTAAACAAGTTTTTGCTTTCCCCCTGATAAAAACACTGTGGTTTCTGCAAGCAACACTGATGCAGCCAAAATGCATGTATGCTTTTGCTTTCAAAAAGGACCTTGTGGACTGTACTTCAAGTACCGTAGCTCAGAATTAAAGTTACACACAGTGAAAGAGAACGTTATCATGTAGTCAAGAAGAGAATGTGCAACATTCCCCTTAGTATGAAATCAAAGTTACTTAGTGACCAGTCTGTATTTACGAACTCGTCAAAAAATGAGTCTTGCTTCCTAACAGAAAACACAGGAGGAAAACGGATTCATTTTCTGAAGGAACACAGACTACATTAGAAACCACACCCAAGGTTTCTATTACCATCTTCTCCTGATGACAGCACATCTCGCCCCAGTTTCTCTCCCGAAAGTCAGACCCCGGTTTTCAACTGGCTGCTGAAAATATCCCACAGTCATCTCACACACAGTTCTTGGAACTCCCTGTCTGCAGGGACAGTACCACAATGTCCCAGCCAGAAACCGTGGGCATCATCTCTCGCTGTTTCCATCACCACCACCACCCCTTTCCACATTCAATCAACTAACAAAGGTGTAGCAAACTTTCTTTGTAAAGGCACAGAAAGTAAACATTTTTCCAGGCCAGCCCTTCCAAGCCAAAAGGCAATCAAAGTTGTTATGTATGTACTTTTATGATGAAAGACAACGAATCTCCTGAAGCTTTTGACAAAATTCAAAAGGTATTAATAACAGATATAATTTTCTTGTAATTGGGACCTCCTAAGAAGCGGAATGTAATTCTTTCCTTGTGACAGAAAATATTTTGCTTAATTTGGGTTCAAAGTTAATGGCCCCAACCAACAGAGTTGGTTACAAATATTCATCTGTTAATACTGATACATGAAGAGACGAAGAGATGTTACTTATTTCATCTTTGAAAACGTCTTTTCACACAGATGGGTAAAGGCAAATACTGATAGCATGCGAATTTAATTGAGCAAATTCATCACTTGGAAGGCATCCACACAGTTCTACTCTTGATGTTTGTCTTTGATCACATTGATACAATGCAGATTCATCACTTCCAATGAAGGCTGGAGGGGGGGGGGGGAGTCCCATTCTGCACACTTAAATAGATGTTCAAGCATGGAAGTTTCCTCAACTCTGGCATTGAGGTCCAAAACACACTGCTAGAATTAACTGCAGTTTGAGCTCAGAAAACGAATCTGCTACCAATCTGGGGAGGAATGGAGAGCACATTCTTGGTGTGAGTTTGGACAGCACGTGAAGCGTGGAGAGTAGCCCAACATTACTTGTGATGCAAACATTAGTTGCTATCAAAATGACTCTCCTACAGTAGGAGTTTCACACAGAAGTCCCTTTAGCACTTTTCTTTTTTAAGGAGGCTCCACACCCACCTTGGGGTCTGAACTCACCACCCTGAGATCAAGAGTCACATGCTCTACCGACTGAGCCAACCAGACGCCCACAACTTTTCATTTTAATTTCATTAAAAAATATCATCAAATCTTTAGCAGAAACTAATTCAAAGCCTCTTAGTGTTCAGTAAGAGCAGGTGAGAGTGGCTCTTCTCATTCAGTAAAATTTCAATTCCAGGGGCGCCTGGGTGGCTCTGTTGGTTGAGTCCGTCCGACTCTGGCTCTGGTCATGATCTCACAATTAGTGAGTTCGAGCCCCGCGTCTGGCTCTGTGCTGACAGCTCAGAACCTGGAGCCTGCTTCGGATTCCGTGTCTCCCTCTCTCTGCCCCTCCCCAGCTCACACTCTGTCTGTCTGCCTCTCTCTCTCTCTCTCTCTCTCTCTCTCTCTCAAAAATAAATAAAAACAGGGGCGCCTGGGTGGCGCAGTCGGTTGAGCGTCCGACTTCAGCCAGGTCACGATCTCGCGGTCCGTGAGTTCGAGCCCCGCGTCGGGCTCTGGGCTGATGGCTCGGAGCCTGGAGCCTGTTTCCGATTCTGTGTCTCCCTCTCTCTCTGCCCCTCCCCCGTTCATGCTCTGTCTCTCTCTGTCCCAAAAATAAATAAAAAAC
Source organism: Prionailurus viverrinus (assembly GCF_022837055.1). NCBI lineage: Eukaryota > Metazoa > Chordata > Mammalia > Carnivora > Felidae > Prionailurus > Prionailurus viverrinus. The sequence goes on from NC_062565.1 coordinate 8,428,037, forward strand.
TTTGAAAAAAAAATTAAAAAAAAATAATAATAAATAAATAGCATTTAAAAAAATTTTTTTAATTTCAATTCCAGCCCCAACCTCAAAAAAAATCACGGTACAACTTTGCCACTGCTAAGTCACCAACTGCTATGCAGTAGGGCAAGTCCAGATTTCTAGCTTTAATCTCTGACAAAAAGTCACAGAAGAAAAGCTCAATTTGTAAGAAAAAAAAGGAAGAAAGAAATTCACCACTGAACTGGCTCGACACGCAACACACTCAGGTATTTTCCTCAAAGTGTGTGCTGGTAAAAAGTAAGCAGCTATACGTTTTGAACACCCTGTATTTTCCCAGTCTGTGAATCTAAGGTTTCTCCTGCGCACATATTTTCACCATCACCAGCTGCAACACATCTTGGCGGGTTCCACTTCAGCTTGTACCGGATCCGTGGGGTTTTTTTCTCATTTCCTTGTAAACATTCCCACCTGTAATCGTTCCACACAGGCCATGCCGAGAAGCTAATCCTTCCACCACCTCCGATTCCTCGCTGGCTCTTCTAATCGACAACTGAATGATCCTGGACACATTTACTGACTAATCCAGAGCCAAAGAAAACCACTTGAAATCATTTCTCCAGTTTTTGAACTAACTACTGATACAGCTCCTCGTGTTCTCCACTCATTGGGCAACCGCCCTCACCTAGTGTATACTAAACAAGTTTATTCTCACTGGACACGCTTCTCCAGCTGCTACAAACACGCTAAATTACGTCAGTATTGACAAGGAGTTCTTGCCTGGCTCACAGAAGTGCCGATCAGAGACAATTTAGTTTGTAGCCTCTTCCTCATTTGTGACTTTTGTAAAGCAATTCTGCTATACACAGATCTTCCATTTGGAATTGTCTAATATTTCTACCTGCTGCTTTTCTGGGAACTGGGAATACTATGATGAGTGCTGAGTCTGATAATGTCAAGGCAGACTGTATTCTTTTAGCACAGAGCGTCACTGCAGAAAATAAAACCAGTGCTTTGCCATCTAATTGGACAACAATGTCATTCACACTCCGCTGTGCCTTAAAAGTGAGGCATTCAAAGCACACTTTTGTCTTCTTCTGTTTGGGAATGATGGTAATAAAAAATAAAGTAAAAACTGTAAAAAGCACTCTAGGTCTACTCAAAACACTGCTGAATTAGTTATAACTGCAGTCTGTCACGTGCTGAGCATCGTACCTTCCGTTCTCTTCCTGACGGCCCCTTGTTTTCGGGGCACCCGAGACCACCCACCCACTGGGCAGCTGACCGGGCAGAAGGACTCACAGGATTCCGGAGACTTGCACTCAGGGCTACGGTTTCGCACGCCAGTGAGCAGGAGAGAAGGACGCAGCAGGTGAAGCCTGGAGGAATCGTGTGCGGCTTCTCACGGCCGTCCTCCCGGGAGGGGCCGCACGGAGCGCCCTCCTCTCTCTGGCAGAGGAATCTAGGAACTCCCATGGGCAGTACAGCAGCCTCGGGCAGCCTGCTCCAGACGCAGCCTGCTCCAGACGCAGCCTGCAGAATTTGCACTCGGGGCTGGTCACGGAGGCACAGGGACTAGGTCACAACCACAGTTTAATCAACCTACGCAGAAGTCGACAGCCACGTTTACGGATGCCACAAAAGGGTCGGTCCCAGTCTCCATGCCCCGAGCCCCAGCTAGGCCCTTCTACAACCCAAGACTTTCTGCATTAACTCTTTTCTGCACGGCACCACGTGTATTCTCTGGCATAACTGCTCACTTCGGCCACCACGGTGCAAAACGCGGTCACAGCCAACAACAACAACAACGCAAATCGTGTGATTATGGCTGTTTCCAAATAAAACTTTATTTAGTGCTCACTTTGGCAACACACACACCAACAAAACATTATTTATGTTGGTTGAAATTTGAATTTCATGTAACTTTCATGTGTCATGAAATATTATGATTCCCCCCCCCCCCAAATTTTTTAAAAATGCGAAAGCCAGTCTTAGATCACAGGCTGTACCAAAAAAGCCAGTGGCTGATTTGGCCTGCAAGCTGCAGCTGTCTAATGTCTGAACTGACCAATCACCTAAATTCTCAGTCCCATTTCCTCTTGCCTCCGAGTTCATGCTATGTATTTCTTTCCTGAATTGTGACAACTCACAACATTTCTTCACCCAGCAGTGCATTCTTCCGCCTAGCACTGTAGCTGATATATAGTACGCATTCAGGATAGTCGTAATAGGGTTGTTGCGGTTCCTAAACTTTTAAAGGTATTTTCCAGGGGCGCCTGGGTGGCTCACAGTCAGTTAAGCTTCCGACTTCGGCTCAGGTCATGATCTGGAAGTTCGAGGGTTCGAGCCCCGAGTTGGGCTGTGTGCTGACAGCCCAGAGCCTGGAACCTGCTTCAGATTCTGTGTCTCCCTCTCTCCCTCTCTCTGACCCTCCCACACTCGCTCACTCTCTCTCTCTCTCTCTCTCTCAAAAATAAATAAACATTAAAGAAAATTTTAAAGGTATTTTCCAAGTTTGTGGTCATTATAAAATGGTTCTATTCAAAGATGTAACAGAATACAATAAACATAAACAGAACAGAATAAAAATATGATCTTAGGAAATCATTTCATAAAGGATCTAAGTATCACATTTTATGCGCCCCCCCCAAAACAGGTCTGAAAAATTGAAATTAGTTCATCTTTTCCTAATACCCTCCTGCCTCTGAGGATAATTTATCCTTCTAAGTACTTCCACCTATGTTCTTGATCCCATATGCACCAGGAACGTATTCTACACTGAAGAGCCTTGCTTCTCATTCGGTTTCTCTTTCTCCAACAGTTATTTATCCTGAATATAAAACTTCTCCTATCTTCCTCATGACAGTGTTTCAGGAAGAAATTTTTTCTTCTTTCTATTTATTCATTTGGTTGCTGTTTATGATATAGGATGTATAGGATGTTGTGTACAAAACACGAATATGTTTTCAGTATTTTAAAATAAAATGAAGAAAATTATTTGCTAAAGATAACTCGTTCATACTATTTAAGGACTGACAGCAAGTACTACAGCAGTAAGAAAATACCTTTAAAGAAAATACCTTACTAAAAGTATGTTGTGTAATAGCACACTTAAAAGTCCATAACACAGTTAAGAACGACGCCACAAAACTAGCTAAAATAACCTATCATTTCCTTCAGTCCATGGGGAGAGAGAGTGAGAGAGAAAAATTTACAGCTTTTTAAAAAAACGTTTACAGCCGCCTGGGTGGCTCAGTCGGTTAAGCGACTGACTTCGGCTCAGGTCATGATCTCACAGTTCCTGAGTTCGAGCTCCGCGTCGAGCTCTGTGCTGATAGCTCAAAGCCTGGAGCCTGCTTCAGATTCTGTAACTCCCTCTCTCTCTGCCCCTTCCCTGCTCATGCTCTGTCTCTCTTTCTCTCTCAAAAATAAATAAAAGTTAAAAAAATGTTTATTTTTGAGAGAGAGAGCACACTCATGCAAGCAGGGGAGGGGCAGAGAGAGGGAGTCAGAGGATCACAAGTTCTGTGCTGACAGCAGAGAGTCTGACATGGGGCTTGAACTCATGAACCTCGAGATCATGACCTGAGCCGAAGCCAAATGCTTAACCAACTGAGCCCCCCAGGTGCCCCTATAGCTTTTTTCTTGACACAGTGAATACAGAATATTTAGCAACACTTTCCTATAAAGCAAGGGGGTTACTATATTTGTATTGTGAATATTATGTGAATAATATCTAAGCACAGTTTTTAATAGATAGGGGTTACACAGGTGTATTATGTTAAAACTGAGGAAATGCGCTTGTAAGATGTGCGTAACCCATTGTTTCTAAATTTTATGTAAAAACTATAAACAAATACTGACCTCCAGTTAATGACATGTCTGATGAAGCACTTAGAAGTGTTCTAATGTCTGCAATTTAATTTGAAATGTATTGAAAAAGACAGGATGAAGTGATGGATGGTCAGAAATGGAGAGAGGAGTAAATATCAAGGATCACAAAATGTTAATGATGCGGTGCCTGGGTGGCTCAGGCAGTTAAGGGTCTGGCTCTTGATTTCGGCTCAGGTCATGATCTTGGGGTTCATGGGTTTGAGCCCCGTGTTGGGCTCCACGCTCACAGATTGGAACCTGCTTGGGATTCTCTCTCTCCCTCTCCCTCGGCCCCTCCCACTCATGGCTCACAAACTCTCTCAAAATAAATAAAATTTTAAAAAAAAATGTTAATGACAGACGCTTCATGGTGTTCACTATAAAATTTGTGCAACATTGCTATTTGACGTTTTCATAATAAAATTTTGGGACAATGTAAACCAGGCTGCTGAGGCGGCATCTGCAGATCCTCGTAAGGAAGCCTAAAGGCCCATCTTGCAGGACGTGGCGCATACTCCCCTCGCTGCCTCAAACACAGATCTGGACACCCAGAGATAACAGCGGGGCAGTGCCCCTAATGATGACCCACTTCAACCGTTTTTTTAAAAAACTCCCTGTGAGTCCGAATTAACTTGCAAGAGTTAATACCTACAGAGGGTCACTCCACCAGGGGTGACGGTAGTGTGTCCACTAAACTGAAGCCCAGCCAAGCCCCTGATGCTTTCGGGGAATGCACGGAGAAGGGGGTGGTATTAGCCGAGGGAGACTGAGCCTTCCTGTCACAGGGACAGGACAAGCGGAGGCCTGGGGGGGAAGGGACTCTCTACTGCACCTTTTGTATTCCTGTGTCTGGTGGTGAAAATTGACAGGAAACCGCGAGGATCTTTCACAGGCAAGCCTACCCAATGAACCAAACCTTCAGCAGAAGTGAAAAGTATGGATCATCTGTGGGCTTAAAACTCTGGCCAGAGGAAATAGGGACTAGGTGGAAGAGGAAGGACATCATAAATATCACCTTCTAGGTCAGTTTTTAATATGTGTCCCTGAATCTCTAAGGATATAGAGTCAGAGATTTCAAGGATTCTGTGAACCCCATGAAACTATTCATCCATCCATGTATGTATGTATGTATGTATGTGTTATCTTATGTATTATCTATCTATCTATCTATCTATCTATCTATCTATCTATGAAAGAGAGCACACGCACATGCAGGAGAAGGAGAGACAGAATCTTCAGCAGGTTCCATGGCCAGTATAGAGCCCAATGTGGGGCTTGATCTCACAAACATGACATCATGACCTGAGCCAAAATCAAGAGTCAGATATTTAACCAACTGAGCCACCCACACGCTCCAAACTATACAAAAGCATTTAAACAGGTATGTGCCTGTGTCCTTCTCTTTTCTCTGAAGAAAAGAAAATCTCCGACCAAAATGTGTTCAAAGATGTAGGTTTATTATGTAATAAGCTATTTATAAGGATGACACTAGTAACTCCCTGTTGATAAACCAGTCAGGCTGAAATGCCTGAAACAGTAATTTTCCACATTGTACCTTCCATTCCCTTACTTATATACCATGTGACAAACATTACAGAGCACAAACTAGTTTATGAAAGTTATCTGTGAAGTCAGTTAATGTGTGAAGTTAGATGATTCACAAAAGAAAACCACAGATATCAGCCCTAGGTGCCTATCATGTGCCAATAACTGCCAAGAGGCTTGGCTACACAAACTTCCATAGAACATGTATGAACACACATGCATGTACACACACACACACACACACACACACACACACACACACACACACACGGCCAAAACAAGGAAGCCAAATGAAGGTGTTCTCTGGTAGCCTCTTCCTAGCAAAATGGGATCTAGCTTATACTCTCTCCTCACTTTCTTCCCTTTTTTTGTCCCTTCTGATTTTTCTTTCCTTTATATTTTCAGGAAGATGCTAAGGTGGCAGGGGAACACAGAAAATTTTTTAGGGGAAAAAGGGAGAAAAGAGTGGTATCATTAAAACATGTTTAAATTTCTATCAGTTATCAAAAGGATTAAAGAAACCAGTCATAGTAGTTTGAGAAGTGTTTCACATATTTAAGAAAATAACACTGCAATAAAGACAAAGTTTCTTTGTGTACCTGTGTGATCCCTCCCTTTCCCCCTCCAGGACCCTCCTGCCTTAGGTAACCACTGACCTGCTTTCTTTAAATATAGACTTGTCTACATTTTCTCTAATTTTATGTAGATGGTATATTGCCATGTGTAATGGTTTTGTCTGAGTTCTTTTGCACAGTTATCCTGAGTTTCATCCAGGCTTTTTAGGTGTCAAAAGCTAATTCCTTTATTTTGCTGGGTAGTACTCTTTTGTATGCCTGTGTCACAATTTGCCCTTTCGCCTGGTGGTGGACAGTGAGATGACTCTGGTTTCTGGTTATTACAAATAAAGCTTCTGTGATCATTTGATTTAAAAAAAAAAACTGCAGCTGCGACAGTCTGGTGGGTACATGCTAGTCCCACAGTGTCAGCACGGCTGAATGCTCTTAGAGGCCATAAGGGATCCATGCGACTGCGTTTCCACCATTTTGTGTTTTCATAGCCTCTGCAAAAGGAGATTGGCAATTCTTCCAAAATATGTTTAAGATGATCACATGGTGAATATGAGAACCTGATTTTACAGTATCTGTTCAAACAAAAAAATTCAAATTTAAACAAGTGATTATAAACTTCTGCTTTTTCTAAAATAGTGTTTATGGGGGCACCTGGGTGGCTCAGTCAGTTTAGCATCTGACTTCAGCTCAGGTCATGATCTCTTGGTTCGTGAGTTCAAGCCACGCGTCGGGCTCTGTGCTGACAGCTCGGAGCCTGGAGCCGGCTTTGGATTCTGTGTCTCCCTCTCGCTCTGCCCCTAACCCACTTGCATCCTTTCTCCGTCGCTCTCAAAAATAAACAAACATTTAAAAAAAAATAAAAATAAAACAAAGTGGTATTTATGTATGTATGTATTTATATATGTATGTATGTAATCGCTACCCCTACCATGGGGCTCGAACTCGCAACCCTGAGATCCAGAGTCCCATGCTCTTCCCACCAAGCCAGGCTGGCGCCCCAACTTTTGCAATTTTATAGGCACCAGTTCCAAAGCAGTAACAACTTCTTCCTTTATGCAGAAGTGGCAAGGTTGGTGTGCACGTGTGCACAGAGGCAACGGAGACACATAGACATCGGCTTGGTCGTAAGCCAAACCGTCTCCTCTGTGACTGACATCTCTGTCCTGACCAAATTCCATCCGTTCCATTCTCACCTCCAGCAGCAAACAAGACAGTACTTCTGCAAGTTGTCTTCTGACCCACAAATGGTGACTGGCAGGAGCCGCCAGAATGAAAGAGAGTCTTCTTTAATGGGAAATGACAGCAGGCAATTAAAAAGTTTTATTTAATAAATCAAATCATGACAAAAAGCTGCCATTTCACTGTCCTATTATTCATCTCCTATTACCTTGAGGTGACAATATTCCATTCACTGCCGAGGACAAATGCAGTAAGGCTTCATTTAAACTCAGAGACTGCTCCAAAACTATGTTCTTCTCAAATATACAGTCCCAGACCCACCTCCCTCTTTGTCCAGACGACTTCGCTTCCTACTTAGATGCAAGTATACACTTTTTTTTTTTTTTCCAAAAACTTCAATCTCCCTCCCCCGGTTCTCCACCTAAACATTTAACATTTTTTTTTCTTTGTAGGATCAATTAATTTTTAAAATAACTGCCACATGGTAATTTCTACAATGAATTTCTTGCAGGGTGTATACGATTTAGTTCTGTGAATTACAGCACACATATAGAATAGATATATGCAAGCACCATGGCAATAAGGATACAAGAACCTCATCACCGCAACACATTTCTTCCCGCTCTCCCTTTACATCCCCTCTCTCATTCTCCCTCCACCTCTAAGCACTGGAATCATTGGTCTCTTCTCCATCATTATCATTTTCTCTTTTCTCGAATGTCATATAAATAAATTATACAGTACATAACCTTTCTGAACTAAGTTTCTTCACTTGGCATCACGCTTTGGAGATTCATCCAGGATGCTAGGGTAGCAATCATTCATTCGTGTTCTTATTGCTCACTACCCACTGAATGGATATAACAGCTTATTTATCCAGTCACCCCCTGAAGGACGTATGAACTGTTTTTGGTTTGAGATGATTTGGAGAGGAGCTGCTAGAAACACTCGTGTACACGTTTTCCTATGAAATGAAGTCTTCTCCTCTCTCAGACCCACAAGTGGGATTAATGGTCAGATGGTAAGCTGACGTTACACTCTTTACAAAGTGGCTGTATCATTTTACCCCACCATGTAAGAGTTCCAGATGCTCCAAAACCCTGCCAAAACCTGGGACTGTCAGTATTTCATAATCTTACCTAGTCTAATATGTGACTAGTGGCAGAGTAACGATGCTGAAAAACTTTATATGTGCTTCTTTGCCACCGGAATATCATCTTTAGCTCAGTGTCTGTTCAAGCCTCTTGTCCGTTTTTTTAACTGGGTTTTTGGTTTTCATACTGAACATGAATACTGAGTTTTGAGAGTTATTCTGGATATTACCCTCTGGTTGGGTATGTAAATAGTTGCTCCCAGTGTTCAGCCTGCTCTTTATTCTCTTGATGGCATCATTCACAGAGCGACATGTTCATTTTAGTGACGTCCATCCTTCTTCCTTTTGCAGACCATGCTTTAGACACCATGTCAAAGAGCTCTTTGCCTAACACCGGATCCCAAAGATCCTCTCCTGTGTTTTCTCCTACGACTTTTGGAATTTAAAATTTTACTTTTGGATCACTGATTCCGAGGTGAATTATCATATATGTGAGGTTTAGGTCAAAGTTCTTCTTTTTCCACATGGATAACTACCACTCCAGCAAAAGCTGATGTTTTCCCCTTGGACAGACTTGGTGCCTTTGTCAAAAGTCAACTGGCCATTTTGTGGAGGTCTATTTCTGCACTTGCTGTTCTGTTTCCAATGACTTCTGGGCCTATCCCTTCACATTCTCTTGACTGTTGTTGCTTTAGAATGGGTTATAAACTAGGGTGGTGTGATTTCTCCAATTTTATTCTTTCTCTAAACTATTTTAGATAGCTCTAGTTCACTAGTCTTTCCATATAAAATTTAGGATCAGCTTGGCCAGAACTAAAAAAAAAAATCCAACCATAATTTATATTGAAATTAAATCTAGAGATGAATATGGCTTCCCATATTGATAACCTGCACTACGTTGAGTCTTCCAATTCATAAACATCATGTTTATATTTTTTTAGATCTTCTTTGATTTCTCCCACTGTGTATTTTTCATCATACAAATCCTAATACAATTTGTAGTGATTTTTCTTGGAGCTCGGATGTAAAAAAATTTTTTTTTTTAATTTCAGTTTCCAATAGTACATTGCTAGTTCATAGAAACACAATTGCTTTTTGTGGGCTTGAGGTTGCATTCTTGCCAAACTCCCTCATAAGTTCCAGTTTCATTGTAGATTCCATGGGATTTTCTATGTAGATAATCATGTCATCTGTGAACAGGTTTGGTTTTATTTCTTCTTTTATTTTCATAGAACTGTGCCCTACCACATCTAACACGGACTCCTCTGGAAGTAAGAACTCAGATGGTTGCCAGTCTTAGATGCCATGCCTAAAACAGGGTCAGTGGTGGTGGCCGAGTCAGTGTTAACCATACTCTGATCTACTCGTCCCAGTCTCCTTCCTTTGCCCTTGGAACTTGTGTGGCCATGGTGCTAGCATGTCTCACATACAAACCCAACAAGCAATGGCAAGTTTGGTGTTCAAGTAGTGTACGCCTGACATGAGAACAATACAGCAATGTCAGAATTCTCTTATACACTTATTCCTTGCATTTCTCTTTAAAGAATAAGCCAAGCCAACTGTAACTTATGCAACATAATGCAAACTTAGCAACAACCTATAGTAAAAAATAAGTCTATGCGACGTAAGGAAATGTGGGGAAAATACACAACGGACATCAAAATGAGGTCAATCAGTGACAACGCTGCCTAGGAAAGTAAGCTTGAAGAAGGGTATTAAGAAGTCCGATAAAGCGAATAAATCAGGCTTTCTCAATCAGCGTTCCGAGATAATTAAATACCACAAAAAATAATCTAGGTGATTATTTTCTAATCTCCCAAGGATGATAAACAGATATTTACCAATCTAGAAGCCTAGGAAAGAAGCGAATTCATTTTATACAGTAAATGCCATCGAACATTCAGGTGTTAAGTTCAGACTTCATTCTCTCAAAGAGCACAGCCTGAGAAAGACTGAAATACATACTGAGGAAACAAACAGCAAGAGAAAATTCTGAATGAAAACATACCTAGCATTTGGAAACTGAGTCTGAAAAACTTTTTTGTTGAAAGCTTCCATATACCAGTCACTGTTAGGTGCTAGGGACACAAACACACAAGCCTTTAGGGAAAAAAGGAAAGTAAAGAGTAGAACCAGAAATACAGGCAGGAAAGGCAAATTATGGGTGAACAGAAGAGGAACACAAGGAGATACAAAGTCTAGAGTTTTGTGACGGTTCTCACACATCAAAAGAAAAGCCTTAAGTCACAATAGACTCTTTATCCCATTTAATTCAAGGCACTGAATACAAACATAAGTTCGCTGTGTTCCACTGTTCCTTCACCAAAGCATGAATGGCCCACGTGATACCATTTTCTGCTGTTCTGACCCCTATATACTTCAACACAAGGTAACATACGGTATCACTGTTATGAGGTCTCCAGACCACAAAAGTTTCTAATCCTTCCGCCAAGCTCTACAATCCTGAAGGGGAAGATGCATCACCTGTCAGAGTAGCCTCCTTCTGTCTGTCACAAACCAGTTCTCCTACAAGCGAGTGCGATATGCAGGGCCACCGAACTCTGGGCTGTTAGGCCCAGTGGGCCTCAGTTTCATCATCTATGAAAAGAAAAATTTTAATCTCTAAAATCCTTTCTGGCTCCAAGAGTCTCTGAATATATGAATCTGCCAAAAGGGTTTTTAATTAATCCAAGAATAGATTTGTATTAAGAAGGTGTGTGGGCAGTTGGTATTTGGCCACAGGGCTACAAATAATAAAGGAACTTATTAAATAGTTTTGCAAAGTCTATCTCTAATTAAAAGGGTTTCTCCCCCGCCCCCATCTTTTGTAAGAAAGGCCTCAGACCATTCTCATTAGTTGGCGAGAGATCTCAGGCAGCACAACCCATTCACGAAGAGCTTAAACCAACCTGCTGCCCACGACGCAAAGTGTCATGTTACTCTAGTAATCTAGACATTCGTCAAAGAAATGTTACAAAGGACAAATCCACCTATTTGCAGTAGATTTATTTAAATCAACCAGTTGTGGGGCACCTGGGTGGCTCAGTCAATTGAACCTGTCCAACTCTTGATCTCGGTTCAGGTCATGATCTCCCGGTCTGTGAGAACGAATCACCGGTCAGGCTCTGCGCTGACAGCGTGGAGCCTGCTTGGGCTTCGATCTCTCTCTCTCTCTCTCTCTCTCTCTCTCTCTCTCTCTCTTTCTCTCTCTCTCTGCCCTTCCCCCTCTCTCTAAATAAATTTTTTAAACTTTAAGATAAATAAATAAATTCAAAGAGTTCTTTCTCACCTACGACACCAAAATGAGGAGGTTTGTAATAAAACGTCACAATTACATAAAAGTCAAAGATGTGGGTTCCAGGCATTATTTCATCCATTCGTTCACTCACTCACTCACTCACTCAAATGTTTGAGTGGTCCACTAACCTGATTACCCAAAATGCCTACGTTGTTTTAGAAAGAAGGAATAAACATACATGGGGGTTAAAAAAAAAAAATAAAGAGAACGTCATCTAATTAATGAGGATGATAATAACAGCAATCACTTATAATTACTGATTTGCCAGATGCTATCCTAAGCAATGCACAGATATACTCAATCCTCACGACAAGCCTATGAAACAGATATTGTTATTATTATTAATATTCCCAGAGAGATGAAAACTGTTGCATAAAAAAACGTATGCAGGGTTACACAATAAGCAGTGGAGCCAGGGTTCGGACCCAAGCAGTTCCGCACCAGAATCACGCTCCTCACACGAGGCCAAATGGCCTCTCACACTGAGTACATGAGGCTGCACTTTTTAGCTACTTTTATGCTAAGACAGTATCACATTATTTAATCTCTTCAACCTCAGTTTCCATAAAATGGGGACAATTTTTATAGTGGAATAAAGTAGGCATCTTCTTCATTGTCAGCACTGTAAATGGCAATGTTATAGGAAGCAATTTGAGGGGCGCCTGGCTGGCTCGGTCAGCAGACTCTTGATCTCTGGGTCATGAATTCAAGCCCCAAGGTGGAGCCTACTTTAAAAAAAAAAAAAAAAATGCCTGTAGAAAGGAATTTGAGTTTATATTCCAAGACCCATAAAATGGTTCTTAACTCCGACATAATTCTGCTTCTGTTAACTCATCCAAATGAAATATATTTGAAAATCTATGCTTTTTAGTATAGAGTTGACCCTTGAACAACACATAGGGGTAGGGGTACCAACCTCTTGCATAGTCAAAAATCCACATAAAACTTCTGACTCCCCCAAAACTGAACCACTGTTAACTGGGAGCCTTATCTTAACTACTGTTGACCAGGAGCCTTACCAGTAAAATAAGCTGTTGCTTAACACATACTTTGTAGCTTATATGTATTATATATTGTGTTCTTCCAATACATTAAGGTAGAGAAAAAAAATATTATTAAGAAAATCACAAAGAAGAGAAAATACACTTACAGAGCTGTATGTGTATTTAATTTAAAAAAATCCACATACAAGTGGACATGTGCAGTTCAAACCTGCCTTGTTCAAGGTCTGCTGTAGAATATGTTACATATGCTAACGGTAATTGCAGTTAAAACCATCAGAAAAGAAAATAAAAAGACGAGGGTAAATTTATGAAGAACTGTATTCTGAAAGGAATAGATATCTTGTTTAGCTTTACTAAAGTTACTTTTTGGCTGTTATCAGTATATCTAAATTCAGGAAAAAAGACTCTTCCAATGATCACTCTAAAAACACACACTGGGGCACCTGGGTGGTTCAGTCGGTTAAGCGTCAGACTCCAGCTCAGGTCATGATCTCACGGTTCATGGGTTAGAGCCCCACATCGGGCTCTGTGCCGACAGCTCAGAGCCTAGAGCCTGGAGCCTGCTTCGGATTCTGTGTCTCCCTCTCTCTCTCTCTGTGACTGCCTCTCTCTCTCTCTCTCTCTCTCTCTCTAACAATAAATATTAAAAGAAAAGAAATTTAAAAAATACACACACACACACACACACACACACGACTAATCATTCTATAGCAGATGTAAACAAGAAAACAGCACAGTGGTGGTATGGCCCCTTGTGGATAGACAGGATACACAAAGATGGAAGAATAGTGGACTAAGTAATGATTTAAAGAGGATAAAGAGACTGCAAGTTAAGTCAGGAAACACAGATATGGCAGCATCACTCAACTGAAGTCGTCCAGAAACCACTGAGAGATGAGTCAAGCAACACTGGGTTAAGGACGGGAACTAAGAAATGAAGCATAGTGATGCTGCTGCTACAAAGCACTGTGGAGTATCATCTGGAAAACCTCCTGTCGTGATCACTGCACAATTTTAAATTATGGCGTGAAAGAAGAAGGCAACTTAAAAATCAAACACAAAGTAAACCTGGAAACACCCACGTTATGCCCTCTTCCATCATTCACCTAGGATAACCTACCACTAGAATTTAAAGGTAAGGGACTCATATCCTGCCACCGAGGACCCTCTACTAGGCTTCACTGCACACGACTGAACCTCGCAGCAGCAGCACCGAGAGCCCTCCGTCCCAAGGAATCTGAAACAGACAGACGTCTTGTTTCCATTTATCAGTTCAACACGTCAACATCAGTGCTGCTATTGACACAGCGTCTTTATTTTTATTGCTTTGCTTCTTACGTTGCATATAATTGGAAATTAAGTTAGGAAAATAAACAAATAAACCTAAGAGGTAGAAGCAAGAATGAGAAAGAGATTAAGGTAAAACAGAAAGGGGTCTTAACAGTTTCACCCTTTGGAAGTAAAATCAGAGCGTTGAGTTTAACAGAGTAATCAGAACATCAACATTCGAAGAATCATGCGTTGCCCAAACTCCAGAGTGAGGACAGCAGGTAACCACGGTGATTGAATTCTCAAAGGTAATCAATTACCAAAGAGGGTCCCACAGGCTCTCACATCCCACATGCTGAACATGAAATTGGACAAGACCATTTTCAGTCACCATATATTATACAAGTCCTATTTTATACAATCTCTGTATTTGTGGTCATTTCTAGGTATACAACCCTAAGCCACACACGTAATAAAAAAGAACTGACCGTTATTATACTCCGTGAAAACCAAAACAGAATTATTTACCAGTTAACTAAACCTGACTGGGACTCTCAGGGGCAGGGATGAAATAAGCAAGCCTCGTTTCTGTCACTGCACTAAGAGTATCTGATACATACAGATATCCTGAAAATATTTGTTGCATAAATGAGTGAATGAGTACATGAAGATATGAACAAACCAATAAATAAAGCAGACCACCAATCTTTTTATCTTCCAGCCACAAGGTGCTACAGGTCCTAAATAAAAAAAGTCCATCGTTGGGGCGCCTGGGTGGCTCAGTCGGTTGGGCGTCCGACTTCAGCTCAGGTCACAATCTCGCGGTCCGCGAGTTCGAGCCCCACGTCGGGCTCTGGGCTGATGGCTCAGAGCCTGGAGCCTGCTTCCGATTCTGTGTCTCCCTCTCTCTCTGCCCCTCCCCCGTTCATGCTCTGTCTCTGTCTCAAAAATAAATAAAACGTTAAAAAAAAAAAGTCCATCATTACGTACCACTGCCATAAATTTGTACAGGCACGTGGGCAGGCAGAGAACATCAAAAATGGGGAAAGGAGTTGGGGGAGGAAGAGAACAGACTAAAAATCCCATTTCAGGCAGTTTACGTTTTCCTCAAGAACAGTAATGGAACAACACATAAAATGTCCTTTACAAGGTAAAAAGATCTTCCTAAACCCACATCACCTCTCACTATTAATAGCCATTTCAAGGAGAACCTAAAAAGAACCATAAAATATACATTACAATTCACAAAGCCACATACGTTGTTTGGAAACAGAAAGCAGGACTTTAAAAAATGACCTTGCCTTAAATCCAGGTTCCTTCGTCAATTTACAGAAAAAGAGACATTCCTCAGAGACTGCTTCATCAGATAAAGTAAATGAGGTCGTAACTACATGCACTATTGCCTTTTTAAAAAGCTAAACAAAACATTCTGCTTTGTCAGGGTTAGAAAAAATAAGACAACCAGGGCTACCATGCTGAGATGTAGCAAGAAGAATTTTTTCAAGTCATTTCTGAAATAAATATGATATGTACTATTTTCGTGTTGAAAAAAACTGAAAAGACTTTATCCCCAATCATGTGTGTATCCAATTATCCTTAATTAAAGTTGCACTTGACAAGTTTTGGAGGCTTTTCCCCTTCCCGATAAGGGTTGGAAAATGAGTTTTCCTGAAGCAACAGGAAAACTGACAGATGGTAGCTCTTTGGACACAGCCAATCATCCACTCCCAAAGTGCCCTTCCCAGGGCCACTCACTTTCACGCACCCTACTTAACTACTGGTGAAGGGAGGGGAGGGAAGGGGAAGGGGAAGGGGAAGGGGAAGGGGAAGGGGAAGGGGAAGGGGAAGGGGAAGGGGAAGGGGAACGGGAACGGGAACGGGAACGGGAACGGGAACGGGAAGGAAGGGGAGAAGACAGGCAATCCAGTAGTCCTCTAACTCTAAATCTGTATGATTTAACAGTCCCAAATGGTAACCATCAAAACAAGGAATTCAAATCTCATTCCAATGGATGAACTTAATGCACCTTAAGAGGCACCTGACAAGTGCATGACTAGACTCTTCCGAACCTCCAGCTGGCAGCCCGTTCTCTTGAAAACTCTAGGGCCCACAGTCACACAGCAAATGATGAAATGATGAGGCCAAGGTCTGAACCTAAGCAATCTTGAGCCACCTCTTTCACCCCTCTTCTCCTAGACCCTCATCTGAAACACCACCACTTACCAATTCATCATTCCCTGTGCAGGGCACAGCCTGTGTGCATTCCCTATGTGAGACAACTCAAAACCACTGTCTGGGTGATTCCCCACCTGCTTAGATGGCCTTATGAACCCACCTAGGAGATAAATTTCGACATTCAGACTAAATACCCACTTTCTTTGGAAGCCCTACCTAATCCATCCAAACAATCCATTGGTGGTCCTCAATTAACTTTGTCTACACCCCTTCTGTCCTACTCACAATGTTATTATTGTTCTGTGCTTGTTTCGCTCTCCTGTGGGATTCTCAAGGGCAGATGCCAATACCAAATGAACACATCTATCTATCCTCAGCACTTAACAGGTGTTCAACCACATATCTTGAGTAAATAAATGTCCAGTTGGGGGCTCTTTGGTTTTCTTAATGAACAAGCATAAGATACTTTCACACATGAAATTAAAAAAAAAAAAAAAAGAAACTTTATAAAACTGTGAAAGCATCTATAACTATTTAAAATTAATGTACATCCTCTCACCACAGACTCTACAAACTAACCTGAACAAAGTGTGGACCACTCTACTCAATCAACTGCAACCTAAGGTTCCCTTAATGCTGGGCCTAAATTTGAGTTTCTTTAAATTTTCAGTTTTTTATTCTCCCTTCCTCAAGTTAAATAGCTTTGTTGAATCAGAAAAGCGGTAAGCAAAATACACTTTTTAGTTAGGAGAATGGTACATGCTAGAATTTGAAAGGATTTTTTAAAACCAACCATTTCTTTATATATCATTACTAAAAAAGTTATATATTCATTTCAAAGTTTATATAAAATAATGATTACATAAAGAAGAATTTACAAAATTGGAGGTGAAATCCCCATTCTAATACTGCCTAAAATTTTTAACTGGGCCACTTGTTTAAAGGCATTTATTAACCAGCATTTAAAAGTTCTCCTTAGTGATAATTACTTCGCGGGTATGAACCAACAGTGCCATCCACTGTTCTTATGAATGATCTTTCCCAAATACAGTTTTATAATCCACTAAAAATAAGATCACTTTAAAATTTCATTTCTATGTATTTAAGTGGAAATAAAGTATTTGGTGATTTCATTGAAAATATCAAAAAAGCTGCAAATTTCAGGACAGCTAGTTTTTGGACAAAAGTAAAAATGTAACAAGTTCAAAATTGCCATAAATACTTCAATTTCACACATTTAATTGTTTGAGTAAGTTTTACTTCATTCATAGTCCAAATTATCATTTTCTCTTTTTCTACAAAACAATCATCTATTGCAAGAGAGAAGTAATTAGAATTATACACCAGCCAGAAAAAAATTTTCTGCATTTAAGTAACACTGCTGTCACTAAAATACTAAAATATTTATGAAGTGAATTTATGCAAGACACAAGCTACAGGGGAAAAGAAGATTAATTTTTTTTTTTTAAACATGGGGTTTGAACTCACGACCCTGAGATCAAGACCTGAGCTGAGACCAAGAGTCAGATGTTTACTGGACTGAGCTACCCAGGCGCCCTCACTTTTTTTTAAAGTTTGTCATTCACTTAACACTGAACAAGTGAAGTAGGAGATTGATAAGCTGATGATGAAATGAACAAGCTCCGAACTTTAAATCCTAGTACCAGAAACTATCTTGCATAAATAGTACAAAGGAAGAAGAGAAAAGAAGAGGAGAAGGAGTCATGGAGAATGCTGGTAGAGTGGAGGATAAAACAACATCAAAATTCTAGGGAAAACACTTATTAAAGTACCCATACTAAGTCAGGTGACACATGTAGTAGGCAGCACATGTCCACATGAGAAAAGAAATCAATTCTAAGAGGTCTCTAATGTACCTGAGTCACAAAGCCAGAAAATAACTGTCTATGCCTCCAGACCCAAGTGCAGCGCTCTCTCCAACGTGCCACAGACCCCAGTGCCTTCTCCAGAATAAGTCGGAGTCACATTCCAGGTTCCTGATCAAGACATAGGTTCCTGGCCTCCCTAAGTTTACAGAAGAAGAGAAAAATAACAGCTCTCTGCTCATCGTGGGGACATGCTAAAAGAACGGTTACAATCTCTAGCTTCAAGTTTCGTGGAAACCATACGTTAGGACTACAATAGTTTATTTTTGAAAGAATTTAACATAGAGAGCATTATATAAAATGTGTGAGTCATTTTAAGCTACAACTCTAAGAAAAGTCTCTCTTTTCTAGTTATTTAATCAGAAAGACTACCTTCCAGAGATTACGGGAATGTTTTAGCTTTTTATCTTCCGAGGACAGAAGAGGCTTTGCAACTTAGCATAATAAATGACAGAAATAAATCTGCATTTGTAAAAGTAGTGCTTAACTACTATAGTAAGCACAAGTGGTTAGCTACTAGCATAAAAGACAGCAGAAACAGCATCTAATTAGCGACATCAGTGGCACTCAAGATAAGTGGACTGGCTAAATATTCTCCACAACAGGGTGAAGGATCCTGCAACATAATGGCTGAGACCAGTGTTTCTCAAACTACAGTGACAGATGAGGATTTTGATCGCCAACCTCTTATAAACCGCTAGTTTTATGAAATACAATGAAAATGGATTCCAAGACATTGCAGCAATGTTAAACGGCTTTAAAAGTTTCTAAAATGATTGCTCTCAATTTCTACACTTGTCGCAGACCAGCTATCAGTAGTTGGTGACCCAGCACTGGTCCATGAATCACACTTTGTAGCCCTGGCTTTGAACATTAAGGAGACTGTCTGGCCTGGCCCCTACTCAGCCGGCGCTCGGACACTGGTAGCGGATTCTGGTGGATGGAAGCTGGCCATGCTGTCTCATCGGGCTCCAGCGAACCTTTCACGCAAGGTGTGATTTAATCACCCAAAAGGAGCGAGAGATAGAACTTCACAAAGCTTACAAGAACAGCTGGACTGTGCCAGCTTGCTTAATAAGTTCTTATTACAGGTTTTGGACTGGGACTTGCTTTCATTATAATCTGACAGCTGGGTTATAAGGAACAACTAATCCCTATTGGTAGCGACTGCTGTCGATCAAAAAACCCCTAAGAGTTAGTTGTACAGAACAAAATTGGCTTAGGCTGATTCGCAGCATCAGTGCGGATATATAAAAAGCCAATACTGACCCACAATTTTTATGTTAGAGAATGACTATATATAGTCCGCCAAATCCTTTCTGGAAAGTGTTTTATCTTGGGATTCTGCCTCTTGGAAGAGAGAGGTGTTAGGACCTTCTAACAGCTGTCTCTGAGGAGGGCACCGAAGCTGAAGGAGCTTTCTCAAGACAGCACCATCAGAAGGCGGCCATGATTTATATAATCAGGACATTTGAACAACAGTCTAGCATAAACTACAAAAATAACAGCTTATTCTTCACATGATGCTGAGATATAAGAACTCAACAAATCGTTAAAATATGCAGTCATTTTCGAAGAGATGATAAGATTTCCAAAATTTTATTCTCCCACAATATTAAAAAGATTCACCCTAGTATGAGTGTGAAACCACAGATACTCAAACTGCTAACAGGATCTCCTTGGAACCTTAATTAAAAACTTTTTAGAGCACTTCTAATTAAATACCTCTAAAAATGTTTTTTTTGTTTTTTTGGGTTTTTTTTACGCAATGTAATTTTCTGAAAGCTGTAACTTAAGGGTAACATAAAAAGATAATACTTGCTGCTTCTGTTTTCCACCAAGTACTCATGATGGCAGTAGTCTTATTTGATGTCCAAGGCCATGGAAACTTTTTAACTGTGTTGCTGCCACAGCATCTCACAGAAAGGCAGTAAGAAAATGTCTGAGTAACCCACAGCTCAAATTCAGAGGTCTAAGGAGTCCCTGCTGTGTTCCCTTAGCCCCTAGAAAGACAGTCATGCTGAGATCTAAAAGCATTCCCCAGAATACAGAATAGAAAGAGATCCAAATCTTCCCCAGAGAGGAGCTGCAATTAATACCGTGTTTAGAGCTGCACGCTTTGGATTAGTCCATTCAATGTTAGTTACCTGTTGACTTGGGAAATGTTTACCTTTGTATGTATCATAGCACCTAACACAATACCTGGTAATGTGGTAAGCTCAGCATAGTTCTATTTTCAGACGTACTATGATTATGTCTAGTTAATACTATTTCATGTTTTAATCATTAGAACCAGAAAAAGAACTGTTACTGTGATTATATTTCTCTAAAAATAATTTCACTTATACACAATAAATTATCATTGTTTCATTCATTCATTCATTCATTCAAACATTGAGCACACTTATGAATCCAGCACTGGAATAGACAGACATGATAAAATCTGGACATTAGAGAAAGAAAGTGAAAAAATACAAGTTAGCTTTTTTCACAAAGATATGATGTTATAGGTGGGAAAAAGTAACAGATACTTTAAAAAATGATAATAAATTCAAGTACATAATCTCAAAGAAAATTAGATCCCCCCCTTAAAAGTTCACATATACCATCATTTTATGTCTGACAGATGGCAAGTAATAAGAAAAATGAGATAAATCTTAAAAGAGAAAGTATCAGTAAAATATTACAGGGTCAGACAGTATTTTCTCAGATGTGTTTAGCCCAGGGGAGGATTATCCCTTCAAACTAGGGATAATCTGATAGTAGTACCTAAACGATGATACAACTTCTATCACAACTGCTACCCAGCGTCCAACTCTTGGCTTTGGAAGAACACGGTTGCCAAGAAATTGTCAAAACTGATGACTTTGAAGCAGGTGACAGGGAAGGCAAAAATGAGGCACAGATTTTCTTTATGGCCCAATTCCCAATTTTTACCTCTCGTCTTTACACTACCTAGGTTCCATCTCCATGCTCAGTACTAGGGAAAAAATAAGGCAATCACACAAATGAGGTCCTCTAACAAAACCGGAGCCTTCCAACCTCAGCTCACTTCTTTGTTTATACACACGTAGACTCCGTATGATAGGGACTACAGCGCGGGAGTGATCCTTTTGTTAAATCTATATAAATATCCTCATATGCCCACATAGAACTACATGAATCTCCATATATTGTTATTTCAGAACTATGACTCCATTCCACCATTTAATGAGAAAAATCAAACACTCTGGCATGAATCTTCAAATTTTTATCTTTACCTAAGATACTGGCTTATTTCTGGCTGGAGATTTCATTAGAATCTATCATGAGATGTAACTTGTGGTTTGTAGAAAATACACAGTGTAGGCGAACAACTGACACCAACACCAAGGAGAGGAAGGGAGGGACGAAGGGCACTGACAAGTCCTGGGGACGGGGCTGGAATTGCAATCGAGAACTGGCTGTATCCCAAGTCAGGGCCATCACAGGATTGTGGTGCAGTAACTAAAACGTACTGGGACAGAACACTGACACACTGCTGTCTAGTTCACTTGCTAGCACGAAAGAACTGAAACACTGTCCGTACGTGAAACTGGCCAAGATCCGGGACGTCTGGGTGGCTCAGTGGGTTAAGCGTCAGACTCTGGATTTCTTCTCAGGTCATGATTGCCATGGTTTCTGAGTTCAAGGCCCACATCAGGCACTGAGCTGACAGTGTGGAGCCTGCCTGAGATTCTCTGTCTTCCTTGCTCTCTGTGCTCCTCCCCCACTCGTTCTCTGTCTCTCCCTCAAAAATGAATAAATAAACAAATACATAAACCAGTCAAGACCTTTAAGAAAAAGAACTAAGTTCTACACTCTGACACTACTCACATCCTTCACTGCTATATCCAGGGAGGCACAGAAGTGTCCTACCCCCTTGCCAAGGCTTACCTTCCCATCCGTACACACGATCCTGCTGAACCAGCTTCTCCCGCCAATTTATTTCTCCTCCTTACCCCTCTGCCTCTAAACAGGCTCAGACAGAAGAATCTTTCTATTCTCCTTCATAGTTAAACTCCTCAAAAGAGTAATCTTCCTGGATCAAAACTAATTCTGAATCTGGTTTCTAATTTTCCTACTCCCCTGAAACAGCTCCCTGTCCCAACATTTTTTCTCTGGAAGGGGCCTGAAGCAATTGATAGTACGACACACCATGTTCATAAACCTTCGTCTCTGCCTACTTCTAGTTCATAGAGGACTCCTCCCATTTCCCGTACACACGCAGCGCCCACTCACCTTCAGTGACCTCACTCACTCATGCCTCTCCAACTAAGGCGTCTTTGGGGGCTTTGTATTGCCATCTCCAACCATGATTGGCAAAGCCCAAATCGACATCTACAAACAACTCCAGTGGAGTATGCCAAAGCCCATCTGCTTCTTTTTTTTGTTTGTTTGTTTATTTGAGAGAGAGAGAGAGAAAGAGAGAGAGCAAGAGAGGGGCAGAGAGAGAGGGAGAGAGAAACCCAAGCAGGTTCTGCACTGTCAGAGCGGAACCCAATGTGGGGCTTGAACTCACGAACTGTGAGATCGTGACCTGAGCCGAAATCAAGAGTCGGACACTTAACTGACTAGGCCAGCCAGGAGCCCCAACCAAAGCCCATCTTTTTAACTATGACACATTTCTGCTATCCATGCTTTTCCTCAAACTACCACTCAGGCCCTCACTCCTTGCTGGCTGGGCTGCTGTAACGGCCTCAGAAGAAGTCTCCCTGGACCCGTCTTCCAACACCAACCCACATTATCAGCTGGTACCAGAATCATCTTCCTGATGCCCAGCTATGATTACTTCTCACCGCTGCTCTAGACTTCAGTGACTCTCCTTTACCAACTGAATTAAGTGTAATTTCTCACCCTGGGGCAACTCGATTTTTCACACAGATGATAATTTAATCCCACGTTTCCTTATATACACTGGAAACACCAGACTGCCTGGAGAAAACCGTCTTCTTCACCAACAACTTACATGGTCCACTTAGATGGCTTTGTTCATTCTTTTCTCTCCCTACAATTTTCTCATCATATCTATCCTAGTCCCTGGAACTTTGCATGCCAAATGGGAACTAAGGTTGCAGCTGATGTTAAGGTTGCTAATCAGGCGACATTAAATTAGAGAGTGTAGCCTGGATTATCCAGGTGGTTACTGTGGAATCATTTAAAAGTGGGACCAAGAGTCAGGGTGGGAGGAAATGAGACGAGGGAAAAAAGACAGAAAGAAATGCAATGTTGCAGGCTCTGAAGAGGGAAGAAGGGGACCATAGGCAAATAAAATGGGTGGTTTTTAGATGCCGAAAAAAGGAAGTAAATGGATTCTCTCCAGTAGCCTACAGAAAACAGTCCAACCAACACCTTGATTTTAGCATAAAAAAGATCTGTGTTAGACTTCTGACTTCCAGAACTATAAAATAATACATGTGTGTAGTTTTAAGCCAGCCAGTTCGTGGTAATTTGAAACTGAATACACCTCCATATGTAATTTCACACTCTACCTGTCTGTCTTTCAGGGCCCATTTCAAAAGTCTCTATAATGCAAAGATTGTTCTGCTCCCAAACGATCCCTCTCTGCCAACTACACTGGATAGGATTCCTTGCTTCTCTTAACCCACAAAAGTATCTGATGGATTTAATAGGTAAGTCTTGGTCTTAACCACCAGCTACATGACAACTAAAGTTCCTTAACTTCTCTGCACTTTAGTTTGTTCATCTATTAAAAAAAAAAATCTCATAAGGCTGTTTTGAGAATTAAATATAGGAAAGAATATACATTTCATAGCACTGTGCTTGGCATACATGAAGCACTCAATATGCATTAGCAATCATTGTTAACTTCATTCTCACCTGTTTTTCGGAATCACATCCACATAGCTATCTCATCACCATATTTGACAGACATGTGCCATTCACGTTTCCCCTGCGGGGAGTCTCTACCACCCAAGAGACCGTCTGGAAATAAGAGCTTTTAAGACAGGCGGCAGTGAAGCTGAAACAGCTCAGCTCAGAAAACTAGAAGAGCACTGAAAATCGCACAATGAATCATGTGGACCAACATTTATATACTCAACATAACAAATATAACGAAAAAGGAGTAAGCAAACACTGGAGAAAGGGTTTAGGAGAGAAGATAAAACATTATTGAAGAAATAAAAGGCATTCTTGGGGCGCCTGGGTGGCTTAGTCAGTTGAGCACCCGACTCTTGATTTCAGCTCAGGTCATGATCTCGGAGTTGGTGAGTTCGAGCCTCACATCGGACTCTGTGCTGATGGCATGGAGCCTACTTGGGATTCTCTCTCTCTCTGCCCCCGGCCCCATTCACACTGTCTCACTCTCTCTCTCAAAATAAATAAACTTTAAAAAATTTTTAAAAAAAGAAATAAATAAAAGGCATTCTCAAATAATCTTCTCTCAGATCACCCAGAATCTGGCAAGACCTGAAAATGTTAACTTCTTCATTGGTTAAGCAATTAATGTACTCCTTATACTCCTATAGAAATGTAAGAAATCAGAACAATTCTGTAGACTCTAATTAGTAACCTCAACAATTTACTAACATACAACAAAATGTGTTGCAAATGTGAGCTTTTTCCCAAATGAAAAACTGATATAAAATTTAATATGTCCTTATTTAATTTGAAAGCAATAAAAAACTCTGTCAAGATTTTGATGAGAAGGATCATTTTCTCTTGTAAGAAATAATTATGGGAAGAATGCTTTTAAAACATTTAAATGTAAGCTAAAAAAAAAAAAATCAAAACAAAACAAAACAAAAAGCAATGAGCTCCACCAGAGGTCAGAAATAAAATCCAAGCTAAGATGTTAAGAGTGATACTGTGCCAAATGCTCACGGGATGCTCTCACCGGACAGCAGATGATAAGGCCACACCTGATTCGGGAAAGTGACTAGTAGTCAAGGAAGGTTAGAAATCCTTCTCTCAACTGGAGACAGATTGACTGACTTCTCCTAACATGCGGGGCGTATGTGCTAATTTACTTACTAAGGGTGAGTTCTATACTGCAATCGGGGATAGGAAGTGACACAGTGACAGCCAATATCCAGGGAGCTGGATTAAAAAGTTTACAAGGTAGCCTCATTTTAAGAAATAATAAATCCAAGAAAAGGGAAACTCCAAATATGTGAAAAATTTTAACATAATGCCACTTAAAATGGCTACCTAGGGGCACCCGGGGGGCTTAGTCAGTTAAGCATCCGACTTCGGCTCAGGTCATGATCTTACATTTCGTGGCTCCAAGTCCCATGTCGGGCTCTATGCTGACAATTCAGAGCCTGGAGCCTGTTTCAGATTCCGTGCCTCCCTCTCTCACACGCTCGCTCTCTCTCAAAAATCAGTAAAAACATTAAAAATAATAATAAAATAAAATAAAATAAAATAAAATAAAATAAAATAAAATAAAGCAAACTTCTTAAAATTTCTTACAGCAGTGAAAACTAGTGATGGCCTTAAAACATGTATTCACAAATATTTATTGAGTACTCACTTTGTACTAGACACCGAACTCAGAGATAATAATATAACGATAACTGAAATGCTTTCAGAGCCCAGGAAGCTTACAATTTACTGGGAAATATAAACTATCCGGTGTGAAGGTACCATAACCATGAGACAAGGGAACGTGGTAAATGCACCATGGAAAGAGGGATGTATTCAGCTCAGTCATGGAAAGAGGAAGAAGAAGCCACCCCTGCCCCCCAAAAAAGCACGTAACTGCATAGGGAAGGATTGCCAACCAGATGAGCGGGGGAAAGCTAAGACGTGCCAGGCACACCTGATGGCATGCACAGGGGCCTGCAGCCGAGACAGAGGAGAACCCTGAGTTTGCGTGTCGAGTAGTCCAGTGTCACTGAACACGGGAGGGTGAAGCAGGGAGTGACAAAATGAAAAAGTACAGAGAAACTAGAAAAACAAAGCATCTTCGAAAACAAACAGCTAGAAGCAACACTCAGTAGGTCGTCTAGAGCTGCAAAGTCACCCCGAAGAGACCAAATGGATCTAAATATGAGAGCATTTCAAAGACCCTAAACCATCAACACACTTAAAGAAATTTGTCTTGGCAAAGAGGTGTTGATCAATTCTCTACCGAAAAAAGAGAGAGATTCTCAGGAACACTTGACTTTGCCCTTCTAAAAGGCATTGTTCGGGAGAAAGCATGCTTAGCAAACTCCAAGTATTACTGTCCAACTGGCAAGGCCATCTGTACTGTGAAGAGAATTTAGCATAAACCCATTAAACTTTCAAATTATAAAAATCAATGATTCATTCATTCAGCAAGTAAATATTTATTAAATCCCTGCTGTGTACAGTTTTCTGTATACTAAGGCTACAGTGGTAGATAAGAGTCGAAATTCCCCACTATCTTGGAGCTCATTACACACCGATGAGGGGAGACAATTAAAATATAAACGAACTCCCATATGTTTCAATAGTGAGAAGTGTTATAGAGGAAAATAAGGCAAATATGGAGGACAGGGAATGTAGGGATATGGGAGTTTTATGCAGGAAATCGGGAATAAAAAGAAAAACCTGCAATATCTGAAGGAAGGAGAATAATTGAGACAGAGGGAGTAGCAAACAGCCTTATGTTTATAATTTGGCTCAGGCTCAAAAGAGAGAATAGATTAGATACTCTAGTCAATGCGATAACTGCATTTCTCACTGTTCCACTCTGATTTAATCACTCTATGAGCTCGATGAATGCAGGTTTCTGAATCTTCCACCCCAAAGGCCAGATGCTGGTCCAGGACAAACTCACCAAGTCAAATGAAACTGACCCCCATGGGGCCTTTTAGGAGAAACCAAATGACTTCTTCAACCTTCCCTGATCTTTGGCAGCGGCGGGAAGGGTTAACCAGAAGGTGGTAAAACTAGAGGAAAGATGACCAACAACATTAGCTGTAACTGTGCGGGAGGAAGAGAAGGCAACTGCTAAGAGAGACGTAGAAAATGATGGAGAAGCAAGAGACAAGTTCGCCTGCTCTCCACAGGAAGGAGCATGAAGGAAGCAAAGGACAAGGAAAACCATTCTAGAAAGGAAGGAAGAAAGCTGAACTCAAAGAGGAGCAGGACAGCTTGCCTTTGTGGGAGGAAGTTTTATGAATGGAGGAGGGAATTGGCCTCATCAGACTTTCAGACTACACTAACATTGACTGCAGATTCAGTAAATGCAAATAAAACCAAGTACGAATGGGCTCACCAAGAGTTACAGTAAGGGAGAAGAACTTCAGACAAAGATGTGGAAATTAAGAGTGCTTAATATTCAGTTACCATGCTCGTTTTCAGTTTAAAGCTCAAAAGGGCAACATTTTCAAACATGTATTTCAGAGAATTATTAATCAAACCATGATTAGTATCTTGGGTATTATTTACTTATAACCCTATTGAAAAAAAAAAACAAAGATGATTGGGTATGTTAACCATTCCAACAACAAAACACTCTTTTAAAAAACAATATTTTTAATGTTTATATATTTTTTGAGAGAGAGAGACAGAGAGAGAGACAGAGAGAGAGAGAGCAAGCACGAGCGGGAAGGAGCAGAAAGAGAAGGAAACACAGAATCCAAAGCAGGCTCCTGGCTCTGAGTTGTCAGCACAGATTCTCCCCTTCAGATTCTCCAATTACTGTTTTTCCAGGTTTACTTTGTCCTTTGCCGATTACATACATAATGTTTTTTATGACTTTTTATAACTTTAACATCCTGTAAGATTCACCCATTGCAAGCATATAACTCGATGAGCTGTGCTGACAGCACAGAGCCTGAGGTGGGGCCGGAACCCATGAACTGCGTGATCATGACCTGAGCCAAGTTGGACGCTTAACTGAGCCACACGGCACCCCCAAAACACTCTATTAAAAAATATTTTAACCCGGGTGCATGGCTAGAAAACGAAATCCATGTCTATTACCAAAAAGAAGTCAGAATAATATTAATCAAAAACCTAAACTCTTCCTGAAATATAAGTGTAATTTATACCCTGGGAACATCTTTTAGCGGGAACTACATTCATGTGGTTTAGAGATTTTTGATTTTTCTTCCCCATGAAAACGTTCAATTGCTTTACTCTGTCACATGTCCGGTAGGAAAAAAACCTGAATTTGTGGATGGAGTATACTGAATATTTTATGAGCAAGTTTGAGAGACACTTACCCAGTATTGATGGAAATGATTTCTATCAGTGGATTCTTCCTGATCTTTGGCAAATCCAATGGCGCTCCACCCAACCGCTTTCCATTATTCTTTTTCTGACCCAATAGTCTCACAGAATGACCTTCAAACAAAGCATATAAACACACATTAGCACGGGTCACAGAACTTCACTTTCATTTACTGCTCTCAATAAATGTATTAATTTACCTTCTTCCTCTATGAAACAAACACCAAAAAAAAAAAAAAAAAAAACAACACAAGATATGATCATTGTCCTAAGAAATAATGCCAAAGAGAAAAACAGCTGTGTGCATACCCTGCCATCAAAAGTGCTTTGCCTACAGTATCTGCACCTTTTTCTACTGCACAGATGACAGAACCAAAAATACCCTCAGGATGGCATTCCGCAAGGTAGGCACGCCCTCAAGCCTCAACCACACGCGTGGATGAAGCAGGGAGGGCTCAGGGAGCACTGTGCCTGCCAGCCAACTGTACCGCTGGGGGATTAAAAAAAATGCAAAAGCAGATTATTTGCTGAGAGCAAACAGCAAATCCAAGAAATAAAGAATTAAAAAGCTGAGATAAAATGACACTTCAGGGTTGGTTTTTTTAAAAACAAACACAAGTTTTTAAACTGATTTTTTTAATATAACAAAAGACAATCAGACTATTTCTAAGAGTCAAAAATTTTTATAACTTGGAAAGTCTGAATTGCAGTTGAGAAAATATGGAACAGTACAAAGAATTCCCATCCCCTTCAGATTCTCCAATTACTGTTCTCCATGTTTACTTTGTCCTTTGCCTATTACACAGAGTATTTTCTGTAACTTTTTATAACTTTAACATCCTATAAGATTCACCCATGACGAGTCTACAACTCAATGACTTTTAAAGAAACACACACAACTGCACCGTCTTCACAAAACCCTGTTTTAGAACATTTCCATCACCCCCCAAATTGTCCCAAGCTTAGTTGTACTCCACCCTTGCTCCCATTCCAAAATATATCACATTTTGTTAATCTGTTGACCAGCTGGTAGATGTTTGAACTGTTTCCAATGAATACCTATTAGAATAATGCTTCTAGGAACATTCACGTCCAAGTCTTTATGTGGACATATGTTTTTACTGCTCTTGGATAGATTCCTAGGAATGGAATTGCTGGGTCATGTGGTCAATTTATACTT
The DNA here is from genome assembly GCF_022837055.1 of Prionailurus viverrinus. Classification (NCBI taxonomy): domain Eukaryota; kingdom Metazoa; phylum Chordata; class Mammalia; order Carnivora; family Felidae; genus Prionailurus; species Prionailurus viverrinus. Next base: position 8,457,290 of record NC_062565.1, read on the forward strand.
ACCTTTGTATGAAACAACGGTTTTCCAAAGTGGGGTACCATTTTATATCCTACCAGCAACGTATGAGGGTTTGAGTTTCCCCACATTGTCACCAAGACCTCACACTGTAACTTTTTTGACAATAGCCATCCTAGGGGGAAGTAATTTATTATTGTGGTTCAAATGAATTATGTATTTCCATAATGACTAATGACATTGAGCACCTTTTCATGTGCCTTTACATTAGCCAAATGTATGTCTTGCTTGGTAAATGTAATAATTTTTATGTGTCAACTTGACTGGGCCACAGAATGCCATTTAGCCAAACATTATTTTGGGTTTCCACAATGGTCTTTCTGGGAAAGATTGACACTTGAATCAGTAGACTGAGTAAAGCAGATTAACACTGGTAGGCCTTATCCAACCAATCAAAGGCCTGAATAGAACAAGAAAGCTAAGAGGGAACAGTTCCTGACTGACTGTTGAGCTGGGTCCTTGTTCTTTCCCAGCCTTGGGATTCTGGCTAAAACACAGGCTCTTCTTGGGTCTTGTTTCTGCCCAAGTGCAGACTGACACTAACACCACCAGCTCTGAGTCTCAGACCTCTGGACTTGGACTGGAACCACACAAATGCTCTTGGGTCTTTATCTTGCCAACTACATATCTTTGGAATTCTCAATCTCCATCATGTCTCCATAATGGTATGAGCCAATTCTTTTTAATACATTTCTTTTGAACACATACTCACGTGCACACGTGCGCGCGCACACACACACACACACTACTACTGGCTGTTTCTTTGGAGAACGTTTGCTGATATAAATGTCTACTCTAGAAGTCTGCCGATATTTTAATTGGAGTAACTACCTTATTGTGTTATAAGATTTCTTTATTCTGCTTACAAACCCTCTTCAGACGTGATTTTTAAATATTTTACTCAGTCTGTAGCTTATAGCTTCACTTTTGTGATATTATGTTTTAAAAAGTAAATGTTTTTCAAGACGCCTGAGTGGCTTAGTCGGTTAAGCATCCAACTTCGGCTCAGGTCATGATCTCACGGTTCATGGGTTTGAGCCCCACATCAGGCTCTGTGCTGACAGCTTAGAGCCTGGAGCCTGCTACAGATTCTGTATCTCCCTCTTTCTTCCCCTCCCCTGCTCACATTCTGTCTCTGTCTCTCTCAAAAATAAATAAACATTAAAAAAAAAAAAAAGTAAATGTTCTTCAATTTAACAAAGTGCACTTGATCAATTTTTTTCTTTTATAGCTCATATTCTTACCGTTCTATGGAAGAACTCTTTGCCTAGCCCTAGCACATAGAGTTCTCTTATATTTTCCTCTCAAAGTCGTACTATTCTAGCTCTTATCTTTAAGTCTAGGATCCACTTTTTTACTTTTTGTGTGTAGTAAGGGGCTCCGTTCATTTTTTCATATGGATTCAACTGTCCAAGTGCCATTTCTTTTCCATCTTCCTTCTCTGTCCTATTGCTGTCACACATATTAACACAGAGCTGCATAAATCCCAAAACAGTGCTGTAATTAGTTTCATACAACTATACAGTTTTAAAAAGAGGAAAAATATAGACTTACAAAGGACTTTATATTTACCCACCATATTTAACCATTTCTAGCACTCGTTTCCTCCTAAGAATTCAACGTAGCATTTGATACTACTTCCTTTCTGCCTGAAGAACTTTCTTTATTATTTCTTGTAAAGGAAACCCACTAGCAACAGATTCTTTGCTTACTTGGGCAAGTCTTTATTTTGCTTAATTTGTGAAAGATACCTTTGCTGGACACAGAATTATCAGTTGACAGCTTTTTCGTTGAGCAGTGAATACAGCTAATCCTTGAACAATGCAGACTTGAGCAGAATCAAGCCCCACACAGTTGAAAATCCATGTATAACTTTTGGCTCCCCCCCCCAAAACTTAACTATTAATAGCTTACACTGTTCACTGGAATCTTTGCTGATAACATACACAGTTGATCAACAAGTGTTTTACATGCTATATGTATTACGTACTTCTTACAATAAAGCAAGCTTCAGAAAATGTTAAGAAAAGCATGAGGAAGATACATTTACAGTACTGTATTGTAAAAACTCCACGTCAAAGTGGACCACACAGTTCAAAACCATGTCATTCGGGGGTCAACTGCATAGCACTCCACACCTTTGACCTCTGTTGCTTCTGAGAAGTCAGTTGTCAATCTTAATGTTGTTCTTCTGTATATAATGTGTCACTTCTGCCTTACACTTTCAAGATTTTTCTCTCTTTTGCAACAGTTTGACAATGATGTATGTAAGTGTGGATCGCTGTGATTTTCCTACATGCAGTTCACATATCTTTTTGGCTCTATAAAGTAATTTTTTTATCAAGTTTGGGAAGTTTTCATGTAATGCTTTAAAAAAAAAATTGGGAGCATTTTTTCTGTATCTTCTTCTGTGGCTCCATGACATACTTGTTGGTGTGCCAGATGTTGTCTCACAGGTCTTCGAGTTCCTGGTGATTTTTCTCATTATTCAGAGTGGATCATTTCTATTGATCTATCCTCAAATTTACTAATTGTTCTTCTTTTGCCATCTCTAACCTGCAAATGAGCCTCTTGAATGAACATCTTATTTCAGTTATTGTACTTTTTAACTACAGATTTCCCATTGGTTCTTTTTTATCATTTCTGTTTGTGATTCTACATTCAAGTCAATGTCATCATCCTTTCCTTAAAGGTTTTTTTTTTTTTTTACATTTTTATTTATTTTTGAGAGCGACAGAGACAGTGTGAATGGGGGTGGGGCAGAAAGAGAAAGGGGGAGACACAGAATCCAGGATCCAGGCTCCGAGCTGTCAGCACAGAGCCCAACATAGGGCTCAAACCCATAAACTGTGAGATCGTGACCTGAGCCGAAGTCGGATGCCCAGCAACTGAGTCACCCAGACACTCCTCCTTAAAGGCTTTTAACACGGTTTCGCTTAGTAGTTGGGAGTCTTTGTCAAATCCAACATTTTTGGTCAAAGATAATGTGTACTTTTTTCCCCCCTGAATATGGTTATACTCAGTTTCTTTGCATGAATCATAATACTTTGTTGAATACAGAACATTTTAGATTATATACTGACATTCTCCATTTGGGTTCCCCCCACCAGGGATTGGTTTTTTTGTTTGTTTGTTTTTGTTGTTTTAGCTTACTTGGACTAAATCTATTAAGTCTATCTCTTCTACAAGGAAGGGCTACTGATGTCACTTCTTAGCTCTCCACCACCCCCACCACCAAGCCTGACTTCCTCCGGGTCAACCCTGTATCTGCATACCTTTTTATTAAGGAAAGACTAGTTACACATTCGTTCAAACCCTATAAACCTTTAAGATTTCTATCTGCTGATGGAACTGCGTATGAGCCAGTGAGGTTATTCAGAGTCAGGGACATTTCCAAGTGCGCTTCCCCCGGCCTTTTCTTCCTCCTGTGCTTTCTGAGGTTCTCTGCCACCTTCTCAGGACACGCATGCAGGCTCCAGCAGGCAGATGCGTGTGGGTGGTGAGGCCACTCCTGTCTCTGCTGTGCAAGTGCACAACCTCAGGTCAACTAACCATCTATGGGGACTTAGCAAGCCTCCAATCACTTCCACAAGTCCCCATTAAATCCCTGGGCTAGTCCACCTGTCCACACAGAACAGTCCCACAGTTTCGGGCAGGTATAGTCACACACGCTCCCTTGTCGCTTGCCATCAAAATCTCCACTTTAACTGAGAGTTCTTCAAATCCACTGAGCTGTCCTGGAAGCAGCAGCAAAGCCCCTGGTATTCAGAGCCCGTTCTGCCTTGAACAACCTTGCTAGAAGAGCTGAGGAAGGAAAATGGGAGTAGCCCCAGGCACAAATGCCATGGACTCACACTGTTCTTACCCAAAGTTCAGTTGTTTTCGGGAAGAAACACTTCTCAGTTTGCTGAAAACTTTTAGTCAATTTCCAGAGTGCTGGGATTGTTTTTTTGACTGTCCAGAGCTTCACTGTTGCTTGTGAGATCTGTTGATCTCCCCGTGCAATCATGCCATAAGCAAATCAAAGCCAACTTTTTCAAAGCAATCATTTAAAATAACTTCAAATACATAATTAGTACAGGCATAAGATTCTAAGGCAATTATATACATGTTCCATCACCCTTCGTTTCAGAAAAATACATTGCTTCAACGTCTCTTGTACAGACAGCTTTTCATGACCAGAAGTAATAAAACCATCAGTCATAGCCTTTTTGCACTAATCACTTTAATAAGAAACATTAAGTCCTTCATTCATTCTGAAAATTCTTGCTGTGCTGTAAAAACATAGCTAGAGTCAAGCAAGCATTTGGCATGCCAGATTTCAGATTTTCAAGATAAGTTCAACTCTTCAATCAAAAGTCCAGTTAATGAAGAGGTGTGCAAGAGTGGAGTGCTAACATAATAGTTCGCTGAGAGATGCCACAAGTTCAATAATGACTAGGCAAGGGCATGCTATCTTCATACTAGCACGAGACAAATTCCATTACATCCTGCTGAGATTTCAGTAATACGCAGCCTGCGCTAATAACATTTGATAAATTATTCATCTTCACTATCTACATGCAAATAAAGGAACATATCTCTGCCTGATTATATAATGAGTTATTTTCCAATCCAATGATTCATTAAAGAGCGAGAGAACTAACAATAGCCTGGTTTTTTTTTTTTAATTGAAAAATATAGTACACTGAAGACAAAGTAGGAAATAATATAAAAGTCCCTCATTATACCCAGCCAAAGATGAAAAAAAGAAAATTTAACCACAGAACAATATTTTTTTAATGGACTGGAGGAATAAAACTTTTACTTGTTATAAACCAGCTCTCAAACAGAGCTGCCGTTTCAGATTATTTCCTTGAATCCACAGACCACAGAATAAAAACATACACTGCAAATCATTACCTGTTCTATGTGTGGTTATCAATACTATAACCATCTAAAATAAACTGAAACTTGACAGGCTAAAGAATAAACTGGAGGGGATGTCTTTGGGAAGAAAAGAAGAAGAGACAAGGGGTCTGGAACAGGGAAACAGGCTCAGGGAATAAAGATATGAAAGGTAAAAAAGGAAAATTTGGGAAAATTTGTGTTGGAAATGAACACACCACACTTATGAAGGGACCATGGAGCAAGGAGCCCAATTACACACTCAACACACACTGCTCCTTTGTGTGATCCCTTCTGGCCACTGATGCCTCACACCACGATGGGAAAAGAAGAGCCATTCAAGGAATACTGGTTTATTTTGTGACTACTGTGAATTTCAGCACCCTCTGTGGCTAGACAGGAGAGAAAGGGGTAGGAGGAAATCAGGACAACAGAGTCTGAAAGAAAAATGGGAGTGTGAAAATACCAGTTTTGACATTATTTCAATCACACGTCTATTCCGAAATTATAAGAGGAACTAACAGGAACGGATCGGTAGAATAATCCTCAGTGTGACCAGATCTACAGATGGCAACAGGAGACCACTGAGGAGTCAGTGATAATGATGTGAAGTGATTAAAACAGAGATAAGCAATTTTAATCTGAGGATAAGAACAAAAACCAAACTGCCTTAACATGTAGAATGGGACACACTCAAAGTCACAATCTCTGAGATCTTTTATCTTTTCCATTTTATATGTAAATTTACATTTCATCTCCTATAAATAATGGTCAAATGTGTCTCAGTGAGTTTATTAACCATCTTTAATAAACATCTCCCTACGTTGTTACAAATGTCACATAAAATTCAGCCCTGTTAAAACCAAATTTAATTTCAAGCCTGAGGCTTTCAGCAGTTATTTTTAAATCAGCTATAAAACCTTGATTCTGTGCTGGTTTTTACATTCGATCGAATCCACTAAACCATTTTATTGGCTAAAATTACACGTTATCAAATTTTGAACCAAAAGCTAATTTTTAAATTTAATCCACTACTACATGCATATTTGTAAATTCATAATACTGAGAAAATCTATGTGGGAGAAAAACAGTCATGTACAGTAAGTGCTCTATTAGCTCAATCAACATTCAGTGCTGTTTACGGATCTTCGAGAGCGAAACGTCTTTTCCAAATCCCACAGTGCCAAATGTTGAAAACATTATTAAAATCAAGGGGAAACATTCTACCCGTGGACACTAGAAAGACAGCCTGTCAACGTGTCAGAATGGCAATTATAATGGTCATTTACAAATAGAAAAGGATGAGCCTCTGGATTATAAGCACATCTTTTAACTGAGTGACAGACAACAGGACTGCCTACCAAATGCATATTTACTAATTAAATTACATTTCTACTCACAAACCAATCTTCTCTCCTTTGGTTCTCACACAGCTCAAGTGGGTGTCACAAATTAGCTCTGGAATATCATGACACATCACAGAAGCACCCGTGATCTGGCGATGTGGACTCCGATCGTGTATTTCCCCCTCTTTAACTTCTCTTGTTCTTCTAAAGGCTCCGTAACCAGCCAGAGTTCCCTTCCATACTTTATTCACCCCATCTAATTGCAAAGGCCCTCGTTTCCTTCATGTGTGACCGCCCACCTTCCACCACCACCAGAGAGGTCTCGTGCCAAACTGCTCTCACTTCACACAAATTCAGTCCTATTAACTACCCACTCGACAGACCTGTCTGAACCCCAAGCTCTGGGTCAGACTGCTGGAAAACGTCCTGGTGAAGCAACCCACCAAGATGCAAGGGGCAGAGGCTAGGAGAAGACTGGCAGAAAATTCCAGCAAAAAGAAAAGAGAATAAATGTAGTACAGACACCGATTCTCACTTATGGAAATGTAGTCACATCCATTTGAATATTATTTAAGACTATTACAAAGGAACGCTCAATTTAATCTGTTCTTCTACAAAACGTTTGGAGTTCGTACTTGACATTCCCTGCACAGGCACTTTTAACTGCTTTATCATGAAGAAAAACAAAAATGTGGCCAGAAATGTGACTCTGCTCAATTCAACGTCATTCCTCACAGGCAGGCACCACTCCAACAAGAAAGAACCACTGGACAGTCACACTCAAGTGTGACCTTCCCTTGAAATGATTTCATTTTAAAAGAAGAAAGCGAAGTAAAACTAGAAAGTGTGATTAAGTGGAAGGAGCAGCTTTGTACCACACCTAAGCTGGAAAACTTTACACAAAGGGCCAGAAGGGGCTCACACACCCAAAATTATCCCAATTCAAGCACAAATTTTAGCTTTTAAGGTTTCGAATAGGTAGGAAAACTTTAAACGTTAACTAGAACAATGACACCTAGAAAAAGATATCAAAATAAGGAAAGAACAGTAAGACTCAAGTGTCCTAAGAGGCAGAATTCGAAGCGTGAATCAGAACAGAGGCGGAGAGGGCCTACGGAGGCACACAGTTACCAGCGTGTATTCCAGAGGGGGACAAGGTGTAAAGAAGCCTGCATCTTACCCGACACGCAGGTGAGTCGGAGAGGAAGCTAAGATAAGGTCATAATACAAAGTGCAAATCCCTAGAAGTCTGAGGATTATTTAACACCTTGGTGCACAAAAAGAGTTCCTTCCTACACTGTAATTACAACAATGTAAACTTTATGTATGATCTAGAACTATGTAAGACAGAAAGATGAAAGCATTCGCTGCAATGGAACATTTTTTAAGACAGTTTTTTCTTCCATTTTCCCAGCATTACTGGCACAACTGATGATGACAATTAGTTTAAGGTCATCACATTAAACAAAAGACACACAAAACAAATAATCCACATAAGCAAAATGTCTTCTTACCCTAATGGAAACACCTTCTGGGGGCAAATTCCCATAAGCACTTAATTTTATGTTTTAATTAAATCCTTTACAAACGGATGTACTTTTTATGACAGTGGGAGATTTGCGTAGTGCCGATTCATTTTTCCAAATGTAAATCAAGCGTACATCAAAACGCTCAAGAGTAGAAGGCAGTCCCATGTCAGTGACTCCACATTAGTAGAACCCTTAAATGAACTCCTTAGGTCACTGACTGTCTTGCTATCCTAGGCTCTTCTGAACTATAATTTGCTAAATAGCTCCAAGGCTTTAGTATTTACGGCAATAAAGCTACGAATGCTTCAGTTTCAGCATGTAAACATCCATGGTAGCAATACAGAACTTAATCACTGCTCACGCTCAAACCTACATTTGGAAAATCACTGCACCAGGCGACGAAAGCAGAAATCGCAGACCTTACAATACACAGCATTCAGGCCGCTAGGAAATGAGAACGGTAAAATACAGACATAAGGAACTTGTAAGCCACAAGCCCCTTATGAACTTTTGAACACTGCAGTTCAAAGTCCCACTTTGAATCACCAATGAAAGTTTCAAGTTTTCGCCTGTTATTATTCAACTCAAGCCCCCACAGAGTGTGACAGAAGAGAGACCAGAAGCCGAGTAAGTTGGACAGTTGTCCCATCTATGGATCTTGAAGCACACTTTGTCTGCATTTCACCTCTCATCATGAGTTGAACATACCTACTTGCACTGTGGCCGTCTGAAGGCAATCTAAATGGGAGAAGGTAGGAAACAGGGCACCAGGGGCTGGCTTTACACTGACCCACTCTTAGTCCTCAGCCCCTTGTGACAGGCGTTAGCATTGCCTTTCTAGAAAATGACGGCAATGTATTAAGCACAAAGGGATAAGAAAAACAAAGAAGATGTGCATTTTGTATCATAATACCTTAATGTGTCTTCACAACAGAAACAAAAGCTCCATGTTACAGGTGAGCTTTAAAATAATGTATGAGGGGCGCCTGGGTGGCTCCGTTGGTTAAGCGTCTGACTTCAGTTCAGGCCATGATCTCATGGTTTTTGAGTGTAAGCCTGGCATTGGGCTCTCTGCTGTCAGCGCAGAGCCCACTGCAGATCCCCTCTCTCCCTCTCTCCCTCTCTCCCTCTCTCTCCCTCTCTCTCCCTCTCTCTCTCTCTCTCTGCCCCTCCTCTGCTCATATGTGCTCTCTCTCTTTCTCTCTCCAAAACTAACTTAAAAAAGGGTGCCTGGATGGCTCAGTCAGTTGAGCATCTAACTTCAGCTCAGGTCATAATCTCACAGTCCATGAGTTCAAGCCCCATGTGAGGCTCTGTACTGACAGTTCAGAGCCTGGAGCCTGCTTTGGATTCTGTGTCTCCCTTCTCTCTGCCCCTCCCCTGTTCAGGCTCTGTTTCTGTCTCTCAAAACTAAATAAACATTAAAAAAATTTTAAGATGTATGAAATATTATTTTATCAATATTACATGCTTCCAAAATATGCACAAAGATTTCCAATATCTACCTCTCCCACACGCAAAAACAAAAACCCTATTCTGTCCTGAGTCACCACACTGACTTCTGTCCTAAAGCGATGTAAGGTCCCGAGGAAAACAGACTGGCAAACAAGTACCTGGAATGAAGTGTCAGAAAAGGTCTGACAGGTGTTTCTAGGAACAGTGGGACACCACGAAAGAGGGTCCACTTTCCCAAGAAAGATGAGGAAAGGCTTCGAAGAGAGGTGGCCAGGTGTGGGGGTGCTGGGCAAGCGTCATACAACTCAAATACACAATTATGCGTATTTCACGGTACACTTGGACATAACACTACCAACACAGCAAGGCGACTTTTTTTGCTAGAATTCCTGCTCGGTGCTCATTTTCCACTTCTTAAAACCAATCTAGTTAAGAGCCTATCGCTAAAAGCAGATTTCACTGGAAAGATTTATTAAGACTTGGCATGAAGGAGCCCCACTGTGAAAAACCACACCTTCAAAAATGAAAATATTTCTAAGTGTGGTTTATGAAGTAGAAGTTATATGGGCTTGAGACACATTTTTAGTTCCAATTCAGAGTGATAAAACGTTAGTTTTAAAACTTAATTTTAGGAAATTACAATTAATGTTCATTATGAAGTACTAAAGACTGGAAGTTAACTACATCGAAATCCTCCTGCTTACAGCTTCATTATTTATCTAGGCTAAATACAAAATTGAGATAGAAATCACAGCCCATATCCTTAAAAAACATGGAAGGATTTTCCTGACCTAACCATTTTAGAATGAAAACTATATAAAGTGTATCTCAAAAAAAAAAATCTTCGAAAATTACCCCTAATAAACACACCCAAGAGAATTTTCCCTGTAAAAACTTTTCATTAGCTTTTTATTGGGTAGATCAACTTTTTATTGGCTTCTTACAGTTAAGGTATACTTCCATTCTCTCATTTCCTAAATTAAGCACCTTTAAAGCAAGGTAAGACTCAAATATTCTATTCAGAGGCTTTTTTTTTTCCTTTTAAACAAAACAAAAAAAGCCCTCCTTACAAAAAAAACCCCTTTGGCACAAAATGGGATAGCTTGTAAAAGTGAGGGAGGAGAGGAGGAAAACTGATCACAGAGGAGCCAAGAAACGTGAAGGAACAAAATGTGTTAAGGCAACATTAAGAAAGGGAACCAGAAATGGGTGAGCAGTGACATTCGACAATAGGCGCGAGGAAAGGAAGTAATACACGCACCTCACTTTCTCACTCCCCTCTATTCAAGGTAAGCAGCTTAACAGGAAGTAAAGAACAGGAGACTGGAGGATGAGGGTTCGCATTATAACACACTGCTGCCTGGCTGTGTGATCCAGAGTACAGATGAATTCACGCACACGGAAAGGGTAAGCTACACAGAGCGAGGGATAAGTTCATTACGGTTGCTACTGTAATTAATGCAATTGTAATCCTATCAAGATCTATGGCCCTAATGACGTTTTCCAAAAGCAAAAAGCAAAGGAGATTTTCAAAACTTTCACACACTTAAAGTCAGATCCCATTTATTTTTTAAGCTCTGGAGGGCTAGGAAATAGGTCACAAATAATTGCACGGATAATGATAATCAAATTTGCGAGTGATTTTTTTAAATATATAAATTAAAGTAGATTCAAGGTCATTCCTCTTAAATCGCTCACTCGCATCCTGATACCATTTCTTGAATATGAGGGGAGAGGAAGAAAGTGTAAGCAGTCGTGCCAGGAACTGCACAGGATCCTGGGTAAATATCAGCATATATGCCTAGAGAACGGTGTTGTTTTCCCAGCCCAGGACACCTGAGTGACAGGATCCTTGCCAGGCTGCAACAGGGCAATGAATCTAGGTGAAGGGCCATATGGCAGAACCTCCAACCCTCAGCCTCCCCAAGTTCTGAGAAACCAGTCTGCCAGCTCCCTCTCTCAGCAAGCTGTTCCTCTCTCAGCCACCATTCCCCTCTCAGCAAACAATTCCCCTCTCGGCAAACACCCTTGAGAATCCCTGCTCCAGGTAATGTTTTCACCTTACATGAAATTCTCTCAAGTTACTTTTTTCTCCAGCAATCCTAGTCATCAAGACTAAAGCAGCCTGTCTCAAAGTCCCGAAAACAAACATGCCCCAGGGTAGAAATGAAAGTTGCTTCAAAGAAGCAGAAAACTCCTAAGCAACAGCAAGAAGTACACTTGTCCATCACCACCCAGGATGCCATTACAATGAATGAGGTAAAGGCAAATGAGTCAGAGAACTGTGCTTTATGAATTCCAGACCCTCTTCATTCCAGAATACAGAGATTGGCAAAAGCAAAATGCATGGTAGGTCCACTGCAAACATTTCAACCTCATTTTTTTAAGTAGGGAGGCACAGGGAAAGAAAAAGTAGAATCCGGCAGAAGGATATGTGGATGCGAGAAAAAGCTTTTCACATTCTAAAAAATTTGGCTAGAGATCACTGTCCAAAATGTCAGTATCTCATCCTAACCATAGACTCTGAGAGTCGGTGTTATATTACAGACTCAAACACCGCCAGAGTTTCAGAGTGGAAGGGACTTTCCACGTCTTACCATTAACAACTCAAGCAACAGAACCAATAAGGTTGTGTGCATTTCTAAACAGGACACTGTTAACAGGAGAGCGAGATATTTCAACACAGCTCATCACATGCTCAATCCAGGATTCTTACCCCTTACGACGGCCAACTGCAGCAGGACGTCAAGGAATGGTGCACTTGCACATTGGGAGTTACAGATCTCATGTGTCAGAAGCCCCCTTTCATAAAAACATTTCAATTACTACAACCTTAGTGTTCAATACAAGGTAGGGTTTGTTATAAGCCAGTAGTACTGATAAACTTCTTCTTAAAAATCCATGCATAGTTCACATTCCAACTGGAGATTCTGCACATGAGTTTTCCCCCCACCCAACTGATAATTACAGGAAACTGATATTTATTCTCTCAGTCTCAGAACTGCTATGTATATGGTACATGCTTTGTAGAGTGTTACAGAATGAACTTTTAAAACTGTGTATCTCCAAACATTATATACAAAATGTTAAAGTCGAGAAGCAGCTTTCTCTGTGCCAGTGATCACCGATATTGGGTTTTCCAGGGAAAGGTCGACGGCATTACCTAACAAACGACATCTTACAACTGTCTGATTAAATCAATGTTCCTGTCAAACAAAATTTTTAAGAAAAAGAGAAAATCAGATTTAAATTTTTTGTGTGCTCACATCTGACTTATAAACTTTCCAGTGCTTTCATTTGACTATATATACATATATTATACATACATATATACGTATATATTATACATATGTATGTATAATACATATATATACATATGTATGTATATATATAATATACATATTATATATATGTTTTTTAATACATTTCTCAAGGGTGATCATGATTTTTACATATATTTTATTTGGATATTGAAGTTCTAATACACCTCTAACATGACCTGGCTTCTACTTTACATTTCTACTGGTTTCCACTTTATATCTCCGTTTTTATGGAAGCCAGCCATAAAGTACTAATGGAGAATTACCAATACAGCTTACTATTGTGTTAAGAAAACAGAAAAATAGCACAATTAACCTACCTACAACTTCACCCTCTTCTATGTGAAAAATGTAATGGAGCTGCTAATATTATTTAAGTTTATAGTCTCAACGATTCTCCCTACATTTTACCAAAAACTGCATATTCTTTAAATGAAGATTAAAATGTTTCCGGATGAATATAAAGCACATATGCTATGCATGCAGGGTATAAAAGTGGTGTGCTCCATGCTGATTCTCTTAAAAGTTAATCATATTAAAGAAAGAACATCACATGAAGAAAATTTTTTACCTCAAGTTTTTTAAAAACTGTATTAATTTGCCATGTTTCTATGAGAGCTTCAAAAGAAGAGTAATTCATCTCCTTGGCATATTTTGCTCAATAATCCTATTACAGTAAATAGACATCAGAACCTTGGGATTCAGAAATTGGTATACCTGAGAACACCAAATACTTGAGACAAAAATGATTAATATTCAAACAGAAAAATCAGGATGCTCAAACTTAAAACCTGTTGTGCATGAATGGTGTCACCAAATCTAGACTACAACACTATATACACTTTTAGAGACTTCAACAATATTTGTGGTGTGACCTTCCTGCAATCTGCTAAGACACTACAAAGATTTGCAAGAGTGGGAAAGTGACGTCACCAAGATGGCGACATCAGCTGCTCCTGACTTGACTGCCTCTCACGAGAACAACTAACAATCATTCGAGAGCAAGAAATCATTGAGATGATTCTAGAATATGGGGCTGAAGTACCCCAATGCACATCAAAGACCAAGCCAGACTGCATTAAGAGGTAAGAGACTGACTTACATTGACTGCACTGTCCCTCCCTCACTCAGCACAGCACCAAGAGGAGAGGTTCCCCAAGCCTCTCATATCTCCAGTGGTTAAAGAGAACCCCGAGGGGTCAACCAACCTCCCCCATATCGTGGGTCATTTGTGGGAGCCCCTACTCTGGTCTCACACCACAGGGATTGCTGAACAATCTGTGGGGCCCAGTCCCAGGGAATCTTGACTGTGACAGAGAAGGGGGGCCAGGGGTTTACAACGACCAGGAATTTTGGCAGCCCGAATTCATACCCTCAATGCCCACGCAGCAATTCCACAAAGCAGCTATGCTCACCTACTGAACCAACTCCGCAGCACACTGCGCAAGGGGACCACGTGCATGCGGGTCTACCTAATTCCCGACCTCAAATGAGGGATTCTGAGAACCTAGATCCAGTTTGCCCGTGACCAGGCAAGGTACTGACTTGGAATGGAGAGTGCCTCCCAGTCCCACCTGAACAGACGGGCTGGTGACAAGACCTGGAAGCCATGAGGCCAGTAGCCCTGAGCCAAGAGAAGGGCAGGAAGACCCCAGAGGTTGTGGGGCAAAGCCAGTCTCTGCGCAGCCAGGAACTTGCGAGTCAGCTTGAATTGAGGCAAAAAACAAAAAGCTTTCCCGGTTTTAGAGCTGCTTCTCCCACTGTGCCTGGGCAGGGAACCTAATTCACAGCCTTTCTCATTGCTGAATATAGCTTCAGCCTGTCCAACCACGGAAACTACCCAGGCCACACGGAAGCTGCATGGCCCCTTCAAAAGTCCTGTGAAAAATGACAGTCGCACACAGAATACAGCACAGAGGGCTCTGCCCACCTGCAGAGCAAAATCGGTGGGCTTACCTGCCCAGCAAATTCACTGTCCACTCGGGCCTGATTCGGGCCCCCAAGCAATGAGCTATAGATGTCCTAGGCCCTTCTCTGCCCTCTGCCGGAGCAGTGAAGCTAATTCATAGCCACATCTATAACCTAGTAAGCCTTACCAGAGACTTGAGGCAACAACAGAGCCCCTCCTACAGATGCCTCATTTGGGTAGATAACCAAGCCAAGTCCTATCCGCGTGTTCTCAGCCCCCCATCTCCATCCTCAGAGTTGTCTCACCCAAAAATCGATCAGAATAGCGGGCCTCACAACTGCCCAAAGACATTATCAGCAAACACACCCACATACCCAAACTCAGCTGACTGGGGACGAACTCTCTCTGCCAAAGGAAACGTGTCAACTATGGAAGCAAAGGCCTGCTGCTCAAATGTACAGACAGCAATGTAAGAAACCAAGGATCAAAATGTCAGGTTATTATGACACCCCCAAAGAAAACTAATAAAGATCTAATAACTGACCCTAAAGAAATGGACATTTATGAACTGTCAGACAAAAATTTGCGAATAAGCCTCATAAGGAAGTTAACTATAAGAAAACAGAAAAATGAAATTAGGAAAATAATGCACGAACAAAAGGAGAATTTCTACAAGGAAACAGCACCCGTTAAGAAAAAGCAAACACAGGGCACTTGGCTGGCTCAGTCAGTTGACAGTCTGACTCCTGATTTCAGCTCATAGTTCGTGGAATCAAGCCCCTGCGTTATCAACGCAGAGCCTGCTTGGAATTCTCTTTCCCTGTCTGCCTCTCACCCGCTCACACACATTCTGTCTCTCTCCCTCTCCCTCTCAAAATAAATAAACATTTAAAAAAATGAAACAGTGTTTATATATGTGCACTAATTTCCTTAGTCACTAAAAAAAGGGGGAGGGTGGAAATAAAACAAACATAAATCCCAGAGTTGAAAAATACAATAACTGAAGAATTCAAGAGAGAGAGTTTCAAAAGTAGCCTTGACCATGCAGAAGAAAAAATCAGAGACCTAGGACATTGGAAATTACCCAAGGAGCAAAAAGGAAAAAAGGATAAAAAGCAGTGAAGAAGGCCTATGCACATTACGGGACACAGTGAAAAGAAACAATATTTCCATTATGGAAATTCCAGAAGGAAAAGGAAAACAGAAAGGGACAAAACATAAATTTAAAGCAAAAATTGCTGAAAACTTCCCAAACCTAGGGAGAGAAATGGACATCCA
Source organism: Prionailurus viverrinus (assembly GCF_022837055.1). Lineage (NCBI taxonomy): Eukaryota > Metazoa > Chordata > Mammalia > Carnivora > Felidae > Prionailurus > Prionailurus viverrinus. The sequence continues at coordinate 8,473,029 of NC_062565.1, forward strand.
GATCAATGAGGTCCAAAAGATGCCAAGTAAGTTGAACCAGAAGAGGGTTACACATTATTATTAAATTATTTTTAAAAATCAGGGGTGCCTGGGTTGCTCAGTTGGTTAAGTGTCAACTCTTGATTTTGGCTCAGGTCACAATCTCAAGATTTAGGAGATAGATAGAGCCTCATGTCCCAATCTGAGCTGACCTTGCAGAGCCTGCTAGGAATGCTCTCTGCCCCTCCCCCACTCATGGGAGCACATGCCCACTTGCTATCTCAAAAAAAATAAATACATACATACATACATACTTAAAAAATCAAAGACAAAAAAAGAATTTAAGAGCAGCTAAGAGAAAAGAGAGAAGTTACATATAAGGGAACTCCCATAATATTCTCAAAGGAAACTTTTTAGGCCAGGAGAGATTGAGAGGCCATACTGAAAATGTCGAAAGAAAACTGCTTTCAACTAAGAATTCTGTACCTGGCAAAGCCATCCATCAGAAAAGAACAAGGAATAAAGACTTTCCTACACAAACAAAAAATGAGACAGTTCATTACCATCAGACCCGCATTAGACAAAATGCTATAGGGAATTCTTTCAGTGGGAGTAAGAGAACACTAATTAACATAAAAACACAAAAAGATAGATAAATCACACTAATAATAGACAGTAAATGTAGGTCATAGTTAGACTCTGCAATATGGTAACAGTGATGCAATACTTCACTTAAAACTCTAAATGTTAAAAAAACAAGAGGAATGTAACCATAAATTTATGTTAACTATGAGTACAACAACTTCTTCTTAGGCACACAACACAACATGTAAATTCTAACAGCAATAACCTAAAATGTGATAGGGAAAAGAAATAAAAGTGTCAAGTATACAAATTTTATTGAAGATAAGTCATTATCAGTTAAAATGGAGTGTTAAAAGTTTTCAATATTTTATGTAAGCTTCATGGTAACCACAAGGAAAAAAACTGTGTAGTAATAACACAAGAAACCAAGATATAGAAGCCAAAGCATCCTGATACAAAAAGATGTCAAAACACACAAAAACAGAGTAAGAAACAAAAGAACAGTAGGCCTCCAAAGCAACAGGAAACAATTAACAAAATGGAAACAGTATATCCTTGCCTATCAATAATTATTTTATTTCCTTTCTTTTTTTTAATAGTTTGAGAGAGCACGTGCATGAACCTGAGTGGGCAGAGGAAGCGGGAGAGACAGAATCTTAAGCAGGCTCCATGCCCAGTGTAAGCTTGACACGGGGCTCGATCCCATGACCATGAAATCATGACTTGAGTCAAAATCAAGAGTCAGATACTCAACCAACTAAGCCCCCCCCAGATGTCCCCAAAAATAATTATTTTAAATGTAAAAGGATTAAATTCTCCATTCAAAAGACACAGAATGTCTGAATGGACAAAAACAAACAAACAGATCCAAAAATATGCTACCTATAAGAGACTTCACTTTAGCCTTAAAAAAAATAAAAGTATCCATTCTTGTATCAGACAAAATGGACTTAAATTAACAATGGCAGAGACCAAACATACCATTATTAAATGACAAAGGGGTCATACATCAAAAATGTAGAATTATAAAGATTTATATGCCTAACAGAGTACCCAAATATATAAAGCAAAAAGTTTTATATATTTTATATATCAGAGAGCTAATGTGAGAAATAAAAATAATACAGTAATAGTTGGGGGCTTTTAATAACTTGCTCTCAACAAAAGATAGACAAGCCAGACAGAGTATCAATAAGGAAACAGCAAGTTTGAACAACACTATAAGCAAACAGACCTAACATATATGCATAATGTTCTACGCAACAACAGCAGAGTACACGTTCTTCTCAAGTGCACGTGGAACACTTAAGAGAAGAAACCATGTTAGGTCACAAAACGAGTCTTAGCAAATTCAAGAAGACTGAAATCACACCAAGTATCTTCTCTGACCACAATGGTATGAAACTAGAAATTAACAAGGGGACAATTGGAAAGTCACGAACACATGGAAATTAAACAACACTCACCTGAACCAATGAATCATGATAAAAATTGAGAAAATAAAAAAGCTTCATGAGATAAACTAAAGTGGAAATAAAACATATTGGGACATGTGGGATGCAGCAAAAGCAATTCTATTCTAAAATCAAAGTTTATAGCAATAAAAACCTACATTAAGAAACAAAAGGGGTGCCTGGGGCACAGTCGGTTAAGCGTCCGACCTCAGCCAGGTCACGATCTCGCGGTCCGTGAGTTCGAGCCCCGCGTCAGGCTCTGGGCTGATGGCTTGGAGCCTGGAGCCTGTTTCCGAGTCTGTGTCTCCCTCTCTCTCTGCCCCTCCCCCATTCATGCTCTGTCTCTCTCTGTCCCAAAAATAAATAAAAAACGTTGAAAAAAAAATTTAAAAGAAACAAAAAACATCCCAAATAAACAACCTAACTCTAAACCTTAAACAACTAGAAAAAGCCCAAACTTAACATTAGAAGAAATAATGATTCGATCAGAAATAATTAAAAATGAGAAGAGAAAAACAAAAGATTAACCATACTAAAAGTTGGTTTTCTGAAAAGATAAACAAACTTGACAAACACATAGCTAGACTAACCAGAGGAAGGAAAAAAAAAAAAAAAAAAAAAAAAGGACCCACATCAACAAAATTATAAATGAAAAAGGAGACATTACAACTGATATTTCAGAAGGCACCTGGGTGGCTCAGTTGGTTAAGTGCATGACTTCGGCTCGGGTCATGATCCCACAGTTTGTGGGGTCAAGTCCCACATCGGGCTCTGTGCTGACAGCTCAGAGTCTGGAACCTGCTTCAGATTCTGTGTCTCTCTCTCTCTCTCTGCCCCTCCCCCACTTGAGTTCTGTCTCTCTCAAAAAATAAACACTTTAAAAAAATTACAACTGATATCTCAGAAATTCAAAGGATCCCAAGAGGTTACTATTAACAATTAAATGCCAACAAACCTGACAACCTATAAGAAATGGAAACATTTTCAGAAACATGCAACTTACCAAGACTGAATCAGGAAGAAAGAAAAATTCTAAATAGCCTAATTACTAGTGAGGAGATTGAATCACTAATCAAAAATCTCCCATCAGACAAAATTCCAGAAGCAGATGCCTTTACTGGTGAATTTTACCAAACATTTAAAGAATATTAAAATAAATCCTTCTTATATTCTTCCAAAAACTGAAGAGGAGGAAATACTTCCAAACTCATTTTATAAAACCAACAGTATCCTGATACCAAACCAGAAAAAGATACTACTAGGAAAAAAAAATCTATAGGCCAATATCCCTGATGAACGCATGCAAGAAATTTCAATGAAACTCTAGACAACCAATTCAGCAGCACATTGAAAGGATTATTCACCATGATCAAATGAGATTTATCTCTAGTGTGCAAGGATGGCTCAACATCAGCAAATTAACCACTGTGATAAATCACATTAATAAAATACAATAAAAGAATCACATAATCCTATGAATAGATGTAGAAAAAGCATTAGGCAAAATTCAACATCATTTCATGATTAAAAACTCTTAATTAGGCACATATCTCTCTTAATTAGGCACATAATCTCTTAATTAGGAAAATATCTCAATACAATTAAGGTCATACATGACAAGCCCACAATCAATATCATACTCAATGGTGAAAGGAGGAAAGCTTTTCCTGTAAGAACAAGAACATGACAAGAGTGCCCACTCTTACCACTACTATTCAGTATACTACTAGAAGACCTACATAGTGCAATCAAAGTAGAAAAAGAAATAAAACATATATGAGTTGAAAAACAAGAAGTAAAATTATGTCTATTTTCAGATGACATACTTTTATATATAGAAATCCTATAGACTCAACCAAAAAAAAATGTCAGATCTAATCAATGAATTCAGTAAAATTGTTAGATACAAAGTTAACATGCAAAAATCAGTAACATTTTTTGTACACTAAGAACAAAATTTCTGTAAAGAAATTTTAAAAATTGACCCCATATACAACAGCATCACAAACAATAAAGTATTTAGAAATAATTTTAACTAAGGAGGAAAAGATCTCTACAGTGGAGGCACACTCAGTCGGTTAAGCGTCCAACTTCAGCTGGGGTCATGATCCCATGGTTTGTGCATTTGAACCTGGCATTGGGCTCCACGCTGACAGTGTGGAGCCTGCTTGGGATTCTCTCATGCCTTCTCTTTCTCTCTCAAAAATAAATAAACTTAAAAAAAAATACCTCTACAATGAAATTGTAAACTCTGATGAAATAAGGTGAAGAAGACATATATAAATGGAAAGGTATCCCATGTTCATGGATTAGAAGAATCAATGTTGTTAAAATGTCAATACTAACAAAACCCATCCATCAATTCAGTGCACTCCCCGTAAGATTACAGAGGCATTTTTTTTCTTATAGAAGTAGGAAACACACTTCTAAAATCTATATGGAACTAGAAAAGATCCCAAATAGCCAAAGAAATCCTGAGAAAGAGTAATAAAGCAGGAAGTATCCTACTTCGTGGTCTCAAACTATACTACACAGTTATATAGTCATCAAAACAGTATGGTACTGAAAGTCCAGAAATAAACCCATGCCTATAGAGCCAAGTAATATTTGACAAGGGAGCAAACAATACTCAATGGAAAAAAAGGCAATCTATTCAATGAATGGTGCTGGGATCACTAGATATTTATGCATAAAACGATGAAAATGGACCCACATTTTACATCACACAAAAATTAACTTAAAACGGATTAAAGACCTGAAACTAAAAAACTCCTAGAAGAAAAAATAGGAACAAATCTCCTTGACATGGGTCTTAGTAATGATTTTTGGATATGACACTTAAAGCACAAGCAACAAAATCAAAAATCAGCAAGTGGGACTACATTAAACTAAAAATCCCGCAGAGCAAAATAAACCATCGAAAGAAAAGAAAAGAAAAGAAAAGAAAAGAAAAGAAAAGAAAAGAAAAGAAAAGAAAGAAAGGAGGGTAGATGGAAGGAAGGAAGGAAGGAAGGAAGGAAGGAAGGAAGGAAGGAAAGATGGACGAAGGAAGGAAGGAAACCTACAGAATGGGAAAAAAATATTTGCAAACCATCTTATCTGTTGAGGGGTTAATATCCAAAACACATAAAGAACTCATATAACTCAATAGTAAACACACACACACACACACACACACACACACACACACACACACAAAAACAGAACAAACAAAAAAAAACAAATAACCCAATGAAAAACTGGTCAGAGGGCATAAAGAGACATTTCTCCAAAGGAGATATACAAAAGGCCAACAGGTACATGAAAAGATGTTCAACATCACTAGTAAATAGGGAAAAGCAAATTAAAGCCACAATGATATATCATCCCACACCTGTTAGAATGACCATCATCAAAAACACAAGAGATAGGAGCACCTGAGTGATACAGTTGACTAACCATCTGACTTTGGCTCAGGTCATGGTCTCACAGTTCATGAGTTCAAGCCCCATGTCAGGCTCTGTGCTGACCAGCTCAGAGCCTGGGACCTACCTCAGATTCTGTGTCTCCCTCTCTCTCTACCCCTCCCCACTCATGCTCTGTCTCTCTCTCTCAAAAAATGAATAAGCATTCACACACACACACACAGATAAATGATAGTATGCCTGTAGAGATAAGAGAACCTTTGTGTACTGCGGGTAGGATTGTAAACTGATACAGCCACTATGGGAAACATTTATGGAGAATCCTCAAAAAATTAAAAATAGAACTACCATATGATATAGCAATTCCATTTTCAAGAATATATCCAAAGGTAATTAAAACACTAACTCATAAAGATATCTTGCACCCCATATTTAAAGCAATATTACTTATGACAGCTACAATATAGAAACAACCTAAGTATCCATCAATGGATGAATGTATACAGAAGTTGTGCTTTAGATTCACAATGGAATATTATTCAGCCACAAAAAAAGAGTAAAGAAATCCTACCATGTGCAGTAACACATGTGGACCTTGCAAGCATTCTGCTGAACTAATAAAGACAAATACTGTGTGATCTCACTTATGTGGGGGGCATGGAGAAGGGAAGGAAGAGGAAATGAAAACCAAACTAATAGTAGAAGAGATCAGATCTGTGGTTACTATGGGTAAGGGGGCTGGTGAAGGAGAGAAGAGGGGGAATTGCGGGAAAGCGGTCAAAGGTACAAACTTGCAGTTAGAAGATAAATAGGTACTAGGGATGTAAAGCGCAGCACGGTGACTGTGGCTAACACTGCTGTATGGCATACAGGAAAGCTGTTAGGAGAGTTAATCCTAAGAGTTTCATCACAAAGCAAAAAATCTTCCCCTTTGTTCTTTTCTTCCTTCTTTCCTTTTGATGGTATCTATATGAGAAGGTGCAGGTTAGCTGAACTCAGTGTGGTATTCATTTCATAATATATAGGAATCAAACCATCATGCTGTACATCTTAAATTTATACAGTGATGTACGTCAATTATCTCTCCATAAAACTGGAAGGGTGGGGGGGGAGGGAAACATCAGAGAGATTAATGCCTCGAAAACAGAATGAAAAGGGGGCAGAGTTGAAGGAGGGAAGAGGAGTGAAACTGCAGGTGAACCAGCTCATACTGACCCCTAGAGGCCACTGTACAGGTTTGGCTTTTACTCTGAGTGAGGTAAGGTAGTGTGGGGGGGGGGACACCACGGAAGTAAAGGAGAGACATGGTCCCACCTGTGTTTAAAAAAAAAAAAACACAAAATTGCAAGAGTTAATGTGTAAGTCCAATTTCCACAGTAGGCAACTCCTTGTTAATATTTAAACAAGGAAGGACGGGGCTACTTTCGCAGACAGATCAGTGGGACCACTAATAGGAGGGTTGGGTCATGGGAAGCCTGAGAGGTTCAAGCTCAAAGTAATTTCCTTTCTTGTTTTGAACAATTAAATCCACTGAACCATTTTAACAGTGTTATTATGTGAAAACTCCGGTAAGACTGTCAAACTAACAAACTATTCAACCCCATGTACCTCCCATGTAGCCCTACCACCAGAATGAAGAAACAAAAGTTAATGAAATACCCAAGACTTCATAAAAATTAAATCTGTTAATAAAAAAAGGTGGGTTCAAACCATAAGAAAATGAGTCTTTGAACAGAAAAGGAAATATACATGATGAACACACTAAAGCAGTGTAATTGAAGACAAACCAAAAACATATAAAACAATTCTGAAGGTATCATAAAATCGCAGAATCCACCTGGGGCAGGGGGGCACAGGAAAGCATTTATTTTAGTTTTAAAAGCTTTAACGGCAGAAAAATATTAGACAAAATGAAAGTTATTTAACTAGATTTTCATTTTTTTCAAAACGGTCAACATGACCATTTATAATGTTTAAAGAAGATCCTTATCAGCATCTATTGGATACTTTGCAGCTAGGGCTGCTCAACTATGTATGTGTGGCTGGAAATAGAACTGATAATTTAGCTAATGAAGTTAGAAAAATACAGACAAGATACAACATGGTGGTTTCTCTAATAGATGGTCCTTTCCAGTCATTATTCCAAACCAGCCATTACAAAATAAAGTGACATGAGAAACCAACTTAAAGTCTCGTGGTAGAACTTTGTTGTTGGAGACCATAAGGAATTGTTCCCGATTCATCTTTTGAAAACTATTATGATTTGGAAAAGGCTAAGAAAGATACAATGGATAAAAAATATCCATTCTAGAAATAATGGACATGGAAGGATAGAGAACAAATAAGTTAAAATCCTATTGCTAATCTCAGGGACCAAAAGAGGGGGAGAGAGGAAAAAACATAAACTGACTCATTTAAGAAGGTAGCAAAATACAATGATTGCAAAACTATAACCACTTATTAACAAGGTACATAAACTTAAACAGGCTCATTGGAAAAAAAAAAAACTAAATAAACAACAGCAATAATTTCCTGACTTCTTTAGTTATTACGAGATAGAAGTTATCACTTAATTATACCAGTGAGACTGAGAAGTATTTCCAATATATAAAACCAATGTGCAACATTTTCCACCACATTCCAACTATATAACTGTGTCAGCGATTACACACACTGAGAGGATGCACAGAAGTGTCCCTTTTGAAAGCATACTTTGAAAATGAATAAAATGATTTTACTGGAAACCCCTGAAAAAAGTAGATGTGCTTTTATGGTCCAACCAACACCATGCCAGATGGACCATGTTACGTATCCAAGCTCAATTCACTTACTCATTAAGTTTGGAAAACATCCTCAAGTAAATCTCCACGGGACTTTTGGGAGGTTACTCAGTTATTAACACTGATAAAAACCATGCTTGATATAATAGTGTTGCCTTCCAGTCTCAATTCATGACAAGTTTATACTTTGAATTAGTATCAAATGCAAAGTACAAAATCTGACACACTGAAGAGCAATGTGTTAAATAGGGAGGAGCTATTTGGCGAAGTACCCTGGGAATTTAGGTCAGTCTAATCCAAGGTTGCATCAATTACTGAGAAGTTAAGGGAAACGGAAAATCAATTAAACTTGCAGATTGTGCCATATTGGGAAAGTCTTGAATTACCAACACTGGAGGCATTTGGAATTAGACTGAATGAAATACCAGCAAACGTATTATTAACAACGGAGGCCTCTCATATTAGAGGGGAAGAAACATGACTTAATACTAAAAACATTTTTCTAACTTCAATAGGCAATGTTTATTTGCAATCATTTGTCTTACGTTATCCAGTAGACTACCTTTACAAAGAGAAGAATTTAAAGGATTCTTTATTTGTTTGGAGGGCTTAATGAACACATATGAGAAGAAATACAGATTTATATTCCCTTCACAGATTTCATACAAAAAAAAAATTTTTTTAACGACCATGTAAACCAAGACTAAGGTACATGAATATTTTAAAATAAATAAATAAATATAAATACTTCAAACACTGTACTTCTTCTCTCAGAATCAGTTATATACCTTGTTGAATTACCGAGATGATATGGAAAAAATCCTAAATTCATTATAGTCTGGTTTCTCCTAAAGTAAACGCTATAAACGGATGGAATTTTCAGGCCACTATTAAAATAGTGAAGATTCATTCAGAATAACTTGAAATTTTCCATTTCATTCCAACCAAGACAGATATAAATGGAATATGCTTTATATGGTTTTATGTTAATTATAATAGTTAAATGCTTTTGGGCATCAATGTAGCTTATTAATTCATTTTTTAAAACATTACTTGGTATAACATAAGCAGTAAGAAGAATGCCAACAGGCTGTGGTAGAGGCTGTATGTCCAAACTCCCTTCAAGGAAGACATATGAAGAGAGCCCAACAGGAATCAAATGTGGAAACAAGACAGTTATGGCACAATCCTCTTGTCAGGCAGTATTCCATCTGGCCTTTCTGGGCAAAGACTTGCTTCTCCATGGAGCATTTATCAATCAGGGTCCCAGCAAAGCAGATGGTACACTGCATAATTGAAGAGGTTTTAATAAAGGGACTATTTACTAAGGTTTGGCAAGGTTAGGAAAACCAACAAGAGACAATGCAATACTCTCAGGCTTGCAACAATGGGGTGCTGTTTCCACCCCTGGGCCTGAAAACGCAAAGGAAGGGAACAACTAGAAGAACCTGGAGAAACAGATGAAGAGAGTGGGCCACCTGGCAGGATCTGTGGCCGCAGTTGAGGGAAGCACAAAACCAGCCTAAGCAGAGAAGAAGAGAGTGAGGAAGTGTTAACAAATGCTCCCATCTCACACTCTAGTCAAGCCTCCGACCTCCAGCTGAAAAAATCCAGTTAGATACCAAACAGTAAGGAACCTACTGATGCAATACATACACAGGTCAGCCTCTCTGGGCACACGTCAAGGTACAGAATGGGTCTGTAAGGGTAAACGGAAGTTATCCACTCATGCAGGACCCCAAGACAAACATAGAGCAAGCTACAAATAATATACCAGGAACATCAAACAGCACATTTTGGCTGGAGCAGAAGGTGTATATATGGAATCAATGGAAGAAAAAGTGAAAATGACAGGGTAGAATAAAAGATAATTAAGATCACACTAAGAAGTCACAGTTTGAAGGTACACATGCAGGAAGGTAAAATAATCCCAGGATAATGGCAGCAGTGTATACAGTCAGATTGGAAGAAGAGTCACTTCTAGCAGTTAGATGATTCCAGCAGCCTCGGTATTAAGGAAGTAGTAAGAAACAGTAACAAAACTTGATCCCGTAGTATGTCCTGGGTATCTAAAAAAGCATATCCATTTAATCCTCTCTATTTTGAACTAAGAAACCTGAGCCTCAGAAAACTAACCTGCTGAGAGGCACATGGGTGGCTCAGTCGGTTGACCCTCTGACTTCGGCTCAGGTTGTGATCTCGCAGTTCATGAGTCCCAGCCCCACATCGGGCTCTCTGCTGTCAGCCTGTCAGCACAGAGCCCGCTTCAAATCCTCTGTCTCCCTCTGTCTGCCAATCCCCCACCTGCGTTCTCCCAAAAATAAATATTTTTGAAAAAAGAAAGTAACCTGCTGAAAGTCAACCCAGAACTAATTAGCTATTACAAATGCCACAATATTTCACCAACTTGTGCTTTCTAAATGAAATACTGGCAACAGAAAGTGAAAAACAGAAGTTCATTGACAGGTCCAGAGCTCCATCAACCAGGAGATCTCAGATGAGTCACCTGACCTCTTCCCTAGCTCACCTTCCTTATCTGCAACTAAGAGCACCTACCAAAATTATTTCTTCCATCTCTAAAGTTTTCCTGTTGCAATACTAATACTTAATTCATCAGCCTTGCCACCCTCAAGTCAATCTGCCAATGAACATCCCCATCAACTTCATCTTCAACTCATCCCTGGCTGTGAACTCTCAAATTAAATCTGATTTCAGTCTCCCCAACAAATGCACTCAAGGAAAAACTCTTCAGTGAGAGGCCATATCCAGTCAACTCAACCTACAGGTGATAGGCCTTCTGTGATACTGTGATATAATAGAAAGTATATATTTGCTTTCATCCTCAGTTTCTAGTACAGAGCCCCTACAACTCTTATAATTCCCTGAGTGATAAGGGTGAGAGGAGCATTTATGGTTATTCTTAATAAGCCCTTTTCAACCATATCTGGATTCATGCTAATGAGGTAACTCTTAAGAGGATGGGGGCTGGTTGTCAAAGGAACCAACAATGTAATTAAAAGGTTGGAACTTTCATCCCCAACCCCACACTTTGGGAGTTCAAGCAGCACTGGCCAATGATTTCAACAATCATGCCTAGGTAATGTAGACTCCACAGAAACCCTCCACGTTGGTGAATGTACTGAGGTGCTGGGAGGGTGGCATACCCAGAGAGGGCATGGAAGCTCCACTTCCATTAGCACATAGCTTGCCCTGTGCATTTCTTCCATGTGGATGTTCCTGAGTTGTATCCTTTACAATAAACCAGTAATAATAAGTAAAAGGTTTTCCTGAATTCTATAAGCAAGTCATCAAACCTAAGTAGGGGGTCATGGGAACCAAATTTACAGTTGGTCAGAAGTATAGGTGACAATTCTTACAATGGACATCTAGAGTGGTGGGTAGTCTAATGAAACTGAGCCCTTAGCCTATGAGGTCTACACTAACTCCAGACAGTTCATGTCAAAACTGCTCAGTACAGCCCTTTTGATTCCCTGAGCAACACCATGGTGGTTGGGAAAAACAAGTGCATTATGAAAGGGGGCAAAAAGGGAGGCAAGAAGAAAGTGGCTAATCCATTTTCTAAGAAAGATTGGTAGGATGTAAAAGCACCAACTATGTTCAATAGAAGAAATATTGGAGGGGGCACCTGGGTGGCTCAGTCAGTTAAGTATCCACTTTGGCTCAGGTCATGATCTCACAGTTCATGGATCTGAGCTCTGCTTCAGGCTCTGTGCTGACAGCTTGGAGCCTGGAGCCTGCTTGGGATTCTCTCTCTCCCTCTCTCTCTGCCCCTCCCCTGCTTGTGCTCTGTCTCTCTCTCTCTCTCTCTCTCTCTCTCAAAAATGAACGAACATTAAAAAAAAATTTTTTTTTTCAACGTTTATTTATTTTTGGGACAGAGAGAGACAGAGCATGAATGGGGGAGGGGCAGAGAGAGAGGGAGACACAGAATCGGAAACAGGCTCCAGGCTCTGAGCCATCAGCCCAGAGCCCGACACGGGGCTCGAACTCACGGACCGCGAGATCGTGACCTGGCTGAAGTCGGACGCTTAACCGACTGCGCCACCCAGGCGCCCCAAAAAAAAAATTTTTTTAAGAAATATTGGAAAAAACACTAATCACAAGAACTCAAGGAATTGAAATTGCATCTGATGGCCTCCAAGACAGTGTTTGAGAAGTGAGCTTTGCTGATCTGCAGAACAATGGAGTTACATTTAGAAAATTCAAGCTAATTATTGAGGATGTTCAGCGCAAAAACTTCCTGTCTAAGTTCCATGGCATGGATCTTACCACTGACAAATGGTGCTCCATGGTCAAAAATGGCAGACCATGACTGAAGCTCACATTGATGCCATGACTAGGAATGGTCATTTGCTTCATCTATTTTGTGTTGATTTTACTTAAAAATGCAACAATCATATTCAGAAGACCTCTTATGCTAAGCACCAATAGGTCTGCCAAATTCCAAAAAAGATGATGGAAGTCATGACCCAAGAGGTACAGACAAATGACTTGAGAAGAGTGGTCGATAAATAGACTCCAAATGGCATCAGAAAAGGCTTGTCAGTCTATTTACCCACTCCATGATGTCTCTGTCAGAAAAGTAAAAATGCTGAAAAAGCATTGGGAAGTATGAACTGGTAAAACTGATTAAGCTTCATGGTGAAGGTTCTGGAAAAGCTCCTGGGGATGACACCAGTGCTAAAGTTGAACAAGCTGATGGAATGTGAGCCCCTGGTCCAAGAATCTCGTTTAAAACTCTGACATTTAGTGCTCGCTTCGGCAGCACATATACTAAAATTAAAACTCTGACATTTAATGGTGACAAATAAAAAAAATGATTTGTGATATTTAAATAACAAAAATTGTTTTGTGTAGAAAACCTACATATTCAGTGCCCCAAGTATTGTCATTATAGAAAAACGTACTTTATCTTTACCTTCGATGATTTCCTATAGAAATTATACCCCTGCAAGCCATTTGACCACATTCAGAGCACAATATTACTGGGTTTTTTTTATTAGACTTTATTTTTCAGATCAGTTTTAGATTCCCAGCAAAATCGAGCAGAACAGAGTTCCTATATACCACCCCATCACCAAGCTGTCCCCGGTTATCAACATCCTCCACCAGAATGGTACATTTGTTACTTCAATGAACCTATGATGACACATCATTATAACTCAAAGACCATATTACAGTTCACTCATGGTACTAAACATTCTACGGGTTTGGAAAAATGTGTAACACCATGTATCCACCACTATAGTATCATACAGAATAGTATCACTGCCCTAAAACATTCCTTTGTAGCCTGCCTATTCATTTCTCTCCCCTCTTCCCCAACACTGGCAACACTGATCTTTTTACTATCTCTGTTTTTTCCTTTTGCAGAAGCCACAGAGTTGGAATCATCCAATGTGTAGCCGTTTCTGATTGGCTTCTTTCACTCAGTAATGAGATTGAAGTTTCCTCTATACCATTTTATAACTTGATTGCTCATTTCTTTTCAGCACTGGTTACCATCCCATTGCCTCTATGTACCACAGTTTATCCTTTCATGGAAGGACATCTTGGTTGCTTGCACTTTCGGCAATTATGGTTAATAAAGCAGCTATAAACATCTGTGTGCAGGTTTTTGTGCAGACACAAACTTTCAAGTCCTCTGGGTATACGCCAAAGAGCATGGTTGCTGCATCATATGCTAAAAGTACATTAGTCTTGTAAGAAACTGCCAAACTGGTTTCCCAAATGGCTGCACCATTGCACACTCCTACCGGCAATGAAGGAGAGTTCGTGTTATTCCGCACTCTCATCAGCATTTGGGGTTGTCAGCGGTCCAGATTTTAGCCATACAAGTAAATGTGTTGTGGTATCTCCTTGTTTCACTCGCATTTCCTTAATGACACATGAGGTGGATCATCTTTCATGTGCTTATTTTCCATCCATGTATCTTCTTTGGTGAAGTGTCTGATGAGGTATTTAGTCCATTTTTTTAACTGGGTACTTTATTTTCTTACTCTTGAGCTTTAAAAGTTCTTTATGTATTTTAGATAATATTCCTTCATCAGATTTATCTTTTGCAAACATTTTCTCCCAGTATCTGACTTGTCTTCTTACTCTCTTGACAGTCTTCTCTTGAAGAGGAGAAATTCTTAATTTTAATGGAGTCCAGCTTGTCAGTTCTTTCTTTCACAGATCAAGCCTTTGCTGTTGCATCTACAAAAGCCATCCACACCCCAGGTCACATACATTTTCTTCTGGGCTATCTTTTTCGCCATTAATTAAAATACATATGTGTGTGTGTGTGTGTGTGTGTGTGTGTGTGTGTGTATACATATATACATATATACATATATATACGTATACATACGTGGCATACATACATATGTATACGTATATATGTGTACATATATACACATACATATACACGTATATATACACATATATACGTATACATATGTATGTGTACATATATGGAGTGGCCAGTATGCAGCTGGTACTTAAGACAGAGGATGAGTAAGGCGATTAAACCCTCAAGCATCCTGAAGCACTGCTTTCAGAAGCTCAATCAAAGAACCGCTAACACAGTGAGTCTCCAGCGGGAGAGGTCAGGGAAGTCAGGGTACAGTCACGTGGATGCAGGATCACACTTAGGAGCACAGGCAAAAGAGGAGGCCAGCCTGGATACAAATCCCAACACTGCGCTCACCAGCCGTGTGCCTCTGGATCTTAACTTCCTCAACCAAGAAATGGGGAGAATATTTATAGCCACTTCACCTCACAGGGCTGTTGTGAAGATGAAAGGCGTAGGCATATGATGCGCTTAGCGCCTGTCCCACGGAGCCTGTCCCTCCCAGCCTGCCCCCTGACCTGCACAATACACACCAGCACTTCTGTTTCTGCATTCTTCAAAACGGGACGTGGGCATGCAGTTTGCTTTTTAATCATGATGTTTCATTTTATTTTGAAATTTCAAAGAAGATTCAGGGAGACTCTGATTCTCCTATTCTCTGGTTATCTAATAAATCGATGAGTCAAAATAAATGAGGAACAGCATGTGGAAGGTAGCAGACACAAGCCAGCTGGAAAACTATGGGGTTAAAATCTCAACTTGGTGAAAGCGGTGTTTTCTTTTTTTAAACACACAATCCCCACTTGTAATAAAACAATTAAAATTTTAAGTGAAAAAGCTCAATTCATTTAATATTTCAATATTATATTATTGGTTTTTATTTGTACTAATCTAAAAGGGGAAAATAGACTATGAGTATTTAAAAATTAAACCATATAAGTGAGGATAATTTATTTCTCAGTGACTTCAAAAGGAATCTGGTTCAAAGAACAGTGACTAACAAAATAAAGCATGATCCTATTTTCTAGTGTAACTACAAAAATTATACACAAGACAGTATCAAAATTGAATACTACTTTTAAAAGTACTTTCTTTTTTTAAGTTTTTAAAATTTATTTTGAGAGAGACAGAGACCACACGAGTGAGGGAGGGACAGAGAGAGAGGGAGAAGGAGCAGGCTCCAAACCACCAGCACAGAGCCTGATGTGGAGCTCGAACCCACGAAGCTGTAAAATCATGACCTCAACAGAAACCAAGAAGAGCTGGACGCTGAACCAACCAGGACACCCAGGGCCCTTAAAAGTCCTTTTTTTTTTTTTCTTTTTTTAATGTTTGCTTATTTTTGAGAGAGGGAGAGACAGAGCATGAGTTGGGGAGGTGCAGAGACAGGGAGACACAGAATCTAAAGCCGGCTCCAGGCTCTGAGCTGTCAGCACAGAGCCCGACCCGGGGCTCGAACCCACCAACTGTGAGATCATGACCTGAGCCAATGTCAGACGTTCAACCGACTGAGCCATCCAGGCACCCCAAAAGTACCTTTAAAAATCATTAACTACAACCAATTAGGTGATATAAAAACCTGCAAATAACATCAACTATATCTAAATAAAACGGCAAAAAAATACACATAAATCATTTCCTTATCTTAAAATTGGTTAAATTATCTCTTCCTGATCTGAAACTCAAAACCCATTTTGCTGAAAAATAAAAATGAGATTAAAAAACGATTATGACCTGACTCATTTATAAGCCAATCAGATATATGCCTCCTGCATTAGATTGGTCAATGGACGAAGTAGTCAAGGACAAAATGTTACAACTTTATATCTAAATAAATGTTAACTAAGTGATATTTTTATAATATAGTTCAAACAATACAGTAGCTTCCCTTTCTTACCAGCCAGAGGATATGGTCCAAGACCCCCAGTGGATGCCTGACACTATATATCTATATATATCCGTATAGAGATATATATCTCCATATATCCATATGTGTGTGTGTGTGTGTGTGTGTGTGTGTGTATATATATATATATATATATATATATATATATATATATATGGTACCAAACCCTAGATGTATTGTTTTTTCCTGCACATGCAGAGCTCTGATGAAGTTGAATTTATAAATTAGCCCCAGTAAGGGATTAACAACAATAATAATAAAATAGAAAAATTACAACCACAGACTGTAATAAAAGTTATGTGAATATGGTCTCTCTCTCAAAGTATCTTACTTTCAGGGCACCTGGGTGGCTCAGTTGGTTGAGCATCTGACTTTAGCTCAGGTCACGATCTCACAGTTCACAAGTTTGAGCCCCGCATCGGGCTCTGTGGTGACAGCTCGGAGCCTGGAGCCAGCTTCGGATTCCGTGTCTCCCTTTCTCTCTCTGTCCCTGCCCTACTCATGCTCTCTCTCTCTCTGTGTCTCAAAAACAAACAAACAAACAAACAAAACATTTGAAAATTAAAAAAAAAAAAAAATGTCTTCCTATCCCGTATTCGCCCTTCTTCTTATGATGGTAAGATGAGCCGCGAGGTGAACGAGGCAGGCATGTGATGAGGGGTCAGGCTGCCACTGACCTTCTGATGGTAGTCAGGAGGAGGACCATCTGCTTCCGGACATGAGCTGACTGTGGCTAACCATATCCAGAAAGCAAAACTGCAGACAAAGGGGGACTACTGTATACATCTGCTTATCCCACTCGCAACAATTACCTTTAATGGTTTCCTCCACAACCTCTACCACTCGATCTATCTGTTGAACCTGAAAAGAAAACAAATGGTTAGATAAGCTATTTACATGAGACAAGAAACATTAATTAGTGTTGACCCTTCTGCTTGAGTCAATGAAACACATTTTTCTAAGCCCACGAACTCAGGTTTCCTTTAATTCATGCATTTGGAGATACTATAAAAAAAATTGTGTATTAATGTTTTATGTTACAGTGAAGTATGAAATTACCATTCTCCTGTCCTCCCATGATAATTGAAGAAATAATAATACATTTAAATGAACCTCCTGGCGTTCTGTTAGCTAGCCTATCAACATCAACTCAACAGATCCAGGGACATAAACTGAAGTTTAATTAAAACATGTCTCTTCACACACACATTCTCTTCTTTTCATTCTTCAAGAAAAATGGCACACAATGACAACCTACGCAAAAGGACATGCTGGTAGTGAGATCTACCCCCTATTCTATGCTTTATTACTCTAACACTGAAACACCTCTTAATGAATGTCTACCATGTGCTAGGCGCTGTGCTCGGGTCAAAGGAATACAAAGTCAAAGAGTGCATCTCAGAGAACCAAAGGGGACTCTAAGAGTGGCTAGGGTGTAGAAGGAAAATGGAAAAAAGCAAAGACTGTACTTACTGCAAGAAGCTAAGGGAAGGGAGAAAGTCAAAAAGGAAAACATCATAAGTTGATATTACTTACACCTTGCACAATCCTCAAGCTACAACTTTATAACAGAATACATGCTCATCGAAAAAATTCAAACAAATCAGAAATGCAAAAAGGAAATAAAGTAACCTGTAACAACCTACACCCTCCATTTCTTCTCCTAAGATAATATCATTCATAATAGTTCAATAAGTAGATACCAAGACATTTGTCAGTACAGAATATTTACATATAGCTTTGGTTTGTACTTTTTTCCTTATAAATTTTGAGATAAATAGGTACACAGATAGATGAGAGTGAAAATAACAATCCTGCCTCTATACATCATCAATACATAAGGTCTACTTCATTTATGTTACTAGCTGCCTAGTATCTCATGTAGAGATCTATCATAATGCATTCATTCATTCCCCAACTGATGGACCCTTACATTATTTCTTTCACCATTATACAAAGATGCTGCAATGAACTCAAATGAGATAAGAACCTTCTAAAAAGACTTTAATAAAAAGTGCAATGGCAACCCTCTTTTGAATATTCCATTGGCCTCAGTGTCTTACAGGAAATAAGGAAAGACTTGCGAGAACACACCTGAACTTGATTCTGCTTCTGACCACTCAGCCCAGCATAGTGGTAGGAGTAGCAATAATTATTGAGAAATTGCCAAAGGCAAAGTAAATCTCTGTTGGATCTTTAGTCCCAAACAAACCTGCCTTGCTGGAACCACCAGGTTCTGGTTTTATGAAGAGAATTCATGTGGCTTCCTTACAGAATGTGATCAAAGTCAAAATATCAGAGTTCAAAGAAGAGGAAAGCAGCCAGTAGGGTCAAATGGTACGAAGATAGTGAGTTAACATAAAGACTGGAATGCGTATGCCTGATTTAACAATGAGGGAATCGATGAACTTAGGGGAAGCAGTGAGCTCAGCAGTAATGAATCACAACTAAAAAAACAGTGACAGCAAATAGAGACTACTCTACAGACAGATGGATAGAAAGAAGAGGAGACACGAGCTGGTCAAATTTCCCAGTGAATGTGGGTGTATCAGATGAGGATACAAGACAGAGAATAAAAGTAACGCAAGATGAGATGATCCAATGGTGGAATGAAAACACAGAAGCCTTCCTACGCAGGTGGAGACCTAATCGCTCAAAGGGACCACTGCACCCAGCCCGGAAGCACATGGACTGAGAAAGAGAGTCAGAATAACCTGTAGAAGAAGCAGTTAAAACATTAAAAAGTTGAGGGTAAGATAAAACTGTAATATTCTTAAAAGAAAACATAGCCATAAACGTAGGTGAACCTTAGGTTGGACGCTGGTGTCTTAGACGTTACACCAAAACCATGAATGACAAAAGAAAAAAGATAAAACAAAATTATAACCTCTTGGTACATTAAAGGACACCATCAAGAAAGTAACAAGGCAACACAGAAAATGGGAGAACATTTTTGCAAATCATAAACACGATAGGATTTAGATTTGCATCTAAAATACATAAGGAGCTCCTGCAACTCAATAACGAAAAAAACAAATACTTAAAGGAGTAAATTTAATGTTATATATACTTTATAATAATGAGATACTACTCCATACCCACTAGGATGGGCAGACAATAACATAGTTTTGGGCAAACAATCAAAAGGGCAGACAATAACAAGTGTAGGCGAAGATACAGAGAAATTGGAACGTTTCTACATTTCTACATTGCTAGTGAGAATGTGGTAAAAGGGTGCAGCCATTTTGGAAAATAGGCAGAGCCTCAAACAGTTAAACAGAGTTGCAACAGGATTCCAGTCCTTAGTATACACCCAAGAGAAATGAAGATACATGCCTACACAAAAACTAGTACACAAATGTTCAAAGCAGCATTATTCCTAATAAGCAAAAGGTGGAACCAACTCAAGTTTCATCAGCTGATGAAGACATCAACAAAAGGGTAAACATCCATACAATGAAATATCATTAAACCGTAAAGGGGAACGTAACAGACAGTAGTCCCCACTTGACCAGGAGTTTCACCTTCCACGGTTTTCATTTACCTGCAATCCAGAAGCAGATGACCTTCCCTCTGACATATCATCAGAAAGTCAGCAGCAGCCTAATCCTACGTCACGGTGCACATGTCATTCCCGTCACGTAGGCATGTTATCATCTCACATCATCACAATGGGAAGGATGAGTACAGTACATTAAGATAGTGTGAGAAAGAGATCACATTCACGCATGAGATTACGTAATACATTACATCACATTATGCTTTTATTATAGCATATGACTATAACTGTTCTGTTTTAGTAATAGTAATTGTTGCTCATCTCTCACTGTCCCTAATTTATAAACTATGCTTTAGCATAAGTATGTATGTATAGGGGGAAAAAAAAAAACACCGTATATATAGGGCTCAGGGCAATCCACAGTTTCTGTATGCACTGGGGGTCTTGGAATACATCCCCCCGCCCCATGGATAAAGAGGGGAATACTATATGCTACAACATTATGCCAATCCAAAGCCAGACCAAATTAGTCAAATACTGTACGACTCCATGTATATGAACTGGCCAGAATAGGACAATCTTCAGAGACAAAGTAGATCACTGAGTGCCTGTGAACGGCAGTAAAAGAAATGAGAGAAGCTGCCAGGGAGGGCTGGGTTTCTTTTTGGAGTGCTGAAAATATTCTAAAATTGACTCTGGTGGATTGTGGCGTACTTCTGAATATACTAAAAATCATTAAATTATACATGCTTCATGACAGCACTGTATGCTGTGCCCATTATATCTCAAAAAGGCTATTACAATAATAATAATAATAATAATACAGGCTGACGGCGGTCAAACGTTCTAATACCAAGGTCATGAACCTCAAGGAAAAAGTGAGGATATATATTCCCCATTAAAGGAGGCTTAAAGAAACCCGAGAATTGAATGCAACTTCAAATATGGGGCTTTTTCTTTTCCTATCGAGGACATTACTGGGACAACCGGCAAGAGCTGAATACAGTCTTCACATAAGCCTACAGTGTACCAATGTTAATTTCCTGATTTTTATAATTATACTCTAAGAGTGTATGAAAATATTCTCATTTTTTAAATATACGGGTATTCAGAAGTAAAGAGGCATCGCATCTATGTCTTACTCTCAAAGAATCAGAAAGAAATGTATATATACATTTTTTAAAAAAAGATAATTATAAGCAAATGTATTAAAATATTAACATTTGCAGAATCTGGGTAAAGGGTATATGGTAATTCCTTTTGTTTGCAATTTTCCTGTCAGTGTGAAACTATGTCAAAATAAAAGTTTAAAATATATGTGTGTGCGTATGTATATGTTGAACAAATAAAGAGAATTTTTGTTTATGCTGATAGTCGCACAGAATTTGCTTGAATGTATGTACACAGCTGAAAATATATTATCTTATTTTTATGTTTTATTTTATACTGAGAGACAGAGAGAGAGAGAATGAAAGCGCACCGGGGTGGGGCAGAGAGATGGAGATGGAACGTGAAGCAGGCTCCAGGCTCTAAGCTGTCAGCACAGAGCAGGACGCAGGGCTCGAACTCACAAGGAGCAAGATCATGAGCTGAGCCGAAGTCGGATGCTTAACCAACTGAACCACCCAGGCACCCCTGTTGTCTCATCTTTTCAAAGAAGGACTTAATTCCATTTGCTTTATGGCAGAAAAATCAATGTTCCCTACACATAATTTAATCACTAGGTGCGTGGAGGGCCTCTAGAACTTGAAAAAGAAGCGTCTACCAAACATTAAGAAAATAAAAACAGCACTTGATTACAAACACGCAGGGAGAAAGTTCAGTGAGCGATTTAAAGAAAATACTGTGTTGCTTCCATTTCTAGTGAGGTGGATATTGGAGGAAGCAGTGGGACAAAAAGAAAGAAGGGGAAGCAGAGAAGGAAGGGAGAGAAGAGACGGGGGGTGGGGGGAAGCAGTTAAATGGGAGAGGGGAGTTAGAAGGCCAAAAAACAAAAACAAAAACCACCAACACGTGGGAGGCAGGGAGAGAAGAAAAAACAATTACGAGAGAACAAACTCAAGATCCACGTAAGGTAATGAAGAATATATTGAATTCATTCTGGAGAGAAAAGGAAAGCTGTTCTTAATTAATACTATAAATTGTAGCCCTGAATACACAAGAGCTTAGTTTC
The DNA here is from genome assembly GCF_022837055.1 of Prionailurus viverrinus. Taxonomy (NCBI): domain Eukaryota; kingdom Metazoa; phylum Chordata; class Mammalia; order Carnivora; family Felidae; genus Prionailurus; species Prionailurus viverrinus. The sequence continues at coordinate 8,495,164 of NC_062565.1, forward strand.
TGGCATATAATTCAAATAAAATAAATAAAACAGTATCTCGTGTCCTTCAGGCACTTAGTTATAAATATACAGGAAAAAAAAAGGCATGCAGTATGTTCTATTACTGACTCCATATGTTGTCGACAATGAAGAAAGGAGTTAGTGAACAAACAATTCATAAATAACATTAACGAGTCACTCTGCTGCAGAACTTTTAAAAGAAATCCATCAAAATATTTTATTCAGCTATTAGGAACTACTCCAAATTTATAACTAAACACACACGGAAGAAATAAACTTACACAAAGTCACCTAAAGCAAATCAAAGTGCTCTTCGTTTAGAGCGGTGCCGTCCGACAGACCTCTCTACACCGATGGAAGCGTTTCTATGTTGTGCCACCCAACGTGGCAGCCAACGGCCCCCTGTAGTCACTGCGTACTTGAAGTGTGGCTACTGGGACCGACCAGCTTTCAACGTGAATTAACTCCAACAGTCAGATGCAGCTATTGGCAGGTCACACCAGAAAGTACAGGTTTAGAGTGTGGCTCGGCCAGCCACCCAACCTGCGGCAATTCTCGACACACCTCAGACACAGTTCTGCCAGCCAGGCTTAAAAAAAGTCCCGTCAGGGAGCAGGCTGATACCGTCTGGAGGTCAGCGGCTCTTGCCCTAGCGGCTTTTGCCCGAACAACGAGCCACGAGGTACGTTAATGACTAGTAATGGCACAGTGACAGCTAACATTTCTTGAGCAATTACCACGTCCCAGGCTCTGCGCTAACACATCACATGCTCTATCACGTTTAATCCTCAGACATTCCTAGGCAGGAGGTACTACTGTTATTTCGGAGGCTAAAGGAACCAAGGCACAAGGGTACCCGGCGAAAGTCTGGCCAGGTGTTTTTGGCAGATCTCATCCGGGAGTGGCACACGGGACGTGGGTGGTACGTTTCATGACTGTTCCTTTTCCTATGCACGTGGAGGCCATCACTAAAGGATCACAGAATGCCACCCGACTGAACTTGGACTTTCAAGAGACCCCGGTAACAACTATTCCCCCAACCTCTGCCCACAAATCACCACTGGCGTGCATGCACTCACTTCACAAGTATCTATTAAGCACCAGCTAAACACAAAGCACTGTCTAGCAACTGGGGACACAATGGTGGAAAATACAAAGTCCCTGCTTCATGGGCCTTACATTCTAATGGGGAGGGGACGGGGGGCAAAACACGTTCAACAACTGAAAATGTTCATTTCTTGTCATGACAGATACCACGAAGAAAATAAAATCTGGAAGTGGCAGGACGTAGAGAGGGCGATTCTGCCACGGTGGTCCAGTAAACGTCTCAACAGGCAGCACTAACCCTGGGACCTGAACCATATGACAGGAGCATCAATGTGAACCTCCAGGGCAGAGACAAAATGGCAGTGAGTGAGGGGCAGAGCGACAGGGGAGGCGGTCAGATAGTTGGGTGGGGGAGGCCCGGTGAAACGCTGTACCAAATGCTATGCTGTTCAGATCCCACTCTGCTCGCACAAGGACGTCAGTGTGGGGTCAAGAGAACCCCCTCAACAGCAGCACTGAGGCTAATTCTATTGAAAATGTACCCATATTTCTCTATTACTTGGTATGAGTGCTTTTATACTTGCACGGATCTGGCTGGGGCTTTATTATTTCTAGACTTCATCCCGAGGCACCTCAAATCCTTTCAGAAAAAAGGTGAATACGTTATAGGTACATATTCACACAGATCCAAAGGAATTCTCTCATTGTCTCCTTTAACTGACTGTATGTAAATAAACTAGGACAACCTGTCCTGTCATTACCATTCTAATTAAAAATACCAATACCAGACCAAAACTTCAAAATCACCTATACACCCTATCAACCTTTAAAAAAAAAAGGAAAAGGAAAAGGAAAAGGAAAAGGAAAAGGAAAAGAAAAAAAGAAAAAAGAAAAAGAAAAAAAGCCTTTCTTTCTCTGTTAAGAACTATACTATAAAAAACTTCTCACTTTTACCATAAGGGGAGTCTGATTCAATAATCAGCATCTGATAGGTTAAAGGTCAATATGGACTTCTCTCTTGAAAAAAAAACAAAAACAAAAACAAAAGGCATTTTTCTCCCAAAAGTTTTCTCCAAGTTGTGAAGGAAAAGTCCCTACCTCTATCCATGGTTTTGCAAGACAGCTCAATGTCCAAACCTCTGAAATGTGGGGAAGTCCATAGTAGTCACTAAACCAACCCTACTAGAAAGATCACTGAATTCACAAGCCTGTGAACAAATTTGCTAATGAGATACACCAAAGAATGGTGGACACTACGTGTGGTTTAACTTTTTCAACAAAACCTTCTCATTTTCTGGCATAGTTTTATCTTCTTGCATCTCTTCATTGAGAAAAATTTCTCCCCGATGGCAGAAATAGTCCTTTCATCAGAAGTTGATATGGCAGCACATTCCACACATCACTAAAAGCGTATTTTCCACCTGAATGGTACCAGTGAGTGACTAACACTCAGTAAGACATAAAAATTACTATCAGACAGATAAGGCCAGGCTAGATGGATGCCAAGCAAAATCAGTATCGTACCAGAAACTTCTTCCTCTTAAATCCAATGAAAATACCCCTAAAACTTTCTTTGGTGGACAAAAACAACTCTTTCTGCAATTATGACAAAACTCAACATGCTAAAAACACAACTGTATAGAGACACGTTATTTTGGACAATACTACGAAGTAAAAAATTACTTTTAAAGTGACACTAAAGTTAAAAAGAGGGCAGTAATAGAACCAAACACAAATACACATTAGAGATGTAAAACATCAGGTAATAAATAATGGTATATGTGTCATCGGCAGGATACGGGCCTCTCAAAGATGTCTACCTCCTAAGCCCCAGAACCTATGAATGTTACCTTCCCTGGAAAATGGACTTTGCAGATGTGATGAGATTAAGGATCTTGACATGGTGAGATTAACCTGGATTACCTAATATGGGCCCAATCTCCTCACAGGAGTCCTTCAAAGGTGAGAGTCTTCCCCTTCTGGGCTAGAGAGAAAGGCAATGATAAAAAGGTAAGAGAGAGAAGTCACTACTGGCTTGAACCACGGAAGAATGGGCCACCAGTCACAAGTCCTTGCAAAAGGCAAGGAAAATGAGTCTCCTGCAGGGCCTCCAGAAAACAATGCAGCCGTATCAACACCCTGATTTTAGTCCAGTAAAATCCACGTCCAACTTCCAATCTCCAGGACTATAAAATAGTAAGTACACGTCGTGTTAAGCATTTTTGTGGTCATTTGTCATGTGGCATACAAAACTAATGCACTAATTAAGAGGCCAATATGAGAGCATAAAACGGGACAAGAAAAATTTAAAGATAAATGCTGCAGGAAAAAGAGAACAATACAGAAAAAAAATGAGTTAAATGCATACCTTGTATTTAACATTCACTAGATGCTATACTAATAAGCACTGAAAGTAATGTAAAATACCTAAAAATCTAAAATAATAATAAACAAAGTCCCTGGCCCCAAGGAGGGTCCATCAGAGTAAACAAATAAACTAAAAAGTTGAATAAATCCTTTTCTTACTTTAAAAGAAGGGCTTTAAAAGAGACAGAAATACATACTTTATCAGACCTATTCTGAGATCCTGGGAATATACATTTTAAGTTTCAAACCTCATTATCCACTCATCACTACTCCCATCCAAATTTTCAAGTTTCTACTATATCAAAACTTTTAAAGGCAATGAAAAGTGATAAAAAGACAAATCTTTCCCCCATGTTAAGAGAGACTGATTTCCTACTGTTCAGTTGTAGAAGTCCTTTATATATTCTAGATACAAACTGTTTAGGAGATCATGTATTTGCAGATATTTTCTTCCAGTCTGTGGCCTGCCTTTTCATTTCCTTAACAACATCTTCTGAGAAGCAAGAGTACTTACTTTTGACAAAGTCCAATTTATCAATTTCTTTTCTTTCAGTCCTAAGAAACAGTTGTGTCCATGTCCGTGTGTGCCCATGTGTGCCCGTGTGTGTCCGTGTGTGTGCACATGTGAGTATGCGTGTGCATACCCAGGCATCCTAAGAAATAGTTTCCTAGCTCAAGGTCACCAAAAAAGAGGGGCAGGTGGTAAAAGGTTTCAACCCTTTACCAAAGACACAGCGATGGCAAATAATCACATGAAAATATGCTGAACATCATCACTCAACAGAGAGAAGCAAATTAAAACCACAGTTAGCTACCACAGCTCACCCAGTACAACTGCTAAGATTGTAAGCCGGCAATGCCAACTTTTGGTCAGGATGCGAAGCAAGTCAACTGCTGCTACAGAATGAAAGGGTACAGCAGTTTTGGAAAATACTCTGGTAGTTTCTGGAAAGGCTGAGCAGATGTTTACCATATGACTAGGCAATACCATTCTGGGTATTTACCCGAGAGGGTGCAAACAGTGCCACACGCAGATCCGTGCATGAATGCTCACAGAAGCTTTATTTAATAGCCCAGAACTGTAAACAACACAAATTGCCTCCACTGGTGAGCAGATAAACTGTCCACCCATAAAGTGAAAAAATCCTACATAACAAACACTAACGGACTAGTAATAATCACAGCAACAGGGATGGATACCCAAGGCATTACACAAAGTGAAAAAAGCAAGAAACAAAGTAACATGTAATTCCATTTCTAGGACGTTCTGAAAATGGCAAAACTGTAAGACAAATCAGAACCACGGTTGCCAAGGACCGTGGGTATGTGTGTTAGGTTGCGGGGTGGGGGGTTGACTACAAGAGGACACAGGGAACTTTCTGGTGCAATGGAAATGTTGTTTCTTAACTGTGATCGTGCTTACACAACAGAGTACGTTTGTCACACTTCATCAAAGATAAATTTCACTATATGTTAATTATGCCTCAATGAATCTGTCTTAAAGCAAGAAAAAGGACCAGTATAAATAACATACAAGAAGATAATGAACAAATAGCCAGTACAGGGCATAGAGAAACAACCACTCGATTATACCGCTTCATTATAATAAGTGTCACTTCTTCCAGGCTGTGCTACTGCTCAGTCTTTCCCCCGGTCCTACTGGGTCTCACTTGAGCACTTCGTGCAATGCAAACCCGTTCTCTCCACCTTCACAGGGCCCTCTTTATTCCTCATCTGCATTCCTCCAAACTACACCTCTTAAACTACCCTCTCTGAATTACACTTCCTGCTAGTCCCCTGCCTTCCAGGCACCCGTAAGGCCACATGTTCTTCTTTAGAACTGTTGTGGCTTCTGCTAAAAGCCTTTTCTCCTCTCTCCATCCAATCACTACTCTTGGCTTTGAGGCCCAAGTGTAGGACGACTCCATCCAACATGTGTCCCCACAGGGGACTTTATCGCCTCTGCGTATTCATCATGATTATTTGTGCCTCTCTTCAGATTTCACAGGTTTCAGGGGAAAGACATTTTATTCAGCTCCGTATCTCTAGCAAAGAGTTCTTGCTCCAGGCACAGCGTATGTTGCTCGATGTTGACTCTATTAGTTAAGTGAATTAAAAAAAAAAAAAAAAATTAAAGAAATAATAATAATAAAGCTAATACAGACAGAGCATTTACCAAGTGCCAGGCACCGTGCTCACCACATTACACGTATTAACTGGTTTAACCCTGACAAAACTCAGAGTTAGGTTCTATTATTACCTCCCGTCTACAGGGGAGGAAACTGAGGCACGGAGAGGTGAAATGACTTGTACAAAGCCACATAGCTAATAAGTAAGTGGTGCATCAGGGATACGAATCTGTGCAATCTAGCTCCTGAATCCACACTCTTAACTACTAATATGTGCTACTTTCTTAAAATATGTGAACGACGCAAGAATATACACACATACAGGAAAAACTACAAGAGGCCACAAAAGAAATGAAAACAAAGGCACAAACACGAATGGCCTTTTAAATTTACATGTCATTCTGGTATGATACTGCCTTTTCAATAATTAAAGTTAAAAAAAAAAAGCAATATAACAAGATGAAATACATCTTTGAAGCAGAGACAAACCAGAAGGACACAATTTCTCACGCTTTGCCCTCGATACCAATGCCGCTATTACCGTGACACTTTGCTCCACTCCATGAATTCATTTACCTTTTGCAATAAGATATAGGACAGAAATATTCTCAGATAGAGTCTCTTTCAAATGCTGCTGTATTTATACACGTAATTTTCAAAATTAAAGTGTCCACATTGGAAATATTCATCGTGCTGTTTGACTTTTCAGTATTAGGGCAGGCTGACTGAAAAGATGTTTAAGCCACTGCAAATCAACCTGGTTAATAGTCCCTGAGATAAGTGGACACCTGTGCTGAACAACATTTTTGTTCAGCTATCCAAAGAAAAGTGTGCACCTGCCTGCAGGGCTCACAGCTGGCAAATCAGGAAGTTTTGTCATTTACAAATTTTCAACATCAAGTTATATATCCTGCTATGAACTGCATGTTTCCAAATGTTATAACCTAAAATGCACATTTTATTTAGGATTTCTAGAGATAGTATACAACTACAAAGATAAGCCTAATGAATCAACACCACGTTCAAATGCAGTCCTTGTTTATTAATTAGCACAGAAAATCAACACAAAATGTACAGTTCTGTAAACATGCTCCCTCCTAAAAATTTCAAAACCAACCCTCCTAATAAACGTCACACCTATAAATAATAACTGCAATAATGGAGAGATAACACTGCCTGAAGAAGAACTCAAGCAAATATTGTTTCATGTACCTATTCTTTTTTTTTTTAATTTTTTTTTCAACGTTTATTTATTTTTGGGACAGAGAGAGACAGAGCATGAACGGGGGAGGGGCAGAGAGAGAGGGAGACACAGAATCGGAAACAGGCTCCAGGCTCTGAGCCATCAGCCCAGAGCCTGATGCAGGGCTCGAACTCACGGACCGCGAGATCGTGACCTGGCTGAAGTCGGACGCTCAACCGACTGCGCCACCCAGGCGCCCCTCATGTACCTATTCTTAACACAACTTCTAACTAACGGACACAAAGTATATTTCTCAAAGTACACCTGAGCCTTACCAAGAGGTTCCTGACTAATCAATCTCCCTATGGTCTTAGGAACCCATCCCACCACATTCTCTTGGGGAAGAGACATTCTAGGCTCACACCAGTTATCCAAGAACTGAAACATAGGCTCCAAGAGGGAAGTGATCTTTGATAATCGTACATGCGGCGGCATACCTGTTCCAGGTGCTGCCACATAATAGGCTCTCAGTAAGTACCTGCTGGAGAAAAATGATGGGGCGGCCCCTGTGATTTGAAAATCCTGGAATCCTGAAGTCTGCTCTTTTTTTTTTTTTTTTACCAGATTTTAACAGAGCACAGTCTACTTTCTGGTTGACTAATCTAAAAGAAACTTTCCTGACAATACATGAGCTGAAGAGAAGGAAAGGAGCATTCAGTAGGTATCACAAGAGGGGCACTGCATGAAAACTCATTCCAAGGTGGATGGGCTAACCATAACTATCCCCCCCCCCCCCCCAACCAGGGGACAGAAAATTTTTCACTGTCAGGTAAAATGTTATTAAAAAGATCTTGATTCCATACTGGTTACCTGTAAATACATATATTCTAGATATAAAATATACATTTCATTTAATCATGCTATGAAACAAGTTTTGGTTACAAAAAAAAAGACTTTTTTATCTAAGACATGTATGTTTTCAAATCTGTTCTCTCTCCTCTCCCAATGTAAAAAAATTAGACATTTTTGTGCTCCAGAATGAGATCAGTTTAGCGGTTACTTCCACTGAAATACATTCTTATGGACCCAGAGGTTGGTAGGTTTTGATATATTCTGTTATCTTCTCTTCATTCACCACCACATAAATAATATTAATTACAACTAGATCGCTTCAGGAGACAGTAGGAGAGATGACAATAAAACACTCAGGGGTCAAACAACTGATAACTAAGTGCCCTCACTACATTGCTATCTCTGATAATGAAAACAAATTAAATGCACCATTTCTAAAGGGTGATACGGATGGAAATTCACACGTTACAACAGTAGTAATATCCTTTTTAAATATTACATATCTTCCTAACTGCTTACTCCACGAGTACTTGCAAACACGAGGATAACGTGCCCTTTTAATTCAGGTGTACAGTAAGTAGCTTGCTCACCCACTGATCCCCACTTAAAGGCAGCTTTTTATTTCAATCACTTGGTCGAAAGAATCAACACGTCCTCCCTGTATTGCACAGTGACACAGACAAATCCTAGCAGACGACAAAAACACCTACTGCAGTTACAAGGCTTCTTTCTTCCCCTTCTATTAAAGCCCTTCCATCACAGATATTCTGTAAGGGGAATTTTGTTAAGGAATATCAGTTTTCATTCGGTCTGTAAATCAACTGAGCAATACAATCCCAAACACCCTCAAAAACTAGTTTCCTATTGAGTCAATGAACTTAAACATCTTCATATTTTTTTTATACTTCAGAATTTTTTTCTTTGTATAAATCAATTAATTCATTTCTTTATTTCAGGGAAACTCACTCTATCTCAGAAGGTTTCTATTTTTGTAGCAATTCTAACAATTATCTTCAGAAACAGGTCTTTTCAAACACCAGTTATAGATGATTTTGGTTTCCTACTCCAGATTTTTTAAAGTTTAGGTTCTATGGGCAAGGTTTGTTTTTTTTTATTTAATTTTAATTTTTTTTTCAATATATGAAATTTATTGTCAAATTGGTTTCCATACAACACCCAGTGCTCATCCCAAAAGGTGCCCTCCTCAATACCCATCACCCACCCTCCCCTCCCTCCCTCCCACCATCAACCCTCAGTTTATGGACAAGGTTTTCATATACAGCCAGTTATGATACATGTTATATACATGCTGCCACTTAACAACTGCTCTGAAAATGTTTACAAAGAGTAGTCGAATCTCATAGTTTCATTGGAACACTAACTACTGAAGACACAATTAACTTACAACTCAAACAATGTCACCAATAGTGTGAATCCACTTTCGGAAACTTCTCACAATATACTGACTTGCAATTAAAATAAAAAGCCCTTTGTGGACATCGATATATGATGTATGCTTCCTAAAAACTAGAAAACCCTTATATCCAACAAGAATAGTTAAGTAAATGATGGCATATCCTTCAATAGAGTGCTAATGCAAGATTTAAAGTGGTTTAGTACATGTAACACCAAAGAGAGCACAAGATTTAAAGTGGTTTAAAAGCTCATGGAGACATAAGGATAAAAATGGTTTGGAGATTACGGTAAGTCAAATGTGCACGAGTCTAAAGGTGGGGTGACTGGCTGGCTCAGTCGGTAGAGCATGCAATTTTTGATCTCGGGGTCATGAGTTCAAGTCCCACGTTGGGCACAGAGCTTACATTAAAAAACAGACGAGGGACACAATGAGGGGAAAAAAGTGAAGGGGATAAGCAAAGTTATACTTACTGTGTTTCAGGGATGGAATTATGAATATTCCTTGCATTCCCTTTTTAAAACATGTGACCTTATTTCTCCATTCTCATAAAGGAGCAAAATAAGTAAGTCTTAAGAACTTCTGAGGTAATTAAACGCGATTAGGAAACAGAACGCAAAAGATACTGGACTAAATGGGGAAGGGGGAGACGTTAGTCGCCAAAGCCATGAGACGATACCACCCCTGAGATAATCTTCCCCATTGCCGGCACCGGGCATCCTCCCTTAGAATCCCCCCTACCTCCTAACATATTCTGAGCCCATCACTGCACACAGCAGAGTTCAGGAAAATGGTACCAAACTGTACACAGAGAAGAGGCTTTGTCATACTAAAGAAATTATGCTATTCCGATAACTGAATTCCTTGAGGTGAAATCTAAGAGGAATCCTATGTTTTTGCCACGTTCCATCTCTGAATCCGAATTCTAACGAGTTTCCTATTTCCCTAACACAGCAGGACTATGTTTATGGAGAAAGTTAGTCTGACCTGAAAACATAACTTGGGAGTCCATATTCATTTCATCCCTTAAACCAGGAGAAATCATAAAGTAAACAGACAAATGGTGAAAACAAACTAAACTTCTCAAACATTCAGGTTCTGTTTAACACGAGAATGTTTGCTCACAGATTATTAAATTTGCTAGTGGGGCAAGGACTCGACAGCAGAAAACAAGTTCATTACACTGAGAACACACTATAACAAGTTGTCGATAACGGGGCGCCTGGCTGGCTCAGCTGGCGGAGCGTGCGGCTCTTAATCTCGGGGTTTTAAGCTCGAGCCCCACATTGGTATGGAGATTACTTAAAAAAATAAAATCTTAAAAGAAAACAAAACTTGTCAGTAGTATAGAAAATAAATAAAAATCCAATAAACCTCATTCCAGGTGCCAATTATTCATGTGATTTTTTTATGCGCATACTGAATTTTTATATTTCTTTAAAAAATCAACAAAGCCTACTTTAAAAGAAGATTGCTGAGCAGGTTGAGTACAGCCCTTGGAGGGTGGTGAGGAGGACGAAGTACCACCATGTGGTCACAAATACCGACTGAAGGCCAGCTACCTTTGGGCCTTTTGTGAACAGTGATGGCCACAAAGAATGAGAGAGGGAACAGACAGGAAGTGTCCTGACTTCACAATGCTAAGTGCCCCACAGGGAAGAAGGCATGCCAATGACCAAAATACAGTAGGAAGATTCTTTCCTTCAGCCGGTCACCAAGCACTTATTGAGTGCCTACTGTATGTCAGGCATCATGGGAAAGGCTGGAGTAACATGGTTAGAGTTTTAAAAAAGACTGAAAAGCTGTCCTGTAAAGTTAATGATTTAAGTAGAAAGGTGGCCTTAATCAAAAAATTCTCAGAGTCAAGGTAAAATCACACCTCTGTGGAATGCTGCGATGAGAGAGCAGATGACAGGTAACCACACAGTGAGCTGCGACCCAGGAACTGAGGCACAGGAGTGCGGAAGGCCGCGCAGGGGTCAGAGGAGGCTGAATGGAACGAATCATGTTGCAGTCATGATGTGAGAGGGAGCAGAAGTGGGGCGTTCCAGAAAAAGGCATCCGTGTACTGGAGGGATGACACATGGGTCCGTGGGATGGGAAAAGTACAATGATACGTACACCATGGCAAATCGCAGCACGGGACAGGCAGGCAAAGGCCAGGGGTTAGTAATGGACCTAAATCCCATACTATGGCTTCGTAATGTTTGGTGTTTTCAACAAGAAAATCTGGAACATTCTTTTGTGCTGAGGTGAAAAAGTTACACAGACATGACAAAATTTCAGCGGCAACAGGGGAAGTGTGTTGACAGGTAGCCGGAAGCATAACAGAGCTTGTCAATAACACAGAAAGAGCAAATCAAATGTGGACCTACCACGTGTTTCAACAACCTAGGATTTTCTGTCCTCCCCGTCAGGTACAAGCTTACCCCGATGATACTCAGTCCTTTAAGGTAGTCCTGCCGAGGCTGGGCTTGAGGAACACATCCAGCTAGCACAATTTTCTTGTTCTCCTCTTGAGCTTTTCTAGAAAGATGAAGAGAAAAACAGTGTCGTTCTTTTGCTCACAAGTATATCCTTGGAAACTGATGTAAGTGCATATAAGTTCTCCAAATCATAAGAAGCCATTCTACCAAGAAGCTGGATTTTCTTACAACCGCTGCAAGAAAACACTGTAAGACTTCTGAACTGTGCATCCATTGATCACACCATTAAAGGACACAACAGCACTCCAACCTGATAATGTCTTTCGTTACCGTCCCAATACAAAACCAAAAAATGTACTTCCACAGAATTCTCAAGAATATAAAGCACTCTTACAAACCACACTTTCTAGGGGCCCCTGGGCAGCGTGGTCAGTTGAGTTTCTCTGACTCTTAATCTCGGTTCAGGTCATGATCTCACGGTCCGGGAGTCTGAACCTCACATTGGGCTCTGGGCTGCTTAGGATTCTGTCTCTCCTCTCTGCCCCTCCCCCGTTTGTTCTCCCTCCCTCCCTCTCTCTAAAAATTAACAAACTTAAAAAAACACACTTTCTAGACAGACAAGTTAGCCATTCAAATAAGTTATTTTAATTACTAATGAAAATGTACCTAAAACTCATTCTGTAACTTCTCAGTCTTTTGATCAGTATAAAAATAAAATATACTTTTAAAAAAATCAAACAAAAGTTAAAGAAATAGAAGGTATAATACCCTTTCTATCCTGGGAATTCATGTATCTCCCAGTTTTGTTCCCTGGAGACTTACGCATAAGCTTAAGTGCTTATGCTAACTTATGCTAACAACATATGTACATATACATGTGGATGGACAGATAGACATCTTTGAGTATTTGAGAAAGTGTTCCACGATTATGGAAACATAAATGTGAAATCTATGCTAATTATTTCCCCAGAATAAATTCCAGAGAGTAGAAATGCCAATTCAAAGGCATACATTTCCAGTTATGAAGCATTTCTTTACTTAGAAGAAGGTTGGGATATATTTTATGCATCTGTGTTACTCATTTATCTCACATGCGTGTATACAGCAAACACTGACTATGTGCTAGAAAACAGTGGAAAACAGTGGTGAACCCAGCAGAGCGGATATCTTTTCCTAGAAACTATGCATGTCCTTTGCCCAATTAAAATCACATTTTCAAGTCTTTAATTCTTTTTCAAGTGTGTGGGTTTTGGAATATAGTGATGCTTTGTTCCTTTTTTTTTTTTTTTTTTCCTTTTTGCCACATGCTTGGGTACTACGCTTTATACACCAAACTGTCTTCCTGGCCGCCCCCTGGCAATCTCTGTTTCTAAAACCATTTGAGGAAGTTAAGGGTATCAGCAGCCCAGTTTCGGGAACATACCACTGTGAAGTGAAAAGTCTCTACACCTGGCACATTATTTTGTTTTTCTCAACTTTTTCCAGAGAACAAACTCAGAACAGGAGGCCCCCCCAAAAACCCTGGGATTAACAGAACCAGCTATCTGGAATTGACAGCCGCATCAAAACCTTCCGGGAGGAATGCAGGGAATGACTGAATGAACGGATAAGCAGAGTGTAAAAGACTATTCTAACATCATCTGTAAGGGTTTCACTTCAATAACTTATTAGAGTGCTTTGGTATAATTTTTCCTCTTGGAATCGTGGGGGTGGGGCTGGGGGGAACGTGTTAATGGAATCAAAAAAATCTGAGTTTGGTAGATTGCTTACCACATCCAAGAGAATTCCTGCCTGGCTCTGCCTGCTGCTTCTACTTGTGTTTATCAGCACCATACACATCACCGCACACAAACATTTTTCTTGCGGTAAATGTGAAATACCTTATCAGACGAAAAAAATCTTTCCATTTACATTAACAATCTACATGAGGAAGTGACATCTGGTTTCCTCAAGAATTCCCTCTAACACCCAGAATCACTGCAAACATCCAAGGGAGTCTGGGAGGTCACCAATAATTACATTCAAATTAGAAGGCCTGCCTCCTATAATGTGACTCAATTACTTAATTATTAAGCACGCCTAAGACATGACGTTGAGAGTTTAAGGGAACACATGCACTTTGCACTCAACAAGCTTCTGGTTTATAACGGATGAGACGTAAAAGGACATCAACAACACAGCATCAAATAAAATGCCACTAGTGAAGAAAGAGGCACAGGCTATACATATATGTATCAGGGAGGGAAAAGGAATATGCAGACAGAAACACACAGTAAACACTTCCAAACAAACTTGAGGGGGTTTTTAGGGCAGACGGTAGGAGGAGAAGGTGGAAAATGGAGCCAGAGAGCCCAAGGCGGCTGTTCCCGCATGGACGAAGACAAGACCGTCAGAGGAAAGTGTTACACTACAGAATTCCTGTATGAGGGAGACTGGCAAAGCTTATATTATGGAAGGAACCTTAAGGGAGAGGCTGGGGAGTTTCTATTGAAGTTAGTGGGAATGGGGAAGTGTTCTGGTGGCAGAGCGGACAAAGAGTGGCACCAAATCTTAGGAACATCATGCTGATGGCAAGACATAAAATGAAACATAAGGGGAGAAGGAGCCAAGAGGTGGGGAAATTTATTTAATACTCTAGGCTAAAGGATGTGAGGACCTGAATGCAGGTGAAAGATCTGAAAAAAGAAAGATTAAAGGAAAGGAGATGGGTTTTCCTCTTAAATATATTTGGGGAAAACCCAAGGAGGAATCCAAAGTGATGCCAAGGTTTTGAGTCTAAGAGGGATCAGCATACATCTTATATAAAGAGCTAGAGAGTAAATACCCTAGCCTTTGCTACTCACAGGTCTCTGTTGGAAGAGTCTCAACTCTGCCACCTTAATGTAAAAGCAATCATATATAACATTACGTGTGTGTGTGTGTGTGTGTGTGTGTGTGTGTGTGTGTGTGTCTGTTCCAATAAAGCTTCATTTACAAAAATAGGAAGCAGGTCAGATTTGGCCCAAAGAAGCAGCTGGCTGAGGACTGGAACAGAAAGCAACAAGTTCACACAGGACACACTTAATCTGAGGTTCCACGAATGCCTATCAGGTTTCCAGACATTCAAATCAGCCAGCTGGGAATGAAGCTAATGTGACGGTTGGTAACCCTGGATAGAATAGTCCCGAAAGGTGTGGAGACAATCTGGTTGAGTACAAAACTTTAAGGCTCTTTAGAGCTATAGAAACATTTCCACAGGATAAAAATACTAGTGTGGAAAACAAAAAGGAGGTAACATCACCACCAACAGCTATACTTTAACAACAATAATCATCAGGATCAGCACTTACACGGCATTCCCACGGCACTTCATCGGGTTAACCATTATGCAGTTAGCTCCGTAACATTTGAAAACCGTACAGCCAATATGTACAACAATCTAGGGAAAATGTTCCAGTGACATTATAAACACTAAACCAGGTCATAAAACAGTCCAAGGCTGATTTTCAGGGAGTAAGCACAACACCAGAAAATTAAGAGGAAAAGTTCAAAACAGAGATGCTTGAACAAGTGATTTATTTAGAATATTATTTCATGCTTTTATTGAATTTGGACTTAAAATGCTAGGGTAGACCAGAATTAGAATCAAAGCAAAAATCACAGCCCCATTATGGAATGTTAATGCCTCATTTTATATGTGACCAAATAAAGCAGCAAAGGCTTGAATACAATTTCTCTGAGTCCTCTTGTTCTAAACATTCCCTTCTTACATCCTGTTCTTTTTGTTTAGTGAGCTTTGTTCCGGTTAATAAAAGCCAATAAAACAATTTCTTTAGAAAGTACTCAGCACAGACACATTTTTAAAACCTTTTATCCTTCAAAATATGAACGTTGGTAACAATAATACCTTAAGAAAGTTTAAGGTAGCATGAATTTCCATGTTTTCATTTTAGATAGCCTTGAAATGTTAATTAAAATAAAAATTACATGTAAAACTAATTCACTATAATCATCCTTATTTTCCTGAAACACACTTCTAAAATTAGAGACATATCCTTGACTACAGCACTAGAGTGATGCAGAAAACATAAAGAAACCTTTCCCTCTTTTCTGTCAACTACTAAATACAAGAGATAATTTGTTCAGAACCTTAAAATTCACAGAAATCGTAAAAAATGAAGATCACATAATATCATTTGCTTTATTTCGCAAATGAGAAAACTGAGAGTCAAGAAGATGCAGTAACTGAAGCCCAATGTTCACACGTTGAGTTGGTGCTCAGATGGGCACCGAAGATCCCCTGTTCCTTGCACACCAGATCTCAGAATAGAAATCCAACTTGGGTTTCGATCGTGTAATAAAAATTAGAGCAAACTTTTCTTGATTAAAACCACACAGAAATTTATGGGGATTATAATGTACCGAAGGTCCTCAAAGTAGAAACAGTATTCGACAGTTCCTGTTTTTCTGTTTTTTGTGAACGATCTCATAGCAGAGTAATACACTCAAGAAATAAAATCAAGAAAAACACAGTTCTTCACAAGAAGCAGGCAGGGAGGAAATGCTGCTTCTCTCTCCGTGTTCTTTTTTCCTATTACGCCCATCTCCCCTTCGATGTGATGCTTAATCGATACAATACTCCTAATAATGACTCGGTCTTCAACCAAAGTTCTCTTTCATGAAAAAGTATTTCTTAGATATATATCTGATCTTTTACATTTCTTTTTTTTTTTCACTTTTTTTAAATGTTTGTTTATTTTTGACAGAAGAGAGAGGGAGAGATGGAAACACAGAATCTGCAGCACAGAGCCCAACATGGGGCTTGAACCCATGAGATCATGACCTGAGCCAAATCGGATGCTTAACCGACTGAGCTACCCAGGTGCCCCATAATCTTTCACCTTTCTAAATGCACATGGATATACTCATAAAAACTTCCACACAACAGCACTAAAAAGAGAGTCAAATCAATCTGTTTCTGTACAAAGCAAGCACAGTCTTCAGTCTCTGCATGTTGAGTATTCTCTGCAAATATTTAAGGGAACACCTATTTGAAGTATTTATAGTTAGACATGTAGCCATGTGAAACATAAAAATATCTCAGCAAATAAGGATCTGTATGCATGATATACTTCAACAACCATGATGCCTCTTGTAAATTTTGGAACAAGCAGTCGAGGAAGGAGGAGAGGGGTGCTTTGTTCTGGCACACGCTTTACAAAGATCACTCTGAGTGCTGTGCTGAGAGTAAACCATGAGGGGACAGAGGTGGAAGGAGACCGGGCAGACATGCTCTAGGAGGTAGCAGCGGAGGTTGTGAAAAGTGGGTGGAACCTGGGCACTCTTCCGGGTACAGGTAGCGGATTTTGCTGACGGACTGAATGCAAGAGAACAAGATGTATTAGGAATTATTCTACAATTTTTGGAAAAACAACTGGGGGAATGGACTTGCTGTTGACTGACTTACCGTTATCCTGCCCAAGAGTCCTGATGCTGAATTTCTGAATCAGAGAAAAAACCTGTGGCTTTTAGTGCTTTGGATACAACTTTTAAGCCACTAGCTTTAGAAACCAGATAGTAGGGGTGCTTAATTGTCTTACAGAATTGGGGCTTCAGTTTTCGAGCAATGGAAATGTATGCTATGTCAAGCTGGCTTTCCAGGTGACGTAACTAGGTTTAGTTAAAATAACATTGAGTCTCGCGATCATGAGACGAAACCCCAGTTACTCTGGACTTGAATGTCTGCAGGTATCTATCCCCAGTTACATATTTGAATACACATTTGGATGGTGATTTTCAAGATTGATAAACCCCATCAAGTCTGCCTTTTTAATCACTGAACACTTGTCTTTGCCCGTTAATTAGCTCCCACTTATTCACCCAAATTTGCCTTCTTTCACCTCCTGAAGCCTTATCCCATACACTGGCCTACATCCCAAACCATGTATGGTCAAAAAAATAGGTAACCATTCCAAAGGAAATGTTTCTAAAATATTTGTATGGCACGCCTGCATTTCCTATTGGTGCAAAATATGGTGACTCCAACTGTACCCGCAGTTGACTGCCTTCAGCACTGCAGGCAGAGAATTTCACATCTGTAAGAGACACCCCAAACTTTCTAGCCCTGTGATTTCATTTTATAAAAGAGAAAACAGAGGCTCAGAAAGATGAAATAGCTTGCCCAAGGTAAAGACAGAACTGACAGTCATCCATCACTGCCCTTTGCGTCAACATAATGATGTCGGTAGCCAAAGGTTACCAAGATCTTAAGGCCGTGCGGCCCAGTGATAAATAATCTCGGGAAGCCACACAGATGGATTCTTCTCTTCCTTTTGTGTTGGCTCTTAACTCTCAACATGTCATTTCTAGCTTGTCTACTCAATTCACCCACCGCCACTTCTAACTGTTACACAATGGATCTATGAAACCTCTGGAATAAATGATGACCATCAACAGCCTCACTTGATATATATATGATGTTCACAAATTCGTTAATGAAATGTGTGTGCAGTCTATGCTTAGAGGCTCGTCAGATATCAAGTGGCCACCAAAACTTTTAATCGAAGAACTCATCAGCATAAAAAAGAGGGCGATAACCCAGATACATAAATACATACAGTTGTATATAAATCATACACATGTAGTACTATACTAACATGTTGTGTATGTTATTAAAAAATACCTTAATACTAGGATTTTTGATGAATTACTTCAAAAGAATATTAGTGTTCTGAGTTCAAACAGGAAGACATTAATGCAGGCTCAAATAAAGGTTAAGTAAGCCTCCTAAAATCTGGTACAATGCTACAAGTCACCCAGAACTTTGTTTAGTCATTGAAGAGGGCCAGAATATGCCACCGCAAAATGCAGCACTTTGACAAGAAGATTATTTTGAGCAAAAAGCAATTAAGAAACAGCAGGCTCAGGGGGCACCGGGATGGTGCAGTCAGTTAAGCATATGTCTCTTGATTTGGGCTCAGGTCATGATCTCAGGGTTCAAGTCCCACATCGGGCTCTGTGCTGATGGTGCAGAGCCTCCTTGGGATTCTGTCTCTCCTCCTCTCTGCCCCTCCCCCACTGATGCACACTCTCACTCTCTCTCTCTCTCTCTAAAAATATACAAACTTAAAAAAGAAAAAAGGAAAAAGAAATAGCAGGCTCAGGAAAAGAGCCCAACCCCCCAACAATTGGGTTAAATGAAGAACATAAATCTCCATGTGTGAAGGCATCACTCTCTCCAGTATCAGGAAGAGAACTACTCCAGAGACAACTCAAACCATCTCATATCTGCATAACCAACCCTACTAAACAACCCTCATTTCCCACGTATTTCTAATCACCTTACCATAAACTCCCTCTCTCCAAGGAACCCCAAACCCCTTCTCCTTCATCTCAGCTCCTCTCTACTCTTACCCCTTTGTTAAGATGGCATACAATCTCCAAATTGCAACCTCCTCCTTAGGTCACGTGTCCTCATGAACTACCCCTGCATACCTAAATTTGGTTTTTCCCCCCTGTTAATCCATCTTTTATCAGATTGATTCCCAAGCCCCAGTGGATGAACCTAAGAAAGTACACACAAAGGTTGTTTTTTTTTCCTCCCCTACATTACGAAGTTTAAGGTTCAATGATATTTGTACCTTGTAACTTCAAGATCCAAGAAAAAGTAAGAGGAGTGAAGCTCAGAAAATCTGACCACTATATACATGATACTTCACCACCTTTAAAACTGCATTTAAGACTTACACAGCAGTTACCATTCAAATCAATCATTTCCTTCTTGTTAAGCTTTTAAATTAAAGTAAGTAAGACACTCCTTCCTTAAAAGGACCAACACAAAAAGTAACCTAAAGTTATGACAGATGTATTCCTATTATGGAGAATTCATTTCATAAAATGAAAAAGCAAACCTGTTGTTAGTTCACCTCCCCCAAGATCAATATCCTGACACTCTTCATAGCAAACACTTTAGATGGTAATACCCTTGGACAGAGGAAAAAAACAAAAGAAGAAAATGGAAAAAGAAAGAAAGCAATCTCAAGAGTCTATCAGTGTATCAGAAGACCTTTAAAAACTGACAGTGAAAAGAGATCAGCTGTTACATTTATTCAATTCACTGTCCAATTTGCACATCTCATTGTACTTTAATTATCACATTTACCAAGAAAAACAAAAATTAAATTACAACAGAAATCTAGGTTTTATTTTGAGGAACGAATAGGGAAGTATACAGTTCTGATTCCAACTAAAAATTGAACTAAAGGAATCAAAGTTCAGAAGGAAAATGCACACACATGGGCTTATTTCTAGTCCATCCTGAATACAAGTTGAGCTGGGGCACCATTAGATCCCAACCTGGTTTCTGGGGGAGATCCACTGGATTTTGGAACTGGCTACACAGTCTGAATGAAAAAATACCAGAAACTTATAAAAAGTTCCTAAACAAGATTTCCAAGCCTTTCGTGCCTTTTTCAAAGTCACTTATCCAAAGAGGCATTAGTTAATGTAAAAAGCTGATCCTCTGGAGGGGGTAACAGAAAAGCACTTTGTTATTTAAAATAAAACAATAAGGGGCGCCTGGGTGGCTCAGTCGGTTAAGTGCCCCACCTCGGGTCAGGTCATGATCTCACAGCTCACGATTTCCAACCCCGCATGGGGTCCCGTGCTGACAGCTCAGAGCCTGGAGCCTGCTTCAGATTCTGTGTCTCCCTCTCTCTCTGTCCCTAACCCACTAGCATTCTGTCTCTGTCTCTCTCAAAAATAAATAAACGTTAAAATTTTTTTTTTTCTTAATTTAAAATACAATAAAAAGTGGCTAACCAAGAGACACTCATGCCCAGGTAAAAGTAAGAGTTGTCTCCTTGACTAATCCATACAGTAATGGAATATGGAATCCCCATCTACAGAACAGAGGCAAGAGAAGAGAAACTTTCTTCAAACCTGCCTTAACTGGGCTTCAGCAAGCTTTAACTCCTGCATAATCAAGAGGTTTCACCGGAGGGACAAGAGGTAGAGAATATTATCAGGGCACCATAAACAACTCATTTTTAACATATTCTAAGTGAACTAGCTAATTCAGAAAAATCACTGTCCTAAATTATGTACTTGTTCCTACAACAAATGATTTGTAACATCCACACTGACTTCTAGAACTGTAATTCCTGCAACAGACATGTCTCCCCCTACGAAACTATGAGCTCCTCGAGGGCAATGCCTAGATGTGATTCACTTTACACACCTTAGAATACATTTTCAAAAAACTTCTTGGCGGGGAGGCGCCTGGCTGGCTCAGTCGCTCTGGGCAGCTCAGAGCCTGCTTGGGATTCTCTCTCTGCCCCTCCCCTCTGCCCCCTCTCTCCCTCCCTCAAAACTAAATAAATAAACTTAAAAACAAAACCCCTTCTTGCAATTCAGTAAATTCTGAAAGAACATCTAAGACCAGGAAATAATACTAGGATGAGTCATTAACTAAAGTTGTGATTAACAGCCATGTTTATGTCTCTTAAAATTTAATAAAACTACCATTAAACAGGAATCTTTTTCAACGTCAGAAACAGATGATCCAATCAGATGAACTACATGTGATCAGTGCCAACACCACTTATTTCCACGTGAATTTTATAGTAAATCCTAACATGATTTTCACTCTCACAGATCAAATAAACAATTCATAAGAATTACTATCATACTCTTAAGAATTATTTTCTTACTGATTATAAGCAGCACAACTTTCCCCTCAACTCTCTACTTTGTCCCTTCCCTCACTCCTTCGTAAAAAATACAATTCTATTTACATCTTCACAAAAGTAATACAGCTATTGCTTATGATTAATCTGACCTCAGATAAGAAAAGTATTTATAATAAATGCAACTACTTTATAACTTCACGAGGGAAAAAAAATTCTTTGACAAGAGCACCTAACATAGTTGGGCCCAGACGAATCCTGGAGCGACAGGGCTCACTTCTAGTTCCAGCAAGCAAAACCTCAGCGAAACAGACACGGCCCCCCCATTCTATGTGAAAACACGCGAATACCAACAACTGGTGGGCAGGCGTGGGCGGTGGGGGGTGGGAGAAAGTGCCACCAAGCTTCCACTTCTGCAGTGCCAGCCAAAGGACAAATGTGACCACACTCACGCTGCCATCATGCTAATATCACTCACACCAACATCAACTGAAGCGATCGAGTGAAATGACCCAGCAGACGGCACTCGCCATTTAGCAATTTGACGTGAACACATGAAACCATACTGTAATACACTAGAAAATAGGTTTTCTTCATTCCCACCACCATCTACTGTGAAGACACGAAAGTTCAGCAGTCACACAAAAAGGGACCACGTACTCCCTCCGAGAGGCACGTAAGAGAAGAGAATGTGCTCATGGTGCCTCGGAGGCTGTGTTCAGTGTCACCAGGAGGACCGAAAAGCTGTGTGCGCACAGGAAGATGCTACACAGGACTGCCACAATTAAGATGTTTTATATAATGAATGAATAGTTACTGAACGATCTCAATGTAGCAAGTGTGAAATATTCCGGATGCAAAATTATACATGCTAAGGAAGAAGAGAGAAGATTTGGTTTGCTTTAACTACATAATCCCATCAATTATCCATTTCGCTTTACCTTACAAACAAAACAGGTCCTTCTCAGGGGGCTTTTTTTTTTTTTTTAATTTTTTTTCAACGTTTTTTATTTATTTTTGGGACAGAGAGAGACAGAGCATGAACGGGGGAGGGCCAGAGAGAGAGGGAGACACAGAATCGGAAACAGGCTCCATGCTCCGAGCCATCAGCCCAGAGCCTGATGCGGGGCTCGAACTCACGGACCGCGAGATCGTGACCTGGCTGAAGTCGGAGGCTTAACCGACTGAGCCACCCAGGCGCCCCAGGGGGTTTTTTTAATTACAAAGGTTAGAGGCAATGTTTGTGGCTAATTTTGAAGTTCCATTTCCCTCCAGAAATTTTTCTCTGAATTCTACTGAAATCAGTCAATTTCTCCTTTAAGTAACTCCACAGTTTACCAATGCACAGAAGTGTATATATATATATATATATATATATATATATGCTCCAAAAATACATACAAGGTTTTTTAAAATGGGCAAGATTGAACTTTATCATCTAAACAGAAAACCTGGGTGATAAAGCCATCTAAGAAGTGATTATTACAAAAGTCAAGGCAGCGCTTGGTCACTTGTGGACGCAGGGAGAAAGCTGCAGCCGTGGCAGGAAGCATCGAAGGGTTTCCAGTGTGGCTAAGCAACCGGGTGGTAGCTACAGGGATGTCTGACTTAAAATAATTCACTAACCTGTACACTTCTCTGTGGTTTCTAAACTTCTTACCGTATTTTATAATGAAGGAGTTAAACAGAAGACAAATATCTAATACAAAAAAAAAAAAAAAAAAATACTGTAGCGCTAAATAACCAGAAATTTCCCAGTCCACAAAAAGGGGAAGAAAAGTACAACTGTGGTAGCTGTCTCTAAAGTCTTGTGAACCTTCCTATATATCTCAGAAGCCACATGAAAGTGGTTTTAACCCATGGTGTATAAACAGGATGTCACAGTTAGCTGAAGACTACAGTTGGTCTGCAGACACATCCTCCGGCCATCCCTGTCACAGGTCACTAGAACGACAGGGAAAAGACCCAGTCATTCAGAATTGCTCGTGAGGGTTCAAAGACAGGCCCCCAAGAGGACTTGTGCATCTGCTGTACGTGGCGGCGGCCGGCCACCGCGTGGGCCAGAGCGTCGAAAGCGCGGAGGGCGCCCAGGACCCAGGTCTGTCTGCTGGGCCGCCCTGCACACGCACGCTTGCACCCCTTCTTCCTGAGAACACAAGCGGGGCTTTGAGAGGCAGGCCGCTTCAAGGAGCAAAACCCCAAACTGACGCTCCAGAGACCTCGACTCGCGGCCCGGCTTGTGCCATAACTGACAGGAAGACAAATCTTCCTCTCTGAGCCTTAATTTTCTCACACAGACAGGAAAATGGTAAAACAACACGAACCCTGAGGCCGATTCTGGCACTAAGAGTCTGTGACTATGGCAGGAACTATCTGTCCCCAAAAGTAGTACTTCCTACCAAAATTCCACAAGGGTAATACCAAATACATCAGTAGAAAAGTTTTCTTTTCCAAATATTTACATTTTTATTAGAAAAAAGTAAAATTTCTTTGAAAACTCCCCCCCAAAAAGCTGCAATCTATGTGCAATTTTTTTTACACCCAGCTGATAGGAGAAGAAACTTCAGTAGATTTGAAAATTAGCAAATACAAATGTTAAGGGAAAAAATCATTTTCCGATTTTAAATTCTAGTTGTTTCATACATCCACTTGTAAAATGGTGATAAAAGGGAAAGTTTGTGGGTTTTGCATGTTAGAATAATAAACTATTAAAAAACAAGCAATACATTCTTTCACCTCCAGTTTATAGGGTTCAAATTTCAACCCCCACACATCAAGATCCTGAATACCCAAGTCACTATCCTAAGTCTCTAATGGCGGCGGGGGAGAGACAAAAGTCTCAATAAGACAAAAGATGGGAGCCTAAGGGGTGGTCCTGTGCAGCTCACTGTCCATGTTTCTAGAAATTATTCTGCTTTAGATTTTTCCAGAGCAACTTCCACAGGCATCATGTGCTGCCTCATGCAACCCTCAAGAAGAATCTAAGTGTTAAGGGAGAGAGCCTCACATTACAAACTAGGAAAATGAGGTTCAGAGAAGTGAGCTGGAAAACGGAATACAAGAATAAGAGACGAATTCGGGCGCCTGGGTGGCTCAGTCAGTTAAGCGTCCGACTCTTGATTTCAGCTCAGGTCATGATCTCACGGTTCATGAGTTTGGGCCCTGCATCCAACTCCACACTGACAGTGTGGAGCCTGCTTGGGATCCTCTACTTTCTCTCTCAGCTCCTCCCACATGAGCGCGCGCTCTCTCTCTCTCTCTCTCTCTCTCTCTCAAAATAAATAAATAAACTTAAAGGAAAAGAATAAGAGACGAATTCACATTGGTTTCCACTATTTAAAGCAAAAAGAAACACTTGGTGTGCTCACAGAAATCAGAACGCCTGTGGGAGAGTTCTACCTTCTGAAGGAGAAGGATGACTACTTCACTTTTTTTTTTAATTTTTTAAATGTTTTGTTTATTTTTGAGACAGAGAGAGAGAGAGAGAGAGAGAGAGAGAGAGAGAGAGAGAGAGCATGAGCAGGGGAAGGGCAGAGAGAAAGTGAGACACAGAATCCGAAGCAGGCTCCAGGCTCTGAGCCGTCAGAGCAGAGCCAGACGCGGGGCTCGAACCCACGAACCGTGAGATCATGACCTGAGCCGAAGTCAGACACTCAACCGACTGAGCCACCCAGGCACCCCGACTACTTCACTTTAAAACCTGAAGCAAAAAAGTATCTCCACTCAGTATCACCACTTCATGAGAGTGGTAGGCCATTAGATTTTCACAAGCCGGGATACCTCACTCGGTCATGGATGAGTACACAACTGCTCTCAAGTCCTGGAAGTGATGAGACGCAACAGGACAGGTGAGTGACCTCACCTGAGACCATCCTCTCTACTGTGTCAGTGGGAAAATGAGAGAAATTTGGGTTTCAGCTCCTAATTCAGGGCTTCCTCCACAATATCATAACGCTTCCATGCTGCTTAGTAAAGACATTTACTAAGAATTCTTCTCCAAATGAAAATAATCCATTACCATAACTCCAAGTAAATCAGAAACCTTTTAGTAAGTTAAGGTAACAGATGCACGTTACCTTATATATTGACTTTTTTTTTTTTCAGTAAGCTTCACTATGTCCTACTTATCTTTTTCCAGGTATTTCCGGTCAACAAGATTTCATTTTACTTAAATAATTTAAACATATCAATTGTTATCAGTGCCAACACACTTAAGGGGGAGTCATAGTTCCAATTTCTACTTTCTACTTTACAAAAACCTACTTTCTACTTTACAAAAACAATGTGGCACATTTAATAAACTTGGGAAGACAGAACAAAAACTGTCACGTTTTTAAATTTAAATGCTGTAATTTCCCTAATGAAGTGATTATGATGATAATGTTGACTTTACCCAGCATCCTCTTGGTTATGAACCTAATTACTCTGGGAAGTCTTATCTTGGAGTTCAGGAAATCAACAGTCTTTAAAAACGTATTTATAAAGGTTAATTCACATGGGATTTTCGTAAGCAGCGCAGTTGGAACCAACATCTATTTCACTTGAGATGATTATTAGTCCAAGCCAAATGTACTTCCGTCTCCCTGCCCGTGTTCAGGGAGAGCAGTCCAAAGTCAGTTCGGACCAATGATGCACGAAGAAGTCTTGCTCAGGTCTTCAATGAAGAAAAGCCAGCCTTCTTCCAACTAGATACAAACAAGGAAAATAAAGACTCCCCTGCCACTCCTGTCCTCATAATCACAGAAAGCACAAGCTTTAAGGGTGAAGCAAAGGTAGCAAAAGGGAGAGTAAAAAGAACCAAGGAAACTGGGTCTCTTATGACAACACCAAGTTAAAGCAACCCACTCTGAAGCCTTCTTCAGACTTGTGAGAATAAGCCACTTCTTTATTGCTTATGTGAGTTTCAGCTGAGATTTCTATTACTTCCAACAAAAAGGATCTTAACTAATAAAAGTAGTCAAATCAAGTCTAGGGACTACAAGTGCTAGAAAGGAAAGAGACTATACACCTGCATTATTACATGAAGAATCACTCCAAAGTAACTTCTCCCTCATTAAATGGTTCAAGTGCCAGCCAAAGTTCAAGACAGTTTCTATAAAGCAAAGGAACTCCATGACTCTTCCTAAATAATATTTGATTTGGTAAACTATCGGAAAGCTATGGCATTTCTATTCTTAATTTTTTTTTATTTTAAGAACAGTCTCCCCTCCCCCTCCCCAACAACATGGGGCTTGGCCCCAGGATCACGAGTCACATGCTCTACTGACTGAGCCAGCCAGGTGTCCCTTTCTTTCACTGTTTTGTTTTTATTTTTTTAATCTATTCTTTTTATTAAAACAGTTATTGGGCACCCAGCATCCCTCCAGGCTCTGGGGATATAGCTGTAAACAAAACAGCACGCCTGCCCTTGAAGCTTCTCCTGCCACAGAGAATGAAAAGATAATTAACAAGTAAATAACCATCTTCCTCGTGAATTCAGTTCTACTGTATAAAAACCATGAGGGACCCACGCAAGTTCTGTCATGACCAGTATCTGAATACTAGGAACAATTAGGGTAGAGATAAAGAAGACTTTGTGAGCTCTTTTACTCAGGTGAAAAAGGCAAGGCTTGAGAACAAGAAGAAAAAAAACAGAAAGATCAAGAGAAAGAAATCAGACCAGAGTGGTAGACAGCAATAGGGAAAGATACAAAAGGAACAAGCCTATGAAACGCTCAGGACACACGTGCACACACAAAGGATAAAGAAATGGAGGTCTAAATAGCGTGTTTCAACTCTTTCATATTAGAAACAGGGAGACCAGGACAAATGGGATGTTTAAACCAACCAATTCACATGGTCGAGAACCCAAGATCTTCTGACAGCTCTCTTAAAAACACCTACCGTGGACCAGAAGAAAACACCAAAGTTCCCAGCCCTGCATCACAGAGTCCCTCTAAACCACAACTGACTTCCAAAACCCCCCAACACTGCAACCCACATTTCAGGGTTCAGTTAAATCCAATCCATCTCACGAGATGGGCAGATGGGCAACAAACACCTTTTTTATTACCTCATCTAAAAAAGGAGAGAAATTCCTATGTCTTATGTGTAATGCATTAGGGCTCGTGAAGAGAGAGAACATTGTTGAAAGTGTCCAAAGTGATAAACACAAGAGTAAAGCTGAGCATGAAAAAGCATCCGAAATCTCCATCTTTCCATACTATGAAAATCTCTACATACTATCAGACAACTAAATGGATTGACTGCCCTATTTTCTCAGAAGAAATTTAAGGAATTGCTAGGTAGCCAATGAATCATTTCACAACTTCAAGTAATAAGAAAAAGTAAATAAGTTACTGGGACAAGTCATAATAAGCACTTGACCAAATGGCTCCCTCTACTAGTATGCAGTTTAAATTATTTTAGATAGAACAGGCAACTACAATTTTTAAGTGCTTGCCCATCCTTTTAAGATGCTATGTATTACAGCGATTTCAGAGTTCACATCATAGGTCAACAGACAATATCACACTATAGGGAAGCCTGAGACTGAACCCGAATATCAGGAAACCAGAGAAGAGTCTTATGCAAAAGCTGTTTTAAAATGTACATTTTTAAAGATACTTGGCAGAAGTTTTAATTTTTTAAAATGTAAACATTTATTCAATTTGAAAATATTGATTTGAGTACCTTCTCTGTCTCAAGGACCATATCAGCCACAATTAATGCAATTTAAATATAAGAATTATCCTTAAATACATATGGAATATTTGGTTATTCCTGATCACAGAGGACAGTAAAAAATGACCAAGCCTTATAAACAGAGTGACCATATGTCCTTGTCTTCACCTTTTATCCTAGCATAAATATTAGTGGCTGTCACTCTCAAAAGTGTCCCAAGGTTAGTCATTGAATTACAGGGTAACTCCACCACAGTGGGTAAGCAGACAGGTGCTATATGGTAGCTAGTTACCATAATGCCAAATAGTACTGGATTTTTTTTTTTATGTTGTAGATAAGAATAGGCTACCCCTAGATAAAATGTAAAGACTCTGATGTTTTATCAACATGTTAAAAGCATTCTGTGATTGCTGAATAATAGCTTTAAAAGGGATTTGTTTTCTTAATTCAAAAACCCAGCAGTCAAATATCCCATCGTCCTGTGCTACCAGATTAATGGCTTGCAACTAACCCAGGCAGATCTCAACAGCCACGTGACCAACCGAAGACCCAAAACACTGGGGCCACCGGCCAGACTGCCCCAAGAACAAAGGCCCAGCAGGTGGCCATCCACGACTCCAAATTAAATCATGCTGCACAGAACATTATCTCCATCATTGTATAATGTTGTTTTTGTGTAATGTTACTCCTCACACCCAATTTTCAAAATTAAGACAAAATTGTTTTTAATGACAGGCAAGCCACAATAGGAAATAACAATGATCCAAATAACATTGTTCGAGACTCAGTGAAAGAGGCCCTTCCCAAGTCACAGAAGCTATCACCATACCCTCCCCATCCTCACCCCAATATTTGTACAATGAAGCAGTGCTAGAACTGGAACAGATCCCCAGGCCTAGTTAAACACCAGGTGGTATATACCAGGGTAAATTGTTGTGTGTTTTTTTTTAAAGTAACAGATGGCTCAAACTTTTCATCTTTATGACATGCAGCACAGGACTTAATGCAAGTGAAACTGTCTTCCAAGTACTTTACACAAGTAAGACAATTACTCATGTGACTCATCGCTTCACATCATAGAGAGAACAGCAGGTAAGACAGACGCTGTACTCCTGGATTATTTATTACTTGTATAACACAGATCAATAATATACACAAACACAGACAGACACATATATATTTATACTTAGTTATTTGAGGGTATTCCATTCCCTCTGTTGTAAAATGAGGGGGCTGAATTAAATGAATACTTTGGTCTGAGTAAATAAAGGTAAAATGCTACGAATCTGAAATAAAGCCAGGAGTAAGGAGAAAAGTGTGCCTAGTTTCACTAAAATTTGTCTTGTAGGACACTTTTCATAGAATTTGAAGAGTCAGAAGTAGGTTGGGTCAACCCACGGGCATCTGAAAACTACCTCAAATTCACCAGAAAGGGGCTGGGGGAAGCATAGCGTAATAAAGCAAAAGAAGTTAGACTGAGTGATTTATTTTTCCTCCCCTTCCCCTCCACCACACAGCATTCCAGCCAAGGTTCTGCCCCAACAGCTTCGCCTCCCCACACCAGGCACAGCTAGTGAGGGGGTGGGCATCCCTTGATAAAGCATCCGGATTAGGCAAAGGGATCTTCACAGGACATGCCATAGGGCTGGAAGCAGAGAGGGCCCACCTATCCCAGCCCACTGTGTCCAGCCTTCGCCATCAACCACCATCTGAGAAAATGGGGAACAAATGGGTGGTCAGGGACACGGCCCTCCCCATTATCTCATTCTTCTTGTGGCTGGTCATCATGGGCGTGGAGACCCATGGGTAAGACTCGCTGCCCTGGAAAGAGCTGATTACATGTTTGAGGATGTCAGTAAGAGCCTCAGCGCCTCACCTGTAAACCCAACTCATAAAGCAACTCCTCTATGAACACAGACTACCTTACCCACCACATGGGTAAACAGCAAACAGAAAAGTGTGTTTAATCCTAAACAGACTCAAGAGGGAGTATGCTGCCGAATCATGTACACCAAGAGAAAGAAAATCTGTAGCTTTTTACTGGAAATTAGGTCTGCTCAAAACTAGTACCAGAGTCCTGTGAAAATGCATGAAACAGATAGATATTCCTAATACATTCTGGGTTTGCCTGAAAATCAAACTACCATATACATTATTACTCTTCAGGAAAAATGAGTCCTTAATTCCAGCAAGTCTTTGCAAAAGAACTTTTTTAACCCAACCTGTTGACATGTGGGTGCCTGCCTTCCCAGTAGAAATACCTCTCCCAACACTACACATTTGTCTCGTCTTTGGCATTTCAATAATCATTACAACTGCTGAGTTTCGAAAACCTGCACTCTTTCAAATACAGTAGCTTTAAAATACTTGTGAATGATGATGTTCTTTATAAGACATATATTTTGTGAATAAGCCTAATGATCGTATTATGCCAGAAAAAAGTTTCATCTATTGATACCTACCTGCATTAAAGTTGAAAGAATCACCATAAAAATGTGCTCGGTGATATTAAAATAAATTAAAGCACCTTAAATATTGTCATTTGTAAAATGAAAAAAAAACAAGTCAATTATTTTTAAATATCTACTTTTGCTAAAGCATATTACACAAGCCCTAAGTTAATTAGTTCACACTTGAGGTCAGCTACCTAGCACGCCTCACAATTATAAATACCATGATCAGTGTTTCTACAATTTCAGGAACTTGACCATTTTGTAAAACACTTCCAGGAAAAAATTAACACTCGGAATAGAGCTGACTTTTAAATTTACAACTATTAATTATCTTCCTACTTCCACTTTCTCCTTAACCCTGGTGCAATGAAAAATTATTGCAGGCTGTGCACATTTTAATTGAATGTGAATTGTTATTCTCGTTTGAGTCAGGCTTTCTGACCCATTTATTCAAGCCTCACACTCTTTGTTACAAATTCACTGGATGGCCACCCTGTAATGGGTATTGGCACTCCATAAATTCAACAATTTACACAGGCCTCAGGGCACTGGACTGGACCGTGTAGAATTCCATTTTGAAAGAGTAAATCACAAAGAGATTCACAGAAGTGAGATTTAACTTGAGGAACAATGAGCAAATTAACTCTATTATTTCCTGACTTCTGGTCTAGGGACATCTTCCACAGACCCTTATTTTCTCCTTTCAAACTGTTGTCATATAGACTTATAAAGGATTTAGCGTGGTCCCGTGGAACTTCACCTCTGATATATATTCAGAGCTATGCACCGAGTAGAAAACAAAACATCTCCCAGCATCCTCCCTCTGGCTCCTTCAACACCAACCACAATGACTTCTCTTTGCTGTTCCTTAAACAACCAAGCATACACCTATCCCAGTGCTTGTTCGTTGCTATTGCCTCTGCCTGGAATGTTCTTCTCTCAAATGTGCCCGTTGCTCGTTACCTTATTTCATTCAGGTGCCTGCTGAAACATCACCTTGTGAAAGAACTCTTTCTTGACCACCCCAACCAAAATAACATCCCCAAGACCTTTCTTTCATTTCCTTCATAGCATTTGTTACCCAACTTCTACGGTACCCCTTTTATCCAACTACAACAGAAGCTACATGAAAGACAAAAATTTGCTTTCCTAACGCTTATACCCTCAGGACTTAAAAGAGCACTTGGTACAGCTCAAGAAATACTTGACTTGATGAATGTTTATCTGTTCCCTCCCCGCCACCCCGCCCATGGAAGCTCAGAAGTATCTTTAGGGTTTTTTTCCTGCACAACAGCAATGGGAAGTGCTTATTTAGTGTTTTATTTTACTCAGTGCTGAAATCCTAGTGCCTACAACAGTGTTCATTCTTGACACACTCAATAATCATGGTGAACAAATCCCACAATACAGGCCTGCCATTTTTAAATGTTCTCAAAATTGAAAACAACACTAAAGACGTAAGTTTATTAATGTCTAATGTGAATATTAGATGAACGTTCACAATTCCCCTAATAACTAAAACTTTCAAAGTTTCAATTAACACCATAACAGACCATATGTCCACATCTGCGCATTAAATATACTCCTGAAAATATTACGTGTGAAGCTAATTAAGTAACATCATGCTTCCATACTTACTGCCATTCTACTCTTCCCTCCAAAAAAAGCTGTGGCCCAAACTTAACCAAATTTTTATTTCACTAATTTTTGCTAATACTATATCGCGTTTTGACTAATTGTCTTACTTCATGTCTTCCCACCAGCTATTATAATCTTCCCCAGAAACAGCTGCTGTAAATGACATCATAAAATCATAGCCCCACTGAGGTCCTTGGCATAAAATTTTCACTTCATTCAAACAGAACAATAACTCTATACAAAACATTTGCAAAATCACCAAAAAGCCGTATTAATTTTGAAAATCAATCACACATCTAATTCCCTGTTTTCAACAAAAATAACTTACACCATATAAAAGGGCTGTTTTTCTTCTTTTTTGAACATAACCTTCTACATAAAAATCATCACATTTTTTTCTCCTGTAAAGTGCAAGATAATAAATATTTTAGATTTTGCAAGCCATACGGTATCAGTCACAACTTCTCAATCCTTTTAACACGAAAACAGCCACAGACGGTATATAAACTAATGGTTGCAACTGTGTCTGTCCCATAAAACTTTATTTACAAGAACACGCAGCAAGCTAGATCTGTCTCCGGTCCACCGTTTCTCAACTCCTAGTCTATGGCACTCCTTCTGTACTAATTTCAATCAACAAAACTCCGACCGACCCGGTGTATGAGCCCACTATGCACCAGTCGACCTGAAGTGGGGGTGGTTTTCCCCCCATATGTTGTAGAAGTGAGATTCGTAGATAAATGAAACTCAACTCTTCCCCAGGTTTCCTCTCTCCTCCTAATCAGACAAAGAAAAACCACAGAGCCAAAACACCAAACAGTACAGGAGTATGAAGAGAAGGAAAAAGAGACCCATTTCTTCTCTCCTTTCTAGAACAGTTTTAATCTCTGGGATCCTTCCACTCCTTCTTGTCCACTTTGTAAAGGGCACCACGGTGCTGCTCTCACTTAAGTCACCCACCATGGCGTTCTACTAGGATCTGCCCTAACTCTCGAGATGCCCAGAACTTTAAAACCGTCTATGTTCCTGGGCACCTGGGTGGCTCAGCCGGTTAAAGGTTTGACTCTTGACTGTGGCTCAGGTTGTGATCTCAGTGTCATGGGATCCAGTCCCACAGCGGGCTCTGTGCTGGCAGCACGGAGCCAGCTTGGGATTCTCTCTCACGCTTGCTCGAAGTAAATAAGCATTTATTTTTTTAAAGTTCCTAGTAGTTCAATTCTTATAACAGTGAAGAGGAAAACAATGCAAGCATGACGGGGAGTAACGGAATAAGCACGGGGCGAACAGAGCACGAGACAAACCAGCCCGTTAGTTGGATCAACGTTCCAGAAATCGCTCATGTTGTCCTTCCTCTTCATGTGTGTCCACTTTTAAGCCCACACCTCTTCTAGTACAAGGGCCGTCAGCTCGCCGTGTGCAGGCAGGTAACAGAAGCGAGCAAACAGCAGGAAGGAAAGGACCAGGGCAATCCAAAGGACGGGAAAGGGGCACCTGGTACTCGCCTCCCCCACCCACAGGAATGCAGGCCCGGGACTGTGCATCGTCAGTGCTTCCAGGAAAGCCAGAAAGACAGATTGCTAAATGAGAAACGGTCAAAATTTTAAAACACTGTACAAGCAAGAAAACTCGTCTATGGGTCACATTGAGCCCACAAATCACCGTGTTTTTATTTCTGCTCTAGCAAAAGCCTGTGCTTTCCAAAGTGCCGCTTTCCAGGGGAAAACACAGGGTGTGGAGGCGAAGACTGCTGGCCATGAGCAGGACACTTTACAGGTCAGCAACAAAGCTGGTGTTTTTAAGGTGCCTGGCTGCCTAACGGAACCCGATGGTGATAAATCTCATTACAGATTTGCTTTACTCTCTATGAAGACCTAAAAAAATACAACTCAGACATAACTCTTTACGAAAGTCAGATATACTCACATGACTAAAAAAAAAACTGTTTTAGGGGCGCCTGGGTGGCTCAGTTGGTTGAGAGTCCAACTTCAGCTCAGGTCATGATCCTGTGGTTCATGGGTTCGAGCCCCACATCAGGCTCTGTACTGACAGGCTGACAGAGCCCGCTTCAGATCCTGTTCCCCTCTCTCTGCCTCTCCCCCAATTGAGTTATCCCCCAAATAAATAAATATTTAAAACAAAATTTAATGTTTTAGAAACAGGTAACATAAAAAGTAAAAAAAAAAAAAAAAAAAAAAAAGCCAACAGACCACCCTCCTCACATGTAAGTGCCATGTACCACTGGGTGTTGAGTGATTTATTTCAGTCGATGTGTAAATCAATTTTAGAATTCACCTATACAAGTTCCATCTGGTCCCGAAGTCATACAAAAGGTAGCTCAATGGCAAGTTTTCTTTCTCAATATTCTGCATCTATGCCTCCCTTTGCAGCTGGTATCTAGTCTGAATCAGTAGAAACGTTTTGTGGCAGAAGGTGGATTTCATACTATAAAACAAATCTGAGCTTGCCATGAAATTTAGGTGCCTTAAACTCAGGTCAGACCTGTCACAGGTCAGGCCTGCCAGCTGCTGTGCTGCCCAGGCCTGTAATTACAGTTCTGCACCTGTCAAAATCTTCAAACAATGACTTTCCTTGTCTCTCAGGGTTTACAGACAGTTAAATGTACTGTTTCAAAACTGAACACTCAAGGCATACATGCTCAAAGGGGGGCACTATCTTTTTTTCTTAGCTTTTTTTTTTTTTAACAGAAGTAAAAGAGAAATGAGGTGGAAAACATAAATCAGGTTTTGATGGTTAATAAATAAAATAAAGCAGTTATTCTCAATCTTCACGAATACAGGAATTACCCATGAGTTGTTAAAACACACACACACACACACACACACACACACACACCCAACACTTAATCCAAAAAGCCAGACCTCCAAAATCAGAATTTAGAAATGGGAAGGATGAGTATATCTTTAGCATGTGATCTGGAAAACGCATTTCTAAAAATACTGAGTACAAATAATACAACAATACACTGAACCATAACCATCATAATAAAAGATTGATCACTAGGACTACTGTTGAATATACAATATAGGGGGGTAGGACCATTTCTTAAATGATTCTGTAGAGGAAGGAAATCAAAAGAAGGAAAGGGAAACAATGTTGCAAAAGTGTTTCTATGGCCTATCCTCACCAACCACTCTACCAGAGGTAAATGGTTCTGACCACAATGGATTCTGCAAAATTCTGCAACCGAGAGAGACTGAGGGCTCTGGCTGGCAGAGAGCTTTTCTCCTAAGTTATGCAACTCTATCCAGAAGGTGCATATTTCTTTAAGAAATCAGCAGCACTGGGTAAACAGGGTGCATCTGGTGAACACATGTCCACGTGCAGGTAAACACATGATTTCAGTAATTACTTCCAACACCATCTGTCAAGCAGGTAGTTCAAAACCTACTCAACAAGAAAGGCAGTTTGAAGTAATTTTTAAGCAAGTACACTTTTCATCTGCCTAATAAAAGTAAAGATCAAAATACAAACCTAGAAACCTGTCTCCTCTCTCCTGAATTTACCCAGGGCAGAGGCAGGCAGGTTCATTCTTGTAACTAAAAAAAGATGATAATCCTACACTGGTTAAGAAATGCATGAATCTGATTAATTATCCTCAAAAGAAGTTTTCTGATGATTAAAAATGGCAGTAATTTATTCATCAGTAATCAATAACCAACAACTCTCTGTAATACATTAAAGTGTATCACCTGTCTGCGAAACAGCCTCACCATTAATTAAGGGATAAACTACTCCAGTGACAAATGCTTTGAAATGTTTCTCAATAACATTAAGTCGGCTTGAAAAACATAAACCCAAAAGCAAAAGAACACAGGGAAGGGAAAAACATAGTAGCAGAGGAAAAGAAAAAAAAAATCCAATTAAGGATTTTTCTCACTTCAAAAACTGGTCGAGAGACTTCTAAACATTATTGCCTTAATGTGTATCTATAAACCACTGGCCTTTTCATTTGTCTGATTTACATCAGTCAAGCATTTATATAAAGTAAATATTACCAGCTCACAAACCTCCAAAGTGACACATGACAAGAATACCAAGGGCTGAATTTCCCCAGATAAATTTAAATTTTTCTTTTCAATTTAGTTCCCTCATTTGTCTTTACCACAAAAACTGACCGATTTAAATCCCACCTTCTTGCTCTCCCCATCTCTCCATGCTGAGATGGAAACGTGAGAAATAAAATTGCTTACTATGTACCTCTGATACAGTATAACGAGAATGGTACTTTACCTCGTCCCAGAAACCTATGACTCTCGTCTAAATATGAGGAAAACATCCGACAAACCCAAACTGAAGGGCAGTCGACAGAAGAGCTGACCTTCCAACAAAACTGTCCTCCTCCAAACTGTCAAACACGAGAGTGGTGTGAGAAACCACAGCAGACCAGTGGATACTGGGAACTCGAGAGAATTACGTGCAGTGTAGGACCCGAGACGAACTCCTGCAGAGCAAGGACACGAGGGGAAACTGACGAAATCTGAATCAAGGACGGTGTTTGGTTAACAGTAATGAACCAATGTGAACTTCTCACTTGTCACAAAGGTGCTTCACTGACACAACAGGTGCCACCAGGGGAAACTGGGTGAAGCGTATGCGTGAACTCTGTCTCTGCCACCTCTCTGTAAAGCTCAAAGTATTCAAAAATATAAAGACTGTCTACAATGTATTCAGTGGGGATTCCGAACGTTCACTTGTTCCACCAAAATTCGCCGATCAGTCGCTATATGCAACCACACACGATGCGATGCCCGGGGACCCCACCATGAGACAGGGTCAGCGGGACAACACGAAAGTGAGACTCAACTCCACGACTAACAGGAAAATGATTCAAAACAGGTGGGTGTGAAACACGGTGCCTCACTGCTACAGAGAATATAAATCATTATCCATTACAATGTCTGTTCCTTTAAAATATGTGAGCATCGGGACGCCAGGGTGGCTCAGTCAGTTAAGCGTCGACTCTTGCTATCGGCTCAGGTCACGATCTTGCGGTTCGTGGGTTTGAGCCCGTCTGCTGCTGTCAGTGCACAGCCTGTTTGGGATTCTCTATCTCTCCCCTTCTCTCTCTGCCCTCCCCTTGCTTGTGCTCGCTCTCTCAAAAATAAATGAAATCTAAAAAAGAGAATAAAATGCACTGCTTCAAAAAATAAATGAAATAAAACACTTGAGCATAAAATAGGGGATGATCGTATAGTTCAAACTTCAAGTCTAAGGGCATTCAGTTGCCCTACTCAAGAATACAAAGACCAGGGCAATCTAACCAGAATCCCAATTCCAGAAATAGCTGCTATGAATACTTCTGTTATCAATATCTCAAGTAACAGCTTACGTTTGCTAATTAGTATACTAAATATCAGAAATGAGGGGTTTTTTTAATTGTTTTTTATTTATTTTTGAGACAGAGAGAGACAGAGCATGAGCAGGGGAGGGCGGAGAGAGGGGGCAGACACAGAATCCGAAGCAGGCTCCAGGCTGTGAGCGGTCAGCACAGAGCCCGACACGGGGCTCGAACCCAACTAACCGTGAGATCACGACCTGAGCTGAAGTCGGACACTTAAATGAGTTTTTATTGGTAAAAACTGTAGCTTGTCGTCTGGCAGGATTCTTGCTGAAACGATTTTCGGTTACTGAAAACAACAGTATTCAAGAAATGAAGACTGACTAGAATATTCAGAGACATTACATACTTTTTTTGTTTGTTTTATTTTGGAAAAGGAAAGTGAGCAGAGAAGGGGCAGAGAGAGAGAGAGACAGGATTCAAAGTGGGCTCTGTGTTGTCAGCAGAGAGCCCGATGCAGGGCTCAAACCCTCGAACCATGAGATCCTGACGTGAGCCGAAGTCAGATGCTTAACCGACTGAGTCACTCCGACACTACACACTTCTGAATGAACACAGCCTAAGAAGCCTTTACCCTTAGAGACGGCTCCCAAAACGTAATCTTTTAAAAGTCCTGTTGCCCAGTCATGAGTTTAGGGGGATTCTCTGTTGCCTAATGTTGAACATCAAGGTAACAGAATCCTACTTGTAAAACGTCATTGTGTCTGCCTAGACAAACCTTTCACACAGAGTGGTAGTCAAGGCACCTAAAAGCACAGAGATGTGAATGTTCATCAAGCTTACGTAGCAAGCTGTATTAATTTGTCTGAGCTAGATTCACTGGCGAATGATTAACAGATATCTTTGTGTGAAAAGAATATGGTGAGTTTTGCAGAGAGGTACCTCCCCCACCTTGAACTTGTTTGGCAAAAACTACGTGTTGTGAATGACAAAGCTGACTTATGTCAATTCACCACAGCCCTTCTAGAAAGAGTTTCAACGGGCGTCTGGGTGCCTCAGTCGGTTAAGCCTCGACTCTTGATTTCAGCTCAGGTCATGATCTCACAGTTGTGGGAGCCCATCTCGGGCTCTGCACTGACAGCACAGAGCCTGCTTGGGTCTCTCTCTCTCTCTCTCTCTCTCTCTCTCTCTCTCTCTCTCTCAAAATAAATAAATAAACATTAGAAGAAGGAAGAAGAAGAAAGAGTTTCAAACTTGATATCCATGTATGGCCTTCCAAAAATGTAACTGAAACTGTATGAAAACTTCACACGTTTGTGAATGTGCCTCTTTCCAGTAGGAGGAGAATGTCCTTGGGTTTTGTAAGATCATTAAGATAATCTGTGACTCAAAACTCATTAAAACCATAGCCCTGAGAAAACAACAGTCAACCAACTACTGCTTTTTTCCGATTAAAATCAGTTTTCCTCTGAGTTACACAATTTGTATTTTCCCCGAAAAAGCAGCCTTCTAGTTTCATCTTAAACACCACATGCAATTTTATCTGGTTTGGAAACGTAACTATTAGGAAATACAATCTGCTTGACACTTCAAACATCTCACCCAAAACAGACACCAAAACTTTCTTCGGGAAGCCATTATTTTCAAACAACGATGCACGGTGCATTTCTTTGATGACAAACCGTTCCACCTAAAGACTGAATGATGTGTCCATCTCAGTGGGGTTTGGTTTTGCTTTGTTTTGTTTTTTTAAACAAAGTCAGTCATTTCAGCCACGTCTTCCAGGACCTTCACACGAGTGTTCGTACTCTGTCACCTAGTTTCCAGTTCATCCAGCCCTGGAAGAGAGGGACCAATTTCCCTCCTTTTGTGCCTCTTTGGTGCATATTTCTTCATCCTGAGTGAACTGGTACAAGGAAATAACGTTCTAGACAGTCACCGGAAATGCTGCCAAAGCTTAGACTTATCACCTCAGTAGTCCAACTTCTGATACAGCAATACACAGCAATTCTTTTTAATCCTCACGAGCCAACGTGGAACATGTTGTCATTTATTACAAATGAACACTATGAATGGGTGCTCACATCATACACAACATTCCTCAACACATAATGTTTGAGTCCGGGCCTGACTAGGAAAAGCTGGAAAGAAAACGAGCAGCAGACAGGATCATGGATTACTTATAAGAAGTTAATAAGAGGTTTACACTACCGATTCAAATGCCGTATAATTTCTTATTTCATGACAATATCTTTCAACTTAATAGATCTTACATGAGAAATCATTTTAGAGCTATCTAGTCAAAATTTAAATAATGCTAAAATATTTAAAACACTTAAAAAAAATAAAAACTCTGTATTTTTCCCTTAATCCAAGCATGAAATGAAGGACAGAGATAAAAAGAGAGTTCAAAGTAAAAATGTCTGTGTACTAGCTTTAGAGACAACCAAAGGAAGAGGTCCTTGGTGTTCAGCTAACTCCTCATTTTTTGTTTTCTCAAGAATGGATTTTGTTTCCTTCAGTAATTTCAGATGCTGTTAGCTGTCTGATTTTTTTTTTCATTTTTATTTATTTTTAAGAGAGAGAGAGAGAGAGAGAGACAGGGACACCTGGGTGGCTCAGTCAGTTAAGTGTCCGACTTCGGCTCAGGTCATGATCTCATAGTCCAAGAGTTCGGGCCCCACATCAGGCTCTGTGCTGACAGCTCAGAGCCCGAAGTCTGCTTTGGATTCTGTATCTCCTCTGTCTCTGCTCTTCCCCTCCTCACATGCTGTCTCTCTCTCAAAAATAAATAAATATTTTTTTTTTAAATAAGAAAAAAAGAGAGAGAGAGAAAGAGAGCGAGCGTGGGTGGAACAGAGAGAGAGGGAGACACAGAATCCGAAGCAGGCTCCAGGCTCTGAGCTGTCAGCACACAGCCTGACGCAGGACTCAAACCGATGAGCCTTGAGATCATGACCTGAGCTAAGTCGGATGCTTAACCAACTGAGCACCCCCCCAGGCGCCCCTAGCTGCCTGATTTCTTAAAGAATTCCCAGTCTACCCTTAAGAACTCTCAGAGCCTTGCCTTGGGGCATAGGTAACAGCCGAGTAACCTGAAACCCTCCCCGTTTTTGTAAGCTCAATACTGCTGTCACAAGAGATAAACAACTATGGGGAAGAATGCTATGTCACTTTCAGAGGACTCCTCGGCATCAATCTTCCTTAAAAGGAGGAAGGCCCATCATTTGTGGGGTCTCCCCAGGTCTTTCTGTCTGGCGCCTGGCTGGCCAATGAGGAGTGCCTTCAGGGCCACAGCTGCAAGAAGAAATACAAACTCAACTGGCAAGTTAAGCCATGAATTTGAGAAACGTGGCATGACTGTTTCAGATCTATTTTTAAAATATCAATGAACCCACTTATCTGAGGTATGTGGAACTGTCAAATTCATACAACAGAAAATAGAAAATAGGGATTACAGGGATTACTGGGATTACTGGGAGGAGGGGGGAATCAGGAGTCATTGTCCAATGGGTAGAGTTCCAGTTCGGGATGATGAGAAGGTTTCAGACGTGGGTAGTGGTGATGCAATGTGAATGTACTGAATGTACATTTAAAAACGGTTACATTGGTCGATGGTACGTTATGCATATTTCATCGCAATAAAGTATCACTGGAAACCAGGAAGGCTTGCGCACGGCATCTTGCAGAGCGCATGGCAATCCATGGTACATATGTGCACGGCCAGAGAACACACAGGTGAACAAACAAATGGTGGAAGCAGCAGCAGGATCGACGGTCAGGAAACCAGACGGAGCACCTGAATTAGCAGATACGAAGACACAGAAGCCCCCTCTGGTGTAGAAACACCATGTTCTTCGACTGTCACCTGACAGCTGAGCTCAGCTCCAAAAGAAAACCGTGTGTAGTCACGAACACATGGACGGACTGATCGTTGCAGGAGTCCCGGAGGATGGTTTAGAGAGGGAGCCCTATGCCCAGGTGTTAAAGGGCCACCGGACAGGCGGCTAGATGTCGTAGATACCTTCTAAGAAACAAGTCTAGGTATTCCTATCAGTATCAAATTGTGTCTAGAAGCATAAGAACATCCAGTTCTGAAGGCGGGGGACAACTTGATGTTTGCCCAGACACTGTCCTTAAAAACACACACCATGTATCTCCATCTTTCAAAATTACTGGTCAGGAAAGAAGCAGCTCTCCATTAAGCTGGGACTTAAAAACGTTTCCTACTTTTTTCACCAGAGGTGAGAAGCGCTGAAAAAGGCCTTCATTCTGGTTTTTCTGTATTTCAGCACAAGGATTCAGGACACATTTCATTACCTCCAAGAGCTGTTTGGAGCAAGGGCGAAGGGACAGCTCCAGCCACGGCGTCAACATGAGTACGGCCCCTGTTACCTCTGCCCAGCTGATGCTCAGCAACAAATTAATAGAAACATGGAGAATATGCACAAGATGTGGGAGTGAAGCTTCTCTGCACAACTCAGAGAATGGCATCCTGATGCACAGGTGGAGATGCCCACTCCTCTCCTCTATGCACCTGAAGGGGCTCTCCCTGCATCCAGAGCTCTCAAAACCGGGACTCCTAGGAAAGTAGCTGTGGGTTCTCAAACAAGACTCGCGCCCAGCAGGACTATTTCCAAGTCAATTAAGCAAGGCACTTTTCTGATGTAAGCACCTCCAAATTCAAGTTTAACTAGGTCTTATGCAAAGCTTTTAGTGCTGGACTTCATGCATCCTCATCAAATGGATGAGACGTGACAAGAGGAGGCGATACTACTTCTGTGGCCTTGACCTTTCAGGAAGTCACGGGAAAGAGGTGCATGTCGTGCTAGGAGCACATCGACAAGAGATGCATTGACGAAGAAGCAGTAAGTACCGAACATTTGCTCCTGGAAGAAACACATCTATCTGGAAAGATGATTTGGTCATTTGTCCAGTTCTTCACTCTGTGTTTCTGGGAGAGAGGAAATCAGTGGTTCTTCTTTCTCTTGATAAAACACACACAAAGATTAAATAGCTGAGAGTTCTGTTACTTGTTTCGGTTTTTTTTTAAAAAAAGAAAAAAGCCCTGGGGCACCTGGGTGGCTCAGTCGGTTGAGCCTCGGACTTCAGCTCAGGTCATGACTGCACACACAGTTCATGGGTTCAAGCCCCGCATTGGGCTCTGTGCTGACAGCTCAGAGCTTGGAGCCTGCTTCAGATTCTGTCTCCCTCTCCCTCCCTCTCTCTCTCTCTCTCTCTCTCTCTCTCTCTGCCCCTCCCCTGTTTGTGCTCTGTCTCTGTCTCAAAAACAAACATTAAAAAAAAATAATTTTTTTTAAAAAGCCGCAATCAATACAGCTTTCACTGCATGTCTAAAGTATCACAAAGTCTGAAATTGATCCAGCATCTTGCTATTTTTGTAGCCGGACGGCTTAGATCTTACTCATCAGCCTGCTGAACTCCTTTTTCAGAAACATAGATGCCATCCACAAATTTTCTGGTATCCTTGTGTTGAACTGTTGTGGCTTGCTGAAACAAAGCAGCTGAGTTTGAAACCACCTCAATGTCATTTTCTTCAAGAATTAATTCATCTTTCTGGGCTTGAGATACTGAACAAGCAACACCTTGGCCTCATCTGAACCCCAGAGATGCATTTTTTCACCTGAGAAATTCCAGATTTCAACAGGAGAAACCATTCTCCTGAAGAACCACGTTGACGGGGAAGTGAGCATCCACAGACCTCATCCTGTAACAGAAGCCCAGAGTAAGGCCCTTGACCACGTTCTGTACATGACTACAGGTAGGAACGAATCGGCTACTGTTCACACTATTTCCCACCACTGGTCAACTCAGAGCCCCTCCTTTTTCTTTCCAGGGAGACTGAGCTCTACACTGATGTGACTGAAGTCTCCCCGCAGGGTTCCCCTGGGGCCTGTCACAACAACAGTGCAGCCCTTCAGAGTGATGCTGACAGTCTCCTTGCTGAGACTGGTGTTCATTCTCATGATAGATGTGGCAAAGAGCTAGAAGAGAGTTCTACGCGTTCAGTCTCAGGGATTTCAGTGACCTGATCTGAGTGACAAGAATTACCTTATCTCAAGTGGATAAATTATCGGGGATGGTCAGCATTTCAGACTAACCAGAAAAGGCATAAGTAGTTGCACACTTAAAATATTTGTCAAGGAAGTGACAAGAGAGGACGCCAAGTGAGAGGCTGTCTGGGAATCTGAAGGGCCACAGCCTCCGATGGCCACGGAGATCTGATCCCTTGCTCTGCGGAAAGTTCTGGCTTTGTTGTAACTTCTTAACACCGCTGGCAGCTCCCACTTTCTCTTCATTGTGACCCTTCAAAATACTGGTTTTCCAGATTTATTCAGATTTCACTAAAGAACGACTCATGTTCTGGCCTGCTAAAAACACCACCACTTTTTGAAGCTTCAAAAAATAATTTGTCCTAATGGGGGGGGGGGGGGGGGATGCAACAACGATCATCACCATCAAGTCTCAGAGCTGATACTCCCGGTCAGTGAGCTTTCCAAAGTGGTTTTCACCATAGGCTTCAGGATTTTCAAACCATAAGAATCGTGAGGTCTCAGAGTTCCAAAAAATAACTCACCCCTCTGTGACTCAGACGGAATTCTGCAGAATGCCAAATCAAAAGCCCAGAACGGTTTTGGACATTACAGATAAGCTATTAAAAGAAGTAAAGAAAGGGGTCCTAAGTGGCTCAGTCAGTTGGGTGGTCGACTCTTGATTTCAGCTCAGGTCATGATCCCAGAGTCGTGAGACTGAGCCCCGCATCGGGCTCTGCACTGGCATGGAGCCTGCTTAAGATTCTCTCTCCCCCTCCCTCCCTCCCTTCCTCCCTCTCTCTCTCTCTTCTCTCTCTCTCTCTCTCTGTCTCTCTCTCTCTACTCCTTTACTGTGCTCACGTAAAATACAACTTGCAAATAAATAAAGAAGGTGAAGAAAACCAGACACAAATTATACTTATTTATTAGTTGCAGACAGAATTCACAAGATCTCCTGATGTTTGGGACTCCAAACAGAAAACTGCCTAAAACAGATAACAGAATTCCAGGAGAACTCTGAGCTTAAATAACAGACTGATGCTATGCGGCTAGCCACTCCTGAAGTCCTCAGTCATTTTGACATTTTTAAATTCAGAGTAAAACCCTGGCCAAGAAACAGCGTGAACCGTCCTCAGATTCATGCCGTTGTATGTACTCTATTAAGTCTGACTTAGAGAAAAAAAAAAAGAAAACAACAAAAACTCCTAATAGGGAGACAGTAATCCTCTGTACCTGTCCCAGGGTCCTAGTACTGA
The DNA here is from genome assembly GCF_022837055.1 of Prionailurus viverrinus. Classification (NCBI taxonomy): domain Eukaryota; kingdom Metazoa; phylum Chordata; class Mammalia; order Carnivora; family Felidae; genus Prionailurus; species Prionailurus viverrinus. Next base: position 8,539,609 of record NC_062565.1, read on the forward strand.
CAGTAAGCAAAACCAGTGCTCTTATCCATGGACTCCTGGGTATGACACCCCATCTTGGAGACCGCTACGAGGGAAGAGAAGAAACGGAAGACTGAGGCACATAATCAGCCACCTGGACACAGACTCGGAGCCCACGCTCCACCGTGTCAGCATCCAAATACCCCCTCTAACTCAGGATGGCTGCGTCCAGCCCCTTCTAGAGCTAGGACTGTCACCTCCCTCTGAATGCAGATGCAGGCCAGAGAGGAGGCCGGGAGACAAGACGGCGAGCGCTGAGGCCAGGGGCTAAGAGTGCTGGTGAGGAAGTTCGCTAAGACTGCAGATCACATCAAGTGTGCAAGTCTGTTCGCCAGCTCTGACTTTCACTTAGCCTGGGACTCCCGCTCCCCTTGCCTCGGACCATTACTCGGAGTCAGCTGCATTATCAATCACCTTCTCCAGCAGCGCCCGGCAGAAGGCAGGCTGGCCCCACCACGCCATCTGCACGCGCATCTGCGCTCCGCAGCGCGGCCTGCTCACGATCTGCCGGCCCAGAGGGCACCACTAGGAACGCCTATTTTCTGCAGGAACTTGTCCAAGGATTCAGGAAGAGCTGCAGAGAGCCCGAGACAAGAGACAGCACAACAAACACAGCTCACAAATGGGAACCACAAAACCTCTTGGGGTGGTTATCAAGCATCTTACTCACCCGTAGTTCCTAAAGAATTCGAGTCATTACTGTCTATTCCCTTGGAGAAGTAAATAGTTCATTTTATTTCAAAAACATATTTGATCTTGACTTTTTTTAATAAGCTGATGAAAGTACTAAAGGAGACAATGGTGGGCACATTGTAATATCATTAAATGAATTCACATCAGATCTGCATAACCTTTTCTCAAGATCTGAAGGTAAAACTTATTCTTGATTACTGTTTTCATGAGCACGGTAAAGAAGTCCTGACTTTAGAAGTCCTCTTACACTTGATTATCAACATACAAGAAGCTCACAGGAGTACACTTGAAAAACATCGTCTATAATAAACACGAGGTAAATGGTAACAAACCCAAGTAAATATAAACATGTTAATTACACTGATAATCAAAGAAATACATATTACAACAAGGAGCTATCATCCCAATTCCCATTAAATTAGCAAAGACAAAATCTGTAATTCCAAAAACACAGAAGGGAAAAGCATCTCCCCCCTCACTCTGATACACAACTGGTAGGAGGCTGATTGATACATTTTGTCTAGAGAACAATGAGACAAAATGTATCCTGAATTCTTAAAAAGCTCACACATTGACTTAGGTGGAACTTAGGTTCCACCTTTGGGAATCTGATCTACTTTCAAAATATATAATAACCAGAAATGAACACAGAGACATATAACCAAACATGTTGTTTATTTGATGGTTATAACATATTTATTGTTGTAAGTGACAAACTAGATAAAATCTAAGTCCCTGGCCAAAAAAAATGTACATACATTACAGATCTGTAAGATGAAACATTATGTAGCCATTTAAAATTAGTATTGTACCATGTAACTCACTCAACTGTTTTTTTTTTTCAAGTAGGATACAAAAGTACTAAAAACAGTTTCATCTGTGTAAAAGAGAAACCAGTACAAAAAAAAAAAAAAAAGATTGGGAAGTAATATGCCAACACATTAACCATAGTAACTTCCACATAAGGAGTTTAGGTGACTTTTAAACTGTATTTTGCAAATGTTCTACCATCTGTAAGCTACTATTTTATAACTGGGAAGAAAAACGGTTTAAAAAGTCTATGGATTGGAGCACCTGTGTGGTTCAGTAGGTTAAGCGACCAACTCTTGATTTCAGCTCAGGTCATGATCTCATGGTCATGAGATTGAGCCCCATGTGGGGCTCTGTGCTGACAATTTGGAGCCTGCTTGGGATTCTCTCTCTCCATCTCTCTCTGCCCCTCCCCCTACTTGCTCTCTGTCTCAAAAATAAAAAAATAAATATATTTTTTAAAGTCTATGGATCAACCAACGATATTTCAAAAAATCAGCTACTATTTAACACTAAGACTAGCTTTATAAAACACAAGCCTTACACAATAAAAACAGTATTTCTTATCATTCAATTTTGAATGATTCCTGGATAAAGTATCTATGACTTGGAAAATCAACGTCACAACATAAACCTTTAACAGACAACAATCAATGACTCGGAAAACACCATTTATCCCCAGGTGGAATTATACAACAGTCATAAAACGGACATTATGGTTTTTTTCCTCTGCGATAGTCTTTCCCTAAAAATAACTGTGAGAGCTGAAAGAACCATTTTATTAATTCCAACTTTGAAGAGGACAAGACACTACCCATAAGAAACTTTCTGCGAACAGATGCATCTCTAAGTACAGATAAAACCAGGAATTTGTTAAATGCTGGACTGTGTGACACTCTAATGGAGCTAGGCCAACCAGAATGAAAATAAACATTAGGAACGTACCAAATTTTTTTAAAGTGAGAGAGAGAAACATATAAAAACTTGTTTGAATTTTAACATCTTCTTTACATTTAAGGGTCTTTAAAGTGGGACAGACCCATGTTTAAAAAAAAAAAAAACCCCAACTCCATCACTTCCTAGCCATGTAAGCCTGGGGGCAAGATACTTAACCCCTCTAAACACACCTGTTTCTCAAGTTTAAAATAAAATAAGGTTAAATAAGACAGAGTATGCAGACATGCCTTGCCCATTACTCAGTAAAGGAGAGCTATTATTTTCCTTCAGAAACAACATTCACTAGGCAGAAGCAAGCAGTAAAGAGTGCAACAGAGGATTTAAATCCATTCAGGGAGCATTCAAGAGGCTATGCCACACAGCAGGTATACAGAAATAAGCAAGAGCTGGCAGTTTTCAGGAAGAGAAAAATACAAGCCAACTAAAAATTAGAATACGCTCTAAAAGGATAATACAGCTATGGTAAATATAGGCTGCTTTATTTAAGGTTATTTATTCTGAGACAGAGAGAGTGCACAGGGGAGGGACAGAGGGAGGGGGAGACACGGAATCCAAAGCAGGCTCCGGGCTCTGAGCTGTCAGCACAGAGCCCCACTCGGGGCTCGAACTCACGAACCGTGAGATCATGACCCGAGACAAAACCAAGAGTAGGACACTTAACCCACTGAGCCACCCAGGCGCCATTTACATATAGGCTTCTTTAAAGAAGTACAAGTTAGGAAATGAAACTGGGGCTGGAAGTTTAAGGAAGACTCTAAGAGAGAAGTGCTATTAGATCTAGATGATTAAAAAAAAAAAAAAAAAAAAAAAAATCAACGTTATCCAGTCAGAGAAGGAATGGAACATCAGGCAGGTACAAATGGAACTGTGCAGCCGGAACCAGAGTTTCCTGAGGGATGTGGCCTGCAGTATCACAGAAAGGAGGCGGGTCGATGCTGTCCCCTGAGCCACCCCAGACCTTCCACGCACCCACCGCAGGCTCCTGCAGGGAAGGAAAAAGGAAGGAGCAAAGGAACCCAGAGAGGAGTTCTCCCACAGCTCCCACCTTTCAACTTCTCTCTAGCGCCCTCTATTGACAAAGCTAATACTGCAGCGGCTAACAAGGGAGAACTCTCACAGGGTCAGGTTCTGGTCCCATCAAGGTCGCATCTGGGGCAGAGAAACATTTAACTGTAACGGGCATACCGTCTTTCCCATCAAGTAAATGACAGTATTTTTTTAATGCCTGGCCTCTAACACAATGTCAGCCACAGAGGAGGAATTCAACAAATTTGCAAAGCATAATAAAATGGAAAGAGCACAAAATTTAGATGCAGGCAGATACTGATTCGAGCCTGCCCAGTGACAGAGTTGGGGGGGGGGGGAGGGGAAGCGAGGAAGACACACAAATAAGCACCCTGGATTTCCTAAAGGTCAGCTGCTACCTAGAAACAGTTCAGACTCCAGATCACACTTAGAGGAGTTATTTTAACAACTTTCTGTAACGTTCCTTACAGGGATTCGTCTACCCAGAGAGGCCATCTTTTCAAAGAACTGTACGTGCAATTATGACAACACGAAAAAAAACTGAGCTGAGGTGGGCCACCAGGAAAGAGGCTTGAACGAAATATCTCCAACCAATGTGATGCAACAAACTGAAACCGTGCCCCTTCCTAACCTGTTTTTCCATTTCTCACAAAATGCTGACTGTTCATTTAAGGTATTAAGCAGTACCATCAGTATCAAAAACTGTTCTTTTCTTTAAAATCACATCCCGATGTTGTCTGGTAACAAAACAAGCTATCTCTTTGCAGACGGGCCAACAAGAAACACAGGTTTAAATGCTGCCCTGTTATAAACAGCCTCACCTTGCTGAACAGAATCATTGTTAAATTACATTTTTCAATGCTTTTGAAGGCATGAGATTTGATCCCAAAGTGTTCTGTTGTGCCAGATTTCTATATGAAGCTACTTGCAGGAAGTAAAGATTTTCTTTCAATCAGAATAAAGAGAATTACCGATGTAGACAGTGACAGACAACATTCAGTCTTCATGAAGTCTTGCTTATTAAAAGAACAATTCCAGACAAGTGACAACCTGTCCTAGTTTTAACCATCTTTAAAAAAAGACTAGTCTTCTAGAACAGTCATGGTTGAAGCAAGGAGTGTAAAGAATCAAACACTGCAAACAGTGGTTTACTGGCATGAAATTCACCCTCACTTTTTCTTCATTTGGCAAGTATTTGTAAGAAAACTAACTTCAAATATAACGTCATATTGTTTTCAGCAATCTCTATGCCCAATGTGGGGCTCGAATTCATGACCCCGAGATCAAGAGTCCCATGCTTTACCGACTCAGGAAGCCAGGCACCCCTAATGTCATATTTTTTAAAAAAAACACCAATACTTGGGAGACTAGAACTATTCCAAAATAAAAAGGTTTTAAAATTCAACAGAATTGATAATATTATTATATTCTAAAAGATGTTCCTCCAATAAATTTCAACAGCAATACTCATTCATCTTTCAGCAACGATGCAATTTAATTACATCTCAGTCTCCCTATAAGCCATTTAACACAGAATAGAACTCTATTTAAAGATCTCCTCTCAAGAGGCTTATTGTCAGCTGAGGACGGAGTTTATGGCCCCAGTGCCTCTCATAGTGTCCAATGCATAAGAAATGAGTGGCAACATTTGCTCAAAAACTGGCTAAAAGGATCTCCCCACATAGTAGTCTATTCTACAAGGTGGCGTAGACCACAGACAAGGATGCCACTCAGTCTCATTTGACTTCATATCCACAAGTTACTAACTGGAAAATAATCCATTTACTCTATCCACCACCTTGGATCTAGTTCCAAACAGAACAAAACATTACCCACGTATAATTTCCATTCCTAGTAATAAGCTAGGTCTTGCCTGATACAGAGCTGGAAATGGAATGGTGGTTACTAGTAAGAATAGAATTTTTAGTGTTTTTCTGCTATGTATGGAATATTCGTCTCTTAATGACTATGAGTAAATACTGCAGAACTCATCTGAGTTAGACTTATGCCTTCAAAGAGCCCTCCCGACCAGCCTACCCCAAAATGATCCCATCTAAATATAAAGATCCATTCTAAAACTCTAATGAAAATTTAACAGGGAGTATTGAAGAAATGCAGCAAAACAGTCAAGAAAATGAAAATCAGATAAAGAAAAAAGGAAAAAAATGTCAGAGAGAAGTGATAGAACTAGAAAGCAGGAAAGAAGGAATGACATTCCTAAAACTGGAGTCTGAGCAAAAGAGGAAAAAAAAAAAGAGGGGGGAATAGAACCAATAAATAAACTATAATCCAAGAAAAATTTGCAGAAATAAAAGAAGATCTGAATCTACAGACTGAAAGTGTCAATGCACCTGGAACAATCGCTCCCAAACACAGAAAACTCTTAGGCTTCAAAGATAAGGAAAATCTCAACAAACAAACAAACAAACAAAAAAGATAAAATAATGAGCAGAGGCAAACAAATTTAACTGGCATCAGAGTTGTCTAAAGCAAAATACAATGCAAGACAACAACAGAACAGCACTGTTTTTAGAAATTCAGTGAAAGAAAGTATGAATAATGGATTTTATACCCAACCAAGCTGTCCTTCAAGTATGAGTGCCTTTTAAAAACAGTTTTAAACATATAAGAATCACTATCCCTTCTTGAGTAATCTACCAGAGGTTGGGCTTAATCCACCCAACAAATGACTAGGGAAATTTCAGCAAAAAGAGTGAGAAGGCCATCTGTACACATAACAGTAGATTGAAGATTAAAATAAAGGTGGAGATGTTAAGCTCTGAAAGTTGGAAGATTAATGTGCAAATGTTAGAGGCAGTGATAAAACAAACAAAGCAAAAAAAAAAAAAAAGTGAAGAAATGGGAAAGGAGGTGAGAAAGAAAAATAAGTTCATTGGTTGCCAAAAGTCAGAAGTTAAAGGGTACCATTAAACTAACATGACAAAGGGTAAATGATTAAATATATAACAGAGCAATACAGCCATTTAAAAGGTATAAAGACAAAGGTAACCACCGAATAATAAAAGTGTTCCTAAATAACAGGTTATTAATTAAAATATATGTATACATCTCATAGGGAAACACAGCAAATATCAAGTAACATATACTTAAAAATTATCACCACAGACTTGAGACCAAATTTACCAGTAGTATCAACAAAGGAACAAGATATCAATGCTACATACAAGAGACATATCTTAAGCATAGTTCAGAATGGCTGAAATTAAAGGGATATAAATGGTGTAACAGGAAAAAGAGAGCAAAGCAGAACTCAAGCCAAAAGGATTAAATATGAAAAGAGCACTTTAATTCTAAAACCACAACTGACAACGAAATTTTAACACTTACAAATATCCATGCACCAAACAATGCTGTAACTACGCTCATGAAACTAAACACAAGTTGCAAGGGTGAAAGGATTTCAATCTAAAACGGAGCCAGATGGGGGCACCTGAGTCGGTTAAGTGTCCGACTCTTCGGTTTCGGCTCAGGTCATGATCTCACAGTTCATGAGATCGAGCCCCACATCGGGCTCCACGCTAACAGCACTGAGCCTGCTTGGGATCCTCTCTCCCTCTCTCTGATGCTCCCCTGATCTCACTTGCATGCACACTCTCCCTCCCTCCCACTCTCTCAAAATAAACAAAAAAATAAAATAAAAATGGCACCAGATGATGTGAAATGGAGAATGTCACTAAAGAACCCTCAGAAAAAGGGAGCTGAGAGACATTTCCAGTAAACGCCTGATTTACAGAAAACACAGATTTATCTCCTGTCCAATGAATAGCCTCCAAGAATCTCTCCAGATCCTCAAACCAATGAACATACTGCTTGGACTGTGGCCTGACTTCCTCCTCTCTGCACTCCTTGCCTATAAATACAGCCCACCCTGTAGGAGAACCTGCCTACAGCTCGCTGCAGCATACATTTGCCAACCTGTAATTCCTCTGCTATTCCCAGACAACTTTAATTTCTGGTAATTTGAGCTTGCCTCACTTTGCCTCTTAATTTAGACTGACGTTAGAAGAAATGTACAGAGAATGTGAGACTTTAATACACTCTCCACATAAGAAAAATCAAGCACATACACATGCACAAACAAACGTAGCTGAAGGCTTATATACAATTAGTAAGGTACACCCTATAGATCTACATTGAATGCTATGCCTATTTATAGAGAATCACACCTTCTCGAGCATTCATTGAACATTCACATAAACCAATGACATAATAAATCACAAAGAAAGTATCGTAGCAGTAAGCTCTTTAAAGTAGAAAAATTCAAACAATACTGAGTATAATGCAATAAATCTCAAAATTGTTTTTTAAATCTTCCTCTGAACAACTCTTGGGTGAAAAGGGAAATACAGATTGAAATTAGAGAATTAGTGATCTTGAGTACATGATGCATCAGAATCTCTGGAATACATTTAAGCAGTGAGAAGAAAATTTGTACTGAACAGTTATCAGTAAAAATGAAACAATAAAAGAGTTAAATACCTAGCTCAAAAACAAAAGAACAAAGTAAACAAAAAAGAAAAAATGCAAATATACCAAATAAAAAATGAAAAGGAAAAATATCATAAAAACCAAAAAACTGTTTTAAAATTACAGAGCTCACTTTTGCAGATTTCTATGCAAATAAACTTGAAAGGCAAGATGATATGGATACATTTTTACAGGACCACATATTACAAAAAAAAAAAATTCACCTATTAGAGAAGAAAGCTTTTTAAACAGACCAATTCCCAGGGATGCCAGGGTGGCTCAGTCAGTTGAGCATCCAACTTCGGCTCAGGTCGTGATCTCCCAGTTTGTGAGTTCAAGCCCCACATCAGGTTTGGATCCTCTGTCCCCCTCTCTCTCTGCCCCACCCCTGCTTGTGCTCTCTCCCAAAAATTAAAAAAAAAAAATTAAAAAAATAATAAGTAGACCAATTTCCATAGAAATTATACAGAAATTTATTTAGAAGCCATCCCACAAAAATCAAAAGATCCAGATGAATTCACAGGGCTTTTTCTCACTTCTTACCAAGTCTTTAAAGACAGATACTTCGGGTAATCTATAAAGTATTCCAAAGTACTGAAAATGAAGAAAAATGTTCTAATTCTTTTTATGAAAAACAAAGTAACAGATAACCAAACTAGATAAAGACAGTTCAAAAATATAAAATACAGACCACTACCAGTCATGGATATCACTGCTAATATTTTTAGTATTTTTAGTATTTTTGCACAGTAAATTCAATGCAACAATACAAAAATAAACACACCATGTGGAATTCACTCTGGAAATGCAAGGTTATTTCAGTATTAGGAGACCCAGTAATAATATGTACAAGACATTAATACATCTAAGAGGAATAAAATCTATTTTGAAACAACTTTCAATGAAACTCACCATCCATTCTCAATAAAACTCTAAGAAAATGCAAATTTGTGAATAGTTTCTTAACATGACCAAATACATAAAATCCAAAAGCCAGTATTTTTAGTTAAATGGAGACACAGTAGAGTCATTTCAGTAAGACAGAGAACAAGGTAAGATTATCCACAACATCCAAAACTGCTCAACACTGTACTACAGGCATCTGCCGATGTAATTAAGAGAAATAAAAGATAAAAATTGGTTTAAAAAAAAAAAAGAAGGAAGGAAGAAAACTATTTGCAGATGAAATGACAGTGCACCTAGAAAATCCTTTCAAAAATTGATGAGAAAAAATAACAATTAAAAAAATCGGTTAAAATATAAAAATAAATATAAAAAAATATAAAGTAACAATAGCCTTTGCAGACAGTCACAAACAATAACCAATGTGGGGAAAAACAATAGAATCTTCATCAGACGTACAGAAAGCATCTAAGAGAGCAATAAAAACCATAAAATTCTCAGGAATAAACTTATTAACAAGACATATCCAAAACCTACATTGGGGAAAAGGTTAAAACACTCCTAAAAGAAACAGATGTAGAACTGAATCAATGTACCATATCTTATTCTTGGATAGGATGAATCAACATCACAAAATGTCAGTTCTCCGGGCACCTGGGGGGGGCTCAGTCAGTTAAGCGTCCGACTTCAGTTCAGGTCATGATCTCGCAGTTTTTGAGTTCGAGCCCCGCATCAGGCTCAGAGCCTGGAGGCTGCTTTGGATTCTGCGTCTCCCTCCCTCTGTACCTCCCCCGCTTGCTCTCTGTCTCTCAGTCTCTCTCAAAAATAAAATACACATTAAAAAAAAATTTTTTTAATGTCAGTTCACCCCAAGGTAATTTATGATTAACTTTTATTTACTAGTAAAAGTACCAACTACTTGTGTCATGGAATTAGAAAGGTGATAGTAAGGTTCATTTGAAAACCTAACATACAAGAACACCAAGGTAAAAAAAAAAAAAACATGAAAAATAAAAAAACACAAGGAGAGATTAATTCTACCAGATATCAACTCATAAATAAAACTTCCATAGAAAAAAGAGCAGACAGAACACAAGTAAACAAACAGACCGGCAGAATAAAACAGGAAGCCCAAGTTAGACCTACATAAATCTGGAAATGTAATATATGATAAATGGGGCATCTCAAAATATCTCAGTATGGGGGCACCTGGGTTGCTCAGTCGGTTGAGCTTCCGACTTTGGCTCAGGATTATGATCTCGCAGTTCATGGGTTCGAGCCCCATGTTGGGCTCTGTGCTGACAGCTCAGTCTGAAGCCTGCTTCAGATTCTGCATCTCCCTCTCTTTCCCTGCCCCTCTCCTACTCACACTCTGTCCCTCTCTCTCTCTCTCTCTCTCAAAAATAAATAAACATTGGCACAAGAACAGACACTCAGATCAATGGAACAGGATAGAGAACCCAGAAATGGACCCACAAACATATGGCCAACTAATCTTTGACAAAGCAGGAAAGAGTATCCAATGGAATAAAGACAGTCTCTTCAGCAAGTGGTGCTGGGGAAACTGGACAGCAACATGCAGAAGAATGAACCTGGACCACTTTCTTACACCATTCACAAAAATAACCTCAAAGTGGATGAAAGACCTCAATGTAAGACAGGAAACCATCAAAATCCTCAAGGAGAAGGCATGCAAAAACCTCTTTGATCTTGGCCACAGCAACTTGTTACTCAACAAGTCTCCGGAGGCAAGGGAAACAAAAGCAAAAATGAACTACTGGGACCTCATCACAATAAAAAGCTTCTGCACAGCGAAGGAAACAATCAGCAAAAGTAAAAGGCAATAGACAGAATGGGAGGAGATATTCGAAAATGACATTATCAGATAAAGGGTTAGGATCCAAAATCTATAAAGAGCTTATCAAACTCAACACCCAAAAAACAAATAATCTAGTGAAGAAATGGGCAAAAGACATGAATAGACACTTCTCCAAGGAAGACATCCAGATGGCCAACCAGCACATGAAAAAATGCTCAGCATCACTCATCATCAGAGAAATACAAATCAAAACGACAATGAGATATCACGTTACACCTGTCAGAATGGCCAACATTAACAACTCAGGCAACAACAGATGTTGTTGAGGATGGGGAGAAAGAGGATCTCTTTTGCATTGTTGGTGGAATGCAAGCTGGTGCAGCCACTCTGGAAAACAGTATGGAGGTTCCTCAAAAAACTAAAAATAGAACTACCCTACAACCCAGCAATTACACTACTAGGCATTTATCCACGGGATACAGGTGTGCTATTTTGAAGGGACACATGCACCCTCATGTTTCTAGCAGCACTATCAACAATAGCCGAAGTATGGAAAGAGCCCAAATGTCCATCAATGGATGAATGGATAAAGAAGATGTGGTGTGTGTATATATATATATATACACATATATATATACACACACACACACATATATATACACACACACATATGTATATGTATATAAATATACATATGTGTGGATATATATATACATATACACACACACACACACACACACACACACACACAATGGAGTATTACTCAGCAATCAAAAAGAATGAAATCTTGCCATTTGCAACTATGTGGATGGAACTGGAGGCTATTATGCTAAGTGAAATTAGTCAGAGAAAGACAAAAATCATATGACCTCACTCATATGAGGACTTTAAGAGACAAAACAGATGAATATAAGGGAAGGGAAACAAAAAAAGTATAAAAACAGGGAGGGGGACAAAACAGAAGAGACTCTTAAATGTGGAGAACAAACTGAGGTTACCAGAGGGGAAAAAACAGAAGAGACTCTTAAATATGGAGAACAAACTGAGGGTTACCGGAGGGGTTGTGGGAGGGGGGTGGGCTAAATGGGTAAGGGACACTAAGGAATCTACTCCTGAAATCGTTGCACTATATGCTAACTAATTTGGATGCAAATTTTAAAAAATTAAAAAAATTTAAAAAATTAATAAATAAAATAAATAAACATTAAAAAACACTTCGATAAAGATAAAATGCTTAATAAAGAGTGCTGGGACAATTAAGTAGCCATCTGGACAGGATGAAAGCAGACCAGCACCCCAACACCACACATAAGCATGCACCCCAAATGGATCAGGGATGCAAATGTCAAAGAATGAAACCATACAAGGACTAGAAGAAACCATAAGCGAGCCTCTCTTTACTCTCAGTGTACAGAAAGTCTATGACTTCACTAGGAGTCAAAATCCAGGAGAAAGTGGAAAAAGACATTGTATAAATTTAATGATGGAAGTTATTTTATATGTCACTAAAACACCATAAGCAGAGTCAAAAGATAACTGGAAAACAGTTTGAATATGTCTGTGCTATGTATCATAGACAAATATCCATGACACATTAAAAAAAACCCTCCTAAACGCTGAGACAACTGATAAGAAATAAGAAAAAGATGTGAACTAACAAAGATATAAAAATGGCCAAACATATAAAAAGAATTAGAGAAGGAGAGAGATGAAAATGACAATCTGAGACCCCATCCTCCCTGCTGAACGGTAGAATTAACAAAGCATGATAACAACAATGCTCTGTTTGAGGGGCCGTGGAAATGCCCAAGTTTCACATAGACTCGATTCAGAATGCAAATCAGCACCACCCTTTTGGTGACACCTCTATATGCACTCACCTTTAAGCCAGCCATTTCCACCCTAGAAATGGATCCTGATGATACACTAATGACAACATAAAAATCCACGTGCAAAACCCAACTAAGCACAGCACTACTTGGAAGTGCGAAATACTGGAAACGCCCTCAATGTCCACACACAGGACACACTTGAATAAACCATGACAGGGTCACTAAGTGAGGTACGTAGTGCAGCCATACCAAAGAGCAAGGAATATCTCCATCACCTGATGTACAGTTCCTAGGCTCTATTACAGAATAAGAGAGTATCTAGAGCACGCTATCAGTTAAGGAGAAAACAAAAAGAAATTTTTAAAAAGTACATGGACTCTGCATACAGAATTCGGTGTAATTTATTTTGTGGGATTATGGCCCACAGAATAAGTGGCCATGAGTCCATACTGAAATAAATAATTCAACAAATAAGTAGGGAGAAAAAAAAAACAGTTCTCCTGAGTAAAATTCCAATTAATAAATACAAAAGGCATGATAGAAAACTCACAACGTGACTGGTGCTTGTATGTGGAAAAAAGGAAGAGTAAGCCAGATGTTACTGTGAGACCGGGGGATGGGGGTGAAAAGAACAGAGTCATGTGGATGGTGAAAAGGGCGACAGGGCACTGATCCTTCTCTCAGCAAATGACTTAGTATATAGTTCTGCCTTTGAAAATCATGCTAATGTTTCACATACCCAAAAAACAAAAATACAAAAAAAAAAAAAAATTAAAACCAGACAGGAAGTGGGCAGAATCCACAATGGAATATGAGTGGCTTCAAATTAACTTAATTGAATCACAAATTAGTAACATAACCACACTGAATCTAACTTTGGAAAGCATCATTTTGAGTACATACTGTAATATTAAAGACAAAAAAGGGCTCAAACATTATATGCTAGTAAGCAAAATGTCTTTTTCACAGGAGGATGGGTTAGGAATTCAAAACTGTGCTACCCGTTTCATAGGACTGAACAAGTAACATGTACACCATGGAAAATGAGAGGTGTGTTTCTCCCTGCTACAGAATGGAGTTGCATATAAGAGGCGAGAAGGCTAGAAATAAATCCCCTGCAGGTGAAGTAGAATCAAAGAGATTGGTATGACCTCATGCTCTTTAACAGATACAGATAAACACAAATAAACAGAAACAGATGTTTGTACACCTATATACATCTCCTAACTCTGTCCACTAACACTGCCTAGAAGTGATGGCATCTCAGTAGCAAAGAGCATACCCAGTGCTCAAATTAGGTGTCTTTAAACCATTCACCAATGACAGGAACCTAGACTCCTTGGAGAAATGGCTCAATCCAGGACTGAAGCAAGGAGAGGACAAGATAAGCCTGGACTAGCTCATGTTCAGAAAGGAGCTTCCACTGGCCAAATCCCTAAAACTCTGAGTCATAAAATATAATGACAATGAGAGATTATGCCCCACAGAATAAATAACCTTGACCGTAAAATGAAATGAAATAAATAAATAAATAGGAGTCCACTCTCTTCCTCACAGCAAGATTCCAATTAACTAATGCAGACGGCGTGATGGGAACAGAAAAATCACCACCTGATAAATACTATAGTATTAACTATTGCAGGCAAGAATAATCAGTGGCTAAAATTAATGGTGAAAGCATGACAGAGTATCACCAAGCAAAAACGTCACCAAATACTTAATAATAACTTCACAGTGAGTGGAGAAAGGCAAAAGTTACCGCCTTAATGAAGTAAGTTTAACCCCTAGTTACTGGATGTTAGAGTTAACTCAACAGAGATGCAGGCAATGTGCAGAACCCCGCTGGTGTGACCCTCGAGGATGCGGATCTATCACTCCTGTAGGCTTGATAAGATACACGGCTGAGGCTCAAATTAGGCAACATTCTACAACATAAATGACCAGGAGTCTCCAGAAGTGCCAATGTCATGAGGACAACAACAGACTGAGAAGTTGTCCCCCTAACAGAAAGAGAGCTGATATGCCTACTAAAAGCAGTGTGAGAGCCAAAGTGGGACCCTAAACTAGGAGGAAAAAAGACAAAATGTGAGTAAGATCTGTACAAGGGTTAATCATATCGGATCAGAATTTTTTTCCTGGTTTGATAACTGCATCCTGGTAATGTAAGACATCCGAACATTATAGAAGTGGAGGGAAAGATCTACGGTAAAGCTTTGCACTATTTTGCAACTTTTCAGTAAGTATGATATCATTTTGAGATGCAAGTTACAAAAATTTTGATACTCTATGAAGTCCCAGCCAAAACATGTTCAGGGACAATACTTTTAACAGCCAATTGTTAGGAAAAAAAAAAAAACTAAATGCCCATCAGTAAGTGGTTAAATAAAATTCTCTTGTACACAAAATAGAACCAATAGAATCCATAAGTACGAGCACAAAGTATTCTATAAATCCATAAATGAAAGGATAAGGAAGCTTTCTATCTACCTGCAAGGAATTATTCCAGGATATACCTTTGAAGGAAGGGAGGAAAGTACAGAGAGAGGACGGAGAGTGGAAAGGCAGGGGAAAGTGGAGGTCTAAGAGCTGTTGTAACACTTTTGCTGCCATAACCAACGATGCAATGAATGATTAAATCCCTGTCCCTGCAGACAAGTGTTTTCACATCTGTAGGGGAGGGCCACAAAACACAGAACTGCTAAGTCAAGAAGACTGCAGTAATTCAAATATATTTGAATGTACCAGCAATGTATCAGAGTAAACATCTCCACACAATCTTAGGAGCACAGGATCTCCTAGGATGGGGCGGGGTGGGGAGGGGATCCAACGTACTCAGCAAAATATAGTATCTCATTTTTTTTCATGTTTTTTTAATGTTTACTTATTTTTGAGAGAGAGAGAGAGAGAGAGAGAGAGAGTGTCTCAGAGCACGAGAGAGGGAGGGGCAGACAATGAGGGAGACACAGAATAGGAAGCAGGCTCCAGGCTCCGAGCTGTCAGCACAGAGCCCAACATTGGGCCTGAACCCACAACCATGAGATCATGACCTGAGCCGAAATGGGACGCTTAACCAACTGAGCCACCCAGGTGCCCCTATAGTATCTCATTTTAACTTGCAGTTCTCTGACCACCAGGAAGGATGAAACTCTTTGATGTTTACCTGCATGTCCTTTCCATAAACTGCTTGCTCATACTTTTTGGAAACTATTCAATTAAGTGGTTTCATTCAAGGAGACCTGTGACATTACTGATGTCACATCACATGTGTGTGTGTATATACATATATGATTTTATACATGATTTTTTATATATTTATATAAATACAAATCATGTATACAGATATAATATTATATTTTTTTAACCTCTATGGGTTTTCTTTTTCTAGATATTGATTTGGGTGTTTCCCAGGCTACACAGAAATTTAAATCATTAGGCCATGAAACCAATCAAATCTTTGTGATTATGACACTGGAGACTGCAAGGGCCACTCAGTGGGTGGAAGTCACAGGTGCCTGGTTCCTTCTCATTAAGAACAGGTCTGTCCGGCACGAAAAAGTCCACACGTCCTGCATGAGCTTTAAATGTCCTTCTGAACATTCATGTAGGTAAAAAACATATTCACAATATCTACATTCTAACTCTATTTCACATATAAACACAACGCATTTTTTTAAGCAGATTCGGGAATCCAACTTTTATGAAAATGGAGGGAAGGAAAAAAAATCACATTTTGCTGCACTGAGAACTTTACCAAGAGTCGTCATCTGGTCTAGAAAGGCCCATCACTAGGATTAGGCCATTCTTGGCATTTAAGCCATTAAGGCCACACAGATGTCATGCCACATTCACTACCCTCACATTCAGTGTAATTCTATATACATTCATCTCTTACATTTCCTGGTGCCTCTATGCCTGAACATTTCCATTTTGAAACGTATCTATTACCTTACCAATTTTTGGTTTCTCCCCTTACATTGTATTCAGAGCACCGTCATTTGTTATTGTGTGTGTACGTAAATTATATTATTTGTGAATATCACTTCAGAATAATAAAGGGTACAGTGCAACGTACTTGTTAAACGAAAGGATCTCAGAGCCTGAAAAGGTTCAGAAATACTGCTCTAGGATTACAGGAGAGGAAAGATTCCCCTAATTCCAGGCCTCTGACCCTCCTCTCCTTCACCCCTAGCAATACAGATAAGGCTCCCCCTCTAATGTCCATTATGCAGTGAACCTTGTTCCTAAAACTTGGTGTCTCAGCCACGTCAGTGTTCTCCTCAGACATCCAGTTCTCAGGCTCAAATGCTTAACTGAAGCTACTTAGGCAACAGGACAATGAGAGGAAAAGAATACTCAGAGTGCCATGTGCCCAGGATATGCTCAATGGAATACCCATCAGTTCTATTTTCATATTTTTTAATTACCATTTTAAAAATCACTTGATCAAGTATACCAAAACCTTTGTTATTTAGTAAAGTGGTAAAAACGTCAAAACAGTAAATTAATCTATGCTTCAACCATGGATGACCAAAAAAAAGTATGAAATACGTTGACTCGAAACATTTTCTCATTCAAAGAAAAAACAAATCTTTCTCTGGTAACTATCATACAATATTGACATGTGTTTAAGGAAAGCATCAAATTAAACTTTTTACTTTTGCCATAAACTTTCTTATCTGACCCCTCATATAAGAGAAAAGAAATTTACGAGCTAGAAAACACATCACAGCCTGGCACAAAGGACGAGCTGTTGATTCTAAAACATTCTGTGAAAGAGATCTTTGACATACACATTAATTTGTAGTTTTCCCAGAGCAGTTTCTATCATGTGATTCTGTCAATTTCTTTCTCCACGTATCTACTGAGGAGACAAGCACGCACGTGTGCACGCACGCACACACGCACGCACGCACACATTCAGCAAAGAAGAAAAACACTGAAGAATAGGCCATCAAGACGTAACTGTGTCTGGGCAGTTCATAACAATGGTTCAGCAGTGTATCTGTGCAGGGACACAAAAAGGCACTGTTGCACAATGTTCGGGTGCATTCCATGAGAAGAATTTGATACCCTTAACTTTCCTCTAACATCCAATGGCACCAAACTACAGAAAATCTATAGCAAGTTTTATTGGACTCATCCCACTGGTTAGATGTTCAGTGGTTACTTCTAATTCTCCATTTTTTTCATGTTAGGTGTAAAACACTGAATTTCCATTTTACTGAAAAGCAGCATTGTTCTCAGCTGAAACAAACTTTTTAGAATTATATAAAATAACATTTTCTAATATTTAATTATAGACTGAATTTCAGTCTCAACCTGGCTTCCAATTGGTTAAAACCTTCCGTGATATTCCACTTTTGACCCTACTTTTGTCTTCCACTAGTTTTGTTTTCTACTAAATTCTTTTAAACTCTCTAGTTTCTAAAACAGGTTTAGAATTACTATATCATAAAACTGAATCTCTGGAACAACGAGATACTGTCCTTATAGATTCCATTTCAAATATGCTAACTGTACATCTTAGGAGCAGAAGGTATTTGAAAATCTCAATTACTCATTATCATTATTATCATCATTATCATTAGCCTTAGTGTGTGCAAACATCTAAGCCATGAGCTCTTTCCTGTATATTTTGTTGTTACATCATCAGAAACAGGTCCGGGTAAGCAAAAAGAGAAAAAGTTCTCAAATGGCAACTATGCTGCTTCTTAAATGTTCTTAATAAAGAAAAAAGGAGAAAGAAGGGTCATTTGTCCATATTGAGAACATAATCTAATACAGGGATCCAGACAAATAAGAAACAAAATATGTATTTTGCCCCAAAGATTACATCTACAGCAGTGACATCAAGTTAGCCCCCAGATAAAGTACTCCCTTTCTCCCCTACCAACAGAACCCCAATTCTGTTGGGAACAACAATGACCAGTCTGAAATAAATAAAAATATATTTCCTGCTTCCCTTATGAATAGAGAAGTCATCTGATATGGTTCCAGCCATTGGGATAAAGCACACAGTTTTGAGTGGGACTTCCTACAAAGCCCCTTTAAAGGAGGGACAAAGTCAAGTGGCACTGTCCCCCCATTCGGTACTTCCTTCCTCCTTTTTAGAAAACACATATAATGGCTGCAGAGGAGCACTGACGTTCCACCATAATGGAAAGATCTCTAAGACTGCTGGGACCTGGCACTTCCATTTTCGAATTGGTAAACCAAAGCCAGCAACTTCCTAACTGTGGACTTTGTATTAGAGAAGAAAACTAAATCCCCCATCTTATGTAAGCCTCTATTTTTTTTTTAGTTTTCTAGGACATACAGCCAAACTTAATTTCTAAGTAAGGCAACCTAATAGAAAACAGGGATACAGAAAAAGTTCTATGAAAAGCTACAGGGGAACACTCTCGTTCTGACAGAGGCAGGGGGTGGTGGGGGTCAGGAGGATAAACCTAGAGAGAAAGCAAAACGTATGGTTTGGTTCATTCATTTGTTCAACCATCATGGTCAACCACAGTTAGTAGGTGTCAGGATGCAGATAAAACACATAGTGGCTACCCCTAAGGAACTTTGAAACGGAGTACAGGCACATCAAGAGATAGGTAAATACAGGATTATTCATATGGGACAGCCACACACAGCCATGCCAGACTATGTCTACAAGCACTGTGTCTAATAACCCACAGAGCTGCTATCCAGCCATCAAAGCCTGTATTCAAAAGTGCCTTAAGGACTGGCCTCAGCCCTTGAGCTATAAAAACAGTAAGAGAAATAAACATAGGGCACTTTGAATAGGATTTGCCTCCACAGATAAGGCTAGTAGCTAAAAGCAGTTTCATTTTACCTATGGATCCTGTTTCCCCTTCACAACCACTCTCTCCAATTTTCCATGACTGCAGACAACCATGCCTTCATATAGTCTAAAATCGAGGTAACCCTTCAAAGTGGCCCGGAGCACACCTAAACCTGAGTGCAACCATAAGCAAGGGACAACAACAGTTAACACGTGATGTTTTAATATCCTGTTTATAGGTTTAAAGGTCCTATGTTTTTTTAGTTCATTTATTCTCAGTTATTAAACAATACCATTGAGTGCCTAAAATGTAAAAAAGATTATGTTTCTTACGTTTAGAGCATAGAATAAGGAGAGAAAAAAATACACAAGAGTCCTTTTCTCTGTTGTATAAACACACACACCAAGAATAAGTAGAATGTCTTTGAAACCAAAACAATAGGAAATCACTCTTGGCTGAAAGCACCGGCCCAGATCATGTTGATTTCTTCTTTAATCCTGCTAAAGCAAGTTTCTGCATGCTTTCTGGGGCCTCCACCTACAGAGCTGTTAGGACAACAGCCAACACATATATTTAATTACGTAAGTATTCAACGCTATCAGCCAGCTGTTGCCAGTACATAATACACTGACCTCTTTCACTTACTCTCTTGCTTAAAATGGCAAAAACAAAGCAACTGTTGATGTAACAGTAATCATGAAATATGCAAAATACTATTCTCCAAAAAGATTGTAGATAACTACAAAAACTCAGTTTTGCATTTTAAAATGACCTACTACATCTAAACTGCTTTTTCTGTTCCTGATTTGCAAAGTAAGTGACTAATCTTTCAACTGTGTTTATTCCCTCATTTTGCCTTATTCAAGTCTACCAGAAGAAGTTCATCACTAAAATACACGTTCTCCTTTATTTCCAATCAAGTTTCTCACTGGGATATACCACGTAACAATATCCCTGAACTCCCATTCATCTCCATGTTTTTCTTTGGTTAGGGGACAAGTAACATAAACCTTGTAACGAGGAACTGGTCAAAATCTTTAGGAATCAACAGAGAGTTCTCCATTTATGTTTCCAGAAAGCATGTTCTTCCAACACCATTATTAACCCCAGACTCGCTGATGGGGAAAACTAAATATAAAGTCCTTGCAACAACAGAAAATAGACTAAACAGAACCATGACTTAGGACTTGAATAGCACAAATCCACACGTGGTACGATGATAAGGCCTAACCCCTAAACAACAACGTATCCACAAAAATGTGGTCTGTACCAGTATCCCCATGCACATACATCTTACTATTTGACCTCTCTCATAACGTCCTTTCTCAAGTCAACCTTACCAACGATTCAGCTTCCTCCCCTGCAACAGCCATGTGGATTTGTGTTTTGTTTTTTTAATTCGGTGGTATATCTGTTTCCTGCTCATTTGGTGAAACTGAACAATTTGATACTCAAAAGCAAAATATATGCCATGGTATTAATATAGCTATATAATTTATATATTTAACCAGAGTAAATACATTAACAATGACTTGCTGATGCACAGACAGCATGATGCCAACCTCTCTTCCCCAAAAAGAATCAGTTCGACCTAACTGTACAAATATGTATCGAGTAATTACAATTGTGTGTCAAACTCTAGACCAAACATTACCAGGTTTTTATCTACACCTTTCTTTCCTACCCTCTGACTCAAGATGAGATGCTTCAATTGAGCCAATGGTCAAGGTCCTGAAGTTGGCCCAGCTTAGTTTGGCAAGAAGAACAAAGTCCTGTCATTCACAGGTGGACTTCTGCCAGCTTGACCAAGTGACTACTCCAAGAATTCCTATCCTATGATCCAGCCATTGCTCTACTAGGTATTTACTCAAAGGCTACAAAAATATTGATTTGAAGGGACACATGCACCCGGATGTTTATAGCAATATTATAAACAATAGCCAAATTATGGAAAGAGCCCAAATGTCCACTGACTGATGAATGGCCATAAAAAGAATGAATCTGGCCATCTGCAATGACATGGATGGAGCCAGAGTGCGTTATGCTAAGAGAAGTCAGAGAAAGACAAATACCATATGATTTCACTCATATATGGAATTTAAGAAACAAAGTAAGTGAACATCGGGGTGAAAAAGGGAGAGGGAGAGAGGCAAACCATTAAACATACTCTCAACTGCAGAGAACAAACTGAGGGCTGCTGGAGGGGTACTGGGTGGGAGAATGGCTTAAATGGGTGATGGGCATTAAGGAAGACACTTGTGATGAACACTGGGTGTTGTATGTAAGTGGTAAATCACTAAATTCTACTCGTGAAACCAATATTACACTGTATGTTAACTGTAATTTAAACAAAACCTTGAAATTTAAAACAAAAGAATTCTTACCCCCTTTCCTACTCTCTCTGGAAAGACACCATGCAGCAACAGTGACCAATACAAGTTTCCTACCTCACTTCTGACATGGGGCAGGTTTCTTCCTAGTTTACAAGGAAAACATAAAAAGAAAACAGCATGATTTCTTAAAAAGAAGGTCCATTAACAGGATATTCGAAAATTAGAATTTTCTTTCCCCTTGTTGCAAATATACAGACTTGTCTCCAACAAGAGATTCACAAAGGCCTTGGGGGACCATTCTTAGAAGAGTTGACAAGCAGTCTATTAATGGTTTCTGTGTCCCAAGAAAAGGAAGATCATTACACAGTAGAGTCAGCGGGTCAGAAACTCCAAAAAAAGAATTTTCCTGAGGTCAATAACCTGACCTCAAGACTCACAATCTAGTAGAATGTCAAACATGTAAACAAATAATAAAATGTAATATTCAACAATAGATGTTTGTACGGGATAAAGAAGTAGCAGAGAATAGAGGGTGATTAACTCGGTGGAACTTGGAGGTAAGGGGGGCAGTTAGAAGGGAGATGACCTTCCAGATGATACTGCCTTTGATAGGAGTTCCAAACAAAGAACAGGTTGCCAGGCAGGATTACATGAGTGTGTGGGTGTGTGAGTGTGTGTGCGCGCAAGTGCACGCACATGCACACGCGCATGCATTTGGGAGAAAGGGGGAGCATTTTCAAGGGAAAGGAAGAAAACGTGCAAACACATGATGTGTTTAAAAAATCATATAATGTACAGGAAAAGTAGAATTCTAAGGAGCCACAAGAAAACAAGCTAGAGAGGGAGGCAAGAAAGATTTTTTTTTAAAGACCTTATTACACTAAGAAATTTTACCTTCACCCTATAGCTGGGATGGAACCACTACGGGGTGTGAAGGAAAGGAGAACATGGACTGGCCCAGAAAAGTAGCTGAAAACAAGTTAAAATTTTCCTGTGAAATTATGAGCAAGAGATACTGAGGACAGTAACTACAGCATTAACAACAGGAATGGAGGGAGAGGGTTACGTTCAAAAGATATGTGTCTAGTTCGCGGCAATCTGACGACTCCTGAAGAGAACACAGTGGTTCACTGCCGGTTCCAAGAGGAACACTTAGGAATAAAAATACTAATAAAGCGAGCGAAAGTAAAGAGAAAGAAGATGGGGCACCTGGGTGACTCAGATGGTTAAGCATCCCACTTCGGCTCAGTTTTGAGAGTTCAAGCCCCGAATCGGGCTCTGTGCTGACAGCTCAGAGCCTGGAGCCTGCTTTGGATTCTAGGTCTCCCTCTCTCTCTGCCCCTCCCCCACTCACACTGTCACTGTCTATCTCTGTCTCTCTCTCTCTCTCTCTCTCTCTCTCTCTCTCTCAAAAATAAATAAATGTTAAAATTTTTTTTTAAAAAAGGAAAAAAGAAAAGAGGAGGAAGAAAGGTTAAAAGGAGAAAGGAAAAGATATTCTAGAAGGAAAAGAATCAAAGAAAACTCACAGACTATCTGGAAGATGACCGTGCAAGCAAACAAGACAGACAGCATGAGTGCAAACACCAGCGTGGGGGAGCCGGGGGGAAGGTGAGGTACATAACATGGGTTTCCACATGATGACTGGAGGGGTCAATGAGTCATGTCAACAGAGAAGTCCAGGAAGCAGTCAGATATGCACGTCTGGATCCTGGAAGGGGAGAGGAGAGTCAGAAACAGAAATGTGAGAGTCATCGGCACACAGACGGTATCAGAACAAGCGAAGGAAATGAGAAAATGGGAGGAGGAAATGTCAGCTCATACTAAGCACGGCACTGTTCAGGGACAAAAAACTCACGAGGCCATAGCTGATCCAGGACATACGAAGTCAAACAGTCCACTATTTTTGAACTAACATTCCATATGGAGGGAAACGTGCTGGTGAGCAAGGAAAACTGAAGCAATGAGACTATGCCTGGTAAAATTATACTCAGGCAGCTGCCACTGACAGTTTAAGGACATAAAACTGACAATGAACTGAAGCCACTGCATACAACTAGAAAAGCCAAAATTGAAACACCAAAGCTAAAAAAAAAAAAAAAAATAGACAATGTACAGTATTAAAAATTAAGTTTATGCTTATTTATTATTATTTTTTGAGAGAAAGAGCATGCAAGCCGGGGAGGGAGAGGGGGAGAGAGAAATCCCAAGCAGGCTCCATGCTGCCAGCACAGAGCCTGATGCGGGCCTTGAACTCACAAAGTGTGAGATCATGACCTAAGCTGAAACCAAGAGTCAGATGCTTAACGACTGAGCCACCCTGGCGCTCCAAAAATTAAGTTTCACAGAACAACTTCTGTAAGGCCAAACTAAAACCTACTGTTAATTTTCTCTTCCAAAAGATAACCTGATTACTAGTGAATCTAGGTTAACAACACAATCAGTCAAGCTTT
This sequence comes from Prionailurus viverrinus, assembly GCF_022837055.1. NCBI lineage: Eukaryota > Metazoa > Chordata > Mammalia > Carnivora > Felidae > Prionailurus > Prionailurus viverrinus. The sequence continues at coordinate 8,563,729 of NC_062565.1, forward strand.
TTATTCTCTTATAAACTGGATAATTACTAACTGAAAGGCCAAGCATTTCTCTGTTCTTAATAGGTTAGCTTTTTTAAAACATTGTACAAATTCATGTTCAAACAATACTATGCTGCGTCCCCAACTTTATGAAGAAGAACTCCAAGTTAAATCTACGTAGAGCAAAAAAATGACTTCATGATAGGAATGACCATCCAATAACTTCTGTGTTCTATCAACAGAATGCTATATAAGGAGCTGTCCTGTACACAAAAAGATGTTATACAAAGTAAGTAGCCTCTGTCTCAACCGTTTTCTTCTCTGTTCATTCCTTCTTAAATTTCCAATTGTTCTCTCAAGTAATTTCACTCAGATATCTAAACCTTCCCTTCCACATTACCATTTATTTCTATAGCAAAGGTGGTTCAAAGAACCAGTGACTCTGGTCTATCCACTATCAGCAGGGCTAAAACCACACTGCCCGTTTGGGTTAATCATGCACCAGGTCAAAAAGAGGTTGACAGCCCATATGATCAAAGCAAGCTGGCTATTCTTTCTGTCATTTATATAGAACACACAAGATGTGTTTATTTTCACCAGCCTCTGAATGACCTCCTTTAGGTGGCATAGAAAAGATCCCACATTTCTATAAAGCATTAACCAAAGGAGTTTTCTTATTTGATACTCTCATTAAGAGCAAATTTTATTTTTTTGAAACTTTTGATCTTTTTCAAGAGCCCCTCAAGTTAAAGGCCATATTGTCTAAATCAAACTGGTGTCATGAATAAAACAAGGACAGGGCAACTAGCAAATGCTCAAGAGGAAAGTGCACACATCCAATATGCTGCTATCACAAAACCTGGGGCTCATTAGTGATTTTTTTCAAAACCAGCAAAGGCAACAGCATTTAAGATTTCAAGTTCAGAAAGCAGCCTCCCCCCACCAAAATCACTCGACTTCATTTTTGCTACTTAAAACTCCCACTCGCTTATCAATCTGAATACCAGTAACACAAACACTGTAAAACCTTAATAATTAGATCAACTAGAAGAGAGCCAGTATAAAGTACTGAGCAGCACAGCCTACAGATTAATATAGACATGCACTTTTGTATCGGGTACATTAACTAGATTAACGAATTAAAGATCAAATGCTATATTATCAGCACTAGCTTATAAAATGAAGACTTTCAAATAATTTTAAGCCACATTCTCTCTGACCAACATTAAATAACACTGCCTACAATACTGTGAAGTTTGACCATCACCACCAGGGGGAAAAAAAAAATCAGTCTACCACTGTCTCATTAGGATTTCACAATTCATGGATTTTAATCAATGAGATCAATGATTCATGAATCTTAATATTAATGGTATTAATAACATAAAAGACAGTAGATAAATCCCTTAGAGTTATCTCTCTTTACTCCTGCCTCGGCGACTCAAGAGACAAATATGAGGTGATGAGTAATTAAAGACAAACAATTATTAAATACCAAAAATACAATGGGAGAGAAACAAAAGCAGAAGATCAGAAATGATCACATTCAGGAATGAGCGGCAAAGTGAAGCAATCGTTATTCGTACAAGATCTAGATTTTTAAAAAAATAGGCCTCAGCTCATCTTTGTAAATCTCTGAATTTGAGCAGAAGGGATTAAGTGAAGCAGAACAGGAAGAAGGAAAAACCTACTGGACTCTCCTGAATTTAAATGTCGTCTCACTATCATCAAAAAAAAAAAAGAAAAGAAAGGAAGAAGAAAAAAAGAAAATGAATTCAAGAGAGGACACTGAAAGGGAAAGGACAAAGCCAGGAGACTGGAGGAGAGTGTTGACGACTGAGGGCGCAACAGAGTGCACAAAGGAGAGTGTAGACGACTCAAGGTGCAACACAGTGCGTAAAGGAGAGCGTAGATGACTCAAGGTGCAACAGAGTGCATAAAGGACAGCGTAGACGACTCAAGGTGCAACGGTGCACAGAGTGTAGATGACTCAAGGTGTACCAGAGTGCGTAAAGGAGAGTGTAGACGACTCAAGGTGTAACAGAGTGCGTAAAGGAGAGTGTAGACAACTCAAGGTGTAACAGAGTGCATAAAGGAGAGTGTAGACGACTCAAGGTGTAAGAGTGAGTAAAGGAGAGTGTAGACGACTCAAGGTGTAACAGTGCACAGAGTGTAGATGACTCAAGGTGTACCAGAGTGCGTAAAGGAGAGTGTAGACGACTCAAGGTGCAACAGAGTGCATAAAGGACAGCGTAGACGACTCAAGGTGCAACGGTGCACAGAGTGTAGATGACTCAAGGTGTACCAGAGTGCGTAAAGGAGAGTGTAGACAACTCAAGGTGTAACAGAATGCATAAAGGAGAGTGTAGACGACTCAAGGTGTAAGAGTGAGTAAAGGAGAGTGTAGACGACTCAAGGTGTAACAGTGCACAGAGTGTAGATGACTCAAGGTGTACCAGAGTGCGTAAAGGAGAGTGTAGACGACTCAAGGTGTAACAGAGTACATAAAGGAGAGTGTAGACAACTCAAGGTGTACCCGAGTGCATAAAGGAGAGTGTAGACGACTCAAGGTGTAACAGTGCACAGTGTAGATGACTCAAGGTGTACCAGAGTGTGTAAAGGAGAGTGTAGACGACTCAAGGTGTAGCAGAGTGTGTAAAGTATTCATCTCCCATCCTCTGTTAAGAGATAGTGACAACAAGGGAGGAAGCAGCAAAGTAAAGCACGAGGCTTGACACAAGCAGGACATCACTGAGAGTCTCTCCATGTATAAAAATGTCACTTGAATTTGACGTTTCCTCAGCATTGTTATTGTGTCTTTTACCGGATTATATTTATTCTGGAAACAAATCAAATACTGGCATAGGCTTTATGTTAACAAGAACTGGTTGTGATTACCAAAAGCCTTTAAAGCCATTAAAAGAAAAAAAACAACACTACTTAATAACCTCCAATACTGTTTTTACGTTTTTCTTTCAGTTGAGCAGAAGAGTGCACTAAAGGAGTGGGCTTGCTGCCACCAGTGTTTAAAGACGGTTTTCTCCTGGGATGACTTCATTTAATCATCCCAACACCGCATCGTTCCTGGGAACCACATTCACAACACAGCCATGTATACGACAAAACCCACTGACACACGTTATATCTGAGTCTACAAACAGTCTAGGAGCACAGCCATTAGCTACATTACAAAACAGAATCACAGAAACCAAATCCTCTGGGTTCTGCACGGAGGGGGTATCCACAGCATGAAAATACCCTTACATCTTATTTACCTTTCCTAGAAGGAAAGAGTAGATAACCTGGGGACACGACCGACTTCTCATAAAATGAAAAGCATACTTTGAAAACGAGCAGCATCTGGCAATCATCATCTTCGGCTTGCTCCCCACCGTGACTCCACTCCCTCGCGCCACCCTGCATCTCCACCACCCTCCTCTGTTCCCCACCGCAGCGCAAGTGGTCCCCCACCCCCCGCTCCTCCTGTAGTTTCTGAGTTGAGTATACCATCACATTCAGCTATCACTTCTGTGCAAAAAGTATAAACTCTGTCTCTTAGTGTTGGTCCCCCTGATGACTGCCTGAGTCCTACAAACGCTTCCCTGACAGCTCTATCTGGGGGGCACAGTAAGAAAATGACTGAACACAGCGACTCCAGTCGGACTGCCTAGGTTACAATCCCAACTGCACCATTTGGGAACTGAACGGCCTTACAGAACTTCCTCTGGAAAACAGATGCTGCCTCATCTGGAAAAGCGGAATAAAGCTGTAAGCCACAACTCAGTGACAGACTGCAAAAATTAAGCTAGGTGATATCCCACTGAGGCAAAGCATTCCAAACAGTGCCCAGCACACAGAAGGCACTCAATAAAGATCAAATAGGATCATCACTTTATTAGAGTATTTATAGCTGTGACTTCAAATACAGCCTGTTCCAAACCAAAACATGTCTTCCCTCCAACTGAACTCCCCGTCTGGCATTCCCCATTATACTCTAGCCAGTGGTCTTAGAGTCATACTCATCAATGTTGAAAGGATAAAGAATTCTTCTTTTTTAAGTCAACTCCTTCCTTCCCTACCCGAGCGCCTCCATGTGAGATGAGGTCATCGGCTCCTAAACTATTGCAACTCTTGCCCTCCATGGACTCCTGAGCTGTACTTGTCCTTACGCCCAACCATCCTTCCCACTGTTGCAAGAATTAATCCTGAGAGACCAAGGGAGCAAACATGGCTAGAAAAATAGTTCTTTTAAAATACCTTGTATTGGGGCGCCTGGGTGGCGCAGTCGGTTAAGCGTCCAACTTCAGCCAGGTCACGATCTCCCGGTCCGGGAGTTCGAGCCCCGCGTCAGGCTCTGGGCTGATGGCTCAGAGCCTGGAGCCTGTTTCCGATTCTGTGTCTCCCTCTCTCTCTGCCCCTCCCCCGTTCATGCTCTGTCTCTCTCTGTCCCAAAAATAAATAAACGTTGAAAAAAAAAATAAAATATAATAAAATAAAATACCTTGTACAGTAGTATAAAAATACTGTACAGGTACAAGGAGAAATAACATGTTTTTTTATATAATAATAAATGATATTGGAATAATGTGGTTGTCCCTACACTGTTAAGGGGAAAGATCTAAAACAAGTACAGGTACTATACGAAGAAATTATACATTCCCGGAGAGTCAAAGAAGGCCCAGGTACCTTACTCGTGGACTGGAAAACTCAAAATGTAGAGATGCCAATTCTCCTCTCAAAGTCACCATGAGATTCAATCTTATCACAATCAGAACCTCAACAGTATTTCTTCCTTGTTGAACCTAGAATCTGATACTAAATTTATGTGGAAGGACAAAGGGCAAAGAAAAGCCAAGATATTCTTGGTAGATATCAAATATCTAGACTTAATATAAGGCTGTATCAATCACTGTGTGGAACAGCACCAAAAGAAAGAAAGAGATCAATGGAACCACACAGAGATCCCAGGGACAGACCCAAACATCTATGGACACTCAACATCAGAGTGAGTAATACATACACAAAAGGAAAAGAATGGATTTTTTTAAAAAACAGTAAATGATATTGAAAAAAATTCACTTTCTACATGGGGGGAAAAAAGGACACTGGACTCCCTTCCTGGTACCATACAACAAAAATTAACACCAGATAGATTATAAACTTAAAGTATAAGAGGAGACATTTAGAAGACAATATTACAGAATACCTTAACTCTGAGGTAAAGAAAAGCTTCGTAAATAGTAAGAGCACAGACCCAAAGGAAAAAAATAAATTTTAATCCAAAATTTTTCTTCATCATAAGATACCATTAAAGGAAGTGGGGAAAAAAAAGCTACAATTGATGTCTGCTGCCTATACAACATGTAAAGATTAGTATAGAGAATACATATAATATATTCCCACAAACAGTAAAAAAAAGAACAGGAAAAAATATTTAAAAAGCCATTTCACAAAAAAAGATAGACCCAAATGGCCAATAAACATATAAAAAGATGCTCAACATCATTAGCAATCAAGGAAATGCAAATTAAAACCACAGTGAGCCATCACCTCTCCCACGAGACTGGCAAACACCTAGAAGTCTGACTATATGGAGAACTGGCAAGAACGTAGCGCACACCCGTTACGGCAGGCAGTGAACGCTGGTACATCCATTCAGGAAGAAGAGTCTGACATTACTGACATCTGAATACACATTCACCTGTGACCCAGTGGGTCAACTCCTATGTCCATATCCTAAAATAACGCTTGCCCGTGTGCCCCAGAAAACATGTTCACAATGTTCAGAGCAATAGTGTTCATAAAAGCAAAACGCTGGGAAAACTCAGTACTCGATCAATAATAAGATGAACAAACGGTGACAAATCCATCCAGTGAAACGTAAGAAGGACCAGTTATTTTATATCCATCAAATGGATAAATCTAAAATCCTATTGCTGAAGAAAAGAAGCAAATCTCTAACATCAGTAAGTCCAACAAATGGAGTTCAAAACAGGACAAAGCTAAACCACACGTTGTCTGGGGCTATACTCTTCCTAAATGTGGATTTACTAATAAAAGTGAGGGAACAACTCAAAAGTCAAGGTAAAGATTACTTCTTAGGGATAGGATACAAAAAAGGGACACATGGTGGTTTCTAAAGTCTTGGCAATGCTGTAATTCTTACACTGAGTGGTTGCTATATAGGTGCTATGTTTATTATTATGTAAACTGTACATGTTTCATAAATGTCTGATATATTTCATTTGATGTATTTGACAGAAAAACCCACAGGGGCTGAGTATGAACGGGATGTGGAGAGGTGGAGCATGTAAGAAGTCTGGCTGGAAAGACAAGAAGGAAAGCAGCAGCACAGCTACAAGGGGCCCCAGGACCGATGAGACCCGAGCAGGGACAGCTATAAGGGGCCCCCGGGACCAATGAGACCAGAGCAGGGACAGCTACAAGGGGGGCCATGGGACTGATGAGTCCTGGGCAGGGATAGCTACAAGGGGGCCCCAGGACCAATGAGACCCGGGCAGGGACAGCTACAAGGGGGCCCCGGGACCGATGAGACCCGGGCAGGAACAGCTACAAGGGGGCCCCAGAACCAATGAGTCCTGGGCAGGGATAGCTACAAGGGGGCCCTGGGACTAATCAGACCTGAGGTTTCAGTACCCATGGAAAGGCACCAGTGAGATGAAGAGACATTGAAAATATAGGAAAAGGAGGACATAATTTATAAGCCAAGGTTTCCAAGAAGGTGAACAGGAGGAGATATAGAGCACATATGCAAAAGGATACTTCTTTCACTTGAACGTGAAGGAACAAAAGAAAGAAGGACTTAGATGCCCTTCTCCTCCACTGAACTTCACTCCCCTCAAGGCCAGGCATCATTAGTATCGAGAACAATGTTAATGGGCAGGCAAGAAAAAAGAGGGAAAGACTGTGTTGAGTTGATCCAACAAGTGTAGACTGGGTTCCCTGAGAAGAAGACGTCATTACTACTCAACAAATATTCAAATCACCCATGGGAAAAGTCCACATTAAAGTTACATTCTTTATCACGTAAAGTCAAAACAGTATAATCTTAAAACTCCAATTCATACTTTTTTTGATACATACTAAATTTCATATATATGTGTACATTTACATACATGTATATATGTATATATGAATATATATTATAAATATACTATATATATATGTATAAAATTAGGGAACTTTTTATTTTTTTAAGTTTATTATTTTGAGAGAGAGTGAGTGAGTGCGCACAAGCAGGGGAGGGGCAGAGAGAGAGGAAGAAAGAAAATCCCCAGCAGGCTCCACGTTGTCAGTACAGACCCTGATGCGGGGCTCGAACCCACGAACCAGGAGAGATCAGGACCTGAGCCAAAATCAAGAGTCAGACATTTAACCGACTGAGGCACCCAGGCACCCCTATTATTAGGGAATTTTTTAGAAGTTGATTTCCTGAAGTTCTTACTTCACTTATTTAAAAACAGGGAAAAAACAGCTTCCACTTACTTTATGGAGTTTCTAAAGTGGTCTTCAGCTGGGTTTTTTACAGTACAACTATTCAGGAGCCATAGATCTGCGTCTGATGCATTTTCTATTAAAAAACAGATATAAAAAAGAAATTTCAGTATCACATTTAACCATTCACAATCACTCAAACGCTTACCCCGACAGCACGGTGACAGACGCAGTGGACAGTCAGGTACGTTGTCAATGGCATCACGCTCCCTAACTGCTCTACAGACTATGGAAATATTCGTGAGAAATACAAAAATTTAGAACCTGTGCTGTATCTTTTCAGTGAAAAGTATAAATAAGCATTTTCTTCCCTTACTTAAAAACTTCCAAACACTTGAGTGGAATATGCAGTTAACTGCCCCTTTTTGGACCGTGTCAATATTTTCCAGGCGGAGATATTATCATACACTGAATATTCTGCAGCTTGAGATGCTGTTAAAACTATAATTTGTCTTCCCTGAAAAAGTTAATCATTTACGTCAAAGTGAGCCTTTCATGCCTCTCACCAGTTTGATCCAATATTGTTATGTATGTGGTCCCCCCCATCCTGGGTAGGGTCATGTCCCAACACCCCCAGGGGATGCCTGAAACCAGACACTACTGAACCCTATAGATGCTGTGGTTTCTCCTGTGCATACCTATCTGTGATAAGGTTTCATTTATACATCAGGCACAGTAAGAGAATCACTAACTGATAGTAAAATCGAACAATTATACTCGTATGGTACAACAAAAGTTATGTGAACGGGTCTCTCTCTGTAAAAGTATCTCACCGTGTTGCACTCACCCTTCCCCTAGTGACGAAGTGAGACGGCAAAACGTCCACGTGAGGAGATGAAGGAGGTGAACACACAGGCACTGGGACGTAGCGTTAGGCTACTACTTGACCTTCTAGCAATACGCCACAAGGAGCACCACCTGCTGCTGGACTGTGACTGACCACGGGTCACCGAAACAGCCGATGAGGGCTGGGGTTGTGGAGGGGGGACTCCCGTACGATGACAAACTCACTGGCAATGCAACCAAGAATCCAAACCCATCAACTTATGAAGCGAGTTTGTAAATGCCTACGGTGTTTGATGCTATTGCGGCTACCCTGCTGTCTAACAGGACGTACACACCGAAACAGGACTCCCACAACGAAAAGAAATCCGAAATCGAAGACTGTAGCACCCACAACGTATATGACTGGAATACCAGAAGCTAAGGTGTAATGACATGAAGAACCACAAGGACAAGCCGATGTCAGTGTGCACATTCTCCACCCAGGAAGGGAACCTCAAGTGACAGCATTCTGTCAAAGGGATGGCGAGCACATCAAAGCTTCTGGCAAATTGGCAAAGACTTTTTTTTCCCCAAATATTTTATTATAAAAAAGATGAAATATTTTTATAGACACCAGACCAAAAAATTCTTGAATCGATTAAAGACAAGGTGCCTCTACCTGTTTATCAGCTGAAGGCTACGATCCCTCCTTCCCTGTCTCACTCCTTCCATCCGTATCCCCCTCCCACACCTCATGGTCTATTTTCCCTCCCAACAGCCAGAGTGACCTTTTACTTTAAAAATCTGGTTATGTCACTTCCCTGTTCAAAGTCAGAAATGATGAGTATTTACCTACCTGCCCGTGTCCCCTCCTAATTATTCTCCACGATGCCGCCTGAAAGACCTCCCTCTAATACCAATCGTCTGATGACTTCCAGTGGTGATCAAGGCCTTTCCAGATCTAGCTACCTCCCCAACTTCAGTATGAATTTCTCCCTACATTCATCTGTCCCTCCAGCCACAGCAAACCGGTTGTAATTGCTAAAGCCTGCACTACTCTAGCAGGCTACAGTATCTTTGCTTCACTCGTCTGCCTACCTGGCTACCTCCTACTCATCTTTCAGGTGCAGCCTGAGGTCCGCAGATGCGTCTTCTCTGCACCCCATGGTAGACTGCGCCAAGACTATTCCCGCACTTCACATTCCGTATGAAAAGAATTCATCCCCCCAGCCTGTCTTCATTGCTACGTAAGACATACTGAAGACAGCATTTTTATCTGCTGCCCTCTGAACGTCCGGGGCCTAATACAGCGATGGGCACAGAATGAACATTCAAACACCCATGCAACACTGAACAATGTGCCAGGAGGCTCAAGAAGAGAGAAGGAAGACGCTAGCGCGGAACCACATGCATACGGCACTTCCGCCTTTCTGCTAAAGCTCTGAAGGCGAGACTCATGTTCGTGAATAAGCTTCAGCAATTTGTTTAACAAACACTTAGGGCTGAGACCTGATCTTATTCACAGTTATACCCCCAACACTTATTACAACACCTGGTCCGTGGGAGATACCCATTAAGTATGTACTGGGGGAATGGTGAATTTTAAAGACAATCCTAAACTCCAAGCAATGTATTATACAGATAAGTAAAGGTCATGGGTGTCTGTTAGCTAATGACTAAATAAATAAATAAATAAATAAATAAATAAAGGCTAGGCATTTATCTAAAATCAACAAACACCTAAAGACAGAACTATCTGCACCAGATGCCAGCTTTTGTATCATGGCACATTCTTCTACTCAGTCACCTTAAAGCCATCTCTCACCCTACATACTGCAACAAAAGACATCTCAAGAAGAACTCCAGCAATAAATAAGGCAAATTATTCCACTCCGTCTGAAATGTGGCAGAATGTACGGACTCTCAGAATAAGGTGACTGTTACGCTCAATGATCTAACTGCAATGAACAGGAACCTGATGAATATACCAAAATGCCTACAAAATTGCGCAACTTTTTAACCACCCCTCAAAAGACAATGTCCCTTCTCCAATGAACACGAGAGTCTCTTATCCAATTATTTCTGAACTCAGTTTTGTGTTAGTACATCTTACTTAATATTGTCAAAACACACTATTTACAAGCACAAATCAGTCAGTACACAACAGTAACACAATGAGGATTTACTATGTGCCAGGCTCCATTCTAGGAACAGAAGATATGGCTGTGAAAAGAGTTTTTACCCTCAAGGAGTTTAAGTCTTGAGAAGGAAGTCTGATTTAAAAAAAAAAAAAAAAAAAAAGACAGAAAACAAGGTAATTTCAGGTACTGGCCAGTGATATTAAGAGAATAAGAGTAATAGACAAAGAATAATTAGGGGGCTGCTGGCCAAAATAGGTCTCAGAGACCTCAACTCAAATCTGAGTTGAGACTTAAGTGACAAAAGAAACCTAGCATGCAAAGACCAGAAGAAAGAGCATTTCAAGAAGAAAACACCGCAAGTGTAAAATAAAGGCCACGAGACAAGACTGAACTTGTCACGTTCCAGTACCAGAGAGAACAGTGTGACTGGACACAGTGAAAGTCGGGACAGAAAGGTCAGAGAGGCAGGCAGAAACCAATCGTTACTTGACACAGCATTGTAAACGTTAACGGGAAGTCACCACTGGGTTTCAAACAGTTCATCTCTACTTCAGAAAGCCCATTCCAGAAGTGCTGTGAAGACTACAAACAGGGAAAAAAGTCAAGTCCAGAAACCCAGCTGGAAGCTGACACACTGGTCTAAGACTAAGTGAAAAGGACGGCATAAACTGGACTGGGATTACAGCGATGGCAAAAGCAAGAAGTAAATGGAGGAGGGCTATTTCGGAGGTAGAATCAAAAGAATTCACGGGTAGATGAGACGGGAATAGTGCAAGAAGGAATCAAGTAGGATTCCTCAGCACATGGAAGGAACTTGGACCTGATCGTCAGTTGTTTGTGGTGCCATCTACTGAGCCGGGGAAAGGCTGGAAAAAAGAGATTTGGGGACTAAAAGAATCAATAGGGGTTTTAGGGGGCCGTGCTTTGTTTGAAATCCTTATTAAATCTCCAACTAGAAATACTGAGCAGCTATTGGTATAAAAGAAACCAAAACTCGCGGGAGTCTTTCAGCCTGGACAAATAGCAGAATCAAAACCCTACAGAACATGTCAGAATTTACAGGAATGGGCGAGATTACAGGAGAAAAAGAGAAAGGAGAGAGAAAGAAGTAGAGGGCAGAACACCAGGTCATTCAAGGTCTGGAGAAGAAGGTGAGAGGGACAAGGACATTGAAAAGGCACAGCACGCAAGATAAGAGGATAAAAGACAGAAAACATGGTGTGACAGAAATCCAAAGAAAAAAACTATCTGAAAAAGGGGTAATCAATTATGTTAAATGCTAAGAGTTAAAGAAAGGTTTCTGAATCTCTGTATCTCTGTGCCAACCCACAATCATTCAAAGATTCCCCCCCTCCTTTTTTCAACTAACACAGAAAAAAACTCACTACAAAATGGGAGTGATTTGCCCATAAAGAATGCAGATTCCACATGATTTGCCCCCTTATAAACACATTTTCTGGGTTCTAAGATGCCAGCAACTGTCAGAAACACCATCAACTGTGTAACAGCTCTTCAAGAGGGGCAGAAAACTGTAGTCATGTTCTTATCAATTTGAAGATACATGCCAACTTCAAACATTAACACTAGCAGGGTAGGAGTGAATGGCATCAGAAACAGAAATCAACCAGATTATCGCTGTCCACCTTCTAGAAGAATCAAGAAATGCCAGAAGAACTGCCTTTCCAGGAACCCATCTCCCAAAATAAAGTCAACGTTCAAACATGGCACTGCTAGTGGATGACTTGGTTATTAGATTAAATGTCTGCAAAGAGACAGTTAACGCCTTACAGTCTTGCCTCCATCGGAGCATTTTAGTCACCAACACCTCCAGTGTCGGAGGAGGAGCAGCTAGAGAAGACCACTTGGGGAAAGAAGGACTAGGTAGATGGGCTAGAATGAACCCAGGAAGGGAAAGGCAGTAAGAAGGCAGCCAGCTTGGAGGCACAGGCTTGGAGAGGATCCAAGAAAGATTGCTACTTGAGATGTGGCCTCCAGTGCAGTCGACGCCTGACGTGCAGCTGAAAATCATCTACACAGAAGTCAAATATTGCCAACGCCAGAGCCGGGACACCAGGACTGGTCTGGAAGGGAACCAGATTCAGACTAGCCAGATGGGATCTAGCTGTCAAGATCTGATTATTTTCAGTCTCTCATTCTGAAAACAGGGCTGCAATGAAAGCACTGTGCCTGTATCATTTTGTATGCTTCCCAGATTACCCTCGGAATCAAGCCCCAAAAAGTGGCATTGCTGTCAAGGGATAAACTTTTATGTCGTTCCATTACATACTTTGAAATTCCTATCCATAAAAGATGCACCACCTTGCATTTCCATGAGCAATGCGTGAGACTGCCCGTTGACCCACATCAACCCCCACACAGCGTGCTATCAAACGTCTGTACTTATGCCAATCTGGTGGGAAGCTGGGTCCCAGGGAGGTTTCAGTATGTATTTCTCTTGTTATGAAGGAGCTCAGCATCTTTTCATATATTTAAGGGCTGTTTGCAATGTTTTTTAATGTTTTCCATTTGTTCATGTCTTTTTGCCCATTCCCCCCCTACTCAGGCTAAACATTTTTATCTTGTTTTAATTACTAATATACACAAATACACACAAGGAATATTAATTCTCTGTCGATGATATATTCCAGTATTCTTTCCCACTTTGTCACTTTACTTTCTTACAGACCGTCTTCATGTAGTTTTATTTCTAAGATAACAAATTCATCAACCTCTCCTCTTATTACTTCTAGATTCTGAGTCATAATTAACAAGATTCCTCTATTCCCAGATTACGAAGGAGTTTGCCAATGTCCTCTCCTAACACACGTATGGTTTTACGTGTAGATCTTTGATCTGGTAGGAATTTATCTTGATATGCACTGATCTCACTATATTTTTTTAATGCAAAATGAAGTAAGATCTTATATTCTCATTTCAAATTGGAAACTATTAAAACCTACGACACTACCTAGTGCTAGCAAAGCAAATGGGACACCGACGCCTCACTTTGCCGACGGCAGTCTACACGGATGAAACTCTCTGGAATGCAATGTAGAACTGCTCTCAAAAATTTAAATGTGCATTAGGGTTTCTCTGACACACGCTTCTGGGCTACTTGCAGCACACACGGGTGTATTTATACACACACATATATGCACACGTACACCTATACACACATACATAGAGAGAGACAAGTAATCAATGTTACAAATCTCAGTAAGCATTACTGACAAAGCAAAAAACCTAGAAAGCCTACATATCCATTATAAGGAAACTGTGAAAATAAATGAGACTACTGTTAAAATACCACTCAGCTTAAAAAGCAAGATAAAGCTATAAATGCTATTTTATAATTATCTTTGTTAAATCATCAGGTGAAAGAAAAGGAAGGTGCAGAGGGCAGGTCTTGTATTTGGTTTTTAAAAAGGGAAATTCCAGGGGCACCTGGGTGGCTCAGTCAGTTAAGCGTCTGACTTCAGCTCAGGTCATGATCTCACAGTTCATGGGTTTGAGCCCCGCATTGGGCTCTGTGCTGACAGGTCAGAGCCTGGAGCCTGCTTTGGATTCTGTATCTCCCTCTGTCTCTGCACCTCCTCTGCTCGCTCGCTCTCTCTCTCTCTCTCTCTCAAAAATAAACATTAAAAAAAAATTTTTTTTTAAAGGTAATTCCAGGGACACCTGGATGGCTCAGACAACTGAGTATCTGACTTCGGCTCGGGTCATGATCTCACGGTTCATGGGTTCGAGCCCCACGTTGGGCTCTGTGCTGACAGCTCAGAGCCTGGAGCCTGCTTCGGATTCAGTGTCTCCTTCTCTCTCTACTCCTCCCCCGCTCACACTCTGTCTGTCTGTCTGTCTGTCTGTCTCTCTCTCTCTCTCTCTCTCTCTGAAAAATGAACAAACGTGAAAAAAAAATTTTTAAGGCAAATTCCATTCTAAGTAAAGAGCATTTCTGAAAACACATACATGAAACTGAGGTGTTTGTCCTTGGGAGTGAGGTGTTCATACGCTCCTTTTATGGTCTTTCTCTTTTCTGTTTTTATGGTCCTTACTTGTATAACCGTATAGAGTTTAATCCTGAGACAGGAAACATTAATATTTAATTTATATCCATCTGTATTACTTCAATTTTTTTAAGTGTCTATTGTTTTTTTCATTTAAGAAAATGAATCAAAGCTTTTTAGAAAAAATTTTTTTAAGTTTCCTTTTCCAGAGAGCTTAGAATCAGTAGCGTTCTTTCATTTTAAGGTGAGAATATAAAAACTATTTTCCTGCTGAGACCCATCATGAAAACAGTAACCCGACATACATTTTCTGAGGGACTTCTCTCCTCGCGGCTAAAAGCTTTTGTACTCACTGAACCAAGGAAATGACGGTCATTGACACACCACCTACTCTGAGTGTGAGGAGAGAGAAACAAACTACTATTTGTTTTAATCAAAAAGCATTACTCTCTCTAAACTATTTCTTTACATATGCTAGATAAATTCCTTTTAAGCCTAAAGGAATAAAAATCTGAGTAGCAGTACTGCTAATAACTAGCATTACTGAGTATATATTATGCATCGAGTGGAATGAGCCAAGCATATCATACTCATTTTTTTCCCGACTTAATCCTCCCAGTTTGAGGTGGGTTCACTTTTACTCTAATTTTAGAGAGAGAATCTAAGACTTAGAAAGGAAAAGTAACTTGCCTATAATCACACAGCAAGGGGGGGTGGGGGGCAGGATTAGAAATCCAGACAAACTGACTCCAGAGACTATAAACTTAAGGAAATTAGAATGCCTCATTAGTGGCTTTTTGCCTCTTGATCAAAAATAATACAGACAATATCTAAAAACAAAACAAAGAAGTATTGCATGGCTGTAAGACTGCCTCACGGTATTTCTAAGAAGACTAATAATCAGGCTTCAAAAGGAACCGCTTGGCTATTTCCAAAATTTCCAAGATCCTGAACGTGTCAGCTCTTGGCCTTCTGTAATCCGTAGGAGACATGCAAATAGAGAGAGAATTAATAATGAGTGCCGGATCCTGAGTCCAAGGCACAGGCTGACTCTCACAGCCACCCGGCTCCTCTCACCCTGCAGGCTTCCGCACAATGGCGGCATCACAGAAGAGATGGGCACGGGTCAAGTCAGCACCACTCAGAACAAAACATTTATCTTCCGCGACTGTTCCATTTGAAAGTCCACCAGAGCAGCTGCATAGGACAGGGAGAGGGCTCTATTCATAGATTTAAGTAGGGCAGTTAAGATGATACAAATAAAAACTCACTAAAAACAAAACAAAGAGGGGGAAAAAAGTTGACTGCCTTAAACCCCAAAGCCTTCTGGGGGAGTTTCTTTACTATGGAACTCTGGAAGGCAAGTCCAAACAGTTTAAATGTCCATTACGCTTAACCATACCCAGGGAGTTTATTTATGCGATACGAATCACTGGGTGCCTACCACACAGTCAGAGAATATGCTTTAGGAGGAGAATTTAAAAGCACCATTGAGGTGCATGTTTATAAAGTAATTTCTTAAAAACCAATAAAAGGCAAAATGAGAGTTCTGGTCAGCAGATTCATTTTTTTCTTCTCTGTTCCATTCACTGTTCTCCGTAGGGGCTGTGTAAACAGAATGGAGTAACCATGTTTTCAAAATCGGTTTTACAAAAGCAATGGAAATGATCTGTGAGAAAGTATTCTGCCCTCAGCCAGCTAGGGTGGGAGGAGTGGGGTGGGGGGGATGGGAAGAATAAGCAGGGCGGGAGGGGGGGGGGGGGGCGGAGGGGGGAGGGGGGAGAAGAAGAGAGAGAAGGAGAGCAGAAATGAAAGAAAGAGACGGAGCGTCTCCAGGCAGTTCCCAGTCTGAAACACTCAGAGCAAGAAGTGACCCTCCCCTGTAGAGTATCGGGGACTCTTCAGTGTGTTTCTGAGCAAAGCAGAACATAGGAGCTCCTACGGGGAAGCACTTATCCTTAGAGATTGCTCGTATAATAAGTTTGTTCTTTTAAAACGAGTCCCGCTGAGTGCTTCACAGAAATAAGATGAAGCCAAGGGTCAGCTTGAACTCTGTTTAGTGTATGAAAGGAAAAGAAGGTTTTTTTTTAAATGAGAAATAAAAGCTGGCAAAATTCTACCAATAACTACTGAAAATTAATTACACAGCTAAGGAGGGCTGGTCATAATCAAAATCAGAGTGCAGGACGGACCCTTTTGCCTTACTGTGTAGGAGAGAACATTGCGAATATTCCCCATCATCTTTCCAAATTAAATTGCCCTGTTGATCCTGACACATAATTGGCTCAGAAGTCACTGCATCTAAGGAATCCCTAACAGGGCATTGATTTCTGTATGTTCAGTAGGTTCATAAAGTAAGGGTCGATGTACGAACCAAACGGACCCGGGCGAACACTTCACAATCCGGCCGCCACCCCTCCGTCCGGAACCACGGCGCATCGGCCTACCCTGCAGGCTCTTACTCCCGCCACTCTGAGCTTTTGGGCCCACAGGCCTCATGAGTAAAACTCAAAAATTCAGAAGAATAAACTCCAATAGAAAAAAAAAAAGGGAGGGGGCAAAGAATACGAACTTAAGAGTTCACACAAAAAGGAAACACCTATGGGTCTTCACCGTACAAAAAGATGTTCAATCCCATCTTGATTTTTTTTTTTTTTTAACGTTTAATTATTTTTGAGACAGAGAGAGACAGAGCATGAGCGGGGGAGGGTCAGAGAGAGAGGGAGACTCAGAATCCGAAACAGGCTCCAGGCTCTGAGCTGTCAGCACAGAGCCCAACGCGGGGCTCGAACTCACGGACCGAGAGATCATGACCTGAGCCGAAGTCAGCCGCTTAACTGACTGAGCCACCCAGGTGCCCCAATCCCATCTTGAAATAAATGAAAATTAAATCCGCATGAAGAAAAGCCAAGCGCGCCGTGCTTCACTTACTGGAGTGTCAAAAGCTTGACAACACGCTGTGCTGCCGCTGCCATGGAGAAGCCGGCACTCTCGGGCAGTGCCAGTGGGAGCGTAAACCACCACAGCATCTACGGACACGATTCGGGCCACATCCACTCGAGGGGCAGAGGCGTATCCTCTGACCCAGAAGTCCTGCGTCTACGGAGTTAGCCTACTTACAAGCATATTTATGCACGTGCAAGGTCATTCACTGCAGCGTTATTTGCAACAGTACAAGGTGGCTGGTTAAAGGCGTTCCAAGTACATTCGGAAGGGAGACTGCTATAAGGCTGCTCACGAAAGAAGCAGAATGACTGACTGGCCTCTAAATCCTACAATGGGAAGACCACCAGGACACATTCCCCCAAGAAGAAGATGTTAAAATATGCACACGGTATGCTACCACTGGGGCCACGGGGTAAAATCTAGACTCCGTGACCACAAGTGCCTGCATCTGCCTCAAAGCGTCGGGACGGGTGCCAGAAATAAATGGCAACGGCTGGAACTGGATGGAGGGAGCAGAAATGGGGTTTACAGGAGACAAGGGAAAAGGAAGACTTCCTTGCATATTCAAAAACTAAGCATTTGAAACTAAAAAAAAAAGCAATTATAAAAACCGTAGCTTGTCTGAATCTTGCTATCTTCCCATTTCTTCAGTCCCTTCCCAAACATCTCACAAGAACGCTTTTTGCACCAACCTAACGCCACATGCTGCAGCAGCATGACGCAGCCGCCCGACACCCCCTTCCTGTCGGTGTCAACAGCACGACACTCCCGTTCCTCTTATCCCCTGACCCCCCTATCCCTCCCCTTCTGCCCTCCATGAGTAGACCTCCTGACGTCCTAGAGTTTGGTTCTCTTCTCATCTGTTCACTCCATGAGCCCAACCCGTCCTCCCATGGTCTAAAATACTACCACTATGCTGAGCAACAACACCCGAATTTATACTTTCAGATCAGACATCCGTCTGAGCCCACTATCCAGTTCACCCATAACATCTCCAGTGGAACGCATCACAGAAATATTAAACTTGACAAAAACCATTTCTGAAACTGGACTCTCAAATTTTCACCCTTGTATTCATCAGGTTCATTCTAGTGAGGAAACCACTCCAGACATTTTAGAAAAACATAGAAATGTGGTTCCATGGGCGATGGAAAAGCCAAGACACCAAACAGGAAACAGGGGAGCAACCAGGACGTGAGTAACAGCAAGAAACCATCAGCAGCCTAAAGGCTGGAGGGACCCACCAGAAGAGGTGGGGTTGTAAGAGCCCAGACAGAAGCTGCCATCATGCGGCAGGGGCTACACCTCAGGCTGGAGCTGTCCGACGGGAGCTGGGGCTGCCCGAGGGAGTTGCTGTCTGGTAGGAGCTGAGCCACAGGAATGAAACTGCCTGGTCCCCTGGGACACAACCTGGAGCAAAAAGCCCTACCTTCTCCCCATTCCAATCCTCCAGCCTTCCCTCAGTGCCTCTCATTGGCCACTCCTACCCACAAAAGCCGAAAGGTAAAGAAGACTGCGAAATGCAGTCCCACACAATACAGACCGGGACGGAGGACAGTCGGCAGATCGTAGCTGAGAGCCAACAGGCAAGCGACTAAGTGTTACCTCTTCCAGTCCTTCCCATCTCTATTAAGGGCCCATCTACCCAAATGCTAAAACCAGGAACCGGACAGTCACCTTTAACCATTCCTTTTCCATCACCATCCCCTGCAGCACATCCAACCCCTCCCGAAGGATTTCACCTCCAAACTAATGTGAATGTCTATTTCTGTCCATTGCCATCACCCCTGTATGCATCAGGATGCTCCCCAGACCCCCGGAACAGTCTCCTGCCTCCCTATGGCTGCAATTAGGCACCTTAGAAAACTCTCAAGGAACCAAAGGAAAGCAAGAGCTTTTGCTTTAACAGTCATGGGTAATCTGTACACCTGGATCACTGAAAACTGGGTTAATTAGATACATACTACTGGCAGCTAGTGGAAACCACATTTTGGTAAGGGAGAAAATAAGTCACTATTGATCATTTACTACACACAAAAAAAGAGTTATTAAAAAATGCAATTGTATCTTTTTTTTAAGAACTCAGCAATATACAATTCCACTTTATTGTGGAACAATGTTTCACACTTAAACAGACCCAAAAAATAAACAGCAGCTGGGAGGGAGGGAATGTAGTTAGGTGGGAAGGTAGGAAGGAAGGAAGGAAGGAAGGAAGGAAGGAAGGAAGGAAGGAACGAACGAACGAACGAACGAACGAACGAACGAACGAACTTTTTACCTTTGGCCTTTTTAACCACCTCATAAAACCAACTACTTACAGTACAGCTAAATACATACACAAAAAGCTATAGGAATGCTGGGAATAAGATCTGTTGTTTTTTACCAGGTTTCTTCTCTCCTTTGACAGCATAATGAACACAGTCACAGCACAAGTCAAGTCAGAAGTAGACCAGAGAAGGCTGTAAGCTGGTTCGATCTTCTGAGGTCATTAAAAATGGCTGGCCCCTCACAAGAGGAAAGAAAATATAAAATGTAAATCAAAACGCAAATTTCCCTTTTTAAAGTACTTTTAAGGAAAAGAGCAGGGCCGTGGGAGCATGGGTTCTTTTTCCCTCCCCTGCGGCAAAGCCAGGCCGTAGACCTGGCTGCAGGCGGAGGCCGGTGTCACGTTCGACAGGCACTGTCCCTGGCAGGCCCTCTACTCACGCGTGACCACGTTCAGATTCTGGGACAAGAAGTGGAGGTCACAGCGGTCTTTTCTGTCCCCCTGCCTAGTCCTCCTCATCAGTCTTTGCTTCTTGGTGTTGACATCGTCCTCCTCATCGTCTTCTGCCGGAACCACCTCCATCCTCCTGCTGCCCTCACGCCCCTCCCCTTCTTGGCCCACCTCTCCGGAGGCCTCCTGCTCTCCATCCTCCTCATTAGCATTCCCACTAGCAGCTACGCACCTTCCACTCTCCACCCTCTTCCTTCTCGTCCTGTAAGTCCTGGGTGGTGCTCTCAGCACCGTGTTCACGACCCCGTCTGATGTGGTGGGGCACGCCGGTGACCCGATGCAGCGGATGAAAAAGAAAGCCGGAGTTTGGGGACTGTGGTGACACAGGGTTGCCTGAGTCCGCGCTGGAGGGGCAGAGGCCACCAGCAGGGAGCCAGGGCCAGGAACGGTGCCAGGATGGCTTTCCAGGGCAGATGGTCCATCGTAACCTTACGTTCAAGTATTCTAGGGGAACTTTCCTTCCTCATTCAAGTATTTCTACAGCAATATGCTGAAAAGAGTTCTATCTAGCCAAGGAGCAAATCATAACTGAAAAAACCACTCACTACCAAAATTGCAAAGCATCTGGTTTTCATTCAGAATGATATACAAACTCTCAATAGTTTAGCACAGATCAGTGGAGTCATCTGCTGCGAATGACCAATTTCCAGGACAAATTCTAGAGTAAAGAAGTATCTCCTTGAAGTGAAGTTTATATTGTACCCTGAGTATCATCTCTAATACAAGAGCTACCTCTGGGTTTTAACTTTGCAAACTTACTGGATCAAAACGATGACCAATTTGGTAATCCAAAGAAAAATACCCAGAGGAAACTGCCAACACAGGAAAGATCCACGCCAAACATAAAGCTACGGACGAGACCTAGGTTTGCTAGACTCCAAAGTGCAAAGAAGAACATCAGAGATCGCTGAATGAAATAATGAAACAATGTGCTGAGTCAAGTACTTTAAGGCCAGTGTCCATTCTGATCTGTCAATGTCCATGCCACAAAAACGTTAGATATTTTGAATGCGACCCCTGGAGAGAAACAAAACAAGCTGGCTGTATGTCTACCTAGCAGGCATCCAATAATTGTTCAACTGATGGACAGATATTCATAAATAATATCCCCAAAATAGCCATTTCAAGATTTCTAAAATTACAGATAAGTTTTACCAATTTCAGGCAAAAAATAAGTAGTAACAAAGAGAAGAAACAATACTGCCTTAGAGAACTATTTAGGAAAGAAGAAACTATTAAAAACCTTGCTCATCTGTCACAGCAGCTTGTGATGAGGAGTGAAATATTTAGTTATCTGACGCTAATATACATAGGTAAGAAAATTATCTTAAACGACTAAAATAATTTAACTTGAATTTGATTTGTGGTATATATTAATGTTACCACCTGTTAAAATTAATATCCTCTAACTCCAAATCTACTTTTCCGATTTAAATTTCATTTAGTGTAGGTAATTTCAAATTTATTTTGATTGATTCATTTTCTAGTGACAAAATCAAAAATAATGTATTCCAGTCTCAATTTTGCTTCAAAAAACTAGAGACAATATAAAGAACTATCACAATTCAATGATAAAAGGGCAAATAATTGAATTAAAAATGGGCACAAGATGTAAATGTACATTTCTCCAAAGATAAACAAGTAACCATGAAAAGAAGGTCAACATCATTAGCCATGAAGGAAATGCAAATCAGAATTACAGTGAGATATCACTTCACATCTACTAGGATAGCTATAATAAAAATATTTAAAAAATAATACCGGGGCACCCAACTCTAGATTTCACCTCAGGTCATCATGGCATGGTTTGTGAGTTCAAGCCCCACATCAGGCTCCACTTACAGTGCAGAGCCTGCTTGGGATTCTCTCTCCCTCTCTCTCTGCCCCTCCCCTGACTGGGCAGGCTCTCTCTCTCAAAATAAATAAATAAGCTTTTTTTTTTAATTTTTTTTTTTTAATGTTTATTTATTTTTGAGACAGAGAGAGAGCATGAGCAGGGGAGGGTCAGAGAGAGGGGGAGACACAGAATCTGAAACAGGCTCCAGGCTCTGAGCTGTCAGCACACAGCCCGACGTGGGGCTTGAACTCACAGACCACGAGATCACGACCTGACTGACTGAGCCACCCAGGCGCCCCTAAATAAGCTTTTTTTTTTAAATGGTAAATTCTGACAAAGTTTATTTAAAAAAATAAATTAAATTAAAAATAAAAGTACCCAAAAAAACCCACTAGAGATGAGCTTGAGCCACACCATCACAGTTCTCATTTCTGAGCCCTCTGCCTCAATGTCTCTTCCACAGTCTACCCCCAGCAAGCTCGTACTCAACTTTCACAACTCCGTCACATGTCACCTCCCCTAAGAGGCCCTCCTTACCCTCTTCAGAAAGAGTAAGGCATTGCTTCCTCTGTGCCCAACTAGCTATGGCACATCCTAGCTAAGATTCATACATACGTCTCCCCCAGGATAAGACTCTCAATGGACCATCCATTCTAAATCCCCAGAGCCAAACTTACGACTTAGGACTTAGAAGAGAATATGCTCTCACTGTGGGTGGGTAGGTGGGTAGATGGGCAAATGGATGGATGGATGGATGGATGGGAGGGAGGGAGGGAGAGAGGGAGGAAGGAAAAGCAAAAATCAAGGACACAGAAAGCCCTGTTAATGAGCAAGCATCAATACCAAATGAGAGGCAACAGACTAGTTCATGTCAGCAATCAAAAGTTAACACTAGAAAAATACTTTCAGGAGACATTGCTGTCAAGCTCTGACAGAGAATCCAGTATTCTCCCTGGGGAGCTTATTGTTCTAAAAGGAACAAAGACCACACAATCTTACGGGATGCTATATACCCATTAAAAAATTACACTTACAAAAATAGCATGGAAAATGTTTACTTTCACATAATAGGTACTATGCTGTTTACACATATAGTAATAACTATGGGAAGAGTAAAAGAAAAAAAAAAACTCTATGCATTAAAAATAGATTAGAAGGAAATGTACCAAAATGTTAATAGCAGCTATTTAGATAATGGAAGTCTGTCCCAGAGATCAGGTCTTCCTGGATTCCAGAGGCTTTCACACAACCTTGGGCCTGAGAAGGCAGAGCTTCTTCCTCAAGCCTGATCTTTACCATCTGGAGGTTCTTATGGGGCTCTAGAGCCATGTTCTCTATCATCTGACTAGCTCATCTGAGGACTGGCTCCCCGGAGAATTGGCTCAGACCCCGAAAGTCTTCATCCAATTACTCAGCAGCGGCCCAGGCTTGGACCTGACAAGCTAAGGTTCTAATGCTAGCCTTGAAGGAGGTTGTTTCAAAGTATCAGGGATTAGGTAATAAGGGCCAAAGGTAGACTGTTAATTAATTATGGGAAAACAAAGGCTCGATTAGGAAAGAGATTTTTGTAAAAATAAAACAGCTAGTAGCTGCCTAGACATGGGAAATGACAGAGGGAAGAATTCAAGATTTCTAACCTAGACAGGGGACAGAAATAGTGACCCCCGTAGCACAGATGCAGGTCAGAGAAGGAGGGTGTAGCTCGGGCACGAGACATGTTCACTTGAAGACGCCTATCCGGAGATACACGCCATGCACAGCTGTGCCACCAGTGACGGTAAGTGCACGAACGAACTCCTGGAAGGTCAACGATGATGATGTCACCAAGGATGACAGACAGCAAGCAATGGGGTGAGGAAGACGGGTGCACGGCAGGGGTGAAAACCATCAAGAAGACAGAAATATGTCACACGGGCACAGTGAGTGGGCAGGACTTCAAAAGAGGTGTGTTTGCCTGATTGAGTAATGGCGACAGAACAATGGACCAAAAGCAGCAGCACAGAACAAACACTATGCTGACCTCCGCTCCGCCTTATGAATCAGAGGGAATTTGCCTAGAAGTTACAAGTGCAATTAAAATGCTTGACTTAATTTCCTACAGATTTCAATTTGACTAGGCAATAAATTAGAACTAAATAACCACATTTGCATTGCATTTTACCACTTGCAAAGCATTTTTAAACACATTATCTCATCTGAGCTCCCCAACAGTCGCATGAGGTAAGTTATTTATGATCTCCATCTTAGGGATGAGGAAACAGACATACAAAAATGTCGTGACTTGCAGAAAGGCGTCATAAGCGGGAAACCAGGAGGTAGGGCCAGGGTGGATCTTTGGCGCTAAAGGCTGGGCTGAAACACTCTGAACGTGCACTACCGACTTCCCGTCTGAGGACAGGTGCTCTGATGTGGGCTGTCTCCACTCCCATGCACAAGGATGATTTCCTTCACGATGCCTAAAACAACTAAACTCTGCACACGCATTTCTATTCATGCATTATACTCACCAAGTTTTCCCTAAGAAAAATGAATTTTACACTGAGAATGTTACAAATGATCGCCACTCCTTGTGAAAAGAGCTACAAAGTAGAAAGGAGGGGTGAGAAAGCAAACAGGACTGATTAAGAATATAACTACGAAGAGGGACACCTGGGTGGTTCAGTCGGTTAAAGCATCCGACTTCGGCTCAGGTCTCACAGTTCGTGGGTTCGAGCCCCACATGGGGCTCTGTGCTGACAGCTCAGAGCCTGGAGCCTGTTTCAGATTCTGTGTCTCCCTGTCTCTCTGCCCTTCCCCTGCTTGCTCACACATACAAGCTCTCTCTCTCTCTCTCAAAAATAAACATTAAAAAAATTTAAGGGGCGCCTGGGCGGCTCAGTCAGTTAAGCGTCTGACTTCTACGCAGGTCATGATCTTGCGGTCCGTGAGTTCGAGCCCCGTGTCAGGCTCTGTGCTGACAGCTCAGAGCCTGGAGCCTGTTTCAGATTCTGTGTCTCCCTCTCTCTCTGACCCTCCCCCGTTCATGCTCTGTCTCTGTCTCAAAAATAAATGTTAAAAAAAAAATTTTTTTAAGAAAAAAAAATTTTTTTAAAACAACTAAAAGAATAGAACTACCAAGAGAACAGCTCCCCTTACCCTCCCTACCCTTCTCTACAACCAATTCACCACAAAGCCATTCGGTGGGGCTGAACCAGGCAGGCAGTGGTACTAGGGGAAGGTGAGGGGTGGTCTAAGGAGGAATACCAGAGCCCCTCCACAGGGAAGAGGGTGTCAGGGCACAAGCAGGATGAGGAAGGCGTGGGGCATCAGTGCCCAAGAAATGAAGAGGGTGGAGATGGTGAGAAAGGACAGTGGTCTGACATGAGGTGTCACAGTCCGAGCAGAGGGCGAGCTTCAGCGAGGCAGGCAGGCCAGCCCAGGGCCTCAGAGCCTGAGAACAGCGAGACAGGCAGGTCCACAGGGGATGGCCCCGCCTGGGCTGTCGGGGCTACCCTACAATGAGATGGGCATGTGCGCCAAAGGGCAGCCTGGCATGGGGTGTCAAACCCAAAGGAAGTGACGAGGGCATGCACATGGGGCAGCGCCTGTTGTCAGAGCATAGACAGGGTGAGGGCTGTGGGTACACGTGCAGGAGGATGGCCCCGTGCAGCTGTAGAGGAGCGTGCCTAGAATGTGCCGGAATCCAGGAGGGGAAAGCAGGCATCCCTGTAAAAACGCAGCGAGGTGCAAGAGTGTAAGAGTCCCGGGGAGGTCAAAGGTCTCATGACCAACAGGGAATTTACATACTCCTAAAACACCATCTCACAAAATACACAGTAAGGGTGAAAAGTAACTTCACAGCATAGAAACTCAGCAGGCATCACCTTAACATATTGATCAAAGTTAATTAACATCAATGATAACGGGACAAATCAAAGTCAAGTGCCACAGGGCAGAATGCACAGAGAGGAAGACAGCATCGCTTCCAGAAGATATTCCTGACAAAGATGCAAAACTTGAACCTGTTCGTGAGAAACACCAGACAAACACAAATCAAGGGACAATCACTCAAATCACTGGCAACACTCCTCAAAAACGTCAAAGATGAAAAGGCAAGGAAAGAGACAAAAACTTGTCCAAATTAAAGGAGTCTTACAGAGACATGACAACTCAATGCAAAACATAATCACACAGTGGGTCCCCTTGCTGTAAGGGGCACTCAAGTGAACGACGTGAACGAGGTCTGACAATTAGGTGGCAGCGACGCCCCAAGTGTTGGTTCCCCTTTTGGATGGTCATGTTGTGGTTTCGTAAAAGAACAACTCTGCAGAAAACAGACTCTAAAGAATTTGGGGGTGGGGCGCCTGGGTGGCTCAGTCAGTTGGGTATCTCTGACTCTTGATCTCAGCTCAGGTCACGATCTCATGGTTTGTAGGTTCAAGTCCCGCGTCGGGCTCTGTGCTGACGGTGTGAAGCCTGGTTGGGATTCTGTCTCTCCTTCCCTCTGTCCCTCCCCAGCTTGTGCACTCTGTCTCTCAAAATAAATAAGTAAACGTTAAAAAAAAAATTTTTTTTTAAAAAAAGAATCTGGGGGTGATGAGGCAGTGACTGAACAGCTTCTTCGCAAATGGTTTTGAAAAAGAGATTTTCAGGGGCGCCTGGGTGGCGCAGTCGGTTAAGCGTCCGACTTCAGCCAGGTCACAATCTCGCGGTCCGTGAGTTCGAGCCCCGCGTCGGGCTCTGGGCTGATGGCTCGGAGCCTGCTGTTTCCGATTCTGTGTCTCCCTCTCTCTCTGTCTCTCTCTGTCCCAAAAATAAATAAACGTTGAAAAAAAAAATTTTTTTAAAGAAAAAGAGATTTTCAGTAATGCTCTTTCTGCAACTTTACTGTAAACATCGTTTTTTCTTTTTTTTTCTTTTTTTTTTTTGTTTTGTTTTACTTTTGAAACAAGGTGATCGGATAGGCAGGCTGCTTGGCAATATAAGAAGATATAGCTGCCACACACACACAAAAATTGCAAAAGAATGGAAAGCACTATAAAATAAGGAATAGGACTCTCTATCCAATGGAGGTATTTTTTCCTTCATAGGAAACAATGTCAGTGGCAGGACCAATAAAGATATTGACAACGTGTGGTTTTTTAGTGCTGAAGGGAATATTTATTTTAAAAGTCAAAGAGAAACAAAGAATATTCACATATAATGATTTTTATAAATCTTTCCCTGTAAGTGAGAAATAAGTGAAGTTGATTCAGAGCCAGTAATATTTGATGCCTTTAGTACTATATATATTAGATAACATTCAGGCTTTAACATTTTACTATTCACATGCTACCCTATTTCCAATTAAAAAAGAAAAACCCAGTTTCCTTCATAATATTTTTAAATATCAATAACACATTCAACACCTATTCAATGCTAAAAACACTCATCAAGTAGGGGAAAATGGTATTTTCCTCAAACACAAAAAAGGACATCTACCAAAAATCCTATAGCCAACATCATACCTAACAGTGAAAGACTTAATTCTTGACCCCTAAGATCAGGGACCATGCAAAGATGTCTAATCTCACCTCATATTCAATGTAATACAAGAAGGTATAGACAGCATGGTAAAGCAAGAAAAGGAAACAAAATGCATACCAATAAGAAAGAAAGAGAAAGAAAGAAAGAAAGAAAGAAAGAAAGAAAGAAAGAAAGAAAGAAAACTGTCTCTTTCCTGCAGATAATATGATTATCTATGTAGAAAATCCCAAGGTAGTTGCAAAAAAAAAACCCAGAAGTAATAAGTGAATTCTGCACAGTTGCAGACTAGATCAACAAACAAAAATCAACCACATCTGTATATACTCACAACCAACCAGTGAAATCAAAATCAAAAAAGCAATACCACTTACAATGGCTCCAAAGGAAATGAGACACTTTGGTATAAATCTAAGAAAATATGTGCTGGATCTGTAGGCTGAAAATTACAAAATTTTGTTGACAGAACGGACAGAAGACCTTCACTGGAGAGACTCACCATGTTCTTGGATTGAAGACTCAACAGGGTATAGATGTGAATTCTCCCCAAACTGCTCTGTAAGTTTTAACACAATTCCTACCAAAATTCCAGAAAGGTTTCTGGCACACACAGGCAAACTTATTCCGAAATCTATATGGAATGGAAAACTCCCTAAAATAGCTAAAAGGAAAAATCAAGTGGAAGGAACTGGTCTACCCGATTTCAAGACTTCTTATAGACCTATGGTAGTCAACAAATCGTGACTAGGGGGAGATCCAGGGAATGTAAACAACAGACTGGCCAACTAGGAATTTGATCTACTGCCATTAACAGGAAACCTTCAACATTCACATCCTCCCCTGTATCCTGTGCTTGTATACCAGATGCCAGTTGTTTCTAACTCTCCCGTTTTCTAAGTGGGAGGATTCTTCACAGTTATCCTGTTCCTTTATCCGCAGTACTTTACTGGCTATACCGGGAGCACAGATTTTCTCGATTAGCTTTAGGGTCACCAGAGAACAAGCTAAGACCAAACCTAATGCAGAAAGCTGTGCATCAAGCAGACACCGTGGACTCAGAGGGAGATGCAGGCATGGTTAAGAACAGGTACCGACTGCCTTGGAAAGCTGGTGACTGTAACTCCCTAAAATGTTTTCACGAGAAAAAGGATCTGTTTGGATTTTGACTAGCCAGAGTGGTCGCTTTTGTAGGTATTGTTCGTTAGCGAACCCAACCCCTATCTCCAAACTCCTTCTCCCTTCCCCCATCTCTACTAAGAGGCTGGAGGAGCTAAATCTCCTTTTCACAGCCTTTCTTCTAGTGAGGGGTGGCCACGTGAAACAGCTGGTCCTTAACACCTAAGGGGACGTTGGCTGGCCTGCAAGGCTTCGAGAAAGGCTTTCGGCTTCCCGGAAAAATGAAGTGATGTTCTAAGGCTTCCGGTCTCCTTAAATGTAAAATGAAGAGAGATGCCCCTTCACGGTGCCTCAAACAGAAAGGTAATGACCCCAGCACCTCGCAGCCACGAAGGAAAGGCCAAGAAAATGACCAAACAACAGCCCTGACACTGTTGAGCTGCTAAACCAAGGTCAACAGACACCGACCTCCAAATTTCTTTTTTCATGAGAAAAATAAACCCTCATGAGTTTAAGCCTCTGTTACATACAATAAAATGCATCCCTAGAAAATACTAATTCAAAAGGATACATGCACCCCTATGTTTACTGCAGCATTATGTACAAACAGCCCAACAATAGAAGCCGCCCAAGTGTCACCAATAGATGAACAGATAAAGATGGGGGGGAGGGGGGGTTGGACCTACAGGGTGTTAGGCTAAGTGAAATAAGTCAGAAAGAGAAAGACAAATATTACATGATTTCACTTATATGTGGAATTCAAAAAACCAAAGAGTTAACTATGTATGTGTGTACATATCTGTGTGTGTGTGTGTGTATATACATTTATATACACACACCTAGAGGGTATTATGCTAAGTGAAATAAGTCAGAAACAGAAAGACAAACACACTGCATGATTTCATTCATAGGTGGAATCTGAAAAACAAAACAAACAAAAAGCAGAAACAGACCTATAAATATTCAGAACAAACTGATGGTTGCTGGAGGGAAAGAGAGTGAGAGGGTAGGGAAAATGGGTGAAGGAAAACAGAAGGTTCAGGCTTCCAATCATGGAATGAGTAAGTCACAGGAATAAAAGGTACAGCAAAGATACATGCCACAGGTCGATGATCTTGTAGTGGTGTTACATGGTGACAGATGGTAGCTACACTTGTGGCGAGCACAGCATAAGGGAGAGAGAAGTCAAGTCACTATGCTGAACACCTGAAACTAACTTAACAACGTGTGCCAATTACACTTCAACAATAAAAAGCATCCCAGGGACGCCTGGATGGCCCAGTTGGTTAAGCATCCGACCTCAGCTCAGGTCATGATCTCACAGCTCGTGAGTTTGAGCCCCGCATCAGGCTCTGTGCTGACAGCTCAGAGCCTGGAGCCTGCTTCAGGTTCTGTGTCTGTCTGTCTGTCTGTCTGTCTCTCTCTCTCTCTGCCCCTGCCCCATTCGTGCTCCATCTCTCTCTCTCTCTCTCTCTCTCTCTCTCTCTCTCTCTCTCTCTGCCCCTGTCCCATTCATGCTCCGTCTCTCTCAAAAAAAAATATTTTTTATAATAAATAAATAAATACTATCCCTAACTAATATAGGGTATGTTATTTCATAATAGATTTTTAAAATAGAAAAAGTGATTTACTATTACATGAATATTAATATTTCTAATACTGTTGTACCTAATATTTCTGGAGCCTCTCAGAGTACTTTCATATTGAGTATCAATTTGATAGTATCTGTTATAATGCTCCCGTGTATTATTTCACTTAACCTCTCAAGACCTCAGTTCCTTTCTCTCATTCGACATGTATTTTAAAGTGTCTACTATGCATCATGCCATCCAGCTGAATTTCTAGCAAGAAACTTATTTGCCAAATGCAACTGACGGGAAGTGCTGTCTCCTAACAACAGGTAAGAGGCAATGAAGTTCAATTTGGTATATAATGGCGGGGGGTTGGAGGGGAGGGGGAGAAGTAATGCAGTAAAGAGGCTTCTGAATGAGCCCATGCTAACTCAGTGAGTTGAAGAAGGGTGGGGGGTATGGATTAAATAATTACAAAATAAAAGAAGTACAGGAAATAAAGCATACTCAAACCACATCCTCAAGCCCCCCAACCAAAAGAAGGACAGCAAAGAAAACATCAATCCTAAATCTGATTTTAATGGTTGGGGGTAGGGGAACACAATTAAGGCAGGTCTCAGAGATAGGGCTACTGTTTTAAGGATAAACCAAGAAGAAAGGCTGATAAGCTTAAATTGGTCAAAGGCATATAGAGTCTCCCAATTACAATTTTATAGAATCCGACTTAATTTTAACGTTAACAGTCCACATCTCCTTCTAAGAAGGTATTTCAAAATCTTCATTACAGCAAAATCTGTTTTTGCTGAGCTTTACCCAGAAGCAATTCATTGACTCTAAAGACCTTACTTCTACCTAACCCCATAGGGAAAACAGATCTAAATATTACAAATCACTTAAGAGGGTTAAAATACACAGAACACGTGTGAACCAAATATGTCTAAAAGCTTATTAAACTGTACCTTATAGCAATATATTGAGTTTTTATACACTACCTATACAACTGGAACTCAGAAAGCCCTAGTTTTTAGGAATTTGTCATAAGCCACAAAGACATTCAAAACTTTTCAATTGATTTAGTGAATTTCACATATTTCCCCGGTGAGGACTGTGGAAAGGAAACGTACTAGCCTAATGCACATACCCCTGGAATTCGTGTCCAAGTAACCAACGCAGAAAAGGTAAGACAGATGCATCCACACTGAACACTTTAACTTCATTTACCAGTAAATTTTCCTCTCACGGCCATTTTTATATTTGATAGACAAGAGAACCCAGGTAAGTAATTTAAGAGTTTCACAATATATTCAAGTTTGCTGAAATAGCACAGAATATGTAACTATCTCTAGATTACAATTACACAAAAAAGATCCTAGTCTCATCTATGGTCTACTCTTACCAAAAGTTTATACCTTCTTCAAGTAAAACAGAATCATTTTTCCTAGGATTTAACGATCTGTACTATCTTTATCCAGAATCCTTCTGTTGTATCTTTTTGCAACCAGAGCAAAAACAAATACTGTCTTTTTGTATTAAGTATGTTAAGTATTCTGAGAAGTCATGTCACTACTCAGAAAACAGAGGAAGAGAGGAAGTGAGAATATCTTATAAACCATAATTACAGATCTATGCCAAAAAGCATAGAAGCATAAAGACAAAATTCGGCTTTAACAAAATCATAATTATAAAGAATGAGAGTTTTTATTCTCTACCTACCCTACTCTAATACCATTTGTGGATGTGAATATAATAAATTCAATTAAACAAACCAAAAATTGGCTTCCATATACTCTGAAGAAACGTGGTGTTATAGAGAATGAAATACAAAAGCTTATGTAAAAAAATTTAGCACTAAGTAATCTTACAGTTTGAAATACTTCTCAAATTTGTGTGTCTCACTCTCCTCCCCAGTACTTCCTTCACTGGTGGAAATGGATGTTTTTAAATTAATTCTAGCCCTCAGATCTAATCTGTGAGATCGCAGCCCAGTTTCAGGAGTCTGTGGGAGTCTCAGGGTGGCAGCAAGGTGGTGAAGGGAAGCAGGGATCCAACCCCATCAAAGGCAGGTCTTCTGAACTGTAAACACCGGATGGAGAGGCAAGTAACTGGACACCCTGGTAAGTGCCCAGCCAGCCTCTGGGTCAGAAGATAACGAGCTGCATCTGCAGGAAGGAGGAAGAGTCTGGGCAAAAACCAGCGAAAACCTGTGGAGTTTTTCTAATGAGTTCTCTGATGGGGAGTAAAGGGCTGTGTGGGGTGGCAGGAGTGCCCCCGTGGACCTCAGCTCTACACACGCCTGCAGAATGGTCTCTGCCGAGAGCGGACCACCAGCTCATCTCAGCGGTCACCCCTGAAGTGGTACCAGATACCTACTCGTAAACTGGAAACAGACCCCTTGAATGAGGTAGTGAAGTCTCCCAAACTACAACTATCTCGTCTCAAGAAAAGAACTCCACAATAAGCAGCGTGTAAAAGGTTCTCCAGTTCCCCAAAAAAAGCACAATAAGCCAATATTCCCTAAATATACATACATAATCGTAACTACCACATATTAAGCATGTTCCTTTGTGCCAGCCTGCAAGAACTTTTTATGCATAAATTCATTCAATCCTTACAATTCCATGAGACAGGTTATCCTCACCTTACAGATAAGGAACTGGAGTTTACATAACTTGACCAAGGTCACACATTACCAAATGGTAAAACAGGAATTTGGCTTTAGCAATCTAGCTCCAGACGCTGCAACCTTCTTCTTTCAAGTTTTTACTTAAATTCCAGGTCGTCAACATACAGCATAATATTAGTTCAGGTGTAGACCTTAGTGATTCATCACCCACACAGAACACCCAGTGCTCCTCCCAAGTACCTCCTGAATACCCACCACCTATTTAGGCCATCCCTCCGCCTACCTCCCTTCCAGGAACCCTCAGTTTGCTATAGTTAAAATTCTACTTCCTGGTTTGCCTCTTTTTTTTTTTTTAACCCCCTACGTTCATCTGTCTTCTTAAATTCCACAGACAAGTGAGATCATCAGTACGTGTCTTTCTCTGACTCATTTCGTGTACAATACTCTCTAGTTCCTTCCACATCACTGCCAATGACAAGATCTCATTCTTTTTTTTATGGCTGAGTAATATTCCTGTGGGGGGGGGTGCACATCTTCTTTATCCATTCATCAGTCAGTGGACATTTGGGCTCTTTGCATAATTTGGCTATTATTGATAATGCTCCTATAAACAACAGGGTACATATATCCCTTCAAATCAGTATTTTTGTATCCTCTGGGTAAATGCTTAGAACAATTGCTGGATTATAGGGGAGTTCTATTTTTAAGTTTTTGAGAAACTACCACACTGTTTTCGAGAGTGCACCAGTTTGCATTCCCACCAGTGTAAAAGGGTTGCCCTTTTCTCCACATCCTCACCAACGCTTGTTGTCTCCTGTGTTGTTAAGTTTCACCATGCTGACTGGTGTGAGGTGATATCTCATTGTGGTTTGATTTGTATTTCCCTGATAATGAGTGATGTTGAACATCTTTTCACGTGTCTGTTGGCCATCTGGATGTCTTCTTTAGAGAAATATCTGTTCATGTCTTCTGCCCATTTTTTAACTGAATTATTTGTTTTTTGCATGTTCAGTTTTTTTTAAGTTCTTTATATATGTTGGATATTAACCCCTTATCAGATACAGTGAACACAGACAGTAACCTCTTTGACATCAGCCATAGCAACCTCTTACTAGATAGATATGCCTCCTGAGACA
The DNA here is from genome assembly GCF_022837055.1 of Prionailurus viverrinus. Lineage (NCBI taxonomy): Eukaryota > Metazoa > Chordata > Mammalia > Carnivora > Felidae > Prionailurus > Prionailurus viverrinus. The sequence goes on from NC_062565.1 coordinate 8,597,640, forward strand.
AGGGGAACAAAAGCAAAAATAAACTATTGGGACCTCATCAAGATAAAAAGATTGCGCACAGTGAAGGAAACCATCAACAAAACTAAAAGGCAACTTTCATAATAGCAGAAGATACTTGCAAACAAACTCTGCCACCTTCATCACCACTGCTGTCAAATATATTTAAAAGCACATCAAAACATTTCAGTAATAAAATAAGGGTCTGTTACATAGTACTATTTTTCTTTATGCTAGTCACCATGGCTAAGAAACCAACAAAACCCACCCATTAAAAAACTAACCTCCCCCTTGATTTTACTTTGTGAAACATAAATAGCAAGCATCTCGCAAGGAATGAAAAATTTTTGATGTGGTACACTACTTCTTCTATGAACTACAGCAACAGATTTTCTTTCAACAAGATTTGAACACAACATAGCAATTTCCCTTTCCCCCTGCGTTTGGTAAAGTGTATTGTAAAGGATCCCATTTTAAAACTATTAATACACTGAATAATGTTAAGGACATAAAGTAAGTCTAAGCTGGCAAGCTATGTTATATGATATCCCATTCCCCATATTCCAAATGGATCACAGCATAAACTTACTAGTTTATGTAGTCAGCTTATGTATTGATTATCTTACAAAGTCAGCTTGTGTATTGATTATCTTAAGATTTTTCAGAAATTATTAAATAAGGGTATAGATTTCACTATAACTTTAAACTCTGTTACTAAAAAGTGAATGGGCTTTCTGCAAGGAAAACTTGACTACAACAGTTTATATACCATGGAAATATACAGGTTTATATTTCATTGCCTCACTACCTACCCCCTCCAAAAAAAAACCTTTTAATATACTTTTCTTCCCCCAAAATTCCATACAAAACCAATATAACTGGTCCCCTCAAATATCCTTAAGCACAAAAACATTTTATTGAAAGAAGCCTAGCAAGTCCAAGTGTTTCCTGGTTTCATAATAGTAAAAAAAAACTACACATATGTATCAGTATATCAGTTTCTTTTTTTTTTTTTTAACTTTTTTTTAACATTTATTTATTTTTGAGACAGAGAGAGACAGAGCATGAACGGGGGAGGGTCAGAGAGAGGGAGACACAGAATCGGAAACAGGCTCCAGGCTCTGAGCTGTCAGCACAGAGCCCGACGCGGGGCTCGAACTCACGGACTGCGAGATCATGACCTGAGCTGAAGTCGGCCGCTTAACCGACTGAGCCACCCAGGCGCCCCTCAGTATATCAGTTTCTAATGCAAACAGTAACTAAAAGTTTCTTTATAAAATGAAAGTTGTATTAGATAAAAGCTAAGATAACGTTTCTATATTACAATTGTGCTTAACTGTAAATAGTAAACTTGAGGAGGCAGTAAGGGAGAGTAGACATGAACTCTGGGGGCAAAACGTGTTGACCAAAGTGAAAGAATAATACAGAAGCACAAACCTGTTTTTCAAACCGCAACGAACTAAAACAAAAGAAATAAAATTAGCAAAGAAAAACACAAGTGTTCTAATGTGGGAAGAGGCCAGACTTAATCTATAAACTTTTGAAAAATGTCACCTGGAAGCACGGTAAACAAATGCAAAGGAAAACAAAATATTTCGATAGTCAACCCAATCCTGTTCTTCACTCCCTTTGCCCAGAATAGCCATCCAAAATCCAAAAGCAATACTATGAGGAGGAAAAGGAAAGTAAGAAAATCTGCAAACATCTCATTGATAGAACCCGATTTTTATTTTAGAAAAATACAATTTCAAACATGAGTAAGACCTTAGGAAATACAGTATCCATGAACATTTGGTGGCAGGGTTGGGGAGGGGGGTGCGGGGGAAGACTTCGTATTCAGAAATGTAGCCTCAAATCTTCACTCCATCACATACTAGCAATGGGACAGTAGTCAGGCACTTAACCTCTGGACTTCACATTCCTCATCTATGATGTGGGGATAGTATCTGTGGATTTGTCACCAAGACTAAACATAATCTACATAAAGTTGCTATAGGTCAGAACTAGCACACTGTAGAAGCTTAACAATTGGTACAAACACTTAAATTCTTTAAAAATTCTTCAAGGGAGGGGGGTGCCTGGGTGATTCGGTCAGTTACACGTCCAACTCTTGGTTTTGGCTCAGGTCATGATCTCACAGCTCCGTGAGTTCGAGCCCTACATCTGGCTCTGCACTCATGGTGCACGGCCTGCTTGGGATTCTCTCTCTCCCAAAATAAACTTAAAAAAAAAAAAATTCTTCAAGAGGGGAGACTGGCTCGCTCAGTTGGTACGGCCTGCGACTCTTGATCTCTAGGTTATAGGTTCAAGCCCCATGTGAAATAAAATATTTTATAAATTATTTATAAAATAAAAATAAAATATTTTAGAAGTAAATAATTTTCTTTAAGAATGTGGACAAATAGGGGCACCTGGGTGGCTCAGTCGATTAAGCATCCAACTCTTGATCTCAGCTTAGGTCTTGATCCCAGGGTTGTGAGTTCAAGCCCAGCATTGGGTTGGAGAGTGGACATGAAGCCTACTTTAAAAAAATAGATAAATAAAAATAAAATTAAAACAATCTGGAAAAATAATTATTTTCAACAGTTCTAAATTTATAAAAGAATTAAATTTATAAAAACACAAGGTCTTTTAGCTATCTAGTTAAATACATACTGCCTGGTTAATACTGTTCCAGATTTTATCATCTCCCTCCAATGGATTGAGGGGGTTTTTGTTTCTCAAATATAAACTATGGTTTTTTACATATGGGAAATAAGATTTTACATATGGGAAATAAGCCCAACTTGGTTTTACCTATTTAGCCAGCACATATGAACTAACAATAAAGTTGAAAACCTACCAGAATAATAATGAGAAGTGCTAACATGAGAAAACTGAGTAAACTTGCCACGGATAATTTGCTTATTTCGAACACAAGGAGAAAAGATGATTCTTTAACAGTTTATTCAAGTCAAAGAAGAGAAATATGACTGGCTTTCTAGTAAATCACCCATTAAAAGATTTCAAGTCAGTTGAACACACACAGAATTTAAGGAGATACTTATTTTTTAAGCCAGTTTATGGTATTTTTTTTAAGTTTTTATTTCAATTCCAGTAAACATACAGTGTTATATTAGTTTCAGGTGTACCTATAGTGATTCAACACGTCCACACATCACCCGGTGCTCATCACGTATACTCCCTACTCCCCGTTACCTACTTCACCCATCCCCCACCCACCTTCCTCCTGGTAACCATCAGTTTGTTCTCTATACTTAAGAGTCTGTTTCGTGGTTTGCCTCTCTTTTTCCCCTTTGCTCTCTTATCTTGTTTCTTAAATTCCACATATGAATGAAATCACATGGTATTTGTCTTTCTCTGACTTACTTCACTTAGCATAATACTCTCTAGCTCCATCCATGTTATTGCCAATGGCAAGATTTCATTCTTTTTGATTGCCAAGTAATACTCCATTGTAAAAGTATGTGTATGAAATATTCCACTAAATATGTGTGCGTGCGTGCACACACACACACACACACACACACACAAACACACCTGATCTTTATCCATTGTATCAATCAATGGACACTTGGGCTGTTTCCATAATTTGGCTACTATACATAATGCTGCTATAAACACTGGGGGACAGGTATCCCTTCAAATCAGTATTTTTGTATCCTTTGGGTAAATATCTCCGAGTGCAATTGCTGAATCACAGTACAGTTCTACTTTTAACTTTTTGAGGATCCTCCATACTGTTTCCCAGAGTGACTGCACCAGTTTGCATTCTCACCACCAGTGTAAGACGACGGTTCCCCTTTCTCCGCATCCTTGCCAACACCTGTTGTTTCTTGTGCTATTGATTTTAGCCATTCTAACAGGTGTGAGGTGGTGTATCATTGTGGTTGTGATTTGTATTTCCCTGATGATGAGTGAATGTTGAGCATCTTTTCATGTGTCTGATGGCCATCTGGATGTCTTCTGCGGAATAATGTCCATTCATGTATTCTGCCCACTTTTAATTGGACTATTTGTTGTTTGTTACTGACTTTTGTAAGTTCTTTATACATTTTAGATACTAGCCCTTCATCAGATGTCATTTGCAAAAAGCTTCTCCAATTCAGTAGGTTGCCTTTTAGTTTTCTTGATTGTTTCCTTCTCTGTGCAAAGCTTTTTATCTTGATGAGGTCCCAATAGTTTATTTTTGCTTTTGTTTCCCTTGTCTCAGGAGACACATCTAGAAAGAAGTTGCTATGGCAAGTTAGGGGGATATTTAAAAGCTAAAGCAGGATATGGAAACTTTATTGCAATTCATTCAAATGAGTAGATAGTAAAAATCAAGGAAATAAAAAACCACCTCCCCAGCTCATTTTTTGGAACAGCAGGACTCAGGAAGACCTAACCAGTCAAATATCAACAGGACTCACTAGACAGTAACAGAATTTAACAGGCATATGAACACACTAAAACAGGAGAAAATCAGGGACCTGTGGAATTGTTCAAAAAATGAGAAATTTCCAGCCAAATGTGTTTTATAAATTCTGCAAATGGTAACTAAAATCTGTATTCGTTTTCTATCACTGCAAGGTGTATCCCGGTGAATACCAAGGTTATTTAATTAAAATAATTTCTCATTTTCAAAAGAGTTTAATAGATGCACAAAAATTTGAACCATATTTTAAGCTGTCTTTGGAGAACAAATCTGAGGATATAACAGAATTATCAAGAACAAGCCCTATGAGGTTAGCTCAGCTTTAAGATGATCAAGCTGAAAGGAAATATACTATACGTGCAATCTAATTGATAAATATAAACTACACAGAAATGTATAGTCGTGTAAAATGTTTGTGCCCACTTGGCACCGCGGAAGTGTATTTTCTCACATGAAACTGACAATGGGAAATTGAGCACTAATTGTAATGGTACAATTCTACAGACAGGACATATGCCCTACGTCCTGATTCTCAAGAATACAGTCATGAATTTAATCAGGATATTAATTTCTAGCATGAAGCCTTCTATTACACAGTAAAAAATAGATTAGGCGATACCTGAACTGCCTATCATTCTTCTGCCTCCATCTATACATTTGGCTCTGTGTAACCACTGTTTGCAATTTTATGATTCCTGAAGCCTCCATCAAGACTCCTCGTTATGTGACCCACTAGTGAAGTCAACTGGACACCTCTACACGAATAAAACCTTGTAATACCCAGGTTACACAGAGACAAGTGCAGGAGGAAAGCTTTATGAGGACACAACGCTAAAACAGCTAAAAGAATATTATGGCATCACCCTTCTGAAGCAACTGATTACTAATTAATAAGAATGCAGCAACACCGAATGTCAGCCCCAAAAAGCTTTTTCTCTTGAATTTGGAATAAAAAGTCAAATATTTAACTTAACTTTTAAAATGTCCTGAATGTTAGAGCTGCATACAGAAGTGATATAAGGGTCAAATGACATGGTATCTGGGATTGTCTTAAAACTCCTCAGCAGGGGCGCCTGGGTGGCTCAGTTTGTTAAGCATCCAACTTCAGCTCAGGTCATGATCTCATGAGTCGTGAGTTCAAGTCCTGCATCGGGCTCTGTGCTGACAGCTCGGAACCTGGAGCCTGCTTCAGATTCTGTGTCTCCCGCTCTCTCTGCCCCTCCCCAGCTCATGCTGTGTGTGTGTCTCTCTCTCAAAAATGAATAAAAACATTAAAAAAAAAATTCCTCAGCAAAAACAGAGTAAGAGAAGGGAATAAATCTTAATTATTCAGTCTGTTGATAGTTACATGGAGCTCACTCACCTATTCCCTATTCCTGTGTGCCTCTTTGAGCTTTTTATAATAAACATAACTTTTAAATATGAAAAGAGAGTATAGGAACTTATTGTGTGGTAAAGGTGGCATTTCAAATCAAAGGAAAAAGGTAAATGACTCAATAAATGGTATCAGAAGAACTGGTTAGTCATTGAGAAGGGGGAGGAAGAGCTGGGTCCACAAATCACACATAAAGCGAAATAAATTGACGATAGCTCAACAATTTAAATATAAAAAAATGAAACCAGTAAAGTAACAGCAGAAATAATCAGAGAATTATGATCATCACCTTGAAGTAAAAACCAAACATTCATAAAGTCAACTGTATAAAAAATAATTGCTCTCCTCATGGCCAAAGAAACCATAAATGACAAATACAACCAAGAGAGACAAATCAGGAAATCCTATCACAAAGGGCTACTTTCCCAAAGAGACAGTGCCTCAAATTAGTAAGCATCATGCAACAGAAAAATAACAAATGGATATGGATGGGTCACAGAAAAAGAAATAAAGATAGCTCTTATGAGAAATGCAAATTAAAAGACACTGAGATACCACTTTTCATTCATCAGACTAGCAAAGATTTAAAAAAAAAAAAAGTCTGATAATACTTGATGTTGGCAAGGCTCTAGGGAAACTAACAAGCTCAGACACTGGTAATGGAAGTATAAGTTAGTAAAATCTCTACAGAAAAGATCTGGCAACATCTGTCAAAATTACTAATTTATACACCTTTTAAACCAGTGATCACACTTCCGGTATTTATTCTTGTTATACCTATACATGTGTAAAGTGGTGCACACACACAGAGATGTGGGTACCCCTGCAGCACAGACGTGGGCAGCAGCCAAAGACAAGAACAGAAACAACATCCACGTCCAGAATGAAAGGTCTGGCTAAATAAATCATCTTACATCCATACGCTACTGCTTTTAAAAAAAAGAATAAGGAAATTTCTAATGAAATGGTATTAAATGATCACTAAATCACACATATGTGTGCATGCGTGCGATTGTATATATACCTTTATTCTTATAAATCTATATCCTTCTTCATAGAAAGACAAATTGTAATACTGGGTTTCTCCAGAAAGATCTGGTAGCTGGGTCAGATGGATGGGGTCTTATTACTGTTTACCCTTTGGTTCCTTTAGAAGTGTGTACCACGTGAATAAATTATCCATTCAAAAAATTTCCAATATTCTTAGTTTGATCCAAAAGAACAACAGTAACTGTAAACATAAGTCTTGGTTACATACACCATCAATTTTAAACTGAAATACATAACAGATGTGTTGGGTCCTGAGTCATAGAAAAAGCCCTCCCTACCGAAAATATACTAACGAAAGAATTAGCCTCCTGCAAATATTATCACTTTAAAATAATCTTTCATCTCTAATTTGCACTCCTTGAGGACATTAGGATCCCTTCTACATCTTAAGAGCTAGCAACTCTATCCGTCATATTTAATAGTCCAGATTACCAAGACACAATAGTTTGCCAGCAATTTTTCTCTGCACTGAAGTAAGAAGATGAAATCATCACAACGGAAAGAAAATTATTCTGGGGTGGGTTGATGTGAACTAATGCACTTTCTCTGCCAGAAAGGAGACAACAAAAGTAAAAGGCAGTTAAGTAGTCAAAAGATGGCAATCTATAGCAGAGAAATGTGGGGAAACTCCAGAGAGGCATAAAAGATGAGCCCAGAAAGTTACTGATGATAAAATAAAAAGATGGTCACCCTAGTATACACAATTAATATTATGTAAATGTATATATAAAAGAGCAAGATTAATAATCTGCATGAAAGCATGAAGTGCTGAATACATATTTCTTTAAGTACAGTTAATGCACATATTGATCTTTAAATATGCACTAAAATTAACCACTACTATGTATATTTTAATGCACCATTATGAAGGACATTCCAGGAAGTTAGGCAAAAAGACAAACAGAAAATATGAGAGAAAGTTAAAAGACATAGAGGACTACCATATGGTACCATATGACCATTATTAGGGTACCACACTACTATATGGTACCATATAGGCTACCATATATAACAGGATACCAGAGAGGAAGAGGAAGAGGGAGAGGGAGAGGGAGAGGGAGAGGGAGAGGGAGAGGGAGAGAGGGGGAGAGAGAGAGAGGGAGAGAGAGAGAGAGAGAACATAAAAAGTATGGAAATATAGAACAAAATAAAAAAGTTTCCTAGAAGTCGGGCATGAACCTTCTCAATGAAAATCCACAGACTGCTAAACATGGTAACTGAAAAATCATCCACACCTGGAAATACCCTTCTGCTACTTCAAACTGAGGCTAAAGTTAAGATCCTACCCATTTTTCTAAAAAGGAAAAAAAAAAAAAAAAAAAAAAAAAGATACTACAGAGAAAGACAAGAACAGATTGCCATCAGACTCCATACCTATTAGACTGAATTCTAAAAGAAAAGCCTCAAAGATCTGAGGAACAATGATTTCAACCTAGGAAGTTATACCCATTCCAACAAAGAGGAAACATTTTTAGTCATGCATGAGCAGAGAATTTACTACCAGAGACCTTTTCTGACACAATTATTCAAGACAGATTCTAAGTCAAAGTTGAATTTTGTTGACATATTTCCCTTTGGTATCTTGTTAATTTTTGTTTTCATCGTGTGGATAAGATTTACTCACAGAACAGAGAAATAGAAAAAGAAGGAGAGAGAGAGGGAAGGAAAACTCTGAGTATCAGTTACTGGTCCTATAATGAGTTCTAGGCAGGAAGGGGGGGTAAAGAGGACAACCACACATAATTTCCAAGTCAAAACTATTTTTCCAAAATAAGTGTTTTAAGAGCTCAGGCAGAGATAGCAAAAAATGACAGCAGACACACCTACTAATACACACACACACACAGATACACACACATACAGAGGCTGTGAAGAACTACCCACACCCCAGCAAGGCCAGTAATTATGCTGCACTCCTATACATGGAATGCAAAACATCATTGCACAACACACACAAGGCCACGGACATGAAAAAGAACCAATTATAAATGTCTAATAATTTTGGTTTATGTTATTAGTACAAAATCGTCCCAAATCCAAAAGCCTCTGAAAAATCATTCTTGTAAAGCTGTGTGCCTCACTGCAAAAACACCTTTTCCAACTTTCATTATGCTAGCTGCAGTAACAAACCACAAACACCAGTAGTTTGATAGCATTAAAGACAAGCACATTGTGCAAATCTTTTTGAATAACTTAATTATGTGTTATTTATTCTTTATAAAACATTACCCTTGGTAAGAGTAGAGAAAGGCGCTAAACAAGCATTATCATGTTCTTTCCAGATCTGGTTTCCCAAGGTAGCGCTAGTTCCAACTGTTTGACTAAACCAGTTGTAAAGTACTTGACTGCAGGCAACTTCAGGCACATTCTCATTTACTCCATGCTCGCAAACTAAAAAATAATTGGCTTCCTCTCTCTACTGGTATCAGTCATAGTTTTAACAGATGGTGCCATTAAATGAGGAAAGTATAGTGCTGAATACAACTAATGACTAACCATATGTCAGCAACAAAACAGTGTTCTTGTCAAGGATGGAACACACTGGATTTTGTTGACTTGTTTATTTTGGGGAGATGAAAACATAGTACGATGCAGTTGTACACACTGATACTAACTTGGAACCAGGAACAAACCTGAAAAGTGCTAAAAAAGCAGGAACAGACCTTCAAATTCTTAAATGGTTTTTCAACCTCCTAAAACATACGGGGGTACACCAGAGAAAGCAAACGTACACAATATGCCGATTTCAATCTCACCATTAATGAACGTTATTTTTATTAGTCTAAGAACTTTCTCAACTTTGGCCACAGGCTTTTGACACTGCTAGAAGTCATGATCACTTACATGGCAGGCTTTGAACTTCTCTCTTCCTTTCCCTCAGGACACTTCTATCTGTCCAAATGGTACCTTAGAATCTACTATGCGTATGCTGGTTTACAACAGGAACAACGGTACCTTAGAATCTACTATGCGTATGCTGGTTTACAACAGGAACAACAGAACACGCCTAGATCTGAAGCACCAGGAGCCATCCAGGAAGAGCTGCCTCCGCACACCGTTACTGAACACTCTTCTTAATGCAACAGACTGAAACAAACAGCAAGACACCAGCACACACACCCAGATACTGAATGTGTTCTCTGGGTCCTCTAACCACTCTCACTCCAAGAAAAAAGGGCCAAACACCTGTAGCCACCACCCCTCTCCTAAGAGCCCTACTTTTATAGTGTTATTTAAACCGTGCTTGGAGATCAGATGATTTTACCAGAGAAAGAGGTACTCTGAATCTTTCTTCTTGAATACTAACATTATGGTTCCAAGTGCCATCCAATGATAAAAACCTACAACAGCCTATGGATCATTTAACAAGAAGGCATAATTAACTGATTAAAATATGCATTTAAAATTATGTAACAATACTACGGGCGCCTGGATGGCTCAATCAGTTTAAACATCCGACTTTGGCTCAGGTCACGATCTCACGGTTCATGAGTTTGAAACCCACATCGGGCTCTGCGCTGACAGCTCAGAGCCTAGAGCCTGGAGCCTGCTTCCGATTCTGTGTGTGTCTCTCTCTCTGCCCCTCCCCCTCTCGCACTCTGTCTCTCTCTCTGTCTCTCTCAAAAATAAACATTAAATTGTTTTTTAAAAAGATAAATAAGGGGCGCCTGGGTGGCGCAGTCGGTTAAGCGTCCGACTTCAGCCAGGTCACGATCTCGCGGTCCGTGAGTTCGAGCCCTGCGTCGGGCTCTGGGCTGATAGCTCAGAACCTGGAGCCTGTTTCCGATTCTGTGTCTCCCTCTCTCTCTGACCCTCCCCGTTCATGCTCTGTCTCTCTGTCCCAAAAATAAATAAACGTTGAAAAAGAAAATTTAAAAAAAAAAAAAAGATAAATTAAAATATGTAACAATTTTATTTAGAAACACGACCATTTCAACAATATGTACGGGTACTTCAACAAACATGATGTTACAGCAATCGGGAAAATGCAAAACCAAGGTGAGACAGGCCAGTCAGTCTCTACTTCCGTTACTTCCCTGTAACGGTCTATTTCCCTGTTCCTTCGAAACAGAAACTGATAACCTAAGAACTACTTTCAGTTCAGTCTCTGCTCTTTAACTCAAGGAAAGAAATAACCTAAGAAAAGTTCAGAAAAAGCAACTACAAAGACACAACCCAGGCACTGATGAGTGATCGAGTAGATGCTTAGCAGCCAGTATCCCAGGCGTGGTCCCTATCTACTTCCTTAGCACTGACCCTAAGCAAACTATCCAAAGCCTATAAACCTCCAAGCTTTCATCTTTAAACTAGATTAACACCACACACCTCACAGAATTGGTCAGGAGGACAAGATAGGATAATACACGTGAAGCACGGGCACAGCGTAAGGCAAACAGAAGCCAAATAAACGAAACCTCACTTCATAAAACTCATACAAACAACTTTCAAAACCTCAGTGTGAGACACACAGTTTTAGTTTTGCCCAGAATTCAAACAGATTCTGTGAAAAGTTTCATGAAAGTTTACTTTCTTTCCCATTGCACATCCAACTTTGCTGTAGCATTTTTGGATCAACTCCTTCACCCTGATAAATTTTCCAACATACAGTAAGCAGACCTCAAATCAATAAATGACAAACACAGAAATATATCCTTATGACAAGACTTTGGCATATTGTGCTTCAAAAGCTTCTCTTTTCATTCTTTGCTTTTCTCAATCTGCATTTATTTACAAACGATTCTTTGGTGCTCAGATAAACTGCTCCCAGACTTCTCTATTACCTTCTTGAAATTCTACACATTCAGCTTCTCCGTGTACACAAACCCGCAGAGGCAATCAGGTCAATCTTATCTGCTTTGTCTCTTCTCTGTTCTACAACTTACAAGGAAGAAGTCTGAAGAGACACAAATCTTCAATAAAAAATGAAATATTGTATCATAAAGTGGTTATACATTACTAAAAACAGGCTCCCATTATGCTGAAATGAAAGCTTCCCTTTTAACTTTCTAAATAATCAACATGGTTTTATTTAATCTTAGCTCACCGTTACACAAGTAGGTTGTCTAAAACATGATCCTAAAAGCTCCCATCTGAAACCACCAAAAAAATGTGCCAATATATAAAACAACAGTTTTTAAGACAGAGAACATCACACAGTGAAGGACAATGACTCCTGAAAGGGGGATACAACTCAGGTGGGCCCTACAACTGCCCCAGCTTACTGCCTTGAAAGAGTTTCCAGTCTCCGTTGCAGCTGACCGAGACAGTCCACAGAACTCCACAATGAGAAGACAAGAGTGAAGAGTTCACAGTTTGCAGGACAGAGTACTGGAGACAAGTGAGCTACACAGCAAGGCAATCCTAGAGACCTCCAGCGGGTACTCTTGAAATACTCAGCTGAGTCTTGGGGCGCCTGGGTGGCTCAGTCGGTTAAGACCCCAACTCTGATTTTGGTTCAGGTCATGATCTCGTAGTTTCATGACTTCAAGCCCCACATCAGCCAGCACAGAGCCTGCTACGGATTCTCTCCGTCTGCTCCTCCTCTCGCACTGTCTCTGTAGCTCTCAAAATAAATAAATAAGCTGTAAAAAAAAAATTTTTTTTTAAATACTCACCTGAGTCTTGATCAGTGCATACTTGTGATTAAGCTACCCAAAGTTAGGGGAAGAAAGACATCAAAAGAATGGAGAGGACAGTGCCCAGCGCTCACTCAGGGCTGGAAATACGTAATGTCTGTTCTCTCCGGTCAGACAGGAAAACACAATTCATGGAATGCTGGGTAGGGTACCAAAGGGTAATGCCTCAGTAGCAGCCCTGGCCTGACAGAACCCATGGCTCTGCTCATGCTCAGAATGATCAATTCCAGAGACTCCCCAGCAGGTGCTCTTGAAATGCTGCTTCTAAGGAATTTAACTGGGTCCCAGAACAAAGATCAAGAATATTCACAGGAACAGAAACCTATTCAGCAACCAACAAGGTAATATTTGCAATGTCAAACACCCGCTCAGAAATTATCAGGCACGTAAAAAAACAAGGAAAATAAAATCCCACAACGCAGAGAAAAATCAGTAAATCAAAATGGACCCAGAATTAACAGAGATGTTTGAATTAGAACATAAATACATTAACAAATTATTATAACTAAATTACATATGCTCAGAAAATTAAGCACAGACCTGCAAGATTTAAAAAAAAAAAAAAAGACCCAAACTGATACACTAGAGTTTAAACTGAATCAGCTGCAGTGGGTTCTTCACCTGGCAAAATGACCCTAACCTTTACTCTTGAAAGATCTGGGTCATTAATCATTCCGCTCTTTCTGAGCTGCTGTAGTTTTCCATTAACCTTTACTACTGGGAACGGAAGTACTCAAAAGTACTCCAGAAAACCTCCTGAATTCCAGATTTTGTCTCCTTGACTCCACTGTGCAATAACCCAATTTCCCCTTGGTGATCAGGATCAATCACTCCACCGAGTAAATCAGCCTTTTTTTTTTTTTGTCTGTTTGTTCTGTGACATAAGGACCCCAAAAGAGCCAAGGGGCAGTCTCATCTCCTAGTTCAATGCAGCCACTGTTGTGTCCCCCCTAGTGGAAACACTCCCCTTGAGGACGAAGATCTCCAAACCAGCAGAACCCAGTGTTCTCAGGACAAGGCAGCAAAATTTTGCAAGTGGGTTATTAAGTAGAATAGTGAGAAAAAACACTCACTTCTAACCCTTGAATCCCAGAACCATGAATTCTGACTATGAGAGAGACAGCACCATATAATTCAAAGCATATCCTGCGCCCTGTAAAACAAGACCCCATTCTTTCGTGATTTTGTCTCTCGACTGGTGCTGTAACAAAGTACTGAGTAAGCTGTTCCACCTTTCAATCAGGCCAGCCACTTTCACATAATGGGGTACATGGCAAGACCGATAAATTTCCAAGGACGTAAGCCCATTCTACACTTTACTTATTGTGGAAGTCAGTCCCCGAGTAGAAGCAATGCAATACAGAATGCCAGGACAGTGGATAAAGTACTCTGTGAAGGCACAGAAGGCAGTACTAGCAGAAGCATTATAGGTACAGGTAAAGAAAGCCAAATTCACATGCAGAATATGTGCCTATCCCGGTGAGGCTACATCCTCGCCCTCTCTCTGATGGAAGAGGTCCAATGCAGTCAACAACCAGCAGATGGCTGGCTGGTTCCCTTGCAAACGGGGCTATATCAGGGACTCCATGTTACACTCTCTACTGGCAGATTAGGCACTTGGCAATAGCATTAGCCAGGTCAACCTTGTTAAGGGAAAGTCCATATTATTGAACCATGAACTCTCTAGCCCTGCCAATGCAGCCACTTTTTCATGAACCCATTGAGTAAGCCCTCATGTGACTACAGAAAGAGACTGACACCCACCTCATTAGCAAGAGTCTCCACCACAGTAGATACCCTTTGATGGGCATTCACAGGGGACACAATCTTCACAGTCTATGGACATTCACAGTGGTCCATCCACACACCTCTTTCCCAGACTTCCTTGTCACCAATCTTCAGATCCTTTTCCTTCCAAGTCCCTGACCATCCAGACAAAACATGAGCCACTGCCCGTTAATCAACATGGATCTTTATCTCTAGTCATCTCCTACTCAAAATATAGGAGGCAAAAAAGCACAATGCTCAAAGTTCTGCCCACAAGCTGGATTTCGCTTCATCACCATCACTCATGGCCAGTCCTGAATGGGGCTTTAGCGCTGCAATATCTGCTTTCGACCGATACCAGCAGGTCATACAGACTCATTTGTAAACCAGCCTCAAGTTTTCTTCTTCTTTGCCCAACTGGTCATAAGCAACTCCCAGGAGGCTACAGGCATGGTCTGAAGGAAACAATGAAGCAGAAGTTGGCCTCAAAGGTTTCTGAACCACCTGCTCATATAACCTAACTATATGTTCCAGGGCCAGCCAAGTTTGGCCTCCTACGTACTGTCTCCACGTGGTACCAGAGTGAGGCTGTTCATTCCCACTCTATGGCAAAATGGGTCAGACAACACCCAATTCATGAGGGGAAGCTCAGGCCACATGGTCACCGGATAGCTCACAATTGGGTATTCAGTCTCAAACGAGGCCCAACACAAGCCACGAGCTGTTTCTCAAAAGAAAAATCATTATCTGCAGAAGAGGACATAGATTTGCCCCAAATTCCTTGAGAACTGCACTGTGACTCTCTTATCGGTAGATGCCACAGACAAATAATAGGGAGAAGACCAAAAAGGTGAGGGGGGCAGGGAACCACAGAATACCACCTTTGCTCACAATATCCTCCGTGTTCCCAAACACAGTGGGGAACAGATGGATGCCACTCCCTAAATCTACACCCCTCTGAGATTTGATCACTATGATAGGGCTATAGTCCCAAATAATAAAGGAGCCCCGGAGAAAAGATTACCAGTGACTTTTTCTTCCTTGCCTTGAGGAACTGGATGTGACCATTTCCTTCAGATTAGAAAAGAACACAATAAATACGGTTAAAGGGGATTAGAGGCCAAGATGAGTAAGAAGAATTAAGTGCCTCACTGTTCTAAATCCAGCCCAGGTAACTGATATCCCAGGGTAATGACAGAAGGACGCAGGGACAGCTGCTGGACCTATCAGTAATCTCTGAGGAATCCCAGAGAAAGACTATGGAAACTATGGAAACACAAGAGGGAGGCATGCATTCCAGTTTTCCAAGGTAAGGTAAACTGGGTAACTTAGCCTTTGGCCACCCATCCTCAAAGGACTACAATTATATGTTAAAGATGGCTCAAAACCACTACAGAAAGAAATCACTAGCCAGTGGGGAGAAGCCTGAAATCCTGAGGACCAAATAATGGCAAAGCTAACTTTAATTCTTTCTTTCTAAGAGCTGGTAGACCTTCCAGAATGAACTCTACCACATGAAGAAGTCTGCCCCTCTAGAGTGAAATCCAATTAGCTAACTCACCACATCGTAACTCAAAAGAAAATCTTTTTTAAAAAGAATTACAATCCAGGGGTCCCAGGGTGTTAGAGTTAAAAAGGGCTTTGGATGTGTTCGAAGGCCCTGCCTTATATGCTAAAATGACACACAGGAGGAAGCAGAATGGGATATGAGATTTCAAATCTGTGCTCCCACACTCAGTAGGTATGTATTTTTAGCATGTTACTTCACCTAAGACTTCGCTTGTGCATCCCCGAAATAGTAAACAATGCTCCCCACCGCATAGATCGCTTCTGAGAATCACACGTCAGGTGCACGTAAACCTCTTGGCACAGGGCGTCTTCTACAGCAAGCCCTGAGTGTCACATTAGACACTACGGTTAACTGGAGGTCAGCAGCCTCGGTCTGCAGCAAAACTGTGAAAGAAATTTTTGCATCAGGTCTTCCCACCTCCTGTCTCAATCATACCTAACCATCTGGTAACCCAGCAAAAATTCTGTATGAGCTATAAACCGGGAAGGAGAAGAGTGAAGAACAAGGTGCCAGGCCGAGCAAGTAAGATCTGGATTCCAGGCCGCCACTAATGAGTTCAGTAACTTGGCAAAGGTGAAGGTGCCCCATTCTACGTGGCCCTCGGTTTTCGTAGCTACAAGATGCAGTCGAGGGAAGCGCCATCAAGAGTGTTTCCCCTCGAATACAATTCGACAGGGCGATGCATGGAAAATTTTTAAGGTTTGCGTTATTAGTATACCAGTACTTGGCCCTCCCAGATTTTTGCTTGTATCATCATCTTCACCCCGATCCACGACCAGCTCACCACCAGGGAAGCAGCTCTGAGAACACAGACCCCTTATTCTCCAAGGACACACAGAAATCAACTCTCAGTTTAATTTTTTTTCCTTCCGCTCATTCAACGCAAAACTTTAGTCACCACCTACCATTCTCCCTCCAAAAAAATCTCTTGTTAAAACTTCATGAGAACTTATTATCCTCAGGGCACCTCGGTGGCTCAGTCGGTTAAGCGTCCAGCTCAGGTCCCCATCTCACGGTTCGTGGGACCAAGCCCCGTGTCAGGCTCTGCACGCACAGCCCAGAGCCTGCGTGGGATGGTCTCTCTTCCTCTCTCTCTGCCCCTGCCCCATACACACGCTCTCTCTCCCAAAATAAACCAAAACACCTTATCATCAAGAAACAAAAAACCTTATTATCATCAAGCATTATTTTACCTAAAAGCAAAAACAAGCATCATTATGATCTTTATGGACTCCCCCGACAGTGCTGCTCCAAGTGGGTTAATCTACATTAACTCAAATTTAAACAAGCTGCCACCACTTGCATTTAATTACGTGTTCCTGCTCTTTCTCAGAAGTACTGAGACTTTTGGAATTATGTACAAAGCATTTATCAGTAACACTGATTTTTTTCAGTAATCTAACCAAAGTGTTGGCCACAGGGAGAACAATGCAGAGAGAAACCTGAAAATTTAGCAATGCCATCCAAGGGAAATTGCCAGTTCCCTCAAGGGATCCGGGATCAATCAGACTAAGGACGTGGCTATTTATTTTTCACCACACCACAGAATCTGGGAACGAAAAAACATGCCAGATTTCACAGAGGAATGCCTTACTTTATATAACACACATCCTAATCTAACATTGTACCTAAAGTGAATTTTACAAATCTAATACTTTAAATGCACTAAGGGTGCTCGCTAGCCAGACACAATTTGTAAGTACCGTTTAAAAATATATACTCTCAATCCAGGTTTTTTTGTACAACATTAGATTTGCTTAAGGCAATCAAAACTTTATTAGTAAAATTAAATATCTTGAGTATTAATTACTATCTTACTAAAATCTTATTTTAAAAGGCACAGACTGCTCTTATAAAAGAAAATTTTTATTTTTTAATTGTTTTTTAATGTTTATTTAGTTTTGAGAGAGAGGGAGACACAGAATCCAAAGCAGGCTCCAGACTCTGAGCTGTCAGCACAGAGCCCGACACGGGGCTCAAACTCATAGACCATAAGATCATGACCTGAGCTGAAGTCAGACACTCAACTGACTGAGCCACCCAGGTGCCCCAAAAGAAAAAATTTAATAGAAATTAGTATTTTTTTTTCATTTTTTTTTAAGTTTATTTATTTATTTTAAGAGAGAGAGAGACAGACAGTGTGAACAGGGGAGGGGTGGAGAGAGAGGGAGAGAGAGGATCCCAAGCAGGCTCTGCACTATCAGCATGGAGCCTGATGCGGGGCTCAAACTCATGAACTGTGAGATCATGACCTGAGCTGAAAGCAAGCCAGGCGCTTAACTGAATGAGCCACCCAGATGCCCCTAGAAATTAATATTATTTAAGGACTGATGTTTGTTCAGTCACCAGCTTGAAAGTGGTATCAGCCTGAGGTCCTAACAAAGAAGAATGACTTCAATGAAATTGACAGAATCAAACTGTTCAGATACAGAGGCCTAATCAATGGCCTAACACCCTTACCGATATAATTACAGGAAGTTTAACCATAGATGGAGAAAGGTGAAATAAGAGGTGTGATTTTCCTCTGCTTTTGCAAATCTAAGGCAATCAGTGTTCTAAGAAGTAATCAGCCTTTTTGTAAATGGCCAGGAACTTCACCTGAAAAGGAGGTTTGTACCCACTCATTGTTCCCAGTAAACCATTATACATGCATTCACCCACACAGTATTTAATAAGAAGAATCCCCTTCTGCAAACAAGTTAAAAAGAAAAAGAAAAGTAAAGACCAAATAACTGGGAAGTTACGAGTTAAAGCCAGAAAAGAAAGCCTACAATAAAGCAAGAACCAACATAAAATGAGTAAAACTACTGTAATTTTTTTCAAAATCATAAAACAAGTCACAAGCTACACACAAGATCCTCCTGAATGCCGTGCCTACCAAGAATGAGATTCATACAGAGAGAATGTGATCCTGCACAGCTGCTAGGATGCGAAATATACTACCCATCATCTCCAGTACAGAAAGGCAAACTGTCAGGCATGTTTCTGACGTTCTGACATGATAGCACAGTTAATTCCTAGAGAAGATTATCAGTATACCAAACGCGCTTACATTAATTTTTCACCATGACACTGGAGGCTTGCACACAGGGAGTTAACATTTGCTCACTTTACCTTAAGCTATCAAGACCAATTTTATGCAAATTTTCATCAACTGTAAATGGAGTTAGGTTTAATAATCATAGGTGTCGATCCAATATGCAAATTAGATTTAAATACCTAAAACAGAGTTATCCTGAGAACGCTGCCTGTCGCAGAAGCTTTGTACCTGCTACACGCTATCATCTTTCCTATCCACGGCATTTGAACTCTTAACAATACACAAAGCTAAATGACCCAAGTCATTATGCAAATTTTACCAAAAACTCCTTTGAGAAACACAAATAAAAAGTACAGGTGGTAATATTTGTATAAAGCACCCAGTGTTTGCATGAGTGAGTAAGTTTGCATAGGATGGGTCAAACAGAAACAGTTCCAGAAAGGGTAGGTCTTCTGCAGGAACTTTCTCTTCTGAAGACGAAGCAAACAGGTACACTCCACCTGAAGTAACAGGGAAGGGGAGGGATACATAACTGAAGGAACTGATTTCCAGGTACAAAAATACTGTGACTTTGTTCTTTCCAAGGTCTTATCTAAGGTCGAACATTTACTACCTGTGACCTTATTTATTATTCCTGGACTTCTACTTTTTAAAATGTAACAAAGGAGAGAAAATAAAGATACAGATTTGCATTTGTTTGCATTTTTAGAAACCATGGCCTGATACACAAGAAACTAGTGTTTTTACCTGGAGAGGATCTAAGAATTGAGCAAAGAAGGTACTCAGACAGAAACAAAACTTTTGCCTGTAAATCTTTTTATATTTTAGGTACTTTAAACCAGGTGAGGCTATAAACCACTCTCAAGATCAAATTAATAAAAATGTAAATAAAATAATGTGACCACAGCAGAAAATACTTTTTTACTGAACTGCAGAAGCTGAAGACAGAATTTTAACTTTCCAACAGGCTGCAATTAAATTGAGGCAAACTAAAAAGCACTGGATATATTTTATAATTATAGTTTTACAATAACAACAACAAAATAAACCTCAGTAAGTTCTTTTGTTATATACAAACCCTGAGAGAACAGGAGTAGAAAGGCCACTGTTTAAGTATATGAAAAATAAATGTCCCTGTTCATCTTCCTGAGGCTGAAATTGTATAGCATATAGTAAGTCTATTTTAATTACCTTTATCCTCAATGCTAAAAGCTAATTAATTATTAAGAGTTGATAAAATTGGCTATTTGAAATGTTTAATTTGACTCTAGTTTCATATGTATATTTTAATGAACACAATAGACATTTCTCAGTAGGCTGTCCTTTATGAATTTAAAACATGTGTCTATGCTCATGACAGGAGGTCACGTCATTAATGACTTGCTTTAGCAAGTTGGGTCAGACATGTAGCACATGCCACACACTTAATGTAAAAGTTCAAATGTATTTTCTCTTCAAAAATGGCTTTAACCTATTTTTCTGTCATCACTATACAGCCTTCAAAATCATTATTAGGCTCAGTTAGGCTGAGGTTTCAGTTTAGGAACAATTTTGCCTTTTGGCAAAAAGACAATCAGTATGTGACCTTAGCAACAGCAAACTTTATTACAAAGCTGGCCCACAGCACAGCCTTCCCCGGATTCCAAATTATGCCGATGCTTTTGGTAACTATGACCATTACAAACATAAGAATTGAAGGAAATTCAACTTCATCTTCCCGGCGATGCCTCTGAAGCTCTGTGAACCCATCCATGCCTGCGCAGCTCTCGGGAGCCCCACGCCGACACTCTCCAGCAGAGGCCTGCAATTCCTACACGGGCACTACAGCGTGTGGACCGTGACCCCACCACCATAACCACTCGCAACAGATACTAACGGGCAGACAGAAGGAGACAGGAGACGGAGGAGGAAGAAAACATTGGCTCAGCACTCACATCCTGTTAAACTCAGTGGTGGAACCTTAATGGTCCCCACCATGTTTCTCTCATGGCCTGCAATTAAGAGACATCTATTTTTCTCAGGTCTAAAGCCCTAGAATCCCAAAAGAGTTCCTCCTCCTAGAAACTCTCTAGACATCCACTTAGTAAGGCACAGTTAAATATTACAAGGAAAGAGGAAAACAGTTCTCAGGCAGGGGTTTCAAGGGGGAAAAATATAAAAACTATAAGTATTATGAGTAAAGTTATGGCACCCCTACTCTGCCCATAGCAGGTCATTTACATACCCCATCTCTAATCCTCATGATGACCTTATTAGGTACATTACACAATCTGCATTTTCAGGATGAAAAATCTGACTCCAAGTAAAGCAATCCGGGAGAGTCACATAACTATTAAATGGCAAAGCAAGCATTCAAACACAGACTTATTTGCCAATACGAACAAACGAACACTAACGAAATCATGGCGGCAGCTGTCTGGTACCATTATATCGTTTCTTCCCAATATCCTTCTAAACACTTCTATCTTAAATAATTTAAATTCATTTCTTATTCATAAGAATATTCTTATTCTTACTCATAACAGCCATACAGAATAGGTATCATTATCTACTTTACAGACAAGAAAACTGGGTACAGAGAGGTTAAACAACCTACTCAAGGTCACACAGCAAGTAATGAAATGGTTCTTGGTTCTTGCACTTTATGCAGTCTGGTACCACCACACACACTCTTACCTGCTTTCCCATAACACGTCTCTAATGCTTAATATAAAGCAATGCAATTCTACGGTCAACAAATAACTCTGTGAAACTTAAAAATATAAATGTGGACTTTATTCTTAATATTTCATTGAAATAAGAGAAAAACTACCCAATATAATAATTTAAAAAGTATTTTTCATCTATTATTTATCTATTATATTATTGTCCTGAAATTCAATCCCACCAATGTCAATTAGGAGGCCCTGCTCTCCTGAAAAGCTGGGAGGCAGGTAATGAATAATTTTCTAATCAAACAACAAGTATTACAGGATCCTAGAATGTTCCACGAGAATACCCACCAAAGGAAACTTGAGAAACAATAATTATTAATTACAGAGTTAAAGAAACAAAAACTCTACTCACAAAGTTAAGCCTTTCAATCTCATTGGCTTTCACTAAGAGTTTCGATTACATCTAAAATCAAATGGGAGGCAATCTGAAACTATTTCTATTTAGCATGAATGTATGTGTGTGTGTGTGTGTGTGTGTGTGTGTGTGTGTAATATTAAGTATAAAAGAGAAAACAGCAAACCCACCACTGAAGTAAAAGCCCAACGTAAATACACAAGATGCTGTGATACATGTAATTTAATGGCTCTAATGCTATCTAGCCTGAACATTCGTAGTATGTGAATCTGATAACAAAAGGCAAAGCAAATTTCTCAACATAGCAGAATGGATATTCAGGAAGACAAAAAGACCACCAATAATTTCACAAAGGACAACCTGAATGAAATAAGTAACAAGATAACCCTCTTTCTGTACTGATATTTTTAATATTATTGCCTGAACCAAGACTTTGATTCATGTAAAACCACAAAATAAAAGTCCACATTCTAAGACTTGCAATTTTTCATTTCAAAACTTAAATATATAATCCTTTAAAACAAAAATGGGTAGTAGCTAAACTATACTCAGGACATCTTAATTTTAGCTTTGTACTCTAGTCAAGGAACGTAACAGGTCATTCTTAGAACTATTATACCTACAAGAAGCAGCAATAAAATGTAAAATGGATGAAAATATTTTAAAAGGAGATCTCTTTCCATCCCAAACAACTATCTTAAGTAGAAAAGCAGAGCTTGAAAACAATAAACAAAACTCTAAGTGTAATTTTACTAATTTTGCCTCTGAATTTTTGAATGACTGCCAAAAAGACCTAAGCAAAAGGGGGAAAATATTTTTAATAAAAAAAAAAAAAAAAAAAAAAAAAAAAAACAACAACACCTCTGAGCCACTGAAAGTAGAAACGCTAGAGGGAAAAACTGAAATAGAAAGAAAACTTCAAAGAGATTCTGTAATCGAAGATGCCTTATTCTTGACTGCCTCATCTTGGAGATTAAAGAAGATTTTTAAAGCTGTTCCATGGACATAGAGATCAAACATTTATAAACGTTTATAATTTTACAAGTCCTAAATTCAAAGGTGGGCTCAAAGAAGGAAGAGTAACACAGGTGGCAAGGAGGAAAGACAAATTTTCTCGGGTGAGGGAGGGATGTGGAAGGTGGCTTTGAAGAACATACTCCGTGGGTTGAAGAAAAGAAAGAGTAATTTTGTAAAGCTCATGTATCACCCACAACACCTAAATGAACAACAACCCATAACGAAAAGGGAACTAAGGCACAGTGTCAAGTTCATTTCTACTAGAATTTAACAGCATAAGCTCATCAAGTATTCATACAGTGTCTCTTCGGGAGCAGTCCAAAATTATCATACATACCTGGTTAGCACTTCTCTTTCCAAATGAAAATCTCAACAATTCAGATTTGTAATTTTTGAAAATTTACCGACAATTAATGACATTTTATGGTCTCAGCTTTCTGCAGAAATGAAATAATGAAAAAAAGGAGGGAGGTGGGAGGGGAAAAATTTGATCCCTCTCAACAAAAACCTGGAGCAAATCAAGTACTAGGAGGAACGGTCATTGCGGGGCTGATGGAAGCAAACACCCATTTCCACTGATACATTTTTTACCTAGCAATCTCCTCATTACTGAATAGTTAAACATACCATTTACAACGCTAAAGGAAGTAGAGCTGCACGTGAACTTTTTACCACTTTATTTCCCATCAGCAGACACTATACGTTATCATATCCGGTACTCAGAGTTCCCTGAAGGAAGCAAGGGCAACTCGTTCACTTATTATTCTTCGCATCAACAGGGCCCACATAGTGCCGACCACACGGCAGAATTCATGTTCTAAACATCAGCATCATTTAAAACGGGGTACAACTAAAAACAAGGTAAGTCACGTAACTGTAATCTCTCTACTAACATGAGACACATTTCTATTCAAGGCCTAGTCAAGGCCTAATTCGAACTTCATCGCCTCTCTGTAGTTTGCCCAAATCCTGAAGGTGATGGGGTTACTGTTTCCTCTGTAACTACAAGAAGTCTTCATCCACACACCAAAGTGTTTCACCTTGACTCTAACCACTATCCATTACTAAACACTGACCGAGTGCCTACTGCAGGCTGGCAGTTGCTCTAGGCTCCGGGGCGACAACAGCATCGCTGTGTGAGGCTCCTGTTCTCCTGCAGCTGACAGTCTCGTGGGGGAAGAAACAGATGAGGAACGTCAGCTGGTGCCCAACACTCAAAGGAAGTAAAGAAGGCCGAAGACAGAAAGTGAGGGAAGGTGCTATTTTACACAGGGTGGTCAGGGAAGAGCTCTCTGGTAAGGTAACAGGGGCGCACAGACCTAAGATAAGGGAACCTGGAGGAAGAACATTCCAAGCAGAGGGAACAGCAAGTATTCACACATGCTTGAGGATGTTCAAAGAACAGCAAGACGATTAGGGGAACAGTGGTAGCAGGAAATGGAGTCAGAGAAGTGTGAGGGCTTCAGGTTGCCTAATACCTCTCAAGTCATGATAAAACTGGCTTTCACTCTTGTGGCTATTTATATTTAAATTAATTAAAATTAAGTAAAATTTGGGGGCGCCTGGGTGGCTCAGTTGGTTAAGCGTCCAGTTTCGGCTCAGGTCATGATCTCATGGTTCGTGGGTTTGAGCCCCGCATCGGGCTTCGTGCTGATGGCTCAGAGCCTGGAGCCTGCTTCAGACTCTGTCTCCCTCTCTCTCTGCCCCTCCCCAACCCACACTCTGTCTCTCTCTCCCTCTCCCAACTATAAATAAACATTTAAAAAAATCTGTATTACTTAAATAAAATTTTAAATTCAGTTGCCCCCTTGCACTAACTGGATTTCAAGTGCTTAACAGCCATATAGGGCCACAGCTACCATATTAGTACAAAACAGAACATGGTCATCACTGCAGAAAATTCCACTGGCTGGCTAGCACTGTGAATGAAATCTGAGAAGAGGGAAATAATCTGGTTAGGTATTCAAAGAATTTAAGTGGAAAACAGATACAGGGGTGGGGAGGAGAAAGATAAATCAGGCAACTATTATAATCTAGGCAAGAAGATGATGCTGAATTAGACCAAGGTGGTGCCCATTAAATGCAGGTGATAAAAATGACAGGACCCAAGATATGTCTTAAAGGTAGAGCCAGCAGAGTTTGCTGACAGATTCTATGTGAGACATGGAAACAGGAGTAGTCTTGATTCCAAATTCTGCCCCAAGCTAGAGACACAGATTCCTTCTACTGAGATAGGAAGCCTACAGAGGAGCAGATCTGAGGCGGAGATTAGCACTTTTAGACATGTTGAGTAGACATGCCTATTAAAAATTCAAATTCAGATGATACATAGGCAGAAAGTCCAGGGCTCAAAGGAGAGATTGGATTTGGAAAATGTTATTTGGGAACTGTGTGCATACAGAGTACTTCAAAGCTGT
This sequence comes from Prionailurus viverrinus, assembly GCF_022837055.1. Classification (NCBI taxonomy): domain Eukaryota; kingdom Metazoa; phylum Chordata; class Mammalia; order Carnivora; family Felidae; genus Prionailurus; species Prionailurus viverrinus. The sequence continues at coordinate 8,622,995 of NC_062565.1, forward strand.
GGAGCTCTGCAAAATTCCAAATGAGTGAGTCCAGGCAGAGAAGTAAAACAAAGTGCCTTGGGGGCTCCAACATTTAGACACCCTAATCCTTGCTGGAGGAACCAGCAAGGATGACTGAAGGAGCAGCCAGGGAAATGGTAAAAGAGCTAATAACCAAGAGGGACTGGTATCCAGAAAGCCTGGTAAAAACGTATTTCAAGGAGGAAAGAGTGATCAGCTATGTCAAATATTGACAGATAAAGACTGTAAGACAAGGACTCAGAAGTGACCACTGCACTTGGCCTTACAGAAGTCACTGATGAACTTGGCAAGAGCAATTTTAGTAAAGGTGCCTGACTGGAGTAAATTAGAGACAGAAGGGGAAGCGGCAGGTATAAACAACTGCTTAGGAGTTTTGCTACAAAAAAGGAAGAAAAAAATGTAAAAGTTGGAGTGGAATATGGTGTGAAAGAAGATCATTTTAAGATAGGATGGGGCGCCTGGGTGGCTCGGTCAACTAAGCATACAACTCTTAATTTCAGCTCGGGTCATGATCTCACAGTTCATGAGTTTGAGCCCTGCATCGGGCTCTGCGCTGACAGTGTGGAGCCTCCTCGGGATTCTCTCTCCCTCTCTCTCTGCACCTCCCCTGCTCCCGTGCTCTAAGAAATAAACTGGAAAAAAAAAAAAAAAAAAAAGATAGGATATATCACAGCATGATTGATGATAGGAATCCCGCAGTAAAGAGGGGAGATAATCCACAGAGAAAGGAGAAAACTTCAGCAACAATATCCTGGAGCAGTGAGGGGGGATCAGTGGACAAGTGACAGAGATGGCCTCAGGAGCATGGACCACTCATCGGGTGCCGTGGAGGGACCACAGTGTGGCTCGTGAAGCAAATCCATGCAGGCAGGTAGACTGGGTACCGGGCATACGAAGGTATTCTCTTCCAGTGGTTCTAAGTAGCTGTGAGCTTCACTGGACTGATGGCTTTTCAGAAGAACAGGCTGCATTTTGGTCATCTGTGGACTTCTAGCACTGGCACTGGCACACATTAAATCATTCAAGAGTTCCACTGAGCAAATACATTCAAACTGCCTAACTACCCAGGGGGCGGAGCTTCCGCCCTGACATGTGCAGGGAGGGCTTACTAGGTCCGTTCTGTACACCTCACAGAAGAAAAGGCACCGCGGTTCCCACCAACCACAGCCCACCCGTCCCCACTCTTCACCCAGCTTCTCTTGGATAGGGTGGGAAGCATGTTTCCGTGTCCGGCCCACATGGGCAGAAAGTGCTTCCTGCCCATTGGATTAAAGTCCCCAAATGGCAACTATCCACCTTGATTTTGACTGACCCCCTCAGACACTATTTACTCAGAACAGACCAACTGGTTATACTCTTAGCATATAATTGACTTCCTTTTCCTTTAAGCAGTCGATGGAGCACCTTCCCCACACGGATCAAACCCAATTCCTGTGTAGTATTTCCCTCCTAGCCTCCCAGACTTACAGATACTACAGGTCCCTATGTACAAAAGCCTGTAGAAATTGTAAGGATTTTTAAAATAAGAATGAGATTAGAAACTAAATATACAAAATGTAATTCAATTTCCTGAGCCCCTTGCTAAGAGTAAGGATACTGAAAACAAATCAAATGTGAAATATGAGTACTAACATTAAAAAAAAAAAATAACAGAACACTGCCAACATTACTGATACTCATTAAAGGGGCAAAGTCATATCCTCTAATCCGGAATACATCTGGGCTGTTTCCTACACTTACTTTCCTAGCTTAAAGTAGTATTTTTAATAAAATACACTTAGGCTTATTAAATCTGTTAAAATTTGACCAAGATTAAAAAAAAAAAAAAAATCCTTAGCCTCTCAACAATTTTTTGAGTAGCTAAAATTATTTCAAAAAGAACCATTCTCCCAATAGACACGGGGAAACTAATGGGGAAGAGAGCTTTTTCTAACAAAAGTGTCTGATTAGATAAGATAATGCAACACATCTATTATATCTATTGTGACAATACCATTCACACCACTACAGCTAACACTCTTAGCATTTCCATTATAAAAACCTGTTTTTCAACTCTGCCACCTGCCAGCCATTAAAAAAAAAAAAAAAAAAAAATGCTCTTCCATAGCATTCAAGTGTTGATCCTGGAAACATTTCTACCACCACTCCTACTAAATGTTTTTGTTCTTTAGATTACCATGCAAATATTTTTAACAGGGTATTTTATCTTTCAACAGTACACAGGTCTGATATCAAATATTAAAGTTTAATCTGCAAGCAAGAATCACTGAAACATTCATTCCAGAAACACATCAATCTGTACTGGAGGTCAATGTGGTAGACTCTTAGCCATCGGGACATCACTCTCACCTCTAAATAAGAGTTACAGATATTTATGACACTGAAGACATCAATAGTGATAAATATTCTTCATTTGACTAAAGTGGGGGGAAAATTCTAACAAGAAAATATGAAACAGAGAAATGTAAAAATGAAGAAACAGGTAAAAAGAGCTAAATTCACAGCAAGGAAAAGCAGTATGCAAAGGTCACAGGATCCCAAGGGGAAAAATGGGCTAAACTACCACCTACCTATACTCCCTGAGACAGATTTGCTGGCTACTAAGCAAATGCTCAAATGTAAGGCACAGTTTATTTTTCCCCCAAAAAATTATCCCTCAGAAAACACGGAACTGTTTCATATTTCCAATCAAGTCTATGCAAAATCTTCCTTATTACCAGGAGCCTTACTCTCTCCATTCCCTTATTTTGAATAACAGACCATGACTTGGAGAAGATACTACCCTGAGCAACAGGGTCTCTGAAGCCTAGAGAAGTCACTGGAACCAGTAAAAACAGCTGCAGTGAGATTTAACCCTGATTTAACTCCTAGGGATGTAACTTCACACTGGCAAGTATTGCATTTCACAGTAACAAGCCTTTCAAAGATTAATTTTTTTTTTCTTTTTTTTTTTTTTTTTTAATTTTTTTTTTCAACGTTTATTTATTTTTGGGACAGAGAGAGACAGAGCATGAACGGGGGAGGGGCAGAGAGAGAGGGAGACACAGAATCGGAAACAGGCTCCAAGCTCTGAGCCATCAGCCCAGAGCCCGACGTGGGGCTCGAACTCACGGACCGAGAGATCGTGACCTGGCTGAAGTCGGACGCTTAACCAACTGCGCCACCCAGGCGCCCCTCAAAGATTAATTTTTTTAAAAGCATTATAATAAATGGGTACACTGTAGAGATCAACATATACGCTTCTACAGGAGTAAAGACAAAACCAACTGTTCTTTAATTATGAGAACAGGCGCCTGGGAGAAAATTTCCAGAGACCACATCACAGATGGATTCAAGATATGCTGAATTCCAAACACATCAAATGGAAGTGAAGTCTAGAAAACTGTGTCAGACAAGTCAAAAAGTGATTCTAGAGAGGAAAAGCTGGAAAAGCAACAACTTTAAAATGATTTCATAGGATGCAATTTTAACTATGCGTACATAAATTCACAAAATATAAGCATATTTGACAATTTCATTTGACAATTTCATCTTCATCCCGAAGTTTATATATTGCAGTTAATCAAACATGTTTCTCTTCTCACTAGGAAAACAGGGTCATTGTCTAGTGGGATCATCCATGTTTTGCCCCATGTGGTGATTGAAAAAATAAAAATAAGTACCAAATCTTTTCATTTTTAAAATTATTTCCTTCAGCCCATAGCACCATATCCCCGCTATGTTCAATAGTTAAACAACATGTTAAAATTTACTTCACATACGTGAAAAGGTCTCTGTAAAACATCTTGTGAATGAAACAGTATTTTGTGGGTCAGATACGTGAAGAAAACACTTCCTCTGTAAAAAGTAATTATGAATTTGCTGTTTATTTTTGAAAACATACTTCTCTGTTTTTAACAACGGGTGGAGGTGGGGACTGGGCTTTCTGAACCGAGGGTCTGGAAGACAGCCCTGCTGTGTTTTTCCAAAAGGATTTAGCATTCATTTTTGAAAACCATGCTTAATCCTTAGCATGAAGTTAATATATGTAAGCACTCAGAAAAATGCCCAGATATTACCAGGAACTGCTAAGCCAAAAACTAGCGTGTTAAAGGCTGTAACATTATTTACGGACTTGTATGTTACTGCAAAAGGCAAAACCTGCAATTTCACAGTATTTATTATAAATCACAGATATGTAAAATAATACCGAAACTGGAGATCATACTTTAACGATTACCACAGGCACTCTGTATTGGCTGTAAATCTCCTACTGTTCAATTCTGTAGCCTGCTAAAGCATCCATCATTAATGATGCTGTCATATTACTTTGATCTCTTTAATACCTACATTTCACAAGGAACAGCATTTTAAAAAAATAAAGGTTAATGAGAGCTGCGATAAATTAAGATTTTCACACAGTACAGAATATTTTTTTTCAAATATTTACCTAACCTCTAACAACAGCAATTGTATTTGGTTTGCACAAACCGTTAGCTTAACACCCTTCAAGAGTCTTAAAAGGATGACTGCTTTATAAGAATGAAAAACAGGGGCACCTGGGTGGCTGTCAGTTAAGCGTCCAACACTTCATTTCAGCTCAGGTCATATTCTTATAGTTCGTGAGATCGAGCCCCATGCCCAGCTCTGCACTGACAGTGCAGAGGCTGCTTGGGATTTTCTCTCTCTCTCTCCCTCTCTCTCTCCCCAGTGTGTCCCTTCCCAATGTGTATGCATGCGCTCTCCCTCAAAATAAGTAAACTCTAAAAAAAGAAAAAGAAAAAGAATGAAGAACAGAGCTGCATCTCTGTGTCCCCCACAGCATCTAACTCAGTGTCTTTTACATGGTAAGTATACACTCAACAGGCCCCATGAAAACGGCTCCTTATGAAATTCAAAGAATTGTAAGGCTTCTTACTAAACCAAACACAGACAACGTATCTTAGGAACTAGTATATGGGAATAACACTCCTTTACCAAAGAACTATGTATTTAAAGCAACCTTTACCAAGCATAAGAGACTCTTAAAAACTGAGAACAAACTGAGGGTTGATGGGGGGTGGAAGGGAGCAGAGGGTGGGTGATGGGTATTGAGGAGGGCACCTGTTGGGATGAGTACTGGGTGTTGTACGGAAACCAATTTGACAATAAATTTCATATATTGGAAAAAAAATAAAATAAAATAAAGCAACCTTTACCAATGAGAGGATAATACGGTATCTTTGCTAAAATACAAATATATGATAACCCATTTTTTCAAATTACAGTAAAGCACAGTAAAAATGGAAGTCTAACTTAAAAAACAAGTGTTGGGGGCACCTCAGTGGTTAAGCATCAGACTCTTGATTTCAGCTCAGGCCATGACCTCACAGCAGACCTAACCAGCCCCCTCCAACCCCAGCCCCTGCCGGGGCTGACAGCACAGAGCCTGCTCGGGAATCTCTCTCCCTCTCTGTCTGCCCCTCCCCTGCTCACACATGCGCTCCTACTCTCTCCCTCTCTCTCAAAAATAAACTTAAAAAACAATAAGTGTGTGACAATAACCCCATTCAAGATTTTTTTCACAACAGCCACTGCCCCAAGTTAGTGGGAGGCAAAGTGATCTAATGCATCAAAGGTTGAGTGAGGCTCTGGAGGCTGAGCTGTAAAAACATCTCAGCCTCTCCCAGAAATTTTAATAATGTATTTTAAGATTAAAAAAAAAAAAAATTGGGGTGGCTCAGTCGGTTAAGTATCCAACTTCAGCTCAGGTCATGATCTCATGGTCCGAGAGTTTGAGCCCTGCGTCAAGCTCTGTGCTGACAGCTCAGAGCCTGGAACCTGCTTCAGATTCTGTGTCTCCTTCTCTCTCTGCCCCTCCCCTGCTTGCGTGCGCTTTCTCTCTCTCTCTCTCCCCCTCTCTCAAAAACAAACATTAAAAAAATTTTATAATAAAATGTAAAGAAATAAAGTAAAAGGTAGAAAAAGTGTCAGTGAAACCAACCTCACCGTGAGTTGAGGGGAGACACACAAGGGTTATGACACAGCAATAAAAGAATACATCCCAGAATGTTTAACCCATAGCTAAGAAAGGTAACTGCCATTAACAGCTTTTGTTACAGCCTGGGGAGGGGAGTCGATAATATAAAGGAACTTCAGCTTTAAAGACCAAACAGAAGTCAAGGGTAACCTCTCCATAAAGGACAAAAGAACAAAGTAACAGGGAAGGCCCAAGTCCAGGGAGGAGGCCTCGCAGGCCTGCACAGACACGGACAGCAACACCAGTGCCCTCCTGACACGGTAATGGACATGTTGAGACCTTCCCAAATTCCTGAGCATCCCAGGTGAAACCGACACGCAGGAACCTCTGCTAGACTCACTCACTAGCCAAATGACTAGTATTTATGCTCCAGTCTTCTGACAGCTGATTTCTGCATACATTATTTTTATTCATTCTCGTAACCCCACCGCTGTATTAAACTGATATTCTCCTAACAAACTACTAAATGTCCCGGACTTTCTGGGTGCTCAAAAATAACTGAAACCCCAAATGCTAACTTCACAAATGTCAAGGACCTAGTGCAGGTGTGTTCCATCTGAGCACAAGGACCCCTCACATGGTGATACAATACTTCCGACTGCCAATGACGAACACAACACATACTACGTTCCTTGCAATAAATCTGGTAAGTCCCCCACCCCCAGGGTCTACAGACAACTCACAGAGAGGCATCGATCCGCTATATGCACTGGCCTCAAATAAGCACAATGTTGGCTCCAAGATTAGTTTTGTTGAGGCTTAAAGTGCTCACTCTATTACTGTGCAGATTCCAAATATGAATAGTTCCTTCCTAAATATCCTCCCCAGCACAAAACAACAACAACAACAAAAAACTATGCAATTTCAAGACCTATTTCTTGAATCCTACAAGTCATAAAAGTAAGCTTCAGTCACTACACTGCATCTGTTTGGACATTATCAATCCCGACCAGCCCTGCTGACACACGCCCCTCCCCCGACCCTTCCTCCCCCCCACCCCCCTCCCGGTCCCCCTGCAGCATCATCACCAGGATCAAGAAGAAGTAAGGAATGTGGGCACCCAAGGTGGTGGGGAAAGCCCTCAAATCGGCCTGCCTGGATGACCATCTCAGCTCCACTCTTCCCGCCTACGTGACTGTGGCCCGGCGCTGTATTCTCTAAGTGCTTCAGTGGCCTCCTGTGCAGAACGGGGATTCTACAGAAAAAAATCTGTACTTTGCAGAGTTATGAGAATTAGCATATGTGAAGCAGTTATTAGGAGAGTCTCTGGAACACAGTAGGTATTATGTAAGCAAGTAAAACAAATCTACACACAAAAATCCAAGGCTGGACAGAATTCTGAACACACACAAGGGCACTGCATTGTTATAAGCATCTCTGAAAATGTCAACATAACTAGCCCTACGTACAAAGGCTGTTTCTTTGAAGTGAACTACCACAGTGCTTTTCTCCCCAATGTGCCCTTCCACTTTCAGCTCATCAATCCCTGCCATAAACAGTGGTTAGTCCTGAGGAAAACAATCAGAATTTCACAGCACTGGACAGCTTCATTTGGCAAACATCAAGTCCTTCATCAGATCTCAAGACTTTCACCAAAAACGTCTGCCACAAAGAACTTAGTAAACAGATCACTGCAGAACAAGACTAAGATAATGCAGGTCAAACACTTGGCATAGGGGCTGCTGTTCCATAAATGTGAGCTGTTGTCATGAACTCAATTAATAAAACTGAAAAAGCACTCCTCCATTTCTCACCTTTAAGGTAAAAGTAAATTTGTATTTGGTTGCTGATGTATATACACTTGCGTTGTTAGAAGAAAATGAAACTTACACGTGCAACAGCACGGATGAATCTCAAAACCATCTCGAGTGAAAGCAGCTAGAAACAAAAGGGGACATACACACCATGTGATGCCGATTACAGGACTTCCACAAATAAGAGGGGGCAGAATTGGAAAGTAGCTGCTGGCAGAGGGAAAACGGAAGGGAAGATTGATTGGAAAGCAGCACAACGAAATTTTCTGGGGCTGATGGAAATATTCTCTATCTTCTTTGGGGGTGAGGCATTCATGGATGCATATAATGGGGGAAAAAATTCATTGAACTGAACACTTAGGACCTGTATATTTTATTGGATGTAAATCATGCCCGAATTTTTTAAAACTTTAAAAAAACGAATACATCTATATATACTCTTGGTAATTTCAAGTAGGAACATTATACACGGGTGATTCAGGACAGGGAAGATTAGAGTAATTGCCTGAGAAATATGGAGTCAAAGACTTACAAGTTATGGTCCAGGGAGGACAAGTATACATATTTATTCTTTTTATTAAAACTACACCTAAGAGGGGCGCCTGGGTGGCGCAGTCGGTTAAGCGTCCGACTTCAGCCAGGTCACGATCTCGTGGTCCGGGAGTTCGAGCCCCGCGTCAGGCTCTGGGATGATGGCTCAGAGCCTGGAGCCTGTTTCCGATTCTGTGTCTCCCTCTCTCTCTGCCCCTCCCCCGTTCATGCTATGTCTCTCTCTGTCCCAAAAAAAATAAATAAACGTTGAAAAAAAAAATTAAAAAAAAAAAAAAAAAAACTACACCTAAGAATAAAACCTGTTCCCTCTCTGCCCCTTTAACATCCATCTCACCATCTCCCACGGTCACAATTCTCATCACTGGCCTGTCCTCCACTCATCTCGGAGTCGGTCTGTAGACCCTGCTTACACCACGACACTAACAAAGTTAACAAAAAGAAAGACTATGAATGCTCAATCAAAACAGCAATGTTTTTATTAAAGAGACCAGCAGCTGTGTGAGCAGGGACTTGTAAATGCGTCTGTTCTACAGGATTTTATGTTTAATTCAATTTGTTCAAATGAGTGCAGCAAGGCCCTATAACTATGGGCCAGACAAGGAAATCGTTTTGCTCAACAGAATCCTACGCTGAAATGGTGATCGCTAGAAAAGAATTGTACCTATTCATTCATTCATTCACTCACTCATTCACTTGCTCACTCATTCACTCACTCATTCACTCACTCACTCATTCATTCACTCACTCATTCACTCATTCATTCATGCACTCACTCTCACTCATTCACTCATTCTCACTCATTCACTCATTCATTCATTCATTCATTCATTCATGCCACAAGCACTTAATGAGCACCTACTCCATCCCAGCCATGTGCACAGTGCTGGGAACACAAAGTTGAAGCCCAGCCTGGTCGAGGTGGCAGACATCTCAACAGATGGCTGTCACACACTGGCAGGTTCAAGAATACACACGGGCCTGGGGTGGTACTGTGAAAGTGGAAGAGAGCAAGATTTCCTCTGCCAGCCAAAGCTTTCCTGGAGTGAGGAGGGAGAAAGGGAGAATGAAAAGTATCTCCCACCTATCCTCCGCTCAATACAGAAGGTAGCTTCAGCTGTATCCATACTGCTCTATTTCTGAATCTGGGTAGGGAGTGTAGAGCTGTTCCTTATCATATTCTCTTAATCCCTTTCTCTATCAAATAATTCATACTAAAACACTTGAATGCAGTCCATCACACAGTGTCTACAGCCTCTGAGAACCTTCCGCACCACCAGCTACTTCTCCCACAACAGATAGCTCAGAATTGCCACACGTTAGCTCGTCAGAAGTGAAGATAAATGGGAAGAGATGGGCTTAGGGGTTCTGTTGTGATGGCTAAGGATGAGGCCTGGGCAGGCACAAGGGGATGGGCCCAAGGTACCAAACCATACTGTGAAATAAAAACAGATACAAAATGATTATGGAGAACATATTCCAACTTCATTGTTAACACACACAGGAAAAAAAAATTAGAATACGGCTCTGCCACAGAAAAATACAGTTTATCACCAATAACTGACTGCATGCATTCTGATCACTATTCTCTCAACAAACACTTACTGAACATGTGCTCCATGCCACATACAGACAGGGACAAGAAAATGCCTGCGTCCGAACTTCCAACAGCCAAAGGGGAGGAGCAAGTCAGATGAGCCCACTCCTCTCTGCAGAACTGAGAGGCTCTTCAAGGACCAAGCAGGTGCACAGCAGGGAGCACAGGCAAATAGCAAGCACCAAGCCTTGCAAAGTGTACCTACCATCTTCGCATGCCAACAATCCATGGAAAGTTTGCAACATACACACGGGGCAAGAAAATGTATTCTGGAAAATTTTTTAATTATTAAAAACTAATTTTATTATACTCCATAATACTTGATCTTAAAGGGGATGAAACTTTCAGGAATTATGATCAATTGCTCTCCTATAAAAAAACAAGTTCAGTCTGACACTTGAACAGTGCAGAGACTGAGGGCACAGATCCCCCCTTAAGGGGGATCACCCCTGCACAGTTGAAAATCCACATCTAACTTTTGACTTCTCAAGAGCGTAACTACTAACAGCCCACTTCAGGAGCCTCACCAATAACACACAGTTAATTAACACATATTTGCTGATATACTGTATTCTTACTATAAAGTAAGCTAGAATAAAGAAAGGATTATTAAGAAAATCATAAAGAAGAGAAAATACACTTACTGTGCTGTACTATACGTATCAGAAAACATCTGAGTAGGGGCACCTGGGTGTCTCAGTTGGTTAAGCGTCTGACTTAGGCTCAGGTCATGATCTCACGGTTCGTGGGTTCGAGCCCCACATCAGGCTCTGTGCTGACAGCTCAGAGCCTGAAGCCTGCCCCAGATTCTGTGTCTCCCTCTCTCTCTGCCCCTCCCCCACTCATTTTCTCTTTCTCTCTCCCTCCTTCCTTCTCTCTCTCTCAAAATGAGTAAGACGTTAAAAAAGTTTTTTTTTTTTTTCAACGTTTATTTATTTTTGGGACAGAGAGAGACAGAGCATGAATGGGGGAGGGGCAGAGAGAGAGGGAGACACAGAATCGGAAACAGGCTCCAGGCTCTGAGCCATCAGCCCAGAGCCTGACGCGGGGCTCGAACTCACGGACCGCGAGATCGTGACCTGGCTGAAGTCGGATGCTTAACCGACTGCGCCACCCAGGCGCCCCTAAAAAAGTTTTTTAAAAAGAAAAGAAAAGAAGAGGAAGGAAAAGAAAAGAAAAGAAAAGAAAAGAAAAGAAAAGAAAAGAAAAGAAAAGACAAGACAAGACATTGGGAGAACCAGAGGCACCTGGGTGGCTCAGTTGGTCAAGCGTCCAGCTTCCACTCAGGTCATGATCTCATGGTTCGTGAGTTCGAGCCCCGCATTGGGCTCTGTGCTGACAGCTCAGAGCCCGGAGCCTGCTTCAGATTCTGTCTCCCCCTCTCTCTCTGCCCATCCCCCGCTCACGCTCTGTCTCTCTCAAAAATAAACAAACATAAACAAAAACAAAAATCTGGGTATATGTGGACCTGCCCAGTTCAAATCCGCGATGTTCAAAGACTGCAATCCCATCATTTCACTAGCATCTCCTAATAGGAAAAAAAAAAATTCTGGAACTCATTTAAAGTTCAAGGTGCCACTACTGTGCCAAAATAACACTGCCATAAGCCAAAATGACTGATGGGAACGTGTTAATGCCTTCAAGCAAAGGTGGACGTCTCATGATGGAAGTAATTGTGTAATATGTTCATATGTACCACACAGCTCAGTTACTTATTATTCTTTCACTAATGCTAAATGACCACTCTTCAGATCAATTTTTTGAGATCTCTATTTTCCACCTTAAAAAAAATGTTTAATATAAAATATATTTTAATATAAAACAAATTATATACACACACACATATATATATAGCTAAGTGATTTTAAGGTACTTTTGAAATTAACTTATTTTAATTGATTTTCTTCTCCTTTCTGCAATCCTGCTATAATCGAATATGTTATACGAACAACAGTGCTGCTTACACACTTCTTGCACTTGAGAGTTGAAAGGTAAGGGACAAGACAGATTTGTGATGTTTTGATAGAGTGCGTTGCCATGGAAATGACTGGCTTGTTCCTTATGAAGCACCGTGACCTCATTGCAAATGAAAAAGGAAAAGGATGACTTCTGAGGATTCAACTGAGAAAAAAATTAATAGCTAGAAAAAAGAATTCAAAAACTAAAGAGACAATCTGGAAAATACTGCAATGTCAAGTGCTATACTGATATATTTTCAAATAACTTCTAAAGGCTCGACCTCCAAACCAGGAACCCTATAATCAAAAAAAAAGGGGGGGGGGGTATAATATTAATGTGAAGATAAACCATTGGACCTGTGGTTTCTAAATAAATATATGAAAGTGTCAATCCTGATAGACTATGAGCAAAATCCTATGACTTTCTGAGGTTACACTGTAAAATTAAATCCACATCAGACTTTTTCCTTCCTAAAAGCAGCCTGCTTTCCTCTCAATCTCTCTCGCTCTCTTTTTTTTTTTTTTCTGGTGCCCCTGTTTATACAGCTTATCCCTTATCACACTGACAAGACTGGGAACCACAGCAGATGGTCCCCCCAGACATAATTCTAACAGGTTTTTTGTGCAAACAAAAGATAAAGAAGGCTACAGCAATGATTTACTGATATCTAAAGTTGAAAACTGACAAAACATAAACTGCTTTTTTCTTACTGTTTGAACTGTTTATCCTTTAAACTACCAAGACAGATGTGGCTAAAATTAAATATGATTTCAAAACTATAAAATCAAATAGCCAGTTTTAACAGCCATTAAGTTTTGTCTTTGAGTTACCAAAATGTCCTAACTCACATGGTTTTTAAACACTGCCCACCATTCCTTTTGTACCAGCAAAAGGAGGAAATATTTGTAAATTTCTGTCTTTATAAATCCTACTTAGTTGCTACGTTGTGAAATAAACTGCTCATCTGGATTTTTCTTAAGCAAGGAAAATGCATTTGAATTAAAAACTCTAAAATATTTTCCCCAAGAATAACGAACTGAAGACTGGATTAACTGACCCAAATCCAGAACCTCAGTTGTAGGGCTAAGAAGTATTCCATTTTAAAAATCTTCCATCAATTGAATACAACGCAAAACCAAATGGAAAATGTCCCCCAAATTACTCATCTTTCAAGATTAAAGAATGTTTACACACCATAAAACAGAAGCTCCCTCGCGACAACCTAATTGCAAAGAGCACTGTTTTTATGGTATACCTGAAGATCCAGCAAGAGCCCCAAACGATAATATATAATGAAACTGACAAGCATCTGAAATAAACTACCCAGACATCAAGCAAAAATATACCAGACAGACCCACAGGGCTCTTTTAATGTAGGTCATGATTGTCAGACCATAGCGAAAACATGGTGACCCTTGATAAAAATTAACCTTGATTATATGTAATCATGCACATATTTTGCTCTCAGTAACCAGCCCTCTGAACTAAGTCCATAAAGCTACAAGAAGCGGAGCTTCACAGTCTGCTGTGCACTACTTTTCACCAAAGAAAATGTCTGCCTCGTCATATTTCTATCAGTGGAGGTACAGGCATTGCTTCCGTCGAAATAGCCCAACACCTCTGAGGACTCCATAGCAACTCTCCCTTCCCAAGAGGTCTTACTACTTCAGCAAAATGCACGTATTTTACAGTGTGTTTGTACAGATGTACAGACGTCTCCATAAAAACCTACATGTGTACACATTCCAGCTAAACTCCTTGATCTTTCTAGAGGTGCAATATGGCTGGGTTTTGCGGAAGAATTATAAAAGTAAGCAAATTAAAATCAGATCACAAATAAAAGATTCAATCATACAATCTCTTATATATTCTCTTGTTGTAGAAACCACTCACAAAGTCTCTGACTGGGGGTGGGGAGGTGGTGTTAAAATGCTGATTGTCTAATTAATCCACGCTCACATAAGCTTCTATGAAATTTTCCATGAGAACAAAAAGTCCCCATACTGAACAAAAATGTGTATGTTCATATGACACAGACAATTTATCCACGGCCAGTTAATACAGGTGGTGATAACATAGCACTAATCAAGCCTGCATTGTCAATTTTAAAGCATGAGCCAGCGAGTTATGCTGCCTTCCACAGCCACAAAGCAGATGTTTAATTTTGCCAGCCGGTCATCACACATGAGAACTGAAAACGGGACCAAGTGAGAGACTACGCTCAAATCAGTGTAAATCCATTACTCCTGGCAGAGCAGTGGGTCAAAAAGTTCACCTCCGTAGGGCACACATCATTCAGTGGAAACAATGGGTGTTCTCTGCACAACGTTTCCAAATCCGATCTCAATCCACTGTACCAGGGGTAAAGCACCGATTTTTCTGTTAGGGACGGCCAAGATTCAGGAAACTGTAAACGTATTAAACATAGTCTTACAGCTGTTATCTGATGGTCTATATGCTACACCAAATGCTCTATTTATTTCCGGACAGAAAATAAATTCTATCATAGAAGGAATCTAATTTTGATTTTCTACAGCAGAAGTATGGCACTGAAGATAACTCTAAGACAAACTGTAAAGCGTCATGCTGATGATATAATTTAAGTGCAGCGTATTTTCTTTAAACACGTATTAGGTTCACTTTCATCTGCCATCTTTTTGGAGAATGGAAAACTCCCCAGTTGAAATACGCTCGCTAATAGGTAGATGTTTCTTTGGAATTAAACTGTAAAAAGTGTTATGAAAACCAGCTTGCTATATACATGGCGACGACCGCATGGCATTCTCATCATGGTCGCCATACACACACTCCCGATACGTGAATAACCAACATTGACAGGCAAAGGAAAATAGTAACAGCGCTGAAATCCACAATGGAAATCTGCAGTCTGAAAAAGTAGATCTAACATGTTTTAAGAGGCAAACAGGAAACGTGTAACAATGAGTGTTGTGCCACGTGGTCCTTAAAATCCTGAACTTACTAAATGTCATCATATTAGTAGGAGACTCTGGCTAAAAGCTAATTTAATACTTAAATGTTAATATAATTTCCCCATTACTACATCTGCCATGAATGCTTTTTCCACCAATAAGAGCAAGTTAGAAAATGGTACGTAAGGAAAGAAAAATCCTCCAGCAGTACCCTTGTTACAGAGATAGCCACAGATGCACACTATTTCCAGGCCTAGCTTATTAAAAATTAGTACTACACTTTCAAAAACTTGTGATTTCTTGAGCAGAGATAAAATAAGGAATTAGCTTAATAAAAATTATCTAAAAATAATATAACTGAAATTAGGCTACTGTCTTACCAGGCATGAATATATAAAAAGAGTGCCATTTTATTTAAAACATGCACAGACTAAATCCTAAAATAATTAATTTCTTTAGCCACCCCAAGACGAAGGAGTCACGAAAATAGCACCGGGTAAATCTTGTTACAAATACTGCAATGTGGACCCATACATATGATAAATAAAGTATAAGAAAGCACTCAGCATTTCTGTGTAAACTGCTTCTGAAGGATTATTATGGAATGCACACACTGGCTGAACTTAAAGTGTTCGGGTTTTGAACATTAATTTACTTTGACTATGTGCATGTCAGAATGAAAGATTGCTGTCTGGATGCGGACGTGCCGTATTAATATTGAACGCGGGCCTTCACTCCAGGTCAGCAGTCACTCCAACTCTACTTCAGCAAGTGGTCAAAGTAATGAACTCATTAAAATGTATGTGTTACAAGGTTATCTCCCCAAAACAGCTCTCAAATAGAGGGAGCCTTGAAACTTAAGCATTAGATATGCCAGAACCAACCTCTAATTGTCGCCAAGTCTGGAGAAAATTGAACTTACTCTTGCTACCTAATAACCAATAAATTTACTTGCTTTCATCAGTATCTTGGGAGAAGTCAGAGTTTTAAATTATACACCGCTAACCTGGCTGCCTCCAACAGAGTTGAATGCTCTTGAACCAACCTACACACACTGGAGGATCGTTTTAAGCCCTGAAGCCCAAGACGGACTTGTCTTCATTTTGGATGCCTCGCCGTATTTCTCAATGAAGTAAAATGTTACTCCTTCCATTTTTATTAACTCCATTCAAATTATTTTCCACTTTGGTGAGACAATAAATTTCAATTCTCCAGACTAAAGGCTGACATACCAAACAGGTTTTTGCCCCAGATTAAAAAAAAAAAAAAAATTATATCTGACCTTCAACATATACAACAGCATGAGTAACTAACCCCCCACCACCACCCCCCACCACCAAAAGCTCAAATACTTTTTAATTGTTTTTCGGCATCAGGGATAAATCTTCTGTGTTTGTACCTGGTACAGTGTAGTGGGATCATTCTCCAGCTCAGACCTTCATTTCTCTCCCTCCCAAGTCACCCAATTATTTCCACTAGCAGATAATTCTTCATTTTAATAACATTTTTAACGTACATAAGCTATGCTTTGTGCAAGTGTGTTTTTCCTCCCAAAAACCCTGATTCACTTTGTACATAAAAGCAGACGGGGCCCCCAAATTTGTAATTAATCATTTCACATTGCTTCATTTCCTCATTATCCACCCAATTACCAGATAAGGGCAGAACAGGGAGAAGGCCAGGTCAACAAAGACAGGCGAAGTAGGAGTATTTTCACGGGGAGGAGACCATATCTGTCTTTTTCACTGCTGAATACACAGCACCACAGGCACCTGGTGAAGATCTACTGAAAAAATGAATCTATGAAGAACAGCAAAGACTAGAGTTGAGCTCGCTCACTTTATAAAACAGAAGTAAACTGAGGCTCAGAAATATTACATGGCTTGGCTAAGATCACTAGGCAAGATGGTCAACCTCCCAGTGGCTAACTCAACAGATAGCACTCTAACACCAACTTCTTTCTTATTCATTCTCCCACCTATAGTACTTATTCTTTGAGATCAACACAACCCACTTTCTAGAGATTTACGTAGGTTCCCCCTTATGGAAATAGAGACGGGACGCAATCCCTTCCCAATCAGGGGGCTAATTTTTTAAAATTCCCATAGCAGAAGAATCTATTTGGAGGGAATTTTAAGATCTCAGAGAAGGACAGAATAGGGAGACCAAAAGGAGAAAAAGAATCCATGGAAGCCCCAATCAAAAAAGTTTTTAATTTACTGCAGTAAAGATATCACACCAAAAGAAAGGACTGTTAAGTGACATTTTACTCTCAGTTCATAACGAATACTGCATTTTTAAGGCTGCTAACCATCCTCTGCTTTTGAGAGAATTCAGGATCTCCCTGAATTCAGAGAATTCAGGATCTTCTACAGTTTCATTCAAATGTGAGAAAATTTTCTTTTGACTTGTAACAGATAAAATACATTCTAAGATGTTTTCATTGTATCTATAGTCCAACCGATTCTGTTCTTACTGGAATAGATTTCTATGTTTCTGGGGCCCCACAAAGTCCCAGGAACACTCCAACACAGATCTCAACTTCCTCCTGGCTCTCAGACACAAGATGGCAAATACCAGGGCCCAGAAATGTCTTCCCTGCTGAAAGGTTAAAACCTCTACCATAGGACCTATCAGCCATTTTTCTTCCTTTTGAATTCCCAACCCTCAACTTCCTCTTTTCTAAATTATCTCAAAAGGGGGTGATTTAAATATACCTAAGGGGAAAAAATCTAATGGCCCTGAAAGATTAAATAAACATCAACTTAATGCAATCTACTGGAACTTCACACAAAGGGAAATTGTAATGGGAGTGGAGGAAGAACCTTCAAATTTGGTAGCTAGTTTCATATTCAGATAAAGAATTTCTCCATCCTCTATAATACCTTAGGTTTAAAACAGCATAGCACCAGAATTAAGCATTCGAGTGGCTGGCAGTCAATGCTAATTAGTATGACATGCTGAGACTTATCAGATGGCCCATGACCTATACCCACAATGAAATCTAACTCCAAATGTTCTTGACCAAAGTGAAAAAGCATTTCTTTGGCAGGTGGCGGAAGGAATGATGAGTCAGGAAGAAATACTCAACACTGGCCAGATGCCTTAAGGTATCACCAGTAAGAACAGGAAAATGAAAAGAACCAATTGAAGAAACTAACAAAGAACAATGTGCCCATTTTATTTAGGCACTTTAAGCAAGAAATGTACACTTACAGTCCCCATGAATCACAACATTTGTAAAGCACAAATAAGGCCGTTAACTGCAGTCAGGCTCATTAAAAAGTCCCCAAAACTTACAAAAGAACTACTTGAACTAGAAAAATGCGACATTTAATTCTTTCAGGTGGTAAGAAATGATCAGTGATTTACACCTAATAGTAAAAAGAAGGGCAACACAAATGAGAAACCACTCTGTACATAATCATTCAGTACATTTTACTTGTTTCTCATGAATGAGACAAATATAGATATGAATTCATTCAGCAAACATGGCGTGCTCATTATAGGCCAAATATGATAGGAGATCGTATGAATAGAAAAGTTGTACTCAAGTCCAGTCTAATAGGACAGAGTGAGAGAGAGTTGTGAACAAGTAATTCCAACGGAATCTAGTAAGTGCTATAAGCAGAGATAAAGACCATCTCGGTCATAAGACTGCGTTAAGGAAGAGCCTGACTGGGAGAGGGGAGGGGACGGAGGGGCAGAGTTAGAAGTGTTCAAAAAAGATTCACGGGGCGCCTGGGTGGCTCGGTCAGTTAAGTGTCCGACTTCAGCTCAGGTCATGATCTTGCAGTTTGTGAGTTGGAGCCCCGCATCGGGCTCTGTGCTGACAGCTCAGAGCCTGGCACTTGCTTCAGATTCTGTGTCCCCCTCTCTCTCTGCTCCTCCCCCACTCCCACTTTGTCTTTGTCTCTCTCTCTCTCTCTCTCTCTCTCTCTCTCTCTCAAAAATAAATAAACATTAAAAAAAAATTTTTTTGGGGCGCCTGGGTGGCGCAGTCGGTTAAGCCTCCGACTTCAGCCAGGTCACGATCTCGCGGTCCGTGAGTTCGAGCCCCGCGTCAGGCTCTGGGCTGATGGCTCAGAGCCTGGAGCCTGTTTCCGATTCTGTGTCTCCCTCTCTCTGCCCCTCCCCCGTTCATGCTCTGTCTCTCTCTGTCCCAAAAAATAAATAAACGTTGAAAAAAAAAAAAAATTTAAAAAAAAAAAAAAAAATTTTTTTAAAGATTCACACCTGACATTTCTTAACATAGTACTTTACCAATTCCAAAGTATGTGAAAAAACACGACCCATCCCTCATACTTCTGGAAACAGTCAAAATGTCAAAATGAGAAGTAAAAAAATAAAATAAAAAATAAATTCACTGGAAAAAAAAAAAGGTAAGTAAGTTCCCTAATAATGTCACCTTTGAAGCAAGACTTCAAATCTTCCAACTGCTAATCCCTTTTTCCTTCTATGAAATCACTCCACTCTGTCTTGCTGGTTCCCCGAAGAAGCCAACTATCATATGTTACCTCAATATCCTATTTTGCCTCATTTCCTAATTAACACTTTAGCATCAGAAAGGTGTACAAGAGAGACACACAAAACCAAGTGGGTTAAAATGAATTAAGCGCATATTTAAACTGAAGTTCCAGTTTGTTTCAGAGATCCAAATTTAAAACATTTCTATATAAAAATGAATGTTCTTTAATACCTAATAATACCAATCCTTATCAACCATTTATTAATTTTCTCAACAGCCCCTGAACCCATTTTACAGATTAGGAATCACGGGCTCAGAGAGGTTTGAGAACTATGTATTCAGTTATGCCACGCATGCTAATTTAAAAATTACCCCAGGTTTTTCAGACATTTGAATTGATCAGTGTTTTTCAGATCAAAGTGAGACCCAAAAATAGTGAGACCCAATTTCAAGGCAAAGATAAAGGACCATTACACTTGCAGATCAAGGGCTAAATACAAGTAAAAAAACCCCTCTTAGGATAAGTACTTTCTCTAGAAAGGATAAAAATAATTAATTTATCAAGAGTTTCTGGGAAAAAGGATAATAAATAAATTAATTAAATTTAAGTCATAAATATTTTTATTTTCCTTCTTTGAAATTTTTATTTTAAGAAATTTTTTGAAAGTATTTTAATTCTCCCATATGTTTTAGGTCTTGATCATCCTTACCCCTTTTTCTACCACAAGGTCTTGAAATTCTCAACCACATAATAGTAGTTTCCTACCATGGGGATTTTTAGACACATAACCCTCGAAGTGTACAGAACAGAACAGAAAAGAAGCTGTAATAAAATGGTTTACTTCTTTAAAAGTGCTTATGACATCTATTTCTCTTGTAATATTTTCTCATTGACATTTTTTTTAATTTTGTTTTAAATCAAAAGGTTACTAATAAGGCCTTGCTTAATAATACCAACGACCCAACTCTCCTAATTAAAAGCTGACAGTATTTGGAGTACTTACTACTCTCAGTGAATATTCAGATGTGACAGTCCTTTTAAAATTATGTCTATTTTATAATTTCCTCCCTTACTAAGGCATGCTTCAAGAAAATTATTCGGAGATGCATTTTCTTGTTCTTTTCCAGTCCTTGACACAGACTGGTGAGGGGTACCATGGACTAACAAGCATATTCAACCAACACAGATTACTGAAATTAAAAAGCTGGAACATATTAACATATCTAGGCCACACAGAAGTGTCATAAGGTAAGATCATCAGCATAAATTAGCACATTATTATAAGGCATCTACAGGAACCAGATAAACTGTGCAGGATACATCTTTTTTCATAACAAATATATAATGCTATTTGATTTGATTTATTTTAATCACAACTATTATTTGCAGGAAAAGTACTGGTTGTAAAACATCACATTTTACTATGTCAGCTTCCCTGAGAAGCAAATCTGAAATTATGGTGAGAGCCTGGGTGCGGTGGGGTCGGGGAAGGGGGCAGGGTGGAGAAGGGGAATTCTGTGTAAACCATTTGGGGGACACTTAGCTGTCTTTCTCCATTTTGCATTTTTGCAGAAATAGAGGGTTTATTTGTTGTTGTTGTTGTTGTTGTTGTTGTTGTTCACAAATTGTTTTATTTGAGGGTTTTTTTTAGAAGTCATTCTGAGTACATTTTTCTAACTTCCTTATAAAAATCTGAAAACACAAAGTCATTTTCAAAAATAAACCTTTGTCATTTACCAAATCCACAGAATTTTACATCTACACACACACACACGCAGACAAGGGGAAAGAGTAGATCAGTTTCTCACTATTTTAAATAACGAAAACACGGTGTTCTAATCTCTACAATAATAGTATCCTAAGAGTATGGGGTCTGAAGTATTAAAGTGTCATAGTACATTCATTCTATTTTTCATACTATTCATAGCTCACACAACAGTTGTCAAATACTGGAAGAAAATATCTAAATAATAGTCTTTAGCTACTGGAACAGTTGTTGAATAATCAAATCCTCCTTTAATTATGCATTTTTAAACAAATCAGACAAATCACATATGTATCATATTACTAACATCAACAAAGGCAGCAACAAGAGTGAACATTTAAATACAAGCACATACACTCTCATGAACATAAAACAAACCTCTGCCATGTGTGTCCTCACTTCCCCTAAACGACACACAATGAGTAACTGAAACAGTCACATCAGAGTTATAAGATTTTTTTTTAATGGAAAAAGAGGCAAACTCTATATTTCTAAGGCTTGTACCTTAAAAAGTGGTATTTAAGGAAAATTAACAAAAATTGAAATGTACAAGCCATGTTAACTTGAAACATGTTCTAGTTTTAAATGAAGGAAACCATGGAAGCACACCCCCAATTGCCTTTGATTTAACCCTGCCCCCAAACAAGAGTCAAACCTTTTCTAATATTGGTAACAGAAGTGTGTTGTGCGTTTCCACTTCCAGTAAAAATTATTGACAAATTCTGTTTATGCTACAAACCAAGGACAGATAGCTCTGACTGGACATAAAAATAACCTCCTCGTATTCTCTTGTTCGGGTCGTACACTGTGTTGGATGCATTATGCTCCATGAATGAACAATCAGGAGGTTTTCACCTAACTGCATGGGAAGTGTATGAACCACATCCTGCTGCATATAAATCCTCACTTCAAATCACATTCCTATTATCTAATTTTTGCATTTCTCACCTGAGAAGCTATTCACAGAACCTACCAGATTCCCCTTTCATCACATTACTGCCAGCAGGAAATTCAAGCAATGACAGATTTTGCTAAATTTTCAAAGGTACTTTTAACATAAAATAACATTCCAGAATGGATAAACCTACGTGGTGTGACCTGAAAGCCACACAAATCATTTATTTATGGCTGTTATGTTTTAATCACTGGATTGTTTTTAGAGGCTTAAAAAAATTAATGGTTCCTGCTATACAAAAGCAACTGTGTTTTCCATGAAACATTAGCTGTCACATTAATACAAGGTTTTATTAATTATACTGGATTATACAGGAGTTTATATCTACAAACTGACTGCTAAATATCTGAATTTCCAAGGCATTTCAAAGTAAAAATGAAACCTGGTCCTAGTAAACCTTGCGTGAATTAAAGATCCATTTACAAAACAGAAAATTAAATGTAAAAAATATAACCTCAATTTAATACATTTCCAGATAAAACATCCAACACATGTTCTCATCAAAAAGCAAATTAAAAATATTAAGACATAGGTAAACAGTGCCACCTTTTGGTATATCTAGGAATCGGGCTTCTAAATTGTACAAAAACATCTTTAATGCAACACAGATGAAAAGAGTATAGCAAGGAATTCAAAGCCCATCGGTTTACAGTTTAATAACATTAAAGCCTAATAAATAAGCATATTATTTGTCTTTTAAGTCATAAATATTTTCAAGAACTAAAACATTACCTCATGGTTACATGTTTTCATTTCAATTTCATGAGGTTTGTAGTACATCACTCCATTAAAAAGAAAACAAAAAAGAAAAAACAAAAAAGACCTGATGAGGCTCAGAAAGTTTTAATGACTGATCCAAACATCCCTCAGTTAAGAATGGTTGAGCCATCACCGGCTCGAAATTGCTGGTTTTTATATTCCCACATGAATTCCTAAAACATATAATAAGTCAAATCCTAGAATTATCCGGTGTCACAATTAATGCACACATTTCTACGCTGTGTAAAATTTTGCAAAACAGTTCTTGTTTTTACAATGTTTTCTGTATACATTTGGAAATCTAGGTTTAAATTCCTACATGAAGAAGGCACAAACACTGACTACACTCCTGCTGCAGCTCACATACCACAAACACGACAACCAACAATTCTTCACCTAACACAGTATCCTTCCTGTCTCTATGCTACTAGATCAACCTTCACTCAAAACTGCAAAGCCCCGTTTCCCCCCTCCCTGCCCCAGGAAAGAAAGCCTTTGTTTATGGCTTGTGCTTGATTTGCAACTCACCTAAATCACAAGATTAAAAGCTACTGCAAAAGAGATGGAAATGAAAAGCTTCAAATACTCTCCCTAAAGACTCTTTGCCTTAATTTGACCTCCTATTTAGAGGTTTGTATACCATTTTCAATGTCTTCTGTTCTCACATCTTTCAACGGGTTCCTGTATGGTGTTGTTAGACTATAACGTATGTATTCTAGAACACCACCACCAGTCCCTTCCTTTATTTTTCTAAGGTAGCTAACTCGGCTGTCACATGAAAAGCAGAAAATATTCCCAATGATTTTTTGTCTCTGATTCGTGTGTTACCATGAATTTTCCTCAAAATTCACTCAAGGAGCTCTTGACAGAGATTTCAAAATCACAGTTAATAGGATTCCATCTTAAATTACAGCAACTCAATTAAAAAGACAGCGACAAGGCAACGGCTAATAAGATGGCGGCTAAAATGGTTGCCAGAAACACCTGAAAGAGTCACAGCAGAGGATTAAACATGACCCCATGACCCAGCGCAAGTCAGACCGTAGCGCACAAACGCAGTCCGTGGATCAACCTCACCCCTTACTCACGACGTATTCAAGTGTAAGGCGTGCAAGTTGGTAAACTGAGCTACTTCTAAAAATGACTCACAGGGAAGGATTAAGTCAAAACACGCTAAGAGTAAGCTTTTTAGAAGGATTTCCCTTCACCCCACGGCGCCTTCTGCCATATTACAAGGGCTAAATGCTCACCCTCAGGGGTAAACAACATTCTGCATCTTCTCTAGAGACTCTTAATTTCTTTCCTCTATTTCTGAACGGATGAAAAAAGCCCATTTTGAAGGCCCTTAGTTTTATTTCTCTCTGCTTTAGTTCCGGGTAAAAAGGGGGAAAAGGAGGAGAAAGTACCCTTCTCACTGCCATCCTTATACTCTGCACCCTTACCAACTGTCACAAGGAACTCAACATTTGAATACAAGCAGCACTCCAAGGTCACTGGTGTCTCTCTACAAGTCTCATATTGTATACACACAAATGTTTGGAAATAAAGAGAACCAAATTTTAGATTTGAGGGAACATCAACATTTTTTTTTTAATGTTTATTTTTGAGAGGGAGAGAGACAGAGTGTGAGCAAGGGAGGGGCAGAGATAGAGAGAGAGGGAGACAGAATGCAAAGCAGCTCCAGGCTCTGAGCTGTCAGCCCAGAGCCTGAGGCGGGGCCTGAATTCACAAACTGCAAGATCATGACCTGCGAAGATGAAGACGCTCAACCGACTGAGCCACCCAGGAGCCCCGGGAACATCAGCATTTCTAACACTGAATCCAATCCCATTACATTGAAGGCAATTACTGCTTGCAGCTTCATCAGGATGGATTAAATTAGATTTCTGATTCGATATAATTTGTAGTGTCCATGTCAGGAAAAGTGATAGTATGAGGATCTTATCCAAGACCTGCCAAGACTATGCAGACTGGAGTTGACAGACACCGAAATAGGATTGTACTGAAAACTCAAAGGATTCTCTCTCTCTCTCTCTCTCGCTCGCTCGCTCACTCACACACACACAATTTATTTAACCTTTAGAATATACTTTAAAGTTTTATTCTGCTATATAGAGAAGACTAATAAACTTACTTCGAGATAGCCAAAATATCATTTTTATTTGTTCACTAATTCACTTAAAAGAACACCTGAATTCCTATTTTGTGCCAGGTCCTGTGCTTAATGGTAATAATGATAATCCACTGAACACTTTGCACATGCTAACATTTAATCTTTGGGGGGAAAACTACTGTTGTCTTCATTAAGTACAGACAGATACTGAAGTACAGAGACACTGTCTTTTGTCCAAAGTCATACAGCTAATCCATGGCCATAGCCGGGTCTTACAGTCTAGCCAATGATAATAGGGGCTACTGTCTGCTCCTAAAAATTAAGTGACAGTTGTCTCTGAGATGTCAAAGGTAAAGATGGCTAAGATAGGAGGAACTCACTCACTATGGGAGAGACATGGGAAACAGACAAATTACCCTAAGAAGGAACTAACAGAGGGACTTCTCTCTGCCTCTAAGCCAGGGGAACATACCAGCAGCAGTGCAAGCAGACTTAGGGTAAATACAGGCATCAGGATCGAAATGATCAAGTTAGTTGATCTAATATGCAGGGTCACGACTGTTATACACACGCACACAAACACACAAACAAGCCCTTAAGTCACCCATATATATCACCTGCATGAATCTATGTACAAAAATTCTTACCAACGCTTAAATTTGACAAGCACCAGGCTACAATAGAGGAAGGACCAGAAGGAAGTCTGCAGATTGCCCAGACATTCGAATCACTTCCGCTGAAATTAACCATCAAACACATGTGGGTCAAGTGGGAACGGTGGGAAATTTTAAAGGGCTGTAGTTTACTGCCTTCTCATTTCACATTAAGCCTCATTAACCTTAAATATGTTAACAGATTTGAGGATTAATTTGAGGATTAATGGGCTCCTCAAGATGCATCTCACGCAAAGATTCGTTTTGAGAAAGTACGCAAGCGACGTAATGGCAGAGGTAACAAATGTTTGTCCTCAAAGGCAAAAACTCCCACCTTAGCAGGCTCCCGTGGGCGAGAGGGCAACCACCACATTCTAGGACAAGCACAGTCAGGGCAAGAGAGCTATGGAGATGTCAAGCAATGAGTCGGTGAATGAGTCATTTCACATCTGGTCTCCAGCATACATGTTGCAAGCAGATTGCACAGGATCCGTGCTGCCTCCGAGAAGGTCAACTTGTCCAATTCTTATATAAACACTACTACACACTTTTAAAGGTAGTAAATCAGAAAAAATAAGGTGTTAACAAATTTAATAACTTCTAATAATTTTATAAGAGGACTATTTGTAACATGAAAATCACTTTTCATATGTATTATAGGGGCAGTGATCATGTAATATAATACTGCCATCTATTGTCCAAGAGCTAAAAATACATCACATCTTTAATCCAAACTCACTAAATTTTTAAAGGCCCAAAAGAGCCCACACTATTTTACACACTCAAGTGTCAACATCTCAAAAAAAGGTTCTTCCCAAAAGTCAAGAACAGTAACACAAAAAACAGATTTTTAAGTGTAGCTTCCCAGGTAATTTATCATTTACCCTTGAGAAAGAAAGATGGAAAGAAAGGCAAGGACAGAAGGAGGGAGGGAGGGAGGGAGGGACAGAGAGAGAGAGAGAGAAAGAGAGAAAGAAAGAGAAAACTAAAACTTAAGCAGACTATTTCTGAATACACTATCCAAAAACAGTTTTACAAAATCTCAAAAGGTAATGTGAATCATTGAACAACAATTAAGCAAGTATGAAATTTCTGAAAATCTCTAGCCTATGTTGATTTTTCTCTCCTAAAAAAGTCTAAAATATTAAAAGTAGGGGAAAAAAAATTTTTAATACCAGAACAGCAGCAATTCTAAAGACTAGTCTTCTTAAAACAATTCAGCACTTCATAGTAGTCTGTTTACAAAAAAACAACTACACATGAAGTATTAGTAACACCTACATGTTACAAGAAGTAACATATAGACAAGAGTCTATATAGACAAGAAGTCTAAGTAACTTGGAAAGGTCAGGCCAAAAGTGGAACAGAATGTTGGGGCGCCTGGGTGGCTCAGTCGGTTGAGCGTCCGACTTCAGCTCAAGTCATGATCTCGCGGTCCGTGAGTTCGAGCCCCGCGTTGGGCTCTGTGCTGACAGCTTGGAGCCTGGAGCCTGTTTCAGGTTCTGTGTCTCCCTTTCTCTCTGCCCCTCCCCCACTCATGTTCTGTGTGTGTGTGTGTGTGTGTGTGTGTCTGTCAAAAATAAACATTAAAAAAAAAAAATTCAAAAGTGGAACAGAAGGAAACAGGATATTCAAGTTCCCAAAGACAATTAAAAAGATAAACCTTTCCCACATCTACTACAAAGAAAACTGAGAGAAAGAGTTTAAATTTTTTTCAAAATAAGTTACCACATGAGTTTTTAACTATTACTGGTATTTCACTTCAGATGTGATATCAGGCTAAGAAAAATTATGACCTAGCACCAATACATTGTAGAACGCACAAGAATGAGCTAGACTTTCTCTTCATTTGTCTAAAAGGCGAAGATTCTAATCAACCATGCACGTTCACTCTCAATAAGGGAAATAATATCTGGGATTAAAGAAAAGCTGTCACTACTTAATCTGTATAGATAATCCACAGTTTAGTACAAGATCAAAACGAGTGACGGTGCTGCTACTTAGTAAACTGTTGGTTCAAACACATGGAGTTTTTGTGCTTCACGTAATGAAAGAGATTCTTGGGCCAACAAGATGAAAATTAACAGAAACTGAAGATCTCCATGCCCCATTTAAAGAAGGGAAAAAAACACTAGAACATAGAGATCATAAAAATTAGCATGCGTTCTATTTTTTATCACAGTGATGAGGAGTCCCAACATCCTGTTAAAATGTATTAAAAACATCGTTTTGAAATGTTACGTTTCGTGGAAGCATCAGAAACTGTTAGCATATCAAATTTAAAGTTTCAGGGACTAGGGGCACCTGGGTGGCTCAGTCGGTTGAGCATCCGACTTCGGCTCAGGTCATGATCTCGCGGTCCGTGAGTTCGAGCCCCGCGTCGGGCTCTATGCTGACAGCTCGGAGCCTGGAGCCTGCTTCAGATTCTGTGTCTCCCTCTCTCTCTCTGCCCCTTCCCTGCTCATGCTCTGTCTCTCTCTGTCTCAAAAATAAATAAAAACTTAAAAAAAAAATTTAAAGTTTCAGGGACTTGAGCAGAGAATGCTATTCAGTTCTTAGAATATAAAGCATAATATAATTCCCTACGTAATGAAATGTAATGTAATTAGTCGTCCTGGACTCATTTTAAAATGAAGACCACCTCTTTACAAGACCCTCTGGGTAAAATGAGTAAATAGTACGGGTAAATAAAATCTAAGTTATACTACTTTAAATTTGTTTAAAATTTTAAAAAAAGTTATAGGACACAC
Source organism: Prionailurus viverrinus (assembly GCF_022837055.1). NCBI lineage: Eukaryota > Metazoa > Chordata > Mammalia > Carnivora > Felidae > Prionailurus > Prionailurus viverrinus. The sequence goes on from NC_062565.1 coordinate 8,651,267, forward strand.
ATTGATCACAATATGCCATGTAAGCTAAACAGTATCTTCACCACAATGCTTTCGTTAAGAGGTACACACACTGGGCTCCATTTTCAGGGGACATAACCTTCTAGAGGGGACAAGTTATACATAACATTCAGCAATCAATTATACGTATCAATGGCCCTCACAGTGAAGCATTTTTGAGACTAAATTACATATGAATGGTTTTTCCGTTCCATCTGTCCACATCCTTCCAAGTGATGGAGTCTCTTCGTCAATATGTACGTACAACAAACACGCACCCCACACGGGCTAATTTCTCTTACACTTTTAATTCTCTTCAAATCAGTTCTCAGCTACTCCCACTTTCAAAATCCTGTTTTAACTCCTTTGGCTTGCTCTTCCTCTTCCCCAACTTGGATCAGTGCGTCTTTTACTTTGTTGGCATTCCCAGTCCACTGTCTAACAAAAGGGAAATGTGTGAAGGGCAGATCTTTACTCCGTTCCTTCTGAGATCAGAAGACAATTTTTCCTAGCTCAAGCCAGCCATTCCAGAACACCAAGCACAGGATTCCAAAATTTCACCCTCCTAGAACACGAGGTCAGGTCAAAAAGAGGCTGTCTAGTTCGGACATTTACGGTTCCAATCAACAGCCCACTGTTCATGATACATAATAGGCTGTGCCTGGAGGTCTCATTTCACACTCAGCTCTCTCCAAATTCCTTTCTCGTGTCAAATCCTAACACTGAGAGTTGCTCGGTTTTGTTGTCTCCTACCCTGGAAAGCTGAACTTTTTGGAGATTCGGTAGAAAGAATACAGCTCTGCGTTCCAATAACAACAGTCATCCATTCCAGAATAGGGGAAGTCTCCTTTATTTTTTTTTGAAGTCACATCTTGACTTAGACGCTGTGCTGTCAGATCCCTCATACCAAGTCAGCCATTAGAATTCTCAACTTTCTATGTGAATATTGGCAAAAATAACCAAAAAATATTAAGACTTATGAAGAATACCCCTAGTGGTTCATGCAAATAACCTAATACATGAATATGTCCATAGTAACCAGGCAGGGAAAGTAAAACTGCAAATTACTGGCAAGGTGAGGAAGTTCTTTTAAATAATTACCTTAAGCCTATAGTTTTCCAGCATACGGGATACATATAAAAAGTTAAAGCTTATAAAATTAGCCTGAAATGCCCACATGAGAAGGAAAGTTAACAGATTAACAGATATAGTTACGATTTTAATGTGCAAAAGACCCCTTTTCCTCTTAAAAAAAAAAAAAAAAACCCCTACGTTTAACATTGAGCTTTAGAATAACGCTAAGATTCAACTATATCCATAAGCTGATGGTAACCCTTGTATGTACTACAGTCTGCAAATCATCAGAACAGAATTTATTTTCACTATAATTTCCAGACAGACTTCAGAATCTTCGGATAAAAGGCATCACCTTTGGCTACAGGATAAAGAATTCCTCCAAGGAAACTCTAGGTAACACTTAGAAAAATGTCCTATTCAGCACATAACTTAATACCTCATTGTAAATACTCGTTACCAGTATGTGTAATTTAAGTCAGAAACCTAAATGTCAGGATATTTTTAAGTAATTCTTTAAAAGCCTGGTAAACAAAGTCTTTGTTCTCTTTTTATCTTCAGGTACTATCTATATAAAATTAGCAACAGACATGAACATGTTTTATGAGCTATAACACACTGTACACATATAAACAGCAGTGGTGATGGTTAAGGAATAAGAAGGCTACCTTAAAGAGGTATATGTGGGGGTGCCCGGGGGGCTCAGTCTGTTAAGCGTCTGACTTCGGCTCAGGTCATGATCTCACGGCTTGTGGGTTCAAGCCCCGTGTCAGGCTCTACGCTGACAGCTCAGAGCCTGGAGATGCCTCAGATTCTGTGTTTCCCTCTCTCTCTGCCCTTCCTCTGCTCACGCTGGCTCTCTCTTTCTCTCTCTCTCAAAAAATAAATATTTTTTAAAATTTTTTTAATAAAAAAATAAAGAGGCAAGAGTTGTACACTAAGAAAGCTGATGAGTTCCACTAGAGATTCTAGAACAGAAACATCGAGTGTTTTATTTAGTGGTTGTGGAGAGGGGCAAATGGGTGAAGGGGAGAGGAGATACAGGCTTCATTAAGGACTGAGTGGGTCACAGGAAGGAAAGGCACATCATAGGGAACGCAGTCAATGGTCTTGTAACAGCGTTGTATGGTGACAGGTGGGAGCCACGCTGGTGTTGAGAACAGCGGGACACAGGGAGCCATCGAATCACTAAGCTGTACAGCTGACATTAACGCAACATGCGTGCCAACTAAAACTTTAAAAAATCTTTCTGGAAACGGAGCACCAGTATTTGCCCTATTACTGTGACAATTAAATGAGGGAACAGAGAGAAGGCCCTTGGCCTGGGCCCAGCACATGGTAAAGCCCGAATGCACCTAGGTAATTACTGCTGTTGATCAAAACAGAAAAGCAAAAAGATGATGATGTCATATTTATGTTCCCCCTGGGGGGTGACTTCACACTGATGATAAAGGAGGTGGACCCGGGCCACATGGCTCTCAGCTCCCAGTGCCATCTTTAACTCAAGTAACAGCTTACTTCCACTGCACTGAAATTAAGAAACTGAGCATACTCCTGCGGTATGGATTCCAGTGGTACGTATCCCCCCTTTCTCTCACCTCTAGAAAGAGAAAAAGAGGAAGAAAGACAGACAGACAGAAAACCAGCCTTCTAACAGTATTGCACTTAAAAGAGTCCTAAAAGTCGTGCAGGAGAAATATTAAAATGCTGGGCAGCAAAAAATAAAAAATAAAAAACACCCAGTAAAACCTACCTAATAATAGGTTTCCACACTGACCTGCCTTTAAAGTATCAAGTTTGATCTCGCGGTCCGTGAGTTCGAGCCCCACGTCAGGCTCTGGGCTGATGGCTCGGAGCCTGGAGCCTGTTTCCGATTCTGTGTCTCCCTCTCTCTCTGCCCCTCCCCCGTTCATGCTCTGTCTCTCTGTGTCCCAAAAATAAATAAACGTTCAAAAAAAAAAAAAAGAAAAAGAAAAAAATAAAATAAAGTATCAAGTTTGAGAGACTACACAGTATAACAGGAGCAGAGGCTGTGCTGACAGCAGCCATGTCTCAAGGTCCACTCTAGCATACATCAGTTGGGTGAAGGTGTATAGATCACGTCTCCCTTCTCCCAGCCTCAATCTCCTGGTCTTAAAATATGGAGTCACCTCCCACCAAAGTTATTCCATCTGATATTTGCAATAACGTCTGTGAAATGCCTAACACAGTACACTTTCAACCAATTCAACCCCCTTGCCTGGAAATGTGTACAAAAACCCTGATTTCACATAGGTGACATAATATTTTGTGCCTTTTTTTTTTTTTTTTTTTTTTTGGAGAGAGAGACAGAGCACAAGCGAGGGAGAGGCAGAGAGATAGAGAAAGAGAGACACAGAATCCAAAGCAGGCTCCAGGCTCTGAGCTGTCAGCACAAAAAACCCGACACAGAGCTCGAACTCACAACCCGTGAGATAATGACCTGAGCCGAACTCAGATGCTTAGCCCACTGAGCCACCCAGGTGCCCCTGACTAATTCTAAGAGAAGTAAAATATAAACTTTTCATTTAGTTTCATCTTGACGAAGGTGGAGGTCTGCTTTTTCAGAATCCCACACAATTAGTCTACTTATCTTAATATCTTTTATTACATATATATAAGCTCAAGATATTAATGTGAAATGTCATGGTAACCAGTTCTTTTTTTTTTTTTTCACATTTTATTTATTTTTGATAGACAGAGAAAGACAGAGCACAAGTGGGGGAGGGGCAGAAAGAGACGGAGACACAGAATCCGAAGTAGGCTCCAGGCTCCAAGCTGTCAGCACAGAGCCCGACGCAGGGCTCGAACCCACAAACTGCAAGATCATGACCTGAGCCAGTCAGACGCTCAACCAACTGAGCCACCCAGGCACCCCAATTCTTAAAACAGACAAAAAACAGGCAAAGAAACTTGATGTGCATTCATACTTTAATTCTGTACAAATGTGATTTCCAAAAACTCCAAGTACAAACACAAAAATCTAGCTTTAATGTCCTTAAAATTCTACTGACCCTCAAGTGTGGCCCTTGAATGTATTCTTGACACAAACATCTGCATAGATGAATCTAACATATCCCATTAATCTCTCTGAAAATTTAAAGCTATTTCTTTTGTTTTGTTTTGTTTTTGTTTTTTGAGAGAGCATAAGCCAGGAAGGGGTACAGAGAGGGGGACTGAGGATCCAAAGGAGGCTCTGTGCTGACAGCAGCGAGCCCAATGTGGAGCTCGAACCCACAAACCGTGAGATGGTGACCTTAGCCGAAGTTGGATGCTCAACCGACTGAGCCACCCAGACGCTCCTAAAAAACTATTTCAAGTTAAACGACCAGGTCCAGGAAATATGCTTATACTTCAGACATTCAATTCTAATATTATCTCCTATGCCATATAAACTACTACTTATTTCTACAAGGAGATTCATTTTCTTAATTCAAACCTAAAATGTTATATTCTGATGGATGCAAAAATCCTCAACAAAATACTAGCAAAATGAATCCACTAATATATTTTTAAAAAATCATACACCACAATCAAGTAGAATTTGTTCCTGGGTTACAAAGGTAGTTCAATATTCAGAAAACAATCGACAATCAACATGATATGTCACATCAATAAAAGCAAGTATAAAAATCATGTGATCATTTCAACAGGTGCAGAAAAAGCATTCGACAAAGTACGACATCCATTCATGATAAAAACCCTCTCTCAGGGAGGTCTAGAAAGAACATACGTCAATATAATAAAGTCCATATATGACAAACCCACAGCCAACATCATACTCAATGTTGAAAAACTGAGAGCTTTTCCCCTGAGATCAGGAATAAAACAAGAATGTGCTCACTGAGCACTCTTACTCAACATAGTACTGGAAGTCCTAGCCACAGCACTCCGACAACACAAAGAAATAAAAAGCATGCAAATTGGTAAGGAAGAAGTAAAACTCTATTTGCAGAGGACATGATACTCTATAGAGAAAACCCAGAAGACTCCACCAAAAAACTACCAGAACTGATGAATGAAGTCAATGAAGTCACAGGATACAAAGCCAACGTAGAGAACTCTGTTGCATTTCTACACACTAATAATGAAGCAGCAGACAAAGTTTAAAAAATCCCACTTCAACTGCATCAAAAACAATAATGTATGTACAAGTAAACTTAACCAAAGAGGCAAAAAAAAAATCTGTACTCTGAAAACTATAAAACACGGATGAAAAAAATTCAAGACAACGTAAAGACATGGAAAGACATTCCATGCTCATGGGTTGGAGAAACAAATGTTAAAATGTCCAAACCAATCTACAGATTTGGCTACAGCCAAAGCAATCTACAGCTTTAATGCAATCCCTATCAAAATACCAGTAGCATTTTTCACAGAACTAGAATCAATCCTATAATTTGTGTGGAACCACAAAAGACCCCCAAAAGCCAAAGAGACCTTGGAAAATAAATATGAAACTGGAGGTATTACAATTCCAGGTTTCAAGTTATATGACAAAGCAGTAGCAATTAAAACAGTAGAATACTGGCATAAATATACACAAATAAACCAATGGAACAGAACAGAAAACCCAGAAATTAAACCCACAATTATATGGTCAACTAATCTTCAACAAAAGAAGAATAAATATCCAGTGGGAAAAACACAGTCTCATTAACAAATGGTGCTGGGAAAACTGGACAGCAGCACACTGAAGAATGAAGCTGGACCACTTTCTTTCACCATCCACAAAAGTAAACTCAAAACAGATGAAAGACCTAGATGTGAGACCTGAAACCATAAAAATCCTTGAAGAGAGTACAGGCAGTAATTTCTTTGACATCAGCCATAGCACCATTTTTCTAGATAGATGTCCTGAAGCAAGGGAAATAAAAGCAAAAATAAACAAGGGACTACATCAATAAAAAACCTTTTCCATAGCAAATGAAACAATCAGCAAACTGAAAGGCAGCCTACAGAATGGAATAAGATTAATGATATTTCCAATAAAAGGTTAGTATCCAAAATATATAAAGAACTGATAGAACTCAATACCCAAAAAACAAATAATCCAATTAAAAAATGGGCAGAAGATATGATTAGACATTACTCCAAAGATAACATACAGACTGTCAGGAGATACATGAAAAGATGCTCAACATCACTTATCATCAGGGAAATGCACCTCAAAATGACATAAGCTATCACCTCACACCCATCACAATGGCTAAAGTCAAAAACACAAGAAACAACCAGTGTTGGCGAGGATGGAAAGAAAAAGGAACCTTCCTGCACCGTTGGTTGGCATGCAAACTGGTGCAGCCACTCTGGAAAAGAATGTGGAGGTTCCTCAAAAACTTAAAAACAGAACTACCCTATGATCCAATAATCACACTCCTGGGTATGTACCCAGAAAATATGCAAACACTAATTCAAAGGGATACATGTACCCCTACATTTATTGGAGCATTATTGACACAAGCCAAACTATGGAAGCAGCCCAAGTGTCCATCAAATGATGAATGGATAAAGAAGAGGTGGTGCATACTTACAGTGGAGTATTATTCAGCCATACAAAAGAACGAAATCTTGCCATTTACAGCAACATGGACAGAGCCAGAGAGCATAATGCTAAGCGAAATAAATCAGAAAAAGACACCATATGATCTCACTCATATGCGGAATTCAAGAAACAAAACAGAAGAGCGAAGAAAAAAAGGAAGAAAGAGACAAACCACGAAACAGACGCAACTATAAAGAACAAACTGATGGTCACCAGAAGGGAAGTGGGTGGCAGGATAGGTGAAATAGGTGATGAGGATGAAAGAGTACACTTAGCCTGATAAAAAATAAATAAATGTTATTCCGACCTGACATTATCACAAAGCATTTCTAAAATATAAACTGTAAAAGCTCTTTTAATAAAGCAGGTCCTAAAATACATTAACAGCTTGGCCACTTACTAAAACAGCTTCTAAGATGTAACACACGATATGAAGGCTTTTCCTTTGCCAAAAAACAATGAATTTCTCACCTGCTGGAATCCATGTATACTTCATTTTTTCATGTCTTCATATGTCCTAGCACCACAGCCTCTAACACACATCATGTTCAGACAACACTTGCTGAATGAATAAATGGTATACAAATATACAAAGGAACTATCAAGAACTGTAAAACCTAATTTAAAAATCATTTCTCTGGACTACCGGGGTGGCTCAGTTGGTTAAGTGTCCAACGCTTGACTTTGGCTCAGGTCGTGATCTCACTGTCACAAGATTGAGCCCTGTGTCTGGCTCCACACTGGGCACAGAGCCTACTTAAGAGTCTCTCTCCCACTCCCACATTCATATACATACGATGCACATGCACTGTTTTCAAAAAAGTGAAATGAAATAAAAATGATTTCTCTGAAACTGGGGGCACCCAAGCTACACACTCTATTCTGAACTATGTAGGCTTATCACAAATATTCCGTACATATAACTCACATTATTCTCATCTGTCTATGAACTAAAACTTCAGTCAAGGGCCTTGCAATGGACTTTTTTTCCACTAAACGAAAAAGCACACGCTACTTTCATTCACAGCAAGCACAGCTACAAAGTAAACAACGTCTCTCTCCAGCATCTCTCTCTCCCTCCAATGTAGCTCTATCTAAAATATCTCTAATACAGATCTACCTAAATGAGAGCTGTCCCTAAAGTCATCACCTTGGGAGACCATGCCTTTATTCCACTACTGGAATTCACAAGCAACTGGTTATGAATTCTTTGATGAAATTATAGTTGTGAGAGTCTGAAGCGATCCAAAAAGTGTACATATCGCTGCTATAAACATTTTTGAAAACTCTTCTGTAACAGTTTTCGGAATCAATAAAGATAAAAAATGCCTTACTTTTAACTAAAACAGCATGGCTCAACATCATATCACATACTTTATTTATTACTTAGTGGCTTCAAATGACCTGTGACCATTCTAACCTTAAATGCACTCTGAAGATAATGAAGATCTGCCACGAATGAGGACACTGAAAATACTTTCCCAACATCTCCAAAGAAATAATCCAAGAACATTAACCAAAGGCAGCCTTACTGGGGGAAAAAAGTTCAGTCTACAGAAACTGCTTACTTGAAGAAACAACACTCGTGGAATGTATGCATTCAAATCATATTTCTTTTAAAAGCCATGGTGTCTATAGGGACAGTTTCACCCTTTTCCATGACGCTAACTGTATACATGCATCCATGTACCCATGATGCAACCGACCGTTCTGAATTTTAGGGAATGACATCAATTCTCCTCAGTAGGCTTCATTCTTTGAAATGAAAAACTAGCAGGCACTATTTTGTAAGTTATGAACCACCTTTTCTCTCAAAATAAAAAGGGTCTGAAAGAAGCAATGAACAAGAGTTAACTGCTCTGAGTAAGCCTCTTTGAGATTTTACTATAGAATAATTATATTCCTGGATTCACACAGTTAAAAGCAATTTCCAGTATATACCCACATAATCTCTCTTGTCTCCAAATAGTAAAAATATCTACTACCGGTAACTGAGAGCTAATTTCGAATTTATTGTATACTGTTTTCAGTAATCTCGGTGTTCATTTTACATGATCTATATCTTATGCCTATTTTGCATCAATTATACAGTTAAAAAAAACATTTTAGGTCTATATTTGATTAATAAAACATTTAAAATTATTTAGCAGTAATAATTTATATAAACTCCCACTATTCCACAATAATGAAAGACGACGGCTAGCACAAACAATCCACCCATCATTCATCTCATATATTTAATATAAGTATAAAATCTGTAGAGATTTCTTTTTAAAAAAAAAATTTTTTTTAATGTTCATTCATTTTTGAGAGAGACAGAGCATGAGAGAGGGAGGGGCAGAGAGAGGGAGACACAGAATCTGAAGCAGGCTCCAGGCTCTGAGCTGTCAGCACAGAGGCCGACATGGGGCTCGAACTCACCAAATGCGAGATCATGCCCTGAGCCGAAGTCAGACACTCAACTGACTGAGCCACCCAGGCGCCCCAGAGATTTCCTTTCTAAATGTTTTACAGCAGCTACTATTGTTCATACTTTCTGGGCCTACAGCACCTGACCAGTGAGAAAAGGGACTCTATAGTCCACTACAGGCAAGCCAGACTAGAATTAAACACAGACTATAAATTTCTAAAGTGGGGACAATCAACAGGACATAAAGTTAGTACAAATACATACAAGTAATGAAACTATATAAAAGTAGTACACCACATTAATAAGAGAAACAAATTTCAATTTATTCTCCCTTTTTACTATTTCCCAAATAAGAAGTTAAAATTGGGGGCACCTCGGTGGCTCAGTGGGTTGAGCATCCAACTCTCGATTTCAGCTCAAGTATGATCCCAGGTCCTGGGATCGAGCCCCATGTCAGGCCCCACGCTGAGCACAGAGCCTGCTTAAGATTTTCTCTCTCCCTCAAAAGAAAAAAAGAAAAAAAAAGATTTTCTCTCTCCCTCTACCCCTTTTCCCTCTCACATGCAATCTCTCTTTAAAGCAAAAAATTAAAAATTAAAAAAAGGCTAAAGCTGGATATACATAACAAAACTTGGTATTCTTGTGTAAATGCATCAGGACTATTTTACTTTTTATCACTTAGAACAGTACTGTAATAAGATCAAATACAAAATTCTAATGGACTAAAATTAAAATTACAATGTGTTAGATATTTAACACTACCTAGGAGAAGTCAAACTCATCTTTTTTTAATGTTTTAGGAAATTATCTTACAGACTATTGTCTTAATATTCTGCACCATCAGAATGTATCAAGGCAAACCCATGTAACTTATACTAAAAATTACTAACGAATCCAGAAGGATAATCCTTTTATTTTTTTGAGAAATCATTCTAAAAACACATTTTGAGTACTTTTATCTAAAGAACAAAATTATTAAGGCTGATTCTGCGGTCTAAAGGACAAGTTATCAAAAACTCAGAGTTAAGACATTAGGATCATTGAGTTGCTGAAGGAAACACCACTAGGAAAGAAGTTTCCAATCTTCCCATATCCTCACAGGCCATCTTGAGGCTAAGACTTTGCCAATCACACAGGCATAGGCAACAGTGGTCAAGAGCAGTGTTCTGGGGTGACAAGAGACTTCACTGTCCGTGTGATTTAAGGTAGGACACAACCTCTCCATTCTCGTCTGTATAGTCAAGTCAGGATGCCAATACTTCCACATCTCCCAAAGGCTAAGCAAGGTGACATACATAAGGCACCAGGCCAGTGCCTGTCACAAAATATCAAATCATGGCCCCATTCAATATACATGCTGACAGACACAGTAATGTAGACATGACATGTGCCGGTTTCCACATATACATACTTCCTAGCTCCGTCCACTGACAGCTCCTAGACACATGGACACTTCACAGTGGCAATGAGCTCACCTACTGCCCACAAAGCTCGTCTGGCTCAAAACACCATTCTTTTACCGAAAGGGATCAGGACTCCCTGGAAAAATGGTTGCTTCCAAGGCTGGGGAAGGGAAAATATGAGACGAGCACATCTTGTGGCGGCAGACAATAGAAAGAAGGGGGGGCTTGTTGAGAAAACACAGGAGCCATCTTGACAAGGTCCTACGGCCAAACTGGAACAGACGAGCGGCAAAATAACAACAGTATTGGACTACAACCCACAGGAACGACAAACAAGCATGTAAATCCATGTCAATATATGTAAATAAAACCAGGGAGAAAGGGTTGTCCTTACAGGAGAATTCCAATTAATAAGCATAAGAAAGGAAGAAACAGTGAATCACCATTTAACAAACAGTAATGACTGCTGCAGACACGATCCATGGACACAAATTTTCAGACACTGAAACTAGCAGAGAAATGTTGGGGGGAAACAGGAGATCTATTAATTACAATGAAAAAAACGGTAACTTGACTGTGGAGAAGTCTAGCAGACGTGGCCCTCTGGTTATAAGACATATCAACTCATTATCGACTCCCGGATATGATGCACTGAGAACTCAATGTGCTCTTCTTGCCAAGAATGCATACATAACCGGATTCTGATCAGGAGAAGACACCCAACAAACCCAAGTTGAGGGACATTCTAGAAAACAACCAATAACTGTTAATCAGCTTTCCTCAGCAGTCTATAGACATAAAAGACAAGGAACAAGAGAGGAACTATCAACTGGCGGAGACTAAGGAGCCATTACAAATAAATGTAAAGTGAGATGCTAGACCGGATCCTGGAACAGAAGAATGTCAGTGGGGAAACCGGCAGAAATCAAACAAGATGTGCAGTTTAGGTAACAGTACTGCACTAATGTTAACCTCCTAGTTTATTAATTCTAGCTTAATTATGTAAGATGTCAGTACTAGAGGAAACTGGGTAAAGGACATATGCAAACTGTCATATTACTACTTTTCTGTAAGTCTAAATTTATTTCAAAGTAGTTTTTTTAAAGTATTTGTATAATAATGTATCTATAGTTATCTAGACAACATATAAGAGTTATCATTTTGTTTTGCCTTAAAATCATTAAGTCATGCTAAAATATACTCTAACTGCTGAAGCTAAAATATATATCTCTAAAGAATTCAGCCCTGAAAAACCTAACCAATAAAATACACTATAGATCCCATTACCTGTAATTTCATATCCATAAGCAGCTAGTTGTCCAGCCATATATTCTCCATCCGAATTATTATGAGAACAACCCCATGTTCGCATCCAAATTTTCTGTATGCCTGGAATAGTGCTATTAAACAATCAATAAAAAAAAAAAAAAAAAAGTAAGTCTCATTTAGGAATTTTTTTTAGAACAAAATCACTCGATTTCTGGGCATATTATGCAAAAATACGCTCACGGCAACCCATGTGCAATCTATTCATGAAACGCACCAACTAAATCCATAATCAACTGTTATACCAAAAGTCTAAAATCAAAGTAAAATAACTACAGAAACCTAAGTTATGACTCTCTCCATATAAATATTTCCCTTTTCTCTGCATTTTAAATTCAGTACTAAAGTACTATCACTAAGTTAAACTCCTAAAGAGGTAAATACAAATAACAATAGCAAACAAAATGGTTCTAGCAAGAGAAGCAAATAAAGAAAAACTAAGGACATCACCCATTCACTGACTCCTATATAACAATTACAATCTTTATAACTTACAGATACAAATAACTGAATCAAAACAGAAAAACCATCACCCTACAGCATAATTAAAAGTACTCCATATGTAAAAATAGTTATAAAAATGTAGTATTTTTAGAAAGGGAAAAATAGTCGTTCAACTCAGACTGCACTAATAATTTAAATTTAAATAGAAGTTACCTTAAAGACATATTCAGAGCAAATTCAATAAACTTCAGTCATTAAAATATGAGAAGTTTAAATTCACAGACTTTAAAAAGTGTTACAAATAAAACCATCGAATGCATTAAAACTTTCAACAATTTACTATCTAAACAAATATAAGCATGTTAAAATTATACAACTGCATAATCCTTTCTGGCTAGGCTGTATTACAATTTCACAGAACTACAACAGACCTAATATGATAAATGACACAATAATTTTTTTGTGCCAATGCCTTTAGCTGATCCAGAAGTATTTGTAAATTTGCTAAGAAAAATCAAATACCCAAACCACCAGTCTCATAAGAATTTCAAAATGCAGTAAAATGCCTCATTTGGAAGTAACACAAAATTACATACCAACTACAGAGATACCAAAGAGATCCTGGGGTGGCGGACACAGATATGGGGCAGGGGCAGCATTTCCTATATTTATGCCAAATACTGTCCTTGACCCAGTCTTCAAGAAACATGCCATCTGACATCTTTTTTTTTTTTAACCAATTACTTTGCTAAGTTTAAAACCAAATAAAATATCTCCTCTCCAAAAGATTTTTAGAAACAGCACCTATATATATACACATATATATACATATATATACGTACATATATATATGAGTATATATATGTACATATATGCATATATACACATATATACACATACACACACACACACACACACACACACACTGATATATACCAGTATGTATCAGTAGCACCAGTTTCTTCCTTGGTAGGATGCTGAATATAATCTCAAAACAAGAGCTTACCTATTGCTCGGTGGGCTGTTTTCATCTTGCAAATATTTTTGGGTGTTTCGCTTTCGCACCTTTGGAACAACATGCTTCCGTGAAAAATGCCTATCTTGTGGCTTTAAATCTTCCTGTGACACAATATCTTCTATGTCGTCCAGGAGAGAATCACAGGAGGCAGAAGGCATCTTCTCTATTACATAAAAAAGTAATAAACGACAGAGGCATATGAGTCCCTCACAAATCTATTTCACATGGATCATCTACGAAATGTTCTTGCTGATCTTGAATCTAATAGAGAGTTCAGATTTAACTTCAAGTTTACAGAAAACGCAAAAGATAAAAAAATACAAGGAAACAATGAGACAAATCCTACTGATAATGGGACATCCCAAGGTTCAACTGGAACTATTTCTTCAACAGTCAGTCTCACAGAGAAAAAAAACCGAAGAGAGACTATTCACAGTGAATGCGTTAGAAGCACAACAACTACATGCAATTCATGCTCTTGACTCTATGTCACTTTGTCCAACCAGCTGTAAGATATTTTGGGGACAAATACGGACATCAGAATATGAAGTGGGTGTTAGATAATATTAGGATATTACTGTAAATCATTAGATACAAAGTACTGATATAAAGTATTGTCTTCATGTTTAAAAATCTTATTTCTGACATCATAAACGTGATTTTACTTTTTATTCATTATTTTTTAAAAATCTTTTTATGGAGCGCCTGCATGGCTCAGTCAGTCAAGCGTCTGGGATCTCAGCTCAGGTCATGATCTCACAGTTCAATTCATGGGATCGAGCCCCATGTCAGATTCCCTGCTGACAGCGTGGAGCCTACTTGGAATTTTCTCTCCCCCTCTCTCTCCACCCCTCCCGACTCGCGCATGCTCGCTCTTTCTCTCTCAAACAAAGTTTTTTAAAAATCTTTTTAGAGATTAATATTGAATACGTGGACGTTAAATATGTCTATAATTTACTTTAAAACAATAAAAATAGGATAAGACATACAGGAAAACCTTACATGTCTTAAATCTAAGACACATATATTGGTGTTCATTATCCTATTCTACTTTCCTGAATGTTCAAAATTTTTATCATTAAGACAAGAAAATGTGGACACGGCTTTCAGGAAGATAGAACAGATGTCCTCTTCCTTATCCATCCTACTAAGTACAATGAAAACTATGGGCATTATATATAAAATAAACATCAGAAGACTCTGAGAGGTAGAGAAAAGGCAGACTGACCGGGGACCCTGGAACCCAAGGAACAACACAATGGTGAGTTACTTGGGGTTTCTTTCGCCTCCTCTATCCCAGACTTGGAGCTGAAGAAGCCAGTAACCCAGAATTGCCAACAGATACAGACAACAAAAGCACCCCCCAAAAAAACCTGTTCTCTTTTCAAAGAACCAGAAAAGGGACAGTCTAGCAAGACAAAACTTTTAGACAACCATTCTACCCCATAAAACAAAACAAAGCCCCACAAAACACAAAACTACAGTCCCACCTCCTAACTTCTACTTTTATGAGGCTATAACGAGGCACCCCACCCCACCCCACCAGGGCAGAACCAGTGGAGGCCATGTAGAAACCCTGGACTTGCCAACCAGCCAACCAAACAGTAAGGAACCCCCACCCCACCACAGTCAGTCAAGACCAAACTGATGTACAAGTTTACAGTTATATTCCTATCACAATCCAAGCAAGATGTTTTGTAGACATAGATAAGATTGTTGTAAAATTTATGTGGAATCGTTTAAAAAAAAAAAAAAAGTAACATATCTGAAACAATTGTGAAAAAAGAAGAGTGGGAGGAATTGAGCCACCCAATTTGAAGACTTATTATACAGCTAGAATAATCAAGACTGTGCGGTGTTGGTGGGTGAGCAGAAGTATGAATCAACAGAACAGAACAGAGAACCGGAAAGAGACCCACACAAATATGCTCAAGCGACTTTTCACAAAAGTACAAAAGCAATTCAGTAAAAGAAAGATAACCTTTCCATTAGTGCTGGAGCAATGGGACATTTACAGACAAAAACTGAACCCCAATCTAAGTTTCACACCTTATACAAAAATTAATGCAAAATGTATCATGAACTTAAATGTAAAACGTAAAACTATAAACTTTTAGGAAAAAACTGTAAGAGAAAATCTTCTAGACCTAGAGCTAGGTGAGGAATTCTTGGGCTGGATACCAAAAGCATGATCCATAAAAAGAAAAATTAATCAATCCAGACACCATGAAAATTTCAAACCTTTGCTCTGCAAAAGACCCGTTTAAGAGAGGATAAAAAGTCAAGCTACAGGGGCGCCTGGGTGGCTCAGTCAGTTAAGCGTCTGACTTTGGCTCAGGTCCTGACCTTATGGTTCATGAGTTCGAGTCCCACATCAGGCTTATAAACCCCTCCCCCACCCATTCTCTCTCTCTCTCTCTCTCTCTCTCTCTCTCTCTCTCTCTCCTTCCCTCTCCCTCTCTCTCTCTGTGAAAAGAAACATCAAAAAAAATGTTAAAGAAAAAGTCAAGCTACAGAGTGGGAGAAAATTTTTGCAAACCACCACTTATCTGACAAAGGACTGGTATCTAGAATTCAAAACACAGTTTTAAAAAATCCTTGGGGCGCCTGGGTGGCGCAGTCGGTTGAGCATCCGACTTCAGCCAGGTCACGATCTCGCGGTCCGGGAGTTCGAGCCCCGCGTCGGGCTCTGGGCTGATGGCTCGGAGCCTGGAGCCTGTTTCCGATTCTGTGTCTCCCTCTCTCTGTGCCCCTACCCCGTTCATGCTCTGTCTCTCTCTGTCCCAAAAATAAATAAAAACGTTAAAAAAAAAAAAATTAAAAAAAAAAAAATCCAATTGGAGGGGCACCTGGGTGGCTCAGTCGGTTAAGCGTCCGACTTCGGCTCAGGTCACGATCTCGCGGTCCGGGAGTTCGAGCCCCGCGTCAGGCTCTGGGCTAATGGCTCGGAGCCTGGAGCCTGTTTCCGATTCTGTGTCTCCCTCTCTCTCTGCCCCTCCCCTGTTCATGCTCTGTCTCTCTCTGTCCCCAAAATAAAGAAACGTTGAGAAAAAAATTTAAAAAAAAAAAAAAAAAATCCAATTGGAAAATGGATGAAAGACAAAGACATTTCACCAGAGAGGATATAAAGAAGGCAAGTAGCACACAGCATTACTAGCCGCCAGAGAAACAAACTCCAACCACAATAAGGTATCACTACACACCTATCAGAATGGTTAAAATAAAATAAAAAAAACAGTGACAGCACTAAACCCTGACAAGGATGCAGAGAAACTGGACCACTCCTACAATCCTAGGGGGAATATAAAACGGCACAGTCACTCTGGAAAACAGCTCAGCATCTTCTTAAAAAACTAACCATGGGACTCCCATGTTACTTCTGAGGGTTTATCCGAGAAAAATAAAGACTTCCATCTCCACAAAAACCTAAACCCAAATGCTTACAGCAACTGCTTTGTCAAAACCTGCAGACACCCACATGCCCTAAACCGCAGTACGGCTGCACCAGGGAATACTACTCAGCGATAAAAAAAAAAAAAAAAAAAAGGAAAAGTACCACTGATACATACAACAGGCAGGACGAATCTCCAGGGAATCATGCTGCCGTGAATACAGCCGCTCCCGAAAGCTTATGGGCTCTATGGTTACATGTTTATAACATCCTTGAGCCTGAAATAACAAAATTACAGAAATGGGGAACACAACAGAGGTCACCAGGGATTGAGGAGAGGATGGGGCAGGAGAGAAGGGAAGGCCACTAGCCACGGTCAACAGGAGAGGTCCTTGGGGAGATGGAAATGTCCTCCGTCCTGACCAGATCAATGTCCGTATCCCGGGTGTGATACTCAGTTTTGCAAGACGTTACCACTGGGGAAACCTGGACCAGCCATACAGCATATCCACACAACTTTTACTGCTGTAAGGAAATCTGTAACTATGTTAAAATACAATGATTAAGGGGGGAGAAAATCACCTGGGAAGAAAAAGGAATGTACACTCGAGTACATTTACTGACAGTGCGGCTGCTACTTCTACCACGTCTAGGCATGAAACAAGTGCTTCACGGGTCACCTCACTGACCACTCACAACTCATGCTTCTGGTGGTGTTACCGCCCTCCCTTTAGACAGCCAGGAAGCACACGGAAGCTCGCTCACCCCAAGATCAACAACAATCCCAGGCCAACGAGCCCCAGCCCGTGGCCTGAGCAGCCCTCTGCTGCGGACTTCACGTAGCGACGACCACGGTGCCTCACCTGGGTCGCCCAAACCAGTGTCAGGATCCCGATACTCTCCGCTGCTCTCAGGCCCCTCCAAAGAATCTCCCCTCTCCCACCTGCCAGATCCCCATCTCTCCATGCACAGCTTTCAATTAACAGACCAGCTTTCCAGGCAGGATCTTTTTGTGCCCTTTACTGCAGTGAGGTCTTTACAACTGGGACGAATTATGCCCAGTAAGTCCAACCCCCATTCAAAGCTCAGCCAATTTTACATCGTTAGTCATAACAAAAGATCAGAAATAATCTAACCTGATAAAGACCAGCTGAGCTACAGTTAACAAGGATAGGACATGGTCAAGGTGAGGCTGTCAATCACAGGCCTCCTCCTTCCCTAGACACAGGAATGGGGCCCGTGACCCAAGCCTGCAGAGTAACCCATCTTCCTGGCCACCATAACCGGTTCAGGTTTGGACATGACAAGCCCAGACCATGAGGATCATCAGGAGGACTTGTGTGCCAGAGCCAACAGAAGAGGTGGCTTCCCTTCCCACTGAAGTGGCCAAGGGGGGGAGGACGTCAGCCTGCGGATGCCAGGGGCCATGCTGCCTGCCACAGGGCAGAAACGACCTAGGGAATGAAGCCTAACATGAGCTGGAGACAGAAAGAGCCACACTGACATTATCTGCGCGCCTGGTTCAAAGCCCTGCTCTGCCCCGTCATGTGAGCCGGTCAGTTTCCCTTTGTGGCTTAAATGAGTTTAAACTGGGTTTTCCACTCTTGCAAACAAGAGCCCTGCCCAATTCAGCAAACTAGATAAGGAAAAATGAACCAGGTTAGTCTTTCTGCAATGGGTTCTATTTATTTGAAAGACCATCTACCAGTGAAAAAATCGTTCTGTGGTCAAAAAAATTCAGGAAATTCTGCTTCCTTACAGACTGCCAGTATGCATTAGGTCAAAGACTGAAAAACTGCAGTGAAGAAACTAAAACTCATTTATCTTAGGAATTTTCTGAAAATTAATTTCTCATAGATCTCCTCTTCATGAGGCTAAAGATGGTGCCAAAAACAGAAGGCCTGAGTGAAGCAGGCCCTCAGATCCTCTCCCCCACTCTGCACACATGGAAAACTTCCTTCTTTTACAGGGAGATGGTCCATGGACTCTGCCCAGCAATGTTACTATGAATGAACAGCCCACCCTCCCAAGAACAGCCCTTCCACTCTGACTTCCTCAAGCACAGAAGCCCAGCAGTGGCCGCTCTTCCGGCATCGTCACCGTCTCTCTACTCAATCATTACTGCCTAGATACAAACATGCTGCTATTTCTCCCACTGAAAAAACAAAAACCTTATCTTGAACCCACCTCCTCCATGTACTATCTCACTCACATTTCTCTCCCTTAAAAAAACACTCCTTGTCCCTTGGCAACGATGTGGATGGAGCCAGAAAGCATTATACTAAGCGAAGCAAGTCAGCCCGAGAAAAGACAAATACCGTGTGATTTCACTCATCCGTGGAATTTAAGAAACAAAGCAAAAGGAAAGAAAAGAAATGAAGAGGTAAACCAAGAAACGGGTTCTTAATGCTAGGGAACACACTGATGGTTCCCGGAGGGCAGGCGGGTGGGGGACGGGTGAAACAGGAGATGGGGAATAAGGAGAGCACATGTGCTGAGCACAGGGTGTCGTGGAAGTGTTGAATCACTCACTGTACACCTGAAACTAATCTTACACTGTATGTTAACTATCCTGGAATTAAAACAAAAACTTAACCAAAAAAAGAGGGGCACCTAGGTGGCTCAGTCAGTTAAGCGTCCCACTTAGGCTCAGGTCATGACCTTACTGCTCGGGAGTTCGAGCCCCTCGTTGGGCTCTGTGCTGACAGCTGGGGGCCTGGAGGCCGCTTCAGATTCCGTCTCAGTCTCTCTGCCCCTCCCCTGCTCGTGCTCACTCGCTCGCTCTCTCTCTCAAATATAAAACATTAAAAAAATTTAAAAACTCAACAAAAAAAAGAAAGAAAAAGTCCTGCAAGTTCCTATTCAAGAGGATGACGTAGGAAGACTCTGAAACTCACCTCCTCCACAGAACACACCAAATTACGCCTATTAATAGAACAATTCCTCCTGAAGAACTGAGGGCTGACTGAGCAGCTACACAACAACCAAAGACAGAACAGCTAGAGACGGAGATACGGTGACAAAGGGAATGTCCACCCCCGACACCGTGCACTGCAGTGGGGAAGGACAGTACTGAGAAACCAGGAGATCCTTCTGTCCTTGGGCCCAGGAAAAAAAACCCACAGTTTAACAG
Source organism: Prionailurus viverrinus (assembly GCF_022837055.1). Classification (NCBI taxonomy): domain Eukaryota; kingdom Metazoa; phylum Chordata; class Mammalia; order Carnivora; family Felidae; genus Prionailurus; species Prionailurus viverrinus. The sequence goes on from NC_062565.1 coordinate 8,671,026, forward strand.
AGCAACTAGCATATAAGAGAGGCAACGCCAGACCTCCGCCAAGCAGCAGAAGAGCTGCAGAAAAGCTGCAGGAAAGCGCCAGGACAGAGGGACTGGAGAACGGAGAACGACACATTAATGCTCCCACCCCACCTAAAAAGCCTAGACTGGAACAGGGTCAGGCACCACGACAGGCAGGTCCAATTCTCCCAATAGCCTGTGCCTTCTGCCAGCCCAGGGTCTGCGAGCCCACACCAGCCCTAGAAGAAAAGCCGCGGTTTGAAAGGGTGGACCAAGTGTGGGAATGCTCTCTCCCTCTCCACGTCAAAACACCAGACCGTAGAAGGGTCTGGCTGCCCTCAGAGGCAGATTCCAACATGGAAACTGAAGGGTCTGGATGACGTAACTGGTGGGAGCGGTCATCACAGGGACTTTGTGACCTCAGCAAGCCCAGGACCCACAGGCCCACACCAGCCGTCCTAGGTTACTGGGGCAAAGAAAACAAGCTACAGTTCTGTGTTTTATGTGTGTTTTAATTTTTACTGGGTTTTTTTTAACTTTTTAAAATTTGTCTTGTTTTCTTTATTATGTTTTTCTTTTTGGTTTTGTCCTTATTCTCTTTTTTCTTTTCTCCTTTGATTATTTTTTCTTCTTTAAATTCTTTTTTCTTTAATCTTTCTTTAAAAAGCCATGGTTTGGGGGCACCCAGGTGGCTCAGTAGGTTAAGCATCTGACTTCGGCTCAGGTCTCGATCCTGCAATTCGTGGGTTCGAGCCCCACGTCGGGCTCTGTGCTGACAGCTCAGAGCCTGGAGCCTGCTTTGGATTCTTGGTCTCCCCCTCTCTCTCTGCCCTTCCTCTGCCTGTGTCCTCTCTCTCTCTCTCTCTCTCTCTCTCTCTTAAAAATAATCAAACATTTAAAAACTAAAAAAAAAAAAAAGCCATGGTTTAAAATTTTTAAGTTTATTAATTTATTTGGGGGAGAAAGAGAGAGAGACAGAGAGAGCAAGCATGCATACGAGTCGGGGAAGGACAGCAAGAGGGGGAGAGAGAATTCCAAGCAGGCTCCACACTGTCAGCACAGAGCCCAATGCAGGGCTCGAACTCACAAACCGTGAGATCATGACCTGAGCCAAGAACAAGAGTCAGACGCTCAACCGACTGCACCACCCAGGTGTCCCTAAAAAGCCACAGTTTAAAGGAGTGAAAGAGTACAGCTAAAGTTAAAAGAGTACAGTTAAAGGAGTAACTAAGCACATATGGACACAGCTCCAGCCAGCACAAGTCAGCAAGCATACCCAGTCTGCATAGGGTCTCCATACACAAGACCAGTCTTTCAACTTTTGGAGAAATAACCATTTTGCCTAATCCATAGAAACAAACACAAAAAGTTAAGCAAAATGGAGAAACAGAAGAATATGTTCTAAAAGAATAAAAGAAAAGAAAAAGCCTCAGTAAAAGAATTAAATGCAATGGATTTAAGCAGTATGCCTGATAACGAATTTAAAGCAATTATTGTAAAGGTCCTCAGTGGGCTGGAGAAAAGACTGGAAGAGCTCAGTCAGACCTTCAAGAAAGAGATAGAAAATATTAAAAAGAACCAATCTGACATAAAGAATACAACAACCCTAATAAAAACCACACTAGAAGGAATCAACAGTACGTTAGAGGATGCAGAAAAACATATCAGCAATCTCAAAGGGTAATGGAAGGCACACAAGCTGAACAGCAATGAGAATACAATTTTTATAAAATGAAAAGTTTAAGAGATCTTTGGATAACATCAAGCAAACAGACATTCACATTACAGGGGTCTCAGAAGAAAGAGAAAGGTTCTGAAAACTTATTTGAAGAAGTAAAAACTGAAAACTTCCCTAATCTAAAGAGGGAAATAGACATCCGGGTCCAAAAAGCAGAGTTCCAAACAAGAAGAACCCGAGGAGGTCCACAACATAGCACATAATAATTAAAATGTCAAAGGTTAAAAAAGAGAGAATCCTAAAAGCAGCAAGAGAGAAACAAAAAGTTCCCTAAAAGGGAAACCCCATAAGGCTATCAGCTGATTGTTCAGCAGAAATTCTGCAGGCCAGAAGAGCAAGGCGTGATATATTCAAAGCACTGAAAGGAAAAAACCCACAACCAAGAATACTCTACCTAACAAGATTATCATTCAGATTGAAAGGAAAGAAACAGAGTTTTCCTGACAAACAAAAGTTAAAGGAGTTTATCACCACTAAACCAGCCTCACAAAGAACGTAAAAGAGACTTCTTTAAGTGGAAAAGAAATGGCCAATTAGACATAAGAAAAAGATGCAAAATATGACAACATATACAGAAAATGTGCAGAAGGGAGTAAAAAGAGAAGGCGAAAAAGAAAAAGGAAAAAGATTTTCCGTCTCTGTTTTTTTCTAGAATGTGTTTGAACTTAAATGACCATCAAATTATTTTTGAGACAGAGAGAGACAGAGCATGAAGGGGGGAGGGGCAGAGAGAGAAGGAGACACAGAATCGGAAGCAGGCTCCAGGCTCTGAGCCATCAGCCCAGAGCCCGACGCAGGGCTCGAACTCACGGACCGCGAGATCGTGACCTGAGCTGAAGTCGGACGCTTAACCGACTGCGCCACCCAGGCGCCCCTAATGACCATCAAATTAATACGAACTGCTCTTTACTTAGCATGCTATATATGAATGAACTTCATGGTAACCACAAACTCAACCTATGATAGATACACAAGAAATAAAGAGAGAGAAGGCCAAACAAAATCTCGAGGAAACAGAGCAAAAGAAAGGAACAAAGAACTACAAAACAGCCAGAAAACAAAATTTTTAAATAGCAATACACACCTATCAATAATTACTTTAAATGTAAATGGCCTAAATGCTCCAATCAAGACACAGAGAATGTTTAAAAAGAAAAAACAGGGGCGCCTGGGTGGCTCAGTCACTTAAGCGGCCGACTTCGGCTCAGGTCATGATCTCGTGGTCCGTGAGTTCGAGCCCCGCGTCAGGCTCTGTGCTGACAGCTCAGAGCCTGGAGCCTGTTTCAGATTCTGTGTCTCCCTCTCTCTGACCCTCCCCCATTCATGCTTTGACTCTCTCTGTCTCAAAAATAAATAAATGTCAAAAAATAAAAATTAAAAAATTAAAAATTAAAAAAAACAAAAACAAAAAAAACAAGACCCACTGTACATCACCTACAGAAGACTCACCTTAGATCTAAAGACACACACAGACTACAAGCAAAGGAGTGCTAAAACACTCACCATGCACATGGAAGCAAAAGAAGAAGAAAAAAAAAAAAAAAGCCAGGGTACTAATACTCTTACCAGACAAAATAGACTTCTTTAAAGCAAACACTGTTAAAGAGACAAAAAAGGGCACTAGCATTATATACATAATGATAAAAGGATCAATCCAGCAAGAGAATATAACAACTGTAAGTATCTATGCAGCCAACGCTGGAGCACATAAATAGATAAAACAAATATTAACAGACATAAGGAGAGAAATTAACAGTAATACAACAGTAGAGGACTTTAACACCTCACTTACATCAATGGATAGATCATCCAGACAGAAAATCAGTAAGGAAAGAATGTATTTGAATGATACACTGGAGCAAATGGATGTAACATACACAGAATATTTCATCCAAAATAACAGAATACACATTCTTTTCAAGTGCACATGGAATATTCTCCAGGATAGGTCATAAACACAAGCCTCAGTAAATTTAAAAAGACTGAAATCATACCATGCATCTTTTCCAACTACAATGGTATAAAACTAGAAACAAATTACAAGAAAAAAACTGGAAAAAACACACACACGAAGACTAAACAACATGCCACTAAACAACCAATGGGTCAAGAAATCAAAGAAAAAATATTTTAAAAATACATGGAGACAAATGAAAACGAAAACACAACAGTCCAAAATCTATGGGACACACAGAAAGTAGTCCTTAAAGAGAAATATATAGCTATATAGGCCTACCTCAAGAAACAAAAAACTCAATCTAACTTTATGCCTAAAGGAACTAAAAAAAGAACAAAGCCAAAAATGAGTAGAAGAAAGGATATAATAAAGATTAGAGCAGAAATAAATGATGTAGAGACTAAAATAACAATAGGAAAAAAATCAATGAAACCAAGAGCTGGTTCTTGAAAAGATAAAACTGAAAAACTTTTAACCAGACTTATCAAGAAAAAAAGGTGAAAGGACTCAAATAAATGAGAAACGAGAGAGAAGTGACAACTCATATCACAATACAAAGGGTTATGAGAGAATACTATGAAAATTATATGGCACCAAATTGAACAACCTAGAAGAAATAAACTCCTAGAAACATACATCTTCCAAAACTGTACCAAGAAAAAATAGAAAATCTGAATAAACTAGGGAGGCTGGGTGGCTCAGTCAGTTGAGTGTCCAACTCTTGATTTTGGTTCAGGTCATGATCCCAGAGTCATGGGATCAAGCCCTGTGTTGGGCTCCACGCAGACCATGAAGCCTGCCTGAGATTCTCTGTCTCTCTCTCCTTCTACCTCTCCCTCACTAACATCCTCTCTCTCTCTCTCTCTCTCTCTCTCTCTCTCTCTCTCTCAAATAAAAAAAAAAAAAAGATAATTTAAAAAAGAAAGGAATAGACCGATTACAAGTAATGAAATTGAATTGGTAACCAAAAAACTACCAAAAAATAAAAATACAAGACCAGTGAATTCTATCAAACATTTAAAGAACAATTAATACCGATGCTCCTCCAATTATTCCAAAATATAGAAGAGGAAGGAAAGCTTCCAGATACATTCTATGAGGCCAGCATTACCCTGATACCAAAACTAAACACACCACAAAAAGAGAAAACTACAGGCCAATATTCCTGATGAACAGAGATGCAAAAATCCTCAACAAAATATTAGCAAGCCTCATACAACAATACATTAAAAAGACCATTCACCTCGATCAGATGGGACTTATTCCTAAGATGCCAGGATGATTCAATATTCACAAACCAATTCACATCATGAACCATATCAACAAAACAAAGAATAAAAATCATATGATCACCACAATAGATACAGAAAAAGTATCTGATAAGATTCAACATACATTCATGATAAAAACTCTCAACAAAATGGAATTGGAGGGAACATACCTAAACATAAGAAAGACCATATATGAAAAACCCACAGCTAACACCATCCTCAATGGTGAAAAACTGTGAGCTTTCCCTCTAAGGTGAGAAACTAGACAAGGACATCCACTCTCACCACTTCTCTCAACATAGTCCTGGAAGTCCCAGCCACAGGAATCACACTAGAAAATGACACAAGGGGCATCCATATTGGTAAAGAAGAAGTTAAGCTTGTCACTACTCACAGATGACATGACACTATACACAGAAAATCCTAAAGATTCCACCAAAAAACTACTAGAAGTACTAAACGAATTCAGTATGGTGGCAAGACACAAAATGAATACCAGAAATCAGTAGCATTTCTTTACACTAAAATCATAGAAGAGAAAAAAGAGAAAGACCTGTATACAAAGGGGTCTCACACTGAAAACTGTGAGACACTAATGATAGAAACTGAAAATGACATAAACAAATGGAGAGATATTCCATACTCATGGACTGAAAGAATTAATATCGTCAAAATATCCATATTACCCGAAGCAATTTAATAAAGATTCAATGCAATCTCTATTAAAATGCCAAAAGCATTTTCTGCAAAACCATAACAAATAACAATGAAATCTGTATGGAACCAAAGAAGACTCCAAATAGCCAAAGCAATCCTGAGAAAGAAGAACAAAACTGGAGTTATCACAATTCCAGATTTTAAGAGGTACTACAAAGCTGTAATAATTAAACAGTATGGTACTGGCCCAAAAACAGACACATAGATCAACACGACAGGATAGAGATGCCAGAAATAAACACACATTTATATGGTCAACTAATCTATGACAAAGGAGGCAAGAATATACAATGGGGAAAAGACAGTCTTTTCAATAAATGGTGCTGGGAAACTGGACAGCTACACATAAAAGAATGAAACTAGACCACTTTTTTACACCATACATAAAAATAAACTCAATATGGATTAAAGAACTCAATGTGAGACCTGTAACCATAAAAATCCTAGAAGCCAACACAGGCAGCTATTTCTCTAACATCAGCCAAAGCAACATTTTTCTAGATACATCTCCAAAGGCAAGGGAAACAAAAGCAAAACCAAACTACTGGAACTATGTCAAATGTAATGCTTTTGCACAACAAAGGAAATTGTCAACAAAACAAAAAGACAACCTACTGAAGGGGGAAGATGTCTGCAAATGATATATCTGATACGGGGTTAACACAAATATATAAAAAACTACAATTCAACACCAAAAAGAAAAAAAATAATCCAATTAAAAATGGACAGAAAACCTGAACAGGCATTTTTCCAAAGACATACAGATGGCCAACAGACACATGAAACAATGCTCAATATCACTAATCATCAGGGAAATGCAAACCAAAATCACAAAGAGATATCACCTCACACCTGTTAGAATGGCTAAACTCAAAAAGACAAGCATCAACAAGTGTGGGCAAGGATGTGAAGAAAAAGGAACCCTCATGTGCTGTTGGTGGGAATGTAAATTGGTGCAGACACCATGGAAAACAGTATGGAGGTTCCTGAAAAAATTAAAAATACATGATCTAATAATTCCACTATCAGGTATTTAGCCAGGGAAAACGAAAACACTAACTCGAAAAGATATGTGCAGCCCTATGTTCACTGCAGCATTATGAACAACAGCCAAGACATGGAAGCCATCTATGTGTACATCAGTAGGCTAACGGACAAGGACAATGCAGTATACACACACGATGGAATATTACACAGCTATAAAAAGGATGACATTGTGCCGTTTGAGACAACATGGATGGACCTAGCAGGTATCACACTAAGTGAAATAAGTCAGCCTGAGAAAGACAAACGCCATATGATTCTACTCATAAATTCCATCTAAAAAATAAATAAATAAACAAAAAGCAGAATCAGAACTATAAACACAGAGAACAAGCTGATGGTTGCCAGCGGGGAAGGTGGTAGGGGACTGGGCAAGATGGGAGAAGGGCAAATTGGGAGATCAGGCCTCCGGTTATGGAATAAGTCATGGAAGACAAGCAAAAGCGTAAGGAATACAATGACACCGTAATAAGCCAAGTAACGGGAAAGACGGTAGCTACAATTGTGGTGAACATAGCATAATGTATAAACCTGTCAAATCACTAAGTTGTATACCTGAAACTAATGTAACATTGTGGGTCAACTATACTCAAAAAATATAAAATAAAATAAAAATACCTTGCAAGAGCTGTCGACACGTATAGTTTCTGATCTCTGCCCCCACCCCCCCACTCCATTATCTCATGAACCAGGCTTTCACCCCCACCTTTACACCAAAATTGCCTGTCGTGATGTCAGTGACTTCCAACGATACATACAATCATAGATATTCAATCATCTTATAGGACCCTCTCTGCAGCACTTGGCATACTGACCATTCTCTCCTTACGGTACTTTCTTCCCTGACTTCCGGGACCCCACGATCTGTGGGATCTTCTCCTACCACGTCAGCCACACCCCAAGTCTCCTTTGCTGGCTCCTCCTCCTCTCTCCCACTTCCCAACGTCGAAATGCCCCCATGAATCTGGGGACCACCCCATCCGATTTCATCTAGTTCCATGACCTTGAAATACCAACTGCAGATGCTTCTATAACCACCCCCAGACCTCCCCTGAACTTTAGACTCAAATGTCCAGCTGCGTGCTCAATTCCACACCCCTGCCTGATAATGTCGAATAGTTGTTTCAAACCTAAGTCAAAACCAGAACTCTTGACTCTCCCCACCCAACCGCACACACAACCACCACATCACACCCCGCCACCTCGCACACCACCACCACCATCATCTCACACACATCACCGTCATCACCACCACCATCACACCAGACCCTCTCACAACTCTCCCCATCTCATTTAAAGGCAATCCCAACCTTGTACCTGCTCCAGGCAAAAATCGTGGTGTCATCCCTGACTCCTTCCTTCACCCTACATCCAATGCACCAACAAAATCCTGCTGGCTCTATTTTAAAATATATTTTCTGGGGCGCCTGGGTGGCTCAGTCGGTTGAGCGGCGGACTTCAGCTCAGGTCATGAACTCGCAGTTCGTGAGTTCGAGCCCCGCATCAGGCTCTGTGCTGACAGCTCAGAGCCTGGAGCCTGCTTCAGAGCCTGTGTCTCCCTCTCTCTAACCCTTCCCGCTCATGTTCTGTCTCTGTCTCTCAAAAATTAATAAACATCAAAAAAAATTTTTTTTTAACTAATAAAATATATTTTCAGAATCTATTTCTAACTGTACCCATTGCCACATTCTTGGTCCAAACCAACATCCACTCTTGCGTGGATTACTGCCATAGGTAGTCTCCCTGCTACTATCCTTAATTCGCAAAGGACATTTTCAGCCCAGGAGCCAGGGATCCTTTAAAACCTAACTTCATCTCAAGCTTCAGATCAAAACCTGCCAATGGTATTCCCTCTGAGAGTAAAAAAAAACAAAATCAGTGCAAAGACCTGCAAGGACCTACATAATCGGCCTCCTGTCACCTCTCTGCCTCTATCTCCTACCATCCCCTCTTCTCCTTGCATGACACATGGGCTCCTTACTAGTTCACAGCCACCAGGTACACTCATCCCAGGGTCTCAGTGTTGCCTGGATGCCTCAGGGCTTTGCTCAGAGACCACCAGTGAAATCTTCCCAGGCAACTCCCACCTCATCACATATACACACACTTGCTACTCCCCTTCCCCACCCTGTTCCTCGACCACAGCATCTCATACCTGCTTCGATGTTTTCATTACTTGGTTAAGATCTACCTCTTTCTACTAGAAGAGGTACTCCACAAAGGTAAAAGTTTCTGTGTGCTCTGTCCACTGTGTTATCCCCTCTGGTGCCTCAAACTACATCTAGCACATTGCAGCTTCTCAATATATTTCTTTTTTTTTTTTTTTTTTTTACTGTAGATGACCCAGTCTAACAAGAGACGGCCTGAGGCTACCCGCTCTGTCCCGACTATACTAAACCTTTTCCATATTCTGTGAGTATGCCAAACTAGTTTCTGACTCTGAGGGCTCCACACTTGGCTTTTTTTTCTGCCTGGAATATCATCCCCCAAATAGCTGTATGGCTTGCTGTCCACTTCTCTATTCAAATGACACCTCCTGGGAGAGACCTTTCCTAACCACCACATCGAAGACAACCACACAGAGACCAAGCATCCACACACACTCACACTGACCTCTAACCTGACACCGTAACTGCTGAACAGAACTCCATCTCTCTCACCACAGTCACCTCCATCAGCAAAAAAGGCATTACCTCGTTTTCACCACTGTCTCTGTGACACCTACAACAATGCCCAGCACAGAGCAGACAAACAGTATCTGTTGACCAAATGAATGAATGAATAAGATGCGTAAGGTAAATTTAGCTCATCTTTCTTATACTGGATTGGGATCTAAAGCAAACACCTAATAACCCTCAGAGTTTCTTCTACCACTGTTAGTCTATGAAATAAAGAGGCTAAATGAGAAAGGCTAAGACAGGTACTGCCTTCAAATGTTACTAAAGAACTAGTGAAGGACTGTGAATTAAAGGACACATTAAAAGCCATACTTTTTTAATTACACTTTTTACACCCCATATAGCCCTGTGTATTGATTCAAGGAAGGGAAAGGAATGGAGAAAGAAAGAGGAGAGGAGACATACAACATCATGCAGTACGGGGAGTAGGAAACATTGCTAAGCCTCTCATCTTATAGAACTGAAATCCAAAGAAGCAAAAAGATGTGCACACCAACAGAGTTACATTTAGAAGCCAGGCCTCAACGCCAAGCCCCCCCAACTATAGTTCTGCCTCATTGGCAAAGCCCAAACAACGCAAAAGTCTAATGTGATACGAAGAAATAAACATATTCCAGGAAAAAAAAGGGGGGGGGGGTGCAAAGGAAAAACAGGCCTTCAAGAAATGCAAATAGCCAATAAGCACTGGAAATAACGCTCAAGCACACTAATAGTGAGTGTTTAAACAATAAATTATTTTTTTGTCTACCCCACCGATAAAAAAAAAAGACGGACAAAACCCTATTGTTGACCGAAAGCATGGTAAAGCTGGTTTATTCTTTCCAGAAGTCTTCCTAGCAATACATATCAAACTTTAAACCATATATACCCTTTTCTAAAATGTTTATTTTAAGAGAGAGAACACACGCACTTGCGCATGAATAAGGGAGTGGAGAGAAAAAGAAGAGAATCCCAAGCAGGCTCCATGCTGTCAGCGCAGAGCCCAACATGGGGCTCCAGCTCCCAAACCATGAGATCATGACCTGAGCCAAAATCAAAAGTGAGCCACCCAGGCTCCCCAAGACATATACAGTATATCCTGTGATCCACCAATTCCATTTCTAGAAATTCAATTTAGAGAAACAAAGGAGAACAAATATAAAGCAGAGGATCGTAAATCTGGCTGCATAAGGACTTGAACCATCTCATCACTATTTGTAAAGCTTTTCCTTCCAACAAACTGGTAGAACCGTTAGCCCTCAGAAATTTGTAAATGAGTAAGAAGGCAACGAAAGTCTGAGACTAAAAAGAAACAAGACAACATTGAAAGGAAACAACAGATCATACAGTTTTTTTCTCAAAAGGCTGAGGAATTCAAGTTTGATGAAGGGAATATAAATCGTCAGTGAAAAGAGAGATACTGAAAATGTTAGGAAAAATATATAAAGCAATATCCTATAGTAGTGTTATTTGCATTTGAGATTTATTAGGAGAGTTTTTATAGTATCAAATACCCAGGTCTCATTCTGAATTATAATCTCCAAGGAGTGGAATATAAAGACATTAACTTAAAGCTTGCCCAGATGATTCCACTACACATCCCTGATTGAGAACCATCATTCTCCCAGAGATTCCCAACCTTTTTTTTTTTTTTTTTTTTTTTTAGCGTTTATTTATTGAGAGACAGAAAGAGAGAAAGAGCTCAAACAGGGAAGAGCAGAGAGAGGGGAAGACACAGATTCTGAAGCTTGAGTGCTCATTGCATTCACCTGAGGAGCTTTTGAAACCTACCGGCAACTGAGCCCCAGGGCAACTCAATCAATCAAGGGGAACAGGGGCACCTAGCAAGCTGAGTAGGTAAAGCATGCAGCTCTTGGTCTCACAGTCCTGAATTCAAGCCCGAAGCTAGAAGTAGAGATTACTTTAAAAAAAAAAAAAAAAAAAAAAATGGGGGAACAGAGCCTGGAGATTGATACTATTTTTTAAACCTTCTAGTAATTCTTACATGGGTAACCACATTGTGAACCAAAGTCCTACACCAGTAGTTTTCATAGTTCGTGGTTCCCAGATCAGCATGATTAGCACCACTGGGAAACTCGGGAGAGATGAAAATTCCCAGGCCCCACGCCAGACCTACTGAATCAGATACTCTGAGTAAAGCCCAGCAATCTATAACAAGCCTCCAGGTGATCTTGATGTGCACTAAAGTTTGAAAATCTTTATCCTAGAGTTACTCTTTCATAAAAATCATCGAGAATGTTCATCAAAAATATACTACCTCATCAGCTGATTTCAACCAGGGTGCCAAAAAAAAATTTAATGGGGGGAAAGAACAATCCACATGCAATGAAAGAAGCTGAAGCCCTTCCTCACATTACATACAAAACTTAACTGAAAACGGACCACAGACCTAAATTTAAAAGCGAACACAATAAAACTCTTAGAAGAAAATATAGATGTAAATCTGCGTGATGTTAGATTAAGCATTATTCCTTCCTTAGTTGTGACACCAAGAGCACAAGCAACAAAAAAAAAAACTGGACTTCAGCAAAATTAAAAATGTATATGCTTCAAAGAACACCAGCAAGAAAGTGAAAAGAAAACTCATACAACGGGAGAAAGTATTTAGAAATTACATGTCTGATAAACATCTAGTACCAGAATACAGTGAGTACACAAGTCAACAATAAAAAGACAAACAACCCAATGTAAAATATGACAAAAGAAATGAGTACACAGGTCTCCAAAGGTATACAGATGGCCAATAAGCACATGAGAAGATGTCAATATCATTACCTATAAGGGAAATGCAAATCAAAACCACAATGAGATACCACTTCATACACACCAGGATGGCTAAAATAAATAATAACAACAACAGCACTGGCAAAGATGAATATATATTAGATCATCCAGAAAGAGAAAAGAATACAGGGCCAAGCCTTGAGGAACTCCAAATTTAACTGCCAAAAAGAAGACAACCAGCCTATCATAGAGACTAAGAAGCAGCAACCAGAAAAGGAGAAAATCAGTAGGGGATAGAAGGCAAAGGAAGACAGCATGTCAAAGAGGCCAACAAGGTCTGTGCTGCTGAATGTACAAAAAAGGCTGAAATTAATGAAAATGTCTCTTAGATTTACTGATCTGGCATGATATGGAGACGATGGCATTTCCAGATAACGATGGTGACAGCATTACTGAGACGCTAGACTGCCTTTGTGAACATTCCAATGTGGAACACTTTATTCAAGCATAGAAGGTTTGAAATAAATAAGTACCTTGATTATCTGCAATCAGTCTCAAATCCTCTGGAAAGAGAAGTCTGGAAAATAAAAACTCATGAGAAAAAGCGAGCTCCCAACAAGTTCACAAAACCACATAAGGGCTCTTTAAAACTACTTAAAAGGGATTAGACGTCATAAAAGAGAGCTTTCTACAGCCAAGTTAATGATGTTCCACACTACTTCCACCTCCTTACTGACTGGGTCAGGTGTGTTTACATCCACCGAATTTGCCACGATGGTGACCCAGCGTCTGGCCACAGTAATAAACACTGCCTACAAAATAGGGATTAGGCAGTGAGGGACGTATCCAGATCACCTTCCACCAGAAAAACACGTGGCGTCCCGAGATTCAGAGAGAGGTTTTATGAGTATAAAAGGGAACAAGAGTGAAAAATCAAGCCACTGGCTCTTCCGGCCAACTTCTGTTTCAATTCTTGAGGTACAGCTCTGTGAAAGCTACCGAACTGCGAACGCCTCGTCCCCATCCATCACACAAATTCAGCGCAAGTAGGAAAACGAATGAAATTAGATTTGACAATAAGGGACGAGTTCCTTTAAATATTCCTCGCAGCCCTGCAGCACGCAACGCCAACCACTCTGTCCTCACTTCTGGCAGCGCTCCCCGCCTCCCAATTCCCTGACCCCAGCTGGCAAGTCCCGTTTCAACTACGAAACAAGCCAGCAAACGGCCCGAGAAAGGCCGAAACGGGGGAAACCAGGTTCCGCCATTAAAGGAGCTCTAGCCACACTCCGCCCCACACTGATCTCCCCGCCACCCTTACCCAGAGGTCAGGGAATAACACACCAGTCCAAAGTGAGAGGATCCACACGCCGTTCTGCGGATACGGGAAACACTTTAGATGGAGCTCGCCATGACACTTACGTCCCGCCACGTTTATTTGCGCATGCTCCAAGACGGTGGCCGGGAGAGGGCAAACTGCCTCATCGCTGAAAGCGCGAGTTCAGGTCTAACTTGCTTGGGTAAAGATTACAGTTAGAATTTTTTTGGTTGCAAGAGCGAAATTAGACGCCAGAATCTCAGGTTCTTCGAATCGCTTAACAGCTATCTTCTGCTGAGCTCTTACTATGTGTCAGCCACCATATTAAGCTCTTAGCATTTATTATTATTATTATTATTATTATTATTAATTAGTAGTAGTAGTAGTAGTAGTAGTATTTTACAAAAGGGGAAACAGGGAGTGTAAGTACTTGCCTAAAGTTACTCTGCTAGTAGTGGCAATCCTCTGTGCTGAATTCAACTCTGAAAGAACCTGCTATTTTCATTTCATTTTACTTGCTTCCTCAACCTTTTGTGAAATGAGGTCATACTGGAGAGGAGAGTAGAATAGGACAAAGAACAATTTGATTAAACAATATAGATCATTTAACACCAAGGAAGAAGGGGTTTTTTTTATCCGTTAGAAGACAGTGTAGCGCCAAATATTAAGGCAGTTTAGCAGAGAAAGAGAACTTTCGTGGAGTATACTGATTCTGACCTAGTTCCCTTGTAAGTGTTAGCTCACGTTATTATGTTTTACTCAGGACACTGTGCTTGACCTTGTTTACCAGAAGAGCATCTCCTCTTTCAAAAATGAAGACAATTCGCCATGAGCAAGAAGTCAGAAATCATGAGCTTTGTTTCTAGTGTGATTCCTTCTAATTACAATACCACCCTCTGCTCACCATTTCCATGAAAAAAATCTAAACTGTGACCTAGAGTCCTCTGCAGTCCTTACCCAGCTGAATTAGAATTGCATGTTTATGTTGTCCCATCTCTCTTACTGTAATCCCACTGCCTAGCACATAACCTTGCACTTAATGGCCTCTCCATCAGCATACCTTGAATGAATGAATGGATGAATGACTCCACACCTTTCCCCCCAAGATCTAGCTGAGTTCAGGTAAAGAGACTTTATTGAGTGCACACCACATGATCTCAAGCACTGTGCTGGTTGCAGAACTAGAAAGGAAAAAAAGAGACAAGCCCCTACCACTATTTCAGGCTCCTCCACAGATACAGTTTCGGTGGAGAAGAGCAATGGCTGAGGAAGATGAATGCACGCAGACCAGTGGAGCCCAAGGGGGAGGTTCTTCTTTTTGCATGAGGGGGTCTAGACTCCCCACAACAGAAGTGACAGAAATGGAGGAGGGTAGGCCAGGCCAAGGAGATAGTAAGAGCAAATGCATGGAGGCCTGAAACTGTAAACTCTTACATCAGCAAAAAGAGTTAAAGTGGGTGATGAAGGTACAGAAGGGTTGATAGAGAAAATGCAGGGACCAGAAGCTGAGCCTTGTTTGCCAAAATAAAGATATTAGACCTTATCCTGGATGTATTAGGTAGCACGAAAGTGTCTGAGCAGATTATTCTTTCTGGAGGGTGGGTTTGAGGACAACACTTCAGACATGAATAAATATTGAAAACCTGAATGGACTCATTGGCTGCGAGGAATGGGGAAATGGGAATGGGGGGGGGGGGGGGTGCTTTTAACATCAATCACTTGAAGAGCCGGTGACCAAACCTCTAGGAATTTATCTGACAGAAATGCTCACAGTTACACAAAATGACGTATGTGCCAGATGATTCTTTGAAATGTTGCTTGTAATAACAAAATACAGAAACCCTCTCTGGCTTCTCAGTGGGGATTTGTTAAATACATTTATGGTATCTATACAGCTCTTTAAAAACAACAAGTGTGCCTTATGCTCTCTCGCTCTCTCTCACACACACACACAAAATAAATAAATAAAACTTTTTTTTAAAATTCTGGGGCGCCTGGGTGGCGCAGTCGGTTAAGCGTCCGACTTCAGCCAGGTCACTATCTCGCAGTCCGTGAGTTCGAGCCCCGCGTCAGGCTCTGGGCTGATGGCTCAGAGGCTGGAGCCTGTTTCCGATTCTGTGTCTCCCTCTCTCTCTGCCCCTCCCCCGTTCATGCTCTGTCTCTCTCTGTCCCAAAAATAAATAAACGTTGAAAAAAAAATTTTTTTTTTTTAATTTTAAGGGGCGCCTGGGTGGCTCGGTCGGTTAAGCGTCCGACTTCGGCTCAGGTCATGATCTCACGGTCCGTGAGTTCGAGCCCCGCGTCGGGCTCTGGGCTGATGGCTCAGAGCCTGGAGCCCGTTTCAGATTCTGTGTCTCCCTCTCTCTCTGCCCCTCCCCTGTTCATGCTCTGTCTCTCTCTGTCTCAAAAGTAAATAAACGTTAAAAAAAATTTTTTTTTAATTTTTAAAAAAAGAACAAGGTTGCTTTTAATGTACTACCCAAGACATTGTTAAGCGGAAAAAGAAAGTTTCAACAGTGTTTACAGTGTCTGAGTATAGTTATTGCAATATATACGTATATAAATGTATATGTTGACTATAGGAAGATTTGCTTTTCCTGTATTCCCTTTTGTAACTTTTATTTTTGTACCATGGACATGTACTACTTATTCAAAAAATAAAGACACATTTGATGAATAAAATTCAAACGGCACTTGATAATTTATAGTTACTGGTCTGTTATTTTGTAGTACTTTGATTTTCCTTTATATTAATACTTAAAAAAAAGTTTTGGTGAGATGTACGTAACATAAAATTTACCATGTTATCCATTTTTAAATGTGCAGTTCGGTAGCATCGAGTACATTCACAGTTTTGGGCAACCATACCCCATCCATCGCCAGAACATTTTCATCCTCCCAAACTAATCTGTACTCATTAAACAACTTCCCTTTCCCTCTCCCAGCTGGCTGCTGGCAACCATAGTCCTACTTCCTGAGTGTATATATCTGACTACTCTAGGTACCTCATATAAGTGGAATCATACATTTGTCCTTTTGTATCTAGCTTATTTCATTTAGCATAATGTCTTCAAACATGTCAATATAGTAGCATGCGTCAGAATTGACTTCCTTTTTAAGCCTGAATAACATTCCATCATATGTATATATCACATTGTGTTTATAAAGTTTAAATCTCTCTGCTTTGAGTCTCAAATTAGACTATCAACTTCATAAGAATAGACACTTATTACTGGCTTTTCAGCCCATAATGTAATATTAAATGTTTTGTAAATGTTTGGTGGTGGGGCACCTGGGTGGCTTGGTCGGCTAAGTATCAGACTCTTGATCTCAGCTCAGGTCTTGACCTCAGGTTTGTGAGTTCAAACCCTACGTTGGGCTCCATTCTGGGTATGAAGCCTAGTTAAAAAAAAAAAAAAAAAAAAGTTTGGTGGTAGACAAGCCAATTTGTGTGCACAAAGACACTAAAAATGCAAGTGAATCTATAAAATAATAGTAAAGGCTCACAGTTTTTGAGAACTTAGAAGTGTGTGTCAGTAACCACATTAAGCCCTCACTGAATTATCAGATTCATCACAATAACTCTATAGGTAATCCTATAAATTAGTAGTACCATTACTATTCTTTTATTATGCTCTGTTTACAGAGAAGAAAACTGAAGCTTAAGTAGTCCTATTTTGGTCTTTTTTTAACAACTTTATATGAACACTTTAGAAGAAAGAAACTATATGCTGTCGTTAAAAATGCAAAAATTCACATAGACGGAAACAGTGAAGAGGAAAAACAAAAGGCAGAGCCTGTGACTCTTGATCTTGGGGCTATGGGTTCCAGCCCCACATTGGGTGTGGAGCTTGCTTAAAAATAAAATCTTAGAGGGGCGCCCGGATGGCTCAGTCGGTTGAGTGTCTGACCTTGGCTCAGGTCATGATCTCACAGTTTGAGAGTTCGAGCCCTGCATCAGGCTCTGTGCTGACAGCTTAGAGCCTGGTGGAGCCTGCTTCAAATTCTTTGTCTCCCTCTCTGTCTGCACCTCCCCAGCTCATCCTCGGTCTCTCTCTCCTTCAAAAATAAATAAAAACATTTAAAAAAAATTTTTTTTAAACTGCTGTGGTCTTTGAACTAATGCTGAATTTTCTCCATGGCTTCTAACCACCAGAGGTCAGAGTGCTATACTTCCAACAGTGGCCATATGTATTCTGTCGGGTTACACAAATAGGTTTGGCTCAACTCTATAATTAATTTTATCTTTTGATTCTTCCACCCTTCGTATAAGTGGTGTGGGGGCTGTGCCTGTGGGCCAGGCCAGAGCAGCGGAGCCACAGGGCGGGTGACCCACGCTAGGCGGGGGCGAATTTCTTGCTCTCAGTCAGCCCCCAGAACCCGCAGCTGGAGCTTTGGAAACTACCAGGTGGAGATCACCTGCCTGGGGCTCAAGCTGTTTCAGACGAAAGTAGATCTGAAAGTTGAAGGGAGAAATCAGGGAATTCTGAGGATGACCGTGAGCCTCCCTAAATCCAGCTTACCTATGTTTACTTCCGGGCTGTTGAATTTTGTGAATGAGTAAATGCCCCCTTTTTATTTATTAAACTAACTTGACTGGGTTTCTTTGACTTGCAACTGAAAGAGTACTCCTAAACTTCTTAGCTTTACATAGTGTCTTGATTTTTTTTTTAAGTTTATGTATTTATTTGGAGAGAGACAGAGCGAGTAGGGGAGGGGCAGAGAGAGAGGGAGAGAGAGAATTCCAAGCAGACTCTGCACTGTCAACACAGAGCCCAATGCAGGATGGAACTCACAAACCACGAGTTCATGACCCGTGCTGAAACCAGGAGTCAGATGCTTAACCGACTCAGCCACCCAGGTGCTCCCATAGTGTCTCGATTTAAAAAATAGTAATTTATATCTTTTGTCTAACTCCCTGATTACTTATAAATAGCTCCCGGAAAGAAGCATATGTTTTTTCTGTTTTTCAGTAATACGTATATATACTGTATACTGAGTAACAATGATTGTTCTTTTGCTATTATTTTTAAGGTTTATTTATTTTTGAGAGAAAGAGAGAGACAGAGCATGAGTGGGGGAGGGATAGAGAGAGAGGGAGACACAGAATCTGGAGCAGGCTGCAGGCTCTGAGCTTAACCGACTGAGCCACCCAGGCGACCCTAACAATGACTGTTCTGAATGCTCAGAGAAAAAAAAAAAAAAAAAAAGACCATAACCTGCCCTCTTAAGAGTTTATATGCTAGCTGGTAGCGATAGATGATACACAATAAAAATGACATAAGTAAAAATTTTATATGTGTTCAAAGTTGATAAAAAATGGCCCCAAATTTGTAGCAAATTAGGGATAACTGAGAGGGAAGTCTGGCATTTTTTTAAAGATGGTGGTCAGAGTAGGCTCATTGAGAAAAAGATGTTTAAGCAAAGTCTTGAAAAAGACGAGGAGGTTAGCCAAGGAATGGGGGCGGGGATGGATGGGTGGGAGGAGCATTCAGGGAAAAGGGGTCCTGCCAGTGCAAAGGGAGCTCACCTGACATGTTCAAGAGATGGCAGGCAGATCAGAGTGGTTTGAATGGAGTGAGTGTGTAAATGCATGAATAATAAGAAAGGAGGTCAGAGAGTGAATGAAATCACGTGAAATAACTTCAACACTTTTTAAAGTTGCAAAAAATAGTACAATGAATTTATGCATAACCTTCACCCAGCTGCCCCAGATGTTAACATTTATATAGCCAAAGTACAATCATCGACACCAAGAAATTCACATTGACTCTGGGTAGTATGAACTGTCCCAATCCGGGACAGTTTCTCATTCTTTCTTTGTCTTTTGTGCCCTTGACACTTTTGAAGAATACTGATCAGTTATTTTGTAAAATGCCCCTCAATTTGTGTTTGTCTGCTGTTCCCTCATGATTAAATTCAGGTATGAAGTATTAGAAGTACCACCACAGAAGTGATGTCGTGGCCCTCTCCGCCCATCACATCAAAGAGGCACCTGATGTTGAAATGTCTCATTACCCATGATGTACTTTGAACACTTGATCTCTTCAATGGAAAGTTACTTTCTTTCCCTTTGTTATTAGTAAGTGCCTGTGTGAAGACACTTTGAGATTGTATAAGTGTCTTGTTTCTCAGCATGTATTCATCCACTAATTTTAGTATGCCTTAATGATTCCTGTAAGCAAAAATTAATACTATGGTGTTTGCCAAATGATAATTTTCCATTGCCATCATTCCTTCTACTTTTATTATTAGATGAGCTGTTCCTTCCCATCATTTATTTATCTGTCCAATTATTTATTCATATTACTATGAACTCATAGATATATATTTTATTCTATGGTTTATAACCCATTACTACCATTATTTTGTTGCTTCAATTATCCCAGATGTGGCCATTGGTCTTTGGGATGGCTTGTGTTCTTTTGACAAGTCTGCTTTGTTTGTTTGTTTGTTTGTTTGTTTGTTTTTTAGCACCTTCTTATTTTTTGGAACCACAAGATTTTCCAGGCTCATCCTGCTCTTTCTCTGCCCCTTGAAATCAGCCAATTCTTCAAGGAGTCATGGTTCCTTTTAGTAAGAAGTAATATTCACAACCCGATATGAATACTAGGTATGCTCATTACTAATGAGTGTCATTGCCTTAGGAGCTCAGTTTTAATCTTCTTAAACTCCAGATGCCTATTAGACATCCAACTGGACTGTTAATTCAGCAGTTCGTGGATGATTCTGAAGTTTAGGGGAGAAGTTTGGGCTGAAGATGTTAACTTGCGAGTCATTGGCAGATAGCTGGCATATAAAGCCAAAAGACTAGATGAGATTAGCTATAGAAGGAATGTAAATAATGAAGAGAACCAAAGACTGAGGGCTGGTGCACTCCAATGTCAAGATGAGGGAAGGGGTGCCTGGCTGGTTCAGTCAGTAGGTACAGCATGCAACTCTTGATCTTGGGGTCGTGAGTTTGAGCCCCACGTTGGATGTAGAGATTATGTAAAAAAAAATAAAACATTTAAAATTTTTAAAAATAAAAATAAATAAAAGGTAAGGGAGAAGAATAACCGGCAAAGAGAACTGAGGAAGAGCAACCAGCAAAGTAGGAAGAAAATGGTATCCCAGAAGCCAAATGATGAAGGTGCATCACAGGGAAGGGAGTGATCAACAGTGTCAGATGATGCTGATAGGTCAAGTAAGATGAGTGAAAATTAATCATTGGATTGACCAACTTGGAAGGACAATTCTGGTGGAATGGTGTGGGTAGAAGGTAAATGATGTGGATTTAAGGGTGAAGGAGGGAACAGAACTGTAGACAGCATGTATGGACAACTCAGCAGATTTGCTGCAAAGGGCAGCAGAAATATTGGACTGTAGCAGCGGAGAAAGTGGGTTGATAAAGAATGACTTTATATAACACTGTGTGTTAAGTATACTGGAATAAAGATAACATTTTTAAAAAATAAAGAGGGACTGTTATTGGAAGATAGGAGAAATAAGATTGTTCTATGCTAATTAAGAACAATCCCATGGAGATGGAGAAATTGATGCTATAGTACAAAGAGGTAGAAATTATTGAAATGATATTCCTGGGGAAAGACCGCGACTATTTTCTAAGCATCATATCATAGGACCTGAAATATAAATATTTGGAGAATAAATAAAGGTTGTTCACCTAGTTTAAAAAATCAGATACAGGCGCACCTGGGTGACTCAGTCGGTTAAACATCCAACTAGTGATTTCGGCTCAGGTCATGATCTCACAGTCATGAGATCGAACACCCTATCGGGCTCTGCGGTAGGTGTGGAACCTGCTTGGGATTCTCTCTCTCCCTCTACCCCTCTGCACCTCCCCCCAACATTTTAAATACATTTCAAATGCATCTGGCTAATGTTATTTTAAAACTCAAACTTAAGAAAATGTGACTTAAAAGAAAAAAAACCTAGAGCTTTCTAATGAGATGTTCATTAGCAGTGACCATCAAAAGTCAACAAGGGGTGCGCTCAGTTGGAAGACATGCAACTCTTGATCTCAGAGGCTTGAGTTTGAGCCCCACATTGGGGGTAGAGATTATTTAAAAATACATAAATAAATAAACTTAAAAAAAAAAGAATCAACTAAAATAGGGGAGCCTGGCTGGCTCAGTCAGAAAAACATGATCTCTTGGTCTCAGGGTTGTGACTTTGAGCCCCACACTGGGTGTAGAGATTAAATAAATAAATAAATAAAACTTTTTAAAAAGTCAATTAAAATATTATGCTAAAAATCTATTTCACTGGCAAGTATCAGAACGTGGTCACTTCCAGGAAGATGTGGAAAGAGAAAATCTTTTTTTTCTTCTTTAACCATAGGACATTTGTGACTTTTGTTAAAAAAAAAAAAAATGCATTCATTAATGCTCTCTTTTAGCTACATCTCTCACTGGCTTCTTTCCAAATATTTTCTTACTAGTGATAAATCTATCGGGAAAATTCAGAGATTTGCAATTCCCCCGAGAACGAATCTCTCTGAGAGTGAATGGTAGAAATAACAAAGGCCACGGAGTGCTTTGCTATTCAGAAACTCTCTCTGCCAGAGAGCAGAACAGAGCCTGATTTTATGAGAATTTTACTCTCTGAGGCTGCAAGAGAAACCAAGTTTAAGTTGAAATACCCAAGAGGGGAGGAAGAAGAGGGGTATTCAATTTTGTTTTACTCAGTTTTTTAGATGATTTGGTAATTCTAAATTTCTCAAAACCCCCTTTGGGGTTGTTGTTCATTCAAGGAGAATAAGTGAGAGAGAAAAAGAAAACCTAACCCTGGACAAAATAAAGGAGACAATATTTTTTTGTCTTACTTTTTGTTGTGTTCTTATATTTATCCTCTATGATTTCTCAATAAATGATTTGTAAGGAGGCAGAAAAAATGTTTAGTAAAAAGGCACTCAGTGAATAATTACAATATTTATTTTCAAAGCAGATTTAATTACTTTATGCATAAATACAGGCAGAATTCATATCCTAAATGAATTTGCTCAAAGCAAAACTACACTCCTTGAAGTTTTGTTTTTATATAACTATGATGTATTATTATACAAAAGAAACATATGTTTACTTTTATTTTTTTAAGTTTATTTAAAAGATGTTTTATAAATTGATTTGATTGTTGATTACCTTAACTAATGGGGGGAAACAATGCAGTAGTTAATCCAAAATAATCAAGTCTTTTATATTTGACTTTCTTTTTCAAAAATTTCAATAAAATTCATATTTAGCCATGAACGTGGAAAATTTGAACATTCTAATTTTTTTTTAACTTCAAATAAAGCAGTGAAAACATACTGAGTAAAACCTTATTTAGCTCATAGGCTGGCCCTGCACAAATTACATTTGTAATAAGTAGATGGCAATTAACCACCAAGAAGTTTCTCAGGTTCCTTATCTATCATTTGGCAACTATGGCAGATAGTCATTGTTTTTCCTTAGCCGGAAGAACCTACTCTAATTCCCTGTGGTTCTAATTCCATGACTACTTCAGCCTCTACTAGTGGGCAAGTAAGACCAGTTCAATCAGAACCTTATATTCCTCTGACCATAGTACTGGGTTTCATGCATACATAAAACTCTGGCCAGGCTCAGCAGCATATCCTATCCTTCCTGGCCATAGGCTCATGGATGAGCACATGGTCACCCACTAGGAGTCACCAACTGCCATTTTTACAAAATATGACCATGCACTTCTGGCCCTCGTTGATGGATCTAGAGTAGACTTCTGTCCCAAATTGAGCCAATCAGAGCTCTTTCCCCATGATTTTGAAATTGAGACTAAGAAAGCCCTGTATCAGTTTTGACATCTCTTCAACAGAAGAACTGTATATTAGGGGGCTTCCATGTGACTATGGGAGAACAGAAAACCTTGTAGAAGAAAGAAGCAATCAGGAAGAGAGAAGCAGAGATGAAAAATGAAAACAGAAGTCCTGATTTCAGTCCTCTCAAAGCCAGGCTACATTCTTGACCTTTGATTCTCTGAAGGTACAAATTTGAATCTTCATGGTAGTTTCTTTCTTTGAAGCTAGTCCCGGTTGGTTTCTCCTTGTCAATCAAGAATCTTTAATAATTCTGCAGTCTCTGAAGGTAAGTAGCAGGGAAGGTAGATGAATATGTCGACCCAGGGCTGGGAATTTGTGGGACAGATAGAGTAGAGGGAAAGGAAACTAAAGGTACCAATGAAAGTAAAGTTGAAGTGCCTGAAAAGGAGGGTCAAGTGGGATCTGAGAAGAAAGAGAATCCAAAGTGGCCAGACCCAACCAGAAGAATGGGAAAGACTGGGGAGCTGGAGGGCAGGGTTAAGTGAGTTTGCTGCTTTGTGGGAGTCAGGAATTGAGAGAAACGATGTGGTCTGAAACTGAGCTACCAAAGGTAGAAGGGTCCCAAATTGTAACAAGGTCCAGGATGAGGCTGTGGAAAGGAAGGAAGAGTTGGAGTAGAGGTTCAGGAACTCTGGCAGTAAGAAATGGAATGTACAATTTGCCTAGGAGACTGGCAGTAGTTAGATAGAGGGGAACGTGAACCAAGTGGCAAAGCCCTGATGTATATGTGTTTGTTAGAAATACAGGCAATTGACAGGATGAAAATTATATTGGAGATTTTAATTCTCCTGTGTCAATAATGAGAGACGGAGTGGATGAAGCATTGTGCAAAGGTCCTGACATCTTCAAATATAGAATTAATTGATATTTGGAATCAATTAAATGAAGTAGACCTTTATTTATTTATAGTACATACAAAATGCTCTCTAGGCCATCACTTGTGATAAAAACAGAAATTAATAATGCAAATATAAAACAAAAAATTTAATTACATGAAAAAAATTTAAGTTTTCCTAAATAATAGAGTTTTTAAGGAGAAAATTAAGAACACACTAAAAGTCTATTTTAAAATAATATTAAAAGGACTTCAATACCTACTCGCAATGTTATTATGTAATTCATTGAAAATAACAATAACAAAGTACTTCTCAAAAGCTTCGAAATGCAGAAAAACTCTTCTCAGAAGAAAAATTCATGCTTTTAAAGTATTTTATTACTAATAGACAACTCAATAAACATTCAATTTAAGATCTTAGAAAATGTGTAAACCCTGAGTGAAATAAAACTAAAACACATGTAAGTAAATTAGAATCTGAAAATGCACTTGACAAATACAATCAAAAGCTGATTTTTAAAAGAAATTACTATAATGAACAGATGACAGATATAACACAGTAAAGAGAAAAAACAATAACTAGAAACAAGAAGGCATCTATGGCAAACAAATCAAAAGGAAGATAAAATTATAAGGGGAAATGATTAATACTGCAACAGAATTTATATAGAAATCAGGAAATGTTCATCAAATTCGGTTTTAAAAAAACCAGAAAAAACTGAAAAACAGTCCAGTGTTCTTTAACCAGTAAATAGTTACTGCATGATGCATACATACAATGGAATATTATTCAGCAAGCAAAATGAATGAATCCCTAAAGCAAACAACAATGTGGGTGAATCTGAAATACATTATGCTATGTGAAAAAAGTCAGACCTCAACAGCTACATACCATATAATTCCATCTGTATCACATTCTGGAAAAGGCAAAACTACAGGGACAGAAAACAGATCATCGATTGACAGGAACTGGGGGAAGGAAAGGGTTGATGATAAACATACAAGAAGGGGCACCTGGCTGACTCAGTCAGTGGAGCCTGTGACTCTTGATCTTGGGGCTACGGGTTTCAGCCCCACACTGGGTATAGAGATTACTTAAAAATAAAATCTTGGGGCGCCTGGGTGGCGCAGTCGGTTGAGCGTCCGACTTCAGCCAGGTCACGATCTTGCGGTCCGTGAGTTCGAGCCCCGCGTCGGGCTCTGGGCTGATGGCTCAGAGCCTGGAGCCTATTTCCGATTCTGTGTCTCCCTCTCTCTCTGCCCCTCCCCCGTTCATGCTCTGTCTCTCTCTGTCCCAAAAATAAATAAACGTTGAAAAAAAAGAAATAAAAAAAATAAAAATAAAAAAAATAAAATCTTAAAAAAAAAAGAAAGAAAGGCAAAGGTAAATGTTTTAAAGTGTTGAAAATGTTCTGTATCTTGATAGTGGTGGTGGTTCCATGGTTCCATGCATTTGTCAAATCTCTTAGAACTGTACGTGAAAAATGGTGAATTTTACTGTATGCATATTTTACGTCAATAACCTGGCTCTTACATTTTTTAATGGAGAAAATAGTAAAGAATACGCTAAAAAAAAAAAAAACAGGTAAAAAGTGCTTTTATAAGAAAATAACACCTAGCAATAAAAATGTAAATGATGTGTCAAAGGGGTAAAAGCAGAAATCCAGATCAAAAGAAAACATTAGAGGGGCACTTGTGCGGCTTATTCGGTCCAGCGGCCAATTTCAGCTCGGGTCATGACCTCAGGGTTTGTGAGTTTGAGCCCCGCATGGGGCTCTCTGCTGTCAGCACAGAGCCTGCCTGGGATCCTCTGTCCCCCTCTCACTATCCCTCCCCTGCTTGTGCTCTCTCAAAAATAAATAAAAACAAAACAAAAACGCAAACAAAAAAACAAAAAGAAAAAACTAACGAAATTAGACATGGACATAAATATAGATAATAGTTTATTACTAACTCTTCCTTTTCCTCTTTCCTTCCCTTCTCTTCCTTTCTCTCCCCTTCATTGTCCTGCCCTTCCTGAACAACTTGGTGAAAAAGTCATTAGACCAAGAGCATAAGGTGGTGGGGCCACTCTAGAAAAGAGTTTGGCCATTTCTTAAAATATTAAACATGCCCTTACCGTATGACCCATCAATCCCATTCCTGGACCTTCATCCCAAAGAAATGAAACCTGTGTTCATAAAAAACAACATACTCAACCATTCACAATAGCTTTATTTGTAATACCCCACACTGGAAATAACCAATGTTACCTTCCATAAGTGAATGGTTATACTATAGCACATCCATACTATGGATACTAGTCGGCAGTGGTGACCCAGTGTAGGGTGTCAGAGTCAGAGTTGGGTGCAAAGGATATCCACGTAGTCCAGCACCAGTACCAGCCTGGTGCAAAGTATCAGAGCCCAGGCATGGTAAAAATAGCATCTGCTAAGGTGGGGATGATGTCATATTTCAACTGGGGTGAGTAGGGCATGTATGACAGGGGAGGAGACATGGGGGTCACAATGAAAGATTGGCTACAAACAGGAGGATTAAGCCTATAAGTTAATATATGGATCATAACAGGAGCCAAGTTTTTGTTTGTTTGTTTTGGGTTTTTTTGTTTTACTATCAAATAAGAGAATTATATACAGGAAAATAAGGGATGCCTGGCTGGCTGTTGGTAAAGCATGTGACTCTTGATCTCAGGGTCTTGAGTCTGAGCCCCACGCTGGGTTTAGAGATGACTTAAACAGGAAAATAAGAATGAACCCTGCGGTATGGGACTTGAATTGGAGATTTCAGTACATAAACATGTTTTTAATATACGATAGTGTATATAAAAGTAAATACAAATGTGTATATACAATGCATGTATATATACCAGCTTTTCTTAAGTAAAACATGTTCAAATCTTAGCAGGGATCATGCCTCAGGTAAAAATGGGTTCAGAGCCTTAAATAATTCCAGCCAGCACCCATCTCTCTCAACCTCTTGACTCTATCATTCTTCTTGACTTCTTTTTCATTCTCAGACTCTAGTGTCAAGATGGCTGTCATTAGCTTCAAGGACAATTTCCAGATTCAAGTCCAAAAGAAAATAAATAAATTTACTTTTCACCCAACAACCCCCTCCCCCCACCCCCCCAAAAAAGGTCTCACTGCCTATCATTGGCTCAGGCTGGGTCTGCTGTGGCTCTTTCTATTATCTCTATGGCCCAGAAGAATGCAATGCATTGATTGGCTAAGGCTGACCATGTCCACCCCTGGAGGCAAGAGTGGATAAGTGCTCTCTAGCATCTGGGCTCCTGGTGTAGCACAGAATGGTTTCATTGAGGAAAATTGGGATACTTTTCTAGAGGAATGTTGAATGGGTTCTGAGTAGCAAAACGGATTTTCACTATTTAATTCATTTCTTTTAGCAGCTCAACATTCCCACACACCTTCTTCCCATACATATGCTTTAAAGCATGCCCACACTTCCATACTGGAATACCATATGCAACCAAAACACTAGCACTCCATCCTTAAAATAAGACAACTCAAACTCGGTCTGGTTGCTCCGTGGAAAAACTTGCCCAAGTTCTCTGGGTGACTTCGTAAAATCCAGCCAAGCCCGACTTAAACGATAAAAATAACACAGGCACGCAGAAACATACCCAATAGGGGTAATGAGAGAACCCGAGACTCTGTTGGCCACGGAAGCGCAACCATAAGGTCTGCTCTCACCAAAGAACGTGCCGCTCAGCTGTGAAGAGTGCAGCTGGCCAACAGCCTCATGAGCTGCACCTTAGGAACCACCTTGTTTCTCGGCCGAGGCCATGTTCTTCCTGGGCAACCCTCCCGGGCGATGATTTAGCATGAGGGATTTATTCATACCTAGCCATTTCCATGCAATGCAGACCACCGTAAGTGTGCTCTCCAGCCATCCGTTGCACTGAGACTGTATGATCTGCATTGCCGACTGAAGGCTTTGCCTACTCACTCCAACCTTCTCCCCCTTTATCCTTCACGGACATTACTCCTGAGAAATCTCTTTTTTAGAGTAGCATAATGCTGAGAATCCTGTGGATTCTCTCCCCACCCCCTAATAAATTTTTGCATTTCTTTTAAAAAAATTTTTTTAATGTTTATTTTTGAGAGACAGAGAGAGAGAGAGACAGAGCATAAGTGGGGGAGGAGCAGAGAGAAAAGGAGACACAGAATCCAAAGCAGGCTCCAGGATCTGAGCTGTCAGCACAGAGCCCAATGCGGGGCTTGAACCCACGAACCACGAGATCATGATCTGAGCCGAATTCGGATGCTTACGCGACCGAGCTGCCCAGGCGCCCCAAACTTTTTTCATTTCTACCTTCATCAGCATCTGCTTTCCAATAGACTAGAGCCGACATAACCCTGTACCCAGTATCAAAGAATCAGGGGAACAGAATCAAGAATAAAAGCAGAGTAGTGATCTGTCCATCTTCTTTCTTTTTGTTACCCAGCCCCCATCAACCCTTCTCTGGAAGAAAGAAGAATGGCAACCTAAGTATATAGTTGTCTCACAATCCATAGCGTGCATCATACACCGCTAGACAGGAATGGCAAGGTTCCCAATCTTGGAAGCGAAGGAATTGGCCAAAACAGCCCCGTCTCCTCCAAGGCCACATTTGAGGTGGACTCTGGGAAGGGGTTCCCTTCCTGAGGTTGCACCTCTTCAGTTACTAATGGTGCGACCAGAGACTTACAGGGGAAATAATCACTATTCTCTTTGCCAGACTTGGAGTTTAGTTAGCGCTTGCTTCCGGGCACTTCTCTGAGCTAATAACCAAAGCCAGACAACGAGCTGAGTCTAGAACTGGACCTCTGGGCTTCTGTTTCTCAGCAGCAGGGGCTCCAGTGCTCTGTTCTTCTACAACCCTTAGCTTAATGGCTTCATCTCTACATCTGTCTTGAGAAATTCAAAATGTTCTTGGGCAGGTAGGTGAGGCTAATCTGCTCCAGGCCTGTGTTCCTGCCACATTTTTGTAATTGGTAATTGCCCACATCGTCAGGCAGAAGTACATTAAGACAGCTGGTTGGATGAGACCTGTGGGATCAGGGGTGTTTTAAAAATACTGATTCTCACTCTTAGATATCAGATGAGCCGCTTTCAACCTAAGCCCTCCTTTATGGAGCACCAGAAGATCGGCCATGAGAAACAGCCAACACACCCTAAAATTCTTACGCTGTTGCACTGTATCTTTTAACATTCCATCCTGTGGCAATAAATAGTCCTAGTCCCAAGATAAAATACATCAGGGGCGCCTGGGTGGCTCAGTAGATTGAGTGTCCAACTCTTTTTTTTTTTTTTTAATTTTCTTAAATGTTTACTTATTTTTGAGAGAAATTGAGAGCACAAGAGGGGGAGAGACAGAGAAAGAGCTAGACACAATCCAAAGCAGGCTGCAGGCTCTGAGCTGTCAGCACAGAGCCCAACACAGGGCTCGAACTCACAAACCACGAGATCATCACCTGAGCCAAGGTCGGACACTTAACCGACTGAGCCACCCAGGTGCCCTGAGCATCCAACTCTTGATTTTGGCTTAGGTCATGATTCTAGGGTCGTGGGATCAAATCCCACGTGGACAATGCATAAGATTCCCTCTGTCTCAGGGAACCTAGAATCCCTGCTTGGGATTCTCTCTCTCCCTCTCTGCCTGCCCCTCCCCCACGCACTCTCTCTCTTAAAATAAATAAATAAACATTAAAAAAAAAAAAGATTCTCTCTCTCTCTGCCCCTCTTCCTGCTTGTGTGTTCTCTCTGTCTAAACAAACAAACAAACAAACAACATCCTAGTCATCTGACCAGCTGTTCCCTACCTTATATTAAGGGTTAGAAGAGTCACCACCTTTCCAGTCTAGAAAAGACGGGTCTTCACTCTTACTGGAACTATCTTAACGTAGATAATTCTATAGTTGAGTGTCTTTTACACTCCCATTTTGGTATGAATTGTGTCATCATTTACGACTTCTTTGTAGTTGCGAATAACAAAAACCACAACCCCAATTGGCTTAAACAAAGATAAGGTATTGGCTTATGGTACTGAAAGGTCTTAATTAAGATCTCGCTTCAAAAGGCTGGGTTGGGAGGAAAGTTAAACAAAAATGCCATCAGGAAATACCATTCTAAATGTCTTGTCTTGAGAAAGCTGGGCTTGTTCTCTGATTCCAGGAGGTAACAAGATGACTGTAGAATCATCTTCCCAGTTCAATTCAGTCAAAAAATTTGTTAAGGTGTGCTTTCAACAATCTCAGCAAAAGTCTCATTTCTTTTTTATTATCTTGATTGGGTTACATAACTGTCCCTGAACACATTCACTCTGGCCAGGAGAATGTAATATTCTAATTAGCCAGACTGAGCCTCAAGAATTCTGTTTTTTTAAATAACAGCTTTATTGAAATATAATTCATATACCATAAAGTTCACCCGAAATGAACCCTTTGGAAGTAAGACACAGAATAAATACCACCTAGAGCATCTGGACTGAAAATTGGGGAGGAAAGATATCCCCAAACAAAATAGACACTGGGGGAACCAAGCTCAGGTCTTCATATCAGGGTTGTGAGTTCAAGGCCCACATTGGGCTCCATGCTAAGCATAAAGCCTACTGAAAAAAAAAAAAGAATTGTTATTAAAATAAGGGTAAATGGATTCTAGCCACCAAAAACTGAGTTTAGGTAGTGTGAACTTATTTTCAAAGGATCCAACCTGGCATAGTAAAGCTTGGTATAGTCAACATTGATCTCCTGGGTTGTCCCCCACATGAAGCACCCCGTAAGACTTGGCCTAAAGCAGCTTACTCAATTCTTTTCTATAGATGTTGAAGAAGCCCCAGGTCCTAGGTATATATCTACAACTCTACCTGGCTCTGTGTTTTGTGCATTGTTGACACATGCTAAAAACACGTTTTATGAATTTTCTTATTTTTCAAAAAATTTTTTTTTCAACGTTTATTTATTTTTGGGACAGAGAGAGACAGAGCATGAACGGGGGAGGGGCAGTGAGAGAGGGAGACACAGAATCGGAAACAGGCTCCAGGCTCTGAGCCATCAGCCCAGAGCCTGACGCGGGGCTCGAACTCACGGACCGCGAGATCGTGACCTGGCTGAAGTCGGACGCTTAACCCACTGCGCCACCCAGGCGCCCCATTTTTAATTTTTTTTTTACCGTTTATTTATTTTTGAGAGAGAGACAGAACGTGAATGGGGGAGGGTCAGAGAGAGGGAGACACAGAATCGGAAACAGGCTCCAGGCTCTGAGCCATCAGCCCAGAGCCTGACGCAGGGCTCGAACTCATGGACCGCGAGATCGTGACCTGAGCTGAAGTCAGCCGCTTAACCGACTGCACCACCCAGGCGCCCCTGAATTTTCTTATTTAAAACTCACTTTGGAAGCACCTGGCCGGCTCAGGGGTGGAGCATGTAATTCTTGATCTCTGGTTTGTGAGTTTGAGCCCCACGTTGGGTACAGAGATTGCTTAAAAAACAAAATCTTAAAAAAAAAAAAAAACACCTCACGTTCATTGAAGTTATAGCATTTATTCCGTAACTCTCCAGCAACATCCTGGGAAGGCTGTGTGGTTAACAGAGAAACAACTGTATCCAGTGCTCCCCAGTCAGATCTCTAGGACACAGCCTGGGTTCACAGGTGCATATAACATAAGGTAAGGATTCAGAGCACAGACATGGACTCAGACAATGCTAGCTTCAAATCCTAGTATACGCTTCCTAGTTCAATGAATTTGGACAAGTCACTTAAAATCCCTCCACTTCAAGTTCCTCATTGGAAAATTAGGTAATAATATCCCCAATGACAGTTACAACGATGATAAAGGAGATGATGTATGTATAAGGAGAAACAGGAAATAACATTCTCTTAAATTACTCTGGGATCTAGTATATGAGGTTTTTTTGCTTATTTTTATTATTTTTTAGAGAGAGAGAGCATTCAAACAGGGGAGAGGGGCAGAGGGAGAGAGCGAGAGAGAAAGAGAGAGAGAGAGAGAGAAGCTTAAGCCCGACACAGGGCTCGATCCCACGACCCTAGGATCATGACCTGAGCTGAAATCAAGAGTTGGACACTCAACCGACTGAGCCACCTAGGTGCCCCTCTAGCACATGAGTTTAGAAGAAATACTTTGATAGGTTTCTTTGTCCCAAGACCCCAAGAGTCACACTCTATTATCAAAATATACTGCCTTCTAGGAAGGGTGAATCCTGCTAATGGAAGGCCTTTTGCTTTTTTTGACGGTTAGGAACTGAAAGATGGGGTAAATCTGAGGAAGAATCAAAGAATTGAAGAGGTCGGTGCTGAAGGGGTGTTTGGATGTGCTGAGCTGTACCTATTGGCTTCCTAGGGCTGATTGTTGGTATCTCTTCCAGCTCTGTGTTTGGGCTGTGAAATTAACCATGGTGAGAATATTTATACCACAGCACTTGGCAACTCTACAAATGAGCCCTTCCCACCTCCCAAAGACCTAGTTAGTAAGCATACGGCACAACCGTGGAGGAAAGATCTCTGTCAGAGCAGTAAAGAACGTTCCTTTGGAACAGGGATATCTAAGGGAGATTGTTTTTCAGACTGTCTACTTCTTGTTCTTCCCTTGACATCTTTAGTAAAGTCCCCTTTACTCACTATTGTTGTTATGCAAGTGGATTCTTGAAGGACAAAAGGACTAGGGCACAACTGCTATCTAAGACATGACAAACGGTAGCAATAATTGTCTTGATTATTCATGACAACCATAACAAATGGTGCCTTTTCTTCCCCCAAGAGAGTGCTAATGTAACCGCCTTCCTCAGGTAGAACAGATTACTTTTCTCCTGCTTCATGGCAGAACATAGCTCAGGGACCCCAAGGATGAGAGGCCATTGCTCCCATGGAGTCCCATGTAAGCAGGGACGTTCTCTCTGAGGTAATGACAAGTAAGCTGCAGTCCAGAATGGGAAGCCAAGGGAGAGAAAGAGTGGGAGGAAGCAAGGGAAAGCATTCCAGGCAGAGACGCCTGTAACTTCAAACGCTCTGAGGTGGGAATATGTGTAAGAAAGACTGGGATGAATGAATGCACAGACAGTGGCCTGGGTAGAGGTTTCCAAGTAGACCGAGATCAGCTATGCTAGGCCTTCTATACCGTGAACCATCAAGGGAGGTTTATTATCCTCAGGGAAGTTGTTGCGGATGACAGTGTCACATTTCCTGATGCTCAACATTGACTAAAGCTTGGTTGACAGGTACAATATTAATAAAGGGTTGCCTTAAGGGTATGGAGTGCATGCTTGTCTCTAAAAATCTATCCGTGGCTTAAATCGGAGTTGCTGAGTCAGTCTGCACTGCTGAAAGGTGCTGGGATTGAATGCCACAAGGTCAAGTTGAGAGACACGCGGCAGCTGGTATCCAAGATGACCCCAGTGATGCTCACCTTTCTACATTCTTCTCCTACACGGAATCTGGTCGATGGGTATAACCCACTCACGTGGAGGAAATGACAGTGTGTGATTCCTGAGGCTAAGACATCAAAGATGTGGTAACTTTCATCTCTTTCTTTCTCAGATCATTCGCTCTGGGGAAGGCAGCAGCCACGTCATTAGGGCAGTCAAGCAGCCCTACAAAGGGGTCCACGTGGGAAGGAACTGGGGCCTCCTGCCAATCACGGCACCAGTGTTCCAAGCCATGAGAGTGCAACATCTTGGCGTTGATCCTCTAGTCCCGGTCAAGCCTTCAGATGACTTCTCAGATGACTTCTGCCCTGGCTGACATCTCTCTCTCTCTCTCTCTCTCTCTCTCTCTCTCTCTCTCTCTCTCTCTCCCCCCTGTGGGGACGAATGGTGGGAGGCCCTGGCTGACATCTTGATTACAACCACATGAGACATCCCAAGCCAGAACCACCTAACTGAGCTACTCCCACATTCTTGATCCACAGAAATGGTGTGATAAACATTCATTGTTGCTTTCAACCAATACATTTTGGTATTTTTTTAGGCAGCAGTAAATCAAAGCAGGCACTATGAAGAACAATCCTGGTAAGTTATTTGCTACGCTGACAATAACACTGTTTATCAAGGGTACTGCCTGTGAGTTTTAGTTAACCTGGCTACACCTCAGATTTTTTTTTCCTGTCAAAAGAGACTAATAGTATGCATTTTTCAAAATGCTCAGAGCATTAATGGGAACAATAGGTGTAGTTAGTTTAAAGAATGAAATGGTTGGGGTGCTTGGGTGACTCAGCTGGTTAAGCATCCGACTCTTGATTTCAGCTCAGGTCATGATCTCACGGTTCATGCGTTCAAGCCCCGCACAGGGCTCTGTGTTGACAGCATGGAGCCTGCTTCAGATCCTCTGTCTCCCTCTTTCTGCCTCTCTCTCTCTCTCTTTCAAAAATAAAAGAATGCTAAAAATATTTTTTTAATAAAGAATGAAATGGAATCATAAGTAGCATAAAGTAGAAATTCAGTAAGTGTCATCCATCATTATTTGCTGTTATTGTTATGACTATTATTTTTACATTTTAAT
This sequence comes from Prionailurus viverrinus, assembly GCF_022837055.1. Taxonomy (NCBI): domain Eukaryota; kingdom Metazoa; phylum Chordata; class Mammalia; order Carnivora; family Felidae; genus Prionailurus; species Prionailurus viverrinus. Next base: position 8,705,658 of record NC_062565.1, read on the forward strand.
AGAGAGAGAAGGACAGAGCTCAAGTAGGGGAGGGGCAGAGAGAGGAGACACAGAATCCAAAGCAGACTCCAGGCTCTGAGTTGTCAACACAGAACCCAACGCAGACGCCGGGCTCGAACTCACTAACCCTGAGATCATGACCTGAGCAGAAGTCCGACACTTAACCAACTGAGCCACCCAGGCGCCCCTGGAGTCAGTCTTTCTATTTGTTCCACTTGGTGTCTCTTTCGCAGTGTTGATTTTTCTTAGGTGTTTGGTGGTTCTTGCTTTGTTTTATTTTTTCTTTCTTGTCAATATTTGCTGTTACATGAAACCGCTTACCTCCATGCCCAAATGAGGCTCTCTGGTCACACCTATCAGTGCGTTCAAGTTTTGATCATAGAAAACTGATGCTGGTGATTGTAGGTGAGGGTTGAATAATGTGACAAGGTGAAGTGTGGGGGCATTCACACTCTGAGAGCTGGACATAAAAGGCTCTGCACAAAAATACATGGTTAAAGAACACATATGTGCCATTTCCACTCATGCTAGGCACTCAGTTCTGGAACAGTGAGATGTGCATCCCTAAACATACACTCTCGTGCTAACACTACTCAAACCCCAGAGAAACGCTTTCCTCGGCTCACGTCTGTGACCTGGAAAGAAAAAGAGACAATCCTGTCCAAATGACACAAAGGTTTGTGAGTTGTGCCCTATCGATTTGAGAAGTAGGTATTGTTTCAGCAGGGAGGATTTGAGAGGCAGAATCATTGAAGGAAGAGAAAATACAAATTAATTATCATGACAAATCCTTCCTCTCAAGATGAATGCAATAGTTTCTTACATAATGAAGAATTATTCTCCAAGAAGGCTGAGCATCCATTTTCTTGCTTGCCTTTGTGGATCTGGAGGTTCTCCTGACTTAGCTCGATATTTGAAACAATTGTACATGACAGCTGAATAAAATTTTGCGATATTGAATAATTCATATTACTTTTAAATTTGTACACTAACAGACGATAATAGACATGTAGCACAATGCTGACTCTTACTTTTGGCAAATAGATGGACAGTAAAAACTAGCTGTTAGTGTTTTCATTTAAAAATTAACAATATTGAAATAAAATTTTAAACACTTTTATTTTGAGAGAGACAGAGAGAGAGCAAGACAGGGACAGAGAGAGAGGGAGAGAGAGAGAGAGAGAATCCCAAACAGGCTCCACACTGACAGTGTGGAGCTCAACTCAGGACTTGAACTCATTAACTGTGAAGTCATGACCGGAGCCGAAATCAAGAGTCAGAAACTTAACTGTATGAGCCACCCAGGCATGCCAAAAATAGCATTTTGAAAACATGTATGAAAAATAATTTTGACGTTTACTTAAATTTAAACATTTTGATAAAAGCAATATAAATTGTGTACATTTTTTTTAATTAAAAAAAGTTTACTTATTTATTTTGAGAGAGAGAGAGAGAGAGTGCACGCTGTCAGTGTAGAGCCCAACTAGGGGCTCGAACTCAGGAACCGTGAGATCATGACCTGGGCCAAAATCAAGAGTTGAACACTCAACCAACTGAGCCACCAGCCACCCCTAAATTTTGTACATTTTAAATATTACATTTTATTTTTAATTCTTCGGGTAATTACTTTCAATAAAAGACAAATTATGTAAAAATCTTGATTGTAACAATGTGGCTAGTGATTTCATTAAAATGGTCAAGGAAAAGAAATGTTACGGAATAAATATATATTAATGTATGAATTCTGAAATTTTTTTCCTCACACATCAACAGAATATCCAGACAAGTGCAATACTAATTAAAGTCAGACATTGTCGATATTTTGCAAAACCATGGCTCCGGATACTTCAAAAAAAATTTTTTTTTAAGTTTATTTATTTTTGAGAGAGAGAGTGAGCAAGCGAGCAGGGGAGGGGCATAGAGAGAGGGAGATACAGAATCCGAAGCAGGCTCCAGGCTCTGAGATGTCAGCACAGAGCCCAACACAGGGCTCAAACCCATGAACCGCGAGATCATGACCTGAGCCAAAGTCTGACGCTCAACCGACTGAGCCACCCAGGCACCCCTGGATACTTCAAAATATTTTGTTATGCAGGAGTATTTGTCAAGCTAGAAAGATTTTATACACACACACACACACACACACATATATACGCGTATATATATATACACACATATATATATCCGTATATATGTCTGTATATATAGACACGTGTATATGTGTGTGTGTGTGTGTGTGTGTGTGTGTGTGTATATATATATATATATATACACACATGTCTATACACACACACACACACACACGTGTACATACAGAAGTACAGAGAGAGAGAGAAAGAGAGAGAGAGTGCACATTTGCTTTGTGGTTATAGAGGCAGCTTCCCCTTACCTGGGACCCTCTACCTATCTCCTGAAACACAATTCTCTTTATATAGAGTAGTGCTCATGACTTTAGTTTGGAATCCCCACCCCACCTCCAGCCCCACCATAGTCTTGGCCAATGTCTGGAGTCACCAATGGCTCCTTCTTTGCTTTCTGATCCAAATATATATGGCAATTCTAATTCTGACCCTTCCTGGCCATTGTTAGCAAAAAACATCCTCAGGACTTTATTCTGGAAGCAAACAATTGCCTAGTACTTGGGGCAGTGAGGGAAATCCAACCATTCCTCCCATTCCAGGTCAGGTCTCTCAATCATTGTCATAATGATGCATCCAGGCTCTTCCCTTTTCTCCTATTTATTGACCATGAAGTTGGGGTTTCTTAGGAAAATCTGTTCTTACCCTTGAGATATTACTGACATAACTTTCTCCTGTCTATGTGTGTTGGCTATAGTTTCTCTATGTGATTTCTTTGCTAATCTGATGCTATTGGTGTTTTATTTTCCAGGAATTCTTCACCTCTTTTATCTGCTGCCTACAGCCCTTCTAGATTTTTAGTGTCATGACTTACTGCTTTTAACATATCTTTCCTGACATTCCAACAGGCCTATGCACAGGAAGGGAAATCGTTGTTTGTGTTTAGCATAGTATCTTAATCCCAATATGTTTACTGACATTTTTTCATCTCATTGCCTGGAGCTTGTCAGCTTTAGCAACACCAAGATGGTGAATTTTCCTACACGCACACTGCTGTGTCATGCTTCCACACCTTTGGCCTTGTGGTTTTCTCTTTCTCACTCAAAAACTCTTACCACCTTTCTTTATCTGAACTGTTACTTATCGTTCAAAACTCAACCCAAAGCACTCTTTTCTCCAATGAACCAACTCACTGACTAAAAGCAACAGTACTTCTGAGACACCTCACTTTGGGTCAAGCTTCCCCTTTCTCTGACATCTGTATGCGCTCTACCTCTGAGGTCGCCAGATAAGATACTTGAGGAACACTTCTCCTAAAAAATGGTTCATTGTTTATCTGAAATTCAAATTTAAACCAGTCATCCTGGTTTGTTTCTTCGTTGTTGTTGTTGTTTCTTGTTTTTTAAATGTTTATTTATTTATTTTGAGAGCGAGGGAGAAACAGAGTGGGGGAGAGGCAGGGAGAGAAGGGAGAGAGAGAATCCCAAGCAGCCTCCATGCTGACAGAGGTCACAAACTATGGGATCATGATCTGAGCCTAAATCAAGAGTCAGACCAACTGCTTAACCAACTGAGCCACCCAGGTGCCCCTAGGCATCCTGTTCTTGATTTTCTTCTCCAAGTCGGACAACATTAAATATTTCTTTACTTGTTACACTGTATGGGATTTATCTGCTTTCATGTGTACCTCTCCTTTGGTATTAGAGGTTTCTTACAGAAAGGGACCACGTCACTTTTTGGTGGGGAGTTAGTGGGGTGGGGATGTGGCATTCAGAGCCTTTTTTTTTTTATCTCCGTATCCTTAGTGACCGACACATTGTGTAACACATTAGGTCATATTCGTTAGGCTCTTAAGGTGGCAAGTAGTAGGAACAAGCAAACTCAAGTCCAATTAAGCAATGGAGAATTTATTATAAAGAGAATTCCCGGGCAGCTGGCTTCTGGAAGCATGTGGAACTCGTTCATCTCTCTCTCTTATCCCTGCTTCCCTCAACCTGGAATTTCCTCTTCTCTAATTGCTGTGACTTTCTCTGCTACTCGGTGCATGGGGAGGATGCCCTCCAGAATGGTTACATCTCCTCCATTCAGGAGACAGACACTAATTTCTCTTAACCTCCATTCCAGTTCCTGGGGAAGAGACTGTGTTCAATCAGCTTAGTCTAGGAAGTGAGGATCGTGTAATAAAAGAGGGCCCACTTGTGACCCTATAGTTTGTTAGGGAGCTTTGACAGTTGGAGGATGGACAGACACTGAAAAGTTTCTACTACCTAATGCTGCATTAGTCAGAGTTCTCCAGAACACAAAACCAAAAGAATGTGTATATCCATGTATACACAGACCAGTCTTTTGCTCTCTTCAAACCTTGAACTGATTGGACAAAGCCCACCTACATGGCAGAAGGCAATCTGCTTTTAGTCAACGTCCACACATTTAGATGTTAATCTCATCCACAAACATCCTCGCAGAAACATCCAGAATATGATCCGACCACTTATCCGGGCACCATGGCCCAGCCAAGCTATTACAGAAAATTAATGGCACGTTATAGATGCTCAATAAAAATTTGCTTATTAACTAATAAGCAAATAATAATTTACTGATTGAATCAGTTTTGGAAATTGAATCATTTTTTGAAAAAAAAAAAAGAATGTGCCAATTGAATAAATGTTGATGTTTACTACATTTAAACAGAGTTCTTTCTATGAAGATTCTCAGAGAAATGGTGATTTCAGGATCTTAGAACCAAGGAATAGCTAGGGCTTCTCATGAGTCCTGGCTTGTTTTATCCGATAAATCCTGAATCATGTAACTGATCATAATTCTCTCTTCGTGTTGGACCTAAAAATGTTGGAATTGAATTAGTGTTTCTTTTTTACCAAATAGTGCCCTGGGTGCATCAGCACACTAATCTCATTGCTATCTACATGTTATCTTTAAGACAACTTTCATTCCTTTTTTTCTTTTTTCTTTCTTTCTTTCTTTTTTTTTTTTTAATAATCTCTATGCCCAACTGTGGCTCGAGCTCATGACCCTGAGATCAAGAGAGAGCCACATGCTCTACCCACTGGGCCAGACAAGTGCCTCTTTTTTCATTTCTTAATTGCCTCATTAATTTTTTTTCATTTGTTTTGTGACTTAACCACAGTCCACATGCTGTACGTTACATCCCTAGAACTTATTTACTTTATAACTGGAATTTGTACCTTTTGACCACCTTCTCCCATTTCGCCTGCCTCCCCACCCCCCTCCCTGGCAACCACCACTCTGCTGTCTGTGTGTCCTTCTCTATTTGACTTATTTCATTTAGCATAACGCCCTCAAATGCCATCCTTGCTGTTGCAAATGGCAGAATGTCCTTCTTTCTTATGGCTGAATGTAGATCGCATTTTCTTTATCCATGCATCCCTCAATGGACTCTGGTATTTCCATGTCTTGACTATTATGAATAATGCTACAGTGAGCATGGGAGGCATATATATTTTTAAGATAGTTATTTCATTTCCTTCAGATAAATACCCAGAAGCAGAATTGCTGGATCATATGGTAGTTCTATTTTTAATTGTTTGAGGAACCTCCATACTGTTTCCTATAGCAGCTGCACCAATTTACATTCCCACCAGCAGTGCCTAAGGGTTCCCCTCACTAATTTGTTTTCCAGCGTATTTTATTTAACAGCACTGTATGGAAAGACTATGAATTAGTAAGGAAAGGAAGCAAACGCTTGAAATATTCTTGATCTACTTTTCACAGAATCAAGATCAACATCTTTCAGTTTGAATGATTACGAAAGGAGCAGTTGATATATTTTTAAGAATCATCATATGATCTGATCCCCACGTCCCTTCCATTCTGGCATTCCTGTTTACCGTTTTAGGAGAAACTCAGCACATATCAATCTCTTACCATTCAAAGCCTAATGTGAGTCAAGTGCTCGATGCTGCAATATATTGTTAAAATACTTCTAGGCATTTTTTTTTTAAACCAGCTTAAACTGTTCTTTTTCTACCATGTTAAAATGTATACTGTTTTCCTCAGATCTCTAAAAACATTGACTTCTAGAAGAGGCCCTTTGTCTAGTGGTGGTAGAGATGGAAAGTGAGCCAAAGTAAGAAAGAGCCACTCAGAGCCAAAACAGAGCCAGGAGAAGGGTCTTGGTAATGATATCTGAATCTTTGCAGTAAACATGGCAGCATTAGAATTTTCCCAAATAGTCTGGAAAGTCTCCTTAATTATGCCACTGTATAATTATGTTTGGGAGGTTACACTGAAACTACTCTATTTTTGATCACTGAAGCAACAGAAACTTTATTATAATGCTTAACTCTGGAGGTGCCTGGGTGGCTCAGTCAGTTAAGCGTCTGACTCTTAATTTCGGCTCAGGTCATGATCTCATGACCGAATATCTGTGGGGGCACCTGGGTGGCTCAATAGGTTAGGCATCCGACTCTTGGTTTGGGCTCAGGTCATGATCTCCCGGTTCGTGGGTTCGAGCCCCACGTGGGGCTCTGCACTGACAGTGTGGAGCCTGCTTAGGATTCTGTCTCCCTCTGTCTCTGCCCCTCCCCTGCTTGTTCTCTATCTCGGTCTCAAGAAAATGAAAACAACAACAACAAAACAAAAAAACTTATCCCTGAGAGTGGAGGCTTTCCACATTATGCTCACTGGGCCTCCTGCAAGTAAGCGGCCCTGGGTGTGGCAGCTTTAAGTGATAGGAAGAGGCCAGAGGATGGTCTCCATTTCCTTTGCTTTTATGTCACTCCCTTGCCCTGGTAAGGAAAATAACCATCCTAAACTAAGAGAAGCTTTCATAAATGATGTAGAATTCCATTAAAAGGTTGGTACTGTTTCCGTGATGCCAGATAATTGCCAAAAGAAATAGGAGAGAAAAAAATTGGTCACTTTCCCATGAAGAGTATCTTTGTAATTTTAAGAGGCTAAATAATCAAAAGATGAAAAAGTATCTATGAGGTATATTTATCTTCCCCCAAAGTACAATAAATAGGGTAAAAAGGAGCAGAGTCCAAAGGAAGGTTTTAAACGGAGTTGGGTGCCTGTTTCCACAAATATATATATTTTTAAATTTATTTGTTGATGTTGAGAGAGAGAGAAAGCGTACATGTACATGCAAGGGGGAGGGGCAGAGAGAGAGAGGGCAAGAGAGAATCTCTAGCCGGCGCCGAGCTATCAGCGCAGAGCCCCATGTGGGGCTCGAACCCACGCGAGATCACGACCCGAGCTAAAACCGAGAGTCGGAGGCTTAACTGATCGAGCCACCCAGGCGCCCCCACAAATATTTAATAGAATATTGCTTCGTCTCTGTTCTTCCATGAGGTGCGTGCTGCGATAGCCAGATCGGGAAGAGTAAGGTCCGCGATGCCAAATACTAGCGCTGGGTGGTCGGAGGGGATTTGGGCTTAGCGGACGCGCGGTGAAGGGCAGGTGCATCCAAGCCGAGATCGCACAGGCTGTGATAGCCTGAGACACAGTGGGCCTCAGAGAGCGAAGGACTAAGAGAAAAGCAAAGATGATGGGAAATGAGCCAGGGAATATGGAGGCGAGACAGAGGCAAGAAGGAGCAAAGCAGCACCACGGCTCCGAACGGTCTTCCTCGCTCCGGGTCTCCCCTCCCCGCCGGTATTTGCATGAAATGAACTATGGAAGCTGCAGGGCACATAGCACAGGAGCAGCGGAGACCCCTGCTCTCATCAGCTTGTCTCCCGTTGTCACCTACCTAGGAGCAAGTCGTGCCCGGGGCCTTTGAGATGTGACTGGACACAGCTGGACAAGGGGCCTGGAGGAAAAGCAGTTTTTATCAAGGGCGGTTCCTGGCACTCTGTCTGCACACATCAGCACTTCAAAGAAGAGCTAAGCAAAGCACTCTGTGGTCTTGGTGCGGCAAAATGACCTTTTTCTCTCTCCTTGCTTCTCTTTGGAATTTTTTGTTTTCTGATTTGTTTCTTGGCTTAAAAAAAATAATGAATTGTAAAGCTTTGCCCTTCTCTTTATGCTACCCAATTCTCGAGTTTTACCTCTAAGTCCGAGGCCTTTCCTGCAGTGCACAGCAAGAAAAAAAAAAAAAAAAAGATGACCTCAACCTGCGGTGCGTTATTCCTCTATAATTAATTAGCAATATGATAAACGACGAAAAGATCACATTTGGTACTCCGAAGACCAGTTTGCCATCAAAGAGCCTGTTAAACCCTTACCTGTCTCCTTCTTGGGCATTTTGGGGCCCAACCTTAAGAAAAAAATTTTAGGGGTTACCTGGGTGGCTCAGTCGCTTGAGCATCCGGCTCTTGATTTTGGCTCAGGTCATGATCTCAGGGTTCGTGAACCCCACGTTGGGCTCTGTGCTGACAGTGTAGAGCCTGCTTGGGATTCTCTCTCTCCTTCTCACTCCCTGTCCTGGGTCGTGCTCTCTAAACAAATGAATGAATGAATGAATGAATGAATGACATTAAAAATTTTAAAAAAGGAAAGAAAAAATTTAAATTGTGTGGTAATAGATACTGGCATGAAAGTTTTGATGAATAACAGTAAAACAAGACCCGTCAACTCACCACCTAAGTATGAGGCACCAATACGGTTGCATCAAACTGTGTTCAACTTATCAGAATTGTTTTCGTGGATTGTGCTTTTGGTGTCGCATGTCAAAAATCATTACCAAACACAGGATGACCTAGATTGTCTTCTATGTCATCTTCATGTTGTTTATAGATTTGTATTTTCCATTCAGGCCTATGCTCTTTTCTTCTCTTTTCTCTATAAAGTTTTTTTGGTTTCGGTTTCATTGATTTCAGCTCTAATTTTTATGATTTCTTTTCTTCTGCTTACTTTGTATTTAATTTGCTCTTCTTTTTCTAGTTTACGAAGGTAGAAGTTTAGATTATTTACTCTGGATCTGTCTTCTTTTCTAATATATGCATACAATGCTATAAATTACCCTCTAAGCACTGCTTTTGCTGTAACCCCCAATTTTTGGTAAATTACATTTTTACTTGTGATTATTACAAAGCATTTAAAAATTTCTCTTGAAATTTCTTTGATCCATGTGTTATTGAGAAGTCTGTTGTTTAATCTCTATGTATTTGAGGGTTTGCTACCTCTCTTTCTGTTCTTGATTTCTACTTTAATTTCACTGTTGTCTGAGAACATACTTTGTCTGATTTCTGTTCTTTTAAATTTCTTAAGATGTGTTTTGTTTCACTGTTTAATTTAATTTCACTGTTGTCTGAGAACATACTTTGTTTGATTTCTGTTCTTTTAAATTTCTTAAGATGTGTTTTGTGGTCCAGAAAGTAGTCTACCTTGGTGAATGTTCCATGTAAGCTTGCTGTTGGATGAGATTTTTTGGAGGTTTTCACTAGATCTAGCTTACTAATGGTTCATTTGAGTTCAGCTGTGTCTGAATGATTTTCTGCCTGGTCAGTTAGTGATACAGGGGTACTGGATTCCCCAGCTACAATAGTGGGTTTGTCTATTTCTCCTTGCAGTTCTTTTTTTTTTTTTTAATGTTTATTTATTTTTGAAGGAGAGAGAGACAGAGCATGAGCAGGGGAGGGCAGACGCAGAATCTGAAGCAGGCTCCAGGCTCTGAGATGTCAGCACAGACCGGGACACAGGGCTTGAACTCACGAGCCATAAGATCATGACCTGAGCCGAACGAAGATGGATGCTCAACTGACTGAGCCACCCAGGCGCCCCTTCTCCTTGCATTTCTATCAGTTTTTACATCACATATTTTGACACTCTGCTGGTAGGCACATACACAGTGAGGGCTGTTACACTTCTTGGAGTACTAACCTCTTTATCATTATGTAATGCGCTTCTTTATCCCTGATAACTTTCCTTGCTGATAACTTTCCATTCTGCCTGAAATTAATGTAGCTACTCTTGCTTTGTTTTGATCAGTGTTAGCCTGGTATATCTTTCTCTGCCTCTTTACTTTTAATCTATCTGTCTTTATATTTAAAGAGGATTTCTTATAGATAACACATGGTCTTGTTTTTTTAATCTGCTCTGAGAGTCTCTTTTAATTGGTGTATTTAATTTTTTTTTTAATGCTTAGTTTTGAGAGAGAGAGAGAGCGAGAACACACAAGCGGGAGAGGGGCAGAGAGAGAGGGAGACACAGAATCAGAAACAGGCTCCAGGCTCTGAGCTGTCAGCACAGAGCCCAACTTGGGACTCGAACCCAAGATGTCACAAGCTGTGAGATCATGACCTGAGCCAAAGTCGGATGCTTAACTGACTGAGCCAGCCAGACTCCCCTTAACTGGTGTATTTAAACCATTGACACTAAAAGTGATTATGGATAGTAGTTGAAACAATATCTACTATATTTGAAAAAAATATATCTACCATATTTGTTACTGTTGTCTATTGGCTGCCCTCAGTATTTTTTCTTTTGTCCTCCACTTTTTTCTCTTCTCTCATTTTAATTGAACATTTTGTATGATTCTATGTCTTTCTCCTCTATTAGAATATCAATTGTACTTCTCTATAAAAAAATTTTAGGGGCGCCTGGGTGACTCAGTCAGTTAAGCATCGGACTCTTAGTTTCTGCTCATGTCGTGATCTTGCGACTGTTGGGGCAAGAAGACTAGAAGTCATTGGAATTGGGTATGTCCTTTTCCCCACATCATTTAGGCTCTGACCAAATCCATGTGGGTTAATATCTGGCAAAATCGTTTTCCTCGAGGGCCTTTGTTTAGGAGAACAAAACACTGTGGGCATATTTCAAAATAGCTAGTTTCCCCCTCCCCCTGCTAGAAGCATGAAGGAAATACTCTTAGATCTTCCCTCTGAGGACCTGGTGGAGGTCCTGAAGGAAAAACTGGTGTACATGTGAGGGCTCCTCCTGAGACAGGGTCCTCGGGGGATTTTATCCTCAACGTTCAGACCCCAACAGTTAGCCGATTGCTTTCTAGACATGTTGCCTTTCACACAACATGGGGCACCCGGGTGGCTCAGTCGGTTAAGCGACCGATGTCTGCTCAGGTCATGATCTCACGGTTTGTGGGTTCGAGCCCCGCATTGGGCTCTGCGCTGACAGCTCAGAGCCTGGAGCCTGCTTTGGATTCTGTGTCTCCCTCTCTCTATGCCCCTCCCCTGCTCGTGCTCTGTCTCTGTCTCTCAAAAATAAATAAACATTTTTTAAAAATTTAGACTTTCATACTACTTGCTGGTTCCAGGGGCCAGCTCTGCTCCAGACACGCTCTCATTTTCCATATATACAGTTTTCAGGGGAGGGGTTTGTCCTGGATCTCAATTCTCTGATGAATCCAAGGAGAGTTGTTGATTTTCACATTGTTCAGCTTTTTTCTTGCTGCGAGGACAGGAGAGACAACTTCCACGCTATCCATGTTGGACCAGAAACCACCCACCACCTTTTTTTTTGTACAACTGTGAGCTAAAAACAATGTTTGCTTTATTTATGTATTTTTTAATATTATTATTATTATTTTTTGAAGTGAACATAACCTCAAGAGTTTAGTGTCTTCAAAGTAAAACAAAATAGGAAGCCTAGATCCGCATCACCTGGCCCTTTCTCTTCTTATGGCCTCCTAGTCCAAAATGCTTGCATTTCCTAATAGCCAGCATTCTCTTAGATCTGCGGTCGGGCTCAACACACAATTTTTGCATTTTTGAAGTGGCTGAAAAAAAAAAAGAAATGGCTGAAAAAAATCAAAAGAGAATAGTATTTGTGACTAGTAAAAATTACACGAATATCAAGCTTTAGAATCAATCATTATGTTTTGTTGGAATATACACATGCTCACTTATTTACATGCTGTTTAGGGGTGTTTTCATGCCGCACAGACAAGTTGAGTAGTTTTGACAGAGACCTTAAGATCCACAAGGCCAAAAACATGTATTACCTGGCTCTTTACAGAAAAAAATAATCCAATCCCTCCTATCTTTTAATATATATACACTTATATATATATATATATATATATATATATACACATATATATTTATCTATATATAATAATATAGATCTATATATATAGATTAATATATATATATTAAATCTCATTTTGTCTCTGTGCTACATTCTTGGTAATTGTGTCAGATTTACTTCCCAGTTTGTAATGACCTCCTTAGCTTGATCATCTCTTACTGTTTACTCATGTTTTTGATATCTTTTATTTCTTTAAGCATTTCATGTATATTCATTTTATATTCGGTACCTTTGAGGTCTAAATCTGATCATTGCTGCTTCTGCTACTGATGCTGGTTAGTTTCCTTATGTATCCAATGATCTTTGACTGTGAGCTCATGTGGGAGCATCAAGTCTGTGGTCCTACGTGAAAGACCCGTCCAGAGAGGATTTTGCTCTGCTGAAAGCCAGGGAGATGACTATCACCTGAAGCATTAGAGCCTTCTTCCAATTTCTCTGGCTTAATCTGGCAGTCTGAGGTTCAATACTTCATTCTTTCTCTGTTGGCCCAAGACTTCTTGCCCTCATTTGCAGCACCAATATTGGCAATTAAAGCGCTGTCTGTCTTTAGGCACACCTGTCGTCCCCTGTGCGTGTTCTTCAGTCTTTCTTTTCTGCTCAGTTTTCTTTTTTATTCTTCTGGCCATTGGGAATTTCCCGTAATCTCAGCAAAACAACAACATAATTTTTTTTTTTTCTATGCAATCTTGATGTTTTCTAACCGGAGGCTTTCCTGGCTATCTAGTCTGCCATATTGCCAGGGCAGAAGTCCTATCCAGTTCTTTGTTCTGCCCTTATGACTAATTTTTGCCCCCACTTGCTGGTTTATTTCCTCCCCAGGACCAGGTAATAGGACTATTTCCACACTGTCTACTTTCTCCTTTCCTTTGGTACAGCCCTGTGCCTGCCCTTGTCTTCAGCACTCATTTAATCCCCTTAACAGATACCCAACTGCAAAGTCAACAAAGATGGTCTTCTCTTTGACCAAAGGAACACCCATTCTTTGGTTTCTTGCCAAGGACAGAATTCAGCTGTGGCTCTTTCCAAGCATCTTGGGTGTCCTGCTTCCTTCCATTTCTGAATACACACAACCTCCATTCTCAGTCCTAATCCCCTTAAACATGATCTCTTTGCTGGCATGGTTTAATTTCCATTTACTAATGTCATTATTTCAGGTCACTCCTGTGGAACAACATTATTCTTTCTTGCTCTTTGGGGCTCCAGAGTGTGGCTTACAGCTAAATGCTTTTCTTCCTCGCTTTCCATCACTGCCCGTATACTGTTCCGACATTTTTAGCTTGATAAGTGACTTCTGGAGTTGTTGGCATCAGTTACAAATGGCTTTAGATGAACAGACAAGGCATATGAAAATGCTTTGTATACTACAAAGCCCTGTACAGTGCTGAGGACTATGCAGGGATGGAATACATAGCATAATTTAGGCTTCAGCTGAGGCAAATGCCCCTGACTTTGCTCATGGGGAAAAAGCCATCTGAAAGCCTTCTGAAGCTGAAAAGCGGTCTGCACAGGAAGAGATGACTGAGTCTTTCAAGGGGGAAATGGAACCTCCTATGTAGAAGCGGCCGCCTCTGAAACGTGGTGTGGAAGAGTAGAAGAGATTACGCTGCTAGTGGACAATCTGGATGGGGAACTTCTAGAAGCTATGTTAATTCAAAATGATGAATTAACCATGACAGCTGGGCTCCAGTTCCAGGGCTAAAACTAGGAAAAGGCAGATTTCCGTGCGTGTCTGAGAACTGAGAAACCTTATGGATATAGCAGAGAGACTGTTGGATTAGGATTCTGGAGACTTTTTTTTTTTTTTTGATGATGAAAAAAGAATTGATCGCTAAACCGTCACATGATGAAAGCAGCTCCTTGCTATGGGGTGGCCTTCCAGCTCAAATTCTGTGATTTTATCATCACCAGTTGACGTGGCTTTGTCTGACTTGAAAAACACAGGCTTGATTAGTGGTTTGCTTTGTGTCTCTTAACTCCCTGGGTTCTAATACCCATGTTTCTGCGTTGCCGGCTTGTATGCAGGCAATCCCTGAAGGGGGTGTAGGAAAGAGGAGACACCGCCACGGTCTCCCCGAGAATTAGTTCCAACCATCCAGTTACGCGGTATATACCCAAGTCCTGAAACCTCCCAAAGGAAGCACTGTTGGAGTTTCTAGTGTTTGTTCCTGAGCCACACTCCTGGTAACGCGGGACTTTGATCCCCCTGTTTTCCACAGCCCTTCGCAGACACTGCAACATAAGGCACTCCAGAACTTTTCGACAGTACTCTTCACAGACACGAAAAGCATAATTGTAATTTTTAGTGTTGTAGACATTTCAGAACAGTTTCATAAATCGCTCTGTCTTTCAGCCATTCCATCCTGGACTTAAAGGCACAATGAAAAGCCTTCTTTGTGCATTCTCTAGGTCATCCCAACTGGCAGCTACACATGCTACTTCTTTTAACTCCTCACGGACTCCTGGCGGACGCATTCTCAATAGCCAGCGCACGAGTTCTCACTAAAGGTCTCAGTGCATGACCTACCGTTTAAACTTGTCGTTTTCCTTCATGATATCAGGGTTGCAGTCCAGGTCTATGTGGCGGCTCCCCAGTTCCTGAGATCCTAGAAAATGAATCCATTGGTTTATTCATGTTTGAGTCATGCTTACCTGGGCAATCTTCTACAAACCCTCTTGCACCTACATGCACGGGCCCGGGCCCGGGACTGGGGATTGGCTCCACACTACCCAGGTCAGAATCTTGTTTGATAAAGCTATTGGGTAGGAAACCTGCGGCCTCCCTCCATTTCTGTTTCTGCCTCTAATCACCTGCTGTTCCCAGTCTTTCAAATATGGCTTCAGAAAGAAAAATTGCTTGGGGTGCCTGGGTGGCTCAGTCAGTTGAGCATCTGACTTCGGCTCAGGTCATGATCTCACGGTCTGTGAGTTCGAGCCCTACATGGGGCTCTGTGCTGACAGCTCGGGGCCTGGAACCTGCTTCGGATTCTGTGTCTCCCTCTCTGCCCCTCCCCCATTCACGCTCCATCTCTCTCTCAAAAATAAACATTAAAAAAGTTTTGAAAAAAAAGAAAGAAAAATTGCTTATTTAAGATCTGGCCCCCACTGTTTACTTCCAGCTAAAACATGTTTCTTCCCCAACCAGACTCTAAGCTTCCTGTTGCGGATAGGAACTATGCCTTTTTCTATTTGGACTCCAGAAACTACAACAGCGCCTGACATCCTTCGTGACTAAATGAATCAATGAATGATTTCATGGACACACCGTGTGAGGGAATGCAATGAGCTTTTCTGTTATTTTTTATCTCTTAATATTGCCGAGACTGGCTTCTAAATTCTCTTGAGGACACTCCATTTCTAAAACAATATTCAGACAAGGTTTTGAATTATATTTACACATCCCAGCCCTATACTCACCATTTTATTTTATTCTATTCTATTCTTTTATTATTTTATGTCAGAGAGAGAGAGAGAGAGAGAGCGAGCACAAGTGGGGGAGAGGGGCAGAAAGAGGGAGAGAGAGAATCTTAAGCAGGCTCCACATTCAGCACAGAGCCTGACACGTGGCTGGATCGCCCCACCCCACGATCATGACCTGAGCTGAAATCAAGGGTTGGACGCTCAACCAACTAACTGAGCCACCCAGGTGCCCCTATATTCACCTTTTAAAAGGACATAGCTCTGGGCGCCTGGGTGGCTCAGTCGGTTGAGCGTCCGACTTCAGCTCAGGTCATGATCTCGTGGTCTGTGAGTTCGAGCCCCGCATCGGATTCTGTGCTGACAGCTCAGAGCCTGGAGCCTGTTTTGGATTCTGGGTCTCCCTCTCTCTCTGCCCTTCCCCTGTTCATGCTCTGTCTCTCTCTCTCTGTCAAAAATAAATAAACGTTAAAATAAAATAATTTAAAAAAAGGATGTAGCCCTACACAATTGATTTAGTTGTATCTTGTCTACATTTTTTCAAGTGCTTTTATATACAGGCAATTCTTCTTTTATTCCCTAGATCCTCTACCCCTGCCTTCAACAGTTCACCTGGAGGAAGGACTATATCTTTGTATCATTTTGTTCAGCTTTTACCGCTGGCTTGAGTACAGAGTAGCTGCTGACCAAATGTGGAGGCGCCTGGGTAGGGTAGCAGCTATGGTGGATGACAGGTCAGACAACCAAATTGGGAAAATGGGACTCAAGAACTAAAGCAGATGAAATGCAAAAATGTGGGGGGGGGGGGGAAGAGTCCAGTACAAGGTACAAACTGAGGAAAAAGAGGACAGACAGCACAGACGAAAAGCTCACAACAATGCCTTGTCTTTGGGCTCTTTGTGTTTGTTTTGTTTGTATCATTTTTATTTCTTTAGATTAAAAAAAAAATTAATGTTTTATTTATTTTTGACAGAGAGAGACAGAGCATGAGTGGGGGAGGAGCAGAGAGAGAGGAAGACACAGAATCGGAAGCAGGCTCCAGGCTCCGAGCTGTCAGCACAGAGCCCGACGCGGGGCTCGAACTCACAGACCTCGAGATCATGACCTGAGCCGAAGTCGGTCGCCCAACTGACTGAGCCACCCAGGCGCCCCTATTTCTTTAGATATTTTAAATGTTTATTTATTTTTGAGGGAGAGAGAGAAAGAGCACGAGAGCAGGGAAGGGGCAGAGAGCAGGGGTGGGGGTGCGGTAGGGGTGAGGGGTGGGTCAGAGGACCCTGGGTGGGGTCTGAACCAAGAGCAGAGAGCCTGATGCGGGGGCTCGAACTCACAAACCGTGAGATCATGACCTGAGCTGAAGTTGGATGCTCAACTGACTCGAGCCCCCAGGCGCCCCTGTGACATTTTTAAACCCCAGACTCATCTGCAAAATAGGAATAACTCACTCATATATGGCTTAGGTGCTTACTATATGTCAGTCACTCTTCTAGGAACTGGGGGCACAGCAGAGAACAACATGAAGTTCCTCTCCTCACTGAGCTTACATTCTAGAAGTGGAGAAATAACAGATACATACTTTAGCTAGTGATGTATGCTTTGAGAAAACAGAGAGCACTCAGAGAAAGCACTTAAAATAGTATCTGGCATTCCAATAGCCAAAAGGTAGAAACAACCCAAATGTCCATTAACTGATGAATGGATAAACAAAATGTGGCATATACACACGACGGAACATTACTCAAGCATAAAAGGAAAGTAATGACAAGGGCTTGAACACGGAGGAACCTTGAGGACATTGTGCTAAGTGAAGAAAAGGCAGACCCGAAAGGTCATTTATTGTAGGATTCCATTTATAGGAAATATCCAGAACAGGCCAACGCGTGCAGACAGAAAGCAGATGAGAGGTTGCCGGGGGTTGGGAGTAGGGCTATGGGGTTTGGTAACGGGCATGGGGTTTCCTTTTGGGATGTTGAAAATGTTCTGGAACTCACTGCACAAGACTGTAAATGTACAAATGTCACCAATGTTAAATTTTGTGTTATGTGTATTTTACCACATAAAAAGAAATTGTACCTGGCATAATGTAAGTACTCAATAAAACTTAACATGTTATTCTTTATAGCAAAATGAACACAAATCTCCAATAGATTTCCAAATTCTCCAATAGAAAATTACCTAGGTGATTATGCTAAGTGAAATTAGTCAGTCAGAGAGAGACAAATCATATGACTTCACTCGTATGTGGAATTTAAGATACAAAACAGATGAACATCGGGGAAAGAAAGCAAAAATAATACAAAACCAGGGAGGGGGACAAAACATAAGAGCCTCTTAAACACAGAGAATGCACTGAGGGTTGCTAGAGGGGTGGGGGGGATGGGCTAAATGGGTAAGGTGCATTAAGGACCCTTGTTGGGATGAGCCCTGGGTGTTATATGTAGGGGATGAATCACCGGAATCTACTCCTGAAATCATTACTGCAGTCATCATTTGCACACTTGTGACTTTTAGCTTTTTCACGTGTGAGCATTAACAGCAGCAACTCAGTGGTACCAGAAAACCTGCAGACTTAACTTGGAGGTCGATTTAAAAATAAATACATAAACAAACAAACAAATAAAAATTTAAAAGTAAATTTAAAAAATTACCTAGGTAAACAAAATTATTAAATACACTTTTAACCACTGGAATGCTATGCAGGCTTTGAAGAGCGTGAACGTGGTGTGTAAGTACAAACTTGGAAAGACGGCTGAATTTACAGCGAGGACACAACAGGAGCTGCAGATGAGGGAACGTGGTAGGATTTATGTTAAAATACACATGCACGTGCACACCCGTGTATATCTGCCTGGGAAGCAACTGGAGGGATATGCATCAGAAAATTGAGAATTGTGGTTTCCTCTAGGGTGAATAGGTTGGGGGAAGGGGCAGGAATGGTTTTGTTTTTGAACTTTATACCCTTGTGTATTGATTGACTGATTGCGTGTGTATATGTACAAGACACAACAGTTGGGGAGTTTAGATGATAAGCTGAGCATGAAGGATATGAGATGGGGCGCCTGGGTGTTTCAGTCAGTTAAGCGTCCGACTTCGGCTCAGGTCATGATCTTGCCGTTTGTGGGTCCAAGCCCGATGGCGGGCTCTGTGCTGACAGCTCAGCCTGCTTCGGATTCTGGGTCTCCCTCTCTCTCTCAAAAATAAGTATTAAAAAAAATAATAATAATAAGATGGCCATCCAAAATTCCTAACCTGCTCCTAGGCAGTATTACAAGAGATACAGAATCTTGGACAAGGGAGGTAATTATCCATCTTGAGAATTAAAATCTTTTGGCTTCATACTTCTTATGATGAATAAAACTGGACTTGTCCCATAGTGTAAAAATCCTTCAATATCTGGAAGTGGTTTTTGCAGGTGGCCAGAGGGACAGCATGTTCTAAGTGCTAAGCACACTACAGGTGCTCGAAAAGGATGTCCCGTGCTCCCCAAGTCCCAAATAAAGGGTAAGGCGTGTGACGTTCTTCAGCTTCTGGGCAACCTTTCCCCTTGTTAAAGTGCATCCCAAAAACTGAAGTTAACATAGGAACACGAGATGGTGTTAAGAAAAGCCATTTACAAGTCTGAACTCTTAAAAAAAAAAATCATTTTATTGATCCTTTACCATACAAAATTTATTCAAATTACACCCATTTGAAGTGGTAAGATCACAGCTAGAGAACAGGTTTACCCTGTAACAAATCTATTTACAAAATCCATCATAAAAGCTTTTTTTTTTTTACATTATATTACATATTTTCTTTTTTAAACTAGCATACAACACGAAGCTAAACCGATTAGTAGTTTGCCTACTCCCAATTGTGGGAGAGATACTTCCTTTCGACAAAATCACGTACCCCGTAGGAAAAGAAATTCCCACAATCGGACTTGCCATACCACTGCAAAGCCATCTTCCTTCAGACCCTTCCTCTCACACACAGGCTGTCATGCACTCCTCGAGTTCTTACTCTCTTTTTCCTGAAAGATAAAGCTTTAAATACTGCAGTTTTATTTACAGATCTACACCGAAAACAACGAAAACGGAAACAGAAACCACGACGAAAAACGAAAACGCAGTATGACACTCTTAAAAAATTACAAACCAGCTAGAAAATACTCTGGCAGTGTTTACAAATTAATTGCTATTTTTTTTTTGTACAAAATTGCTAGATAATGAAAATGTGAGTAGACTACATATCAACTTAAATAAAACGACCGCTATGCACAGATCTGTACATATGAACACACACCTAACACTGTTTGACAGCTCATGTGTTGCCCTTTATACACTTTATTTTGTAAGGCTCACGCAGTCATAATTTGCACACTTGTAACTTTCAGCCATTTCATGTGTGAGCGTTAATAGCAGCAACTCAATGGTACCAGAAAACCTGCAGACTCAGTACTTAAAGTAACACAAATACCGTAGTACTAACCCGCTGGGTACGCCAGATACTACGTCAGAAAGAAAAGGACTAATGCAAATGGAACACAGCACGGACATCTAATTAAGGTACACCAGTTAAGCCCACTAACTGGGGGGAAAAAAAAATCTTACGCGTGAAGGAACTCTTTAAGACTTATTAGTATTCCTTTCTCTTTTAAAAACAATAAATACGGCATCATTACATCACGCAAAGGCTTCGCGAGAAAGTCAACAGAACACACAGCAACCTAGCCAGGTGAGCTCAGTCTTTAGACTTTGGAAAAAAATCAGCTTTGTGCAGCTGGCAAAGAGAATGAGACAAAGCTGGGAGCAGAGGCAGCTAACCAGATGAGATAAATATGGGAAATGGGGGAAAGCTTGGCATAAACGGTTTCCCATACAGGAAAACACCCCACAGTGCATTTCCAGTAGGCACTTGACACAAAGCTCCCCCTCCCTCCCCCACCCCAAGGCTTCATCACGGACCACACCGCTATTTGTACCAAATCCAGTGTGTGTGAGGGAGGAGGCTGGGGACGGAGGCCGAGGAAGAAAAAACGAGGATAATCTGCACCTTTGTTTGCCTTCCCAAACATACACCCACGCATACCCACACAAAGAGTTTAAAGTGCTGGTGTCATTTGTTTTGACCCCACCACCACTTTGCATATTGTGGAAATCTACCTAGAGTAAACTGGCTGGGGCTTTCGTGGTTTTTTGTTTTGTTTTGTTTTGTCTTGTTTTGTGTTTTTCCCAAGGGATGGTCTCGAGTCACTTCAACATAGGAATCGAGTGCTACTGCGTCAGGCACAGAGCATTTCAATTTAACCGTTTGTTTCATCTTGAGGGTTTTGTTTTCTGTTTGTTTCTTATGTGACTCCCTCATTCCTGCAGTCTTCAGTATCCAAGGAATGGATCTGAGGTACCAGGCCACCTGCCCCGGGGGGGGGGGGGGGTGGGGAGGGGGGGGGAGAAGGCTCGCTCCCGGGGCCCACGGGAAAGCCATTCTTGGACGTACCTGGGAGGATGTGCGGCTGACACGAAGCCTCCAGCAACTGGGGGACACCATCCCTGGAGAGTAAAGCGGGAGGCGCCCCGGCATTCTATCGCTTCTTTTCCCACCTCCCGGCTTCCCTTGGTTCAACTTTACTCCTTCATGGAGGAAGGGGACCGGGCTCTGGCCAGGACGACTGCAGCCCCCCTGGGCATTGGGGGGGGGGGGTGCCCCGGTCTCGCCAGCGTTAAGTGAATGCCCACAGAATGCCACTCACACGGCGGGGATGTCTTTGTCCCCGGAGGCCTCTCCATCTGACCCCATCCTGAGAAGTGGTCTCCCTGAGTGCAGTGTAAGAGAGCCCTTGCCCCACTCTCGGGGCCCGGGGAGGGGGGAAGGAGGGAAGCCCGAGGACGGAGGGATCCACACCTGCGGCTCCCTGGGACTTGCTCTGTCATCTGACCTGGTTCTCCTCTCGCATGGGCCACCGGTGTCCGAGAGCCCCAGGACCCCCTCGCTCCCAGGAAGGGAAGCGAGAAGGGGTTGGTGCTTCTTGCCAAAGCTGTTACACCTGCAGTCCCACGCGTCTAGATGCTCTGATCAGTAGAGGTTCTCTACCTCTGCTTAAATCATTCCAATGAGCAAAAAACCGTTTCAAAGTAAACAATTAAATTGAAATGGTGATGGGTGCCACAGGAATGCTTCAATGGCGGCTAAAAAAAAAAAATTCTTTTTTAAAAGCCTAAAACAATCCACAAAGAACTTCTAAGTGAGCATTTGCTACAAATCAACTTTAAACTGACAAATACGTTGGGGGCGGGGGACTGGGAGTGGTTAACGGAGTCAGGAAAATCCACAACAGCTTCGAGTGGCAGAACGCTATGGTTCCTCTGTATTTGCAACAGATAGTAGAAAACAGAGTTCTTCATCCGAAAGGCTGTGCGGGTTCTCTCGACCTCCTGGCGGGACACGCGGTCCATAGCTTACACTGAATTATGACAGTAATTTAAATATTCCTAAGAAGAGCTGAAGAAATCCATTTCATACTTTTTGCATGACTTCAAGTTTACAGTTCCTGCCGTTCCGTTCCATATTAGCAGACCCCAAAGACATGCATTCTGCGGAGAAGGCACGGCTTGAAATGCTATTAAGGAAGATTGCTGTTTTCGAGTGGGCCAGGTGGCCAGACCCCATTCGACAGCCCATCCATCAGGGACAGCAAGCCAATCCGGGAAGGGGGTGGGGGAAGAAAAATACGGGTGAGAGACACCTGATTGCACATTTTCTCACTTGCTGACGCATCCAGGAGATTTTGGAGCCTGGGGCAAAGCAGGGCTTTCCCAAGGGCGCCTGCGACTGTGCGTTTAGACAAATAAACGAAAAAAAAAAATTTTTTTTTAAAATTCATTAAAATGTCAGCTTTGTTCTGAAGTTTGTAGTTTACTTCATGATACTATCTCGGAGGAAGAAGGCAGGAAGGGACAACACTGCATGACAGATGTTCTG
The DNA here is from genome assembly GCF_022837055.1 of Prionailurus viverrinus. Classification (NCBI taxonomy): domain Eukaryota; kingdom Metazoa; phylum Chordata; class Mammalia; order Carnivora; family Felidae; genus Prionailurus; species Prionailurus viverrinus. Next base: position 8,728,076 of record NC_062565.1, read on the forward strand.
GTTCCATAATAAAAAAATATTGGTTTATGAGGGGAGTTCACACAATGCATAATCAACTACACATAAAATCTTCCACCAGTGGGAGCTTTTCCAAATCGTAAGCATCGAAGAGATCGCTGATGCCTTCTTCCTCCCCAAGGCTTAGGAGATAGTCTTCTTGGAGCAGGGGGGGCAGTAAGTTCACAAATGGTCCTTCCAGGTTGGAAGGAATTTGGTCCTCAGTCTGCTGTAAGAGGTTGGCTGGGGAGGCCAAAGGAGAAAGGTTCGCCATAGAAATTGAACAATCGCTATGTCCTGAGTTGGTTGAAGCCAAGTCTGAAAGGGGGAAAAAGAAATGGGGGAAACAGAAAAATAAATTAGGAGCAAATCGAATCGACTTTTTAGAAGAATATGCACGTCACTGTTATAAGAGCACGCGCCCTCTGCTAAGGTTGATCAGAACGACACTGCGGTCCAGACCATCTCGTGCTAACTGTTCACAGCGACAGGCTGCCTTTCTCTGTTCTGGTCTAACTCATTCATCTTTTGAAACGTCCACTGTTAGCAAACGAGACTACAAGTCATTTCAAAGATTACAGGCTAACAAGTTCCAACACTTTGTTCTGCTATCAGTTAGTCACTATTTATTTATTGAGAGGGAGAGATCTTGAGTGGGTGAGAGGGGCAGAGGGAGAGAGACAGAACCTTAAGCAGACTCCACACGCATCACAGCATGAAGCCCGATGCAGGGCTTGATCCCACGACCCTGGGACCATGACCTGAACCAAAATCAAGAGTCATCGGATGCTCAACGGACTCAGCCACCCAGGTGCCCCCAGTTAGTCACTATTTAAAGGAAAAACAAAACAAAATATCAATAGTGAAACACTGGCTTCCTGGTAGGGCTCACTGATTTTAACTTAGCCTTTTTCAACTAACTTTTTAAAGATACCTCTAAAAACACATGTAATAAGACATATCCTCTTTGAATTTCTTTTCTGAAAAAAAAGGGGGGGGGGTCTTTCGTTTTACCCTCTGAGGTGCTGTGTTTTTTGTTTTTTGCTCAGTATTAGATCAGAACCTATTCACGTAAATCACTCCTATTCTTGCTGCTATACTGGGAAACGGTAGGAAGAAAAATTAAATACACGTCCCCCAGTCTGTGAAAAGAGGGGAGAACTTAGACTCCCCCCGGGGTTATTCCTCCCATGTCTTGTCCCCATCACACTGGGGTCGGGGAGGGAGGGTGGAAATTCAGTTACAACTTCTGTCGACAAAAGGCTTTTCTCTCCAAACTTGTTGCCTTTCAGTGTCGCTGATGATTCACCCCAACAGCTCACAGCTTCACTCCGCACTTGAGTTGGTTTTCTAAAACACTAAGCAAATGGTTTCTGATTGCAAAAGCCTGAGGGACTCCATTCGAGGGTGGAGGAGTCATTTGCTCAAGATCATTATTTTATTCTGTAACCAGTCCCAATGCCTTAAAAAAAATTACCTTAATAACGTTTAATAACAAAAGTTTTCATTTCTTGCCTAGACGTGTGGTTCTGACACAGGGTCCTTCCAATCACCTTCATTTTTAACATAGTTTCCAAATGAAAAAGCTGGATTTTTACCTTTGGAAGGGGGTTTCGGGATATTCCCATTGTGGTCTTGGTTGTTTGTTTTCATTGGACTGTGTGTTTCTGTCTCTTCTGGACACAAATATACCTCAATGGGCCCTTGGGTACTTGCCAAATGTATTTGTAGGCTCTATAAACAGAAGAAGTGAGAAAAGTCCAAACTGAAAAATGAAAGCTACAGTAATTAGCATCTAAAAATGGAAAGTAAGGGTAATTTTCATTCTTTATTTTGCTTCTTCACTGGTAGCCCACTCCGATCAAAAGCAGGGGCCAGCAAACTGCAGCCCGAAGGCCAAATCCAGCCCATCAACTGGCTTTGTAAATAAAGTTTTATTGGCATAGAATCATGCCATTCCCATGGTTTATGGATTGCCTCTGGCTTTTTTTTTTTTTTCCCTCATACTATCATAATGGCAGAGTCGTGCAGTTGAGTTGTCCCAACAGAGACTTATGGCTCACAAGTCCAAAAATATTTACTGCCTGATCCTTTACCTTTTTTTTTTTTTTTTTTAACGTTTACTCACTTTTGAGAAACAGAGACAGAGCACGAGTGCGGAAGGGGCGGGGGTGGGGGTACACAGGCTCTAGCCTCTGAGCTGTCAGCACAAAGCCCAACGTGGGGCTCGAACTCACGAACTGTGAGATCATGACCTGAGCTGAAGTCGGACGCCCTATTGCCTGATCCTTTAAAGAAAAAGTTTGCTGACCCCTGCCCTAGAGGAGGTGAACTGTGTTCTTTAAATATATTGCTTCTATGCAAACTATTAAAAGGTCTTTTAAATATTCCATAGACAGTATTTCCATGTTGTTTTTCCTATATGGCAGGGCTTTTTCTTTTTTTTAACGTTTATTTATTTTTGAGACAGAGAGAGACAGAGCATGAACGGGGCAGGGTCAGAGAGAGGGAGACACAGAATCTGAAACAGGCTCCAGGCTCTGAGCTGTCAGCACAGAGCCTGACGCGGGGCTCGAACTCACAGACCTCGAGATCATGACCTGAGCTGAAGTCGGACGCTTAACCGACTGAGACACCCAGATGCCCCTGGCAGGGCTTTTTCATGTGAACTTTAATAACCACTGGATGAATAGCATTCTTATGTGATAGGAGCAGAGTTTAATAAGAGAATACGGCACACTAACATCTAAAATTCTTCTTCATCTGGGTCACAGAGCTATTAATATCATTTAAGGTGAGAACTGTACCCTAGATGGGAGCTTGCAAATTTCATTCTCTTATTTTCTATGCATTTCCTTTTTGCTACATTTCTTTATCTTATAGTTACAGTCCCGGCCTATATTAGTGAAGATTATCTGAAACTAATCAGAAAAACATGCTCCCTACTTTCTTCTAATATTCTAGTCTATCAATTCAGCCACAGCCTTATGTGGTTTCTTAAAAGTAAACATGTTATAAAAGATAAATTCTGAAAATGTGCTAAGATATGTTGGGGGGGTTACTTTTTTTTTTTTTTAATTGGGGAGATACATTAAAGCATTAATGCCTCTACTCCTGGTGGGTCCAGGGCAATCAACATAAAATTCCCCAACAGTTCAAATCAGTCAGAACCACCAGATAATAGAGAAACAGAAAGTACAAGAGGGACAGGGAGCCATACACCAAGTTCAATGCTGCTATGTTAAATTTGATTTCTGGGGGACTCCATGCATAATGAACTGTTGAAATGTTTTTTAAAGTTCGGGTTAAGTAAAATAGATGGGAAAGAAGTATCCAGTTTTTCAGAGGATACACCCTTTGTCCACGACTCCACGATTCCTTAACTTCAAGCATTCCAGAAAGATCTCTGCAGATGAACAAAGATGTTATCTCCTTACCTCTATTGGGTCAGGCACTTCAAGTCTTGTTTCTGGAGGGGCTTTGACAACTATAACAGTTTGGTCTTTAAGGCCACTAATTTTTCGAATATCTTGATATGTAACGTAAGCTAACGTAGGGAGTGTTAAGGAAATCTTCCAGTGAACTGCCTCAGATGTAACCATTTAGAAGACAAAAGAACAGATGCAAGGAAAAATTTTATAAAGTATTTTATGACTTGGAAGAATATATCAGCATCTCCGTCTAGATCTTTAAATATATGGGATCTCCCGTGAATCTTCTGGTTGATATTCTACACAAGACAAATACAGTTTTTTCCTGCCCATTTCTAAAAAGCCCATGGCTACTTAAAATATTAAATACAGAAACGGAATACTTAAACCACCCAAAGAAAACCAAAACCCAATTTGTTCAGGGATTTCCTAGCCAGGTTCCTCTGGAGCACAGACATTCCATACGCTTCAGTGAAAAGTGTTCTGTCACTCAAACTGAGTGATGGCAGTTCCCAATTTACAGGGGGGGAAAAAAAAGTAAGTTCTAATACCCATATATTTTCTGAAACTCCGGTAACTCCTATCTGCTGCTTGACTATTAGCAAATGTCAGCAGCCACCCAAATGAATGAGTGAGTAGCAAACAGATCTTTTGGCGGAAGAATTCAGAAGACTGCTCAGGCAGACAGCCCGTATTCTTTTTTTTTTTTTTTTTAATTTTTTTTTTTTTTTTTTCAACGTTTATTTATTTTTGGGACAGAGAGAGACAGAGCATGAACGGGGGAGGGGCAGAGAGAGAGGGAGACACAGAATCGAAACAGGCTCCAGGCTCTGAGCCATCCGCCCAGAGCCCGACGCGGGGCTCGAACTCACGTACCGCGAGATCGTGACCTGGCTGAAGTCGGACGCTTAACCGACTGCGCCACCCAGGCGCCCCGACAGCCCGTATTCTTAAGGGCACCCGGGCTGTGGGTGATTATACACTGCCCATTGATAAGACTGTCATTATTCCTCTGTTACAAAAATCATCCTTTGTAGGATATTATTAACTGTCAATATTTCAGTGTTCACAAGGAGGAGAAAAGCAGCTTCCCAAGGCTCTGCTACTGAACAAACTTGAGAAACACTGCCGTTAGAAGACAGAGTCAACAGTATTTCAGTACCCTTGCTAATGACTTCTACTCACTGAACAATTCTTTTGAGTGCCCTGGCAGGCAAACCTGAGAGGATATCATGAAAGAATATGGTACTTACTACATGATAAAAGTATTCACGCGAGTTGCCTAGAGAGACACGTTCTTACTCGGCAGTAAAAGAACTCACGTAGCTCTCTTCTATAAGGCACACGGAGTGACATAATTAATGTACAATGTCTTCTAGCCTGTTGCATTTTTTATGTTAGCCCACAAAAAATGCCTAGGATAAAACAGCAAATCACAACTCAATGAAGGCCTTTCTGCAGGTAATGTAATACAGCACATAGAGTCAATGATCTGACATGTTTAATACAGAAATAGGGTTTAGAGAGCCAGGAGGAAATGCCTCTTAGAACAGTGGACTTTTATTAGAAATTGAAGGAAGCTAAGGAACGTACTGTGCAGAGTAAAGCACATTCACTTCATATCTGTATATCGTTTTAGGGGCATCTTCATAGACTATCTTCTTTAAGTCTGAACGGTTCAGACAACGGCTAATTCGGTGCTGAGCTTGATGGGACAAGCTCACGTGGGAGTCCAGGTCTTAGGTCCCCATTTATTTCATCAAGGAAGCAAACTGACTGTTGTGAATTTTTACCGACAACGCTGGGGGAACTGACAGCCAGGTACCTATTCCACAGCCCACTGTCAAAAAAAGCTGTGTGACAAGAACTTATTAAAAACTCATCTACAATTACTCAACATGCTGCAGGAAGGAAAGTTTCAACACATTTGTGAACAAGCTGTACCACATTCGGAACTGAGTGGCGAATTGAAATAAATTGTGCAAACGCATTTTCTAATCTTACAAATTTAAAAGTACTTCCGCTGTGGCTCCCTCCTGAATTTGCTTTTTTGGGTTAGCAGCTCCCCGCAAGGAAGCTTTCAGTTTCCGGAACAATGGCCCCAGAGAAAGCTAATGTAGGGGACCATACCGTAAGCTACACATTGCAGAGAGCTGTCAATCACGGACAACCACCCGTCTCTTCCTCCACGGGGCTCCCGACTAAACAATGAAGGAAGCAGCCCCACTAGAGTTATTCTGCGTTCTTTCCTGATAAACCCACTCTGGCCACCACCGGGGGTTCAAATCATCACACCTCTTCTCCATGTCACTAATCATCAGCTGACAACATGAATCTTTCGGTCAACAGAAAGCGAACAATCACAGTAGCAAAATACTGCCTGAATTGGAAAATATATGTCCCCACACCCTCCAAGGGGGAGCTTATCAGCCATAAAGAGTAATGTGGAATGATCACAAGTGGGGAACGCAGATTAGAGATGGGGTGTCTTAAAACATTGGCTTTGTCTTCTTCTAGAAACTCAGAATATTGCAAAATCTTCTTGTCAACATAATGAAGTAATCTTTCTCCCTTCTTGCTGGAAGGGGGGGATGATGAACAGTAAGTTTTCCCATGATGGCCAACAGATTGTCAGCCAGTTGACAAGAACTGGCTTTAAAAAATTTTACTTCCAGAGACTAATGTCTGTAGATGAATGGATAAATTGAGATGTTGCAGGCCTTGGGGCCAGGGGTGGGGGTGGGGGCGGTGTGGGGCGGGGCGGGGGGTGCTTCTGAAATCTTGGTGCTATGAATCAGCATTAACGCATGGGAGAAGTTATTGTGTGGTTTTTCTCTACTCTCTTTATTCCTTCAGCTGTAGCCCAGACAGATTCAACAAATTCCGATCGCTCCAATATCTGATGAAAAGAAAATAGAATGTGAGAACCCCAACATGACAGCTAACGCCCACCAGAAATCTGGGGAGCCAAAGATGAATCTGCTGGGTGTTGTCATTAATATTAACACCGACACCTTACATGTCTTATAATAGTGCTGCCTTACGCTATGAGTGTGTCCATATGTCCCAACCACACATAAATAACATGCTTAAAAAAACAAAAAAACCCCCAAAACCACAGTCACCACCCAGCTATCAAAATAGATAGGAGAAGATACTGTCCAGTGACTATCTTTCCATAAATACTGAGTTCTAAAACCAACATAAGTGGATTTACACACACACACACACACACACACACACACACACACACATACATGGACTTGGGTGAAACCAGAGTAAAATTCTACCTGTGCCTAACAGTCAGCCTGTCAACTCTCGATGTAATCTAGAAGGCGCTAACCCCCAAGGAACAGGTGACACAAAGGATATCTTTGATTCTCTGAATCCTCGGTTAGCAGTTTGAGGTCCAGGGTGCAGGTTTGGATCAGCTCATCTAATTTCTTCTCCTCCTGGCTGAGCTCGGTCACTTCCTTCGACAGGCCTTGACACTGGGCCAGCATGCCCCCGTCCTCAGACAGACTGCAGCCCCTGGAAACCGAAACACAGACTCATCATGGCTGCTGGGGGGACCAGAGGTGGGGGTGGAAGGGAGGGAAGGGAGAAGTGGTCTTTTGAGTAAATGTCTCCTCTTTTTTTTAAATTTTTTAAAATGTTTATTTAGTTTTGAGAGAGAGTGAGAGAGAGAGAGAGGAGCAGAGGCAGGGAGACACGGAATCCGAACCAGGCTCCAGCTCTGAGCTGTCAGTGCAGAGCCCAACGCAGGGTTCAAACTCATGATCCGTGAGATCATGACTTGAGCTGAAGCTGGACGCTTAACTGACTGAGCCACCCAGGCGGCCCTAAATGTCTCCTCTTGACACAGAAGGTCACGCTGCTTGTTAGCCAATTGTTAAAATCAGAGCATTTATACACCTATTTTTTTTTTTCTCCACACCGTCCTTCACCTCTCACACCATAGAAACTAAGTGGGGAAAAAAACAACAACAACAAAACACAACAACCCAAAATCCAACACTGCTATTTTCAGGTTTCTTTTCTCCAGAGGAGGCCTGTTTCTTCAGAAGGCTCCAATTCAAAGGGCGAAAAGAGGGCCTCCTCCCTGCCACATGCCTCCTGGGGGGAAAGAGAAAGAGAGGGGGAAGAAGGATGGAGAGACATAGCGAGAAAAATTTGAAAGAAAAGATGAGGAGTGGTTCAAAATTCAACAAAATATCATCCGAAAAGTACAAAAGACCTAGGCAGTTTCTGAGGGCCTTATACCAACCACCGACAAGGAAAAGGAGGTTAAGGGAACGGATCCGTGTGCTCTATGGGAGAACAAAGGCCACTACCCAACAGGCCAAAATGGGTCACCGAGTCGTCACAAAATTCCAAAAAAGTACAAAAAGTTACCCGCTCATCTTATCGTGTCTGAGGTACTATTTTTCCAAAGCTACCCTCTAAGAGGTTGGTTCCTCCCCACAACGCTTTCAAAGTTCCTTCTAAAATAGAGGCTCTCCAGGCGCCCCGTCTAATAATTCACGAGCGGCATGATCATACATGTAATCACACGTGTGGGTGGCAAGTGTTAACATCCCTGCTTTCCAGAAGGAACCGAGGCAACTAAGTCTTGCCTCAGTTTACTCAGAAAGCGAGGTGGCCTGCTGGTCGAGCCACGGCTAAGGACAATGTGGCAATGGTGTATACACACGGATGTGTTAACACAGCGGTCGTTCACTTCCAAACGCCTGTTACAGACGAGCCAACGACACGCGTGAGCAGCCTTTAGATTTGCCACGGGAGCACACACGTGGGCATCGCCACAGCAGATGAACGGCATCTTACTTGACATCTGCAGCCCCCCCCCCCCCCCCCCCCCCCCCACTGAATCCCAGGATCCCCTGGCTTGAGGCTAATCAAGCTTTTCGTCTGAAAGTATCTAAAGAGAAGGGCTCTGTGCAAAGAGGCTCTGAACTTCTGACAAAGGACCTGCCTGAGGGGCGGGGAGAAGGGGACCGCGGAAATGGAGTGAGACCTGGGACCGGGGCCGTGGCTCGTACTCACATCCACTGCACGTTGTTTTTCGACTTCTTCTTAATGAGGTGGATGCCTTCCAGCACGTTGGTGATGTCATAGATCCTTCTCTTTTGCACCTTCAGTACCTCCGCTGCCTTGTTCAAATCCAAGACCCCGTCAGGGGACTGGCTCAGCAGCTGAATGAACTTCTTGGTGAGCAGACCAAGGGATGTGTCATACCGTGTTTTTTCTGAGGGAGATTTTGGAGCTTAAAGAAAAACAAAAGCCGAGCGGGTGGGGGTGGGGGGACAGGGAAGGGGGAGAGGTAAAGAAATGAAGGGTTTCTTTGCAGGTAGGCAAGCCCTCTTTCCCGCTGCAGCCCAAGTATTAGTGTTGAAGCAAAGCTGTTGCCGTCGTGTTTTGGTAAGTTACAGAAAGCTATGAAATTGCTTTATTAGAAAAGGAAGGGGGCGCCCGGGTGGCTCAGTCGGTTGAGCATCCGACTTGGGCTCAGGTCATGATCTCGTGGTTCACAAGTTTGAGCCCCGCATCGGGCTCCAGGCTGACAGCTCAGAGCCCGGAGCCTGCTTCGGATTCTGTGTCTCCCTCTCTCTCTGCCCTTCTCTGTTTTACACTCTGACTCTGTCTCTCTCTCTCAAAAATAAATAAACATTAAAAAACAAAAAAAGAAAAAGAAAAGGAAGGGACAGGACAAGTTCCTGTTTGATTATAAAGCATTTTACTGTGAATTTCTTGGGAGTTTCTACTTTGGCTTCCCCTACTCTCTGGGTCTAGTGAAGAATCCCACACATAGTAGGTGTTCAACAATATCTGTTGAATTAATGAAAAAGCGTGATAGCCTCAGGGGAGCAGCACATGGAGAGCCTAACCTGATGGGGCCAGGCTGAAAAGTCTCCCCAGCGTTTCATGATGGGCTCAGACAGACTCAATTTAACTGGCTTTGCGCGTGTGTGTGTGTGTGTGTGTGTGTGTGTGTGTGTGTGTGTGTGTGACATGATGGGCTCAGACAGACTCAATTTAACTGGCTTTGCGTGTGTGTGTGTGTGTGTGTGTGTGTGTGTGTGTGTGTGTGTGACATGATGGGCTCAGACAGACTCAATTTAACTGGCTTTGCAGACTCCTCTGTGTGTGTGTGTGTGTGTGTGTGTGTGTGTGTGTGTGTGTGTGACTTATTCACCACTTTTTCAAATAATGCTTCAAGTGGATGAAGAATACTGAAACTGCCTTTCAGTGGAATCGCCCCATCCCTCTTGAATGCAATGTCCTTATTCAATATCGTGTTTACTCTCTCACAGGTGCCCAGGTCAAGGCTTTCGCTGAGCGTTACACACCGTTTGTGGACTGCCTCATTCATAAACTCCATGAGAGGAGCGAACAAAATCTAATTTAGCATCTATGTTAAATGCCAAAGACATAAAGGACTGTTTAGCTGTTTTCAACCTACTTTTTTCTCTCTCCCAGAAAAAGCAATCGATGGAAAGGAAAACTAGCTGCAGTGTATTAGTGTCGGTCAATTCTTACACTGTCTTCCGCTGAGTTAGAGAGATTCAGGCTGGTGCAGACATCCCCGACCCTGGCGCGGTTTGTCTAGCCCCAGTTAAGCCTGCTCTCCAAAGTCATGTCTGTTAAGGGAAGTTAAAACTAAATTTGATTATAGAATGGTATAGAATTTAAATTTGTACAGAATACAAAGAACCTGTATTCCAAGTAGAAAAGTGAAACCACACACGTTCAAAGAGGCTCCCCCCCGCCCCCCGGAATCAGTATTCAGGTCCCAAAGTGACTCGAAACCCTTTGCGGGGCATCTGCAGACACTGTATTTAATTTTCTGGATAGGAACAGAGAGGTGAAAAAGGACACAACATGCCAGCGTTATTCACACCTTGGCATCCTCTCGGCCACAAGCTTTGAAAGGTGGGAAGCCCACACCAAGGAGAATACGAGATGAGAGCATCCTTACTTTTTGGACTATCTGGACTTCGAAGTGCAGCTCTTCCTTTGCCCTTAGGGGTTTTTAAGCCATCGGAGAGGTACTGATGACCGCTTTCTCCCAGCTCCAGCCTTCGCTTGGCCTGCAATGTGAAACCACAAGCGTTGGTCACTGGGCACTCACAAGGAGCGGGGCTGTCTGTGACCTGTCCCTGCCAAGGGCTGCGGGCACCTGCCAGCTCTCAGGCCTCTGCTCTGCCGCACTCGGGGCCCTGGCCCGCCCCATAGCCAGGTTCTGGCTCCGGGGGCCGGGCTATCACGTCAACTCTCTTCACCTGCCACGGATTACCCATCAGATGGACGACATAGCCAGTGGTCCTTTAGGATTAGGATCAGGAGCCACCTTGTTCGTTCGTTCGCTTGCTCGCTCATTCATCCATTCATTCATTCAACATACGTGCCAGGCGTGGGGCAAGACACTAAGACGACAGCAGGCATCGCGGAACATAAACTCACTTTTCCCCTGCAAAACTTTGCCGCCGACCTCATCTCTAATCTGGGCAGGACCCCCTTCCTTGTGCTCCCGCAAACACTCTGTTTATTTGTATCCTCCACTTATTGCATAGAAGGGTTATTTTACTTCTCTGTGTCTCATTTCCTTTAAGGCAGGGACCGTTTCCCACTTATCTTTGTATACCTAGTGCTTGGCACAGAGCCTGGGTTTCTGTAGGTGTTCAATCACTCTCTCTCTCTCTATTTATATTCAATGCGAGAGTGATTGAACAGTAACACAACTAGTCACAGACTACAAATGGTCATTCACCGGAATAACAAATACTGCAAATGCCCCTGGTATTACCGTCTCCAATTCTGTCATCACACCTGACGCGTGGAGGTCTTCAAGTTTTTAATTTGATCTAATTTCATTACAAAAACATCCACCTAGTGTCTACGGACTGGGCACTGGGCTTAGGGCACGCAGGGGAAAGCAAGATAGGTTAAGAGTCTCTGCCTCCCTAGCGCGTAGAGTCTGAGAGGAGACAGATCACCGAAGTAAGTAATTATTGTGTGCCAACGTCTGGGTGTGACAGGTGTCCAGACAGGAATGGTACCGACTGGACACCCCACAGGGCCATGTGTCTCTAGGCTCATTTCTGGGGCAGATCCTCCTAATGAGGAGATGCACAAGTTCACAGAACTCCTCACGACATAGAAACAGAAGTAAGAGCTTCCCCGGCTTCTCTGTAGAAAGTGATCAGTTCATCTCGTTCCGGTCGCTACAGTGGCCACAGCCGCGTGTGGCTCATCTGAATCAACATGTGCTCTAGGTGTCAAATGCACACTGGATTCTGAAAACGTGCCACCCCCCAAAAGGGCAAAATCTATCACCAACTGTTTTTATATAGATTACACGCCAAAATGATATTTTGGCTTTCTAAAGTATTATTAAATCAGACAGTATTAAAATGATTATTTCACCTGTTTTGTTTCATATATATTTTTACTATGTGGCTTGCATTTGTGGCACATATTAGCTTTCCTTTTTTAAATTAAATGTTTGTTTTTAACTAATTAAGTAATAAAATAAAAATAATTGAAAAATGCTATTTTTTTAAATTTAACGTTTATTTATTTTTGAGAGAGAGACAGAGCGCAAGTAGGGGAGGGGCAGAGAGAGAGGGAGACACAGAATCCAAAGCAGTTTCTAGGCTCCAAGCTGTCAGCTCAGAGCCTGACGCGGGGCTCGAACCCACGAGCTTTGGGATCATGACCTGAGCGGAAGTCGGACGCTTAACCGACTGAGCCACCTGGGCGCCCCACGTGTTATCTTTCTGTTGGGCAATGCTGGGCTGAAGTTCACTCTCAAGGACTAGGAACGACGTTCAGTAAATTTCTTAACTTCATCTTCCCCTCCCAAATATTCTGTCAAATCCTCGTGTGGGCCTGTTGTTTTGGTTGGCCTGGCAAACACTCTCTTCGTTAGGTAAAAGCCTCTGATTGTCTTTGGGGAGCACCCCCCTCCCTGTGCCAGCACAGGCACATCTGTGCACACTGGTGACCTGGGCCTGCCTGATCTTTGTGTTCCATCCTCCCCTCCCCCACAGTGACTGGGCCGGATGGCACATGACCAAACCTGGGTGAACAAAGGCCAACTCGGGAATTTTTCTGGAACCACTGGCAAGAAGGGGTTGTGCCTTCCCAGTAAGGTTGACAGTAGCCAGAAACTACCTGACAACAGAGGCTCTAGAGGGGAAGGTGGAGTGAAGACACGGAGAGAATGGGGTCTAAGGCCATCACTCAAAACTCTGAATCAAGTCATATGCTGGGGACAACAGCTGGTCTTTCCCCAGACTTCTCAGTGGCATTAGCCAATCAAAGCCTCAGTGCAGAGCGGCAGGGTGGGTGGGTCACTTCTTGCGGCCTGCAGAACGTTACCACTGATAGAGGCAAGCTCCATTTGAGGCTCACGTAGAAGTAGAGAGGGGAACAGCTTTGCTACGGAGGCTTTTTCTCTCCATAGAAAGCCATCCAAGAGGTACACCGCTGTATTCTTTCCATGTTAAGGTCCCCAGCAGGGAGTCAAATGGGAGACCCAGAACTCTTGGGCTCCTAAGTCTGTAAACTCTTCCTGAACACTCACAATAAAGAATTGCTCACTGGCCAGGGGCCTGGGGGCATATTAGTTTTCCCTCCCCCATCCAGGCTACTGTTCCAAATTGCTTTGAGGCGAAGACCCATGGAAAGCAGTAAGCTTGTAGGCTGGGGAAATTCCCAGAGATCTGTTGCTAAGAAACGGAGATCTAACTTCAAGGACCAGGACTAGGCTGGTTGTGTGACTTTGGAGAGTTGAACCAATCTAAATACTTGATGGAAAAGCTACTAAATCTTAAGGGCACTTCTACTGCCAGAGAATCCTTAAGTCCTAGAATCCTCACAATCTATGAGATCTCAGCCTCTAAGGGGATAGATCACCAAGCCTATACATCTACGCCAAAAAGAAATGAGCTGAGGAAGAAGGGAAGCCCCAGCAAATCCTCCTGGAGGGTAGAAATTGGGGGCGGTCATATCGGCTACACGAGCTATTCCTGCGGAGTAGACGTGACAGGCTTTGAGAGGTGATCACTGCGTCATTTTCCTTTTCCAGATGGACGTTTCTGCCAGCCTATCCTGTTAGCATTCCTCCACGCTGTAGTGGAAGGGGCTGAACTGGATCTGAGATGAACACACAGTAGTCCTTAGGACTTATAGGTCGCAGACCTGAGGACGGGCACTGCACACTAACTGGAATCTCTCTGGGGAAAGAGCTGGCTGAACATTTGATACATCATGGAGCAACATTACCTTAACAAATTTAGGCGCACGTGCTTGGTAAAAACAAACACACAAACAAACAACTACATAGGGGGTTTTAAACAGTACGGGCGGTCTCTGCTCACACCAGGACAGATGGAAATCTCTCTCCCATCAGCTCAATTTTTGTTTCTTATGAGTGTGACCATCTCCCTGAACTGTTGAGTTCTTCTGTTTATAAAGAGATCCTCATATCACATGGCCCCTATCAGTAAAGCAACTCATCTATCTGGTGCTCAGCGGAAGGCCCAGCCATCTGGTCCCAAGTAGGAATAAAGGCTGGACGGGAGAGAGGTTACGTAGATCGCCCACGTGGCATCTTTCTGAGGCATTACCAAGTGTGGCTTTTATTATAAATGAAGTAGGTGCTAATTTTAGAACGTCAACCCAAACTAAGATGTTGTAATGTTAAATTTCTGAAAAAAAAAATTAAAAAAAAATTATATATATATTAGTAATAACTGTCAGGCAGCCAAGCAGTGGGCTGGGGCGGGGGGGAACAACCATAGTTCTGCCCATCTGGCATCTGTGGACCCTATTTTTGCCTTCGGGGAAGAAACTTCTCCACAATTCTTAGTTCAGGTGGTTTCTTTGTCTCTAAGCCTGATGAGCAAAAACCCTGACACTGCTCAACATCTTAGGCTGGTCCTTCCCATGGAGGGTTCAAAGGTGAGTCTTGTAACCTGGGCCCACCAATCAGCGTATTCCAGTATCCCTTGGCTAATGGGCCTATGATCAAAGCAGGAGAATCGGCCAGTGTGGGACTTTTGTTAGAAACGATGGGGAAAGTACTGGGTTCTTTTCACTGGGAGTTATTAGTAGGAAGTCCGCCTGGGGCTACCTGGGAACTGAGCCAACATGGAAGTAAAGAGCTGGAGAGGCTGAGTCCCAATGCCTTCAAGTGAGGTGCTAGAAATAGCCATGATCAAAGGCAGGTCTACCCAAGGCTTCCATTTTGTATGAACTAACAGATTCCCTTTTTCCGTAGAAGAAAACTGACTTCGGTGACCATTATTTGCAGCCTGGAGTCCCGATAGATCTAGCATGCTAGCATTAGCTAGAACTCAAGGGATATTTGAGTGCTCATAATGTATCATGCACCATGGTAATTACTTTTCACTTGATTATGTTATCTCCTTTTCACAACGTCCCTACAAGGTGGTTGTTATTATTATTTCCCATTCTACGGGAGAAAACGGAGGTTTAGAATGCTCAAATAACTTTTCCAAGATCCCGCAGTCAGTAAATATGCCTACTCCAAACCCATGCTTATAACCACTTTAAGGATTGTGAAAAACTGCCACATGAAAATATTTGAAAAGTTATATTAAACTGATGCCATTTTACTTTATGATAAATTTAGAGCTTTATTTATTTATTTGAGAGAGAGAGAGACAGCACGCAAGACCATGAGTGGGGTCTGGACAGATCTATCTATCTATCTATCTATCTATCTATCTATCTATCTATCTATCAAGAGAGAGAGAGAGAACCCCAAGTCAAGAGTTGGACAGTCGGGGTGCCTGAGTGGCTCAGTTGGTTGGGTGACCGACTTCAGCTCAGGTCATGATCTCACTGTTTGTGGGTTCGAGCCCTGCGTCAGGCTCTGTGCTGACAGTTCAGAGCCTGGAGCCTGCTTCGGATTCTGTGTCTCCCTCTCTCTCTCTGCCCCTCCCCTGCTCGCACTTTGTCTCTCAAAAATAAATAGTTAAAAAAAAATTACAAAAAAAACAAGAGTTGGACAATTGATTGTGCCACCCAGGCACCCCAAGTTATTTTATTCATGACTTTAAAAAAAACTTTCCTTTACACAATAAAAGGAATATGGAAATTCAAACAGCACAAATGTGTCTATGAGGAAAGCAACTCTTTCTCCCACTCCTGATCCCATCCCCTTCCACAAAGGCAAGACTATTAAGTTCCTTTGATCTCCTTTTAGACAATCTATGTGAATATAAGTATGTATACAGAGACCATTGCACTTTACAAAAAACTGTACACCAATGATGCATTTATTAACACAGGATGACCTTATTTTTCATAGCTACATAATGCCGGATTCATTAATATGCCACAACTTGTTTACTTAACCAAATACCTGCTAATGGATAGTCAGCACTCTTCTACTGTAAGCATTCATGATGGCACTGTGGGGTGGGTATCACTATGCCCACCTTGCACTGAGGCAGAGAAGGAAAGGGTTTACCTTAGTGAGTCAGATACCAGGATTTGAGCCCACGACCTCCCTGGACTGATGGAAATGGCCCTCCTGTTGCCATAGCAACTTCTGGGCTACCGCGGCCTGACTGCCATCACAACGCACGTGTATGCTCCAAGCTTCCTCCCTGGACCATGAGCTCAGCTCTCAAGTAGCCTTGCACACGGCATGCACTCAGACAAATTCACTTATTTATTTTGAATGAACCAAGGAATAAATTCCCAAAGTCTCTTGGCAGGTAAGGCACAAAGCTCTGACATCACAAACCTGTAAGGTTTGTATGTATGTATGTGGAATGTACATATATATACACACACACATACGTGTGCATGCATACGCATACATATGCTGGAGACTAATCGCTACATATTTGGGAAGATTTTCAAGAAACATATGGGGGAAAAATTAAAGTTGCAGAAGGACACATCTGAAGATTTTATAAGGGTAAAAAAACTATAAAATATAGACTTCGCTCTAAAATTTTCCATGTATCCATAGAGGAAGACCCACATCAAATGTTAATAGAGGTTATCTCTGAGAAGTAAAATTAAATATGGGGTAATGACTTCATGTTTATAGTTTGTAAGATTTATTTGACAAAGCAATGTGTCTTTTTTTTTTTTAATTTTTTAATGTTTGAGAGAGAGAGAGAGAGAGAGAGAGAGAGAGAGAGTGTGTGTGTGAGCAGGGGAGGGGCAGACAGAGAGGGAGACACAGAATCTGAACAGGCTCCAGGCTCCGAGCTGTCAGCACAGAGTCCAATGTGGGGCTCGAACTCACGAACCTTGAGACCATGACTTGAGCCGAAGTTGGACGCTCAACCGAGCCACCAAGGCGCCCCGAAGGCAATGTGTCTTTATACATACTAAAGTTATACCTAGCAATTCTATTCTTTGGAGTATATTCTGAGAACATTGATGTTGTTTCTAGGATTTGTCTATTTAAAACAGCACAGCTGTTTTCTTGAATATTTATATTTTTCCACCTATGTCCAACATAAATGCCCAATCAGAAGAAAAGTTCAGTAAGTTATTGTACATTTATATAATGGAAGGTTGTGCAATTAATGATATGCATCTATATATGTAAGTTTAAAAGAAAAGTAGGTGTGAATGTAAAATGTTATTTTTGTAGGGAAATTATACACATAGGAAGAAACGATATCTAAGGCTATACACTAAATCGTTTAAGAGTGATCATGGGTTTCTTGCATAACAAGACAAAAATTTCCATTGGAGGTTAAACAAAAGAAGGCTGCTGGTTTGGTTTTCAGACTGTTGAAAATCTTCTGTACCATTCAGTAGGTATGGTATGAGTTCAAAGCAGAAATGGGCCATACTAACAGAAGGGCATCCCCCCTCACGGCGGGGAGGGAAGTGGTGTTCTTATCTACCATTTGGCTGAGCCACAGGAAAAGAATTAGATCAAGAAAAAGGCACGGCCTGCTGTCGTTCACAAACCGAACCCTAAAATAAACTCCCTTTACCCCCGTTAATAAGAGACCTGGGCAAAGGAAAGAACCAGATCCATGAAACGTTTTGTTTCATGGCCAAAGACGAGGCAGGACGTTTCGAGCAGAGGACGAAGAGAAGTAAATATGGAGGCTAAAAAGATACGAGGGCCAGGTTAAGCTCCTTAGCGGAATGATCCAATGGAGAGAATCTCTAGCTTGAGACCAGACCACAGATGAATCTCACTTGGGTTCTGGCCATCCTTAGGTCAGTAGGTTAGGGCAGGAGGATTTCAAGAAAGGAATTCCCAGTTTCCAGCTGTGACTACATACTAACACAATCTGGCTAACCATTTAAAAATCCATTAAATATTTATTAAGTGCCTGCTGTGTACCCAGCCCTGCACAGACAGGTGATTATAAAGGCAACATGGTGGTCCCTGCTATAAGAGAGGCTCCAGGCAAATAATGGGAAATGCATGAAGAATGCCACAATGAGCCCATGGCTGGGGGCAGGAAGGCAGGAAGGGGGGCTGGATGGAGAAGATGGTGGAGGTCTGGAGAGGGTGGAAAGAGCTGGCGGTGTTTGAGCCACATCCTGGAAGGCAAGGGGCTCTGTCCTGCAGAGAAAGGTCTGGGTGTCAGATCTCCAGAAGGCTGTCTAGGCATAAGCAGAAGCACAGGGACTTGGGAGGGGCTGAACCAGAACTCTGGTTCAGAGGTGCTGGTGAGTAGGGAGGGGCTTGGGTGCAGAGGGTGAAGAAGGGGCCACATCACAGTCCCTTCCGTGCCATGTGGTTATAAACCACACTCAGTGTCCCCTTTTCCTTGAGATGAAGTTACCCAGGATGAAGAGCTCTAAGGTCCTCCCCGGCTTTCCTCAGCCAGGTCAAGTTCAGAATTGACAGGAGCAGCGTCTCTATGAGCTATTAGGTGAGAAAGCCTAATCAGAAAGCGAATTGTCTCCCAGGAACTGGGGAACTGAACAGAAACGCAGACGGAGGCGTGTGGAAACAAGAAGAGTGCATTTTATCTTGGTGAAGATTTCCCCTTAAATCCCGCATCCCAGCCACCACCAGTGGAGAGTAGTCTCTCTTCTCTCAGACGTGCTCCTTCCCATGCTTCCCTGCCCCAGCTAAATTTCCCCATCACTGGGTACCTAGAACGCCCCCAAACTTGGCCATTTTTTTTTTAATTTTTAAACTACAGATCTAGGATATCTTCACTATAATTTGTGTTTGCAGACTGGTCTGGGAATCTAAGCACAGACATACGAATGTTTCTAAAGGGCAGAACTTCTGGAATCGAAGCCATTTACTGATGAACTGGTGATTGCTTCCCTTTCTACAGACATTTGTTTTGTTTTTAAGAATAATTTGAGGGACGCCTGGATGGTTCAGTTGGTTAAGCGTCTGACTCTTGATCTCCAATCAGGTCATGATCTCACGGTTTCATGAGTTCGAGCCCCACACCGGGGTCTGTGCTGACAGTGTGGAGCCTGCTAGGGATTCTCTCTCTCCCTCTCTCTGCCCTTCTCCCAGTCACACTGTCACTCTCTCAAAATAAATAAACATTAAAAGAAAAAAGAAAAAAGAAGAATTTGAGACAGGGTGCCTGGCTGGCTCAGTTGGTAGAGCATGCAACTTTTGATCTCAGGGTCACGAGTGCAAGCCCCAAGTTGGGCATGGAGCCTACTTAGAAAACAAAACAAAACAAAACAGAATACTTTAAGACAATTTAAAAAGAAATTAATGCACATGATTTTTAAAAACCCACTAGTTCAGGCAGCTTATAATGGCTACCTCCCCAGGGGAATCAATTTTATTCTTTCTCCTGGTGGTCACCTCTGCATCTGTAAGGAATAAGCTTGCACAGCTATTTCTGGATGAAAATGTCCAGCCCGCCAGCGATGACTATCATCCAACCGAAGATTACCTCACCTTTTCATATCCGTCACATCTTTTTCTCCATTGTATTACCCATTCTATCAAGTCCCCAGTATTTCTCCTGCCTGAAACACTTGGACCTCCTGCTGTCTAGACCCTAGACGGACAGTTCCGTGAGCCTGTTGCAAAGCTGTCATTCTGTGATTTTCCACTCACTGTACAGTGTGGAAGCCTGAAGGGGACATCTGTCCCTTTATTTGACTGCCCAGCCTCTGAACCTTCCCACCCAGGCTTAGGAAACTCCCCACTTGATCAGTCTATGCGGGAGGCATAGCTGCCCTTCTATCATGGAAGTAGAGGACACCCTGTGCTCTTTCCCAGCTTCCCCAGAGCTTGGACCAGTCCTGCTACCTCAGCGGGAGGACAGACACATGCAGCCACTCCAGACCCAGAACCCGGAGGGGCTCTGGCAGAGCAGCGGGCCGGCTGGCGATGGCTGCTGGAGCCCGGAAGAAATCACTAGATTTGTGATTCCACTGGATTCGTTCTGTGGATTGACATTTTGGCTGTGGCTCTGTCTGCTGGTCCTTGCTGGTTCCTGCCTGTCCTCCGAGCCTGGTTCTCTAATCCTCAATATCCTTCCATAAATTCCTTCGCCGCTTAAGTCAGCTGGGGTTGCCTTCTGTTGCCTGCGACAGAGTCAGTTTCCCGAGCCCAATGCTAGTTGACTGCTTTCCTGGGACACATCCGAAGAGTAGTATGGAAGGGAACGTTTGAGTCCCTGTATATCTGAAATGTGTATTTCATCCTCACACTCGATAGGCTGGGTAAGCAAAGAATTTCAGGCTGAACAAGGGTTGCCCTCAGCACTCAGAAGCCACTGTTCTAGTGCTTTTTATATCCAGTGGTGATGGTGAGAGACCTGTGGCCATTGATCCTCATTCCCTTGGAACTACTGGGTTTCTAACCTCTCTGAGAGATGCCTGGCCTATCTTCCATTTATTGTAAAATTTCATAACATCTGTTCAGGTGTGCAACTTTTCTCACTCACTGTGTGAGGGACTCCTGGGCTCCTAGAAGCTACCGGCTTGGCCTTGAGCTAGAAGAAATATTTATGTTGTAAATCATCCCCTCTCGTTTTCTCTCATTTTCTGGGAATTCCTATTCCTCTTAGAGGGATCCTCTAAGGCTCCTATTTTCTGTCATCCCTTACATCAAACCTAACTTCCATTCACTACGTTTTTTTGTTTGTTTGTTTGTTTTGTTTTGTTTCAGTTTGGGCAACTAGATTTTTCATCCCCAAGAGTATTTGTTTTGCTTTTGCTCTCTGATCAATCCCTTTTTATAGCATCTTGTTCTTTATGACCAGGAGCGTCTCTCCTTCACCACTAATTGCTTCTTTTGAAGTTTTCTTTTGTTTCCTGTTTATTTTCTCCATTGTCCTCTTTTCCTACTTAAAGGAAGTCCTTCATGGGAACATCCTTTTTGCCTCTGCTTTTGTGACTCCTGAGGCTCTCCAAGGCAGACCCACGCTCTCTCCGCCATAGCTTCCTGTTCTACTTTACTGACCGCTACTCCTCAATCTTTCCCCGCTTTCCAGGAATCTGCCCAATGATCTGGTCTGCTAAAAGCCCCACTCTCATTGTGAATAATGAAAAACAACAATGACAAACTGTTTACTATTATTTTCGTAGGGTTTCAAGGGAAAGGAGAAAACTGTGTTTGACGACCTGCCTTTCTTTATATATATATATATATATATATATATATATATATATATATATACACACGCACACTTTTTTTTTTAATGTTTATTTGTTTTTGAGAGACAGAGACGGAGTTTGAGCAGGGAAGGGGCAGAGAGCGACGGAGACACAGAATCCGAAGCAGGCTCCAGGCTCTGAGCTGTCAGCACAGAGCCCAATGTGGGACTCAAGCCCACGAACCATGAGATCATGACCTGAGCCACAGTCGGTCCTTAACCAACTGAGTCACTCAGGCGCCCCAACAATCTGCCTTTCTGAACCAGATGTGTCTGTGTATTTAATTCTCATTCATCAGCACGTGATACCGACTACTCACCATATGTAAGGCATGGTGCCAGGCACTTCCATCACAAAGGCACTGGTTTCTTTTGCATAGAGGAGGAGCAGGAGCCCTAATACCCTTCCTACCCAAGTCTCTACCCCAATAATTAAATTTTTTTTTTTCAACGTTTATTTATTTTTGGGACAGAGAGAGACAGAGCATGAACGGGGGAGGGGCAGAGAGAGAGGGAGACACAGAATCGGAAACAGGCTCCAGGCTCTGAGCCATCAGCCCAGAGCCTGATGCGGGGCTCGAACTCACGGACCGCGAGATCGTGACCTGGCTGAAGTCGGACGCTTAACCGACTGCGCCACCCAGGCGCCCCAACTACCCCAATAATTGAATACTGATCTTAAAAAGCAAAAAACCCTAAAAACCTTTTACAGATTAAGTCTGTATCTATACCAAATTAAGAGTAAATGAATAAGAAGCCCAAGAGAAGGGCCTGGTTAATAAATGACACAGATTTAATGTCATGCAAATGAAATAAGAGGAAATAAGCAAGATTTTTAATAATAAAAAATGTTGGGATGCCCTTTTCTATAATAACCATTGTGGTCTCTCAAATGGAGAGGGCAAAAGGTTTTGAATCCCCCACACAATGCTCAAGCTTAATTATTCCCTTTCAGGTCTACACTCTACATGGAGTACTATTCAGTTTATCTTGATGTTCCTTTTCAACTCCTCATTTTTGGTCTTAGGATTTTACCTCACTTCAGTACCAAAGGAATACACCAGGAGTTGACGTTTTCTGCAAAAGGCCAGGTAGTAAATATTTTAGACCTCGTCGGACACGGCCCTGTTTGAGTTCTTTAACACTTCTGTGGCAGGAAAGCAGCCATCATGCATAAATAAATGGGTTTTGCTGTATTCCAATAAAACTTATTTACAGAATAAGCCGGGGCCAGATCTGGCCCATGGGTCACAGTGTGTGGACTCATGCAATAAACCATTATCCTCCTACAATTTATGTTTTTATTAAAGGATACTTACATTGCTCACACCAAATACTGAGATTTTATGAAATAAGCCAATCATGTTTTTGGATAATGGAATTATGTCTCTGTCCTGCTTGGTGTTATACATAAGGACTAAAAAGAGGTATTAAAAATACAAGCAAATTTGAGCTGTCCATTTGAATAGCTGAACCTCATCCCATCCATAGAAAACAATGACAATTAAACACACAAAGATACTCCTTTTTGCGTCCTCAACGATTTATAGCTAAAGAGATAACTTATAGGTTTAATGAAGAGCTGTAAACAAATTCTTACTATGGGTTTGACACAACAGTTTTAGATAATATTAATTTAATTTCTTCATGACTTGTACCAAAAAAATCTCTCGGCAAACTTTCTCCCGTTGAGTTCTTGTAGAAACATCAGAGTAACTATTCTGAATCTCAACCAGTGAGTTCACAGAGAATGACTTCAGAATGTAGTTGGTAAAATGGCTTGCAGCACAGTGCAAGCATCTTAAATCTCAGGAAAACAGCATGTGTTTAATGACTACCATGGTTCTAAAGGACAGGACACTTGGTCCTGGGTGGACATAGTTTCACAAACTGTCCCCATACAGGAGCATGATAAATGGACTCCAAGAAGTAAGAGCACTTTTGAAAGATTTATGAACCTAAGAACTAAATGAAGAACTTCCTTACTTAGCATAATAAAGTGTTACTTTAAGTATTGCAAAGAACAGAAAGCAGACATCTGGTAGCCTTGTGTCATGTCAGGAATATCCAATGCTTGTACAACTGACTCGAAGATCAAAGGGTGCTACTTTCCCATTCACTCAACTTTCATTTAGTGGTCAAGTTAAATTCCTGTATATGAGAGTTGGGAGTTTTTGGGTCATAACAAAGTAAGGAGGAACCTGGGTGGAGGCCAAAAATTCCTTGAGTTGAGGAGATGAAGCGGAGAGTCCACGGAGGTCGAAGTAGCTTAAACTTGGACAGAGCACTGAAAGGAGAGAACTGGTCAGAGACAGAATCTTGGAAGTCTTCAGAAGGTCCCTCTTGAGAATTTGGCAGAATACAGTGTATGGATGTGAGGAAACTACCCAAGGCCAGGAAAAACAAATGCCTGAAAGAAATAAAAAATAAAGAGTGCCTAGCGCTCCCATAGGGCCTAGAACTATAAAATTGTGAGCACACTGTTCTTTCAATTGTTTCTAGCAGACAAACTAGAAAAAAAATAAAAACCAAAACAAAAAGCAGCCTTTATAATTCAGAGGCACAGGTAGAGTATTCAGAAGGCTGTTGCTGTATTGGTGAGGCAAAAGTAGCCCTAGAATAAATGCTGCTCTGGTCCCATCCTACAAAGCAAGAGCTGAAAGATCAAACTCTTCCTAAGAAACTTAACTGCCTCTCAGAACAAAACTGAAGAATA
The DNA here is from genome assembly GCF_022837055.1 of Prionailurus viverrinus. Lineage (NCBI taxonomy): Eukaryota > Metazoa > Chordata > Mammalia > Carnivora > Felidae > Prionailurus > Prionailurus viverrinus. Next base: position 8,751,835 of record NC_062565.1, read on the forward strand.
TTTACAGAAATACAAAAGTGTCCAGCACCCAATAATGACTATCATCCAACTGAAGATTACCTGGCTTCCAAGAAAGCATGAACATATGACCATAATGACATTAGGAGAAAAATCAATCAATCAAAACTGACCTAAAACCAACACAAATGGTAGAACCAGCTGATAAGACATAAAAAAAGTTAATGTGACTGCATTCCACATGTTAAAAAAGCTAAGTGGAGGGATCAGTGATTTAAACTGATAGATTCAACAAGTTCAATGAATCCCAAACACAAGAAAACCTGGAGAAAACTGTAATAAGGCACATCACAATCGAATTGCTCAAAATCACTGATAGAAAAATCTCCAAAGCTAGTGGGGGTGGGTGGAGGAATACGCGGCAGAGAAATAAAACTGAGATTCTTCATTTTTAATAATACAGCCAGAAGACAGTACAGCAGCATCTTTTTAAAACTGAAAGAAAGTAAATTATCAAGCTAGAATTTCATACCCAGCAAAAATAGCTTTCAAAATCCAAAGGCAAATAGACTTTTCCCACAATATAAAAGCTAAAGGAATTTTTTTTTTTTAACCAGGGGACTCACAATAGAAGAAATACTAAAGGAAGACCTTCAAACAAAAGGAAATGATGCCAGCTGGAAATATGGATCTACACAAATGAATTAAGTGTATCAAAAATGGTAACTACATGGCAAATATGTGACTTCTTCCCCCCTTATATTTAAATCTCTGTAAAAGACAAATGACTAAACAAAAATAGTAAAGTATATTGTGGAATTTATAACATAGGTATAAGTAAAATGCAGAATACTAGCATATTCTAGCATACTAGCATACTAGCGAGAAGGGAAGAAATGGAACCGTATTATCGTAAGGTAAGTGGTATAATCTTAAGCATACCTAAAGAATGAGTAGGGGTAAGTGCAGAGAGCCAAGAACAGCCAAGACAACTTTGAAGAGAAGAACAAGGTCGACAGACTTGCCCTACCAGATATCCAGACTTGTATGCTAAAACTACAGTAATGAGTGAAATGTGTACTGGCAAAGGGATAGGAAAATAGACCAAGAGAACAGAACAGGAAACCCAGAAACAATTCCACATGTACCTGGAAATGTCATGTATTACAAATGGAGCACTGCAGGTTGCTGGAAAGGATGACTGTTTTTTGTTTGTTTTATGTTTTTGGTTTTTTATTGAAGTCCAGTTGGCACACACCACAACATTAGTTTCCGGTGTACAACACAGCGATTCAGCAACCCCATTCATTCTGCTATGCTCACCACAAGTGTAGATACCAAAGAATGACTATTTCACAAATGGTGCCAGGACAATTGTTTATCTAAGAAGAAAAATAAATAAAAGTGGATCCCTACCTCAAACCACACACAAAATTCAACTTCAGATCTAAATGAAGGGACCAAACTTTACAGTGATGAGAAGAAACAAAGGAAATATTTGGCTTTGATTTTTTTCTTAAACAAGAAAGAGACACACAAATAATACCTGTGAAAAACTGCATTAAAATTGACTCTGGTCATCAGAAGACCACAATAAAGTCAAGCGACAGGTTATGAGAAGATATGTGTGATGCACACAGCCTCCTAAGAATTTATTATCCAAAAAAGATATAGGATTAGAAACTGGTAGGAAAAAGGAATATAACCCGAGCAAAATAGAAGATAAGAAGAGGCAATTCCCAAAAGAGGGCACTAAATGGTCAAAATAGTAAAAGATATAATCGGGGAAATGTAAATTTAAAGTAAATAATCTTTTCACACTCATCAGATTGGCAAAAAATTGCAAAGTCTGAAAATACCAGGTGTTGCAAATATGCAAAACTGTTGTATCTTGCTAGTGCTGTGCACTAGCTGGGGCTGTAAACCCCCTGGAAAAAAGTTTTATCCGTACTTAGTGAAAACCATCAACCCCTCAGCATGCACCACAAACTCCTGCACATATGCACAAGGAAGCATAAACAAGAATTGTACCAGGCTATAGTTATTGGCATCGATGAATCACACAAATTCTGAGCAAAACAAAACAAAACAAACAAAAACAAAAAACACCACAGAATGAACATGGTGTCCTTACATAAAGTTTTAAAACAGTTAAGACCTTATTAAATAGCCTTAGGGTACTACATATATAATATGAGTATACACACACAAGCCATATACAGAAAAGTATGTGAGAAACAGGAAATACAGAGAAAAAAGAGAAAAAGCAATTGGGGAGGAAACAAAAATCTTCAACTGCATTTCCTGATGTCACCACACGATGCTATTCTTTCTATCCTTTGTATCTGAAATGTTTCACATAGTTGATTTTAAAAAACAAGTAGGAGTCAGCTGGAAAGACAGAATTATGGGTATGTGACCAAGCACCTGGAGGGTAATCTGGCAAAATTATTAACATTTTAAACACGTAAACACCTTTTGACCCACAACCGTACTTCAGGAAATCAATTCATCCTAGAGAAATACTAAAAACATGCAGAGAGAGATACATATGAGGATGTTTGTTATAGCATTATATTTAACGGGGGAAGGGGGACTTAAAAAAACAACAACAACAACAGCAACATCCCTAAATGTCTATTGTCCATTAACAGGGGGATGGTTAGGTAAACCATTCTATATTATATACACCCACACTGCAGAACATTATGAGGCCACAGTATTCTACAGTGAGGTCCACCTTTGGCTTTATCTAGTAAGAAAAAAAAAAAAAGCAAGTCAGAACTGTATTTGCAGTATGGTCTCCAAAAACAGCCACTGTTGACAGATACATAGAGAAGGCCTCGAGGGAAGTCTGTCGGTGAAGAGGAAGATAAAGGCTGGAGGAAGGCAGGGCCCTCTACTGATGGAAGGTGTGCCAGAATACAGTGTCTCTGTAATTCATTTTAAATTCATGAAAACAGAATACAAACAAAACAAACACATGTTAAGAACACAATAAGAGCCTAGGCACCAAAGAAATTATGAGAAATCAGAGGAACCGGAAGTTAAAGGTAGGAAGAGTGGGGCCAGCTAGGCCAGAAGTTCTTAGATGGTGGGTGGGCTCCTGGGGGCTAGGGTGCAGGGGGCCTCCATGGAGAATGGCAAAGGACAAAGGTCAATGAAAGAATGAATGGATGCCAGGAAGGAAGGAAGGAAGGAAGGGAGCCTTCAGATTTTAGAATTATTGGCTGTTTCTATAGTATCAATTCTCTACACATTCCCTGTAGTTTGGTAACTTCCAAAGTTTTAGAAGGGAAAACTAAAATTTATCCAGTGCTTACTGTGTACTTTCATATACAGTTGACCTCTGAACAAAATGGTCGGGGCACTGACCTGTTATACAGTCAAAAATTGCGTATTAACTTCTGTCTTCCCCAAAACTTTACCTACCAATAGCCTACTGTTGACCAGAAGCCTTAATGATGGCGTAAACAGTTGATCAGCACGTATTTTGTATATCATGTGTATTATGTACTATACTGTGACAATAAAGTAAGCTATAGAACAGAAAATGTTATTAAGAAAATCATAAAGAAGAGAAAGTACATTTAACAGTGCCATACTATATTGAAAAAAACCCACATAAGAGTTGATCTGCACAGGGTCAACTGTAGATTATTTTAATTACAGAAAAGTGGGTCCTCTAACAAACCTTTAACTTGTTAAGATGATAATGTCTTTGTACTAAAAAAAAAAAAAAATCAATGTATAGGTGAAGGATATTAAAAGGTACAAACTTCCAGTTACAAAATAAATTTAAGTCCTGAGGATGAAAAGTTTTAATGAAAAAAAAATTAATGTAAACATAGTGACATCAATCCTCAGACACACTGACTATTCAGAAGCATATTTCACATAGCGTCTTGGTAACTGGAGGACTGAGAACAGTCTCTTCATCTACTGGTGTGAGTGATACTTGGTTTTCATAGCTGGTGTCACTGGGGTCAGTGAGTCCCCACCAATAATCCCGGCGAGTTCACTGCTCTCGCTGGGGCTCTTCCTTGTGGGATCACTGAAGAACAAAACAACTGTGGAAAATCTGACTTAGAACCCCAATTCATGTGACCCTCAACAAGGTAAATAAAGGATTAAGCAGCTCTGGAGGTGGGAGAATCACCCCCAAACACCCAGACTGGGGCAGATGATGGACCCTCCATTATCTCCATTGTTTTTCTCCCAATAACTTCCAGAGAAGCATCCTAGAGCCCTGTTTCCAGGAAACAGAATATTAAAAAAGCAGTAGCTCCACAAGAAGGAAATTTTGCCCCTTTGTCATGGAGGGTTTTACCAACAGGCCTATGACCCTGAGGTTGAGAAATCTCCCAGAGTTTGAAGGATAGAATGGAGTCCCAGGCAGGTGAATACGGTTACACTGATAAGATACGTGTTGGCCCTAGGATGAGACTTCAACTGTCGTAAAACTGAGGAGTAGAAATTTACCTCCAAAAGGGACCACCCATGAGCTTTCTCAAGTGGAGGAAACAGAATGGGTCCAGGAGGAGGGTTCGGAGAGGAGCCAGACCAGGCCAGGTAGGTAGGCAGGGGGGCTCACGGGCTGTGTTGGCTTCAGTGAGTCCCGCTCTAGTCGGGCCTGCTTCTGCTTGTTCTAGGATTTAAAGACCCCTCAACGTAGAGAACACAGAGATGGATCCTCTTGATCTTTCTTTAAGTTTTTTTAAATTTTATTTTTTTCACATTTATTTCTTTTTGAGAGAGAGAGTGCACATGAGTGGGGGAAGGGCAGAGAGAGGGAGACAGAGGATCTGAAGCGGACTCCGTGCTGAGCGCAGAGCCCCATGTGGGGCTCGAGCTCACAAACGAGCCGTGAGATCATAACCTGAGCCGAAATCAAGAGTCGGCTACTTAACGGACTGGGACACCCAGGTGCTGCGACATCCTCTTGACGTAAGGGCAAAGCGAGACCGCCATCAAAACAGAAGCTACCACTCTTTGAAAGGAGTCAAATTCCTCCACTTACATCCTGCGATTTTATGAGCCCCCAGGTTCTGATACAGAAATCAGGTGTTAACTCCCTGTTGGGCTAACCTGGGCAAGCATTCTGATAGAGATCATGACTCAGGAGCCTCTGACTTACCCACGGAAGGTTCAGGACAAGATCTTGGCTTGTCTCCTTTTTTTCATGTTTATTTTTGAAAGACAGAGCATGAGTGGAGGAGGGGCAGAGAGAGAGGGAGACACAGAATCCAAAGCAGGCTCCAGGCTCGGAGCTGTCAGCACAGAGCCCAACACGGGGCTCGAACCCACAAACTGTGAGATCATGACCTGAGCCGAAGTCGGACGCTCAACCTACTGAACCACCCAGGCACCCCGGCTACTTTCTACTTTATAATGAGCCACTACCTTTGAGGCAAAGAAGAAAAGTCAGACTAGAAAGGCCTACGGCAGAGATTGTTACTGAATGTGTATGAACCGTGTTCATTTTCCAAATGCATGTAAGAAGATCCTAAGAATACACTAGGAATAAATGCTATGAAAAATGTAGGATGCAGTAGTGGTGATACAATAGCTCTGAAGATATACAAACTTTGGGATACTGAATTCAATGAACAAGTAGACAAAGGAAAATGTTCTTTAAACGAGTTTTGAAAAAAAAAGGCTGGTCTAGTGCGATATAGGAAAGGGATGTTGATAATGCTAACCTTTAATAATAAAACCAAGAACAAAACGATAAAGTTTATCAAGGACCGGACTCCACCCAGCAGCTCCACGATTACAGGAAAAGCAACAATTTGTCTGAATAGGGTCTTAAGCTCACATGGAGCTCACGAGCTCTCTCGGGGGACATGAATGAGTGGTGCATACAGACAGGTGGCCACTCCAAAGCCTGCGTCCTTTTTTCACAAGCGCGTTTTTTCCTAGCTATTTACCTTTTCCAACTCTAGCCTATGTACCTTAGAATGGTTCTAGGCATCAGATGTTACCTCAACAGATACTTGTTAATAGGGCGACCAAACAGAGACATAAGGATCTCAAGAAGTACTCCACTTGAACCTGACGATTGGGAGAACAATTCCTCCCTAATCTGTACTTATTTCCAGATGTAGGCAAGGGATGGAGGTTTACGAAGGAGAGACTGTCTTCATCTCTGAAGCCACTATATACATAGGATTCTCCCGCTGGGCAGAAAGTGAGTTCATAAACCTGTGGGCAAAGTGAGTTCATAAACCTGAAATGCATTGCTTTCTTGATGAACAACCCTGCTCAAAGGACGCCACGTGAGGGCTCACCTGAGAATCCATCTAGAGATTCCCATGGCCAGTGTTAATTTAACTATTTTGCAGTTGATCATCACCAATGCAAAACAAGTACCTACTTAGTAAAAAAAACAAAAACAAAAAAAAAACCCACAAATACTTATCTGTGGGATAAATAAAACTTCAAGATCTCTACAGATCATCGGAAGCTTACATATCTGAGAACATTAGCTTTGTAAACTAAAACTAACCAATCCAAAGGAAAAGCCCCGATAGTTTTATTAAACATGATTAATGCATCTTGTAATTACGTTGGCACTTTTCTCAACTAATGGACTGACAGACTTTTACAAAACTGATTTCTATTTGTACTCATACACTGATTGTATGGCTTTACTAAAATGCATGCATGTGTAGACAGTCACTTCATAAAAATCAGGGAGCATGAGAGACAGGACTCTTAGAATCAAGTTCCAACTTAGGAGAATGTTTTTTATGATGATACTCTCAGAGCGGTTTACAAAAGCGACCAAAATAAACTCTAGGGACAGATACATTAAAATGAGTGTTATTTCCACCCTGTTAGTATATAGCTCTTTTAGTCAGTTTGCAAACTAGAACTTAAAAACACTTTTTTAAACTGGCAGGCTGTAGAGTAATGGCAAGAAACTTTGGTCAAGACACAGAGCCTCCCTGGGTCTGTTTGCTCACACGTACAAAGTGAACAGAAGGCCAGAAGAATCCCTGAGAGTCTCTGAAGCCTCACCCACCAATAAGTTCACCTCTTTTGTTCATTTGTGTGTACCAGCTTTGAGCAAGATGCCCCAGCGTGTAGTGACCAGCACCTGGAAAGTGTTAAGTTCACCAGACGTATTTGACTTGATTTACAGTTACCAACACAAGGTAAGGGAAATATACTTCCAAACACCATCGTGGGGGCGCCTGGGTGGCTCAGTCAGTTAAGCATCTGACTTGGCTCAGGTCATGATCTCGCAGCTTGTGAGTTCAAGCCCTGCGCTGGGCTGTCTGCTGTTAGCACAGAGCCTGCTTCAGATCCTCTGTCTCTCTTTCTCTGTCCCTTCCCCACTCACGTGCTCTCTCTCTCTCTCTCTCTCAAAAATAAACATTCAAAAAAAAAATTAAAAAAAAAAAACAACATCGTAGGATCCTAAGCAAAAATTTAATATCCAGGGTCTCTTGATTTGTGACTTTGTAGCCAAACACAAAGCTCCCTCCCCAGCTCCTGCAACTGTTCAACTTGAGGTGTGGCTAAGGCACATGCTTCCCCACCAGATCCTTCGGATCCTTCCTGAGCTCTTCCCTTGGGCTCCTAAGGGTTTGGTTCTAGAGCTGACTGGAGTCGTAAAAGGGATGAGAGAATTTCTTTCTGTCCCCACCCTATTACCACATGGTTTATGACCAAATGGCACCCTGGTCAAAAGCGTTTGGGACACCCTTGCCCCAGGGCCACCACGAAAGAACACTTACTTTATTACGAGCTGTGCCCTGTCTTCAGGGAAAGCAGGATGCTTAGAAAGTTTTGTACTCCATCCTTATCTCCCTTTTTAGCCAACTATGACTCCCTTCAAGGAAACTTGTGCAGCAGGGGGTCAGTTAATAAAATCATGGGGCTTCTAGGAGGCAGAGTTAACCACTGCTGTGGACAAAACACTATCTGATGGCAGAAAGGTGGGAAAAGGTCTAAAAAGGACGGTGGCTTAGATAGCAGATGCTTCTGGGGGTCAAAAGTTTCCAAAGGGGGTTCGAATCAACCTGCTAAATGCATCAAAGCAGAGCCACTGGGAAAGCCCGATGCTGACCCGGACCCCCTGTCACTTTGCCAGCTGCTAACAAAATCAGCAAGTGTATTACAATGAAATACAGAGGATGCAGAGAGAAATGGGCTCTTTGGAAGATGAGAAAGTCACCCAAAGAGGAGGTGATTTAAGTTGCAAGCAAGCTGCAATTTCAACTACAGATTTCTCGTTCTGATTGCCTTTGTCATTTTTGGGACCACCTTCTCGCCTGCGGTATCTGCTCCTGGTTACAGTCCTTGTCACAAGTCCTGCTTTTCAAACTGGGAACGGACTAGGAAATTTTCAGAAGTCTGATGCCTGGGTCCCCACCCTTGAGATACTGATTTAGGTGGATGGGTATGGTCTGTGTGGCAGGGTTCTTAAACGCTACCCAGCTGATTCTAAAGTCCAGCGGGTGTCAGAATCACAGCTGTAAGCTGAACCCTTCGGCCCAAAAGACGCTGCTGTTTATGGGAAGTCCGCCTTAACCTGCCAAATATAAATAAGCACAATTATGGTGTGGCCGACAGTCATCAGGGGTAAATATGTATTCTGTTCTGATATCAAATTATTTTTAAAGGCAGAGGGGCAAAGGACGAGAGGGAACAATGAGGCTTTTGTAGAGGTAAGACAAGTCTTCAATGCTCCAAGACTTCTTAGCATATTATAGAAACCAGTTTTGCTGGTTTTTTATTATAGGACAAAGGGAATCACTGACCCAATCGAAGAATTTTGGATGTCAGATGTTCGAGCCCAAAGTATTCCTGAGATATCTTTGGGACTTCTGGAAAAACCCAGGGGAGCTTTCTACTCAAAGAACACCACCGTCAAAGGACAGACATTGTTTGGGGCGAGTCTTTACATGTTTCTGTATCAAGAAGATAAGGCCCAAACCCTATCCACCTAGAAGGCAGAACTACAGGGTTGTAATTTTCCATTAAGAGGCTAAATATAACTTGTAAGGCCATGGCTCTCAAATTTGGGCAAGCTCAGAGTCCCCTGGAGGGCTCCTTACACGCCACCACACAGGGTCTCTGATCTGAGGGTGGAGGATGGGGATTCGCCTCTCTGATGAGCTCCCAGGCGACGCAGAGGCTGCTGGCCTGGGAACCACACGGAGAACCCCCGTTTTCAAGGGCTCGCAAATGGCGTGATTCTTGAGTGGCATTAAGAAATGTTTCTGCCCTGCTTCAGGCTTTGTGACCAAGAGACAAATTACCTTGAGAAAATGAGGCCCTGTCTTAGGATCTCGAGATGCCAGGAGGCAAAATGTTATCATTCTCCTAAACAGCAAGTTCCTCCTAGGAGGAGTTCGGTTAACTTTATTCATTCACTCATGAGTAAACGTCACCCTCGGAGGAGCAAGTGGAAGGGCTGCCTTAAAAGAGAAGGACCCAAACATTCTTTCCAGAAAATAATTCACCCATGGTTTGTTTCACAAGGGAATACTGGCTATTTTTCACTTATAAAATGTTTATAATGTGGCATTTAAGGGGAGGCAAAGGTAGGCTTTATAACTAAGTGGTTGGGGCCACTGAGTTATATCTGGAAAAAGAATAATGTCGAAGCCTACTTTACAAAACATAGGCTCAATCTCAAATGGAGCCAATCTTTAAATGTAAAAAAAATACCCATAGAAGTTCTGCAAAAAACATACACGCAAGTTGGACAACTTCTCTATGTGTGTGCGGGAGGGGAATAGTGGAGAATACTTTCTTCTTTCATTTTTTTGAGGTTTATTTATTTATTTTGGGAGAGAGTGCTCGAGGTGGGGGCAGAGAGGGAGGATCCCAAACAGGCTCTGCACCGTCAGCGCGGAGCCTGACGCAGAGCCTGACGTGGGGCTTGAATCCACGAATGGGGAGTGCTTTCTAAGAGACTCAAAGTCTGAAAGCCATAAAAGAAAAAAGTGGAAAAAACCTTGCTACATGAAAATTAATGTCTGTATGGGGTACACAAAACCTCAAAGACTAAGAAGATGACAAACTGAGAACAGCCTTTGGAGATCATATCATGGACTCAGAACTAATTAACCTCCCTATTATATAAAGAGCCCTACAAACCAATAAGAAAAAGGTCAACAAACCAATAGAAGAATAAGTACAAGAACACACAGTTTGCAAAAAAACAAAACAAATGCGCTTTAAATAGGAGATGCCCAACCTCACACTTAAAAAAAAAAAAAAAAGGAGGCACATTCAAACCGTATCGATATTTTATTTTGCATATCAGATTGGCAAAAAACCAAATGGGTGATGACCTCCTGGTCATCAATGGGTGATGGTAGGAGTGCAAAAGGACACAGCCCTAAGGAAGGCAATCAACACCACTACGAATTGACACGCACACATCCTCTGGCCAAAATTCCACTCCATCCTGCAGTTAACTACAGAAACACCTGCGCCTGTACGAACTGATACACGTGCCACTTTGTTGGTAACAGGTGAAGGCTGAAAGAATCCAAGAGTCTGTTCATGGGAGACTGATTTAATAACCATGGCACATCCATACAACAGAATATAAAAAATAACAGGCAGTTACGTATGTTCTGGAAACTCATTAAAGTGTATCATTAAATGTGAAAACGAGGTGGAGAATAACCTATAGCTATCTTTTCTAAGAAAAGACAAAAAATAAAAAATACATAATTTTTTGAATTTGCATGAACAGTGGAAGAATTCACAACAAGCTATGGGAAACGATGACCTATAAAGGTACTGGAGGACAGTGCTGGGGGGTGGGGGGTGGGAACAGGCTTGAGAGCAAGATTTTCAAGCGTACCTTCTTATAAAAGTTCCTTTATAATAGGTATTGAAATCAACTTGTCAACTATGTCATAAATGAGAAACTTCGGTGTACGTGAACTTTTATTTTTTTCTCTGCATGTTTGCAGCACAATCCAAAGCCACTGCACACACACACACACACACACACACACACACACACACACAGTAGTTAGTAAATACCAGTCAAGTGATAGGGCTTGGCCAAACTTATTGACCTCCAGGAGGCCAGACACTGGATGGCAAAGTCCACTCTACATGCAAGGGCTTTTCAGAACAGCATTTACTACAGCAGGCCTCTGGAGATCAAAGAAGCCAGGCTTTTAGTCTTACTGGATCATTCAATTTCTATAAATACCCTCTTCCAATTAAGCCAATGAATTTACATTTCTTTGGAGCCCATGCTTTTAAGTGAAGCTCAGATGTTAGCCCCAGAATGCTTTTCACTTTGTGGCACTTTCCTCCCCCCACCTTTGTTTTAATAAATAAGCAGTCAACATCAGCGCCCGATTGTGGACTTCAGGAATATACAATTCCCCAGATCAGACAAGAAATACAATCCACCCTTCCCCCACGTCTCAAGCCTGCGTCTTATCTAACCCAAAGATGAGGCAACACCTTTAGATACTGTACAAAGTACACCACATGGGGCACACAAATTAGTCATAGTAATAACTGAGGGTTTTCGGTACCTCCATGTTTTCCAGAAAAGATGTCAGCTTTTACATAGTTCCTAAAACATCATACTTTTAAAGTCATTCCCTATGTTTAGACTGTTATAGAAAATTTGCAAAAATGTAATATAAACCTTATATAAATGTGACAGTTTTTTTACATTTATTTTTAATTTTTTAATTATTTTTTAATGTTTATTTATTTCTGAGAGAGAGAGACAGAGCGTGAGCAGAGGAGGGGACAGAGAGGCGGGACGCAGAATCCGGAGCAGGCTCCAGGCTCTGAGCTGTCAGCACAGAGCTTGACTCGGGGTTTGAAGCCACGGACCTCGAGATCATGACCTGAGCCAATGTCTGATGCTCAACCGACGGAGCCACCCAGGCGCCCCACAAAAAATGTTTTTAAATAAAGACACACGCACTTAACTTACTCTGGGGACATGCCAAGGCTCCAGAGTTCTCAGTTCTATGATTGTCTGCCACAGATCAACAGAAGAAAACCGGTGCGCTGACCTCCCCTGTACCAATGCCTCTCGATGCCCGGGATTTCCAGAAGGACATCTGTCAGTGGGCCGGGAACATGCCAGTCTGCACTAACTCCCTGGAGAGCCGATTATCATTCCTCTGGACGTGTTTCCAAGCCCTGGTGTGTTTCTCGTGCACGGACAGCACTCATGACACAACCCAACCAAAAAAAGCCCACCACGCAAACTAGCTTTGCACATCCTCTGCTCCGTTTAGCTAGAGTTACCACCTGGGATCCACCTGGAAAAAGGTAATGAGGAGGGACGAGTGAAAAACTTTTCCCATCAACTCTCAGGAATGACCCTGGAGTAAAATCCTAGCTAGCGTATCACCAGGAAGTCAAGTGGAAAAGACCCAGAGACAGAGCATCCAGAAGCACCAGTCCTCCAGTCCTCGACCTAACTCACTGTGTGACCCTGGGCAAGTCACGTCCCCTCTCCGGGCCTCCATCTGCTCAGCCCCGAGAGGCGGCGGTGGTACCCGAGGTCTTGCAAAGGTCTCTTCGGGCGGTGCAGAGACCGGAGCTCGAGGGGCCTTGCTTCGGACAGCAGCCTCTGTCACTTGAAAACCCAGTGTAGTGGCAAGCACAAATTATGTCGATGACTGTGGGTTCTTCTGTGGGTGACTGCTGACAGCGAATGGATGTGCTGTAACCCAACGCGTGCACAAAGTGACTTCGCAGCCTAATCCTTTAGATTTCCGGCTCCTGATTATACAGCAGTCTCGGCACAAGATGACATAATATAAAAAATAAATTCTCTATTTCCTCCTGTCCCCCCTATCCTTGGAGACCGGATCAGTGCAAATCACTCACGCTCTGGGGAAGGAAAAAAAAAAAAATCCCAGAAGATGGTTGTGGGTCTCAATCCGGTGCATTGGTGAACTGCCTCCAGGCCCTGTTTGAGTTCAGAGGCCCAAACACACAGAGCGGTAGCTTGGGGTTATGATTACATTTCTGTGCTGAGGGTTGGCGGTGGGTTGTCAGATACAAAGCAAAATGGCAAGACTTATTGGCTCTGCCTGTGTGTGTGTGTGTGTGTGTGTGTGTGTGTGTGTGTGTGTGTGTCACATACACACACAATAATGCAGTACTGCTTAGCTCATCTGTCCGTTGGGCAAGAAACAAGAGAGGCGGTGCCCTTCCCCCACATCTGTCAAAAGCTGCAGGACACCAGGCACTGCCTGGTCGTATTTCCCTTCAAAGTGACATTAAACAGGATCACGGGGAGGTTCCTCTCTCCTCTATGCTCTGTGGACCAACCTATTTTGCCCGACAAGAAGACGCAAGCTAATCCATTAATCTAACTTATTACACTGCCTCCTGATATTACCCAAGAAAGACAATTTAAAAGACTGTCATCTTCTGGGTCCGAGGTGGCCGCATTTCTTTATAAAGGTGCAGCAGAACAGTGACATTACAGGAAACGGCTTTTTTTGTTATTAATCAGATTTATCTGTTTGAAAACTTCTAACTTCTCAGTTTCCCTCTAACTGCCTGTGTTGTCTATCCAGGCAAAAATAATACAGAGGGTGGGTGACCCATCCCATTTTTCATTTCCTGGTCCAGAAACAGGGGTCAGCAAAGACCTTGTCCGAATGCTTCCGACCTTCGGTGCCGCCTGGGCTGTGACACAAGAGCCATCTATGCCTGTCAAGCAGGTGCTGCGCGAGCCCTCAGCTGTAAGCCCTTACCCTTTTGGCAAAACGACTGGCGTTAGTATGTGCTGGGCCTCTGTTCAGAGTCAGATTTGCCCTGCCGGGCACTGTTATTTCATCCCCCCCAAACTTCGAAGTCACAGATGAGAAAACTGAACGTCTGCTAGAGAGCGGCAGAGTGGAGACCCGAGCCTGTCTTTCCAATACCCGATTGGTCTCCGAGAGGGATGTGAAAATAACGTCCTTGGCTCTTGCAGAAGTTACCGACTGCAAGTTGTACCACGGTTTTATAAACCAATGCAGAGAGACCAACGGTAAGATGCGTGTGGGCATAAAAGAAATGTAGGTCTCAGCAAATGGAGGAAACGCTCTGATTCCTACACAAGAGGAATACCTCCCTGTGACCTGCGGCCCACTCCCCACCCCGACTGGGGCTCAGTGTGACTCCTGCCCTTGGGGACCTGGCCTCAGAACAAAAGCCCAGCGGTCCTAATGCCAAGGGTCCACAGCCCAGTCCCACATACCCTCCATCCACCCCCAGGATGGAGGGGGGCACTTCCTGCAAACTTTGGACGGACTCTGCGACATTTCCCAAGACTTAACAATAAAGTCTTGGGGCGCCTGGGCTGCTCAGTTGGATAAGTGACCGACTTCGGCTCAGATCATGATTTCGCGTTTCATGAGTTCAAGCCCCGTGTTGGGCTCTGTGCTAATGGTGTGGAGCCTGGAGCCTGCTTTGGATTCTGTGTCTCCCTCTCTCTCTCTGCCCCTCCCCACCGCCCCGGCACCACTCAGGCTTGTGCTCTCTCTCAAAATAAATACACATTAAAAAATTATAGTAAAGTCTTGAATGGCTAAGGAAATGTGTTTTCTGTTGTTTTGTTGTTGTTGTTCTTGTTTGTTTGACGTAACCTTTCTTTTCCCAGGACCTTGCTTCCAGGTGGGGATGTGGGGTCAGCCGCCTGCACGCTGCCCTCCTGCTCTGGGGTCTGGACACCCCTGCGGCAGGGAACTGACATACAACAGAAGCCAGAGGAACAGGTCCACAACGTGACTTCAGGTGGAGGTGGACGGCCCACTGGGGATCCCAGAAGATGCTACGTGCTCTCCTTCCGTGAGGGAACTAAGAAACAGACAAGACTTTCGTCTGTTCGAGGTGTCAGCTGTGAAGCTCTACTGAAAAAATGGGGCGTCTCAAGGATTCGAATGAATGTACTTCACAAAGACTGAGCTTGTTGCAAATCATGAGTGCACCTAGGTGCACCTGGGTGGCTCCGTTGGTTGACCATCGGACTCTTGATCTCGGCTCAGGTCATGATCTCACGGTTCGTGGGATTGAGCCCCGCATCAGGCTCTGTGCCGACAATGTGGAGCCTGCTTGGGATTCTCCCTCCCTCCCTCTCCCCACCCCTCCCCTACTTGTGCTCTCTCTCTCTCTCTCAAAATAAATATATAAACATTAATAAAAAAATCTCCTTGCTTAAATGCACCATATCAAATCATAAACGTGTGGGGTGGACCTCAGAGTGCAGGAGACACCACCGAGACCCTAATATGCAATTTCTACCTCTAAAAAAGCTTACCAAATCTAGCCGGGAAGAGTGTTCTATCATTCTGAAAGCTAAGCAATGATAAAATAGTGATAGGAAATTGAAGTAAAGTAAATAAAAGAATTAACCCTCAACTTGATGGGAGACACGGAATATCGGCGTATGCACTTAACTGTCACCTAATTCCCGTTGGCAATAAAGCTACCGGAATCCCCACAGGCAGACGCAGTACCTGAAGCACTACAGTTTTCAGGGAATGTGGTCAACAGCCAAGCTGGGGATTTCAGATGGACAAAGTGGACACTCTGGGAATTGCTGATGGTCTGGTGAGGCTTTGAGCTAGGGTGCCGGGCATCTGTGTACATATCCAACACGGTAAGTCTATGAAGAGAAAAAGAACGAGGTCCAGAGAAGAGCATGTCTGTGGAGAGACATCCCGGAGAAGAGAGCAGACACCTCTGCAAGTGGGGAGCTCCCACTTCAGGCAGCTCCAATGCTGTCCCGTCTACACTGCCCCTCCCACACTGCACCCCAGTGGGGCTTCTCGGGCAAGTCCGACTCGCCTTGTTGACACACGGGTTCCCTTACCTGTCAAAAGAAGGTAATGGTGTCCGTGAGCCACCTGCTTCACATAAATGTTTCGGAGGTTAAGTAAAAGAGTAGATGTGCAATTTCTATAAAAATGATGAATCGAGAAGCCTAAATGTTAACTAAAAGCTTTATCTACAGTGGTCAATGAAAGGAATCGTGTCTGGGTATGTACATGTACATGTACACAAACACACATACAATTGAAGGTGCTGCAGCATTTCAAATAATTCTAAACTCCGCTTCATTGATTGTTACTACGTGATGATAAGAAGGCATAAAAAGCTGAATGTTACAGAAACTCAAATAACTCTGAACTTTAAGAAATAAAACAGGACAGAAGTTTCCAAGATAGTTGGTAAAATAATATCTGACATGTGAGGAGCCTTTCCTCTGGTAAGCAGCACAAGATAAATTTTTCATTTAGATGAACCGGCAGCTATTAAGAAGCCGGTTACCAGAATAATGAAAAGACTCCCAGGCAGACTGTTTCTGGAGGAGGCGGGGTGAACGCACTTCAGAATGCTGGCTCCCTTTACAGGCATGAACAAACAGCACCACTCGGACCCCACAGCCACAGGAAGCCTTCCTGCACCTCCTAAACAGGCTGCCATATTCAACCAGTAAAGGGCAAAGCAAAAATGCCCCTCTCCCCGACCAAAGCCAACCCGCCAGAGAGCAAAAACAGTCATTCATGGGAGAGAATGAGGCCTGGTGAGCAAATCAGGGTTGGGGGACCTTCAGAGGGGCCCAATCTCCCTCTTGCATACTGCCGGTGGGAACGTAAAATGGCAAAGCCACTGTGGAAAAGTTGGGTGGTCCCTCAAAAAGTGAGACACAGACATACCATATGATCCAACAATCTCACTCCTGTGTCTATGCTCAAAGGAATTGAAAGCAGGGACTCAAACAGATACTTCTATGCCAATGTGCAGAGCCGCTTTCTTCACGGTAACCCAATGGTGGAAACAACCCATGGAGAGATGGATGGAATATTATTCAGCTGATAAAAACGAATGAAATTCTGGGGTGCCTGGGTGGCTCAGTAGGTTAAGCGCCCAACTCTTGGTTTTGGCTTGGGTCATGATCTCACGGTTTGTGGGTTTGAGCCTTGTTTTGGGCTCTGCACTGGCAGTGTGGAGCCTGCTTGGGATTCTCTCTCTCTCTCTCTCTCTCTCTCTCTTTCTCTGCCCCTCCCCTGCATGCATGAGTGCTCTCTCTCTCTCTCTTTCTCTCTCAGTAAATAAACTTAAACAAGCAAACAAAGGAATGAAATTCTGACACCTGCTATGACAGGGATTAACCTTGAAGATACTCTAAGTGAAATAAGACAGACACGAAAAGGACAGATACTCTGACTCCCTTTACGGGAAGCACATAGAGTAATCACATTCATAGAGACAGTGAGTAGAACAGGGCTTGCCAGGGGCTGGGAAGAGAGGGGAGTGCAGAGTTATTGTTTAATGAGTGTAGAGTGTCTGTTAGGGACGGTGAATACAATCTAGAAATGGATACTGGCAATGGTTGCACCACATTATAAATGTACTTAATGTCACCAAAGTGTATATCTAAAAGTGATTAGTTTTATATGTATTTTACCACAATAAAACAAAGCAAGGATTCTCAAAGGGGGCCCTCACCCCTGCAGGTCCCCTCCCTTGCCTGTCTACATTGGATTGCAGGGTCTTCCCACGCCTGCCTCTCTGATCACCCTTCCTTCTCCTTGGCCACGGAAATTACTCCTGGCAGAAGGAGGCTCCAATAAATCTGGAAACCAGACTTAAAGCAGGAGGTTTATGATCCTTGGTCCTGTATTCATTCCACTGGTAGCTCCAGGATGTGACCTCCCCTTCCAAAGGAAAAGAAATCATGCTTATGAGTTTTCACATAGACTGTCACTACCAACACTTAAGACCATTTTGAATTTTTTTTTTAATTTTAATTTTACAGAGAGAGAACATGCAAAGGGGGAGAGGGGCTGAGAGCGAGAGAGAGAGAGAGAGAGAGAGAGAGCGAGAGAGAAAGAATCTTAAGTTGGCTCCACACTCAGTGCAGAACCTGATGTGGGGCTCAATCCCATGACCCTGGGATCATTACCTGAGCCACCAGGCACCCCAAGATCATTGTGGAAAGAAAACTCCAGTTTCCCTAGTAGGTTCCAGAAAGCAGAGCAAATCCTAAGTAGGAAAAGTGGACTTTTTCTACTGGTCTCATTGCCTCTCTACCAATGAGCCAGGGAGACTGAAGAGGGGCCAAGACTCCCAAGTGCCTGTGAGTGAATCATTCACTCTCCCCAGCTCGGGTGCCACATTTTCTCCTCTCCTCTTTGGACCGATGGATATGCTTTGCTAGTTATAAATGCCTTGATCAGAAGTAGGCAGGGGCCAAGGTAAAAATTTACAGCGGCCATTTGTTTCCATTGAGTAATTCTGGAAAAAAGTTCAATGTCAGATAATGTTGACACTATTAACCTAAGTTATTGTGACTCTTCTAGAAAACCGATTTACATAATTATGATTTCTTTGGCAGTAATATGCCTGTCACGACACACGCATTGGGTTAAGTACTCGCGGAATCAAGGCTACAGTAAAAACAATTCCCTCAAACAAAAGAGGAGTTCAAACTACGATGAAGTCCATAGGGTATTAACATGGGGTAAATCCGTGGTATGTAGTAATGGGGGTTCAAGGAAGTTCGGCGAAGGGACCGGGTGATGCGGAGATAATGGGGTATGCACAGCACCGTGGCTAGGCTGAGGGGCCAGTGCCTTTTCCACTGGAATGTAGAATCCAAGCCGACACATCCAGAAAGAAAAGTATCAGTGCTGGTCATAAGCTTAAGCATTCCCATTATGTATGCTTAAGTAAGACAATGGTTTGTGAGGTCAATGAAATGCGGATTCTCTTGTTTCTTTTTCCTCCTTTTCCTTTCTTAAAAGGTTGCAGAAGGACACGTCACTGCATTTGTAATCAGTTATGAGTATATGGAAGGAACCGCAGTTATTAAAATCAGATCCAACAGAGAAATGAGCAAATACACTAAGACGTGAAATAAAGACACAAACAAAAAGGAACACGTGAGTAATAAGCCTGTTCCTCCTCCCCAAAGGACAGCTTGCTTTGTCAACCCATGCTAAAGGGTGGTCTCTACATTCTAGAACTCAGATCAAAATCTGAGCAATTTTGCATTCTGTTCCACATTGACAGAGCAGTTCTTTGCTGCTACTTATTTATAATTTAATTCCCCCGATGGTTCTAAAAACGAGGGAAGAAATATTTCCAAACAAAAATCATTATTTATACAGCTGGAGTTTCCATTTAGTTAGGAAAATTAGTAGAAGAAAAATGTTTGGTCAGAATTTGAGATAAGTTTTGAATGTTTCACAGAACCCCATTATATCTAAGTCTTTCCCCAAGTCAACAAGGGAGCTCCCCCCCCCCCCAAATCAACTAAATTAACGGGTCCTGATCTGGGCAGCTCCAGATGGGGTGGAGTATTTTTGAATCAGCAGCAAAAATAGCTCAATTAAAATACCATCCTAATATGTCGTTCGTTTTTGTTTGAAAATGGAAACCAGCAACTTGCTCGCATGACTAAGTAGAAGACAATTATTCAGGCCGGGGTCTACAGAGCAGAGGGCAGAGGAGACAGCTGGCAATTATCTGGCTAACTTAACCAGATAATCCATGCCTAAAAATTCACTCTGGGGCCCAAATTGCCCAGACTGGCTATATTCGCAGAAGAACTAAAGAGCGTAATTACCAAATCTCCTTCCAATCTGTGCTGCTAAGGCTGTGCCCAGGTGAGGACAATCACGAACTGTACCCAACCCTCCATTTTCCCCCAGTGAAGAGCACGCTTGGATTTTCACAATGTTAAATGTGAACACATCCCGAAGTGTCTTATGTTCTTGTAGGACGCAGTCATCGTATCCTGAGTAGAGTATCGAAAATTTCCAATAGGCCCAAACTGACAAAGGATACTGGGGGGAATGCCTTAAATTCATACACCTTGAGACAAGGCTCGCATGCGGAGAGATGCTGTAACGCTTCGTGTGAAGAAATTCTAAAGGGAAAAAAGCACTCAGAGTAAAAATAGGGAAAGAATCTGCAAGATTATGCAGATTCGAGTTCGCCAAAATTTGAAAGTGTGCCTTTTAGCTTATCACCAAAGTGTGAGACTAACTCTCACGCTTACATAGCACTTTGTGCTTTTTTACCAGGCCCTCCGCCACTACTCCTCACAACTGTGTAAGGTTAGTCGGGTGAATGGTGTCATTCCCATTGTATGGATTAAGAAAGCAGGGCCCTCGAATTTGCTGAAGCAGAGCTAATGTCAAAACTGAAACTTAAACCCAAGGCTTCTGGGTCCAAGTTGAGTGCCCTTTGCATCACGCCGTGCTAAAGGCTCAAGTTAACTTAACGCAAATAAAAAAGATCAGATTACCCAGTCAAATCTGTGGTATTCAACATCACGGACAGACTTAGAGTCAACACATGCCATTAAATAAATCTTATCCCCAGGCACAGCTTGAGGATATGGATTGTGCAGGAAAGTAGTGGGACAAAGGCTGCTTTCCACGAGTTCCATCTGACCCTGGGCGAGAGGGATTGTTTCTAGACTCAGTTTCCTAATCAGTAAAGACTGAGCAGAGAACCCCTAAATCCCTTCAACATCAGGCTGATTAGAAAACTGAGTGGCCTCAGTTTTTTCTGTTCACACCTACTCAGAGTTTGGTGTTAACTCTCTTTCCTCCTCCTGGATATTAGAAACTTTTCCAAGTCAATGGCTCTCCGCCCTCCCTAACTACAGGAACAGGGTAGGCTAAAATGCACTTTACCAACTTTTGCCCAATAGAAGAGGTAAGCAATAGACAACAGTTTTAGAATTATTCAATGTTGTCTGGAGGTGACTGTGTTAGTTGCATTTCCAAACTTGATTCGCATCAATTGTTAGACTCTTCACACAGATCAAGGGTGGTGGAAGCTGGAATAAGAATGATCTTCCCTAGAGACAAACACTACTCCTTTGAAATGGATGCCATTTCAAACGCTGATAAATTCTATTCAAAATCACCAATCACCTGTAATTGGCAATGACACGTTTTACTTTCCACACAAGCTAGGTCCAACCAAGAGACTTCTATTTCTCAGTAGTACACCCCACGCGGGAATACTGACCTCTGAGGTTTTAAAAGGTATGAAAGGCTTTCCCAGTCCCTAAATGGACTTAACTGTCACACTTTCATACATATCTGTGTTTGAACTTTACTCGAATTCAAGGGCTTAAATTATGGGCCACGTGTTTCCTTCACTTTCCTGCTTTCTTCCTTCTGGTACTTTCTCGTTTGTTTAAGAGAGGCGGGGAAAAGCGGCTACCACCGCGGGAAAGCATCTAATGTACAGAGAAAGAGGAAGATCTAGAATCTTCATTTTACCATAATAGGAAAAACCCAAACACTCCTTATTTATGAAGACAATCCTCTGATATACAATCTGAGTTTGACAAAGTTATCTTTGGGGAGGCGGAGAGCAAAAGGAGACTAAGGAAAGACCTCTAATAGTAATAGCCATTATTATTATTATGATTATTATTATTGCTCTCAAAAACCAAAAGGAGCCCATTTTTCTTACTTCTTATATCCCTTTATAATTCTGGTCTTCAGCAATTCAACGAATTTTAGTAATGTTCATTGCTCCCTCTCTCTCTCTCTCTCTTTTTTTTTTTTTTTTTTTAACAAACTGGCTTGGTAAACTTCTACTTTTATGACACTCCAGTGGGCTGGTCTCACTATCAAATCAAAGGCCAAGCAACACTCAACTTACCACATACTTGGGGCTCACTGTTAATTTTACACACAAGTTATAACCAACCCAGCTCTCAAGTTCTTCCTCTGTAAAATGGATACACCATGACCGACTTCAAAGTGGGAAGAACAAATAAAAACGACCATGAAATACTCTGAAATGGTCCATCACCACCTCGCTCATCCAAGGCCACACCCCTCTGCACACCCGTGCTGCGCAGGGCATCCACGGCAGGGGGCCAACTGTTGTGGCTCGGGCGCCTTATTCTTGGGCGCCATTTCTTGTACTCATCCCTCCATTGCCTGTGCCTGGAACTGGTCACTGTCTAGACTCCCCCTCCCCCTCTTCATCTGCCTGGCTCTGATTCTATGCCTGTACCTTTGTTGATCTGGAAGGGCAGAAAGAAGCCACTGGCTCTGCTCAGTGCTGCCCGTGGTGTAATCACCAGTGTTCACATCAAGCGTTGGAGAGCTTGCGGCAGTAAATGGGGCAGGTGGGCAGGAAAGGGATATTCAGCTCCTAGACCCCCTTCTGGTCTTAAACGAAACAAAGAAGGGAAGCTCCAAGGTACAAGAGCTAAACTTAATAAAGGCATTCTGGAAGAAACCAGTGTTTCTCTACAGACTTTGTAGAGAAAGAGCAAGCAATGTGTTTGGGGTGATGCTGACAAATCCACTGAGGCATTTAGATGCTTTCAGTGGGTTAACGACGTAAGCGGCACAGGAGAAGTGAGACAGATGCATTACTTGTAAATTTTCTTCCGACACCTTGACGTCACAGTATAAACTGCATCTAATTATGCCACAAATCACAGTGTCCTCAAGTTCAGAGATTCTTAGATCCTAGTGACCATTCCATGCCCTAGTTAGATGAATCACAAACAGAGGGAACCAGTCGGAGGTTTCCTGGCTCCTTTGTGCCAAGCTCACCAGAAGTCAAGCCTCCTGATCGCCCCCACGAGAGTGCTCCTTTCTTTTTTAAAAAATTTTTTTAATGTTTATTCATTTTTGAGAGAGAGAGAGACAGAGAGACAGAGCATGAACACGGGAGGGGCAGAGAAAGGGAGACACAGAATCCAAAGCAGGCTCCAGGCTCCAAGCTGTCAGCACAGAGCCTGATGCAGGGCTCGAACTCACAAACTGTGAGATCATGACCCGCACCGAAGTCCGGATGCTCAACTGACTGAGCCACCCAGGTGTCCCAAGAGCGTTTCTTTATACCACAACAGGGACGTGCTCCCGGGTATTTTCCTTTCATAAATTCTTGCAGTGAATTTAGGCTGTTTTTAATTAAGATCCTACCCAAAAGATCGTTTGGAAACCTCTGTCCCTCCCACAAGGCAGGACGGGCTTGTTTTGCCCAGCTGTCCTGAGATCTTGCGCTCAATCTTCAAGGCTTGTAACAGCCTCTTACAGTCCTGACCAGGCGAGTGCCTCTGGCAACCAGAAAGAATCTTTCACAGAAAGTCATCCCAAAATTTACAAAAGACCGGGGGGTGGGGGGGGGGGGGAGCGGGTGGAGAAAAGGAGAAAGAGATTCAAAAGCAATCAATAGGCCCAGAGAAGGGATGGGATCATTGTTGATAGGAATCTTCACTAATATAATACAAGCCAAGGTGATAGGACCTCTATTTTTACACAATTCCACCAGGGCTCTTAACCTTTTTTTGTGTCTGTGCCACGGACTAGGCCTTCTGGTGAAACTACAGATAGGTATCTTCTCAGACTCATGTTTTTATGCACCTAAAACAAAACACATAGGATTACAAAGGAAACACTTTGTACTGAAACATGGCTATTCAAAACATTAAAAAGAAATTTATAATACAGTCATCTTTGTACTTTTTTTTAATGCATTAAATAAAAAGATTCAGTGGCAGGTATAAAAAAACCACTGTCATTAAAAAAAAATTGTTTTTAATGTTTATTTAATTTTGAGAGAGAGAGAGAGACAGAGACAGAGGTCCAGAGAGTGAGTGGGGGAGGGCAGAGAGGAAGACACAGAATCCGAAGCAGGCTCCAGGGAATGTGGATTCATAGTGGAAGGAAATGCTAACTTCCAGTTAGAAGGGAGTAATAATAAATAAGTATGATCTAGAATCCAATCAGGACCCAGGCTAAGAACCACACACTGGACAGGGGCGCCTGGGTAGCTCAGTCAGTTAAGTGTCCGACTTCGGCTCAGGTCATGATCTCGTGAGTTTGAGCCCCGCGCCGGGCTCTGTGCTGACAGCTCAGAGCCTGGAGCCTGCTTTGGATTCTGTGTCTCCCCCTCTCTTTGCCTCTCCCCCCTCTTGCGCCGCCTCTCTCCCAAAAATAAATAAACATTAAAAATAAATTGATTGAAAAAAGAACCACGCGCTGGACAAAGATCCCCATAAGGTCCTACTCATCCATGACCCCTGAGATCTGATGAGCTCGAGGCACAGCACAAAACAGGCACTCGGTAAATGTTTGAGCCGGTTCAATAGATAAGTCTGACTTGTCTACCGGGTGACCTTCCAAACTCCAAATCTCAGCCGGTCCACCGATGGCCGGCCTACTTCAACCTCTTCATTCCCTTAGCAAATATCCGCAGAGCGCCTAGTGAGCTCTGCACCATTGGAGCTCTGCACAGGCAGCACCATTCTAGGCACTGGGCGGACACACGATGCTAACTTCAGATGGTGATAAGTGTTAGGAAAACAAAACACGGAAACAGGATGGAGGGGACTGGATGGTGGCAAGGGCCCTTCGGGAGTGTCAGCGGGGTCTGTGAGGACAAGGAAGGAGCCAGGGTCGCAGGGGAAGACACGGGGCCGTTCCAGGAGGAAGAACCTTCTCGGCACAGGCCTTTCCTACCTCCTGACTCCTTTTACTCCGGAGTGCTCCTCTCCTCCCGGGTCCCCGGGTCCCCTCCTACACAGTGCCGCCCAGTCCATCCTCCTTAAGCACTTCTGTGCGATGGGCCCGCGGCTCCAACATACAAAAAGTTCCCTATTCCTCATCACACCTGACCATACCACACCGGGTTCACTACTCCCTCCCCCTCCCACACACAAACCCTCTGGCCTCTTTCCAGACCCTGGAAGAGGCTGTGTTCCTTTCTCACGGACCCTTCCCTTCTTCCTTCCGTCTCTCGCATTTTCTCGTACCCCAGGCCAGAGCGTGCTCTCCATCACAGGGTTTCAGGGTGGATGGTCCATAAATCACCGAATTCAACCATACCTCTAATAATCTGACCATTTTAGTGACAGGACACTGAACTCCCTTTGAACTTCCAAGTTCACGGTCTGCATCCTACAGCTGGTCTTAAAACAGACTTTTGGCCTCTGCTGATGTATGTCTAACAGTCTTGTCTTCCTATTCAGCCTGCAAGCTCCTTTAGGCTAGCGACACCCTTGCCTCGCCGTCGCCCTCTCCAGAAACGTGTGGAGTGGAAGTGGAGACACAGCCTGCTAGGTAAATTTAAAGACAGCCAACTAACGTCATTATCCCCCTCCAAGTTCACAGATCCACCTCTCCAAAGCCCTCCGGGAGACAAGACACACAGGTTTTGTGAAAATAGCTACAAATTGGAGACCTATGACGGGGTAGCCTGTATCCTAGATTGAGTTTTTCTTTTTCCACGGGTGTTAGGGGCTGAATTTGTTCCCACCTCAAAATGCGCATGTGGAAGCCCTTAAGCCCAATACCTCACAATGTGACTCGTTAGAGACAGGCTCTTCGGAGAGGAGACCGTGTTGAAATGAGGCTGTTCGTGTGGGCTCTAGTCCATAGAAACCGGTGTCCTTGCAAGAGGAGATCTGGACACACAGGGAGACACCAGGGGCGCACACGCACAGGGGACCGTGTGAAGAGGCAGCAAGAGGGCGGCCATCTGCAAGCCAAGGACAGCGGCCTTGGAAGAAACCAACCCTTGTTGGCCTTGGTTAAACCCAACCTTGATCGTGCACTTCCTGGCCTCCAAAACTATGAAAAATAAATGTGCTGTTTAAGCCACCCATTCAGCGGCATTCTGTTATGGCTGCCCCAGCAAACTAATAGGACAGGTGTCTCAAATTAGATACTTCCCCAAAGCAGAGACCCAGACACGGACTTGGGTGCAGGTAGTTTATTTGGAAGCGATCCCGGGAAGCAGGAGTTTGGGAGCAGAGAGCAGGAGGCAGGTGCATGATTTAAGGGCGTGTGAACCAGGTCATGGCTATGGATCACAGGGGCTCGATTCTGCTGTGGCCTGCAGAATGCCCCCCCCCCCCCCCCGAATTGTTCTAGAAGGCAGGGACATTTATCCACTGGCTTTCTTCCATTCCAAAAGGGCACAGGGTCGCCTCCAGGGATGGTAACTCCCTCGACTCGTAGGTTAGCGTGTGTGCACGGTGGTATGAGAGAGGCTCCTTGGGAGGAAGCAAAAAGTGATACTACACTCACCTGAAGCAAGATATCAGAGTGGGGAGGAGAATCTGACACTGGCCAATGCCATCACAGGGGACTGCGAAGAGAGGCAGGCCACAGCGATGTCATGTGGGACCAGAGGGGATGTACAGCTACTTGACCTCAGCTGACACGGGCTGGCTCTTCCTCCAGAAGGCAAGAACGTGGATAAGGCAGCTGGAGGCAGCAAGAGTCTGTGATGGAGCCACTCTGAGGCCACATATGTGAAGATGGGCATCCGTGACGGCCACTTTCCTCCCAGAAGGTAAACATGGACGTCACCAGAGAATGGTGAGGGACACTCACTGGGGCATGCTCACTGTCAGCAGACTCTTGCAAAAATTTTTTAAAAGTTTATTTATTTTGAGAGACAGAGAGAGACAGAGAGAGAGAGAGAGGAAGGAGCAGAGAGAAAGGGAGACAGAGAACCCCAAGGAGGCTCCACAGTGTCAGTGCAAAGCCTGATGCGGGGCTCGATCCCACAAACCCCAAGATCATGACCTGAGTCGATACCAAGAGTTGGATGCTTAACCGACTGAGCCACCCAGGCGCCCCAAATTCTATATTTTTAATGAGAACTTGGGTTGGGCTTTTTTTTTGTTTGTTTGTTTTGCTATTTTCCAAAGCTAATCTAATTCTTTTACAATCAGCCTGTTCCCATTATTGTAACTGGCCTCTGGGCTCTAAGATGAACCTACCAATGATGCAAACAGAGTGAGTTTAGATACTCTACACTCTCACTTAAGTTTCAGGTAAGGCCTGGAAGCCAAACCATAAAAAGGATTCTCTCTCCCGTCCAGTTTTCGCCTCCGGAACCGAGTTTTTAGGTCAAATAAAGGGCACTTCTGTACATCAGGTAAGAGATTTCTAACTCGTATTCGAGCCACCTTCAGAGACCAAGGAATGTGACTGCAGAACAAAGTTTCTAAATTACCCTCAGAAATTTCTCTCTTTCCTTTTGGCAAACAGTCGCCTGAGATTTATTATTGAACACTTTTGTAAAGTCCAACATCCAAGATAAAGTTATGCAGGGAGATGCCAGACATGAGTGGTATTTCCTGGTATTTTCCAGTCCTCTGAGCCCTATCTTTAGGGTTGCCAGATTTAGCAAATAAAAATGCAGAACACTCAGCTGAATTGTAGTTTCAGACAAACAACAAATAATTTTCATCGTAAGTATATCTCAAATGATGCACGGGACATACTTACACTAAAAGCCTCTGTCGTTTATCTGAATTTGAAATTGAACTCGGCATCCTATGTTTTATGTGGCAGTCCTGCCCCTCTTAATATTCCAGAATGGAAAATTAGCAAAATTAGAATTTAAAAGTAGAATTTCTATTTAAAATATGAACTTCCTGTTTTAACTCTGATAAACTACGGCAGACCATTCAAAGCATGACTAGTCAGAACAAGCCGCTATTCTAACAGACAGGATTCTTTTAGAAGTGATGGCTCATGCGAACAACTAGGGTAGCTCAATATGGAAGAAATAAAAGTTCAAAAACAAATGATTCAAGTTCCCCTAGAAATCAGGGGCTTAAGAACAAAAACTCCTGTATTATTTGTATGAAAAAGACGAATTTAAAAAAGTAAGAACATTTTTATTTGTATAGCCTGCCACTGTTTACTTAGTGCTCACAAAAATTAAATGTATCAACGGCACTGGGGATGGGGAGGGGGGACACACGCGCAAAAAGCTGTTGAGAAGATTTCTGACTGGATCTGGAAGCTTCCTATACCTCAAGCTTTATGGAAGAACTAAACAATTTCCTCTCCAGTTTCCTCCTCCACTTACGGTTTGAGAAAATGGTCCTGGAATTTTTAGGACTTTGCAATAATGGGAGGACAGCATCACCTGAGAGCATGGCTTCTAAACTTCAGCACGATGGACATTTTGGGCCCAGGAACTCTTGGTTGGGGGGGGGGGCAGGGAAGGGGGCACTTTCCTGTTTGCTTAATTGCGTTCCCTGGCCTCTACCTGCTAGAGGCCAGGAGCATTTCCCTCCTTCCCTCTCTTCAGTTATAACAACCAAAAATGGGAGCAGAATTGTCCCCCATTGAGATCCCCTGGCCAAAGAGAACCTTTAGTGTCTCGGCTTTTTCTTTTCCTTGGCAATTGTACAGTCCTGAGTTCCAGCAATTTTTTAAAATACCAGTGCTGGGCTTAGAATAATGAAAGAGGGAGGGAGGGCAAGACAGGAAAAGAGAGAGAGAGAGAACTCCCAACAAAATCTGCACTGAAGCCATGCTGATCAAAATGGTCCTGAATATATGTAGAGTATAATTAAAAATAAATAGGTCTATCTATCATCTCTGTATACAGATAGTTGTTGTAGGCTAATACGAAGGAGATTTAGACCCGAGACCGGTCTTTAACCTGTCTCTCCAACTTGCTCGCCATACAGAGTAAGAGCTAACCCTTCTGATCACTTTCTGTGATCCACACATGCATTCCCATTCAGTCCCTCCATCTCAAGCCCGGGAGGTAGGTCGTTCATTGCCCCACGTTGGGGATGAGAGAACGAAGAGGTCCTGAAAAGTGAAATAACTTGCCCACGTTCCCAAAGCTCATGAGATTTTCAACCTAAGTAACTCCAAAGTCCAACCCCTTAACCACCTCTCTCAGCTTGGAGGGAAAAAGAAAGTCACTAAATGCCTCTGACCTTCATTCTGTTTCCTCACCTGGAAATGACATTTCTTAGTATTTCTCAGAACTGTTGCAAGAACCTGAAGGCGGTTTACTGGGCTGTGGGAGGGAAAGGACCAAAGTCCTGGCCACCAGTGAGCCATGATATTCAGCGACTTCTGGGCGAGTGTAACATTCACCTAAGGCTCACTGCGTTGGAGCCGGGGCCCAACTCAAAGGCCAGGAGAACCACGCCCTGAGTCTGAGATCTACTCACACTTGAAAATGAACTGGTGCCACTCACTTTGAAACAGCACTATCGGGGCGCCTGGGTGGCGCAGTCGGTTAAGCGTCCGACTTCAGCCAGGTCACGATCTCGCGGTCCGTGAGTTCGAGCCCCGCGTCAGGCTCTGGGCTGACGGCTCGGAGCCTGGAGCCTGTTTCCAATTCTGTGTCTCCCTCTCTCTCTGCCCCTCTCCCGTTCATGCTCTGTCTCTCTCTGTTCCCCAAAAAATAAATAAACGTTGAAAAAAAATTAAAAAAAAAAAAAAAAAAGAAACAGCACTATCAAGAACGTCGGTGTAAATAGTAAACATCATAATTAACCCTTAGGACTTTGAAAAGTGGAGAAGTCAGAGATATCAAGTCTGGCAGGGGAGGGGTGTGGCGAGTGGTGGGAGGGAGGTGACTGGCACTCTGGGGCTCCCTCCTTGCACAAGCTCTGAGTCACCTCCAGGGGTGCTCCAAATGTACGGTGGCAGATGCGTCGCCACCTGGAGCAGCGAAGCCTCCCCGAGGCCCCCAAAGACGTAGGGGCCACGGTGCTGGGTGCCTGTGGCTTAGTGGACAAAATCACTGAAGGTCTGAGTACAAGGAGGCTATGAAGATCACTTGCATTTTGACAGATAGGGATCTGGAGCCTACAGGTCAAAGAACTGACCTTGTCTAGCCAGGCTGTGACCTCTGCCAGATGTCAGGTGCCCTGAGTCTGACCACACAGCAAACCTGCCGCGGCCCAGGCCCTGGCTAAACCCTCCCTCCTGCACAGCCCCCCATGTTCCGGGTGAAGTATTCACCGCGCACTCTGGCCCTCACCTCCAGCACAGAGTCACGTTTGTCACCTGCCTGTTTTGCCGTACTTTCTGGACCAAATTATGCTTTGGAAACTTCTAAGAGAAAAAGGAGCAAATACAAAGTGTTTCGGTAACTCAGTCCATGAAGCCGAAATGAAACGTTTAATCTTTGGGTAACAAAGTCTCATCAGGGTAAGAAGTGGCTGTCGGAGCAAACCTAGGGAGGTTCTGGATTCCTTTTCTGTAAGAAATGTAATTAGTTTGCAGTTTGGGTCACTATGGCCTGGGGAGGGTGAACATCTCTCTAATTTATCACTGATGCAGAAACAGCCAATGCCGCACCTTATACAGAACTTTTAATTCTAAATCACTTCCAGACACCTGTTACCCCATTCTCCCCCAACATCACAGCAGAGAAGGCACAGTCGGGTGGTCTGGGGGCCAGAAGACCACAGACTATTCCAAGAGAAAAATGTCCCACCCACCGTTTCATGAAGCCACATTTAGATTCTGGGTCTAATTTCAACAGATATCAGCACAGCAGAGGTACAGTTACAGTGGACATATCATTTGTCAAGAATGGAAAAACCCAGGATGCCGGGGTCACGTTGTATTGAGGGGGGTGGGTGGGAAGGAAGAAGTGAAAATACGTTTTAAAGGAAATGTGGACAGAAACTGTTACCTGAGTGGGCAGAGTTGAAGCTTTGGGCCTGGGAGGGACAGAGAAACCAGGTCAGCCGAGGTGAAGCCACGGACAGGACACCACAGTTTCCAGCATGGCGGTCACCACCAGCGCTGCCCGGGCAGGCCCACCTGTGGCCACAGTCCCAGGGTGACACTGGGTGGTGATCAGAGAGAGACACTGGCACAGGGAGGTCTGGGAAGGAGCACCAGCCATAACTGCAGATATAAGAAACAAGGCCGTGCGGCCTGTGCTATATAAATAATAAAGTGATTATACATTTACCTCTCAATCTGGAAGGAAACCTTGCCAGCTTTCACAAAATTAAGACTGTAGTTTATGCAGTGCAAGAGGAGACTTCTCTGATGAGGTGCCTTCTGTTTTTTAACATGAGGTCAGGCAATGCGGGCTGATTAAACAAATAAATGAACGACGAGGCACAATGACACATTTTTAGGAAGGCCCGTAAGATTTAGTGGCGATTTTCCCACCCTTACCACCCGTGATTGCTGAAGGAAAGGTAAATGAAGTGATTTGGGATATGAAAACAAACTTGACCTACCAATTGCCAATTTAATTACGTGTACATGAGAAATTCACTAAGCATCTCATCATTTATATTCTGGAGTAGTATTTCAGTGCAGCTAGTCTGTTAGATGTCTTAAATTATAATTTCAAATGGACTCATTGTCACAGGCCTCTGGGTCCATTTTACACACGGAATCAATAGACTCCTACTAATAAACAGGATTACTTTTCTGAGGCTCCCGGTGGGCGCTCAGCTGGACGGGTGTTTGGGAGGCCGTTTCGAAGTTCTCCAAAGAAAATTACCTTCCTGACGTTCGCCCTCAAGAACAGGAGGCATCCGAGAGAAATCGAATCAAGGGGCAACTTCCCTGCAAAGGGAAAGCTTAGCCTGGCAGGTAGACGGATTCAGACACAGTTTTAAATGCTCCTCTCCAGCCACGGGCTTCCAGACCCACCAAGACCTTTGTTCCTCCGCCAGAGAGCTAACACGTGTGCTGTGTTCGCACATGTTCTACACAGCTAGAAGCTCCCAGTGTTGTAACTATGGCCTTTCCCGCCAGAACGCCCCAGAAGGTCCAGGGCTGCACTCCACACCGGTCCTGCTGCTGCTCCCAGAGCTGAGGGACGGCTAAACTTCTGGCCTAAGAAGCATCTGCTGAACCATTTCTTTCCCCTCTCCTTTGTATTCTACTCTGTGGTCCCACCTTGACCCATGTCCTAAATGGGAACAGATACCCTTAGCAAGGCTGAAATGTTCAACCCTTGCTGCCCCAAGATGTGAGTCCTCAGGAAAGCTCTTGTCAGTCCTTCCATTTCACACAGTACCCGCTCTATAAATGCCACTGATCACCAGTCGGACATGGAGACACCTGATAACCCATCCCAGACAAAGGCCCTGGAAACACCTTGGGGCGGGGGGGGGGTGGGGGAACCCTGCCTGGCTACCATCGTGGTTAAAAAGGAGGCTGGGAATCACTTGGTCTGGACTCCTGCGTCTCTCACTGACCGTCTGGAAGTGTAGCCTGGGACAAAGTGCGTGAGCACTGAACCTCACTTTTCTCATCTACAGACGGAGGGCTGCTGTGTCCAATGACACAATATATGTGAGACGCTCACTGCCACTTCTGGTGTACAAAACCATCCAATAGGCGGACGGTACGTTTATTGCCCTAAATTCACAGTGGATGGGGAGACAGAGCCCCAGGCTGCAAAACTGCAAGAAAGTACAATGTTGAAAATTAATTTTAATGGAAGAAAAAAAAAAAAACACCACAAGTATGAGAGGAGAGGGGGCAGGATCTTCCCTACATACAGCAAAACTGTAAAGCTGTAAAGCATACTGTAAAGCTACCGTATTTAAAGCAGTGTGCTATTTTCTTAGGAGAAAACATAGGTATCAGTGGAGCGGAGTAGAAGGTCCAAAATGAAACCAACACAGATCCACGTGCATGTACACACACACACACACACACACACACACACACACACTCTTTCATATGACTAAAGTGGCATTTCTTTTTTTCTCTCTTTTTTTTTTTTTTTTAATACTTGGAAGGTTTAGGGTTAATTTATTTTTTTTTTTTTTAATTTTTTTTCCCAACGTTTTTATTTATTTTTGGGACAGAGAGAGACAGAGCATGAACGGGGGAGGGGCAGAGAGAGAGGGAGACACAGAATCGGAAACAGGCTCCAGGCTCTGAGCCATCAGCCCAGAGCCTGACGTGGGGCTCGAACTCACGGACCATGAGATCGTGACCTGGCTGAAGTCGGACGCTTAACCAACTGCACCACCCAGGCGCCCCTCTCTTTTTTTTTTTAATAAGTAATCTCTACTACCAGTGTAGGGCTTGAGCTCACGACTAGATCAAGAGTCTCATGCTGTACCGACTGAGTCAGCCAGATGCCCCAAGAGTGGCATTTCAAAATCATGAGTCTTGAGAATGGCTGAGCCATTCAACAGAGTGCCCTAGTATAACTGGCTATGCATCTAGGAAAAATACAAAGTTAGATCTGTAACACACACATACACACACACACACACACACACACACACACACACACCTTTCCAAGGAGACTAAGAAAGATCAAAATAATAAAATTATTAAATCAGGAGAAGAAAATACAGAGTATTGTTATTTTTTTTAATGTTTATTTATTGTTGAGAAAGAGAGAGAGACAGAGCACGAGCAGGGGAGGCGCAGAGAGAGAGGGAGACACAGGATCCGAAGCAGGCTTCAGGCCCCAAGCTGTCAGCACTGAGCCCAACGTGGGGCTTGAACTCTCGAGCCGTGAGATCATGACCTGAGCTGAAGTCAGATGCTTAGGCTCCCCAAAATACAGAGTATTGTTATAATTTAGGGATTAGGAAAGACCCTCCCAAAACAAGCCACCAACTTCATAAACTATTAAGATTGTAGTTTTATATATTAAAAAATGGGGGCACCTGGGTGGCTCAGTCGGTTAAGTGTCTGCATCTTGGTTTTGGCTCCGGTCATGATCTCCTGGTCCTGAGACAGAGCCCCAAGTGGGGCTCTTTGCTGACTGGGTGGAGCCTGCTTGGGATCCTCTCTCCCTCTTTGCCCCTCCCCCACTCACAGTGTCTCAGTCTCTCTCAAAATAAACTTAAAAAAAAAAAAAGAGCAGAACTTTGGTAGAGAGACATATTTCATAGATAAAATTAATGGAAAAATGACAGAGGGGGAAAAAGTATTTACTAGGCACACACATGCATGCACACACCAGAGAAAGTCCAATATCTGAAACTCATTAAAAGTACCAATAATTCAATAGGAAAGTTATAAATAGCCTTGTCAACAAAAACGGTAGAGGATTCAAAGAGGCAAGTCACAGAGATACGAATCGGGTCAGAGATGTTTACGTTTATGTGTGTGAAGTGAGGACAGTAATCGTACCAAATTCAGAGGGATGTTGAAGTTCAAAATCAGTAAATTCCATGCGAAGTGCCTGAAACAATCCTGGCACGTAAATACACTGGATAAACATCAGTCCGGAGCAGTAACAGTAGCAGCAGTGATGGTGGGAACAAGGATCAAGAAAAACACAAACTAAAAATCAGAGATCATCATTTAGCATCAGTAGCAAAGCCATAAAAGGACGTATGTTATCCAATACTGGAAAGAGTACAGGAAACCAGGCATCCGCTCCGCCCTGGCAGTGGGGACATGGGGACAGGACTGGCTCGGCCTGTCTGGAGGGCGATCTGGCCTCATCTACCTGCATTTTCCTCCCTGTGCCCTGTGACAGGCATTCAATATATAGAAATGTCACCTATGGAAAGACGCAGGTGTACAAAAACATGTATAAGGACAGTTAAAATTAGAAATAACCGAAACCACAATGGCATGGGGAGAGCTAACTATAGGAGAGCTAACTATATTCTGACAAATCCATATAATGGGCAGAGTGCAGCCACGACAGAATGAAGACCAGGGTGGAAATGCGTCCAACGGCTTGCTAAGCACAAACTGCAAGCCACAATTTGCACCTTCATATAAAACATGTATTTGCAAATTAACAAAAAAGGGAAAGGCCAAGCTGTTATTGTGGTTACGTCTAGGAAGGGAAGCAGGACTAGGTGGGAGGACCAAGTATTTTAAACTTTACTCCACTGACGGTCTTTGATTTCTTTAAATAAGCAAGCATGTACTAAAAACAAGTATTTTCTTAACAACAACAAAAACGGTAGGGGCGCCTGGGTGGCTCAGGTGGTTAAGCATCTGATTCTTGCTTTTGGCTCAGCTCATGATCTCACGGTTCATGGGTTCAAGCCCTGAGTCAGGCTCTGTGCTGACAGCTCGGAGCCTGGCGTTTGCTTCGGATTCTGTGTCTCCCTCTCTCTCGGCCTCTCCCCTGCTCACACTCTTTCTCAAAAATAAACAAACATCAAAAAGAAAATGTTTTTTGAATAAAAAAAAAAAGGCAACGAAGTCACTGTTTCTTAACAGTCCTCAGTGGGCACCTGAGTAGATGACAGTGTCCACGGTGCCCCTTCAACAGCCAGCAGAAGCCCCACCTCTGCAGGTATGCCCCAGAGAGGAGCTATTACAGCTGGACACTAACAGAATCGTTCACCTTGAACCTGGCTCCACTCATAACCTGCCGATCTGATTGGGAATGGAAGGCAACAGCAGTATCCGTAACCGTGAGTTACACTTCTTGGGGTGTATTAAGAAGTTCGCATCCTGGTTCGGCAGTCTTCAGAACCCTTACACAACACAAAAAAGTCCCCCAGAGCAATAGATCCGGGTTCCTAATCACACCAAGTTGGGGCCAACATGTATTCCTACGGAGATCTCTTAGGTGCACAAATCGAAGGAGACCTACCTTACCTAAAAAGGGCAGCCAACGGGCTGACCGTTTCAACGCCATTAGTCCTGTATTAACAGCAAAAGGTGAAGCAAGACCCAAAAGAGCTCTTCACGTGGCCACTTGTTATGGTCAAATGGGACAATGTGTGTCTAGATCCATCTTAAAAAATATTTATAAAATTCAACTACGGTACACAGGCGGCATGGCTCTTTTCTAACTTCTTTTACTCCATAAGGCAAGACGGGAGGACCACACCCAGAGCTAGTTTGGGGAAGGATGGCAGTAGCTGAGTCATGCTAGACCTTCAGAGGTGGCGGACGTTTTAAGGGCCACACCTTGGCCACACTTGTGACACAGAGCAGCAAACGTCAGACGGAAGTCATGGGCTTAGAAAGGCTGATCCTCACACTCTTCAGCAAAGCAGGAAGCAAGAAATGAGTACCGCCTGCCTCATTTTCTCGACCTCTGTAATCTCATCAACCGCAAATGGCCAACTTAACTGTCACGGTCACCAGAAGTTGTTTTGGCTGAAGGTGGACGGAAAGGGGGTGGAGTTGCCCACCAGATAGCTAGAGAGACGCTTTTAGAAGAACCACCAAGACGAACCTGGGCCATAATAAAGCCACATAATCTTCCACATGCATTTCAGGACACAGCCCTTCCATCACAAGAAACTATCGTTCTGTCCCAAACACTCCTTTTAACATGGTAGTAGTTAATTAGGTTGCTTAGGAGCAGACCAGGGTTTGGGCTGGTGCAGAAGTGAAAAATTTCTGCCATTCTGATTAGGGTCTTTTTTTTTTTTTTTCATTCCTCTTCACGGAAAAAAAGAATCAGGTTAACACCTTTTTCTCCCCCTAGTTTCTAAGTGTAATTACACTTGTAAATAAAAGTCATAACTAATCAGAATTTCTGATTCCGTGATTTTGATTATAATTTATACGATGGTTCTTCATACTCATTCAAACTGTGGGTAGTCACGAGCTTTTCGCACAAAGAAGCGTGGTATCTGTTTAAGGCCTTTCTTGGGGCTAGGGGACAGGAACCGCACGGACAGTGACCGAGTGGCTGGCCACTCTGTGCCCAGCTCCAGGCTGGACGCTTTCCCGTGGTCTCTCATTTCATCTGCTACTCACAATATCTTTAAATACCCAAATTACCAGACATGTGAGGAGACTGACCATTTCACTTCCAGATAAGTCTTGTACATCTGGCTGGCAATTTGGTTATAAAGATTTTTAATGGTGCTAGACAAGAGGACCGTAAGAGAGAAGGAATTAAAAGGAGGAAAATATTTGTCAGGCAAACATGTCAACAGTCTCTGGAGAAAAGGGAGGGAAGCAGTTTCCCTGTTTGCTGGATGATGAAAAGCCCAAAGAAGGCTAAGAATTTCTGTTACCGAGTTCTGGGCTTTGGCGTGCAGGATCCTCCCGGAGTCCTCTGGTTTCAGGGAGGGACGCCAGGCGCAGGAAGGGATCAAGGGGTTCTGCCAGCTGTGAACTGTCTTGATACACCCAAGACTATCGCTTATAAGCTCTGTTACTAGAATTGCACTTCTAGAAGCAACACTGCAGCACAGCTAAGGCCTTAGCTTTCCCCCAGCCCTTTCACGCTGAGAGGGATCTTTTCTCAAATGGTGCCTATCAAACTTGGTGCACCAGAATGACCTGGGGGTAGGGGCTGTTTAACCTACTACTGCTGCTCCCCTCCCCTCCCCACACCCCCCCAGAGTTACTGACTCTTTGGGTCTTGGGTGTGACTGGAAATTCTGCATTTCTAACATGCTCCCGAGTGCTGCTGCTGGTCTGGGACCACATACTGAAGAACCACTATTCTAAGAGACCAGACCAGAACCCATCGAAGATAAGACAAGGCTGCATTTTTTTACGTGGCAAAATCTTTATCAATTGCGACCTGAGCCACACAAAGGCAGGGAATTTTGTCTGTTGCTGGGTGCCCGGCGTCTGGAACGGGGGCTGGCACGTACCTGGTGTGCTGTACGTATCTACTAGGTACGTCAACTGAATCCGTAGGCTCCGTGGTGGAAACTGGCCCACGTGGGTGGGAGTGGGCAAGAGAGAGTGGTTGCATTCGCACCAGGCCGCTAACAGTTTTTTTTTTCTTTTTCATGGTCACAACAGAATACATTTTTAAGTATTTCACAACCAGATCTTTGGGAGGGGCAAAAAAAAAAAAAAGCCTTAATTTGTTGCATGTGCCATTTTCCTTGGTGTAAATTCTTCCACCAAGGTCGATTACAAGCTACCATCCTGGCATCACTGATTGCAGACTTAGGGAGAGAGGAGCACAGGTGGTTCTTGTGAGCAGGTGGAAGGTCTCCACACACCCCCGGGTGCAGCTAAATGTTGGGAGTCCACACCAGGGCTGCCCAGCTGCCCTCCGCATGGCATATTCAGGTCTTTCTGGTCCTGCAGCCTAACACTGCTTTATTTTAAAAATGACTTTTTTTAAACGTTTAGTTTTGAGAGACAATGTGAGCCAAGAGAGGGCCAGAGAGAGAGGGAGACACAGAATCTGAAGCAGGCTCCAGGCTCTGAGATGTCAGTACAGTGCCCGACTCGGGGCTCGAACTCACAGACCGTGAGATCACGACCTGAGCTGGTGGGATGCTTAGCCATCTGAGTCACCCAGGCGCCCTGTCGACGCTTCTTTAGAATCCAAGGTAAATGACCCACATATTCCTTCCGAATCATCTAATTCTGAACATTCAAAACTCAGATTTTCCATGTTTTAGTACGCGGGTGTGAATGGAAGTCTGAACTACAGTATTAATTCTGCATCCATTTTCTTTAGGTTAGTAGAAAGGAACAAATTGTGGCACTTCAAAAGGAGGTAGAACTGATTTATTTCTGTTACCTGCTTCTGTGTGTACCACAGTTAATATCGTCACTTGCAAACGATAATAAACACGGTGCAAAAAATTTTTTTCCCCTTAATTTATGAATTCAATCTAGTCTTCAACAATATATAAATTTCCCGGCTGACTGGTGTATTTCAAAATGTTTGGAATGCACAATTACTACATATGATGAATAATGTTTATTACGTATTTCTTCTCTTACTGAGTATTTCGTACCAAGTAATGCTTCTCAGTTGAATTTGATTCATTTCTGCTAGTTTCTTAATAATACACTAACAGATGTTTCTTCAATCTCCGCAGACGATTGCCATTATTTTTCTAAAAATTTTCACCTTTTTAATTTGTTTTTTGATGTATACACTTACGATTATTTTCTCCTGCGCATTTGTTGTTATTTTTCTTTTTAACGGAAGTGTCGTTGACACGTATGATGTTAGTTTCAGGTGTACAACATAGTGATTCAACAATTATACACCTTACGAAATGCTCACCACAGTAAGTGAGGTGACCATCTGTCACCATATGAAGTGACTACAATATTATTGACTACATTCCCGGTGACTGACTTGTCTTATAACTGGAAACTTGTACCTCTTAACCCACTTCACCTTATTTGCTAAGAGCTGATGTGGGCTGGAAGGCAAGCTCTACTTAACGATGAAGGCACCACTCGCGACAGTCAGATAGGCAACGACAGCAAACACTTCAGGGTTTAGCGCGTTTAGCACTTCACACACATTATGGCATTCAACCTTCCCAGGGACTGAGGTAGGAACCCCAATTCCGGTGAGGGAAACGGGGGCCGGGGGGGGAGGGTAGTGGTGTGCCCAAATCATCAAAGTACGACGTGGTCCCGCTGGGATCAACAACCATGCCGAGAAGTAGGTCCTGAGCAGGTCTGTCTTAATCACCCAGGTAAGTAAATGATAAATGCCAACACTTCCTAGGCCTTCCCTGAACTGCAGACTTTGATCCTTTCTTCTCCAAGTGACAGGGAAGCTCTGAGTGGCCGATTCACAGCATGCCCGACCATAAACCAGACAGAGCTTCACCAGGCTGTGCACAGCACGTTTTCTCTGTATCATCGACCAAGAGGGTGAGCACAGCTCCGGGGTTCCACCGGGGGTTAGGCATGCCAAAATTAAAGTCCAGCTACGAGAAACCATGTGCTTTGAAAGTCTCTACTGTTATTTCAAAATGTTAATGTACACTTTATATAGAAGACGCATCTCCGTGATTCCCTGTTTCTGCTCTTTCTTCAAGGTCTGGTACACTAGTCCACAACGGGGGTGGGGGTCAATTCTGCCCCCAGGAGACATGTGGCAATGTCCAGAGGCAACCTTGATCGTCTTTTTTTTTTTTTTTTAATCTCTATTTATTTCTGAGAGAGAGACAGAGTATGAGCCAGGGAGGAACAGAAAAAGAGAGGGAGTCTTTCCTCCAGAGGAGTACTCGAAGACTGATTTTTAAAGGCTAATGTGCGAGAGCCTGAGAAAATTCAAGTTTTGTTGTTGTTGCTTTGGTTTTTGTAACCAGCAAAATCAGAGAGCCTAGGAAATCACGGTCCAAAGAGCCATCTTAGTTCAAGGCGGAATTATGTGACCTTTCTTTATGCACAGTACTCTCACTCTCTAGCTGGCTCTGGGCTCTGACAGGTTGCAAACCGTTGGCTTTCTCGAAGCCGCCAGAAGCCAGGCCCGGACCTGGTAAAGCATGTAATAAATAACATCTGATGGCTCGTCTCTGCGAGCCCTGGCAGTATCGATCCCCCAAATCAACCTGATGGATCTGTCTCGTTTTCATATTGCACAGCGAGAAGTGAAAACAACACAAAGGTTTTTGTGGCACCACATTAATTTTTTTTTTTTTTTTTGGAAGTTAGGGAGACCAGTTCTTGGTTCGCCATCGTTCATCAAGCCTTGCACTATGACCTCTCTGCCAAAGCCACGTTTCCAGTGCGCCGCCCTCGCCTCTCCGAAGGCTGGAAGGCCTCCGGCGTCACTCACAACCAACTCCTACCAAATAACCGTCTCACCGAGGCCGCGCTCCGCCGCAGCCGTCCCGGCAGCCCCAGGACTGAAACCCGCGGACAGTCTGAAGTCTTCCTTCCGGCTCGTTCAACCTACGGCGCCCAGAGCCTAGAGGGTGTGACCCGGTTCCCTTCCCGGGGAGATTTCTTGGCTTTCTGTCCCCTCGGTAACCTGCTCCCTGCAGGCCTCGGTGCGGCATTAGCCCCCACTCGGCGCTCCCGACCGAGGTCCTCCGGCCTCCGGAGCCCCCTCACGCTTCGCCCGCTTTGCGCCCATCTTCAGGGACATAGGGACGCCGGAAGGGGGCGGGCGTCGGGGACCAGTGCACCTGCCCCACTTCCCCGGGGCCTCCGGGCTAGTCCCGCCGACCGAGGCGCGAGTGGAGGCCAGCCTCACGCCAGCGCGCGGATTCTGCGGCCGGCTCCAGCTCGGAGAACCGTGCTTCCCGACCCACGGCGGTGTTTGCCCAACGTCCCCGGAGATCAGATCTCGGTATTTCTCTCACTGAAGAGGGTAGAGGTGGCGCGTGGAATGAGTGCCACGGGCCATTCTTATTATCAGGGAAGCTCGGGGAAACACTGGGTTCTTTCTTTCTGCCGGGGGTCTCGAGTCTCTACTGTAGAATGAATACAGCGTCAGAGACCAAGGAGGAGAACATCCAGGAATGAGCGGAGACTTTGTAGCCAGGTTTAGGTGGCCCCACTCATCAGGGGGGCCCTGAGCCGGCCCCCTAACCCCTGGCTGTCGAGTCCTTCCCACGTCAACAGGCATGATGATAATGCCCACTTCATAGGTTGTTATGCGGATAGTGGGCTAATGTGCGTGAAGCACTCAATTTGGTGCCCTCCATACACGCGGGCACTCGATAAACATTAGCTATTATTATCCCATAGACCAGAGACTGCTGAGTGGTAGCCCTTAAGCCAAATCTGTCCTAGAGACCTATTTTGTTTGGCTTGCACATTTTCCTTTTTAATCGAGCCAACATTTTAAAACTGGTAGGTTTCTGGCATTTTAAGGTTGAAGGACGGGCGGCAGGCAGGGCCTGCCTTACCCTCTGGCAGACCTCGCCCAGGGCTGGGTCCCACGGCCCCCTCTTGATAGGGCGTTTCTTCTTTGTTCAAGCAAAGCCCGCACATCACGATCCCCACCCCACTACCCCGCAGGGAACTCCCTGCCTGACCCTCCTACCAAGGCCAATCTCTATTCTCGACCAATTCTACCAACATATCCAACGTTAGGTTCTATTCTCCTTCAGTCCAAACGGTCTCTCTGTCTGTGACCTGTCTTCTACTCCCTACCTCTGCCTTGGGATGCTTCCCTAGCCCTGAACAATCTCCTCAATCTTCTGTCTGCACCT
This sequence comes from Prionailurus viverrinus, assembly GCF_022837055.1. Taxonomy (NCBI): domain Eukaryota; kingdom Metazoa; phylum Chordata; class Mammalia; order Carnivora; family Felidae; genus Prionailurus; species Prionailurus viverrinus. The sequence goes on from NC_062565.1 coordinate 8,793,353, forward strand.
AGCACCGGGGCTCCGCCTGAGAATGCACAGGAGAACGATCTGGGACACATACCCATGTGGGGATCCCACCCCCACAGGTTCTAATTAATCTGGGCGGAGCCCGAGTTTGGGTTTTTCTGGGGAAATGCCCAGATGACCCAGGTGTGCACCCTCGTGTGCCCCGAGCCTGCTGACCACGGGAGCCAGGCCTCCCCGCTCTCACGGCCAGCGGGCTCGTCCTCTTCCGCACCGCACAACCGAGGACTAGAAGAGTCTTGTTTCGCTCCTGACTCCTGTTTAGTCTTGCTTGCGAATCACCTTGTGCTTAAAGCCTGTCTCCCCACACAGGCTGTAAACTCGCGAGTGGGCGGGTCACACCTCACACTTCGTTTGCATCCCCAACCGGACCCGGGGGGCCGGCACACTGCGGGTGTCTAACGAACGCACGCCTCTCAAGTATCTGAGTCTCCGGGGTAGAAGGCACTGTGGGGACGTACAGGATGAAACCACTGACCGACCGAGACCGACTTCTTGGAGCTCGCAGGTTTGGAGGAGGGAGTCAAGGGCACCGACGATGGGGCTACAGGCAGGTGCACTTGATGGGCCGGTGAGGAGGGCGGCAAGAGAGGCCAGGCGGAGTGGGAGGAGAAAGAGCCCACGAGCAAGTGAATGCACCAGAGGGACACCTGCAGCCTCTCACGTGCCAGGTCAGACCCGAGCTGGGAGGAAGGGAAGGCAGAACGGGAAAGGCGAGGTTTCACCGTACCTCGAACGAGGTGGTAATTAATTTAGTACGTCACGGAAGCAGCCAGTGAAGGCTGCAATTCTGGCATCCTTCTAGAAGCCAGGCAGAGGGAGAGGTGAGGGATGAGGGCGAAGAAGAGACCTAACACAAAAATCGAGGGTCGAGAGGAAGCTGAGAAGGGGAAACGGAGGCCCAGAGGCCGGTTCCCTGACTCTGGAGAGCAACACAGCCCTCCCCTCCTACCCCCTACACTGGGGCCTCGCGCCGCCCAGGCACCCCAATTTCTGCCGTTCAATCTTAAGCCGTGGTTTACTGTGCAAAAGTGAAATCATGTTAACAGTACAACTTTATTAACACATTTAATCACAGAAATAAAGATTTTAGTCACGATGCTGTTACTACTGCTAGTTCTATTGTAATAAGGAGCTTATTTTTCTGTTCCTTCTCCCAAGTCAGTGCACAGCTTATAAAGAGCCACAGATCCGAACAGCTACGTCAGGAGAAAGCAGCCCCGTGCCTCACCCCTCCTGCCCATCGCCGCCATCTGTGGAGGCGGAATTGGGTGTAAACGAACACAGGCTGGTGGTCCATCTTCCAACCCCAGGAGGTAGGTGCTACGATCCTCCCATTTTACAGGTGAGGACATTAAGACACAGAGCAGGTGGTAAGCCCCAGGCCACACAGCCGGCAGGTGGAACCACAATTAGAACTCAGGCACTCTGGCTCCAGACTCCATCGTCCGACCCTTCACTTTTCATCTTTTAGGTGAGGGTGAGGTCTTGTACGCATGGGCCCCCCTCTCTCCCAAGGCCTGCCAGACCCAGAAGGGCTCAAAAGGGATGGTGTTTGGGGCCATGGGGCTACAGCTCTGGTTTTCCATCTCTAGAGCCTTGGAGTAGAAATGGCAGAGGGCAAAGGAGGGGTGAGCCCAAAAGGCTAGGAGTTCACTCCGGCGTCGGGAGCCACAGCACTTGGGGTCATGAAAACCAGAGCGTGGAGAAGCCCTTCTCAGCAAGTTCGGGCAGGAGCATGCCGGAGGAGCCAAAAGGATCTCCAGGGGAGCCAGGCAGGAGGAGCTGGCCCGGAGGACCAAGGGCATTCAGCTTCTTGCTCCCTGAAAGACGGGCTCCATTTACCGAAACATTCTTCTGGGAAAAGGAGTCTCACTGATGACAACTGCCAGCATCGTGCTGCCTCCTGCTCGCTGGCTGGGAGACCATCTCTATCCACGGCCCCTCTCTGTTTTGGGGATTACAGACAGGCCACAGATCCGAGCCCCTAACGAGTGGAGGAACCACAGCCACCTCAGATTATGTTTCACTTTTAGGCTTCAGGGCTTGAAGGGATTCTATTTTTAAGCTTTCTCGGTTCCACGCGTAAAAGAAGACATTTTAATGAAATTAGTTCTGGGTTTTAGGGGACGGTGGCTTCCTCTGCCAAGAATTAACAGGCCAGTCACTTTGTTAAACCAGAAGTCTTGCTGCAGGAAGAGCATCTAATCCAGCGTCACCGGCCAAGTACCTGGGGACCTGTGAAAGCCACTCCAAGCCACTGAGGGTGCGGATGGCCCAGGATAGAACTTCCAGTACCAGAGCTCCACGGTGTGCCCCTGTCCTGAACAAAGTTTCAGAAATCCTTTTAGGTTCTATTCTCTGTAAAGTCCATCTTTCACCTTTTAAGTGCCAGAAAAACGTCACGTACACAGAGAACAAACTTGTAAATAACAAAACGTTAAAAATATTATGTTTTATATAAGCCAGTCACCCCTTCCATTAAAAAAAAAATTTAAAAAAAAATTCCCTTTCATTTAACATCTAAAATAGCTTTGCTTATCCTGAATCTTTGAGAATGGGTTGTTACTCCAAGACCCACTGTTCAAAAGACACTTCCATGCATGCCCATTAAAAAAAAAAAAATGTCACCACTCCTAAAAGGGAGTTTTCTACACATCCCAATTTCCCCATCTAGAGCACATGAGACGCGGTTAACTTTCTCTTGGTGAATGAGGCTTCCTCTAAGAATTCAAAGTCTCCAGTTTCAGTCCTGGCTTTGCCATTAGCTAGCTTGTGACCTTGGGAAAGTAACTGAACTCCGCTGGGGCTTAATTTCTTCACCTGCAAAACGAAGCAGATTGGGTCAGACAGCTCTCAGCGTTATGACTCACACCAAGACCTCAGGAGTTGTCAGTTGTTGCCTATGCTAACCTAAAGCATTAGTCTTAGAGACTGTCAAGTTATAAGAATATTGCCTAGACCCTACAGATAGCCCCAGACAGCTGGGCCACAGCAACAGAAAACAGACTGAAGTAGAGTATAGTTGACCCTTGAACGCAGGTTTGAACTACACGGGTCCACTTGTATGAGGGATTTTTTTTTGGTTTTTCTTTTCTTCTTTTTTTTTTTACAGTACTCTTAAGTGTATTTTCTCTTCCTTGTGATTTTCTTAATAACATTTTCTGTTCTCTGGCTTACTTTATTGTAACACTGTGAACAATATGTATGCAAAAGATGTGTTAACTGTTGTTATTTCTGGTCAACAGTAGGCCACTGGTAGTTAAGTTTTTGGGGAGTCAAGAGCTCTACTCAGATTTTTTACTCTGTGTGTGTGTGTGTGTGTGTGTGTGTGTGTGTAAGCTGTTCAAGGGTCAACTTTTTATCCTCTCCTTGTTCCATCAGCTGTCAATTCTCCCATCACCCTCCAGCTGACATAAACCCCTGCCTTAGTTTACAAATCTAAGTAGTAGCTTCTTGCTTTGCTCAGGTTCCCCAGCAAAGCACAGCGCACGGGCCTCATGATAAACTCTGGCAACCAATGGGCGTTATCTCTTCTTGTTCAAAGCGGTCTTGTAGATGACTGTGGCCGCCATGGCCCCAAGACTGCCCCCCGTTAGGGCTCGGGGAAGGCTGAGAATGCAATCTTGTAACCTGTACATTCTTCTAGTTCTAAAAACACACTGCTTTGTGGAGGGAGCGGGGAGGGAGGGAAGTGTTTGAAGCGAAAGTGACAACAGAAAATAAACCAATTTCCTTCTTACTGGAGCAAACCTTTGTGCACTATCCCTCTGTATTCCCCACCCCCCACCACACACACACACACACACACACACACACACACACACACACACGAGCTTCCCGTCCCCATCTCTGCTGTTGCTTTTCCAAGCCCTTCTGTTGTGTAACTTTTCTTGGTGTTAAGATACATTTTCCAAGTCACTCTTTGAAGCCAACGAGAGGATCAGAGTAGGAGGAAGGAGATACCGTTAGTGGTTTCCTATATTTACTGCTTTCCCAGTTATTGTCCCTTCCTGGTCCCATGAAAAATGATTAGTAGAAAAAAAGGCTTCTTAGCAGTTGTAACTATGGTCCCTACAACACAATTTTTAAGCTGAGAACAAGCATGAAAATATGCATTAAACCGCATACTTCCTACCTCAAGGAATTCAGGAAAAGTTCCTTTTTAAAAACTGAATGGAAACAGAGAATCTGATTAAGAACCGGAATCTACTTCTGTGCTGCGCACACTTTGGGGGTGATTTCGCGGGCACCGACACAGGACTGGGTATCATGAGCGCGAGCCAGTGTTGGTTTTCACTCATCCTGGTTTCAAAACGTTGGTGGGAAAATAGGTGGTTCAAGAAGGAACGGGAGCTGGTTGGCCCGGCTAAGTGGAAGACAAGGAAATCCCATGAAATCAGAAAACCAGCCAGAAAATGAACGCAGACTATCTGAAGCTTTGCCAAATGGATCCCAGTCCTGTGGAAAGGGGTTAAAGGGGTGGGTGGTAGATCTCTAGGGAGGCAATAAAGACAGAAGAGTTAAAAGGAAACTACTGCATCAGACCTCTGAAAAACAAGAATAAAAGCAACTTTCCCCTCACAGCCTCTAAATCTGCAGGTGCTGCTTTTTATTCAGGTCTAAGCTTTGAGTATTATTTTCTGTTTTCAAGGCAGCTTTACACAGAGCAGCATTAATCTCCGAATCTACTCTTCCAAGGTGACGACTTATAGAAAAACAACAACAACGACAAAAAATCCTTCCCTGTTTGCAAGCTTGGGTTCCTTAGCTCACAGGGCCACAGTTGAGGGTGCTTTGTCTCAGAGGATGATTAGAGTGGTGCCCTTGGTACTGATTATAGTGGAGCTATTTGCACTGCCCGCGTCTGGGCACCGCATTATATTAAAACTTCCATTTTGGGGTATGTAGCGACTAAAAATTCTCTCCTAGTTTAAACTTGGCATCAATCATGTATCTCAGCAGAAGCAAGATTATTGAGTATAGAACCACAGGAACCCAGCATTTTTCTTTTATACTTGCACAGGAAAAAAACCAGTCCCGGCTATATACATGGTCTATGGTTCCTCCATTCTTACACAGAAATTTCAAGCATGTGGGTTCTTTCCCAAAGTGTAATCAGCAGGCTGCTGTGACTGGATTAAATTAAATCAGATGTGAAAGGCCACTGTCTCTTGCATTAATATATCCCAAATTTTCTAGGCCTTGGATGAAATCATTTCATCCACGAGGGAGAAAATGATGAAGTCCTTTCTGCTCCAGAAAATAGCTCCTCTGTGGTTCTCTACAGTTCTTCCATTTCCAACAGTTCACCATCTGAACACGAATTTACCTAGAGCGTGCCTCTGACCTGGTGACGACGGACAGCTCAGTCCTACAAACGCCACCACACAAAGACTGCACCCAAAAGTGAGCAGGTCCGTGGCGTCACGGGAGGAGCGGAGCCCAGGCAAAAAAAAAGTGGGGATGAGTTGATCTACATTTATCACGACCCAAGGCACAAGATCATGCTCAGGCAGTTCAACACCATCTCTATATATTCCTGTCCTACTGACATGCTCCCGTTTTATCCGTTGCTGGGACAGCCATGTTTTGTGGATTTAAAAACCCAGACTAATTGGGTATAAGGAATGACCTATCCCTTTAGAAAACTCGTAACCATTTTACTCACACATGTCAACAAAGGAGGGCTGTACACGAGGTCCCATACAATTGCTCTAAGTTATAAAAGAAGTACTATTTCTGGATCATAGTTTTATTGGGCATCTATACTATTCGCCAGGCACTATGCTAAGCGTTTTACACGGATTCTCATATTTAACCCTTCAAAAAAACCCGAACGGCAATATTGCTGTTGTTCCTATTTTACAAAAGAGGAAAACTGTTTTGAGGAATTAAGTTACTTGCCTAAGAGCACGAAACCTGTAAGTGATAAGAGGCGACTTGGCCAGGAAGGTAGTACTCCTATTTTCTTCCCCAAAAGGTGAGGATCTGCTCCCGTTAAGTTCTTAGATGTTCTTGAGAACTAGAACCAGCTGGGTCTGCAACTCTGGCCTCCCGAACAGAATTCTCAACCTCTTCTTGGACACAAAGTGTTTGAATGGTCTCTGTGCTCAGCCAATCACTCAGCCATCCCCATGCTGTCATTCCCGGTTTAGGGAAAGAAGATCAACAAAATTTCAAGACTGGAATCACAGTCTAATACAATTTGGATAAGAAGAAAATCACACTTCACGTTCAATGCCCATGACTTTGGAATAATAATCTCATGGCGAAAAAGATAAAGTTTTGAAAGAACTTGGAAGCCAGTGAGGATAATTTTTACACTTTCAATACAATGAAGTCCAGGGAAGTTTGGCTAGACAAGTTTTGGAGGCTCCAAGATCAGGCTAAGAGTCAAAATAAAAAACAAAACAACAACAAAAAAAACCCACCAGCAATCTGGTGGTGGTCTCATAACTTCCCATTGTCAAAAGTACTCTCCCATAAGTCTGAATCCAATGCAAGAATTATGTCAATAGCTGGTTGTTTCCGGTTAAGTTTATGATATAGTAACACGACTGTGTAAGGGGCCAATATGCTTAAAATATATCCAAACATGTTTAGGTCAGGTCAAGTAACAGTATTTAACGCCAAAAGCATGGAATATTCTTGTGACTGAGATCCAGCATACTGGATACAGTGTGTCTAAGTAGGTACTGAACTCTATCTCCCCCCTGCTGGCAGACCCTTGTCACTAAAAACCAGGAGCTTCTTTGAGACTATCACACATCCTCAGCAAGTATCTCTGGGGCTGGAAAGCAGTTAAGACCCAGCCATGGGAGAAACTGGAAAGAGTATGGGAATAAGAAATTTTCGTTATTCCAAGACCCGTCTCATTTCCCCAAGTGCTGCCTATGTGCTGACTTTCTTAAAGACCCCTGCAAAATCTTGATTCTCCAAAAAACAAACCCATTTGGAACTGACACAAGGTGAGGTCAACGACTGGTATTTATCAACCATTTATCTGACTCTCGTTGGTTGCCAGCCTCGTGAGGGCCAAGCCTCACCACGAGGGTGAAGACAGGAGCCATGGAGGAAGGGAATGCAGGAGAAAAAGGAGAAAGGGGAGAGACCTCCGGGCCACACTTCTTTCGAGTATCAACAAAAAGAGAAGCCGCATACTGACCTAAATCATCTCTCAAAGGCGCTTTATAAATTACAGGGACAAAGGGAGGGGGTGGCGGGTGGCCTGGGAATCCTACAGACACCCTACCCTCTGACCCGCCCCCCTCCCCCTCCAGCACAAGGGAAGAAGACAGAAAACAGAGCTCAACTCGGCCATTGGCGAGAAGCACCCCCCCCCTCCGGTTTTCAATCGCCCATCCATCGGCCCCCTAGAAAAAGATACATGTAAACACCATACCCACCCCCCGGGGCGGACACTCCCGGCCCGAGGTTCCTAGAACCGGAGGCCGGGGCATTTACTTACTTAGATTTTTCTTGCTTACTCATTTCCCTCAAGCACCCAACCCCCCGTTCCCACTCCAAAACCCCGCTCAACCGCCTACCCCCACGGCTCCAGCCCCTAACAGAATCCGGTGCCCCCCGCGGCGGCGGCAGCCCCCGAGCCGTCCCGGTCACTAACCTGCTGCTGTAAGGGCATTTCCGAAACCAGCCTGGCTCCGGGGGAGGTGGGGGGGCCGGCTGGAGAGGGGGCCCGGAGGGCCGAGCAGACCGGCGGCGCCGGGCGAGGGCGGGCGCCCGTGGTGGGGGGGGGGGTGAGGGAGAGCAGAGGGAGGGTGGCCGCGCCGGGGGCGGGTGCGAGGGCGCCGGGACCGTCCCAGGCCAGGGAGCCGGCGAGCAGGAGGAAGTGGGTGCCCCCCTCTCCCCCTCCAGCGCCCCCTCCCGCCGCCGCCTCCTCCCCAGTCACAGGCGCGTCCTCCGCGCACGTGTGCGAAACGTCACCGGCGGGTCCCGGGGAGAGGGACAGACCCAGCCGGCGGGACGGGAACACGGCTGCCCCCGCCCTCCGTCGCCGGGGGGCGGGGAGGGGGACAGGGCGGGGAAGGAAGGGGCAAGGGGAGAGGCGGGTCAAGGGCAGGCCCGGGGCCCGGCGAGGAAGGCCCGGGCGCTCGGGCCACGCGGGCGCCGCCGCTGCCACCGCCAGGATGCGCCCAGGCCGGGTCGCCTGCCCGCGGGTCCCTCGCGCCCAGACAGCCCACGCCCCAGCTCGCACCCGGCTTCCAGCCCCACCTCCCCCGCCGCCCCTCTCCGCCTCCCCCACCCCTTTGTTGCCGGGAGTTCCAGATCCCAAAATGTGTCAAGCGCAGCCTGGCAGAGCCCCTGCGCCCCGAGCACGCCTCAGGGACCCCCGGCCGCCAGCGGGCCTCTGAGGCCGGCGGAGGGGGTGGGGCGATCACCCCAACTGTCCCCCCGGTTTCCAGCCCCCAGAGTCCCCCACTCCCCAGTTCACTACTCCCTCCCCCCCCACCCCCTTCTCCATCCGGGGCGTGACCCCTTCCTACGCCCGAGAAAGAGGAAGCTTCGAGTTGGAGGGGAAGGGAGGGTGGGGGTAGGGAAAAGTGCAGGAAAAGAAGGGGGGACCGCGAAAAGTTTCGGAGTGTTTGACGTGGTCCGCGCCAAGGCGATCCCCGCTGCCCCGCGCGCCTGGCGGAGCCCCCCGGCCTCCGGGCGCAGGGGGGCAGTGCACGAGGCTAACAATAAAGCCCCGTTGGAGGGGCGGCCGCCGAGGCCCGCGACGCTCGGCCCTGCGCCGTCCCGGGGCGGCCCGCAGCGCGCCCACCACCCCGCGCGGTGCGAGCCCACCTCCCGCCCGGGCTGGGGACGGTGGGAACCGGAGGGCATTACCGGAGGGCCGCCGCCGCCGCCGCCGCCGCGTCCCAGCGCTGGTGGCTGCTGCAGCAGCCCGGCTCTGCTGGAGGGTCCGTGCGGCGTGGTGTAGAGGAGGCTGCCGGCCGTCTGCTCCGCGCCGGGGGCACTGGGGAGGAGGGGGCCGGCGGCGACGGCGCCGCTTTGGAGGGAAGAGGAACAGGAGGTGGTGGAAGTGTTCGTGGTGAGGATCTGGATGTACGCGCCCGGGGCGGCAGCGGCGGCGGCGGCGGGGAAGCCGGGGCTGGCTAGCAGTGCCCTTTTGTCCATGGAGGCTGCTGCGGCGGCGGCGGCGACGACAGCCGCCCCCTCCCCACCCCCGGCGGTCACCAGGTACTGCTCCAGGGCGGGCTGGATCCCCTTTCTCATCTCTCGCTCCTGCTCTTTTTATTGCTATGGTATATTAATGTATTGTTTTCAATTTCTTTTATTATTTGCAGTCGGAGTTTCCAAGTCTCTCCTCCCCGCCCGGCGCTTCCGAGCCCCTTCTGTCTCGTTTCTTTTTATTTTTCCGCACCGCACGGGCACCGGGGGCCAAAAATAATCGGGGCTCTGGAGAGAGGAGGGTCCCGGCCGCACGGATATCGGGCCCCGAGGGGGGATGGAGGCGTCGGGGGCGGCCGATGCAACGGATTGCGAGGCGGCGGCGGCAGCCCGGGTGCTGCGGCCGGCAGCTGAAAAATGGCTCCAGGAAGCTGCTGCTGACAATGAATGAAGGGATACGGTTTACGCGCCAAGGTCCTCCCGCGAAACTCAGATTTCCCGCCGGCTTTTCAAACCATATTTGCATATCCCCGCCCTTCAACCCGCCGAGGACCGTTCCCACAGCCCATTGGGCCTCTAGCTCCTTACTTAAGTCCCAATCGTGGCGCAGGGCCGCGGCTGGCTGGTTTCCATTGGCTGTCTTGCATCACGGTTACCGGGGCGACAGGGGCCTCATTTGCATAGACCTCCTTGATTGGCTAAGGGAGAGCAGGGTCTTTAGGAGGTGGGGCAAAAGCCTTTCCTTCTCTCCCACGGAAGGCCACGCCTTGTCCAAGCTCCGCCCGGTCCCCGCCCGCACGCCGGGCGGGGGCTGCTGACCTGGGCAGGCGCTCAGCGCCCCGCAGACTCAGTGTCAATACGGTCTGGAGCGCAAGTTTCGCTTTTAGAAATTGTCAAGGTGACCAAGGGGACACTTGCGGGAATTCTCTTCCCTTTGGCCAGTCAGTGTAATAGATGAACGAAAGCTGGAGATTCTCCCAAATATGTTCCAAAGGCAAGTTGGACCATGCGGACGATGCCTGGCAGGTGGGAACTGAGCCCTTTAAATCGTGGGTTTCTCTTTTCCTGAAATCCAACCAATGCCGCCGCGAGAGCTGATCCCGAGGCCCAGCCTGATAGACAGAAGCATGTGGGCAGACAGGGATCGTGGGGGCAGAAGGTTCGACTGACGTGACTGCGGGCACCAGTTTAGTTAGCATTCCAGATGATTCCTGGTAGCTTCATTATTAGCCGGGACTGGGTTTAAGTAAAAATTAAACTCTGAAATGTTTTGAGCGAAAGCTTACCATGAGTATGGGTTTTGAGTCCGGCAGACACCCCCCTTCCCTTCCCCGCCCCCCACTGGCCCAGAAGCACCCAGGGCAGTTAATCAAGGCTAACCTGGGACTGATCTGCAGGTTTCTAATCCGCCAAGCAGTAATCCGAAGAAGTACACGCTTCCCACGATGACGTCTTACTCCCAGCAAACGCTGCACGCCCAGGCACCACCAAGCGCTTTACAATCTCGGTTTCCTACCAAGTTCTCTGACTAAAAGCAAACGCAACGACACAGACCTATTCGGAAACATTTTAAAAGATTTTTCTTTTTCTTCTCTCTCTTTCTTTTTTTTTTTTTCTTTTTCTTTTCTTTCTTTCTTTCTTTTTTTTTTTTTTTTTTTTTTTTTAGTAAACTAGAATTTGTCACCAGAAGTCTATTAAGTTACTGTCAAACGGACTTCTGTACTGATGCCAACTATTCGTGGGTCTTAAAATTGAAGACTGCTTCTGTGAGACAGGACAGGAAAAGGAACGCCTGCAGGATTGTGGGGAAAGGTGTACCCGTCAGTTAGTCATCGTTTAGGATTCCAGTCGCTGAGAATTGTACAAAATAGCTGCTAAGCTGGCGTTCAGGGGGTGATGAGGGCCGAGATCCTTAAAGCCCATCTGCAAAACTTTATTATTGTTATTAATAATAAGAATTTACAGAAACTCACATACTCAGTCTTAGGAAAGGCCTGACTAGATCTGTCAGTCCAGGCTAGGACTTTCTTAAAACTTTCAGTCCTGTTACCTAGGTTGAAACAGAATGAGCTAAAAAGTACTGTTAAAGCTTGCCCCCGGCTCAGGTGCGCAAGGAGGCAAGCTAGTGGAGGACACGGCCTAGTACTCAAACATCCATGGATGCTCTTTCATAAAACTTCATAAAACCTTTAGGGCAGATTAGGTGGTACTCGAAGAGCATCAGTTCCTGGTTGGACGAGAGGCGTAGTGTTATCAGCAGCTTCCTCGACCTTGTTCCATCATTGTAGCTTTCCACTGTGGGTCCCTGCTGAGGAACCCAGTGCTATAACTACTCAGATAATACCACCTGTAAAACGTCACTGGTGGCACGCATTCGGTGGTGGGAAAGAGGGGACCCGCAGTTCTAAGATTAGAGACAAGCCCCGGATTTGGAACTGAGCGCCAAAATCCCTGCTAGAGCTCCCCACGGGTGGTCACGCCAAGATGAATACGGCCCGATCACAAAGGAGCAAACGTTCCCAATCCAGAGCCACACCTGTGATTCTCATTTAGAAAGCCTTGAAATACTTATTCTACATTAGCCAAGTTATATTTTTTAATGCAGGGCATTTGGTAGAAAACAAACGTTTTGACATGGCAACATGGGGTGAACCCCAGGATGAAGTGGTAGAGAGAAGGGTCCGAAGAGAGAAGAGAAGGTGTTGGAAAACGAGACGCGAAAATTAGAGGTAGGTCTATTGATTTGCGGAGAGGCAGCATGTTTTCATAGAAAGATAATGGGCTTTGGAGCCAGAGTGATGTGGGGTTAAATTATAGCTCTGCCACTTACTGGTTCTATAACTTTAATCTTTAAAAGCCTGTTTTCTCCTATGGTAAGTGGGAACCCCTATTGCAGGACCCATATTACAAGGTCACGATGAAAAGAGGCGATAATAAATGTGAAGTGCCAGGCATATACCAGGTGCTCAGTAAGTGGTAGCTATTTATGCTTCTACTTAATGGTGCGGTTTGCAGTTCTGTGTCGTCCAGTCTGACTCCCAGCCTCCAATCTTCCTGTTGTCCCTGGACGTCCACATGCTGCGGCAGCGTGGCTTGTCCCCGAGTGGGAGCACGGTCGTGTCCTGATTAGTAGGGATTACAGCATCCTGACTCAGAAGTTCCGGGTAATAAAATAAAGTGAGCTCCGCCGCTCATCCCACTACCCACTTCATCTGTTAGTGGCTAACTTCTGGCTGGTTCCGAAGTCTGAGCCTTCCTGACCTTCCCTTGAAGGTTAGGCTCATCCAGCACGAGAGCCAGACAGCTCTCGCCTTCCTCTTGCTCTGACGGTCGCCCCCAACAGCTGGTTGTTGCAGAGTTGGCCTGGGTAGCTGGTTGAATGGTGGCCCCCCAAAACAAAACCAAAACCAAAAACACGTCTTTATCCTAATCTCTGGAACCTGTATTGTGAGCTTATTTGGAAAAAGGGATCTTTACAGATGTAATTGAGTCAAAAATCTCAAGGTAAGAGCGTTCCGAATGATGTGGGTGAGCCCTAAATCCAATGACCTGTATCCTTACAAGAGACGCCCAGAGGAAAGGTGCGGAGAGGAGGAGAGGCTTTGTGAAGACGGAGGCAAGGGTTGGAATGAAAGTCAAGAAATGCCGCCCGCCACCAGCAGCTGGAAGAGGCAAGGGGTAGCATCTCCCACAGAGCCCCTGGAGGGAGCAGCCCCCCGCGCCCAACCTGTAGATTGTGGACTGCTGGCCTCTAGACCTGGGATAGAATACGTTTCTACTGTTTTGAGCTACCCAGCTTGGTAATTTATTATGGCAGCCCTGGGGAACTAATGCAGTCTGTTAGCCTGCCTACCTGAGTCTCAGACCTCTTAGCTGCTACTCACGTTGTTTTGTGGCGCCACTAAGATACCGTTCCTTGCTGGACACCAGTGACACTAAGTGTCAGCCTGGGCTGTAACCCCCGTTGAAGATCTTTCAAAGTATGACTTGTTCCAGACTTGACCTAAGGAGTTTATAAAAATGCAGATTCCTGAGCTCTACCCAAACCTAAGGAGTCAGAGTCCTTTGAGGCAGAGCCCAAGAATCTTATCTAACAAGACCCTCCAGGTAATCTCTTCAAGCCTTAGAGATGGAGAACCAGAGTCAGCTGTATGACTTTGGACTTCTTTCCATTATTTCCTTTTCTAGCTACAGCTGGAGTTGCCATTCTTGTGTCTAAACGCCTTGTTGGGTGTTTGTCATCTTCGTGGCCCTTCTCATCCTGCCAGTTAACATAACGAGCACTAAATTCCTATTCATTCACGCGTACGTGCACACACACACACACACACACACACACACACACACGCTGGTACTTTATATATAAAGTTTGATGTTACAATCTTTTCTAAAAGTCTTTGTTTTCTTTTTTATTTAAAAATTTTGGGGGGCGCCTGGGTGGCTCAGTCGGTTAAGCATCCGACTTCAGCTCAAGTCATGATCTCACAGTCCGTGAGTTCGAGGCCCGAGTCGGGCTCTGTGCTGACAGCTCTGAGCCTGGAGCCTGTTTCAGATTCTGTGTCTCCCTCTCTCTCTCTGACCCTCCCCCGTTCATGCTTTGTCTCTGTCTCAAAAGTAAATAAACATTGAAAAACATTTTTAAAAAATTTTAATGTTTATTTTTGAGAGAGAGAGAGAAAGCACCAGTGGGGGAGGGGCAGAGAGAGAGGGAGACAGAGAATCTGAAGCAGGCTCCAGCCTCCACACTGACAGCAGAGAGCCCAATGCGGGGCTCGAACTCATGAACTATGAGATCATGACCTGAGCCGGTTAGACGCTTAACTGACTGAGCCACCCGGGTGTCCCAAAAGTCTTCATTTTCAATTTCAAATTACAATTTTGCCAACATCCATAAGATCGATATATATAATATCCAGGAAACAGTACTATTAAACAGTTTTGTGACAATTCACTATTAAGTCTTCAGATTAAAAAATTGTAGGTTCAGGAAATTAAAGAAACTGATCGTAAGCCCAGAAAATCTTTGGAACATCTAACATTTAAAATTGTGCCTCTTTGGGGTGCCTGGGTGGCTCATTTGGTTAAGCGTCCAACTTCAGCTCAGGTCATGATCTTGTGGCTGGTGGGTTTGAGCCCCACGCTGGGCTCTATGCTGATGGCTCAGAGCCTGCAGCCTGCTTTGGATTCTGTCTCCCTCTCTCTCTCTCTGTTCCTCTCCCCCTCACACTCTCTCTCAGAAATAAACACTAAAAAAAATTAAAAAGAAAAAAAATAAATGAAATTGTGCCTCTAATTCCAGTTCAAGCAAGTCTGGTTACCACATTGGATTTAGAGTGTATGGCTTTAAATTTTAGGGTCTGGAGAAGATTAGTTTAAGAATTTAAGGTTCTTGTAGTGCAATTCAGGTAGTTGCCCATAGAGAAATAAGCTTCTCTGTTTTTATCTTCCTGGTTAGGAAGAGGAACGTGTCCTGAAGCCATTACCACATCAAACATTAATAACAAAATTTCTAGGTGCTTATCCTAGAAAATTGACCATTATATTTATTATAGATTGTGGCTTAGATACCTGTGTAGTTTCTTGTCTTCAGCTCTTTGTGCAGGAAGGTACTGTTTGGATAGAATTTTTGCATTTTTAAATAAATCTAGGATGAACTTCAGGCACAGACCATGGTCGTCAATCCCCTCTACTGAGTCTGTATCTCTGATTGGAGTCCAGGGATGTGCCTTACAAACAGGACCATTGTGATGCAGGTGGTCCACTGAACGCACTTGGAGAAAGCCACACGGGCATCCATCCATGACCTAGCAATCTCTGCCCTATAAACTGGCTTCTTAGGCAACTGTGGCATAGAAAATTCCCTTGTAGGTAGTATCTTTTGAGTAGCTAATGTTACCATTGTTAGCATAAGCATTTATTTAGACTGTACTGTGATTGCAAATTGCCTCTTACAAAAGCTCTTCTGGTCACTTAACAAGTAATGCTATGGAGACAAATTAGATGAGTGGAAAAGAAAGGTATGATCTCAAAGGTGTGTGTGTTTCCTTGCCTCTTCAATACAGATTTTTATTGAAACAAAAAGTACAGACACAGAAACCAGACAACACAAATGTGTGGATTAATGAGTTACTATCAGGTGAACACCCTTGTAACCACCACCCAGGTCACGAACTGGAACTTGATCTGAAGTCCCATTCATGTCACAGCCCCTTGCCTCCCACCAAAAGTAACCATTAGCTTGATGTTTTTAGTCTTCACTTCCCTGTTTTTTTTTTTTTCAAAGTTTTGTCACCCAAATATGCATCTTTAGGAACTGTAGTTTCATCTTGTCCATTTAAAAAAATGTTGGTATGTTTTTAAAGTCTCTTTTGTTATTATTGTTTAAAGGTTATTTATTTATTTTTGAGAGAGTGCGAGTGGGGGAGGGGCAGAGAAAGAGAGAGAGAGAGAGAGAGAGAGAGAGAGAGAGAGAGAGAGAAGCCCAAGCAGGCCCCACACTGTCAGCACAGAGCCCGACACGGGGCTTGCACTCACGAAACTGTGAGATCATGACCTGAGCCGAAACCAAGAGTCAGACGCTTAGCTAACTGAGCCATCCGGGCACCCCTAAGTTTCTTTTAATCTATGGTTCATTTTCTATCCTTTTATTTTCCTTACAGTTTACCTTGAAGCATGTAGTGAGTTGAATGGGGGTCCCTCCCTATGTCCACTGGAACCTTCGAGTTAGACCTCTGACCTTGTTTAGAAAAACGGCCTTCACAGAATAATTACGGTAAAGATCTCAAGATGAGATGACCTTGGGTTAGGATGAACCCTAAATCCAATGTCCGTTATTTTACAAGAGGAGAGGAGAAATGGAAGCAGGAGGCAGAGAATGAAGTGACGGGCCCACAAACAAGGCACACCAAGGGTTGCCTGCAGTCACCAGAAGCTAGGAGAGGGACATGAAGCAGATTCTGCGTCAGGAACTTTCGGAAGGAAACAGCCCTGCTGGCATCTTGATTTTAGCTTTCTGGGCTCCAGGACTAGGAGAGAATAGATTCCTGTTGTTCTAAGCCACCTAGCGTGTGGTCATTTGTTGTACAGCAGCTCCAGGAACTCTTTCAAAGAGTTTGGGCCGTTAGACGTCAGGACCTGAATTTGGCAGAAGGCACACTCCTGGTGCCGTTAACCGTGTTCCTCTGTCTCCTGCATTTCCTGCAGATTTGCAGCTGGATCCGCAGTACCGGCCAGACACAGGTTTGATTCCTCTGGCAAACCCGAGGCACATGATGTCATTTTGTCCCTTGTTCTGTGATCTTGGCGATCACCCGCGCTCCTTATTTTCTTTCACTCCCGCAATATTTGTCCTCCATGCTTTTCTGTATGTGAAAATCGCTTTCTCGTCTTGAAGAATGAGAAGGGTTCGGATACGCTTGTCCCTCTTCACAGAGCTCGTCTTCGATGGTTGTCGTGACGATGGCGGCTCACTTCCCGAGATTTCCTCCATCCCTAGCCTAGAGCTTCCCTTTCCTTCTTCTGTCTTGTCCCTGTCCTGGTCGGTTTTGATCTGATCCCAGCATCCCCGGCTCAGGGTCTCCTATCTTCAGAGGGGAGCCCTGAGAGGGGGAGGCCAGCCGGCTCCGGTCCCTCCGGACCTTCCTACCAGCGTTCTTGCTCTCAGCTGCTCCTGGGGGGGTAGCTGCCATTCCCATGTCACCCCGCCCGCAGCCCCGTGAAGGTCTCCTGGCTCTTTGGGGGCTTCTCCTGGTTTGGGGCCTCAGGCACTACTCTGTTCTCTCCTTCTCTCTCAGACGCAGGTGCTGGTACCACGCAGCTCCTAACCGCTGTTGGTGGTTTGTTCCCACTCGTTTGTATTTTGAGACTCACGGCGTTGCTCCGTCACCAAATTTTGTCATCGACATCGCTCGTGGGTTTCTGGTTTTCCTATCTAGGTGTCCTTTCTGTTTTCATGCGAGGGTAAAGAGAGATTGAAGAGTAATGCTGCTGCATCACCATCTTCAGGTTTACCTTTCCTTTTTTTCTAGGGTTTAATTTTAATTTTGCTGGGTTAACACGTAGCGTTATAGGAGTTTCAGGCGTACAATACGGTAACGCAACCATCCCCATCACCTACCTCGCCCATCCCCCCCCCCATCCCCTCCCTTCTGGTAACCGTCAGTTTGTTCTGTATCGTTAACAGTCTGTTTCTTGTTTGTCTCTCGCTTTCACTTTCTTGCACTTTTGCTCCTTTGTTTCTTCAATTGCACGTATGAGTGAAATCACGTGGTATTTGTCTTTCTTTCACTGATTTATTTTGCTTAGCATAATACTGTCTAGTTCCATCCGTGTTGTTGCAAAAGGCAAGATTTCATTTTTTATGGCTGACTAATATTCCATTGTGCGTAATAACACCCCTTCTTTATCCGTTCATCTACTGATGGACACTTGGACTGCTTCTATAGTTTGGCTGTTGTAAATAATACTGTGGTAAACATAAAAGTGTATGTGTCCCTTTGTTTTTTTTTTTAATTTTTTTAATGTTTATTTATTTTTGAGACAGAGAGAGACACAGCATGAGCGGGAAAGGGGCAGAGACAGAGGGAGACACAGAATGTGAAGCAGGCTCCAGGCTCTGAGCTGTCAGCACAGAGCCCGACATGGGGCTCGAACTCACGAACTGTGAGATCATGACCTGAGCCGAAGTCGGATGCTTAACCGACTGAGCCACCCAGGTGCCCTTGTATGTGTCCCTTTGAATTAGGTGGGTTTTTTTTGTATTCTCTGGGTAAACACCCTTACTTCCCCCCCCCCTTTTTTTATTATTGTTACGTGAGGAAAAAGAGAGAGCAAGCAGGGGAGAGGGGCAGAGGGAGAGAGAGAATCTTAGGCTCCATGCTCAGCGTAGAGCCCGACACAGGGATTGATCCCACGACCCTGGGATCGTGACCTGAGCCAAAATCAAGAGTTGGACGCTCAACCGACTGAGCCACCCGGGCGCCCTGTGCCCCCCTCTTACCTTTCCTTTTAATCAAATTTATTTTGAGTCCACCACATTGGATTGTCATGAAAACAATGCCATGCAAGCACACATTTCTGTAAGCGTTAAGAGTAAGGAAAGTTATGAGCTGTTTTCTTTCCAGGTTATCAGCTAGAACTTGAAAACATGAGCTGAGAGGGAGAAGTGGAGTCAAGATACTTAATTTTACTTAGGCAGTGACTCCCGTGAGATCTAGAACAGGAGGAGGCAGAGGAATACAAGCTGCCTCTGCATACATGGTAGTCTGGTTGTACCTCTTTCTTGTGGGGCTTTAGATAGGGAATGTTGTTTGTAGCACATCACAAATGGGTGCGTGGCTAGAAAATTGCTTTTTCTTTTCCGCCTTGGTTTCCTGGACAGCATTCCCTCTGGTTTCCCATTCGACCCTCCTGACTTTGTGGGACTCTTCGATGGTTTCATTTTCTTACTTATTCTCTTAAAAATCTCTTTTCAGCTTTCTCCTCCTCCTGTTCTATACATTCTCCCTGGATGATACTTTTAAAATAATTATTATAGTAAAATAGATATAACACAGTATTTATTATTTTAACCACTTGTAAGTGGACAATTCAGTGGCATCAAACACATACGATGTTGTGTCACCATTGTGACTATATATACCGGAAAGTTCTTAATTATCCCCAACAGAAACTCTGTACCCATTAAATAATCATCCCCATCCCCCCCCTCCTTCCCTCAGTCCCTGGTAGTCACCATGCTACTTTCGGTCTTTGCGAATTTGACTAATCTAGGTACCGCGTACAAGTAGTATATACAACGTTTGTCCTGTGTCTTGTTTATTTCCCTTCACATGTTTCGAAGTCCATCCATGTTGTACAAGATATCAAAGTTTTGTTCCTTTTTATGGATGAATGATACTCCATTGAATGTATATACCACATTTTGTTCATCCATTTGTCTATTGATGGACTCCGGGGTTACTTCTACCTCTTAGATATGGTAAATAATGTTGCTGTGATGTTAGCCTACACATATCTGTTCAAGTCCGTGATTTCAGTTCTTTGGGGTACATAACCAGTAGTGGAATTTCTAGGTACTAGGGCTGTTCTATGGTTAACTTTTTGAGGAACTTCCTGAACAGTCTTGACTTTAACTGTAATTTCAACACAGTCTAGATGGTGTTGTTCAATAGAACCTTCTGCAATAATGGGAATGTTCTATAATTCTGTACTGTCAGATACAGTAGCCATTAGCTACATGTGGCTAATGATTGTAGGAAATGTAGCTTACTATGATTAATAAATTGAATTTTTAACCAAAGAGGTGAAAAGTCTATATACTGAAAACTATAGAAAGCTTATGAAAGAAATTGAAGAAGACACACACAAAAAGGAAAAAATATTCCATGCTCCTGGATAGGAAGAACAAATATTGTTAAAATGTGAATACTACCCAAAGCAATATACATATTCAATGCAATCCCTATCAAAATAACACCAGCATTCCTCACAGAGCTAGAGCAAACAATCCTAAAATTTGTATGGAACCATAAAAGACACCGAATAGCCAAGCAATCTTGAAAAAGAAAACCAAAGCAGGAGGCATCACAATCCCGGACTTCAAGCTGTATTACAAAGCTGTAATCATCAAGACAGTATGGTACTGGCATAAAAACAGACACTCAGATCAATGGAACAGAATAGCGATCCCAGAAATGGACCCACAAACATTTGACCAACTAATCTTTGACAAAGCAGGAAAGAATATCCAATGGAAATAAAGACAGTCTCTTCAGCAAGTGGTGCTGGGGAAACTGGACAGCAACATGCAGAAGAATGAACCTGGACCACTTTCTTACACCAGACACAAAGATAAACTCAAAATGGATGAAAGACCTAAATGTAAGACAGGAAGCCATCAAAATACTGGAGGAAAAAGCAGGCAAAAAACTCTTTGACCTTGGCTGCAGCAACTTCTTACTCAACATGTCTCCGGAGGAAAGGGAAACAAAAGCAAAAATGAACTACTGGGACCTCATCAAAATAAAAAGCTTCTGCACAGTGAAGGAAACAGTCAGCAAAACTAAAAGGCAACCAATGTAATGGGAGAAGATATTTGCAAATGACATATCAGATAAAGGGTTAGTATCCAAAATCTACAAAGAGCTTATCAAACCCAACACCCGAAAAACAAATAATCCGGTAAAGAAATGGGCAAAAGACATGAATAGACACTTCTCCAAGGAAGACATCCAGATGGCCAACCGGCACATGAAAAAATGCTTAGCATTACTCAGCATCACATAAATACAAATCAAAATCACAATGAGATACCACCTGACACCTGTCAGAATGACTAACATTAACAACTCAGGCAACAGCAGATGTTGAGGATTCAGAGAAAGAGGATCTCTTTGGCATTGTTGGTGGGAATGCAAACTGGTGCAGCCACTCTGGAAAATAGTATGGAGGTTCCTCAAAACATTAAAAATAGAACTACCCAAGACCCAAAAATTGCACTACTAGATATTTATCCAAGGGATACAGGTGTGCTGTTTTGAAGGGGCACACGCACCCCCATGTTTATAGCAGCACTATCAACAATAGCCAAAGTATGGAAAGAGCCCAAATGTCCATTGATGGATGAATGGATAAAGAAGATGTGGTGTATATATACAATGGAGTATCACTCGGCAATCAAAAAGAATGAAATCTTGCCATTTGCAACTACGTGGATGGAACTGGAGGGTATTATGCTAAGTGGAATTAGCCAGAGAAAGACAAAAGTCTTATGACTTCACTCATATGAGGACTTTAAGACACAGAACAGATGAACATAAGGGAAGGGAAGCAAAAATAATATAAAAACGGAGGAGGACAAAACATAAGAGACTCTTAAGTATGGAGAACAAACAGGGTTACTGGAGGGAGTGGGGGGGGGATGGGCTAAACAGGAAAGGGGCATTAAGGAATCTACTCCTGAAATCATTGTTGCACTATATGCTAACTAGCATGTAAATTTAGAAAATATATTAATTAAGTTGAATTTTTAAGATTGATCTATTTTTTGCAACACAGTGCTATTAACCATAGTCACCATGCCGTAGATTACATCCCCATGGCTTATTTCTTTTATACCTGGAAATGTTTACCTTCTGACCCCCTTCATCCATTTAGTAAATTTAAATAGGCACATGTGGGGACGCCAGGGTGGCTCAGTCAGTTAAGCGTCCGACTTGCACTCTGGTCATGATCTCATGGTTCGTGAGTTCAAGCCCCGCGTCAGGCTCTGGGCTGACAGCTTGCTCAGAGCCTGGAGCCTGCTTCAGATTCTGGGTCTCCCTGTCTCTCTGCCCGCCCCTGCTTGCACTCTGTCTCTCTCTGTCTCTCAAAAATAAATAAATGTTAAAAAAAAAAAAAGGCACATGTGGGCTAGTGAACCAGATGACATATACTTAGAGGCTGTGACTTTTTCTAATTCTGTATTTCCGACTTGGCCATTTTTCCTGAGTTTCAAGTATGAAACTTCCCCTGTGTTTTCACGAACATATCCTTGATTTGCGTGTCTTTATTTCTTTTGTGAACTGTTGCTGCAGAATCTGAATTTATTTCGTAATGTGAAATTGGCATCAAACTCCAGCCAGGTCTGCTGCCAAAATGATCTTGTCTACTTTCTCTCAGACACTTTAATTGGATCTAGACTATCTACTGGGCAATGAGATCTAAGTGAAGTTGCTAAAACGTCAATCTGACAAACTTTGTCTTTTTGAGACTCCCCGTGACCTGAGGATTTAAGACTGAATTCCTGATCTTAGCCTACAGTTTCTCAGGTTCTCTCTCCCGTCTCACTTCCCATCATTTTCCAACAGGCAACAAGACTCCAGCCATACCAAACTGCCTGAAGTTCCTCAGATGGTCTCTCCCACTTCCGTTACTGCTACAGCTGTTACTCTGCTTGAAAATGCCCATCACTGTCTGTCAAAATTCTACAGTTACTCATCTTTTAAGGCTCAGCTCAGCTCAGGGAACACCTCCTCCGTGTAGATTCCTCAGATCACATCCCCCGCCCCCTGCAATATTTTTCATTCATCCGGGGAGTGTTTACTGAGCATGTACTTTGTGTCAGACTCCAATTTAGAAACTGCGGCTGTAAGTGAGAAGCAGATAAACTTAGAGGTTGTCTTGATCAAGCTTAAGACAGAGACTCGCAAGTAGGGAATAGTAATAATGACATAGTGATAGCTATATTTAATAATCATACATAATAAGTGCCGTGATGTGAGGCAATACCTGAGGCTCTTAAAGCACTGCAGAAGGACACCTCACCTGGGCTTAGCGAGAATTTAGGGAAGGCTTCCTGGAGGAGGAAATAGAGGAATGAATAGGAATTGCTCAGGTAATATAGCATGGGAGCAGGGAACATGAATGCATGGCCTCTTGAAAAAAATGAAAGTGGTTCAGCAGGGGATTGTGGAGTACCTTATAAACCAGTATGGAGACATTTGGAATTTATCCTAAAGGCAACGAGAAGTCATTGAGACAATGTATGACGTGGTAAGATCTGGTCTAAGAAGGACTCCTGGCCGCAGAATGAGGAATGTGTTGGAGGGGCCGGGACTATGGCAATAATCTAGGTCAGCGCACCATGTGCCAGGTCAAATCTGGCCCATGGTCTGTTTTTATACACCCTGTGATCTAAGAATGATTTTTATCCTTTTTACACTTTTGAATGGTTGAAGAAACATCCAAAGAAGAGTGTATCCCACGACACATGAAAAAGTAAATCAAATTCAAAGCTTGGTTTTTGTTAATAAAGTTTTATGAGAGCATAGTCAAGCCCATTGGTTTACATATCGTCTATGGCTGCTTTTGGGCTACAAGGGCAGAGTTGAGTCATTGCAACACAGTTGAACCCATGAAGCTGAACATATGTATCTGGCCCTTCACAGGATAAGTTGGCCAACCTCTGATCTGAGTAAGATATCATAGTGAATTAGACCAGGCTACCCAGGCAGATGTAGATGTCTCCTCTTTTCCACAGCATGTGAATTATGATGGTAATCTATTGCTTTCTTATTGGTTTTTTTTTTCTCTTCCATGAAACTGTGGACGTCTTCAGAGCAGATATTTTTCTTTAGTTAACCTTGTCTCTCGGTACTTAGCACGCTGTACTTGCTCAGTAAATGTCTGCTGGATAAATGATGTATGTGGGTTTATATGTGTGTGACACTCACGTATAGATATACAGAAAGCATCTGCTGTTTTGCCTGCTGCCAGGAACCTTGTGATTTAGTTGAAGCTGAGCCCCTTTACCCCCACTCGAGGGGTGGCACTGTGACTCAGGCCTGTCCAGCAAGCCTTTTTTAGTTAAGTCTTTGCTTTTAATACTTGGAAACTCATAGGGCCATCTTTCCCTTCATTTAGTATTGCCTAAAGTTGACCTTGCTTTCATCCTGCCCCAAACTGGAGGGATATCCATGATGAAAAGTGAAAGTTTATCCCCCTAGGTACTCACTAGTCCTGTTCTTGTACGGTACATGTTCTTGTATGTGGGCAGGTGGATTAGAGCATCCTGGTGCTTTTGGGAATGCCCTTGGGTGGAGAAGAAGCCCTCAGAGAAACAAACAAGAAAAGTAAAAGAACAGCAAATGTAAAAGGTAGAAGGCAAGAGGAAGAAAAGAAAGAGGTAGAATGTGGAACCACAGCAGTGTGATGGACAGTTGCCTGAAATGCCACTAATTTGCACAAACGGAATCTAAGATGAGTGGCAGGCACTTTGGATGGAATGTTAAAGATTTTAAGACATTGGATATGATTTATCAAATGTAAAAACATCTGAATTTGTGAGTACTTCATAGATTATAAAGCCTTATGCTTTTACATTAAAATATTTTAACTTTACAAGTAATATATGGGTACATACTTTGTTTAAGAATTTTTAAAATATATGTGTTTACAATACACAGCTAGACTAGGTGCTTTTGCCCTCTGTAATACATTGGCGTCTTTAATCTTCTGAAAAACCTAGGTATTTTTACCCTCTCTAACACAGAGGATTACAGAGATATAATGTCAAGCATAGTCTCATACGTGCTAGATGGCTAAGCTGAGTTTCTGACTCAGATGTTCACACTCTTGATTCAAGGATCCTTCTGAAACCCATGCCGCTCTAAAGGGGAGCCCAGTGGCCTATCCACACAGCTCTGAAAGTGGACCACTTTCAAAGTAGCCAGTTTCCCCAGAAAACAATACCGGGTTTCCAAGTCATTCTCAAACAAAATTACAGATTCCAAGTGTTGTGGGTTAAATTGTGTCCCCCTAAAAAAGAGGTCACACAGGAGTAGAGTGGGCCCTTAATTCAATATGACTGGTGGTCATATAAGAAGATGGTCATATGAAAACACAGAGACACAGGGAAAATGTCATCTGACGATGAAAGCAGAGATTGGACTATGTAGCTACAAGCCAAGAAATGCCAAAGATTGCCAAGAAACTACCAGAAGCTAGAAGAGATAAGGAAGGATTTCCCTACTGTTTTAAGAAAGACCACAGTCCCAACAATACCTTGATCCCAGACCTTTAGCATCTGTGAGACAATAAATTTCTGTTGCTTTTAAGCCATGAAGATACAGCAGTCCCAGGACACCAATATACCAGGTAAATTCTACATACCATAGGTATATGCCTTTGCTAACAACTTCTTCATAAAAAAATGATCATAGGCTTTTGGTCAGAATGACATTTTCTGTTTATATCTTAAGTTGCTCAAAACAAAACAGAAGCTTTTCTGAAATGCCAGAAATACTACGATTTTTATCTTTTGGTTACTCAATGAGGATTTAAGAGGTCAAAGAAAAACAATATGTCCTTGGTTTAAGAGCAAATAGTCAATATTTAATCCCTGAAGTTATATCCCTCAAGATTCTATTATAAATTTTTTTTTAACTCTGAAGTTATTTTGTTGGAAACATACAGAGAAATAGTTACACATTATTGTTGTATGAGAACCTTTCCAACTTAAACTCTGGTAGAAAATTTAGAAAACATGAATGCTGCTTGAAGCATTTTTTTCTCTCCTTGCAGAAGAAACCTGCAAGAAGGTGGCTGAATTTTTTTCATTGAGCTAGTTTTGTGCTGGGGATGACCTATATGTAATAGTATGAGGTGAAGGTCCTTCTAATTTTAATATATCTCCTATCCTTACTACCCTAACCTAAAATTCCTCCCCTTAGAGTCATTTCTTAGCGCTAGAGAACAAAGGAGGGGAGATTGTCTTTAGAGACTGTAATAATTCAGACACCTAAGACAAAAGATGAGTGTTTAAATTCTCTGTGACTCTTGTCCCATTGGCTGGTTTGCATGGAATCATTTACTTGATCTGCTAAAATTTACCAGCAATGTCAAAGAATCTGGATTGGAGAGGCTAAATTTGGTGGTAAAGAAAGTACAATAATAAGAGCTTGGAATGTTGTTGGGGAAACCAGTAGACTTGTTATGTGGACAATGTCCTTATGTAGATAATGTCCTTAGATGGACAGCATTCTTACCTGGACCGCATTCTTACTTGGACAGTGGTCCTCCTCTCTATAGGAAGGTCATCTTCTCCCTTGGGCTAGCCAGCTTTAGGAGTGATGCTCTGGAACAAGTAGGAATAAAGGTCCATCCACCAAGGAGCAAGTAGAACCACCCTATAGATGAGTGGAGGTGGGGGTGGGTACAAACACTACCTTCATATCCTGGTAAGGAGGGAGGATGCACAGTGGGGCCTTGAGTAACAGTGTTCTGGGACCAGGAAGATGGGAGTCAGTGCTAATGAGAAAGCCCAGCTGAAAGGGAGCAGGAAAAACAAAGGTGAAAAGGACAGAGGACGGCCTTCCCTTTTATTGATTTTATCTAGAGCTAACCACTTTCATCCTGCCCAAAGCTGGTGAGATATCCACCAGGAGCAGTGAAGAGTTTATCCCTCTAGGAACCCACTAGTTCTGTTCTTGCAACACACACACACACACACACACACACACACACACACACACACACTGATGTCGAACTATTCACTATGCGGCAGTCATCATTTTGGCTTTGGGCTACAAGAGGAGATAATCTGCCCTTCACCTTTAAAATCCTTCCTTCTTTTTTCAGATGACTGCAGGGAGAGGGTAGGTCTCTGCTATAATTTCAGAGTTGCCCCTCACAGGAAGCTCGATATGCTTCTTGGGAATGAGGACATTGTTTTATACATTCAGGAATGTCTCTGTAAATATTTGTCGATTGATTGATTACGTCCACATCGCCCATCAAATCATATCTACTTAAGGTATGTACATATAAACATCCTGCTCTGAGACATATTTCTGACCTGTCATATCGAATATAAAACAGAAGGAAATAAAGCCAGGGAACAAGCACATGTTATGCAGACGTACTTGCTTTATGCACTGCCTGGTTCAGAACCAATGGCAGAGATATGCAGGGACTAATATACTTCAGATGAGCAGACGTTAAAATCTGTGTTTGCAAATAAATAGAAATGACTTTCTGGAGGGAAGAAAGGGTGGTGGAAGGGGGTGGCGTAAGAAAGAATGTGTAGAATTATGAGAAGAACATCTGGTTCAGTTAAAGAATAAAACCTAGAAAAACACAACCTGCGGGCCTGGATATTCAGTTTATGTTGATGATAGCTTCAGAAGAACTGGGACTTTGTCCTTTTCTTTATAATGAGAAATATATATTTGGTCTTCGTCCCCATTTCTGGTGCAGAGCTCCTATTCAGTCTCACCCCCTGACCTTGGGGTGGGGAGAAGTGTTGGAGGTTGAATCAGCCACCAATGGCCAATGATTTCATCGGTTATGACTAAGTAGTGAAGCATTCGTAGAAAACCAAAGAGCTTCTGGGTTGGTGAGCCCATGGAGATGTGATGTGGGGAGAATGCTGGGTCTGGAGATGGAATGGACGCTCTGTGCCCTTTCCCCACACCTTCCCCTAACTATCTCTTCTGTTTGGCTGTTCCTGAGTTGCACCCTTTTATAATAAACCAGTATTCTAGTAGGTAAAATGTTTCCTTGAGTTTGTCAGGTACTCTAACAAATTAATGAGACCCAAGGAGGGTGTCATTGGAACTTCCAATGTATATATAAGCTGGTTGGTCAGAAGCACAGGTAACAAGCTGGGCTCGCCATGGGCATCTGAAGTAGGGACGGGGTGGGGGCTGAACTCCTTTTCCCCCACGTTAGAAATGGGTGTAGAATGAGACCCTAGGGCCACAACGGGCGTGCAATAAATATTTGTTGAATGGACGAAAGAAACTCTGGAAATAATTTCCTGCTTCTGAGGAAACACATCAGACCTATGGTTTTTTTTAAATCAAAGGGTTTTTTTGTTTTGTTTTGCTTTGTTTTGCTTTAGAAGTTGAATTCTCTGTTCAAGCAACATCTTGCTGAACATAAATAATGGCAGAGCCACCCTTGAATCAAGTTCAAATGGGAAGCCCAGCGATGTCTTCCAATCACCTCTGCCAGTCTACCGTCTCCATTCCAGAGGCTTTAATTCACTAGACCTGGGGAGAGGCAGATCTGGGTGTTTTGGGGGAAGCTTCCTAGGTGATCCTGATGCAGAGGCAGGTTTGGAAAGCGCAGTTCCAGGGCTCCCTTGGGCACTAGACCGCATGCTTCACAAGAACAGGGAGTCTACACACCCCCTATCCCTCACAACTGGAGGGCCACGTTCACCTTAGGCACCAACACTATTTTCCGTGCTTTTGCTATTGCAGCCGCTTGTCTGCAGCCCTCCAGGTTCCCCTCAGAGATGATTCTGGACTCCAAAGACTGTTAGACTCACACTATTTAGTCTAGCATTCGCAGAAAATTTGGGGATAGGGCAGAAAAGAATTGTTTTTCTTCCCTTCATCTGAGACAGAGATTTCCCCCTTTGAAATGTCTCTTTCTGACATTTGTTTTCACAGCATCCCAGTGGGTGGGGACAGACGAGCATTCCCCCCCCCCCCCTTCTTTTATAGATGGGGAAACCGAGAACTAGAAAAACGTATTTGTTTACTCCTTGCCAAAAAGGCAACTCAGGGCAGAGCTGGGACTGGCTTCCATGGACGTATTGACAGTGATGGTCTCTCCTTAAGCAACAAAAAGGAAGATCTTTTCTCCCGAGAGTACATCAGAACAAGCCCTAATATAAATGTCTTCTACTCCGCAGATAACTGGGAATGTATGATTATGGTACAATCTCATGATTTTGTTCAGCGACAAACACAATCTTAGATCTTATTTCAGAGATGATAAACTTTACAATCAGATAATGTTATTTTATACGCTTTGGGTCCCTCAGCCCCTTTCAAAATACTACTTAGACTTTTCCTATCAGCAGTATTTGTGCACTGCATTTCCCATTTATTTTCATCAAGCCTGTTCTCTCAAAGATTCTAATAAGCTTCCTTTGTAACTGAATTCCTCTATTTCCTCTCCAGTACCTATCAAAGAACAGCCCTCCTCTGAAAGGCACAACATTTAATGCATTAGCCTCCACTCTGAGTCTCAGACTCTTTGAGATAACCTTGAAAGGGCATCAGTTCTATGGCGTTCTCTAATGAATATCATGAGGACGTGCACGTTCTGACCCAAACCACGAGAGGAGCTCCTCTGGAAGTTATCCCAGATTTGGGTCTGCAGGATCATAAGAATGAGTTTATTTATGGACAATGATTATGTGAAATCTTCTGTAAAAATACAGAAAATTCTAATCATTGCCTTACTCTCGAGTGTCTCTCCTCAATCTGAGCATAATTTCTTTCAGTTTTGATCGGGATGTGTGATGCATACCTAATGGGCTCCCCACTGCCATCTGGCACACTGTGCAAGTTCACAGCTCACACTACGGCTGCAGCAACACCACAAGCCAAATTTAAAGTAAAAGTGGGCTACGGGACAGTTGGATCTGTAAGAATGAATTCTCTTTTAGCTCCAGAAATTCCTTTTGGCGGGGCAACCATCTTTAATAGTTTGTAAATTTCCCTAGCCTTCAGAGAGGACCTCTTTTACCTGCCCTGACGAAGGTAAATCTGAGTTTCCAAATTGTTTTGTTACCAAAGAAGAGTTTGCTTATTTGTGGAGTTTCAAAGCTTTCTTCAGTTTGAATCACTCATTCATCACTAGTTGTTACAAAACAATTTAATTCTATTAGGAGGATCGTTCTGAGGACTTTCTAACTTTTACCTTGAGAAGATGCTCACGTATATTAACCAATATTCAAAATTGTATCTATGAATAATAATTATAGGAAAACACCTTCATTGACTTGCTTGAAAGTGTTGTTACTGTAAGTCATTCTTCACCTCAAGATGGGTCACTACGGTGCTTCTAAGTAACACGGGAGGAGCAGATGAGGACATCGAAGACACCGGCGATCGCAATTACTTCCAGGGTAATTTATGCTCTTTATGACGCTTGCATGAAATAAGTTTTCCCTTAAGAAATACTTACTTCCATATCCTTTTCATGTTCCCGGGTCAGAACTTATCTTTGCCTTACACTCACTTATGTAAGTCCATAATATATTAGTTGTGATTGTAACTCAAGCAAGCCAACTTGAATTTGCTTAGACTCCAAGGAAGAGTTGAATAACTATTTCATTGATTCTAAAATTTGCATTACAATTTTTAAAAATATCTCTGAAATAAGATGAGTCTAACACTTGATAGCACATTATGGTTTGATTGCAAGTGTATTTACATAAAATACATGCGAACAAGGTGGTGCATCTCTTAACCGATGGTGTCTTAAACTTGGTCAGATATGGGAAATCACAAGAAGGCCATAATGCAGTTGAGTCTCAGGAAGCACTTGAACCAGAAGCTCAAACCCTCCTGGAACTCTCTGTCTGACCATCTTTCCTCATTTGGGTTGGCTTCATTTCTTTCAGTGCAGACTGGCTTCCTCCTCTACATGCAAGAGACAGGTCTGCCAATGGCACTTCAGTTACATATCTTCTGGGTTCCACAAATTGAGTCACAAATTCAAAGCTACCAGTCAAGGCACTCATTGTCTTAGTTTGGGTCAGGTGCCCATCCCTAGATCAGTCCCATTTGGTGGGGGAAATGTAGTTGTGAAAGACTCCTAAGGAGAATGCATGAATCAGAAAGGTCCTATAGTAGCCGTGCAGACAGGAGGGATGGTGGAGAGTGCACAGAAGTCAGTTCTGGGGGGTGGGGAGAGGATGAATGCCACTAACAGCCACCATTGTTACATCTATATTAATAGGCAATCGATGATCTTCTTTTGAGGATGTTAAATCTTCACTGGTCCACTTCCGCTCTTTGTTCTCTTCCCATCTGGAGCCACTCATGGCCTTGCCCTCATGTTCAGGACAAATTGCAAAAGTGAAAATACAGGAAAAATAAAGATATTTATAGATCACCTCCCCCGCCCCTTATTCACAGAGGGCAAAACTTCATTGAATGCTTAGGGAGAAAAAGTACGTGTGCTCGTAGCAGGATCTGCCATTTGTGTAGGACTCCAAACACTTCTGGATTATACCTCAGAAGCTAGCAAGCTGACGGTCCATTCCCAGGCTCCTCTGCAAGTAGCGTCCACGAGAGACTCGGAAGGTGGGGTGAACAACATGAGGCGGCAGCCCACGGGGAGCTAGGGTCCCACAGTGGAGATTGATTTTTCAGGACTTGCCAACACACCTGCGTCATGCCCCTTGCTCCAGGCAGCAGAAAAGAGGTTTCCTGGCATCAGACAGGCACCTAGTGTGGTTGGGTATCTCTCGCAGTGGCGTTGTTCCTGGCCGTGTGGCCACCAAACTCGGTTCTGGTCTTCTTGGAAATTCTGTAAGCCCAGATAGCAAATGATAAATCCATTTCTGTTGAAATAAGCTAGCGTGGATTCTGCTGTCTGCTGCTCAGATCCCTCTCTGATACTCTCACGCTGTCAGCAAGAACATTAGAACTTTTTGTTTAGTCACAAAAATAGTAAAAATTGGGTCTACTAGAGGAGTAACCACATGGAATCAACTCTCTAATCTTTTATCCTTTACGTCCACGTTTGAGCTCATCCCGTATGTTCACCCACATTATCTCATAAGAGATGGACAGAGTGCATAATCCCCTATTATCACTGATGATGTGGGAAAACAGATACCCTTCCTGAGAGAGGCACATGGTTAAGGACATATGCTCTGGAGTCCAGTCCACTAATCCATGGCTTCGGTCAAGTTGCTTGACTTCTCTATGCTTCCATTTCTAACTAAAATGTGAAATGATGACAAAAAATACCTATCTTAAAGGGCTGTTTTAAAGAATAACCTAAGCAACCCATGCAGAATATTTGGGAAGTTGCCTTGGGTAACGTAAACTCTCAGTCAACATTTGCTATCATATCATTTAACTTTGCTGAGTATAAATTGGTATATCCTTACTGGAGGACAGTTTGGCAATATCTATCAAAAAATCTATGTACTTGGCTCAGCAGTTGTACTTTGTATCTAACCTACAGAAATACTTTCCAGAATGTTTTTCAGTGGGGAAATAGTTAAATAGATTGCCTCATGTCGTAGAGTACTGTGCAGCCATTTAAAAAGCATAATGGAAGTCTGTACCTTCTACATGGAAAGATCACTCCTAGATTGCCCATTTATTCAACAAATATTTATTGGGGACTTACTTTGCCCAAACTGGTCCAGGTGCTGAAAGTTAAAACTATTAAGTCATGGAATAGTCTACATAGTATGACCAATGGGTGTTGAACAATAATCTGCACCTGTGTACAAATGTCTACTGGGCTGTGGTCACCTCTGCCAGGCGGTAAAGAGGTCTCGAGCTGGCTGTCTTCAGGCCACCCAGTGTGGATGCAGAGGATTGCTTTACCACATCAACACTTCTTATGTATCCTGGCTCCATCTTGGGGGTCTATAAATGACCTGAACCTCTGGAAAGAACAAGGTTCTAAGGCATGAACAGCCACCGTATCCGCTGGACAGTTGATGGCTGTCCAACTGGCTGCTGTTTATAGACAGTCCCTGCCGGAGGACAACCCGAAGAGCAACTAAAGTGTTCCTTGGCTCTGCTTACTCAAATGGCCCTCTGCAGACTTTGCCTTGGTCCCCGGTGGCTCTGCTGCTCACTAGGGAGGAGGGTGGACTCTCCTCTTGTATGAGGGGTTGCTTCTTGTCCTGCCCTCATCTTGACTCACACAGACCCTCTGTCATGTCACGTCCCTTCCGTTACTCCACTTCCTAGCTATCTCTGGTGGCGAAGAACTTGGCTTCCTCATGCATTCGATTTCCAGGCTGCTGTTTATGCTGCAAATATGCCAGGGCTTTGATTTTGATACATAGCATCAAGAATTGGGATTCCCAAGCATACTTTTAGTACAGGTCTTTGGAATTCACAGCTTGGGCCATGTGCCATGTTGATTCCTGTAATGCCCCTGCCTCATAGTCTTGCTTTAATGGTGTGTGTATGTCGGGAGTATGACTAAAAAAGTGAAAAAAAAACTGAAAAAAAAACCATCAGAAATATCAACAGCGAGTACTGAGGACAGAACCACACTGATTAATATATCAAAATGTTATTCTACACGCTAGTGGGATTTACCTCTGAAGAACAGGGAGGTTGATAGTAAGGCAAAAGCAGACTATTTTCACTCTGAAAGCTTCTTTTGGTTTCTTTGGATTATTTATAAAGTGGTTTAATGCTATCTTTTGTAATGAAAACTATGGTGAAACACAACAGTTTCCAAAGAGGCCGTAGTGTTTGAATCTCGGGCTTGGTGTCAGTGTGTGTGTCCTGGGCTTCTCACCCCTTTGACACTGTCATCTGCTGGCTGTAATTACACCCTAATCTAGGCTGCCCTTCTTCACCTGGCTGTCTTTCAGGACGCCTCTCAGAGCTCACCTCCTCAGGACGTCTTTCTGGATTTCTTTCACATTGTCTCCTCCAGACTGGGTTGGGTAACCCTTCCTGTGTCTGTCTGCACTCTCCACAGACTATGATGCTTCCCAGGTGGCCTTAAAGACCTGGTTGTGTGTTCATCTTCCTCTCTCTGCAAGGACAGACATCGTGTCTCAATCATTCCTAGGACTCCAGATCCTACCACAATGCCTGACACGTGGGAAGTCTCAGTACAATGCTTATTTGAATTCCATTCGTGCATCCAAGTCAGAGAATTATTGCCCTGACATAAATATGTGAAGATGCAAAAAAACAAAAAAAACCCCAAAAAACAAACAAAAAAAACCCTAACGTCAACTCCACTTTCCTTGTTAATTGACAGTTCTTTTTTCTTTTTAAGAGTTTATTTATTTATTTTGATAGACAGAGAGCGAGAGCATGAACAGGGAAGGGCAGAGAGAGAGGGAGAGAGAGAGAATCCCAAGCAGGCTCCGTGCTGTCTGCACAGAGCCCTCGGGGCTCAGTCTCACGGCCTCTTGAGATCATGACCTGAGCAGAGATCAAGAGTCGGATAGTTAACTGACGGAGCCACCCAGGCGCCCCCCTGACAATTCTTTTTGTATCTTCCATA
Source organism: Prionailurus viverrinus (assembly GCF_022837055.1). Taxonomy (NCBI): domain Eukaryota; kingdom Metazoa; phylum Chordata; class Mammalia; order Carnivora; family Felidae; genus Prionailurus; species Prionailurus viverrinus. Next base: position 8,827,013 of record NC_062565.1, read on the forward strand.
TCTTATCTTTCACATCAATTGTTTCTTCTTCACATTCCAAAGGCAAACTTCCGTTTTAGATTCACCAGGAAGATTCAGACCCTATTCTCTTTTCTCTAGTCCTAATCAATTATGTATGAGTCAGTCTGATGAGACTCTTCCCTACCTGTGCTTTTGGAAGCACCTCCTTCTCTCTCCCCGTGAGCCTAGGTTCAGCTAATTACCACCACATTCTGTTATCTCAGACATAGCTGGGCCTGACTTTGGCACACTGCCAAGATGACACATTCATGCATTTAACCATTATTGGGCACCTTCTGTATGCCAAGCGCTGTGCTGGATGTGAGGCTCCGGAGACACATAAGAATCTGTCCTCGTAGCAGTTAGGACCCCAGCAGAAGATAGACGGAGCTTCAAATTGGGTCATTTGAGGAGAACGTAGTCAGAGTTTAGGGAAACCACATGGGATAGCGTAGACCCCTGAGGCTGGTGATAGTGGGAATGTGTATCCTGAGCCCTGACATGGGTGAGGCGGGGAGGTATGGCTGCTGGAACATGGGAGAACAAGAAGGACTAGCAAGCTATGTAGAGATGCTTCCTGACGTTGTGGTCTTCAGTCAAGGGCTGAAGTCAGTCCTGAAGCCATTAGTCAGCTGATGGCAATCTAGCAAGGAGGGAGCTGGGGAATCAATACCTTGACCTCACTCTCCTTACCCTACGGTGCCCTTTTCCAATCACTCGGAAGCCAGTCGGGGAGGAAGCCACTTGGTGAAGTGTATATGCCAGCCTCCTGGAGCCGAGCGGGAAGGAGAAAGGTAGAGTGGACCCAGATGGGCAAATAAAAGGTATCCTGTCAGTCTTCAAGGAGATCAGTAGCTAACAGAAATAAAAACAGGTGCTTCTGATACAGTATGGGATGTGATGGGGTAGCTGCATAGCATACGCCGGTGTGATTACTATATGCCAGGCCCTATTCTGAGTATTTTACCTGCATGATTTAAAAAACCCTACAGTGTACAAGGTACTGGGGCGGGGGGGGGGGGGGGGGGGGGCGGGAATCTAGTCTGGAAGGATCAGGTAAGTTTTTTGGGGGAAAGCAAGGTGGAGATGAGTCCTAAAGTTTGGGTTTGAGATAGTTGGGCGAGGCTGGGTTTAGGAACGGGGCAAGAGCAGAGATACAGAGAAATAAAATAGTGTGATTGGAACCTCATGAAGTTCATTGTTGAGTTTGGGGAAGTCGGCGCTAAGGCCGTATTGAAGAGGAAGGCAGAGGTTGGATGATGGAGGGCCCATATAAATTGTATCTAATGGATGATGGGCAGCAAATAGGCCATTTTTTTCACTGAGATATAATTGACCTATAACATTAGTTTCAGGTGTAAAACATAAGTGATTGCGACGTAAGCCTCGTTAACATTGGTCACCGTACGTAGGTACACTTTTTTTCTTGTGATGTAACTTTTATGATCTACTCTCTCAGCACCTTTCAAAAGTGCAATGTGGTAACTATGGTCACCACACTGTACTACATCCTCATGACTTATTTACGTTATAATTGGAAGTTTCTACCTTTTCACCTGCTTCACCATTTTGCCTCCACCCCCCCACCCCCGCCCCTGCTTTCTGTTCTCTGTATCACTGTGCTTGTGTTTTGGTTTTGTTCTTGGTTCTTTGGATTCCACATGTGAGATCAATGGTCTTTATCTGTCTCTGACACTGCACTTAACATAACGCCCTCTAGATCCATCCATGTTGTCACAAATGGCAAGATTTCCTTCTCTTTCATGGCTAAGTAATACTCCATCGTGCGTACGTACCACATCTTCTTTACCCATTTCTCCATCGCTGGGCACTTAGGGTCCCATAGTGTCCCTGGATGATGGGCAGCAGTTGTACAGTTTTAAACAAGATAGTGAAATGGTGAGTTTGGCAATCGGGTGTACCTCCATCTTCTGTCCCCTAAACACGTGCACACCTAACGTGCTTATAGACCCATCATGTTTCTAAATAGTAGTAGTTCTTACTGACTTGCTCTAAATTAAATCTAAACACTCAAGGCTGCCTCAGGGATGGCCCCAGAGGCTCCCAGGACGGGAGATCATTTCTTGCTCCAAGCCTACATGCTTTGGGGAGGGAGTTCTACCTGTGCCCATATAGCTTGCAGCCACTACCCTCCCTATGAGGGCACTTGGACTCCCCACCTTTTTATCTTCATACTTAACACCTTTACATGAACCAGCAGGTGGGTGTGCCATGGATAAAGCAATAATATTAATAATACATAATCATAATAAACAATACATATTTATACGTCATAAGTCATTGGTGGTAGGACCATAATCAACTTCTACCCTTCCTCTTCTTACATGTTTTCTGTACATGCTTCCATTAAAAATTTAGAAAAGGATCAAGAAGCAAATAAGATAGAGGGCCTAAATAGGAAGAAGAATGTCACATTTGGGCCAAATGCTTTTGCTGCCCTGCATGCTGTAGATGGTTCATGTTTCCCTCCAGTTCCTGAGCTGAACGTCCTGTCTTTGCCTTTCTTTCCGGAGTTTGATACAACTTAGGCACTTTCTTGGAACTATCAAAAAAAAAAAAAAATCCCTCATCCTTCACATGTGTGAATTATTTAAGGGTAGCCAGCTCTAGAACACAAGACACTGAGTCCAGATAGAAAGCTTCTAAATCACTGGTTTGTAGACCAGATGGCTCTCTGGAAGCAATATTTGGGCTTATTATTGAGCTTATGGTTAATTGGTGGAATATGACACTCCCCACAGTAAACTAGTGATTACAAGACGGATCCCCCCTTCAGGAATTCATTACAATAAATGGCCTATTCTGCCTTCTGTTAATTGAATCTCCAGTCCATGATGCATCATGTTACTGTGCTCTAATAGAATGACATCTAATGACATCCATGCTTATGTAACTTCTGGTTGAGTGCTTTATGCTCCAGCCATGCTTGTTTGTGAGTCATAATTGTATCTGTGTTAAAACACTGCTGCAAGCTGTGTGTGCCCGTGTGGGTGTTTTATGTATGGGTGTAGTCTACAGCCTAGGAAGCCAAACCTGTTGGTGAAGGGATTTTCACTTACCTAAGAGACGGAGCTGAACACTTAATAGAAATCAGGTTAATTTCAACTGGTTATTTACATGTCAAGTAAGGTTAGCGCAAAAAAAAATGTGACCACATGGCAGGCCCCTTGCTCCTTCCCAGCTACTCTGGGAGTGGAGAGGAAAATGAAAGAATTCTTCTTCCAGGCAGGGCAGCCTGTGGTGAGTTCTACCTGGTAAACAAAATGGGCTTCTCCAGATCTAGAGGAAGAGTAAAACTTTTTTTTTTCTTTCTTTGAGTAAACGATGGTGAGTAGTACGATAGATAAGAGGACAGAATCTGGATCCCGACCACCTTGCTAGCTGTGTGCCTTTGGGCGAAGTTTCCCTAGCTGTAAAATGGGGTGATAGTAGTGTCTATCCCATAGGGTTGCTCTAAGGATTAAACGATTTAATCCATTAAAAGAACCTGGTACCTATTTACAGTGGCACTCAAATAGCTGCCTTCTCTCGGAAGGGTTCAGCCAGGTTCCTAAGGCTGGAGCTTGAACCACACAAAGGAATGTGGTCTCAGCCGTCCTGAGCTGAGCCTTAAGAGGATGTCTCACACGGGTGTCCTATCACTTGCTCTTTTCTTTCTATCCCTGTTGTCTGTGGTCTTCTCTTGTGGATCGCTGGGCAGTTCTGTCTTGTCCTTGAGACTTTGGTAAGGGAGATTCTTTCTTTTCCTGGAGTTAAGCGTTCATGCAGGCTGTGGTGTGTGTCTTTTATCAGATTCTGTTGTTTTCCACCCCCAGCCCCGCAGGCACCGGTGCCTCCTTGCCAGGGCTGATTCTTTTCATCTTGCTCAAGTTCGGGCAGCTCCGTCAAACCCCCTATTTGCTCTGATGGAGTGTGGGTGACTTCGTGACTGCCTTCCCACCTTATCTGAGACCAGTTTGTTTTCCCCAAAGTGCTATAATTGGCAGGCTGGGTGTTTCCTGTTTTTCTGCGCCCCGTGGGCATGGTAGGGGGGCTCAGCTGCGGCTGTGGGCCCTCTTCATCAGAAACCCCGAGCTCTGTGCGTGTTGCTATTTCAGAGAGTTCATTCCACCTGCTGGACTCCGTTTCCACAGGCCTGGGATCCCTTCTGCAATTCAGAAGGCGGCCCTTGAAGCTTTCCCATCCGTGGCTTTCCAGTGGAATGTCTCACCCAATTTCTCCCCAGCAGCGAGTTTCTTTCCCTGCAATCAGAAAAGATAAAGATAACCACACAGACCGGCTCTTTGCAGATTTGAGTGTTGATGCCAGTGCTTAGCATTTCGTGACCCCTGCAAGAAGGAGCTGGGAGGGAGGTCAGCAAGCCTCCCAAGATGCCGGCCTGCTTGGCTCCCATGTCTTGTGTCCTTCCTGGACCACCTTTTTGAGGTTTATGGTATCGGAACGTGCTTCTTCCCTCATTTGACTGCTGCTCGTGAATTTCTGTTTGTTTTTTTTTTTCGATGATTTCCTGAGGAATGATCTCTGAGGCAGCCTCATGCTCCATGGTAATCCAGAAGTCGTATTTTTCCCTTTTAATATGAACAAGACCTACTCCATATGCAGTAGGAACCTTGACCTTGTTAGGCTATGCCACATTTGTCTCTTTTTTGGCCTGGCTTTTTCTTTCCGGGGCCCTACACGTAAACCAGCAACCCGTCTGGTCTGAGCCATCTGGTCAAATGGCAGCATGTATTATCTCCAGCTTTCAAATCTCTCCCCGGTGACTGGGGTAATGGTGGAGCAGAGAATCATTTTTATGCCATACGAACTGACTGGCTCTAATCAGTCACAGAAGTTAGTCTCTCTCAAGAGCAGTGATGAGAGCCTGCTTTGGAGACGCACTGCCCGGGTTCCACTTCTGTCTCTACCCCTTTGTAGCTAGCTGTGCAGCCTGGAGCAAGTCATTTAATTTCCTGTGCCTCTGTTTCCTCATCTGTAAGATGGGATGATGATGATTCCTCTTACCTGTTAGAGTTTCTGTGAAGCTTAAATGAGTGATTATAGGTGATGGGTTTTAAAACAGCGCCCAACTCCGGCGCCTGGCTGGCTCAGTGGGTAGAGCACGTGGCTCTTGATCTCAGGGTCGTTGAGTTTGAGCCCCGTGTTCGGCATGGAGATTATTTAAAGAAATAAATAAACTTTAAAAAAAGGAAATTCAACGAAATGGTGCCTCGCTCATGGTAACTCTTTGGTATATGCAGTAGCCCTGACCTTTTTCTGCTCTGTCGTTGATTGTCTCACTGAGCTATTTCCAGCAATGGTCTTCAGTGACCAAGGGAGCAAATATACTTTAATTGAGGAAGAGTGAAGTAGCAATATAACCGCTCTGCTGGTAGAGATAGGAGTGGGAAGGGTAAGAGTTGAAATAAAAGTGGGAAGCACTGAAGCTGTGTGATGGGCACATGGGCGTTTGGTTTGCATACCGTTTTCTCACTATTGTGCATATTCGTTTTCCATAGTAACAATTTAAAAACAAACAAGAGGGGCGCCTGGGTGGCTCTCTTGGTTACGTGTTGACTTTGGCTCAGGTCATGATTTCACGGTTTGTGGGTTCGAGCCCCGCGTCGGGCTCTGTGCTGACAGCTCAGAGCCTGGAGCCTGCTTCAGATTCTGTGTCTCCCTCTCTCTCTGCCTCTCGCCCACTCACACTCTGTGTCTCTCTCTCTCTCTCAAAAATGAATAAGCATTTCAAAAATTAAAAGACAAAACAAGAGGTGAACAGTCAGTGTGGATAATGTGCGGTGAGCTGGGAGCTCTCGTAAGATCTGGGTGGGAGGCCACGGTGTGCCAAGAGGCCCGGAAAACAGTCTGACAGGATAGATCTAGAACCCTGAAAATGTTTGTTCTAGTTACTATTGCTGCATGAAAACTTACCCAGAAACTTGGCTTAAAACACCATTTTATTATTAAAACAAAACGGGGCTCCTGGGTGGCTCAGTCGGTTCAGCAGCCGACTTCGGCTCAGGTCATGATCTCGTCGTTCGTGAGTTCAAGCCCCGCGTCGGGCTCTGTGCTGACAGCTCAGAGCCTGGAGCCTCTTCAGATTCTGTGACTCCTTCTCTCTGCCCTCCCTGGCTCACACTCTGTCTCTCTCTCTCTCTTTCTCTCTTTCTCAAAAATAAACATTAAAAAAAAAAAAATGTAGTGATGGATAGTCTGTTTTGTGACTTGTGCGGCCTCAGCAGGTGATGCTTGAAAGCTGGGCAGCTGGAATCTTCTGAAGGTGTGTTCAGTCCCAAGTCTGGTGCCTGGACTGGCCTTAGGACTGTCTCCGGGGGTGCCTTTCTGGGCCTCCACGTGGGTTGGCCTCCTCTCGGCTTGGTGGCCTTGTGGTCGTCTGGTTGTCTCTGTGGTGGCTCAGGGCTCCAAATGCGAGTGCTGTGGCCATCGAAGTTCAGAGGTCACACAGCATCAGTTCTGCTCAGTCTGCTGGTTCGTGTTGTCACAAGTCTGTTCAGATCCAAGGAGAAGAGAAATAGACCCCAGCGCTCCATGGGAAGAGTGCCAGAGAGCCTGGGGGAATCATGAGTCAGAACTGCCTCAGTGTTTATGTCTATGACCCAGATTTTACCTCCGAGGAATTTATCTTAATGAAATCACTCGAAATGTGAACAAAGTTTTGTGTGCAAATATATATATATATTTCAGTTTAATTTACAATAATGAAATATTAGCAATAAACTTTTTAAGAAATGTTTATTATTTTTAAAATTTTTTTAAATGTTGATTCATTTTTGAGAGAGAGAAACAGAGCCTGAGTGAGAGAGGGGAAGAGAGAGAGAGGGAGACACAGAATCCGAAGCAGGCTCCAGGCTCTGAGCTGTCAGCACAGAGCCCGACGTGGGGCTCAAACCCATGAACCTTGAGATCATGACCTGAGCTAAAGTCAGATGCTTAACAACTGAGCCACCCAGGCGCCCCTAAATGTTTATTTTTGAGAGAGACAGAGACAGAGTGCGAGCAGGGGAGGGGCAGAGAGAGAGGGAGAGACGATCCAAAGCAGGCTGCAGGCTCCGAGCTGAGCTGTCAGCACAGAGCCCGACGCAGGGCTTGAAACCCACGAGCCATGAGATCATGACCTGAGTCGAAGTTGGATGCTTAACTGACTGAGCCACCCAGGCGCCCCTAGAAATAAACTTAATGACTCACAATAGGAAAAAGAATAAACAAATGTTGGTGAACCACAAAGATCATGTGACAGTGCCAGTATTTTTAGTACAGGGTAAGTGTCCATATTTAAATTTAAAGTGATAAACGTAGGATTCATTTTGTACATAAATTTAATCGAAAATGTTTAAAAAAGTCTAAGTTGCTAAAAATTGCATAGACAAAGACAAGAGGGAAACATATTAAATATTAACGGTAACTATCTCCCAGCAGTGAGATTATGAGCCCTTAAAATTTTTTCTTTGGCATTTTCTGCCTTTCCAAAAATTTCTGCAATTTGCATGTATTGCTTTTGTAATTACAAAAAAAATCTGATTTATTGGATGCAATAAAAAAAATTGTGACTCTTAACCAATTTGCTTGTTATATTAAACTGAGAAAATACTTGCTGACTTGATGAAAACTTGCATTTATATCACCAAACGTACACCCTCTGGGCTCCAACAGGGGGATGGACTAAACAGTAGCGGGACTGGCGGCGTTTTTCTGAATCCAGTTTAGCCCGGTCCATGCCGCTTCCCTCACCCTTATCCCCTCCATTTTTAGGACTGAGAGAACTTGTCTGTGGAAGAGAGTGTGTGTGGCACAGGACATTTGCACCTTCCCTGTCTGTTCAGTGAGCGGAAGACAGCACCAGGAAGCTAAACCCCAGCCCCCAACCCCCAGCTAAGAGTTTCCTCTGCAATGAACTTCGGTTCTTCGGTCGGGCTTTCTAGCTTGTTCCCTAGAACACATCCTCCTCCGCTACTCCATGGGCAGAGATCCTTCCATGCCCGGGTCCTCATACGCTTTTCCCTGGGCCTCAGGGAGTCCTCTGCTCTGCCGACCGCTGCCCCTGGAGTCCTGTCATCTCTCCCTTGTCACTCCCTCCACGTCTGCTGCACCTTTACCAGTGAGACGATGAGATTGGTTATAAGCGAGCGTTTGTCTCTGGCCTCCTCCGAGGGCCTTCCTGGAGGCTGTCTGCCTGAAATCTGTAGCTCCCAGTAGCACCGACTCGGCTATCTTTGCTCCCATCTCGGCCTCCACCTAAGTCAGATGACTGTACACTCGGTTCCAGCTGTCCCCAACTTGTCCTTGGCTCAGGTGAGCCTCCGGTGATACCCTATGCCATCTTTCTTCCCCCCCGGGCTACAGCCCCTTGAGACCCATCAATAAAAGTAACCGAATGATATACCTGAGTCCCACCATGCAATGTGGCTCCGGATACAGTTTCCTATAAACCTAAAAAAAATTTTTTTAATATTTATTTGTTTTTGAGACAGAGAGAGAGAGAGAGAGAGAGCAAGTGTGTGCACAAGTTGGGGAGGGTCCGAGAGAGAGGGACACAGAATCCAAAGCAGGCTCCAGGCTCTGAGCTGTCAGCACAGAGCCCGACGCGGGGCTCGAAGCCATGAACCGTGAGGTCAGGACCTGAACTGACGTCAGATGCCCACCCAACTGAGCCACCCAGGTGCCCCTACAGTTTCCCATAATCTATATAATCTATTACTTGTTTAAAAAGATCTCATGGGGCACCTGGGTGGCTTAGTGGGTTGAGTGTCTGACTCTTGATTTCCACTCAGGTCATGACCTCCCCGTTCGTGAGATGGGGCCCTGACTCAGGATTCTCTCTCTCTGCCTCTCCCCCGTGCTGGTTCTTTCTCTCTTTCAAGAATAAACAAATAAACATTTAAAAAAAATAAAAAGATCTCAAACATTTAATCAGTTACTATATTCACTAGGCAACACTTGAAATAAACTGGCTCAAAGGTATATATTATTACCAGTATTATTTTCGTAATAGTCTCCTGGTCTGACTCACTGATAATAGTGCTCTCATATTAATATTAAATTCCTTAGGATAGTTTTAAAAACAGTTTAAGCAATCAAAACTACTCCTATTTTGTTTTAGATTACCTAGAATTAATACCATTGGGCTTTTTAACATAGCACAAAATCGTCTTCCGTGGGAGTTACCAGCACCAGCTGTCGACGTCTTTACTTTCTGTTTTGTTTGATGTTCTATGAACAGAGGATTAGAGGGAGAGACGAAATATAGTTTAGGATAGAAAGGGAAATGGTTTATGATGCAAACTCAGAGTAATATGGTTAAAGCATTTGATCCTCTTAAAGGATTTGCAAATCGGGAAAGATTTTATTCTCCATCCCAGCCCAATTTTGACTACTAGATTGTTTATAAACTCAAAGAGGCCAAGGGTCATCTTTGCTACTTGCCACTCACAAATATTCTAGCTCTTCTGGAGACATGGTAAGGGCGCATAGTAGGATCGCTGCCTTGGTGATAGTTTGGCCGTGAGACTTGCATTGGCCAATGAGTTGTGAGCAGAAGTGAGAAGATGTATCACTTCTGGGCGAAGCGTTGGGAAATGGGGTGTGCTTTGTGGTATTCTGTTCTACTGCTGGGTTGAAATGGGCTTTTGTCACCCTGGGTCCCAAGTGCATGGATAAGCAGAGTGTCCCCAACCTGCACCAGACATGTAGCAGGATAGAGAAATACACTTAAGAAGCCACTGAGATTTCAGCATTGTTTGTTACTGGAGCATAACTTAATCTGTAAGTTAAATAGGTAGGTAACTAGCTAATGGATAGGTATGTATGCAGATAGACAGATATACCGATGGTGAGATAAAAAATCAGATATCCTGATAGTAGTTGTTCATGGGTAGGACACGAAGTCCAGGAATCATGACTTCAAAATTCCTACTCTAACATTGATTAACTAGTTTACTGGTCACTATCTTTGGTTACAATTCATTTGAATCTCCTTTCTCTGAATTAAAAGTTATATTTCAATCTTGTCACTATTTATATAAAGTTTTCACCAGGTATTTTTTTTTAATGTTTATTTACTTTTGAGAGAGAAAGAGAGAGAGAGAGCATGAGCAGGGGAGGAGCAGGAAGAGAGAGAATCTGAAGCAGGCTCCAGGCTCCACACTGTCAGCGCAAAGCCCAACACGGAGCTCGAACTAATGAACTGCGAGATCATGACCTGAGCTAAAGTCAGACGCTCAATTGACTGAGCCACCCAGGGGCTCCCACAAGGTATTTTAAGTAGGATAAAAAGGCAAATTGCATGGTAGGGTACACAGTATGGCTTAGTTTTTGCAAGGAAAAAATTCTATATGATTAGCTAAATGTCTGGAAGGCTATATACCAGAATATGAATTGTAATGGGAATACATTTCTACTTAAAAATTTTTTACGTAAAAAATATAAGCACATGCCATAAGCATCTATTATTTTTGTACTCATCAGTGTCCATCCCTTCGGGTAACTTCCCTGCCTTCAGTCCATGTGATTTTGGACGTCCTGGGAACTAAGACCTGCTCCCTTCCTACTGGCCCTTCCCCAGCCCACCCAGGGTAAAAGTGGATATATATCATCCGAACTTGGCCAGTCAGATACTCTCCTGGCATCTGAATCTCCACACAGGTACATAGGATGGTTTGTGGAGTTGTATCATCTGTTGGCAAGGTTTAAAAAAAGAGTCTTTGGAACTTTGGTTTCTGCATTTCTTTTTTTTTTTTTTTTTGATGTTTGTTTATTTTTGAGAGACAGAGTGTGAGTGGGGGAAGGCACAGAGGATCTGAAGTGGGCTCCATGCTGCCAGCAGCGAGCCGGGCGTGGGCTCCAACTCATGAACCGTAAGATCACGATCTGAGCCAAAGTTGTACACTCAACTGACCAAGCCACCCAGGCTTCTCAGCTTCTGTCTTTCTTGAGGCTTTAGGAGTTACTTTGCTTTTAGGGGTATGCAGTTTCTTCTGTTCATTTTGTCTTTGGTTTAAGTTAGCCTGAATTGATTCGGGGGCTTGCAACAAAATTATTTTTTACTAACGCAACACGTATTGCTTGTTTAGTTTACAAGATTAATGAGAGAAAACATAGCGAATTTGTTTTTGTCCTCTTGCCCACGAAGAGTTAAGTCATGGAAACTTTTTTGGCTTTTCATTCTTGCTTCTTTCAAGCTGGTTGTGATTATTACCAAGCTTCTTTTAAGAATGAACAGGACATTTATAATCAGCTAGTGCTGGGTGGAGGTGTGTGCATGTTTGTGTGGACACACTTGGTGTTGTGTAATAATTGGAACTTAAGCTGATATACACGCGGACTCGGACACACTGGGAGTGGGTGAGTCAAGGTGATACGGGCTTGGGTGTGTGATGGTGAGAAAGGCGGGTCAATATCCTTGCATTCTGGCTAGCCGCCCACCATTTCATCCACACCTCCTAGTTATACATGAACATGTTATTTCTGGCTCCTTTCATGTCCCCAAGCAATGGGCCTCCCTCCCTAGCATTTTGGCCTGATGCTCTCCAGTACTTTTAATATAAAAGCTATTCCAGGCATAGTGTTCCCTCTCATTCCCTGTTCAATAAATATTTGTTGAGAAATTGCCATGTGTCAAGAGATGTGCCAGTTGCTGGGGATCCAAACCAAGCAGGGCAAGATTTGTCTTTAAGAAGACTACAGGTTCAGAAGGACCATGGGAAACAGACCCCTTTAGGGAGCCACCCAAGGTAACTCTGGAAGTACACTCCCCACCCCCCACTTCCATGGGAGCAGGAGTCCAGTGGTCATTAGTGCCACTCCCCAGTATTTCTGGTTCTCTGCCTTTAGAGCACATGGTAGAATTGAACTTCCCTCCCCCTTGCAGTCAAAAGCAGCCATGTGACTTGCTTTGGCCCATAAGATCTGAGCAGAAGTAACGTATGTCACTCCTGAGAAAGTCTTTATGAACAAGTGCATGAATTTCTACGTTAGTGACCGGCCGTGTTCCAGATTGTATACATTGTACACGGGCTACATTCTGGTAGCCCGGGTCCCATAATAAGGGTGATTTGGAACACAGTTCCCCACACCGACCCAAGATAGACAGGAATGTAAACATGAAAAAAACTTTGTTGTTTTAAGCCAGTGAAATTTGGGACTGTTTATTACCTCAGCATAATCTGACAGATACAGCGAACCTCTCCCAGACCCAGCAAAGAGTTTTTGTGGCCCCGAAACAGGTTATCTAGACTGAGTTAGGACTGGGGTTCCTGGGTGAGCTGTAACGCCAAATGAACAAAGGTAACAGTGAACTCAGTTTAACTAGAATTCCCAGAAGGAACAATCCTTTCAAGTGGAGTAATTCCCCCCCAATTCCCCCTTAGCTTCAAAGGGGCCGCCTCCCTGCGCCATGAAAGTCTTTGAAATAATAAAACCCAAGGGCAGACCTACTTGGCAACAGTAGGTCCATACCTGGTGGGAAAAAAAAGAAAAAAAAGGACCACCCCTGAGAACCAGGATTGGAATTGTCTGCAACAAAACAGACCTGGAAGATGGGTGCAAGCTGGTGTGCCCTACTGAGACTCTATAATCTTGAAATCTGGGCTTCCCTCTTCGCTCTGCATTTAGGATAAGTTGCTGAAGCCACTTTTGAGATGTATTTCAACAGGAAAAAATGGCGCAGACATCACCAGGAATTAAGAAAATGCAAAATAAAACAGCACAACGATCATTTTCTTCAGTTATTAATTTGGTGAGGTATTTTAAAATGTCCTGTGTTGGCAAGGGTGATATAAATTGCTATGGTCTTTCTGCAGACCGATAAGTAGCATATATCAAAACCCTTAAAAATATGTATGCTCATTAATGTCTTCTTCCATGGTAATAAAATTTTTAGCTGGGCTACTCAGAATAAAGATTATATTCCCAGCTTCCCCCACAGCTAAGAATGAGCATGTGATTAAGTTCTGGCTAGTGGGTTGAGAGCAGAGGTGATGTGGTGACCTCCAGATTGAGCTGCAAAAGGACAGATGTAAGGTCTCTTGCTTCCCCGTCCACCCCCTTTTTTTGTCCTGCTGTCCGGAATACAGATCATATGGACAAGAGCACTGTCTAGGGAAGACAAAGCCACAAGATAGAAAGAACTCGGGTCCTTGACATCACAGAGCAAAATCACCATACCAGCTCTGACTTTATCCCAGATAAAAATACATGTATGTTAATTAAGTCACAGCATGTGACACATGTGGCCCGAAATATCCTAACTAATGCATCAGAATCCCTACTTTTAGAGACTTATCCTCAGTCAGTAATTGAGGATATATGTAAAGATTTAAGCAACAGTGAAATTTATCACAGACCTTATGTGAAAGTTGCATATAAACTACTAGCGGCTCAGTCAAAGAAATTATAGCTTATTTATACCATGGAATACCAGGAAGATGTTCAAAATAATTACATTTTAGAATATTGCTGATGTAGAAAACCATGCATTTTTTTGGACTTGCACATGTAAGTCAAGAAAATGGTCACCGGTGTCTACAATCTCAGCCTTTCCCTGTCGTCACCTGCAAAGAATTCTCACCGTGGCCTCTAGGTCTCTTTCCCTTCTCCCTCATTCTCTGTGGAAGGACCTGCCTTGCCAGACGAAGCTTCTTGGGCTTCTGCGATGGGAGCTGAGAGGGAAAGAAAAGGGGGAGAAAGTCGGGAGGCATGGTGGTTGGGGCTGGGAGGATATTTTGTGCAGGGTTTTGAGAAAGGAGAGGTGAGCCGTTGCCTGTGGGATGGTGGGTGGAAAGGACAATGGGATTTGGAAAAGTCTGCCTGGGGCCACATGCCTCTTCAAGGTATTCGGGCTGAAATTATGTCAGGCTGCTGTGATATGCAGGCACTGAACCACGGGGCCTCTCAGTCGTGGACACAGAAACAGGTCCTGAAGATACACAGATATATATCAAATACCCAAGTGTGTGTGTGTGTGTGTGTGTGTGTGTGTGTGTGTGTGTGTGTGTGTTTTACCGGCTTTTCCTCTGGGTGGATAAAATTCCATTTTCTGCTTTCTGCTTTCCTGCTAAGTACTTCTCCATTTGTAATTAAAAACAAATGCTTAGATTTGTGTTTTTTTTAATGGTTACTGAGCCCTGCTAATAAAAGTGGAAACATAAATTCGTCCTGGCCTTTTCTCTCAGCACAGGAGAGGTAAGGGGAGAGGAGGTCAGCTCCCGCCTTCACCGGCCCCGTCTGTCAGCAGCACCCACCTCTGCCTGCCAGAAGGGACTGTGTGCCTCCCCGCAACCAGTCCCTGAGCCAGTTAGGGTCCGGTCAGGTGGTGTGTGTCCCCAGCTCCCCAACCACCCAGTGGTGGAGGATGAGGGCACTTGGGAGTAGTCTGCTGCTTTATTTCTGGGGTGACGCGGCCATGGACACCTTCACAGGCACCCATTGCAGGCCCTCTTGCTACGTCCCCGAACCCTGACTGTAACCAACAGAACCTCTGCTCCCATTCCTGGTTTTTAAGAAATTGCCTGGGTTTTGTGGTAGGCCCGCCACTCAGCTGATTGGAAACCCGGTCGCCATGACTGTATCTATAAAGGGAGTGAACTCTGCCTCCGGAATTCTCGACCTATAGATGTGGCACATACCTGATGGCTTGAAAATGACAGCTTCACAGAACATTCTGTTGTCCCTTTGGCCCCACTTCACGGAGTATCTGTGAGGAGCAGTGGCTGAAGTCCCAGGTTCTGACAGTGTCGGTGTAGACAGGAAAGAGAGAATGGGGTTTTGGTAATCCACAGCAGTGAGAGTTGATCGAATCACTTGCTTGACTCTTTTTAGCTATCCATGACCCCAGGGAGACATCCTGAAGTGCTCTGGGCGGCTAGAGAGAGAAAATATAAAGAGTATGGCGGGAACACCTGTGCGCTATTGGTAGGAATGCAAATTGCTACAGCCACTGTGGGAAACAGTATGGAAGTTCCTCAAAAAATTCAAAATAGGAACATGATAGGCACTACTGGGTATTTACCCAAAGAAAATAGAAGCACTAATTCAAAAGGATACCTGCACTCCTGTGTTTGCAGCAGCATTATTTGCGTTAGCTAGGGTATGAAAGCGGCCCAAGTGTCCGTCGATAGAATATCACTCAGCCATAGAAATGAATGAGACCTGGCCATTTATGACAACATGGATGGACCTAGAGGGTACTACACTAAGTGAAATAGAAGTCAGGCAGAGAAAGACAAGTACCTTACAGGTGCACTTACATGTGTAATCTAAAAAACAAAACAAACGAATAAACAGACGACAGAATCAGGCCATTAAATACAGAGAACAAACGGATGGTTGCCACAGCCATCTGGAGGCTACCTACTGGAGGTTGCCTACCTACTGGGGGTAGGTGGGGGGATGGGCAAAATGGGTGAAGGGGAGTGGGAGATACAGGCTTCCAGCTGTGGAATGAATAAGTGATGGGAATAAAAGATACAGCGTAGGGAATATAGTCAATGACGTTGTAACATGCCAGATGGGAGCTACCCTTGTGGCAAGCATGGCATGATGTCTAGAATTGTTGAATCACTGTATTATACACTTGCAATTAATGTAACATTACATGGCAACTACACTCAGGTTGAAGATAGAGTGTGGCAACGAAGGTCATGCCATCTGTAGAGGAGCCCCTTTAACTGGCTGCAGTGTTTAGAGACTTCATACCAAGCCTTTGCTCCATGAAGTGTGTCCCCAAGATTGACCCGGAGTTTATTCTACAGGTACAGTTGTAGTTCCGGGGTAGATGGGAGGAGGAACGAGAGGATTCATAATTGCCGCAGAAGGAATACTTCAGCGGGTCATATGGAAGGTATTAGTCTGCCGTGGGCCACTAAACCACCCGGTCATCTGGGTGACAGGTGGTATAGTTCTTGAGGAATTGCTTCCCAGGTCTGCTAGCACATTTAACCGTGTTGGTGCAGGTGCTGGGCGGAGGGCCCCTGGACCTGAATTGGCAGGGTTTTAATAAGGATCTGTAGGAGTCTCTGCGGATTCCACGGGGCTGGAAAATTCCCCACCTGGAAAAGACCACTGACTTGATAGCCGTCTGAGGATGTGTCCATGTTGCATAAAAACAGAATATACTGCCCTTAAAGATCCATGGGTAATAAAAGTCCGAGTTGTTTCTTAGCACTGCATATGAGTGGGTAATGGCAACAGAAAACTTTTTTTTTATTTAAAAGAAAAAAATTTTTAGACGTTTATTTATTATTGAGAGACAGTGAGAGATAGAGCATGAGCATGGGAGGGGCAGAGAGAGGGGGAGACACAGAATCGGAAGTAAGCTCCAGGCTCGGAGCTGTCAGCACGGAGCCCGATGCGGAGCTCGAACCCACAAACCGCGAGACCGTGACCTGAGCCGAAGTCGGACGCTCAACCGACTGAGCCACCCAGGCGCCCCGGGAACAGAAAACTTTCTTAGGCAGGATCGTCTATGTATTTGCAGGAATCAGTGCAAAATGAAAACAAGTCCCCTTGTTCAAAATGTATTAAGACTTTCGGGGCACCTGGGTGGCGCAGTCGGTTAAGCGTCCGACTTCAGCCAGGTCACGATCTCACGGTCCGGGAGTTCGAGCCCCGCGTCGGGCTCTGGGCTGATGGCTCGGAGCCTGGAGCCTGTTTCCGATTCTGTGTCTCCCTCTCTCTCTCTGCCCCTCCCCCGTTCATGCTCTGTCTCTCTCTGTCCCAAAAATAAATAAACGTTGAAAAAAAATTAAAAAAAAATGTATTAAGACTTTCAACACAGAAACTGTAGAGCATTAAGTCAAACATGGAGACCTTCTAAGCATGAGGCCCTTGTGAATCTATAGGTTGCACACCCGTGAAGCCAGCTCTGTTTTAAAAATTCCCAAGAGAGTCTTTGAGATTAGCTGAAGACAGAGAGGGCGAGAACAGGGTTGAACTGTAACAATCATTGCTGACATTATTCTCTTAACTTCTTTTTAAAAGAATTTTTTAATGTTTATTTTTGAGAGAGAGCAAGCGAGCGCATGAGCGGGGGAGGGGCAGAGAGAGAGGGAGACACAGAATCCGATGCAGGCTCCAGGCTCTGAGCTGTCAGCACAGAACCTGACGTGGGGCTCGAACTCACAAGCCGTGAGATCATGACCTGAGCCAAAGTCAGACGCTTACCTGACTGAGCCACCCAGGTGCCCCTGTTTCCTGCTTTTAATCTCTATGGCTTTACTAGGTATTTCCTTATGGACTATAAAATTTGCCCATAGGCTCCCCCTAGCCACCAATTCATTTCCCTTGTTTCCTTCACAGCCAAACTTCTCAGAAAGCCAGGCTACAATTGCTATGTCTACTTTTATTCTGATTAGACAGACATCCGCATTTTTAAATCAAATTTTAATCTCCCACGAACCCACCAGATCTTACCAGCAGGGATCACATGTGTAAGTTAGGGGTGCTTCTAACTACAAGTAACAGAGAATCTGGCATTCGGTGTCCTAGACCCACAAGGGTGTGTTAACTTTTCTCACGTTCTAGGAGGTCTGGAGATAGACAGTTGCAGGTGTTGGTTTAACAGATCAACAACGTCACGCTCAACATCATGCTTTTATCACATGGTTGTAAGATTTCCCCTACTCCCACCCTGCTCAGCTCCTAGAATCAAGGCTGGAAGAAGGGAGAAAGAGGAATGCTAGATGGGGAAAGATTGTCCCACTCCACAATGTCTGAAGTCTCAGCTGGGAACACTTGAAGTCTCGATTCAGTCATGGACCGTCACTGAGAGATGTCCTGCCTCCTGTGTCTCGTGGTTGGTGCTGTTGGCTGGGACCTCCATGGTGCTGTCATCAGAACATCTAGACACAGTCTCTCCGTGAGGTCTCTTGTCAGAGGCTAGCTTGGGCTTCCACACGGCATGGCTGCTGGCTTCCAGAAGCACGTATACCAAAAGAATAGGTGGAAACGCATAGCATTTTCATGATCTACCCTCATATGTCACAGTGCCATTCCCACTGCACCCTGTTGGCTAAGACTAAAAATAAACTCATTCCAGGGTCAAGGGTGGAGGACATTGATTCTGTCTCTTAATGGGAGGCGTTTTACAGTCGTGTTATTAAGAAGAGCACACTGGGTGGGAGATATTGTGGCCGTCTTTGAAAAATACAATCTACCACGAACCCTTTTATTAAGAAAGCAACACTTTCGCAGAAACCACCTGGCAAAGGTGCAGTTTATCTCTTTGAACCCATCTAGGTCACATGTGCGCTTAGTTGGTAGGGAGGGTGAGAAAGAGAGCATTTGACTTTCAAGTCTATTTAGTGGAAGCTGGTGTGGGGAGGGGAAGGCACGACTGTTAGGTAGGCAGTCAGCAAGGTCTGTCACACTCCCGCCCACGCCAGATTCAACTACTCCCTCCTCTCTGCTCTTTGTTCTCTGTGCAGGCTTCTATATGGCACCTATAAAATTTTTACTGCATTCATTCATTTGTTTCTTTCGGCTATGTTCCAAGCCCTTTATATGCAGGGACTGTGAATTATCTGTCTTAGCATCTCCAAGGTCTATTGCTATGCTGGGCACAGGGGAACATTTAATAAAACCCTTCTTGAAGAAATGACAGGTTTTGGGGCGCCTGGGTGGTGCAGTCGGTTAAGCGTCCGACTTCAGCCAGGTCACGATCTCGCGGTCCGTGAGTTCGAGCCCCGCGTCGGGCTCTGGGCTGATGGCTCAGAGCCTGGAGCCTGTTTCCGATTCTGTGTCTCCCTCTCTCTCTGCCCCTCCCCCGTTCATGCTCTGTCTCTCTCTGTCCCAAAAATAAATAAACGTTGAAAAAAAATTTTTTTTAAAAAAAGAAATGACAGGTCAGGTTCTAGAATTTCCTGAGTAGAATAACTTACAGACTGAGATGTTTGGGGTCCAAGACCATGAGTTGTTTTAACGGAAAGACACAAAGAAGTCCACCCTCAGTATCAACAATAGCTAAATTGCCTGGTGGCTGCCAGACAGCAAAGGAAAGACCCAGAGGTCCAGAAGATACTTTTGACTAATAATCATCCTGACTGCCTTGTTTCATGTAAAGTGGTTTTCCCAACATCATTCTATTTGTTACTCATAACCACTTTGAAGATTCAGAAGGGCAGATTTGCCATTTTGCAAAAGTATCTCAGATTTAGGGTGAGTGACTTGTTCAGGCTAATATGTGGAGGAAAGCATGGTAATTTCTTTTTAAATTAACCACACATACAGTTGAAGTCTGGAAGTCTGTGTGATGCAATCAAAGCACTTACTGCCTACTTGGATTGGATTTGGCTCTAATTGCGGGTGCAGCTTCTGAAAATAACCATGAAGTTTAAAATTACAAGTTTACATACACACATCGAATATATATAATATTATATACATATAGGCATTAAGATATGCACACACAGATACACACATAGAAATATGTATCAAACCAGGTGCCATTTACCTGGAAGTTATTTGACAGGATTATGTAAAACGGTATTCTACAAACATGGCTATGATTTTCCTTAAACATAATTTTCTCTCTAAAGTGAGGGTAGATTGATGTCTGTTTGAAAAGGTGATTTCATCCAGTTCTTGAACGCCTGGCTTATAGCCGCGGCCATGGTGCAGGCATGTAAGAACAGTAGTCTGTCTCCTGAAGAAGGAGCTGGGCAGGTGTTAGCTCAGCACCACACAGTCTTCGCTAAGGTGCTGGGAGAGCCACACACGGGAATGCTGAACCATAGCAGTCAGACCGGACATCAAGGAATCAGGATGTGCACCAGGGATTCTGTAAGTAAAGGAAGGAAGGCTACCCAGGGTCCTCCTAAAGACGTTCCTGCATTTCCCTAGGAGATAACCCCCGCTGGGGTGATGAATGTGTACGTTCAGACGAGGGATCCAGAAGCGGAGGAATGACGCTTTCCAGGAGGACGTGTCAGGGTTAATTATGAAGGAAGTAACTGAAGTACAGAAGACCAGGTGAGTCAGTATTCCTTATGGCCTGTTTTAAGAACAAGTGTTTGCCAATCTGTGGATAGAGGCAATACTATTTCAAACAAATAGTTTGGATCTTTACCATCTCAACCCAATAATTAATGGTAAATGTCGTGATGGCTCTCCACATTTCTTCTACAGTATTTATCTTAGTTTTCCTGTGCAAGAGTATCTGTATATAAACGCTAACTGCTCCAGGACTGGGGACGACAGGGACTCTGTCTTATTTATCTCTGTGTCTAGCAGAGACTCAGCACATGGCTTTGTACTTAGTAGCTTAGTAAATGTTGTTTGAATCGAATAGTTCTGTGTAGAGGCTGCAAAGGCAGATAATAGAGAGCAGGTCCTTGACTTAATTAGGTTCAATCAATATGTCATAAAATTCCCAGGGTAATTCAATTACAGGTCCAGGCTATGAAGGTAAGAGCAGTGTCTAAAAAACAGCCAGGATTATTATCTATCTCTTGGCATTCAGAAGAACTTGACCCCCATATCCTGATGCTGGCAGGAAGTGAAACAAAGATCTTGCTGGAAATTTAAGGGGCAGCCTTCTACAATCATACTTGAGATGCATTTTTTTAAAAAGTTTATTTATTTTTGAGAGAGAGAGAAAGAGAGCAGGGGAGGGGCATAGAGAGAGGAGGAGAGAGGATCCCAAGCATGCTCAGTGCTGTCAGCTCAGAGCCCGATGCCGGGCTTGAACTCATGAACCGTGAGATCATGACCTGAGCCAAAATCAGGAGGTGGACATTTAACTGACTGAGCCACCCAGGCGCCCCGAAATGCATTCTGAAGCACGCTCCACGCTTTTAGCAGCTTTTTAAGAGTAGCGATACCCAACAAAAAAGTATATTCCTTGTAGACCAGATCTTTGATATGGCATAAAATATAATTACCAGTACCCAGAAGTCAGACACGTCACACACAGAATACCTTTATGTCCCTGACTGATGCCTATTATAATGCTGCGTGACAACTGTGATAAGGGTGAGTGAACCTTGAACTGACTGGCAAATGAAAAATTACTTTTCATTTTGTGAAAGCCCTGGATGGATGGCAATGTCTCAGACTCCTGTCTTCTTCCTTATTTGATCATCATGATCTCTGACACCTGAATGTTAGGCCAAAGATTAAAGCTGTGCTTTACCAGGGGCGCCTGGCTGGCTCGGTCCGTAGAGCACGTGACTCTTGATCTTGGGGTTGTGAGTTTGAGCCCCACGCTGGGTGCAGAGATCGCTTCAAGATAAAATCTTTTTTTTTTTTTTAAGTTTTTTTTTTTTTCAACGTTTATTTATTTTTGGGACAGAGAGAGACAGAGCATGAACGGGGGAGGGGCAGAGAGAGAGGGAGACACAGAATCGGAAACAGGCTCCAGGCTCTGAGCCATCAGCCCAGAGCCCGACGCGGGGCTCAAACTCACGGACCGCGAGATCGTGACCTGAGCTGAAGTCGGACGCTCAACCGACTGCGCCACCCAGGCGCCCCTCAAGATAAAATCTTAAAAACAGTGTTTTGACTGTCTTTCTCTAGCACTGCCTCCTATTATCGTGGCATCCAACCGATGGCAGATCGGACGGCCACCCGCCTCAGTTGTACTATTTCTCAAAGCTTCAACTCTCACCTCTGAAAGCGGCCTGCATCCTCCAAGCTTGTCCTCTCCGGCCTGCACCTCTTCTCTGAGTCCAATTCCATTCATTAATTCCTTCAAAATGGATGTATTTAGCATCTACTGGTGTGTGTTTGGTGCTGGAGATACAGTAAGGCATGATCTCCTCCCTTCAGGAGCTCACAGACGTGAGGGGGGTGGAAGAGTAACACCGGAGTTGGGGAAGGGACTTTCCACAGGAGACGACCTTCCTGTGGTCATTTGCACCTGCCGGAGGCCCAACGTTTTGAATAAATAATTAATAATTTTCTCTCCAAAACGTACGTTGCTTCCTAATTTCCCCCGTCCTGCTGTATAGCACTACTATTCAGTTCCCCAGCGATTTGAGTGTAAAACCTGGTGTTTCTGTTTTCTTCAACCCCCTGGAGCCATTCGCCATTGGGTCTTGTTGGCTCCCACCTCTCATTTGAGGTCCCCAGAGCCTTGGGGACAAGACAATCATGCCCAGAGACTTTGGCTGTTACCTCTTCGCCGGCACCTGGCATTGTCAAAGTTAAACAAAAAACAAAACAAGCTCACTGGCTCCAGCCACCCACTCGCCCACACCCCATCACCTCACTTGCGGGTTACTGAACTAGCCTCCCAGCTAGCCCGGGCCTGCCGAGACGGTCGCCCTGGAGATGTTCCTGGCGACTGGCTGGCTTGATCATGTGGCTTTAGGATGAAGGGGGCAGGAAGAAGAAAACAGCTCCACAGACCTGTGAAGTCGTCTGCCATCAATATGCGTGGGTATAGCAGCAAGAGGCGTAGGCGGACAGGGGTCCGTAGCGATTCACCAGAAATAACCAACCGGGAAGCGGTGAGGGCCTGAGGGACAAGAGGCCCAGGTGAAGAGAGCAAGGCAAACGTACTAATTTCCCGTGGCTGTTGTAGCAAATTGCCATAAACGTGAGAGTTTAAAGCAACTAAAGTTTATTTTGTCACAGTTCCGGAGACCCGGAAGTCGGAGATCAGCGTCACCGGGTCAGGTGTCAGCTGGGCCCCTGTCTCTCCGGAGGCTGTAGGGGTGAATCTTGCCTCTTCTGGCTTCTGGAGGCTGCTGCTCCTTGGCTGGGAGCTGTATCGCTCCCATCTCCGGCTCCACGATCACACCGCCTTCCCCTTTTCTGTGTGTGTGTTTTCACCCTGTGCTTCTGTCTCATAAGGATACATGTGGTTGCATTTAGGACCCATCCCAATTGTCCAGGATAATGTCCCCATGTCAAGATCCTTAATTTCATACGCGTGCAGAGATCTTCTTTTTTGCCACCTACAGTAACAGCCACACGTTCTGGAGATTAGGGTGCGGGTGTCTTTTTGGGGGGTTCAGGCTTTATTCAGCCTACTGCAGTAATCAACAAAGTAATTTTAAAATCATGACTCTGGCTTATAAATCTGACCTCGTGGTTGTTTTAGGAGTAGAGCTGGGTTTTGGCTACGCAGATGAGGCACGGGGTATTTCTTTCCAGGGAAACAGCATGGGCAAAGGCCCGGGGCAGGTGTGAGGATGTAGGGAAGAGAATGGAGACAAGGCCGATGGGACTGGAAATGTCCCCCGTATTTTGTCATAGTGGGCACTCAGACTGGCTACGTAATCAAAGAGGGATGAGATAACAAGAGCTGGAGCAGCTGAGGGCTGCTTCTGGTAGAGGGAGAAGCCTGCTGTTGGAGGACCGGTCTGCTCTCTCCTTGCAAAGGCCACTCCATTCCTAACTGAGAAGCCTCATGCAGAAGCTTCACTTAATGGTCTAGGTGCCTAAATGCCATCTCTGGACGCCACCTCAGACGTTGCCCTCCACGTGTTACTAACATGTTGGGCCTCAGAAAAAAACCGTGAGTAAGATCGAATCCCCACCACAGCCCACCAGGTCGTGTAGGATTTGGCCTCTGGATGCCTCTTCAAGATCACTTCTTATCATTTTTCTCACTACCCACCCACCGGCCCCCTTTCCTTGAAGATGTCAAGCTCGGTGCTGCTTCAGGATCTTTGGATGTGCTGGGTGTTTTTGTTTTTTGTTTTGTTGTTTGTTGTTTGTTTTTCCAAATGGTCTTCCCAACATGGGCAGGGCTGGTCCTACCTCATCCTTCTAATCCTGCCCTCAACGTCATTGTTTTCCAGAAGATCCTCTCTGGCCACCCTATTTAAAGTAGGTCCTCCATCATTGGGCCAGCTAGCTTCCTCGAAGCACTCGTTACCGTTTGCAATGACACGTATTTACTCTCACACTTATTTAGTGGCTGTCTCGTAATCTTCTAATCTTCTTGAAGGAAAACCATTTCTCTGATTTCACGTACTCAACAAGTATTTGTTGAGCACTCGCAATGTGTCGGGGGCCGTACCGGGTGCTGGGAGACAGCAATGAATGAAAAGGTGCCATCGTTATCGTCACAGAGCTCCCGTTCCTGGGGGAGGCATGTAATAAATGGGCAAGTGAATATACAACGTACCAGGTGGTGATGAGCACTACAGAGAAAAAAGTGAGCAGGATGAGGGTATATAACAGCCTGGTGCAGAGCACTGCTTTTTCTTGTATTTATTTATTTATTTATTTATTTATTTATTTATTTATTTATTTATTTATTTAAAATGTTTTATTTAATTTTGAGACAAAGAGAGACAGAGCCATGAGCAGGGGAGGGGCAGAGA
Organism: Prionailurus viverrinus; assembly: GCF_022837055.1. Classification (NCBI taxonomy): domain Eukaryota; kingdom Metazoa; phylum Chordata; class Mammalia; order Carnivora; family Felidae; genus Prionailurus; species Prionailurus viverrinus. The sequence continues at coordinate 8,851,303 of NC_062565.1, forward strand.
GAGAGGGAGACACAGAATCCGAAGCAGGCTCCAGGCTCCGAGCTGTCGCGGGGCTTGAACTCATAAACTGCGAGATCTTGACCTGAGCCAAAGTCGGATGCTGAACCGACTGAGCCACCCAGGCGCCCCTAATTTATTTTTGGATATAGTTTGTCTCTTTATTTATGTATTTATTTTTTTTTTTTTAAATATAATTTACTGTCAAATTGGCTAACATACAGCATGTAAATTGTGCTCTTGGTTTTTGGGCTAATGGTTCATCAGTTCCATACAACACCCAGTGCTCATCCCAATAGAGTGTTGCTTTTAACGAGGTGGTCAGGGAAGCCTTCCTGGAGAAGGTGACATCTGAGCGGAAACCTGAGGAGAGTAAGGGAGCAAGCCAGGCAGATGTCTGGGAGAAGAGTTTTCTGACAAGAACAAATGCAAAGACTCAGAAATGGGAGCCGTTTGGCCCAGGTGCTTAAGGAAAGCCGTGGCCGCACCGGAGACAGCAGGGCAGAACGTGGTTGGCCTGGCAGATGCAATAAATTCTTGGAGAGAGATGGAAGTTGTTGAAGGGCTCTGAGCACTGGAACCATCTGCTACAGCTTACATGTTTCAAGGGTTGCCCTGGCTTCTGACTTGAGAATAGACAGCCTGGAAAGGCAAGGAGAACAGAAGGGGGGGGGGGGCGGCCCATGAGGAAACTGGTGCAAGAATCCCGCATATACGAAGACAGTGGTTCGACCCAAGGGGTAGGGCTGAGATGAGGAGGATGGTCAGAACGTGGGCATATTTTGAGGTACAGCTGATAGGGTTCGATGCCACACTAGGAGTGGGATGTGAGAGGAAGTGGAGTCGAGGACGATTCCAATGTTCTTGTAACCTGAACAACTGGAAGGATGCATTCTCTCCCTATTCCGAGTTGCAGCAGATTTTGGAGGAGAAACCAGAATTTAGCTTTGGGTATGTGATACTGGGGATGCCCATGAGACATCCAAGTGGAAATGTTGACGAGAGAGACAGATATGGCAGTCTGGGGTCCAAGTGAGAGGTTAGGACCAGGCCAAGTCACGAAGAGGGGCTGTTGTCAGTGCACAGATTATATTTATAGCCATTGGAACAGAGCGAGAACGTGGGGACTTGGTGACAATTAAAAAGACAAGGCCTGCAGACTGAGGGGATGCCAATATTCAGAGATCAGGGCTGCTAGGAGCTAGTTAAGAGGATGAAGGACTAGACAGTAAAAAGGGGAAGAAATAAGATAAAGTCATGTGTAGGGGCCACGTGAAGCAAGTTTTTCCCAGAAGGAAGGAGCCAGGGGCTCATCAAATGTGGCAGACAGAGCCAGATGTCGGTTCTGTTAGCTCTTCTCTTCAGTGCTGGGCGTGTAGATGTCATACAAATATGCACTGAGTGACTACAGAGAGAGGTGCAGCTGTGTCCTTACTAAGGGACGAACTTTCTACTGTCAGAGGTAGAGCCCTAACAGGTGTCTTGATCTAGAGGAGAGGACCTCAACACGGAGTTCAGAGCTCACTAAGACAGAAAAGCTCAAGAAGCTTTCACAGAGACCCCATCCCTCCATGGTGCCAGCTGGGGAAGAACACAGGGAGTTAAGAGTTTCTGGCTCTCGACAAAGGGAGGAACCATAAGGTGGCGACGGGGGTGGGGAAGGACGAGGAGAGCTTCTCTACTGCCGAAGTGAGGATACGTGTCTGGGAAGAAGAGAGAAGAGAGTTCCCTAACAGATCCCATGAGGGATGAAGGGAATGTTCAATTATCTTCGCCTAAAGCCATCACCCTCCCTCTCAGCACAGAAGTTGACTCCTCTGTGATCAGCCAGAGGTCAGGTCCCCAGCCAGTTGACAAACCACAGTGGGGGTGGCTGGACCTTCAGGAGCTGGGATTCTTTGAACAAATGGACCCATCAATTTGCTTAAAACAGCACCGACCAATAGGAATATACTGTGAGCCACATATGGAATCGAAAATGCTTAGTAGTCGTATTACGAAGTAAAAAAGATTAAGTGGAATGAATTTTATTTTTATTTTTATTTTTTTAAATTTATTATTATGTTTTAAAGTCCAGGGGCGCCTGGGTGGCGCAGTCGGTTAAGCGTCCGACTTCAGCCAGGTCACGATCTCGCGGTCCGTGAGTTCGAGCCCCACGTCAGGCTCTGGGCTGATGGCTCAGAGCCTGGAGCCTGTTTCCGATTCTGTGTCTCTCTCTCTCTCTGCCCCTCCCCTGTTCATGCTCTGTCTCTCTCTGTCCCAAAAATAAATAAACGTTGAAAAAAAAAATTTAAAGTCCGGCAAGGGAGAAGAAGCATTCTCTTTGAAGGACACTTTTAAAAATTTATTTAATGTTTTTATTTATTCATTTTGAGAAAGAGAGAGAGAGAGAGAAAGAGAGCACAAGCTGGAAGGAACAGAGAGAAAGGGAGAGAGAGAATCCCAAGCAGGCCCTGCACTACCAGCACAGAGCCCGAGGCGGGGCTCAAACTCACGACCCGTGAGGCCATGATCTGAGCTGAAATCGAGAGTCAGATGCTTAACCGACTAAGCCACCCAGGTGTCCCAGTGGGAATTACTTTTAATAATCTGTTTTATTTAACCCAACATATCCCAAGTCTTATCATTCTGACATGTAACCAACGCCCAAAATATCAAAGAGACATTTTACATTCTTTTTCCCTTTTGTCATGAGCCCTTCAAATCAAACCAATGGCACGTCTCAGTTCAGACCAGTCACATTTTAAGGGCTCGGGAGCCCCAGTCAGCTAGGGGCCGCCATACATCCCACAGCGCTGGTCAAACACTTTGCAAGCCAGTCACACACATACCTTTCCAATGTACTATTGGTGCCTAAGTTCAAAGTTCAAAGCTGCATTAGCCAGCCTTATGTCCAACACGTGCGGGTACTAGCTTCTTCTGGGGAAGTCTGGAGACCGAAGGAAGAAGGTCCCAGGGCTTTGGGCCCCAGGAAGAGGAAATTGTGCATGCAGTGTCCTTCTTCCTACCCTTCTAGACTATCTTCCCTAGATGCCTGTAGTCCCCATGCTTCCTGCTTAGAATCCTCGGTTCCACGGAAAGAACTGGATGTTTAAACTAGCTCCCGTGAAACCCCCATGTCAGCAGAAAGAAGAAGACAAACACTGTGTAAGCTCCCACCTTTTCCTGGTTCATTCCCAAGGCTTCATAGTCCTAAAAATGGTCCCTCTCCTTCCCTCATGCCGGCTGCCACAGATGCCCCATGTCTGGGGAAGGCCAGTGCCCACGTGAGTCCCTGGGGGAGTTGCAGGCTCTCAGCAGGTGGAGGCCTGCGTATATGAATTATGAGTGACCCAATGGGCTCCAAGTCCTGCAATGCTTGGTTTATTTTTCTTTCTTTTTTATTTTTGAGAGAGAGATACAGAGAGAGAGAGACAGACAGACAGACAGAATCCAAAGCAGGCTCCGGGCTCTGAGCTGTCAGCACAGAGCCCGATGTGGGGCTCGAACTCACGAACTGCAGGATCATGACCTGAGCCAAAGTCGGACGCCCAATTGACTGAGCCACACAGGCGCCCCCTGCAATGCTTACATTTTCAACAGTTATGCCTGGGGAGAAGGATATTCAATTCAAAGAAATAAACATGTAATGGTGGAATTTTAGGTACCATTGATCCTGCATTCAGGAGAGGGGATATTTTTTGGATGACAGCATCCGGGGGTTCTCAGCGTAGTGAGCTGCTTGGTTGCCTAATCCCACGTCCCTTCCTTCTTTCTGCAAGGATTGTTTGGACCCTGCTTGTAGGCTCAGTGTTTCTTGAGCTGGAAATTGAGGCCAGTAAGTCAACACCTCATAGTTGGTCCTTCTCTGAACCTGAACTCTTTTTTTAAAAAGTTTATTTATTATTTTGAGAGAGAGAGCGCACAAGAACGAGCAGCGGAGGGACAGAAAGAGAAGGAGAGAGAGCAGGCCAACCAGGCTCTGCACAGTCTTTGCAGAGCCTGATGCAGGGCTCCAAGTCAAGAACTGTGAGAGATCATGACCTGAGCTGAAATTGAGTCAGACCCTCCCCCAACTGTCAGACATCCAGGTGCCCCTGAACTCCTGTTTTTAGAAATCGAGTCCTCACTTTTTCCATAGGACCAAGCCCATTCTTCTTTCCTGCCTTTCTCAACACCATCCAGCTCTTAAACCTGCAGGCTGAGCAGCACCCATTCCCTTTGGTAATCCGGGCCAGCCTGGCAGCGTATTAAATTTCTATTTGCCTTCCTCCCTATAGGTGTGGTTTGGATTGAGTCTTAATGGTAGTAATAGTTCTGTTTATGGAGCATCTGTAATGGTGGTAGGCACCGAGAGAGCGTGGTGCTTCATATACATTACGTCATTAATCTTCACGACTGTGCTAAGTGCATGTTGTCATCCCCATCTTAACGATGAGGCAACCACAACTCAGAGATCTTAATTAACTAGCTGACGATCTCATGGCCAGCAAGTGGTGGGATCAAGATTAAGACCCCCATGAGTCCGAGTCCAGAGTATACATCAGATTCCACCACCACACATTCTTGCCATGCTGGCCGATATTTGGTAGGGCTTGGGTAGGTCCAACACGCTCAAGCTTCCCTTCTTGCCTCGCGTGCATGTGCCTTGTCTGCTTCTGTCCTCGACCCTGACTTTTATTCCTGGGACTGAAGTTCACTGTGACCCCAGTCTACTTCACTGAGACCCTTACATCCTGCCCCAAGAGCTTGCCTACCTCCTGCCCCCCAAGGCTGCACCTGTTCCTTCCAGCTGCTAGATGTAGTCTTGTGACCCATGAAGCCTCCGGCTTGACTGCATTCGTGATCTCTACCTGGAGATGGTTGTTGCCTGAGCCATCAGCTCCTTTTTAAATGGCTCCAGCACATGTATGTCAGTGCACGTTGGGACTGCTCCAGGTAAAGCTACCATAGGGACTTGCACTGTGGCATGAAATTGCTATGAGAGATGTGCTGTGTGCCCGACTTCCCACTTTTCACGTCTTTTTCCCATAATTTCGTGATCTCCCATGGGGCTTGCTATTTATTTATTTGTTTGTTTGTTTGTTTATTTGTTTATTTAACGTATTTATTTTTTAAATTTACACCCAAGTTAGTTAGCATAGAGTGTAGTAATGATTTCAGGAGTAGAATCCAGTGATTCATCCCCTGCATATAACACCCAGTGCTCATCCCAACAAGTGTCCTCCGTAATGCCCCTTGCCTATTTAGCCCATCCCTCCACCCACAACCCCCCTAGCAACCCTCAGTTCATTCTCTATGTTAAGAGTCTCTTAGGTTTTGTCTGCCTCCCTGTTTTATATTATTTTTGCTTCCCTTTCCTTCTGTTCATTTGTTTTGTGGCTTAAATTCCACATATGAGTGAAATCACTCCCATTGGGCTCTTTAACTTAAAACCTATTCTCAGTCAAACTCCTGTTTTGTGACCCTGTTTTGGATTCACTCTCTAAGATGTCACACGATTCCCAGTCTCTGCCTTCAACTTCACCTACCGTAACCACGGCTGGGGACGACGTCCATGCCCCGGTGATCTACCATAATTTGCGGGATTTGCCCCCGTGTTTTTCCCTGGCTTCTGCCTATCAGAGGAGGTGGGGATCAGCCTCCTGCTGGCAGATTTGAACACTATAACCAACCCATGTCAGACCCTAGTTTGTGGTTCGGACAGCCGGTTCTTCTCCTTGGGGCCATGCCCAAAACCACATTAATCCCTCTTGCTTGGCTATTGCCAGTTTTCAGCTCATTCTTCCAGTGCTCACCCACCATGGAGCTTCTAGCATGCCCAGTAGCCAAATCAGCCCAAATTATAGTGCCCACTTTCCCCCGACGTTCAGAGAGTCCTCACCTACACTGCTGTGCCCTGTTCTTGCCCCAAGACCCCCTTTCTCTAGAGCTACAGACTGCATGGGCTTGCCAGGACCCAACACCTGGCTTTCCCTACCACGCTGCCCTCACTGCTGTCAGTCCGTCCACATACGGACCTCGCTAACACCAACTGCCTGCTTGGAGTGCTGCCGAATGCCCCCCACCCCCTCGGAGCACCGCCAGCTGGCCAGACACCCAGCCAGGCCCAGCCCCTGCCTCCCTGACACTCCCTGCCTTGTCACCCCTGTTGCCCCGATCGTGTGTTCCACGCACCAGTCTGTCTGCTGTCTGGTCCTGGCCGTTCCTCACCTGGCCTCTCTCCCCGGCTCTGATATTTAAAATCCAGTTGCTATGAAGGGACCGACTGCCTGCAGCACGGGGCACAGCTCCACACACGGGCTTCTAGAGACTTCCAGAGGCTTCATATGTGTACATCATCTCCTGAATTAGGTTTGGAGTTCCTTTAGGTTCATAAGTGTGTTTTATGCCGACCTAATTCAATGTCTATTGAGTTCTTATTGTGTCCTTAGCCCTGTGCTGGGTCCTAGGGTGGGGGTGAGTGGGCGGGGTAAGCACAGAACAGAATCATGAATCAACAAGTGGCCTTATACCTGGAATAAGCCTTTGAAAAGACATTTGTCCTTGAAGTTTGTGTCTGATATCGGCTCCGGATGGTAGAGCTTGTTGCTGATCTTGACCTTGTATCCAAGTTCACTGCTTCCCTGATGTATGTTCAATACCTCGTGCATATCTTGGATTTAAACCCTTGGTACATGTGTCTCAGTCGCTTCATGGGTGAGGCTGAGAACATGTGTATGGAAGAGAAATCCACTGGTTTGAGAATCTGCAAGACCATCAGGTTCTGATCCATGCGGGGTATTAATGTATTAGAGCTATTTCAGGATTTCTCTAGAGACTGGACAAGAGTCCTAAACCAGTTGTCTTGCTGGTCTGACGGGGCTGGGAATTTCTGAGCCTTAGGACCCACTTTCCTTTCTTACTCAATGTTTTCCTTCTAGAACACTGTGGGTTGTTAGTTGCCTTGAGTTGGAACACGGTTTGCATTTACAACGGCAAGTTTATTCATCCTTTTAATCGATGCATGGTTTTTGGTTTTTTTTTTTTTTTGGACATAGTTCTCAATTCTTTAAGAGATGACAACAAGTTTTGGTTTTCTACTGTCGTGTGAGAACATTAGGCCTCAGCAAAGCGTCGCTGGGTAAGGAACATAAAGTGCTTCTGTAAAAACAAAACAGAAAAAACAAAGAAAGAAAGGAAAGAAGGAAGCAAGGAAGGAAGGAAGGACGGAAGGAAAGTGCCTTATATGTAAAGAGGTCATATGACTGATCATCCAAATTGGGAGACTTTGAGAGTGAAAGGGTCCTAAAAATAATTTAACTGGTCTATAGCCAGTGTAAAGCAGGAGCCTCGGGAGAACCTGGGAATTATGTCACACTTCTCATATATGGCCTAGCTTGGCCTTTGCAGGCTCAGCACGCTGAGCGGGCTCGTATGCAAGTTCTGGCTGGTGGCCGTGCTGGCTCCAGAACCTCCATCTCCTGACTCCCAGCCCTCATTGTTTCTCTTGTCTCTCATCTGAATCTCTGCCCTGTAGGAATTTGTAATCTAGTAACTAATGTTCAAGAATCAGGAAAAAAAAAAAGACAAAAGAATGTATGTCAGTGAACTACCAAGTACGTGAGACAGACAAGGACTTTACCAGAGTCCCTCCGCTTAGATCTGGTTTCCACTTTGGCTTCTGCTGGGTTTTTGTCCTCGGTAGAGTTATGGCCACGAAAAGCATGAAATCTTTTGGTAAACAATACATAGAATGGACAGTCAGAGAAGGGAAAGATCTTCTTCTGTTGGTTGGCTTTTAGAGGCCACGGTAATTGAGTCAGGCCTTAAAAGATGGGTGTAATTTAGACCCTTCTAATGCATTTCCAACCACATCCAACTCAATACCGTGATCAAAGTTGTTGTTTATTATATACTAGTTGACTTGTTTTGCCCTCATGTACACCCAAATACATTTTGGATACATTTGTGTCCATACCCCTGTGGCTCAGCTGTCTGAGGCCACAGTGCTATCAAATGACACATAACAATCGTCCGCGCTAGGGCACCTGGGTGGCTCAGTCGGTTAAGTGCCCAACTCAATTTCAGCTCAGGTCATGATTTCATGGGTTTGTGAGTTTGAGCCCCGCATCTGGCTCCACACGGACAGTGAGGAGCCAGCTTGGGATTCTGTCTCTCTCTCTCTCTCTGCTCCTCCTCCTCTCGTTTTCTCTCAAAATAAATAAATGAACTTAAAAAAAATAAGCTTCAATGCTAGTTCAGTGTTTAGAGGTGTGTGTGTGTGTGTGTGTGTGTGTGTGTGTCTGTGTGTGTGTGTTTGTGTGCATGTGTGCAGTTTAACCCTGGAGCTTCAGATTAGATCACTTGCAAAAATAGTTAAGTTGAATTCCATCCCACCTACAAAGAGTTTCCATTTAAAAAAAGGTGACCAGTGCAGTTCTCTAATCTTCAAAGATACACCACCACCTTTCTGTGACCCCGGAGGGTGTAGAAGGCACTCTGTCTCCCTCCTCTTTGCGAAGATAGGAAATCAATTCTCTCATTTCTTACAGAAGCATAAAGATCTACCACATGCAGACTAGAGAACCAGACTGTCTGTACTCATTCAAATTAGAAACGGACACTTGCTACTTAGTGCCTGATATATACCAATGTATATGAACAGAGCACTTTGCAGAGGTCCCTTTGTCACCAATCATCATCGACAAATCGCCTTGAATACTCACACACGGGCCATTAATAACCTTATGTATTTATTTATTTATTTATAAAGTTTATTTATTTATTTTGAGGTAGGGAGGAGCAGATAAAGTGGGAGGGAAGGGGAGAGAGAGAGAGAGAGAGAGAGAAGTTCCCAAGCAGGGTCCTGACTTGTCAGCACAGAGCCCAATGCAGGCTGAAACGAAATCAAGAGACACTCAACCAACTGAGCCACCAGGTGCCCCTTTTTTTTTTATTTTTAAGTATTCTTTAAAAAAATTTTTTTTTCAACGTTTTTATTTATTTTTGGGACAGAGAGAGACAGAGCATGAACGGGGGAGGGGCAGAGAGAGAGGGAGACACAGAATCCGAAACAGGCTACAGGCTCCGAGCCATCAGCCCAGAGCCCGACGCGGGGCTCGAACTCCCGGACCGCGAGATCGTGACCTGGCTGAAGTCGGGCGCTTAACCGACTGCGCCACCCAGGCGCCCCTTTAAGTATTCTTTACAGCCAACATGGGGTTTGAACTCACAACCCACAGATCAAGAGTTGCATGGTCTGCTGACTGAGCCAGCCAGGCGCCCCAGCCTTATTTGTTTCTAAACATACCTTCAAATAGTTGCCATTCGTTGAATATAAGCCCTTGCTGTACCTCATCTTGTTTCAGCTTGGATGCCAGGAAGTGGTTATCATCAGCACCGCTTCCTAGGTGAGGAGACAGGCGCAGGAAACCAAGTGACTTTCTTAAGGCAGCAGAGCTAAGCTCTGAATCCACGTGTTTATGAAGCACCCTCTCTTTCTCCTAAGCAACATGCTGTACTTTCTTATCAAAGGTTTAATCAAATATTGATTCTTTATTCTCAGAACTTGATTTTCATGATACATTTTTGACTAGGGAGACAGCACTGAGAAGACTCTACATCCTAGAAGGCGATTAATGCTAGAGAAATCTTCCAGGGGCACCTGGGCGGCTCCGTTGGTTAAGCATCCAACTCTTGATTTTGGCTTGGGTCATGATCTCACTGTTCGTGAGTTTGTGCCCCTGCACTGACAGTGCAGGATTCTTGGGATTCTCTCTCTCCCTCTCCCTCGGCCCATCCCCTCTGCTCGCTTGCTCTGTCCCTCAAAAATAAATACATAAACTTAAAAAAAAAAAAAAGAGAGAAATGCTTCCCCTCTTGGAAGTTGTGATATGTTTAAGAACAAATGGTATGATCAAGAAAGAATTTGTGGTATTTAGTGCAAGCCGTAGGCATCATTGTGAACATTTTACTCATTGCCTGTCAAAAGCGTATCTAAAACCCCAAGATTCAACTTCTCTCTTGCCTCACCGTGACAGAGTACTGTAAAGACGTTTCACTATAACCCCTAAGGGAAGTTACACTCCTGGGAAATTAATAGCTATTTAACACTGGCTGAAAACAAAATTTCTCAAAGTTAGGCTTACATCGATGTAGGGTAGGTACAGTGCTGACTCGCATCAAACCCGTGCTCCGGGCACCCATAAACCTTTGTGTTTTGATTTTGCAACATTTTGTGCTACACTTACCCACTTAACTGCATTTCAATGTATGTCACAAGAATTTTGGCTCATGTCTTTTAGCTAGTAATATAAATGCACTCATGAGCTTCAGAAACACAAACAGGAAACCGATTGATACTGAGAGACAACGAAGGATCAGGAAAACAGAATTCTGGTGTCAGGAAGAGAATTGACATCCGGGAAGGAAACGACAGGAGTTCAAGGAAGACACAAAGAGCGACAGTGTGTAGAATAAAGGTTAATAACCAAGCTGGGTGAGTCTTAGCTTCTCTAAGTACGAATAGGCGAAATTCTGGACTGGCTGAGAATTAAAAGTGGACTTCACTTCCAGCATTTTCTCTGATGTATGTGACTTTGAGAAACCCGATTATTCTGTACCTCAATTTCTTTATCTGTAAAATGGAGTCACTGACCGCCTACTTAACTCCCCTTGTGGTTATAAAGATGACAGAGATAAGGGTTACAAAATGCTCTGATGAAACGCACTGTACAGACATGGAATACATCTGTTATTAGAAGCTACGCCATATTTCACCTCCAGTGGCCTCTGACTACGGTGTGCTGAAGTCACATTCTAAGACAGATCATCAGGCACTCTTCAAATTTCCCTATCTTAGGTAAATACTTCCCCCACTGTCTTCTTCAGGTTCTTATTTGTAATGCATAAGAAATCAAAAGTTTAGGGGCGCCTGGGTGGCTTGGTCGGTTGGACGTCCGACTTCGGCTCAGGTCATGATCTCACAGCTTGTGACATCTTGGGTTCGAGCCCCTCGTCGGGCTCTGTGCTGACAGCTCAGAGCCTGGAGCCTGTTTCGGATTCTGTGTCTCCCTCTCTCTCTGCCCCTCCCCTGTTCGTGCTCTGTCTCTCTCTGTCTCAAAAATAAATAAACGTTAAAAAAAAATTAAAAAAAAAAAGAAATCAAAAGTTTATTAGTTATTCCAAGGTTCGTGCATGTTGCCTGAACTGGAATACATGTCTACCTTTAGTGTGTTCAATTTCAAGTTTATTTAAAAGGGTACGGGTGGTGAAAATAGGAAATTGGATATTTTATCTTGCAGAGCACACTTTTTATGATAAAGATCAATCATTGTTATATACAATGTAAAGGGTTTTTTACTTTTTATTTATTTTTTTTAATGTTTATTTATTTTTGAGACAGAGACAGAAAGAGCATGAACGGGGGAGGGTCAGAGAGAGAGGGAGATACAGAATCCGAAGCAGGCTCCAGGCTCCGAGCTGTCAGCACAGAGCCTGACGCGGGGCTCGAACTCACGGACCGCGAGATCATGACCTGAGCCGAAGTCGGACGCTTAACCGACTGAGCCACCCAGGCACCCCATATACAATGTAAAGGGTTTTTTAAAGTTTACTTGTTTATTTTGAGAGAGAGAGAGGGAGACAGTGAGTGGGGGAGGGGCAGAGAGAGGGAGGGAGAGAATCCCAAGTGGGCTCTGTGCTGTGAATACAGAGCCCAATGGGGGGCTTGATCTTACGAACTGTGAGATCATGACCTGAACTGAAATCAACAGTTGGACGCTCTTGAGACTGAGCCACCCAGGTGCCCCATGGTGTAAAAATTTCAACGAGTGCATTGATTAGGAAGGTAGGAAACATTAATTATTGTAGGAAAACACAGAGGATTGCTAGCATCCTGTTACGCTAACTTGGCATATGAGTTTTATAATATAAGGAGATTCATTCAGCTGCAAGTTTTGGAGGGAGTAGTGGAACCCTGCCTGCAAAACCACAGCAGCCTAGAAATAAGTGTCTTCTCACAGACGCTCTACAGGGCGTAGCTACTGACTTCCTGTTTCCAGGGCATGATATTTTTTGGTCAATTAGTAAAGTACTCTAAGATGAAACTTTCTCAGTGCAGCTGTAACTATTGAAACACAAACTGCTGCCATCTTGAAAAATCACTGGTCCTACTCTCGGGATATCAGCCAGATAAACTATGGAAAAGAGGCCGTGAACTGCTGGGATAAAGGATGGAGTGGGGCATCTAGAAGATAAAATTTCAGGTCTGGCTTTTTTTTTTTTTTTTTTTTTTTTACTTCCTGTCCTCCATCCTGGGCAGTGCACCCATCCCCATTAGTGACTCACTCAGGACAGCTCAGGTCCAGTTGAGTTGTGTGGACCAGGCAATGGGCTTTGCCTTGTAAAGAGCTCTACCTCGGTGGAAAGAGGGTAGACTGGTCAGGATTGGAAAATAGAAGGTGTGTTGTGGAGATAGGGGAAATTATCAGGGATCATGTGCATCTTACTGGGCTTGAGTCAGACCTCAGAGGAGAGGAGCCAAGGGAAAAGAAATCCAAGACGGGCATCACTCACCAATACCACCGGGTGCCGGAGGCGGGGCACTGCTCCAAGCCCAAGTCTGCCCCAGGCAGCACCCGCTCCTTCAACAATAAATTGAGTAAAGACTTCTGAGCTCCTCTATGTGCCAAGTGCCGTGTTAGGCAGTGAGGATCCTGTGTTATTCTGGCCACTTACTATCCAATCCCCTTTTTCTTCTGGTAATAACCTTATGAATTTCTTTCAGGGAGCCATTCCCTGCTCAGGCCACATGGTTTAGAGAGTCTCTACCCCCAGCTCTGGGCACAGAGCAGGTGCCTCAGGGCTGGCCAATCACCACACTGAGTCCCCATGGCTAGTGATTGGTTCAGAGATGGCTGAGTCACTCAGGTTCCTCCAATCAGAAAAAAACCCAGAACTTAAGAGGGAAGCACTGGGAAGACATTTTTCTCCTGGGATTTCTAGCAGCAAGAATGAAGTCAGCTGGAATTGCCAGGACCCACCGCAGAGCACCCAACCTACATCGTGGGAGGCAGCGCTAAGATGGAGAAAAATGGAATTCTGAAGATATCATTAGAACCTCTGGATCCGGGCCAAATCAGTTTGGCACTAACCCTGAACTTTCCCATTTTATGAGCCAATGGTTTCCTTTTTCTTTAACTCCTCCTTGGCTTAAGCCAGTTTGGATTAGTTTTTATGTCCTTTGCCACCAACACTGAAAGAATTTTGACACAGGGCCATAAATGAAAAGACATCATGCCTGATACTGAGGCTGCACACCTATGGTTAGTGCAAATTTAGAGTCACATTCCCAGCGTGGGGGGTACAGCAGAGGGAGCAGCTGATTCTGCCTGGGGAGGATGTTCCCGCGCCCTGGGGATGGGAACAGTTGGTGACTAGCCTACACTCCTACTGACCATAAGACATTCATTCTCTCTTCCTGCATGCCTCAAGCTAATTAGTTCTAGGAGGGTCCAGTGGTCTGGAAAGAATTTCTGGCGACTCCTTTTTTCTCCACTTTCCCCTAGTCTGTGCATTTCCCTTAAGGGAAATGGTGGAGATTGCCGAAGACCCTATGGGCAAGTGAAAGGCTGTGCTGTTGAAAATGACAAGAGAAAATATTTTTCTTTCTTTAGGGAAGCGGTAATTGGCATTAAGCACCCCCCCCCACCCAAGGCAAGAATATGTCATGTAAATGACGACCGCTAACAATAAAGCATGACTTACTGAGCTGTCAAACATTTCTTATGGCTGGATATAATCTTGGACATACTACTGAAAACCAGTGAATTCCTGGATCCATCCAGCCGTTGTGCCCTCCTGCAAGCTGGACAGTCTACTGCAGCCTTCGGCAACAGTTCCTGCGGAACGACTTCTGTAGCTGTGTTTTAGATTTGCAAGATTTGCTTGATAAGGACTGGCGATGTTCTCTAGGACACGACGTCCGTCTTTGCGAGGCTGGCGTGGAGGAGGCAGAACGGTGAAGCGGAGAGAATGTGACCTTGGAGTCAGACCGATCTATTTTGATTTCTTACCACACCCAATCAAGATCATTAACTTCTGTGAACGTTCATCACAGTCTTAAAGAAAGATAATAGCTCACTCTGTGTGGTTCCTGTGAAGACTGGACGGGACCTTGCACACTGCTTGCCCCCTTCCACATTCATGACGAAATAAATGGTTAGAATCATTATGTGTATTGTTTGAATCCTGTCTCTAAAAGCCAAGATTTTTAAAGTTTTTTTTTTTAATTTAACTTTTTAAATTTTGTTAAGAAAAGTTTATGTATTTATTTTGAGAAAGACAGCGTGAGCGGGGGGGGCAGAGAGAGAGGGAGAGAGAGAGAGAGGATCCCAAGCAAGCTCTGGGCTGATTGCGCAGAGCCCAACGCAGGGCTCGATCCCACAAACTGTGAGGTCATGACCTGTGCCGAAACCAAGAGTCAGATGCTCAACCGACTGAGCCACCAAGGCGCCCCTAAAAACCCAGGTTTTGTAAATTTCTAACCAGACCTCTACTTTTCCTTCTTCAAGTTCAGTGGGCCCCAACTTACCCTTTTCCATTCCCCAAGTACGAGGGCTATTTTCCCCAGAGTAAATTCTTCTCCGTGACCTCTATGGTAACAGGGAAACTGATGGGCCATGTGTCCAGCTGGGATCCCAGCAGGGAGGGTAGACTATATAGCATGATGGCTGGCTTGGGAGAGACCCACTTTCCCACTTTCCCACTTTCCCTGGCTGAGGTCAGGTAGCAGATTTCTTCTCTGCTTCTCTGCTGTCACCTGCACCTGCTCTCAGCTGATTCTGTGGCACAGCTCAGCTTCCTCGCAGAGGCCCGACTAGAGTGCATACTCCTTGAGGACAGAGACATGATCTTTCATTCACTGCTTGCTCTCAATGCCTAGACGGTTCCATGGCGTAAGGTAGATGCACCATGAATCTTTAGGAAGCACTGTGTGAGCAAATGAATCCGGAACCCTCACTGGCTTCCCTTTCTCAGTGTCTCCCCCAGGGCTCTGTCTGGATTTGGAAAAATGTGTAAGGGCTGATTGGAATCCCTTTGCCAGATTCTAGGGCTATCCTTCACCTTCTTAGCTTGGCAACCCACCTATGCATCTGGAGATCTTCAACTGGCTCTGAAGGTGGAGAGAGATACTTTGGTGGCTCAAAAGAGATTAGACTGGGCACATGAAAAGGCCAAGGTGACTTTTCAGTACCCCTTTCCCTAGAGCTACAGCCCTCAAAACATTTAATTTCTGGCTGGATATTCCGTTCTGTTATATTTATATTACTAAGGAACTGCTTTAAACTCGTAGGAGCTGGGACCCCCGCAAACAATATTTTACGTGAGACAATTTTGTTTGTCTTTCCCAGAATAAGAAGGCTGGAGGCGGGTGGTCAAGGGCTGAGATAGTTCCACAACGGCATCGATATCTGGCATCCTCCTGGCTTTCTTCTCTGCCACCCTTAGCATGTGGCTTCCACCTTCACAAGAGCCTGAGGGTGCTAAAAAGATCACATGTAAGTCGGAGGATGGACAGAGGACGGAGGAGTACTTGCCAGCCGAGGAGACGCCTTGAAAGAGCTTTCCCGAAAACCCTGGGCCAAGCTTTCCATTTCATGTCCTTGGCCATTCGTTCTGCAAGGGAACGTGGCGATAATAGAACATATGTTTTTAAAGCATGACGTATTTACACTTCCCAAATATAGGAGTTGGTGAAGAAGACAATGAATACTGGCTAGGCAATTAGCAGTCTCTGACCAATTATTGTATCAAACCAAGTAAAAGAAGATCACGGACTTCATCCCGTAGATTTGTGGAGACATTCTTGGGAGGATGAAAAATCGGGCTTGAGGAGGCCGTGCGTAGGGAACAAGTCCCAGAGCCACACTGCAGGACTGGCCTGCTTAGCTGGCTGCTGCTTCGAGACCCCCAGACCGCTCTGTCTCTGCACCAATCAGGATGCTCCGGGTCTCGGCATAACCAAATGTCTCCACCGCTGTGCTTGCCAGAAAAAAAAAATCCCTCTCCCTGGGTAGGCTCCTTCTGTGACCTCTTTCCTCCTTGCAAGTTTGGCAAAGTGAGAATGCCCGGATTACTGTCCCGTGAGGGAGTCTCACTTCCTATAAAAATCCTTCCTGTAAGGAGGTTAGAACAAATGTTGAGTAAATCAGTGGGCAATATTTGCCCCAATAGTGTGAGCTGGTCGTATAATCCACAAATTTGCCATGTTCGGTGACTGTGTGCGTGTCTTCTCCTTTAGGAACTTGCTCATTTACTTATTTACTTGATCAGCATTATTCAGGGCATGCTTTGTGTCAGCCTTGCACTAGGTGCCCTGCAGAAGACATGAAGTTAAGCTTTAGGCTGGGGCTGACAAGAGGGAAGCGGGTTGTGGCGAGTTGGTGGGTGCTGGCAATGCCTTCTCACTGCCGGTTGTTTGTTTCTGGGAAGGACTGCAGTTTTCACACCTTCCACATGTCAAAAGCCAGAATTTAAGCTTTCATGTGAATCCTTCACGTTCTTTTTTTTTTTTTTTTTTTAATTTTTTAAAGTTTGTGTATTTGGAGAGACAGCAAGTGCGAGTGGGGGGAGGGGAAGAGAGAGAGGGAAAGAGAGAATCCCAAGCAGGCTTCACGCACTGTCAGCATGAAGCCCGATGTGGGGCTTGACCTCACGAACCACGAGATCATGATCTAAGCTGAAATCAGGAGTCTGCCGCTTGACCGACTGAGCCACTCAGGGGCCCCAGGACTCTTCACATTCTTAAAATCAATTATTTAAAAAAATTTTTTTAATGTTTGCTTATATTTGAGAGGGAGGGGGAGAGAGAGACAGAGTATAAGTGGGAGAGGGGCAAAGGGGGGGGAAGGAGAAAGAATCTGAAGCAGGCTCCAGGCTCCAAGCTGTCAGCACAGGGCCCGACATGGGGCTTGAACTCATGAGCTGTGAGATCATGACCTGAGCCGACCTCAACCGACTGAGCCACCCAGGAGCCTCAAAATCAATGATTTTTTTAAACACTAACTAGACATTAGAATAACCCAGAAATCTTAACATAAAGCACTCTAGCCTAATCATTAGAAAAACATCAAACAGATCCCAAGTGAGGAGCATTCTACAAATACCTGACCAGTACTCCTCAGGACTGGCAAGATTACCAAGACCAAGGTAAGTCTGAGCAACCACGATGACCAAGGGGAGCCTAAGGAGACATGACAACTAAATGTGACATGGTAACCTGGATGAGGTCCCGGGACAGAAAACAATCACTAGGGAAAAAACGAGGGAAGTCTGAATAACGCACGGCATTCGATAGTAATACTGGATTAATGCGGTTCATTAATTGTAACAATCGTACCCCAGAAATGTAAGACAATAAGAGGGAAAACGGGCTGTGTGGTGTAAGAGGATACTTAGTACTATCTGCAATAATTCTGTGACTCTCAAACGGTTCTAGAATCAAAGGCACTTTAAACATAGATTCTGACGTCTCAGACCCTTCCCAGGCCAATTAGAGCAGAATCGCCAAGAGGGTAGGACTCAGGCAGTGACGTTTTTTGGAAAGTGTTCCCAGGAGATTGTGGCGTGCAGTTGGGGTTGAGAATCGGCGCTTTGCATTTGGCAACCGACTCCTATATTTTAAAAACACTGTAATGGTAAAACAAAACATCTGTGGGGCCATATGCAGCCTGTCACCACCAGTTTGGGAATTCTGCTGTACACTTTCAAGAAAATTATAGTGCAGTTAGGGAGAAACACATATAATCAAATACAGAAGTCATGGCTGAAGTGTGGATAGCATATGAGTCTCGGAGAAGCAGTGGGTTCAGGTGGGAGAGGAAACAGCGGTGGCCGTCAGCGTGACTGAGAGAGAACCTGTGAGATACCCCCCGACTTCTTTCCCCGTTGCTCACCTATTTTCTCTGCCTGTACCTTGTCTGCTATTGTTGTCCCAGGGGAGTGGCGTGGGGAAGCACATCCAATCCAGTGATTGATGATTGATCAGACTTGCTTCTCCAAGAGTGGTCATCCATCGGCTAGCCTGGCTGGCGTTACTCGGGAGTTTGTTGGAAATGCTGACTCTCGGGCCCTGTTCCAGAACCATTGAACTGGAATCTGCATTTTAATAGCATCCCCAGGTGATTTATAGTCACACCAACTTTTGAGAAGCACTGGTGTAGACAACTCCTGTAAGTCAGGAAGGGGAATTAGAAACGCATTCTGGCATTAAGAGAAGGCACTGAGGAGAGGAGGAGGACAAAAGTTTAGCGGTGAGTGTTGGACTCTGTCTTCAGAGCTGGCAAAGGGTGTCGGGATAGCCAGGCAGTATTGTGGCAACCGCGAATATTGGGGCAGATTCCTTGTTTCTTTGGGGGCAGTTCATCACACCGTCACGTCCAATATGGCGCAAGAACAATAGAAGAGCATTGGCAGAGGATGGGTCTAAATTTATGAGGGTGAGACAGTGGCCAGGGGCCTGCAAACCGCACATGGCACCGAGGACACCCAGACACTTCACGTGCCTCAGAGAAAGGCTGTTAAAAGGGCCCCAAATCCAAGGAACTGATAAGGTCCCCTGGGCTGAGAATGAGGCAGCTTCAGAACATGGGGACAATGCCAGAGGTCAAGGATTTCTGCAGCTGGTATCCTCATAGCATCCAAAAAACCAAATGGGACAAGCCATATCTCAGCAGCTACCAGTTCAGTACATTCAAAAGCCTACTGAGGCGAGTGACGTCTCAGCACATGTAGGGAGGAGACGGAGGTATGTCACCTCCCATATTTCCTTGCATGCAGGTGCCATCTTGGCAAGTGCTGGGGGTTGTATGAATTCCTCTGAAAGGAAAGAAATCGTCTGATGAGGAGTTGGAACCTTCCATATCTTCCTGAAAGCATTGGCTTTATTTATTTTTTATTTTTTTTAATGTTTATTTATATTTGAGAGAGAGAAAGACAGAGCGTGGCATGGGGGGGGGGCAGGGCAGAGAGAGAGGGAGACACAGAATCTGAAGCAGGCTCGATGCGGGGCTCGAACTTAAACTGTGAGATCATGACCTGAGCTGAAGCTGGATGCTTAACCGACTGAGCCACCCAGGCGCCCCATGAAGGCATTGGTTTGAAACCTAAAGAGACTGCATTACCTTTCATTGGCAAGTTGGGTGCTTCCACTCTACTGCTCCTGTCATTAGCAGAAATAATGGAATACAGAGAAGATAAACATAGGATTTTTACATATCTGAGCTGAAGCGCATGCGTTTCCTGCTATATCAGGAAGGGCTTGTAGGGAAATTTAAATTAAAGTTAACGGATGAGGAGTGTCTCCCAGGAGGGTCGGGGAGGGCATTCTAGGCAAAGGGGCACAGGGTTGTCCACAGCGTGATGGACTCGAACCGAAAATCATCCCGATGGTTAGAGAATGCAGTGTGTGCAAGGGAAGAAAGACACTGGTAGGTAGGGTGAGATCTTGGTCTTTGGTTGCTATGCTGTTTGGATTTTATTTTTTTTATTTTTATTTTTTAAAAAAATTTTAACGTTTTTATTTATTTTTGAAGGAGAGAGAGAGACAGAGCATGAGCAGGGGAAGAGCAGAGAGAGAGGGAGACCCAGAATCCGAAGCAGGCTCCAGGCTCTGAGCTGTCAGCACAGAGCCTACGCGGGGCTCGAACTCACGGACCGTGAGATCATGACCTGAGCTGAAGTCGGATGCTTAACCGACTGAGCCACCCAGGTGCCCCTGGATTTTATTTTTATGGGCAATTGTGGAGAGGGAGGAGTAGATTCAAGTTTCAGAGTCAGTACCCTGGCACCACTGAGGAAAATGAGTTGGAGGAGGAGGGCACTGGAGGCAGAGACCAGTTAGGAGGCTTCTACGTGGGGGAAGAGCTGGAATAAAGTAAAGAAAGAAGTCTTAGTTTTCTCTGTTGGGTTACTGTGGGGTGGTGTGGTCATTCCTGGAGAGAGGGGCTTGCAAGAGAAAGGAGGTGACCCCCATAGCATTGACCAGCCTCTGCTTGACCATCTCCCTACTGTGGAGCATTCAGGCTGTTGGGAATATCTTGTTATTACAGTGCTGTTACGGGGGCTCCTGGGTGGCTCAGTCTGTTAAGCGTCTGGCTTCCATGATCTCACGGTTTGTGGGTTCAAGCCCTGTTTCGGGCTCTGTGCTGACAGCATGGAGCCTGCCTAGGATTCTGTGTCTCCCTCTCTCTCTCTGCCCCTCCCCTGCTCACTCTCTGTCTCTCAAAAATAAATAAACATGAAAAAAATTTAAAGTCCTGTCACGAACATTCATAAATAAATTATTATTTTTAAAATTTGGGGGGTTGAGGGGCGCCTGGGTGGCTCAGTCGGTTAAGCGTCCGACTTCGGCTCAGGTCACGATCTCGCGGTCCGTGAGTTCGAGCCCCGCGTCGGGCTCTGGGCTGATGGCTCAGAGCCTGGAGCCTGCTTCCGATTCTGTGTCTCCCTCTCTCTCTGTCCCTCCCCCATTCATGCTCTGTCTCTCTCTGTCTGAAAAATAAATAAACGTTAAAAAAAATTTAAAAAAAAATTTGGGGGGTTGAGGGAAATGAGGCCATATTTCCAAGTCATGACTATTTTGTCAACATGCAAAACAATTTCATAATGCTTTTAAATGTTGTCAGATTGCTTTCTGGAAATGCCACTGTATAGCTTACCAGCCGTTGTTAGTATCCCTTTCTGCATATCGTTCTGATGTACCGGATTTTTATTTATAGATCAATTTTAGCTAATTTAAAAGGTGGATCCTAGAGTTATTTGAATTTTGATTTCCATAACGAATGGTAAGCCCGTGAATTTTGTATGTATTGTTTTGCTAGATTTTTTCAGGCCATTTGTTCATCTCTTCAGATACCTTATTTTTGATTGCAAATAGTGAGTACCAACCCTCCATAGCTATCAAACTCTCATGGGTTAAGTTTTTTGTTTTTTTGTGTTTTTGTTTTTGAGAGCGAGCAAGAGCGAGAGAAAGAGATAGCATGACAGTGCACGTGGTGGGGAGGGGCAGAGAGAAAGAGAGAATCTTAAGCAGGTTCCATGCTTCGAATGGAGCCCAATGTGGGGCTCAATCCGCAACCCTGGGACCATGACCTGAGCTCAAATCAAGAGTTGGATGTTCAACCAACTGAGCTGCCCAGGCACCCCAGGTTAATTTTTTAAAATAGGCTTTATTACATTGTACACCAGAGGTCGTCATTCACATAATTTTTGTATTGATATCTAGTTGTGCCAATAATATTCATTAAATAATGACTCCTTTCCTGTTTTGTGTTCTTTTCGGTCATCATTATTTTCTGGTTTTTAGAGCGAACGCCTGCTACATCTACTCCATTCCTTGTTTTTTTAAGGTATGTCACTAATTCATGACAATTTGATTAATATGTACGGATCTTCACCATAACCTGCTTCTTCATGAGGCTCATACTTATTTCATAAAAAGTAATATATTATTTTTTCCTTTTTCTATATTTGCATCTCTTTGATTTTATTTAAAATAACAATTGGGGCGCCTGGGTGGCTCAGTCGGTTAAGCGTCCGACCCTTGATTTCAGCTCAGGTCATGGTCTCACCGCTAGTGAGTTTGAGCCCTGCATCGGGCTCTGTCCTGGCAGTGCAGAGCCTGCTTAGGACTCTCTCTCTCCCTCTCTCTCTGCCCCTCCCGTGCTCCCTCTCTGTCTCAAAGTAAGTAAATAAACTTAAAATAAAACAAAACAAAACAGTGATGGACAGCTTGTCTAGTACAGTATAAAGTAAGATTCATGACAAAGGGAAATTTGGCATATTCCTATTTTTAAGCTGAACGTTTCTAATGTTCTGCATTAGGTGTGATAGTTACCGTCAACTTTAAATATGCAATCTATCAAATTAAGAAAAATTCCCTTTAACTGAGAAAATATTTTATTTTATTTTATGGTATCTTTTAAGTTGTATGTATTTATTTTGAGAGAGGCAGAGACAGCATGAGCCGGGGGAGGGTAGAGAAAGAGGGAGAGAGAGAATCCCAAGCAGGCTCCCCACTGTCAGCACAGAGCCCGCCTCGGGGCTCCAACTCATGAAACCACTAGATCATGACCTGAGCTGAAACTGGGAGTCAGACGCTTAACCGACTGAGCCACCCAGGCGCCCCAAGAAAATATTTTATATTTAATCAGATTTGTATCTATTTATACTGTTATGTGATCCTTATTCTTTGCTGTTAATACAATGAATCACCTCGATAGTGTTCTATGTGTCATGTTAACCTTGCAGCCGTGTCAATAAACCTTGTTCATTGGTGACAATGTGTCTTTAGATGCTGGGAATGACCTCATTTCTTTCTTCCTTCCTACCTTCACTTCCTCCCTTGTCGCCTCCCTTCCACTCTTCCCCTCCATTTCTTTCCTCTTTTCTCCCTTTCTTCCTTTGCACCTATGCTGATAATTATAATTTTCTTCTTTGATATTGGCCTTCGGCTAGGGAAACAAATCCATGTTGAACTTATGAAATCAGTTCAGAGATGTATTGTCTTTTTTGGTTTTTTGAAACAACACGTGATAGAATTAATTGTTGGTTGAAAGACTGGCAAAGCCAGGTGACTTTTCTCCTCCTTTGTTTTCATTATGTTGTAACAGCTTTTCCTATTTTTTTTCTAGATAGTTCTGGCGGCCTTTTTCCCCTCAACCATAATAAGTCTAGTATAATAAATCATCTCCTCTCACTAATTTTTCACCCAAAGGTGGAATAACAGAAAATTGGTGCCTGTAGACCTCTTCTTTTTAAAAAAAATTTATTTATTTATTTATAAATAATAATAAATAATAAATTTATTTATTATATATATTATATATATTATATTTATTTTAATATATATTTAATAAATATATTATATATTTATTATATATATAATAAAAATAAAAATTATTTATTTTTGAAGGAGAGAGAGACAGAGTGTGAGAGTGGGGGAGGGTCAGACACACACACACACACACACACACACACACACACACACAGAATCTGAAGCAGGCTCCAGGCTCTGAGCTGTCAGCACAGGGCCCAAGGCGGGGCTCGAACTCACATACCAGTTCATGACCTGAGGTGAAGTCGGCCGCTCAACCGACTGAGCCACCCAGGCGTCCCCCGTAGACCTCTTCTTAAAGAGGTTCTGGGGAAACCTTTTGAGATGTTCTCCAGGAGCCTGTGCCAATGGGATTGAAAGCCTACATTCTTGCTAGTTCTCTTTGCTTATATATTTTATATTTTTAGAAAACTCGTCCATTTCATTTTGGCTATCAAGTATTTTAACATATAGTTGAAAAGAATATTCTTCCATTTCAGTGAAATAAAAAAAACTTTGGCTCATATTGTAATTGCTTTTTTCTCACGCTGAATATTGCTAGTGTGGGTTTTCCTCTTATTTCGATGATTAATACTTATCAAAAATTGTCAGCAAACCTATTATTGATTTTACAGCTCCTTTTCTGCCTTATTTATGCTTAGTTTATTAGTTCTCCATTTCTTTAGTTTCTCTTCATGATTTTTTTCTTTTTAAAAAGCAGATAATTTAGAAAATTAATAAAATAAGAAAAATTATAGCTCAGTCCCAGAAACCAAAGACAACTATGATTATTTTGATGCAGTTACTTGTGTATATTTTACATAATTGTCAGCTGTATGTACAACTTTATATATTGTTGATCATGTGTGTGTATTATACAGTGAGAATATATTGTTTAAAATACATTGGAGGGACACCTGGGTGGCTCAGTCGGTTAAGCATCCGACTCTTGATTTCGGCTCAGGTCATGATCTTGCGGTTCTTGGGTTCAGCCCTGCATCAGGCTCTGTGCTGACAGTGCGGAGCCTGCTTGGGATTCTCTGTCTGTCTCTCTGTCCCTCTCCTCCTCATGCCCATGCTCTCCCTCAAGAATAAACAAGTAAACATTAAAAAATAAAATATATATATTCGAATTATGTAGTAGATTTCATCTGACGTAGGTTATTATTTAAGAGATTAGTTTAAAATTTCAATCAACTCAGGACGCCTGGGTGGCTCAGTCGGTTGAGTATCTGATTTTGGCTCAGGTCACGATCTCGCGGTCCGTGAGTTCGAGCCCCGCATGGGGCTCTGTGCTGACAGCTCAGAGCCTGGAGCCTGCTTCGGATTCTGTGTCTCCCTCTCTATCTGCACTTCCCCTGCTTGTACTCTGTCCTTCTCTGTCTCTCTCTTAAAAGTAAATGAACATTAAAATGTTTATAAATAAAAAAATAAAATTTGAATCAATTCTTCTATTGCCTTTATTTCAAATTGCACTCCTTTTTATTTTGGGAATGTAGTATGTAAAAATATCTTCCTTTTTTTTAAGTAATCTCTACACCCAGCTTGGGTCTCGGACTCATGATCCTGAAATCAAGAGCTGCACATTCTTCCAACTGGGCCAGCCAGGCACCCCTCTTTTTTTCTTCACGTAATGAAATATTTTGTGCCTTCTTTGACTGATATTTCTGATGACCCCTTACACTGGAAAAAATGTATTAACTTCTTCTATGGTTCCACATGTGTGTTAATTCCACCTAATTTATTATACTCATCAACTCCATACTTTCTTCATTAAATCCAGGTCCTACTAATTTGTCATGCAGAACATTGACATTTCAAAGTACAATTCTAATTTCTGCCTGTTTTTTTCCTTGCATGGTGTTCTGGTGTTCTAAGGCTTTTGTTGCTAATGACACCTTTTATTATTATATAACGACTTTATTCGTTTCACTTTGAAATCGGACAGTGAGATAGCCACTCTTACTTACGATCAAACAGGCAAACCATGTCAACCCCTTCTGTGGTACTGCCCCAAGCATGTTCCTTAAGAGGTATTGGTTTCCTGGGGCCGCCATTACAAAGTCCCAAAGGCTGCATGCCTTGAACAAGAGAAATGTATTATCTCACAGTTTTGGAAGCTTAAGTCCAGGATCAGAGTGTCGATGGGGTTGATTTCTTCTGAGGACTGTAGGGAGAATCTGTTCCATGCCTCTCTCCCTGGCTTGTAGATGTCTGTCTTCTCCCCGTGTCTCTTCAGATTGTCTTCCTTCTGCGTGTGCATCTGGATTCAACTTTCTCCTCTTTATAAGGACACCAGTCAGATTGGATTAGGACTCATCCTAACCTTCATTTTAACTTGTTACCTCTCTAAAGATCCTGCCTCCGAATAAGGTGCCATTCTGAGGTCCTGGGTGTTGGGACTACAACATATGAATTTAACAAGTTAAACATTCAGTTTATGATGTTTTGGGGAGGCTATTCAGTTCCGTGTGTTCAATTCAACAAATCTTTAACTCCATATTCATTGAGTCCAATAACTCAGGTAGTTTTACTCCTTTTTTTTTTTTTGTATCTCCTTGTAAAATGTATTTTTGTTTTTGCTATTCTTTTTTGCTTTCATTCGTAGGGTTTTATTTTTTTTAATTTTTTAATGTTTATTTTATTTTATTTTATTTTTTATTTTTATTTTTTTTAATTTTTTTTTTCAACGTTTATTTATTTTTGGGACAGAGAGAGGCAGAGCATGAACAGGGGAGGGGCAGAGAGAGAGGGAGACACAGAATCGGAAACAGGCTCCAGGCTCTGAGCCATCAGCCCAGAGCCTGATGCGGGGCTCGAACTCACGGACCGCGAGATCGTGACCTGGCTGAAGTCGGACGCTTAACCAACTGCGCCACCCAGGCGCCCCTTAATGTTTATTTTTGAGACAGAGAGAGACAGAGCATGAACGGGGGAGGGTCAGAGAGAGAGGGAGACACAGAATCCGAAACAGGCTCCAGGCTCCGAGCCATCAGCACAGAGCCCAACGCGGGGCTTGAACTCATGGACTGTGAGATCATGACCTGAGCCGAAAGCAGACGCCTAACCGACTGAGCCACCCTGGCGCCCCCATTCATAGGGTTTTAAAAAGTGTGCTTTGAACTCTGTATCTTCTTGAGGTGATGATGATGGTGATGATGATCTTATCTAATTTGGTTACTTTTCTAACATTTTTAGACATTAATTATTTAACATGGTGTTTACTTCTGTAAGTTTCTCGTACAAACGGGTGAGCTTTCTTTCCTGGGGGTGATAAGAAGTGAGAAAGTTTTCTGTGAAGGTGCCATCTTTCAGCTGTGTGTGTGTGTGTGTGTGTGTGTGTGTGTGTGTGTGTGTGTTTTCCCTTACATCTATCAGGCTTCTGGGTAAGATTTTATTTGAAGAAAGCCATCGGTTCTCTGTCTACATTCTCTTTTCCAGGCCTGGTGCACCCATACCCCAGCGCCTGTGAACCTAGGCTGCTTCTGACCCACAGCTGCCCTCTTGTCCGCAGAGTTGCCCTCAGCATGGGGCTGCCTGGAGCCACTCAGCAGCCCTCAGCCAATGGCCAACTGATAGGATACAAAAGGCTGGCCCCTTGCCTAGCCGGTGCTGGACTCTGAAGTGTAGATTGGCCCCTGGGCTCCCTGGGGATGAGGCTGAAGCCAGAGTCCAGCTGCGACCACGACTTATTCAGTGTTTGCACCCTGCCTTATCTTGCTTCCCCCACTCCTCTGCCCCAGGACCACTTCCTCCACAAACCATTCACACAAGAATCTCCATCTCAGGTTCCATTTCTAGACCAAAGGATTCCTTAGACAAGGGTTCCACAACTCAACACCATGTAACAATCATGGATCTAATTCCGTTATGTGGTGGTATATCTACCCGGGTAAGTGGGACCCCTGGTGGCTCTAAGGAAAGAAGTTAGAATTCATCTTTCAGTGCTTCTCTCTCTTGCCATCTTCTGAGAAAGATCCCCCTGGAGATGGACTTTGATCAGCTGCTACAAGAGGAATACCAACCATCATTTTGGAGAACCTCTGGTCCAGGGGACATAATCCAACTTAAGTGGATGCCTTAAGACTCTGATGTTAAATTGCTAAATGTCTTTGCTAGGGAGGATTACAATATCAATCCTTCTTGTTTCTTATGCTTCTTTTTTAAAAACTTTATATGCTTCCTCTGATGGGAATTGGAGACCAAGCAGGCAGGCGTCAAGCTCAGGAGTAAAGGCAACAAGGAAGGGAGACAAATGGGTGAGCGGAGTATGGTGGGAGGTGGGCAGCTGAGAAGTGGGAAGCTCTCATGGGTCTCCTTGGGCATCGTGGGTCCCTCAAACTCACCATGTACAAAATGGAAATATTGTGTCCCTGAATCATGCCTACTCCTCTTCCCTACTTTGGTAGATGATGTGACCATCTACCCACTTCTCTTGTCAGCTGGTACTCTGCCTCTTTGTCTCCAGAAGCCAACCTAACATTACTTTGCCATCTGTACCTTCTAAATATTTCTCAGGTGTATTCACTTTTCTCCACCCCCTCTGCTACTAATCCTGTCCACACCACTGTCATGTCATACTTGGGCTGTGCGACAGGTTCCTAACTAACATGGACTATCCATTACCCACAGTGTAGCCACGGTGCCTTCTGAAACACAAATCTGTTTGTGCCATTCTCCTACTTAAATCCATTCATCTATCAATGGACACTTGGGCCACCTCCATGGTTTGGCTATTGTAAATAATGCTTCTGTAAACATCAGGGTGTGGGGCGCCTGGGTAGCTCAGTCAGCTGAGTGTCCGATTGTTGGCTCAGGTCATGTCTTGTGGTTCACGAGTTCAAGCCTTGCATTGAGCTCTGTGCTGACAGCTCAGAGCCTGGAGCCTGCTTCAGACTCTGTGTCTCCCTCTCTCTCTGCCCCTCCTCTGCTCGTGCTCTGTCTCTCTAACTCTCTCAAGAATAAATAATAAACATTAAAAACATTTTTTTAAACATCAGGATGCATGTCTCCCTTTAAATCAGGATTTCTGTATTCTGTGGGAAATACCTACTAGTGCAATTGCTGAATCGTAGGGTAGTTCTATTTTTGAATTTTTAAGGAAAGTCCATACTGTTTTCCAGAGTGGCTGCACCAGCTTACATTGCCACCAACAGTGCAAGAGGGTTTCTTTTTCCTGCATCCTCGCCACCACCTGTTGTTTCTTGTGTTTTTCATTTTAGCCATTTTGACAGGTATGAGGTGATACCTCATTGTGGTTTGATTTGTATTTCTCTCTTGATGAGTGACGTTGAGCATCTTTTATGTGTCTGTTGGCCATCTGGATGTCTTCTTTGGGACAATGTCTGTTCATGTCTTCTGCCCATGTTTAAATCGGATTATTCATTTTTTGGGTGTTGAGTTGTATCAGTTCTTTATATATTTAGGATACTAGCCCTTTATTGGATATGCCATTTGCAAATATCTTCTCCTATTTTCTAGGTTGCCTTTCAGTTTCGTTGACTGTTTCCTCCACTGTGTACAAACTTTTTATTTTGATGTAGTCCCAATAGTTTATTTTTGTTTTTGTTTCCCATGTTTCAGGAGACATATCTGGTAAGACATTGCTACAGTTGACGTTAAAGGAGTTACTGCCTGTGTTCTCTTCTAAGATTTTTATGGTTTCACGTCCCACATTTAGGTCTTTAATCCATTTTGAGATTATTTTTGTGTATGTTGTAAGTTTCATTCTTTTGCATGTTGCTGTCCAGTTTTCCCGACACCGTTTGTTGAAGAGACTGTCTTTTTCCCATTGGACATTCTTCCCTGCTTTGTCAAAGATTAATTGACCATATAAATGTGGGTTCATTTCTGGGTTTTCTATTCTGTTGCATTGATCTGTGAGTCTATTTCTGTGTCAGTACCATACTGTTTTGGTTACTACACCTTTGTAATACAACTTGAAGGCTGGAATTGTGATGCCTCCAGCTTTGCTTTGCTTTTTCAAGATTGCTTTGGCTATTCAGGGTCTTTTGTGGTTTCATACAAATTTTAGGATTGTTCTAGCTCTGTGAAAAATGCTATCGGTATGTTGATAGGGATTGCATTAAACGTGTAGATTGCTTTGGGTACTATAGACATTTTAATAATGTCTATAATGTCTATATTTTTCTTACAATCCATGAGCATGGAATGTATTTCCGTTTGTGTAATTTTCAATTTCTTTCATCAGTGTTTTCTAGTTTTCAGAGTATAGAGGTCTTTACCTCTTTGGTTAGGCTTATTCCTAGTTATCTTATCATTTTTGGTGCAATTGTAAATGGTTTCATTTACATTATTGCTGCTTCGTTATTGGTATAGAAATGCAACAGATTTCCATACATTGCTTTTGTATCCTGCAACCGTACCGAACTTGTGTATCAGTTCTCACACTTCTTGGTAGTCTTTCAGGTTTCTACAGAGAGTATCATGTTATCAGCAAATAGCGGAAGTTTGACTTCTTCTTTTCTAATATGGATGCCTTTTATTTCTTTTCTTTTATTTCTTTTCTTGTCTGATTGCTGTGGCTAGGACTTCTAGTACCATGTTAAATAACAGTGGTGAAAGTGGGCAACCCTAACTTGTTCCTGATTGTAGAGGAAAAGCTCAGTTTTTCCCCATTGAGGGTGATACTAGCTGTGGCTTTTCCATATATGGGCTTTGTTATGTTGAGGTATGTTCCTTCTAAACCTACATTACTGAGGGTTTTTATCATGAATGCATGTTGCACTTTGTCAAATGCTTTTTCTGTATCTATTGAAATGATCTATGGTTCTTATCCTTTCTTTTATTAATGCAACACACCATGTTGATTGATTTGTAAATATTGAACCACCCTTGCAAACCAGGAAGAAATCCCAGTTGATTGTGGTGAATGATTTTTTTTTTCAAAGTATTGTTGGATTCAGTTTGCTAGTATTTTGTTGAGGATTTTTGCTTCTATGTTCATCAGGGATATTGGTCTGTAGTTCCCTTTTTTTATGGTGTCTTTATCTGGTTTTGGTATCAGGGTAATGCTGGCCTCATAGAATGAATTTGGAAGTTTTCCTTCTCCTTCTATTATTTTGGAATAGTTTGAGAAGAAGAGTTATTAACTCCTTTAAATGTTTGGTAGAATTCACCTATGAAGCCATCTGGTCCTGGACTTTTTTCTTTTATATATTTTTTATGTCTATTTTTGAGAGAGAGAGAGAGAGAGAGAGAGAGAGAGAGAGAGAGAGAGAGAAGAGGGGCAGAGAGAAAGGGAGACACAGAAACTGAAGCAGGCTCCAGGCTTCATGCTGTCAGTACAGAGCCCAACGCCGGGCTTGAGCTCATGAACCACGAGATCATGACCTGAGCGGAAGTCAGACACTGAACTGACTGAGCCACCCAGGTTGCCCCCTCCCCGCCCCACCTTTTTAGAGTTTTTTGATTACTGATTCAATTTCATTGCTGGTTATCGGTCTGTTCAAGTTTTGTATTTCTTCCTGTTCAGTTTTGGAAGTTTACGTGTTTCTAGGAATTTACCTGTTCTTCTAGATTGTACAATTTGTTGGCATATAGTTTTCCATAATATTCTCTTATAATTGCTGGTATTCCTGTGGTGTTTGTTATTTCTCCTCTCTCATTTGTGATTTTATTTATTTGGGTCCTTTCTCTTTTCTTTTTGATAAGTCTGGTTAGAGGTTTATCAATATTATTAATTTTTTCAAAGGACCAGCTCCTGGTTTCATTGATCTGTTCTATTGGTTGTGTTTTTGTTTTGTTTTGTTTTAACATCTATATCATTTATTTCTGCTCTAATCTTTATTATTTCCTTCCTCTGCTGGCTTTAGGCCTTGTTTGGTGTTCTTTTTCTGACTCCTTTAGGTGTACGTTAGGTTGTCTATTTGAGATTTCTCTTGCTTCTTGAGGTGAGCCTGTATCTATGTACCCCCCTCTTAGGACTGTTTTTGCTATATCCTAAACGTTTTAGACTTTTGTGTTTTCATTTTCATTTGTTTCCGTGTATTTTTCTCCCCCCTCCCTTTTTGAAGTAGGCTCCAGGCCCAATGTGGGGTCTGAACTCTCAACTCCAAGATCAAGAGCAACATCAAGAGCTCTAATGACTGAGCCAGCCAGGTGCCCATTTTTAATTTCTCTTTTTATTTTCTGGTTGACCCATTCATTGTGTTACGTAACCTCCATGTATTTGTAGTCTTTCCAGACTTTTTCTTGTGGTTGATTCCTAGTTTCATAGTATTGTGGTCAGAAAAGGTGCATGGGATAACTTCAATCTTCTTGTATTTGTTGAGGCCTGTTTTGTGGCCTATTATGTGATCTCTTCTGGAGAATGGAGAACATTCTGGAGAATGTCCCACGTGCACTTGAAAAGAATGTATATTCTGCTCTTTTAGGGTGAAATTTTCTGAATATATCTGTTAAGTACATCTGATCCAGTGTACCATTCAAGGCCAAGGTTTCCTTTCTGATTTTCTATTTATAACATCTGTCCATTGATGTAAGTAGGGTATTAAAGTGCCCTATTATTGTTGTATAATTATCTATTAGTTTCTTTATGTTTGTTCTTAATTGTTTTATAGATTTGGATGCTCCCATGTTGGTGGCATAATATTTACAACTGTCATATCTTCTTGTTGTGTTGTATTTTATTTTTTTATATAATATTTATTTTATTATATAGTTCCCTTCTTTTTTTCTTTTTATGGTCTTTGTTTTAAAGTACAGCTACTCTGACTTTCTTTTGACATCCATGTGCATGATAAATGCTTCTCCATCTCCTTACTTTGAATCTGCAGGTGTCTTTAGGGGTAAACTGAGTCTCTTATAGGCAACATATAGAAGGACCTTGGTTTTCTACCCATTCTGACACCCTATGTCTTTTGATTGGAGTGTTTACTCCATTTACATTCACAGTAATTATTGATAGATACGTATTTATTACCATTTTATTACTTGTATTTTGGTTGTTTCTAGAGATATTCTCCAATCCTTTCTTGTCTTTCATGCTTTGTTGATTTTCTTTAGTGGTATATTTGGATTCTTTCTCTTTGTTCTTTGCATGTTTATTAGTGGTTTTTGGTTTGTGGTTATTATCAGCTGTGTGTAAAACCTCTTCTGCATATGGCAGTCCGTGTTAAGTTGATGGTTGTTTAAATC
The DNA here is from genome assembly GCF_022837055.1 of Prionailurus viverrinus. Taxonomy (NCBI): domain Eukaryota; kingdom Metazoa; phylum Chordata; class Mammalia; order Carnivora; family Felidae; genus Prionailurus; species Prionailurus viverrinus. The sequence continues at coordinate 8,883,296 of NC_062565.1, forward strand.
TGAACCCATTCTAGGCCCTGTCCTGTGCTCCCAGAGCTTGGATATTCTCCTTCACCCCCATCTTCACACATCATTGTTTGCTGTCCTTCTTCTTCACAAGACTTCAAGAGCTGGGAAGTCAGGAACCATGTCTCTCCTTTTTTCTACCATATCCCCAGTTCAAAGGCTGCAGTGAATACACACTGAACTTTTGTGCCAATCAGAAAAAGGCCCCTCTCCAGGCAATAGGTTTTTCTCTCTTGTTTTAGTGGGAGCCACGTGCCAGAATATTAGAGCTTGGGCTAGATTCGGCCTTCCTTTACCCCACTTGGTCAGGTATTTTTGTGCAAAGCAAAGACCACACAACCATACACAGTGGCCTTGAAAAGCATCAACCAAGTGCTTTGTGGGACAACAGAAAAGAAGATACCCACAAGTAGCCTTGGGTTAGTCACTGAGTTATGTGTAAAAGGATCACTTATCATTCCTTTTATAATGGAATGCATAAGCAGAAAAGGCTGGAAAATCCTTCAGAACAGGTGAAAGAGATTTCAAAGCAGGAAAGAGAGGTATGAACAATTCACATATCTAATAGGGCTGTCACAGCATTGTGTTATAGTATAGTTGGCAATATTTTTTTCTTAGTAAGTTGTGCACAAAATAATGGTGCATCTTACACTCTATGGCATCCTAGATATGATAATATATGAACATCAGTTAGGGATTATATTCAGTTCCACGTAAAAGAGACTGAACTCCACTGGCATAACCAAATATAGTTTATTTTCCTCGTGTGCTGAGAAGCATGGAGGCAGGCAGTCCTGGGATGGTCTGTCGGCTCTATAATGTCCTCAGTCATGGTTCCCAGTAAGTACCCAGGTTCTGTCTCTTTTCCTTCTCCCAGCATATGGCTTTCTCATGATTCCCTCAAGGCTCACAAGGGATTGGTGACTAGCCGTGTCTGACACACAGTGGTTTCCATTATGGTCTTGTCTATTTAGTGGTTTTTTTTTACTATTAAGTTGGATCTTAGTCTTTATTTTAGCTTTGCCCTTTATTTTTTATTCTTATCAATTGCTGTATTATTTAGCTGTGATTTTTGTTTTCTCTGTGGACCATCAATGTTCCATTAATTCTATTCTTTACCAATTCATGGAGCTGTCTTGTTGTGTCAGCATTTACTTATGAGCCTCGCTCTTCTTTGTCTCTCTTAGCCTCATTAGTATCAGATGATTTCTTCTCATCTTAGAATCTTTGGGGAGTATCGCCTGTCCCACCATTGTGCATAATTTGTCTTCTGTGATTTTGCCTTCCCCTTCAGTTTTGTCATTCTTCTTATTTGATTTTTGTTGTTAAAACATTTAGATTTGAGGGGCGTCTGGGTGGCTCAGTCAGTTGAGCATCCGACTTCGGCTCAGGTCATGATCTCACAGCTCGTGAGTTCGAGCCCTGCGTCGGGCTCTGTGCTGACAGCTCAGAGTCTGGAGCCTGCTTCGGATTCTGTGTTCCCCTCTCTCTCTGTCCCTAACCCACTCACATTCTGTCTCTGTCTCTCTCAAAAATAAATAAACATTAAAAAAATTTTTTTTTCAATTTAGATTTGCTTGTGGTTTTGGAAGTTTGTCTTTTTTGTTTTTGTTATTGCCATATTTTTCTTTTTACCCCAGAAATTGTAACTGTGCATGTGTGTTTTTAATTTTTTAATGTTTTATTCATTTTTGAGAAACAGAGACAGAGCATGAGTGGGGAGGGGAATAGACAGAGGGGAGACACAGAATCCGAAGCAGGCAGCAGGCTCCAGGCTCTGAGCTGCCAGCACAGAGCCTGACATGGGGCTCAAACTCACAGACTGCGAGATCATGACCTGACCTGAAGTCAGCTGCTGAACCGACTGAGCCACCCAGGCAACCCTGTGTGTATGTGTTTTAAGGATTTTGTCAGAAGAAATGACCTGCACTATTGCTTATCGAATTCATAGTGATATCTAATGTGGAGTAATTGTATAAAAACACACTGATGTTGCGGGAAAGATCGGAATCTTCAATATTTTCCTTCAGCTCTCATCTAGTATCAATTACCTTCATTTAAAAAGATTATGTTTCTGAGGCACCTGGCTAGCTCACTCAGTAAAGCATGCGACTCTTGATCTCAAAGTTGTGAGTTCAAGCCCCACGTTGGGTGTAGAGATTACTTTTATTTTTGAAAAAAATTTTTAAAGTGTGTTTATTTATTTTGAGGGAGAGAGAGGGAGCATGAACAGGGGAGGGGCAGAGAGAGAGGGAGCGAGAATGAATCTCAAGCAAGCTCTGCACTGTCAGCGCAGAGCCCGATGTGGGGCTCGAACCCACGAACCATAGGATCGTGACCTGAGCCAAAGTCGAACACTCAACCGACTGAGCCACCCGGATGCTCTGAGATTACTCAAAAAGAGATTTTTTTTTTTTTTTTACAAATTTGTGTTCCTTATTAGAATGTTATCATTTATCATCAGGAACTGACAAATTAGGGCTTCTCGACCAATCTTGCTCATTATTTGTTTTTGTGAGCTAAATTTTAGGGCAACAGGGCTATACCCATTCATTTAAACATTTTGTGCCACAAAGGCAGAGTTAAGTATTTGTGACAAAGACCATACGGTCCTCAGAGTCGAAAATATTTACTATCTTGCTTTTTTAAAAAAGGTTTGCTGACCCCTGTACAGAGTCTAATTTAATCCTACAGCAGCCATATAAGGTATGTAGCATAGTATCACTTAAGCTAAGAGAGGTTATGCAATCTGCTCAAAGTCACGTAGCTGGTAAATAACAGTGCCAGGCTCTGGTCCCAAGTCGGGGACCCTACTATTTAGGCTAGCCTCTTTTACGTACACAGAGCCATTTTCATCTCACAAACATTCTCTTGTTCTTCTTTTTCCACACGAGAAAATGTTCGCAGAGCTGGTGGACAACCAAGGCAGGATTTGAACCCACGTCAGTCGACAGCCCCACTGGTCTGCTCTTTCTACCAGACAACACTGCCTCTAAATATTATACTGTTAGATATTTTGTATTACTTCTCAAACATTCTGTGAGCAGCAATGATTTGATCCTAGCTTTAAAAAAATGTGTCACGAAATCAATACCGGGTCCAGTTCCCTCCAGAAGTCAAAGGAAAACTGTTGGCAGGGGAGTGATATTTTTTGACTGATCCATTTTTGTCCTTTCTGATCCCTAAAGCATTTGGGGACATCATTTACCTAACAAAGTAGTCACTGCAGGAACGTGGTAAGCCTGAGAGAATTTGCTGTGTTCTAGCACTGCCTTCCCCCTATTTTTTTCCCTCTGGATTAGCAGGCAATAAATGCAAAATTACTCCTTACACGAAGTCACTATGCAATCCCATTAGTTTGATTGGAAGCCTACAGTTTAAAAAAAGAAACTGGATCAGATTCTCCCTCCATACTTCTTTTGACCTTTGAACATGTAACACTAAAAGGTAATCATCATTTCATGATGTTCAAAGATTCGCATTTTATCAAAGTACAGACAGGATGCATGAGACAAGTAGGTCCCCACATCCCAACTGTGCGGCATTGGGTTGTAATTCCATATGGCTTTGTGGGAAGGAATTGGCAGCCTGATGGAAGTTAGCAGAACTAGAGAGACAGCATCGGCAACAGAATAGGAAAAGAGGCTGTGATAAAGACAGAGAAAGAAACAGAGATCCCCTTGCAGATTTCCAAGTGAGTCTTACAGGCACAAGCAAGTGGTGTGACACAGACATAGTGACATGGCTCTGGGGCCAGTCCTCGCTGGCACCCCTGATGCGTGAGGTGATCACTGTGCTTGTTCCACACCTGGAAGAGCAGAGACCTCCTCTGAAGTCTCACCAGGAAAACACAGGGGGAGAGAAGGGCACACAGCAAGACTGAAGGGCCACCACCTGATAGAAGGGCCTCTAAAATGCAGCCTTCCATCCATGACAGAGCAGGCCGGGTAATGCATTTTGTTCCCCCACTGGTTTGTTTTTATCCCATAGGATCAAACAGCATGGACCCGATTTGCATCACAGACAAGAGTGCATTTGCCCATTCTTTGGTGGGTTTCTTCTAAGAAGCAGCAGTTTTAGGCTTGGAGTCCATTGTACAGAGAGCAAGGAAGGAATAGAAAAACACTCCTGGGACAAGGGGTTCCCTTCTAATTATATTTCTGCAAGCCTTCTGTTTACTTCCCAGGCTGCCCTTAATCAAGCCCCAGGGCACTAACAAGCCACAGGTGAAATTCACACCAGGCAGTCTGTGGGGGGTTGGAAATTGACACCAGTAATTCCCAACGGGCTATTTTTGCAAAGGTGTAAAGTTTATTTTCTTAAATTACTTGGAATACACTTCCCATGATTTTAGAGGCTCCTTTAAAGGACCCAAAAGATCTAGCAGAAGGTATGGGAGGTGATTGTGATTATAAGGACTTTTTGAGATTAGTTATGACCCCGGGCTGAAGTACTCAGAACATTGCTGTTGTCATTGTCATGCTTTTTTTTTTTTCCTTCAGAAGCCACTGCAACAGGGCAGAGGCACAACAGATTGCTTACTCTGCCAGCCTCCAAGAACCACTGAAAAAAAAGTAATTTGCAGAATTGGTGGGGGAGTCGAGTGAGGCATGCAGTGAGAAAAGAACCAGGTGTTCCTTATTTCATTTGTATTAGGCCAAAGAGACAAAGAAATTCATTCATGAAACAAAAATACAGACTAGGTCATAGTAGAGAAAATCCATGCTCTGAGAGACCAGCTGGATGACCTTGAGCGACCACTGGAGAGAACCATTGATCTGAAGGAAAGTGACCCAACAGGCTGCTTTTCTGGCTTGTTTTGACAAAAAGTATTCCCACGTGTGGTTATGGTGGTATGGCACAGGTCAACCGGTTTAACTAGCTTCTCTGATTTCTACCAAGAGCACATGGACACCATTTTCTTTCTTTCTTTCTTTCTTTCTTTCTTTCTTTCTTTCTTTCTTTCTTTCTTTCTTTCTTTCTTTCTTTCTTTCTTTCTTTCTTTCTGTCTTTCTTTCTTTCTTTCTGTCTTTCTTTCTGTCTTTCTCTCTTTCTTTCTCTCTCTCTCTCTCTCCCTCTCTCCCTCTCTCCCTCTCTCCCTCTCTCCCTCCCCTCCCCTCCCCTCCCCTCCCCTTCCCTTCCCTTTCCTCTTTCTTTTTTAAATGTTTATATATTTTTGAGACAATGAGAGAGACAGAGTGCAAGCAGGGGAGGGGCAGACAGAGTGAGACAGAATCCGAAGCAGACTCCAGGCTCCGAGCTGTCAGCCCAGAGCCCCACGCGGGGCTCAAACTCACAAATCATGAGATCATGACCTGAGCCGAAGTCGGACGCTTAACCGACTGAGCCACCCAGGCGCCCCAGACACCATTTTCTGACTTGTGTGATCAACAAACAGAGATGATTTAAGAAATAGCAGATAGTAGAAAGAGGACAAACAAAACATGTACAGATTAGATTCTTGTTATTTTCAAGTGTTGGAGTAATCAAAACGTCTCAGAAGAGCGAGAACGCAGGGGTTCCCTAATGGAGGCGAGCTGGGTCTAAGCTTGCTTGGGGCTGGGGTTGCCACGTACCGCCTCTTCCAGGAGCCCATCACTGGTGCCCCAAATAATATCACCGGGTTTGTTCCTTTGGGTTCAGCTTGGTTATTAAAGGACCAGTGCGTGGACTTTATAAAACCTTAAGTCTAGCCTAGCTTATTCGTGAGGTGTCCCATTCCCCAATGTGGGAGATGACTGGGGAACCCATGCCTATAGACCTTCCAGAGGGTGGTTCTGGGCAAGGCGGAGGGTCACCAGGTGGCAGCTGGGAGAAGAGGAAGCTCTGGGGGTGGTAAGGGATGTTCTCACAGGGACAGAGAGTCAGAGAAAGCCAGCCTCACCCATTTCACAGTGTTTCCTGGGCTCGTGGTAAATTTGAGAAGGATGACAAAATATTGTTCAGACATCTGCCCCGGTTTCCCGCAAAGTTGGGAGAACTGAGGAAATGCCCCCGGATTTCAAAGGCCCTCTATCAACGTTATTTGTAAGACTGGGAGGAAAACCGCAGATGATCTGAGAGGCAACCTGTCGTTGGCAAGATCTCGACTTCTGAATTGACTCACGTTGTCCATCAGGGAGCTTTGGCCTCGGCGTGGCAGCACAGACTGCACCGTGATCTTTGCAGAGTGATGGATGCAGGCGAAGCCAGCAGATGGTTTACAGGGATGTGGCCAAGGCACTAATAGCAACAGAGCCCAGCGCTTGCAATTGCTTAGTCAGCTGAGGCCTTCACATACCGCACAGACGAGGAAATGGGCTGTTACAGGGTCGTGTGAGGACAGGAGTGGAGCCTGAGTCCTGGTTGGACTAAGCAGATTTCCCCTAATCTCCTCAGCACTTAGTCACGGGGGGTGCAGCCCTATGGAGCTTCACAAAATTCTCTACGAGAGTCTCTCATGCTTTGTATGATTTCATGCTCCTAGGATATTTTCTGCCATCTTTTGGTGATATTCGGAGCTCACCGAATTAGAAGAGTTTTCATGTGTATGGAAGTTGTCTTTGTATACCAACGTTCTAGGATTTTTTTTTCCTTTTATTTTTGATGTCATTCTTTTTTCTTGTTTGTTTGTTTTAATTCCAGTATCGTTAACATGCAGTGTTGCATTAATTTCAGGGGTACAATATAGTGATTCAAAATGCGATACACAGCTCCGTGCTCATCGTGATAAGTGTACTCTTAATCCCCTTCCTCTATTTCACCCATCCCCCTACCCGCCTCCCTTCTGGGAACCATTGGTTTGTTTTCTATGGTTATGAGTCGGCTTTTTTGTTGGTCTCTTTGTTCTTTTGTTTTGTTTCTTAAATTCCATATATGAGTGAAATCATGTGGTATTTATCGTTCTCTGACTGGCTTATTTCATTTAGCACTATGCCCTTTAGATCGATCTATGCTGTTGCAAATGGCAAGATCCCTTTCTTTTTTATGGCTGACTAATATTCCACCACCTTCCCACACCACGCCACCCCCCCACCACATCTTCTTTTTTTTTTTTCCCAAGCCTACATCTGACATTTTTATTTATTTTTATTTTATTTTATTTTATTTATTTTTTTAATTAATTGTGTTTTTTTATGAAATTTATTGACAAATTGGTTTCCATACAACACCCAGTGCTCATCCCAAAAGGTGCCCTCCTCAATACCCATCACCCACCCTACCCTCCCTCCCACCCCCCATCAACCCTCAGTTTGTTCTCAGTTTTTAACAGTCTCTTATGCTTTGGCTCTCTCCCATTCTAACCTCTTTTTTTTTTTTTTTTTCCTTCCCCTCCCCCATGGGTTCCTGTTAAGTTTCTCAGGATCCACATAAGAGTGAAACCATATGGTATCTGTCTTTCTCTGTATGGCTTATTTCACTTAGCATCACACTCTCCAGTTCCATCCACGTTGCTACAAAAGGCCATATTTCATTTTTTCTCATTGCCACGTAATATTCCATTGTGTATATAAACCACAATTTCTTTATCCATTCATCAGTTGATGGACATTTAGGCTCTTTCCATAATTTGGCTATTGTTGAGAGTGCTGCTATGAACATTGGGGTACAAGTGGCCCTATGCATCGGTACTCCTGTATCCCTTGGATAAATTCCTAGCAGTGCTATTGCTGGGTCATAGGGTAGGTCTATTTTTAATTTTCTGAGGAACCTCCACACTGCTTTCCAGAGCGGCTGCACCAATTTGCATTCCTACCAACAGTGCAAGAGGGTTCCCGTTTCTCCACATCCTCTCCAGCGTCTATAGTCTCCTGATTTGTTCATTTTGGCCACTCTGACTGGCGTGAGGTGATACCTGAGTGTGGTTTTGATTTGTATTTCCCTGATAAGGAGCGACGCTGAACATCTTTTCATGTGCCTGTTGGCCATCCGGATGTCTTCTTTAGAGAAGTGTCTATTCATGTTTTCTGCCCATTTCTTCACTGGGTTATTTGTTTCTCGGGTGTGGAGTTTGGTGAGCTCTTTATAGATTTTGGATACTAGCCCTTTGTCCGATATGTCATTTGCGAATATCTTTTCCCATTCCGTTGGTTGCCTTTTAGTTTTGTTGGTTGTTTCCTTTGCTGTGCAGAAGCTTTTTATCTTCATAAGGTCCCAGTAATTCACTTTTGCTTTTAATTCCCTTGCCTTTGGGGATGTGTCGAGTAAGAGATTGCTACGGCTGAGGTCAGAGAGGTCTTTTCCTGCTTTCTCCTCTAAGGTTTTGATGGTTTCCTGTCTCACATTTAGGTCCTTTATCCATTTTGAGTTTATTTTTGTGAATGGTGTGAGAAAGTAGTCTAGTTTCAACCTTCTGCATGTTGCTGTCCAGTTCTCCCAGCACCATTTGTTAAAGAGGCTGTCTTTTTTCCATTGGATCTTCTTTCCTGCTTTGTCAAAGATGAGTTGGCCATACGTTTGTGGGTCTAGTTCTGGGGTTTCTATTCTATTCCATTGGTCTGTGTGTCTGTTTTTGTGCCACCACCACATCTTCTTTATCCATTCATCTGTTGATGGACACTTGGGATGCTTCCATAATTTGCCTATTATACATAGTGCTATGATAATAGGGGTACATGTATCCCTTTGAATTAATATTTTCATATTTTTTGGATAAATATCTAGTAGTGCAATTAGTGGCTCATAGGGTAGTTCTATTCTGAACTTTTGGAGTAACTTCCCTACTGTTTTCCACAGTGGCTGCATCAGTTTGCATTCCTACCAACAGTGCACGGGGGTTCCTTTTTCTCCGAGTTCTCACCACCACCTGTTGTTTCTTGTGTTTTTTATTTTAGCCATTCCAACTGGAGTAGGGAGAGATCTCACTGTAGTTTTGATTTGTATATCCCTGATGACGAGTGATGTTGAGCATCTTTTCATGTGTCTGTTGGCCATCTGGATGCCTTCTTTGGAGAACTATCTATTCATGTCTTCCGCCCATTTTTAAATTGGATTATTTCATTTCTGAGTGTTGAGTTTATCAGTTCTTTAGATATGTTTTGGATACTAACCCTTTATTGGATATGCCATTTGTAAATATCTTCTCCCATTCTCTAGGTTGCCTTTCAGTTTTGTTGACTATTCTCTTCCCTGTGCACAAGTTTTTATTTTGATGTAGTTCCAATAGTTTCTTTTCGCTTTTGTTTCCCTTGCCTCAGGAGACATCTAGAAAGAAGTTGCTGTAGCCACTGTCAAAAAACTTACTGCCTATGCTCTCTTCTAGGATTTGTATGGTTTCAGGTCTCACATTTAGGTCTTTAATCAATTTTGAGTTTATTTTTGTATATATTGTAAGAAAGTGGTCCAGTTTCATTCTTTTGCATGGAGCTGTCCAGTTTTCCCAACCCGATTTGTTGAAGAGACTTTTTCTCATTGCATATTCTTTCTTGCTTTGTCAAAGATTAATTGACCATATAATTGTGGGTTTATTTCTGGCTCTACTATTCTATTCCATTGATCTATGTGTCTATTTTTGTACCAGTACCATGGCGTTTTGATTACTACAGCTATATCTTGATATCTGGGATTGTGATACCTCTAGCCTTGCTCTCCTTTTTCAAGATTGCTTTGGCTATTTGGGGTCTTTAGTGGTTCCATACAAATTTTAAGATTATTTTTTCTAGCTCTGTGAAGAATTCTATTGGTATTTTGATAGAGATTGCATAAAATGTATAGATGGCTTTGGGTGGTATGGACATTTTAACAATATTTACTCTTCCAATCTGTGAGCATCGAATATCTTTCCATTTGTTTGTGTCATCTTCATTTCTTTTAAAAAAATTTTTTAATGTTTATTTGTTTTTGAGAGAGAGAAACACACACACAGAGTGCGAGCAAGGGAGGGGCAGAGAGAGAGGCAGACACAGAATCCGAAGCAGGCTCCAGGCTCCGAGCTGTCAGCACAGAGCCCCACGCGGGGCTCGAACTCACGAACCGTGGGATTATCACCTGAGCTGAAGTCGGACACTTAACCAACTGAACCACCCAGGTGCCCCTCATCTTCAATTTCTTTAATCAGTGTTTTACAGCTTTCAGAGTACAGGTCTTTCACTTCCTTGGTTAAGTTTCTTTCTAAGTATTTTATTGTTTTTGGTTCAATTTTAAGTGAGATTGTTTTCTTAATTTCCCTTTCTGCTAATTCATTATTAGAGTGTAGAAATGCAACAGATTTCTGTGCATTAATTTTGTATCCTGTGACTTTACTAAATTCATTTATCAGTTCTAGTAGTTTTTTGGTGGAGGAATTAGGGTTTCCTATGTATAGTATCATGTCATCTGCAAATACTGAAAATTGTACTTCTCCCTTACCAATTTGGATGCCTTTTGTTTCTCTTTCTTGTCTGATTTCTGTGGCTAGGACTTCCAAAACTATGTTGAACAAAAGTGATGAAAGTGGACATCCTTGTCTTACTCCTGACCTTAGGGGAGAAACTCTCAGTTTTTCCCCATTGAGTAGGATGTTAGCTGTGGGCTTTTCATTGTGGGCTTTGTTATGTTGAGGTATGTTTCCTCTAAACCTACTTTGTTGAAGGTCTTTATCATGAGTGTATTCGTTTTTTTTTTTTTTCTCATAGATTGTGTCTATAAAACTGAACTGATTAAGAAAAAACTTATACAAGTAGTTCCCAGTTGGGAGAGGAGGTGCTGAGGACTATTTTATATATATAAAAAAACACAGCCCCAGCCATAAATATTATATATATAAAATATGTATATAAAAACATATAAAACTGGAGGCTTCACAAATATTATATCTTTACACAATATATAAATTATAATATAACTGGGCTCTACCTACAAATATTCTGATCTGTCCCATCCCATCCCCCAATCCTTTTAAGTTGAGTTATTTCATTGGTATTTTGGCTACGATTGCACTTAGATGTGGGAAACAGAAAATACATCTACTGTGGCTTAAACAGAAAAAGAATGATTTTGTCACGCAATAAGTAATGTGGAGCTGGTGGGTTTGGTTCAGCAGTTAGACACGACAGGGTCTGCCCAGGGTGGTGCCCTTGGCCCCTTCCTTCATAAACGCAAGGCAATGGCTATAGTGTGCCATCTTGCCCCTCGGCGGGAAAGGAGACGGGGAACTGGGGCATGCCAGCTTTCCAGCAGCTGCCTGGGAAGGCTTCTGCTTCTGCTTCTTGGGTCTGAACTGGGTCATTCGGATGCCTCCAGCTGCAAGGAAGGATGTATAGCCAGAGGGGACAAGGAGAAGACGTTGGGAAGGGTTGGGGTACCCATTCCATGAATCTGCCACAGTTAGTTGCTAGAATGGCGAGAAAAACAACCAGCTTTGGCTGGTTGACTATCACCATTGATGTGATACCTTATTCTGCCTCTAATGTAAGATTTGCATTGTAGGGATTGGCTGCTAAATTTTGGTCCTTGGGGACACCATCTAATAATGCTTTTCCATGAAATAAACTCATTCAAGGGGAGTCTGTGGGTGGCATGAAAGCCTGGACCTTATATCTAGAGGCACAAATGGCTATACTTTTTTGGGATGTGAATTCTTGAGATCAAATCTTTATTCTCAAGCAGTTCTACCACATGTTTAACCGGGAGGTAAACTGTGCTGAACTGTGAAAAAGAGAAAACTCAGTGTCTGTCAATAGCTTCGCTGGGTGGAGTAAAGTGTGCCTGGGGGCTATCCAGATAGCTTTGTTCTTTTCAGTGCAGACATGATGAGCAGGGTTTTTTGCGCATTTTATTTGTTTATATTTTTATGCCAGTGTAATTGACATACAATGTTGTATTAGCTTCAGGTGTACAATACAGCGATTGAACACTTCTAGACATTACCCAGTGCTCATCCTGATAAGGGTTCTCTTAATCCCCTTCACCTGTGTCACCATCCCCCCCCCCCCCTTCCCCGTACGTTCTCTGCCGTGAAGGGTTTGGTTTTTTGTCTCTTTTTCTCTTTCTTCGTTTGTTTTGTTTCTTACATTCCACATATGCGTGAAATCATATGGCATTTGTCTTCCTGTGATGAGAGATTCTGAAGGAGTCCTTCCAAGGATAGACCAAAACAGAAATCAAAACAGTTGTGCATAATTACGAACAACTGACGCAGCAGAGGCGGAGATCCAGTCTACTTCTGACTCTGCCACTGTCCAACTGTGTGACCGTAGGCAAGTCAGTAGTGTCTGTGGGGTTTTATTTCCACATACGGGAAACGATGACGCTGGATTCGGCGATCTTTGTTTTAAATATGAAGGAAAATGAGGTTCCCCTGAAGGCTGAACGTTAATTGACTAATCAGATGGAGTACAGAATATACGGCTTATGGTTTGGATATCATCGATTAAAATTGAGCCAGTTTGCACAAAATTTTACTTAAGAAGTGCTGAAATGACATTTCTAGCTTAGATCTCTCTGCTGAACGTACGTAGCTGACCCCCGAGCGTCTCATAGGGGATAATCCGCTGCAGGAATTTCTTTATTTTATTTGCTTTTATTTAAAAATTTTGTTTATTTATTTAGAGAGGGACAGAGACCGCATGAATTGGGGAAGAAGAGAGAGAGAGAGAGAGAGAGAGAGAGAGAGAGAGAGAGAATTCCAGGCAGGCTCCACACTCTCAGTTCTGAACCTGACAGAGGGCTTGAACTCACAAAACTGTGAGATCATGACCTGAACAGAATCGAAGAATAGGATGCTTAGCTGGCTGAGCCACCCAGGCACTGCCTCCGTGGTTGAGAATGGTACCTACTTCTCATGCAGACCTGCTCCTCCTGAGTTTTCTAGCTCAGTGAATGAACTCTCCATTCAGCCTCTTGATTCTCTCTTCTGAGTATCCGTGTCCCTAAACCTCTCTCTGCCCCCACTGCCACCATCCTGGCCAACTTGACCTCTCATGTGATTGCCACAGCAGTCACCCAGCTGGTTTGTCCTAGCCTTGCGAGCCATTCACATGATCTTCCTCCAACGCAAATGTAATTATTCTTTCACTCGGCAAATATTTATTGAATGTTTTCTACAGGACTGTCGCTGTTCCAGTCCCTGGGGATTCGGTAGTGTACAAAATAAAGTCTTCGCCTTTGTGGAACTTACATTACAGAAGAGGCAGTCTGTAAGTAAATGGACAAATGGATATATTACTAAAGCGATGGATGGGGTGAGTGCTGTAAAGAAAATCATGAGAGGAATGTCTTTAGATAGGGTGGTCAAGGAAGATACTTGCAGGGTGATAATGGGTGGGAACGAAGTGAAAAAGCAAACTAGGTGATTGTCAGGGGAAAGAATGTTCCAGAGTGAGAAAGCCCTGGGAGGAGGGGGGGAGGGGCTTGCTTGGTGAATTCAAAGAGCAGTAAGGAAGCCAGTGGAGTGTCAGTGGAGAGAAACAGGGGCAGAGTGGACATGAGGCCCCGGCGGTGACAAGGGACCAAATTACTAGAGACCTGACTGGCCACTGAAAAATTTCTGCGGGGGGGGGGGGAGCAGTGGGGGGGAAAGGGAGGGAACATGGTGCCCACACTGAGGTTTCTTTTTTTTTTTTTTTTAACGTTTATTTATTTTTGAGACAGAGAGAGACAGAGCATGAACAGGGGAGGGGCAGAGAGAGAGAGGCAGACACAGAATCGGAAGCAGGCTCCAGGCTCTGAGCCATCAGCCCAGAGCCCAACGCGGGGCTCGAACTCACGGACCGCGAGATCGTGACCTGAGCTGAAGTCGGACGCTTAACCGACTGAGTCACCCAGGCGCCCCCACACTGAGGTTTCAAAATAACCTTTGCTGTGTAGAAAATTAACTGTAAAGGATCAAGAATGGTCACAGCGAGATCAGTTAGTAAGCTTTTGCATAGCTTTGGAGGATTTGTTTCATTTTTCTTATTGTGGTAGAATTCACATAATCTAAAATTTACTATTTTAACCACTTCTAAGTGTCCAGGTCAGTGGCCTTATACACTGTCACACTGCTGTGCCGCCATCACCGCCATCCGTCTCTGGCACATTTGCATCTTCTCAAGCTGAAACTCATTAAATACTCATGAGTCCCTGTTGAACACTGACCCTCCATTCTCTCCTCCCCAGCATTCAACTTTCTGTCTTTGTGAATCTGACCATGCTGGGTCCCTAATATAAGGAGAATTGGATAACATCTGTCTTTTTGTCTCTGACGTGGTCGCTTAGCAGTAATGTCTTCAAGGTTCCTCCATGTAGTGGCACGTCTCACACCTGCCCTCCTTTTTAAGGCTGAATAATATTCCACTGCACGTGTATAGCGTTTGTTCATCCATTCGTCCGTTGGCGGACACGCGTGAATGGTGCTGCTGTGAACGTGGGTGGATGAAGATCTCTTCAAGCCGCTGCTTTTGATTCTTTTGGGTCGACGCCCAGAGGTGGAGTTGCAGGATCATGGAGTAATTTCTGTGGGTCTCTTTCAATGGCGGAGGATGGGAACCTCCACCTCTCCTTAACGTTTCTCAGTGGTTTTCTACCGCCACCAGGACCAAGTCCGAAATCAGGTGAACGTGGCTCAAACATCCCACACGGTGTAGTCCTCGCCCAACTCTCAAAGTCCCCACATCCACCTTCTGACTTCTAGCGAACTTCTTTGAATCCTTGCAACAGGCCGCGTGGTTTCCTCTTCTGAGAACTGACCTCCGACCCCAGCTGACTTGTGCTTATTGTTAATTCCCCTGAGGACTTACACTTCTCAGCCCACCAAGTTCAGGTTAGGTTTCTAACACCTCCATCCTGTGTGCTCCCCCGGACCTTGCCTTGCCTACCATATGCGTGGCCATCCTTAAGCGCTGCCCTACCTCACTCTTGCCCTTGACACGGTAGATGCTGTGTCTGACACGGACCTACTACCTACCTCCCAGTGGAAAGAGTATTTATTGAATAAATGAACAAAGGTGGACATACAATAAAATTATAATCTGTCCTTTCCTCGAGACACAGTGCTTTGAAACATGAGTTACAAACGAAAACACCCCCAGGGGCCACATAACACAACTTCCTGATGCTGAGTGTGGGAGCTTAATAGACAGAGTGGGGGGCGTGGCTTTCCAGAGCTCCTCTTGTACAGTCCTGGGCAGTAGGATCACTGCATGACTATTTAAATCAAAACTTGTTAAATGAAATAAAATTTAAAGTCAGATCCTTCATCAAACTAGCCACATTTCATGAACGCAGTAGGTAGCCACATGTGACTATTGGCTAACATACTGCACAAGGCAGATATAGAACATTTTCATCATTGTAGAAAGTTCTCTTCAGTGGTGCTGTTCTAAGGAGTGTATGTCCCACCGAAGTCATTCAGGTTTAAAATTTTGACCACCGGGCTGGCTGAGCAGAATACTTCAGCACCCCAGTTTCGATTCCCCGCTCTCAAAGACGAGTCTTCCGATAAAGCCAGACACTGGGAGATTGCAGCACTGGGATTTGTCTTTGCGGAAATGACAGTTCCATTGACAAGACAATGACAGTGAGGACATTGCTTATTACCCACTTTATGTGGTGGCCTTTTCCTGAAAACCCTGGAGGAAATTTCTCTCCGATTTTAGCGTCAGGAATAGTTGTATGTATATTTTTCCATCACAGTCTAATTCTGTAATTGATCAGATTTCCCTTTTTGCATTGGTGTCTAAACGAGTCAAATGTGACCCAGTGCTCGCAGGTGAGCCAAACCTCATTCTGTGCATAAAACCCTTAGCTCAGTCTTATTTTTCTTATTCCTCCTCCCTTCAGACAAATCCTGTGCATGTGTTTTGTAAATGCATTCCCCCACCCCTCCGGTGAATCCAATCTACTTACTTGGTGCTATACAGTATCCCATATATATGCACTATAGGTTAATTCTCAACCCCTTTATTGATAGGTATTTGAATTGTTTCCATTCTTCCCTATTACAGACAATGCTAATGGATGTCCCTGTGCATATATATCTTTGCCCTGGTGCATGAGAGGGCACCGAGAAATGGAACCACGGGGCTATGCTTATTCTTAGCTTTGAGAGGTTGTCCAATTGCCTTCCAAAGTGTTGTAACAATTTATGTCCCTGCCAGCTCTGTATGAGATTCTCACTCTTACCTCCTGCTCTCATCGGGAATGGTTTCCATTTCTGTGAACATAATGGGCTGAAATATCCCATTGTTGTTTTGTTTTGCGTTTTCCCCAAGCACTGGTGATACTCTGTTTTCATACTTGCTTGTCTAATTGTGTTTCCTCTTAGGTGACCTTCCAGGACATCCTTTGCCCATTTTCTACTGGATTGTTTATCATCTTCTAGTTGATGGAAGGGAACTATGTAAATCTGTTTTTAAAAATAACAGCTTTCTTGGGATATTATGCACATAACCATAAAACTAAGCCTTCTGAAGTATACAATTCAGTGGTTTTTTAGTATATGCCCAGAATTGTGTAACCATCACCATCATCTAATTTTAGAATGTTTTCATTGTCCCAAAAAGAAACCCGGTAGCATTAGCAGCCATTCCCTACTTCTCCCCACCCCCACCTCCTGGCCCCAGCCAACCACCAGTCTACATTCTGTCTCAATGGATTTGCTTATTTTAGACATTTCATATAAATGGAATCATTTAATCACATCCATTTTGAAAAAAGATGGGCATATAAATAAACACTTTAATGAGTTATAAGGCAATTTTGCGTTTTTGAATTACGCAACTGGCCCACCATGCTTAGATGCTTTTTACTTGCATCTAAATCCTTTTCTCTTCCCTCACATAAGTTATGAATGATAAATATATACATTTTAAAATCCGCCTTCCCGATCCCTGGCATCTTTCACCTTCAAGGATTCCCGGAGATCAAAATCTTCCCTTTGAAAAGCATTGGCCTGAAGCAAATCATAGTCTAAACACAGCTCTTGTAAGAGCAGAGCTAAAATTCCATTTTGTTTACATTTGGCTGAACTAAAAGGGGTCATTTCGAGAAAGAGTCAAGGACTAGAAAAGGAAATGGCCCAGAATGAGTCTAAAAGATTTAATGTTTAAAAATTGGGGAACGCTGAGGGGACTTGCAAACTATTATCAACTGCACGATTGGAAAGGAATCATGCAAAGTGTTAGGGTAACCGGCCAAACCAAAGCTCTTTAAGGGCAATCATCACAAAGTATGTATTTGAATGTATACATAATACCATGTACAGTGCAGAAATGAGAGCGTAGATCATAAAGTTCCTCTAGGAAATACATTCCTTGAGAGTTGAAGGTGGGATGGGCGACAGGAGGGACGGGTGGTCTTGAATGAGAAACTTACAATCAGAAATTTTCAGCCCACGAGACCAAAAGGATTGGGTTAAACAGAAGTGAAAGTTAAATATAATCAGTAAATCAACTATAATGTTCATCTGTTCTGTTTCTCCCATCTTTCCAAAGCAAACAACGGTGGTGGTTATTGATTTTCTTTGTGCATTCTGATAGGCAAAACGGTGTTTTTAAATTTTATGGATTGGAGGTTCCATATCGTGTTTTCGATGGGAGTATGCGTCCTACTGTTCTGTTGGGTTTTAGAAATCCAAGTTATTTGAACACATCTTTCAATGTTAATCTGGTGTTATTTTTTTCCCCCCTAAAATGTAAACTCTTGTAGAGGCTTTGTAAACAATCCAGGGTTTCACACATGCCCACGAGGCCCTAACAAATACTATTTGCTGCCAGGCACAGATAGCCACCGTGGGTATTGTTACACGGGCTGGCATCTTCTCCTAGGAAGTATATGTATATCCGGATCTCTGGGGACATGTTAGATTTAAGCATAAGTGGGATTAAAAGATAAATGCAATATGTTTTTTGACTTGAAACTTCCACTTACGTCTCGCCGGTTAGCCTCTTCTATTTATGCTGCTTTTAAAGAGAAAATGGTCAAATCCTCTAGTGGTTTCCTGAAATAACAATAAGGAGATTCATGAAACATAGTCTAACACTTCGGTCACCTCCCCTGACTGTGGGAGCACAATCTAGACCTGAGAGTATTTTTAGGAACTGCAGTTTATGACTTTCAGGCACATGTAAACTAGAGCGGCAGGCAAGGTGTTTCCAAGCCAAGGACCTCCTGGTCTGTGTTTATGTCTCATTTGTGATGGACGGTGCAGACACTAACAGAGCGCTAACACGCTTCAAGCAGATTGGACCAATGGAAACGACAATGTGATCAACATCTTTTCTTTATTAATATGCTTATCAAGAGTTTTTACAGAGAGGAGTCGCCGTGCAACTTCTTTTGCAGGGAAACACACTTCAAAGTATTTCAATTAGAAAGGTCTAGTCAATAAAGAGAAGGTGTGCACCCCAGGCACTTACCAAAGATCTCCGCTCTTAATTGGTTGCCAAAAAGCACAGCGGAAGCAATTAATATCCAGAGAAGCAGTTTGAAGGACATGTTAATTATTCATTTTCTTAAATCTCTCCGTTGCTGTTTCTGCAGTCTTGCCTGGCCTAAAAGCAGCCGTACTTTTCTCTACAAACGTTTCTCAGACTTTCACGTCCCAGGTTCCTGGGCCCTGTCCTCCCAGTTTTGATTTAGTTGGTCTGAGATAGGGCTTAGGGATCTGCACGTGTCAAATAGCACCAGGCGATTTTGTTTTTTTAATGTTTATTTATTTTTGAGAGAGAGAGAGACAGAGAGAGACAGAGTATGAGTCGGGGAGGGGCAGAGAGAGGGAGACACAGAATCCGAAGCCGGCTCCAGGCTCCAGGTTCTGAGCTGTCAGCACAGAGCCCCACATGGGGCTTGAACTCGCGAACCACAAGATCATGATCTGAGCGGAAGTTGGACGCTTAATCAACTGAGCCACCCAGGCGCCCCAGACCTAACAGATTTTGATCCAGGTGAAAGCACCGACCACGTTTGAGAAACTAGATGTGAATGCATCAAAATTTCCTACCTGCTGTGGTCCGACAGATTATGCTGAAGGTAGATGGGAGGCACTTTCCTCTGAAGAAAATTTCACATCTCTCGCAAAACTGTTGTTTTGATGATGTTATTCAGTGTTTCTTATGGGTCTTGTATATCAGAAATTATGCGAGGGGCACCTGGGTGGCTCAGTTGGTTGGGCTTCCAACTTCAGCTCAGGTCATGATCTCACAGTTCGTGGGTTTGAGCCCCGCGTCGGGCTCTGTGCTGACAGCTCGGAGCCTGGGGCCTGCTTTGGATTCTGTGTCTCCTCTCTATGCCCCTCCCCTGCTCACATTTTGTCTCACTGTTTCTCAAAAACAAATAAATGTAAAAAAAAAGAAAATAAAAAAAATTATGTGACCAATTTATCTGAGAATTTCCTGAGTGACAGGAAAAAGTTTTCCTCTCAAAAAAAACTGAATTTCCTTCAATTAACAACCAAAAGAATAAAAATTATCTCCTCTCTCCCCACCCCTGGAATATATAGGGGAAGCTCAGAGAACAAAAAAAGCATCTTTTTTAAGGTTCTCAGCTGGACTTTTTCCTTGTTCTCTTCCTCAACAGGCTTCTGAACTTTCTTTTTTTTTTTAACATCGTTTTAAAAAAATGTTTATTTACTTTTGAGACGGAGAGAGACAGACTGTGGGTGGGGTAGGGGCACAGAGAGACTGGAGACCGAATCTGAAGCCGGCTCCAGGCTCTGAGCTGTCAGCACAGAGCCTGACGCGGGGCTCGAACTCACAGCCGTGAGATGAACTGAACCTGACGCTTAATAGACTAGGCCACCCGGGCGCCCCCTGAACTTTCTTTCCTATTTAGGTTTTAGCTGTTCTGGCACAGACCTCTCATTATTGTTCTAATGCTTTCTGAGAAGTAGGGAAGAGAAATTATAAAACTCTAAGAAAATGTTTAATATAATTGTAGCTTCATAATGTTACCAATAGTTCTCTTGCATCATTTAACTGCAAGCCAGGGTCCTGTGTTGACCTGGACTATTTTCCTGGATTTTTTTTTAAATTTGTTTTTTTACATTTATTTATTTATTTATTTATTTATTTATTTATTTATTTATTTTCTGTCTATAGTAAAAACTTTTTTTCATGAAATTTATTGTCAAATTGGTTTCCATATAACACCCAGTGCTCATCCCAAAAGGTGCCCTCCTCAATACCCATCCCCCCCCCCCACATTTATTTATTCTTGAGACAGAGAGAGACAGAGCATGAGTGAGAGAGGGGGAGAGAGAGAAAGAGGGAGACACAGAATCTGAAGCAGGCTCCAGGCTCTGAGCTGTCAGCACAGAGCCCGATGCGGGGCTTGAACCTACGAACTCCGAGATCATGACCTGATCCCAAGTTGGACACTTAACCGACTGAGCCACCCAGGGGCCCCGACCTGGACTGTTCTTCTGGTTCACCTTGCTCCTCGGGCAGACTTTGGGTTCCCCTCGTTCCCCGAGGGTACATTATCCTGAGTTGGTCCCATGATGGTCTCTGTGTCCACTTTGCTGATAACCCTTCTTCGCTGATTTTCTCAAACTTAACAATGTTGCTTCAATCTGTTGTCTTCAAGAGTGTCTGATATTTTGTGTTTATTCATCATAAGCATTGAATTTATTTTCCAAAAATCCTTATTACCAAAAACTGGAAACAACTTAAATGTCCTTGAGTGGGCAAACGGGTAGATAAACTGTGGTACATCCGTGTAACAGACTACTGTTCGGCATTATACTATGTGAAAGAACCAGGCCCAGAAGATTATATGCTATAAGATTTCATTTATTCGAGATACTGAAAAAAGCAAAACTATAGAACAGAAACAGGTTGCCAGAGATTGGGTTGGGGAGAGGGTCTGCCCAAAGGGAGAACATGAGGGATTTTTTTAGGTACTGGAATGTTCTGTATCCTGTTTGTGGAGGTGGTTACAAGAATCTGTGCATGTGTTAAAACTCAGAATTGTACACCAATGTGAGTTCCATTGTACGCAGTTTTTAAAAAGACAAACCACAAGGGCGCCTGGGCGGTTCAGTCAGTTAAGCGTCTGACTTCACCTCGGGTCCTGATCTCACGGCTTGTGAGTTGGAGCCCTGCATCCGGCTCTGTGCTGATAGCTCGATGCCTTCTTCAGGTTCTCTGTCTCCTTCTCTCTGCCCCTGACCCTCTCTCTCATTCTCTCCCTCTCAAAAATAAATAACATTAAAACATTAAAAAAAAAAAAAGACAAACTACAGACTAGGAGAAAATATTTGCAAAACATATATTTGTTAGAAGACTTGTATCCAGAATGACAATGATTTCTCGAAAGTCAGTAACAAGAAAACAAAGCAATTAAAAACAGAACAAAAGTGGGGCGCCTGGGTGGTGCAGTCGGTTAAGCGTCCGACTTCAGCCAGGTCACGATCTCGCGGTCCGGGAGTTCGAGCCCCGCGTCAGGCTCTGGGCTGATGGCTCAGAGCCTGGAGCCTGTTTCGGATTCTGTGTCTCCCTCTCTCTCTGCCCCTCCCCCGTTCATGCTCTGTCTCTCTCTGTCCCAAAAATAAATAAACGTTGAAAAAAAAATCCTTTAAAAAACAGAACAAAAGATTCAAATAGACATTTCACCAAATATACAGATGGCAAGCAAGCACATTGTCATTAGGGAAATGCAAATTAAAACCACTGTGAAGTATACCTGTTAGACTTGATAAAATAATGATAAATAAAAAAACTGACAATACCAAGTGCTGATGAGAGTCTGGAACACCTAGAACCGTCCTGGAGTGCTAGTGGGAATGAAAAATGGTTACAGCCACTTTGGAAAACGGTTTGGTGTTTCTTTAAAAAGTAAGCGTACCCCACGCCGACGGTTTCGCTTCTGTGTATTTTCCAAGAAAAAAATGAACACAAATGTTCACACAAAAACCTGTACAATTATATCAACTTTATTCATAATTGCCCCAAACTGGAAACGATCTAAATGTTCTTCAGCTGGTAGATGGATAAACAACCTGTGGTCCATCCATACCATGGAAAAAGGAACAAATTATTGATACATGCAACGACATAACAACATGGTGAATTTCAAATTACATGGTGAATTTCAAATTACATTATGCTAACTGAAAGAAGCTGGATGAATCCATTTATGTGACATGCGGAAAAGGAGAGAAGTATAGGAACAAGAGAGAAACAGATCAATAATTTCCGGGGCAGAGGGAAGGGTTGAACACAAAGGTGCAAGGGAATGTTTTAGAGTGCTCTCTAACCATTCTAGATCTTGACTGCAATGGTAGTTACACAACCATATGCATCTGTCAAAACTCAGAGAATATACGCATTAAGGAGTAAGTCTTTCTGTATGTAGATTATACCTCAAGGAACCTGATTAACACACACACACACACACACACACACACACACACACTCACACACACACGATATGGCCCTCAGAACTGAAAGAATTTGGCACTATGTAAACTTCGCTTTTTTATCTTTTCTTTCAATTTTCCCTTTCTTTTCCAATCAATTCAGTAATGTATCACTCACCATGCTAAGCATTTCTTGGACTACAATAGAAGTTTAAAACTAAGTTTCTGATGTCAAGTTGTTTATAATTAGGAGGACAGGCATTGCAATTTAGACTTTATCTGGTAAGTAATAAATGGTCATTATGAGTCCTTAAGTATAGAGATGACTAATGAATGTAACATCTTAGAAAGGTCAATCAGAAAGTTTTGCACTGTACAGATTATAGCTAGTAGATACTGAAGGGGGAGACTAGTTAAGAAACTGAACTAACCTGGGGCGCCTGGGTGGCGCAGTCGGTTAAGCGTCCGACTTCAGCCAGGTCACGATCTCGCGGTCCGTGAGTTCGAGCCCCGCGTCAGGCTCTGGGCTGATGGCTCAGAGCCTGGAGCCTGTTTCGGATTCTGTGTCTCCCTCTCTCTCTGCCCCTCCCCCATTCATGCTCTGTCTCTCTCTGTCCCAAAAATAAATAAACGTTAAAAAAAAAAATTAAAAAAAAGAAAAAAAGAAACTGAACTAACCTAGAAGTAAAGTGGGTGGTAAGCATTCAGACAGGTGCAAGGCAGTTGTGGATACGGCCAGGCAGCTTAAACACGTGCTGAGGGACAGAGCAGGGACAACTAAAATCGAGAACCCGCCCCCCCCCCCCCAGCTTCATAACATTTCACAGACCTTTGCAACTTACAAAGAAGGGCACCATACATTTTTTAGTCTTAGGGCCAAGCTGTAACCTTTCTCTGTGTTAGGACAGCAAGAGATGGAAAGAAAAGGGTAAATCTAAAGACACCAAAATAAATAAATTAAAAAAAAATAATAGCACGTAAGGAATGTAGGGGAGAAGGCATAAAAAAATGACTTCCAAGTTATGATCTTGGACGAATGTTAGAGTCTGAGTTTTGCTTTGGACCTCGTGTAGCTTGATGCGAGAACGGGCCATTTGGGGGTGCGGATGTTCTTCCTGCTCCAGCTAGCCCCGGGCTTCTTTGCTGTTCTGGAATAAGCCAGGCGTATTTCGGTGGCCGAACCTTTGAACTGGCTGTTTCATTTGCCTGAACTCCTCCGCCCTGCCGCCCCGCCCCATCCCGCCCCCATAGTTCCAGGGTATCTGCCACACCCCCTCCAATTCTTTACTTAAGCCGCACCTCTAAATGAGGCCTACCTTGACCACCCTGTTTAAAACGGTAACTGGTTTTCTGCTTACTTCTTTTCTTTTTCTTAGCACGTATTAGCTCTCGCCTTTTAGCATCCGTTGTTTACTTGGGATGTCTGTTGTTTGCTGTCTGCCTTTCCTTGCTAGAATGCAAGCCCACAGCGGAAGGGATTATTCCCCGTTTTGCTCACGGATGCATCCCGAGCATCTAGAATGGTACCTGGTACACCGTAGGTGTTCAGTAAATATCTGTGAATAAATAAAGTATAATAATGAACATGTACAGAGCACATGCTGGGACTAAGCACTTTACCACCTGGTTTACGTTATTTATTTCACTGAAGACTTAACCCTCTGGGGTAGGTCCTATTATCATTCCTGTTTTACAGATAAGGAAACAGAGGCTCAGGCAGATTCCAAGACTAGCCCAAGGTTCCATATAGCCAGTAAGAGGTGGAGCCGGTGTCCAAACACCGAACTGCCTGCCCCCAAAGCCTGCATCTGGCCCATGAACACTCACACCGCCTCCTCACTGGTGAGTACCTGGCCGTGTTGCAGGTTCTTGGTAGACAGATCAGATCTGCAGGGCGGAGTTGACAGTTGAAGCCGTTTGAAGGACTGAGATATCCGAGCGACACCCTGTACCAGTGATACAGAGAGACAGGCTGAGACAGCTGCCGTGCATACTTTCGAAAGATAATAAAACTGGAATTTGAACTCAAGGTTTTCACTCTTCCGTGGTTTATAAGCGATACAAGGTTTAAATCCATACATTCCCCCCTTCCTTCCTTCCTTCCTTCCTTCCTTTATAAAGGGGAAGTGCAGGCTGAATCCTCTTTACCCGCCAGTTTTTGGCCAAGTCCGCCAAAAATGAGATTCACTTAATGCTGACACTTACTGGAACTGTTCTATGGGAACAATTCATTTGGTTTCTGTTTTACCATACAGACAGGCGCATTTACCATTCTTTATATAGAATTCATTATAGAAATGCAATTGACAACACAATGGTAGTATTGGAGGAAACTCCTAATTTGGATCCTTGCTTTATCAACTCTGGCAGCAGGCCCCGGTTATAAAAATATTCCTAACCCCTTTGGACAGGGATTTACTCTTCCGGTGCGGATTTAGGGCAGGATGACCTTTCACTCCCTTTGGACGCGCGCCCTCTTGCGGTGGACGGTGAGTTTGCACGTCTCCGTCCGTTCATGTGAGCCATGAGCGGAGTTTTGTCGCGATCGTTCTGTGATCTCTATCCCTGGTAATTGTCGGTTGGTCTCTGGTGTTCTTTAACCATAAGGGCAAACACGACGTTTTTATTTCTAGCCTTTATTTTTCACTGTGTGTTTGTATGCCAACTGCTGCTACTGTGACCGATTTTAGTTATAATTAGTTTCTCCATTTTATGGAGGGGAATTGGTGAATGAGAGTAGAAAAACATGTGAAATCGGTTTAAAAAGTCTCTACATTTTAAATTATTAGTTCGTCCTTTACCCAAACAATTCGCATTTTTTTTTTTTTTGTTAAAAGCATGATATGAATGTCATGCTGAGAAATTTCAGGATGTCTTGGGATTGCGAGTTCTCGTTTCAAAGATGTCCTAAGGTCAGGGAGAAAAGGGCAAGATTTGGGGAGAAGCAGGAGGATGAAGATTGTGCAAATCCTTGTGTCTCTCACGCATGGATGCTTGAGAATATGCCTCCTGGAAAATGGTAACAGATAGTATATAGAGATCCCTTGTCCCGATTTTAATTCTCCTATGTCATGGCTGCCGTTTTAACGCCAATAAATGAAGGGACAATGCCTCGGGCTTATTTCATGATACACTGAAAAGGTCCTGCGTCTTCGGAGTCCAGCAGAACTAAGTTTGACTCCAAACTCTGGTACTTAGCAATATGGCTTTGGGCAAATTCTTCCATCTCCCTTGTTGCCACAGGGAGACACCAAGCCCCATGTTGTAGGGTCAAAGGAGGTCATGAGCATACAGGGCCTCACTTAGCGCCTTTCAACTGGGAAGTCATTCCTCCATGAAAACACCCACTCAGTCCTGATTTATTGTAATCCGGTTGGGACAAGACACACACTAAAATACTGGATAGACAGGGTATAATAAATTGAGAATTATTTGAGGCGTACAACAAATCGCCCTTACTGTACTGCCCATTTGTCTTTATGTTTGGAGGCTGTCTCAGTGAGTGTATATATATTTAGGATTGTTACATCTTCCTGGTACACTGAAGCTTTAAAAAAGATCCTTGTTTGGTTGCCCTAATAATGTTGTTTGCCCCTGGAGCCTGTTTTGTTCAACATTGCCACAGGTATGAGAGTTCTTCGAGCTAAAATGTGCTTGGTTTAAATCTGTAATTACGTATCTGCCGTTCTGAAAACCAAAGAGCTCGGAAAACAAGTTTTTCTTGTGATTCCTTTGACAGCAAAATCTGTTCTATGCTGATGTGAAGCTATTTATCGTCTTATTCTCTTAGTGTGAGCATTTATGTTTCCTTCGGAATACTACTGTGTGTGATTAAGAGGCGATACCTCAAACCCCAATGAGAGTGTAATGTAAAATATAAGCTATGACCGATACGGATTTCTGAAATTAAAACTAACCTGAATTTGGAAACACATTTGGTTTTAGGGTTTTTAGGGTTTGGGTTAAAGGTGTGTGCATTTATATACATTTTTTTTTCTATATATACATCTTTAAGATGTGTATCTTTAAGTAGAGTTTAGCTGGGTTTGTTTCCAAGCTGCTGTAATAATGTCTTCTAAATGGAAGATTTTGTCAGGGTGCCTGGGTGGCTCAGTCGGTTGTGTCCGACTTCAGCTCAGGTCATGATCTCGTGGTTCTTGAGTTCGTGCCCCGTGTCAGGCTCTGTGCTGACAGCTCAGAGCCTGGAGCCTCCTTCAGATCTGTGTCTCCCTCTCTCTCTGCCCCTCCCCTGCTCATGCTCCCTCTTTGTCTCAAAAATAAATAAACATTAAAAAATAGCTAAATGGAAGATTTTATCTATTTACATCTTTTTCTGATGTATTTGGATTTTTTTTTCCTGTCGACTCATTTATTTTGCTTTCTAATTGTCGCGCATTCTATGTACTCACCTCCTTTCCAGAATTCTACTGGATTAATTGACCATCCCTTTCTCTTTTTTCCCAAGTTTTTGCTCAATTTGCTAGGAGTTATACCCTCTTTATCTCTTAATTGTTCCTTTTGAAATAGTTTCGTGCATATTTAATTTACAAAGTCCAAAATTAATGTCTTCAGCCTATGCCTGAAAAATTCCAGAACATTTCATTGCTCTCTGAACACACTCTCAGCTTATGTGCTTTTTTTTTACTCTATGTTTTATCTTGTTTATTTGTTTGTTATTGAAGTGTAGTTAACGTATGTGTTATATTAGTTTCAAGGGTACGATATAATGAGTCAGCAATTCTGTGCCTTACTCTGGGCTCACCACTTAAAGTGTACTCTTTTTTTTTTTTTTTAATTTTTTTTTTTTCAACGTTTATTTTTTGGGACAGAGAGAGACAGAGCATGAATGGGGGAGGGGCAGAGAGAGAGGGAGACACAGAATCGGAAACAGGCTCCAGGCTCTGAGTCATCAGCCCAGAGCCTGACGCGGGGCTCGAACTCACGGACCGAGAGATCGTGACCTGGCTGAAGTCGGACGCTTAACCGACTGCGCCACCCAGGCGCCCCTTAAAGTGTACTCTTAATCCCCTTCCCGATTTCACCCACTGCCCCATGCCCTCTGGCGACTAACAGTCTATTCCAATCGTTAAGAGTCTGATGTTTTGTTTGTGTCTTTTCTTCTTTGTTCGTCCATTTGTTTTGTTTCTTAAGTTCCACATGTGAGTGAAATCATATGGTATTTGTCTTTCTCGGCCTTATTTCACTTAGCATTATACCTTCCAGCTCCATCCATGTTGTTGCAAATGGCAAGAGCCCATTCTTTTTTTTTTTTTTTGGCCGAGTAATGATATTCCATTGTATTTATACCCCACATTTTCTTTATCCAGCCGTCTATCGATGGACACGCGGGTTACTTAATTTGTTACATAACTTGGCTATTTTAAGTAATGCTGCAATAAATGTAGGCGTGCATAGATCTTTTTGAATTAGGGTTTTTGTATTCTTTGAGTAAACACCTGATAGTGGAATTACTGAATCATATGACAATTCTATTTTAAATTTTTTAAGGCACCTCCTGTTCTCCGCAGCAGCTGTACCAGTTTCTGTTCCCACCGATAGTACATGAGGTTCCTTTTTCTCTGTATCCTTGCCAACACTTGTTGTGTCTTGCGTTTTTGATTTTAGCCATTCTGACGGGTATGAGGTGATATGTTGTTGTGGTTTTGACTTGCATCTCCCGGATGATGAGTGATGTTGAGCATCTTTCCAGGTGTCTGTTGGCCATGTGTATGTCTTCTTTGGAGAAATGTCTCTTCGTGTCTTCTGCCCCATTTTTAAATTGGATTGTTTGGTTTTTGGGTGTCGAGTTGTATCTGTTCCTTATATTTTTTGAATGTTAACCCTTTATCAGAGATGTCATTTGCAAATATCTTTTCTCATTCAGTAGGTTGCCTTTTTGTTCTGTTGGTGATTTCCTTCACTGTACAGAAGCTTTTCGTTTTTGTGTATTCCCAATAGTTTAATTTTGCTTTTGTTTCCCTTACCTGAGAAGACAGATCTAGAAAAATGTTTCTATAGCTGATGTAAAAGACATTACTACCTATGCTTCCTTCTAGGAGTTTTATGGTTTCAGGCCTCACATGTAGGTCTTTAATTCATTTTGAGTTTATTTTTATGCGTGGTGTAAGAAAGTTGTCCAGTTTCATTCTTTTGTATGTTGCTGCCCTGTTTTCCCAGAGTCATTTATTGAAGAAACTGTCTTTCCCTTGTATGTTTTTGGCTCCTTTGCTATAGGTTAATTGACCAGATATGCATGGGTTTATTTTGGGGCTCTCTATTCTGTTCTGTTGACCCGTGTGTCTGCTTTTGTGCCGGTACCATACTGTTTTGATGACTACAGTTTGTAGTGTATCTTGAAATCTGCGGTTATGATACCTCCAGCTTTGTTTTTTCTCAAGATTGCCTTGGCTATTCGGGGTCTTTTGTGGTTCCACGCAAATCTTCAGGACTGTTTGTTCTAGCTCTGTGTAAGATGTTGGTGGTATTTTGATAGGGGTTGCATTAAATCTATAGATTGCTTTGGGTAGTATGGACATTTTAACTATATTTGTTCTTTCAATCCATGTGCATGGAATAGATTTCCATTTGTTTGTGTCATTTTCAATTTCTTTCATCAATATTTTATAGTGTTTGGAGAACAGATCTTTCACCTCCTTGGTTAAGTTTCTTCCTAGGTATTTTATTCTTTTTGGTGCAATTATAAATGAGATTGTTTTCTTAATATCTCTTTCTGCTCCTTCATTATTGATGTATAGAAATGCAACAGATTTCTGTACATTGACTTTGTATCCTGCAACTTTACTGAATTCGTTTATCAGTTCTAGCAGTTTTTTTGGTGGAATCATTAGGGTTTTCTATATAAAAATCATGTCATCTGCAAGTTTGACTTCTTCCTCATGGATTTGGATGCCTTTTATTGCTTTTTTGTTGTCTGATTGCTATGATAGGACTTTCAGTACCCTGTTAAATACAGGTGGTGAGAGTGGACGTCCTTGCTGATGATCTTCAAGGAAAAGCTCTGTTTTTCACCATTGAGCATGATATTAGCTGTGGTTTTTTTCACGTGTGGCCTCTATCATGTTGAGGTTCATGCCTTCTAAACCTAGTTTGTTGAGAGTCTTTATCATGAAAGGATGTTGTACTTTGTCAAGTACTTTTTCCGTATCTATTGATATGACAGTATAGTTTTTATCCTTTCTCTTGTTAATGTGATGTGTCATGTTGATTGATTTGAGACTCTTAAGCCACGCTTGCATCCTGGAAATAAATCCCACTTGATTGTGGTGGATGATTTTTTTTAATGTATTGTTGAATTCAGTTTGCTCATATTTTGTTGAGGATTTTTGCATCTGTATTCATCAGAGATATTGCTCTGTAGTGTCTTTATCTGGTGTTAGTGTGACAGTAGTGCTGGCTTCAATGAATTTGGAAGCTTTCCTTCCTCTTCTCTTCTTTGGAATAGTTTGAGAAGAATAGGTATTAACTCTTCTTTAAATGTTTGGTAGGATTCATTTGGTAGAATTCGCTTGTGAAGCCATCTGGTCCTAGGCTTTCGTTGGTTGGGAGGTTTTTTTTTGTTAACTGATTCAATTTCATTGCTGGTAATCGGTTTGTTCAAAATTTTGATTTCTTCTTGGTTCAGTTTTAGAAGATTATATATTTCTAGGAATTTATTCATTTTTTTCTAGGCTGTCCAATTTTTTGGCTTGTAATTTTTCATAATATTCTCTTAAGGGGCACCTGGGTGTCTCAGTCGGTTAAGTGTCTGACTCTTGTTTTTGGCTCAGGTCATGATGTCCTGGTTCATGGGATTGAGCTCCACATCAGGCTCTGCACTGAGAGTGTGGATTCTACTTGGGATTGTCTCTGTCCGTATCTCTTTGCCCCTCTTCTGCTCATGCTGTCTCTCTAAATAAATAAATAAACATTTAAAAATATATTCTCTTAAAATTTTTTGTATTTCTGTGATGTTGGTAGTTATTTCTCCTTTTTCATTTCTGATTTTATTTGAGTCCTCTCTCTTTTTTTTTCTTAGTGAGTCTGGCTAAAGGTTTATCAGTTTTGTTGATCTTTTCAAAGAACAAGCTCCCAGTTTCATTGATCTGTCTTACTGTTTTTTCAGTTTCTATTTCATGTATTTCTGCTCTAATGTTTATCATTTTCTTCCTTCTACTATCTTTGGGTTTTGTTTTTTCTGCTTTTTCTAACTCCGTTAGGTGTATGGTTAGGTTGTTTATTTGAGATTTTCTTCCTTTTTGAGGTAGGCCTATATTGCTATAAACTTCCCTCTTAGAACTGCTTTTGCTGCATCCTGAAGATTTTGAACCATTGTGTTTTCTTTTCTTTATTTACTTTTTTTTTGAGAGGGAGAGAGAGAGAGAGCATGTGTGTACAAGTTGGGTGGGACAAAGGGAGAGGGAGAGAGAGAATCTCAAGCAGGTTCCACATCCAGCATCGTGCCCAACCCGGGGCTCAATCTCACAACCATGAGATCATGACCTGAGCCTAACTCAAGAGTTGGATGCCTAGCCGACTGAGCCACCCAGGTGCCCCAGGTCCATTGTGTTTTCATTTTCATTTGTCTCCCTGTATCTTTTTTTATCTCCTCTTTGATTTCTTGGTTGACTCATTCATTATTTATCAGAATGTTATTTGGCCTCCGTGTATTTGTGATCTTTCCAGAATTTTTCCTGTAATTGATGTCTAGTTTCATACCATTGTGGTCAGAAAAGATGTGTGACCTGATTTCAGTCTTTTTGAATTCACAGAGGCTTGTTTTTTAGCCTAACATGTGATCTATTCTGGAGAATGTTCCATGTGCACTTGAAAAGAATGTGTATTCTGCTGTTTTTGGATGCAGTGTTCTGTATATATCTGTTAGGTCCATCTGGTCTAATGTGTCATTCAAACCTGTTCCCTTTCAATTTTCTGTCTGGATGATCCATCCATTGATGTAAGTGGGGTGCCAAGTCCCCTACTATTATTGTATTACAATCAGTTTCTTTCTTTTCATCTGTTAATAGTTGCTTTATATATTTAGGTGCTTCCATGCTGGGTGCATAAATACTTAACATTTGTTATATTCTCTTGTTGGATTGTTCCCTTTATCATTATGTAGTGTTCTACTTTGTTTCTTGTTATAGTCTTTGTTTTAAAGTCTATTTTCTCCAATATAAGTATTGCTACCCCAGCTTTATTTTTGCTTCCATTTGCATGGTAAATGCTTTTCCATTCCTTCACTTTCAATCTGCATGTGACTTTAGGCCTGGATTGAGTCTCTTGTAGGAAGTATATAGATGGGTCTTGCTTTTTTTTATCCATTTGGCCACCCTGTGTCTTTTGATTGGAGCATTTAGTTCATTTGCATTTAAAGCAATTATTGATAGGTATATACTTATTGCCATTTTGTTACAATAGTAAAAACTATTGTTTTTGTAGTTTTTCTCTATTTCTTTCTCCTCTTGCTCATTTCCCTTGTGGTTTGATGGCTTTCTTTAGTGTTGTGACTAGATTCCTTTCTCTCTTTCTCTTTATTTTTTTAATCCATTATAGGTTTTTGATTTGTGGTTACCATTAGGTTCATATATAATGTCTTCTGTGCATAGCAGTCTATATGAAGTTGATGGGTAAGTTTCAACCCATTGTAAAAGCACCAAATTTTTACTTCCTTCCTCACATTTTATGTACATGATGTTATACTTTATATCCTTTTATCTTGGAAATCTCTTGACTAAGGGAGATGTGTGTGTGTGTGTGTGTGTGTGTGTGTGTGTGTGTATGTGAATGTAATTGATTTTCTTGCTTTTTTAAAACCTCCATACTGGTTTTATAGGTGCTTAATCAACTACTTTTATTATATGTTTGCATTTGCCTATGAATTTTCTTCCTTCATAATTTTCTTATTCCTGATTATGGCCTTTTCTTTCCACTCTAAGAATTCCCTTTAACATTTCTTGAAAGGCTGAATTAGTGGTGATAAACTCCTTTAATTTTTGTTTGAGAAACTCTTTCTCTCTCCCAGTCTGAATGATAACCTTGGTTGCAGGTTTTTCCCTTTCAGCACTTGGAATGTATCATATCACTTCCTTCTGGCCTGCAAAGCGACTGCTGAAAAAGCAGCAGCCTTATGGGATTTCCCTTGCATATAACTGTTTTCTTTTCTCTTGCTACTTAAAAAATTCTCATAACTTTTTGCCATTTTAGTAATTATATGTCTTCGCGTGGGTCTCCTTGTGTTAATTTTGTTGGGGGAATCTATGTGCCTGCTAGGTCAGGATGTCTGTTTCCTTCCCCAGATTAGGGAACTTTTCCGTTGTTATTTCTTCAGATACATTTTCTGCTCTCTTCCTCTCTCTTCTCCTTTTGGGATCCTTACAATGCAAATGTTATCATGCTTGATTGTGTCCCTGAGTTCTCTTAACCGATTCTTCATTTTTGTTGGTCTTTTTTTCTTTTTGTTCTTCAGCTTGATTGCTTTCCATTGTCCCATCTTCCAGATTGCAGACCTGTTCTTCTGTATCCTCTAATTTGCTGTGACTCCCTCTATGGTGTTGTTTATTTCAGTTTTTGAGTGCTTCATCTCTGACTGGTCCTTTTTTTAATATTTTATATCTGTTTTTTTTTTTTTAAATTTTTTTTTTTCAACGTTTATTTATTTTTGGGACAGAGAGAGACAGAGCATGAACAGGGGAGGGGCAGAGAGAGAGGGAGACAAGATTGGAAACAGGCTCCAGGCTCTGAGCCATCAGCCCAGAGCCCGACGCGGGGCTCGAACTCACGGACCGTGAGATCGTGACCTGGCTGAAGTCGGACGCTTAACCGACTGCGCCACCCAGGCGCCCTTAATATTTTATATCTTTGTTGAACGTCTCACTGAGGACCTCTTCTCTTTGCAAGTCCAGTGAGCATCTTTATGGTAATTACTTTGAATTCTTTACCAAGCATATTGCTTATCTCCATTTCAGTTAGCTCTTTTGCTGTGGTTTTGCCCTGTCCTTTCTTTTGGGACATAGTCCTCTGTCTCCTCATTTTGTCAAATTCTCTGTGTTTGTTTCTGTGTACTGGGAAAGTGAGCTACATCTCCTATGTATTAGGAAAGTCAGCTACATCTCAAGTAGTGGCCTTATGAAGAAGAGGTCTTGTGTTGCCTGATAGCACAATGTTCCCCGTTCACCAGAACCCGGTGCTTCAGGGGTATCTCCTATGTGTGTTGTATGCACCCTACTGTTGTGACTGTGTTTGCCTTTAGTTCACTCAGCTGTAATGGCTCACTTTGCCTGTTGTAGGAGCACCGGGTAGGGGTTGGTCCCTGTGCTGTTTAGGGACCTATTTGGGCCCATGGGCTTGTAGTTAGGTGGTGTTAACAGTCAGACCAGATGCCTGCTCTCAGCCCATCTGCCAGGACTGCAGTCACACGGGCCTGCCTTGTCCACCCAGAGACTTTCACTGGTGAGCAGGCCTGGCAGTCAGATCAGATGCTTGCCCCCAGTCTGTCTACTAGGGCTGCAGTCACACTGATTGGTAAGGCACCTTCTCTGTACTGGCATCTATAAGGTTAGCTGCTGGGACTGTGGGCACAGTGGGATGTGTGGCTATCTTCCCCTCTTGCCGGGGCAGGAGTCACATTGCAGTGGCACTGGTCCCTAGTGACATTGCTTAAAGCCTATGCTGCGCAGGAGTCACTTTGGAGGGATACCTACAGAGCGGGGTGGCTTCGATGGGGTGGATCCACGGGCGAACACAGCAGTGGGGCATGTGATGTTAGCAGGATAGGTGGAGAGTGTTTGTTCTGGCTCCCACAAGTGTCTGGCGAGCTAGGCTGGGGGTGGGGTTAGGGGAGAAATGGTACCTATGAGCTCTTTTGTTATTGGAGAAGTCTCCTAAAGATCCCTGTTCCTCCAGCACATGTTCTGAGATTAGTAAATAAATCCCCATCTTGTATTCCCCAGGTGTTCTGCAAACTGCTGCTTCTATGCTGTATTAAATTTTTTTTTAATGTTTATTTATTTGTGAGAGAGAGAGAGACAGAATGTGAGTGGGGGAGGGGTGGAGGGAAAGGGAGACACAGAATCTGAAGCAGGCTCCAGGCTCTGAGCTGTTAGCATAGAGCCCGACATGGGGCTCAAGTTCATGATCCATGAGATCACGACCTGAGCTGAAGTTAGATGCTTAGCTGACCGAGCCACCCAGATGCCCCTCTATGCTGTATTTTTAAGGGCAGGGATTTAGTTTCCTATTGCCTTCAGCTCTCCTGAATGTAAGCCCACTGATTTTTAAAGTAGCTGGAGTTAAGCCCCACGGATTATAAAAATTTGTGAAGTTAAGGAGTGAAGCCCTGAAGGTTTTCAAAGCCGAAACACGTGGGGACTCATCTTCCCAGTACAGGTCCTCTGTTCCTGGGGTTCCTGATATGGGGTGTGTTACTCTTACTTCTCTGTGCTTGTGGTGTTCCTCCCATTTGTGGTTAGTCTTGCCAGGGATTTGGTTCCTAACCACATCTCTGCCCCCTTTTCAATGTGGCCTCTCTGATTAACTGTAGAAAGTCTCTTCCACCAGTCTAGGTATTTCCAAAGTTAGTTGCCCCGATGTGGCTGTTATCCCATTGTGTCCATGAGAGGAGATGAGTTCAGGATCCTCCTACTCTTCCATCTTCTGAGAACTGGTTATTTGTTTTAATTATAAAAATTTGATGTTGTTATTTAATGAAAATGTTTATTTTAATTTATGCCCCTATTTACTAATTTGTTCCACAACCATTTATCTAACACATATTCTTAGCTCTAGGGAATATAGGGCCTACCATAAGTCTAGGGACTAAGGCAGTGAAGAAAATAAAGTCCGTGATCTTCAGGGACTTAACTTCCAGCTCAAGTTAACTGTCCCTTCTTACATCTCAGATCTTCCTTCTGGGATCACTTTCCTTCTTTCTGCACATCTTTTAGAAGTTTCTTTACTGAGGGGTGCCTGGGTAGATCAGTTGGTTGGGCATCCAACTTTGGCTGAGGTCATGATCTCACAGCTCGTGGGTTCAAGTCCTACGTTGGGCTCTGTGCTGACAGCTCAGAGCCTGGAGCCTACTTAAGATTCTGTGTCTCCCTCTCTCTCTGCCCCTCTCCCTCTCACGCTCTGTCTCTTTCTCTCAAAAATAAATAAACATTAACATTAAAAAAAAAAGAAGTTCCTTTACTAAAAGTTTGGTGAATCAATTCTTTTTGCTTTTTAGATATACATTTTTTTGAGATATAATTCATGGGCCATATAGCTCTCCCATTTAAAGTATATAATTAAGTAGTTTTTAATATACTTACAAATACATGCAGCCAACACTACGGTCAATTTTAGGGCATTTTCAAAAAGAAAACTTGTACCTGTTAGCAGGCACTCCCTATCATGGGTTGAATGGTGTTCCTTAAAATTCATGTCTACCTGGAACCTCAGCATGCAACCGTATTTGGAGATAAAATCTTTGCACATATAATTCGTTCAGATGAGGTCATAATGAGTTAGCATGGATCCTAGATCCAATACTAGTGACCTTCTAAGAAGAGGAGAAGGCACATAGGGATGAACACAGAGAAGAAAGCCATGTGGAGGTGGTGGCACCTTACAGGATGCAGCTACAAGCCAAGGAATGCCCCCGATTGCCTGCAGCCACCAGAAGCTAGAAAGAGGCAAGGAGGGATCCTTCCCTAGAGTCTTTAGAGGGAGTATGGCTCCTTAGATTTCTGACTTCTAGCCTCTAGAACTGTGAGAGAATACATTTATGTGGCTTTTCAGCCAGCCAGTTTGTGGTAATTTGTTATGAAATGGATACAATTCCCATTTTTCTTTTCTCTCAGCCCTTGGCAACCACTAATCTATTTTCCATCTCTTTGGATTTGCCTATTCTGGACATTTCATCTAAATAGAATCACACAATATGTGGCATCTTGTATTTGGGTTCTTTAACTAAACGTTTTCAAGGGTCATCCATATTATAGCATATATCGGCACATCATTCCACTTTATGACCAAACGATATTCCATTCTAAAGGTATACTATATTCTGCTTATCCACTCATCAGTTGATTGACATTTGGGTTCTCTCTAATTTGGGGCTATTATGAATAATGCTGCTATGAACATTTGTGTACAAGTTTTCATGTGGCATGTTTTCATTTCTCTTGGGTATATCCTTTGGAGTGGAATCGCTGGGTCACATGATACCTCTACATTTAAATACTTGAGAAATTGGCAGACTGTTTTCCAAAATAACTACACACTACCAGTAGTGAATGAGGGTTCTAATTTCTTTACAACCTCACCAACATGTGTTACTGACTTTTTGATTCTAGTCCCCCTAGTGGTTGTGAGTGGTATCTCATTGTCATTTTGATTTGCATTTCCTTGATGAGTAATGATGTTGAGTGTCTCATCATGAACTTACTGGCCACGTGTGTATCTTTGTTGGAGAAATGTCTATTTAGGTCCTTCACCCAATTTTAAATTGGCTTGTTAACTATTCTTGATATATTATAGGTAAACAATCCTTGTCAGATATATGATTTTCAAATATTTTTTCTCATCTGTGGATTGTTTTTTCAGTTCCTTGATAGTGTCCTTCAAAACACAAATGTTTTTTACTTTTTTTGAACTCCAATTTACCCTATTTTTATCTTTGTTGCTCACGTTTTTTGTGTCCTATATAAGAATCCTTTGCCAAATCCAAGGTTATGAAGACTTACTCCTATATTTTCTTCTAAGAATTTTACAGTCATAGCTCTTACATTTAGGTCTTTGATTCATTCTGAGTTAATTTTTATGTATATTGTGAGATAAAGGTCCAACTTCATTCCTTTGCATGTGGCTATCCAGTAGTCCCAGCATCATTTGCTAACAAGAATATTCTTTCCCCATTGAATGGTCTTGGTGCCCTTGTTGAAAATCTGTTGGCAATAGTTGCATGGTTTCATTTCTGAATTCTCAGTTCTATTCTATCAATTTCTTTTCTTTTTTTTTTTTAGATTTTTTTTAATTTTTTTAATGTTTATTTATTTTTGAGAGAGACAGAGACAGAATAAGAGTGGGTTAGGGGCAGAGAGAGAGGGAGACACAGAAGCAGAAGCAGGCTCCAGGCTCTGAGCTGTCAGCACAGAGCCCGACATGGGGCTCGAACTCACAAGCTGTGAGATCATGACCTGGGCCGAAGTCAGACTGTCAACCGACTAAGCCACCCAGGCACCCCTATTCTATCAATTTCTATGTCTATTCTTATGCTGTAAAAATGGTATCAATTATCATTGCTTTGATTAAGTTATGAAATCAGTAAGTGTGAGGCTTTGAACTTTATGGTTCGTTTTCAAGATTGTTTTGGCCATTCTGGGTGATGTATAGTCCCATACAAATTTTAGAATCAACTTATGAATTCAAGTTTGGTGGAATTCTATTAGAAATTGCATTGACTCTATAGATCAACTTGGGGAGGGTTGTCGTCTTAGCAATATTATGTCTTCCGATCCATGAACATCAGGTGTTCTTCCGTTTATTTAGATCTTTAAAAATTTTTTTCAACCATGTTTTGTACTTTTCAGAATATAGTATTACACTTCTTCTATTAAATTTATTCCTAAGTGTTTTATTCTTTTTGATGCCATTGTAAGTGGAATTGTTTCCTTAATTAAGTTTTCCGATTATTTATTGCAATAACATACAAATACAGTTGACTTTTTATATTAATCATGTATTATGCACGTTGCTGAACTCATTTATTAGCTCCAATATGGTTTTAGTGCAGTCATTAGGATTTTATATACAATATCATATCATCTTCCAAAAGAGATCATTTTACGTCTTCTTTTCAAATCTGGATGCCTTTTCTTTTTCTTACCTGGAACTAGGTAGACCTTCTAGCTAAAACTTCCAGTACAGGATACCTGGGTGGCTCAGTTGGCTAAGTGTCTGACTCTTGAGTTTGGCTCAGGTCATGATTTCAGGGTCATGGGATTGAGCCCTGTGTCATGGGATTTCAGGGTCATGGGATTCTCTCCCTCCCTCTCTCTTTGCCTCTCCCCACCTCTCTCTCTCTTTCAAAAAATAAAAAAGTAAATAAAAGAATTTTTTTAAATGATGAATTTGGAGCGCTTGGGTGGCTCAGTTGGTTAAGCGTCTGACTCTTGATTTCGGCTCAGGTTATGATCTCATGAGTTGTGAGATCAAGCCCTGCTTTGGGCTCTTGTGCTGACAGTGTGGAGCCTGCTTGGGATTCTCTCTCTCCTTCCCTCTCTGCCCCTCTCCCCCGCTTCAAAATAGATAATAATACAGAACTTCCAGCACTGTATTGAGTAGAGTGGTGAGGACAGACATCCTGGTCCTGTTCTTGATCTTAGAAGGAAAGCCTAGTTTTTCATTATTAAGTGTAATTTTAGCTAAGTTTTTCATAGATGCCCTTTATTAGGTATAGAAAGTTCTCTTATTTTCCTAATTTATTGAGTTTTTCCCCTTAATTCTGATATTGTGTTGAATTTTGTCACATGCTTTTTTTGCATCTATTAAGATGATCTTGTGTTTCTTTTTTTTTTTTTTCAATTGATATGATGTATCACATCAACTGATTTTTAGATGTTAAACCAACTTTACATTCTTAGGATAAATCCTACTTGACCATGGTGAATCACTCATTCTGTATATTGTTGGATCTGGTTTGCTAGTATTTTGTTGAGGATTTTTAAATTCAAAATCATGGCATCACAGTGGTCTTTAGTTTTCTTTTCCTTTTGATATTTTGCCTCGTTTTGGTATCAGGTTAATAATGGATTCATACAATGTGTTGGGAAATCTTCCCTTCTTTTCTATTTTTTTTTTTTTTGGAAAACAGTGAAGAATTGATATTAATTATTTAAATGTTTGATAGATTTCATTGGAGAAACCAGTTGGACTTGGGTTTTTTTGTGTATGTTGGTAGTGTTTTGATTCAATATTTTATACGTTATGAAATGATCCCCACAATAAGTCTTGTTACCATCCTTGACCATACAAAGTTATTATGATATTATTGACTATATTTGCTATGTTATACTTTTCATCCCCATGACTTACTTATTTTATAACTGAAAGTGTATACCTCTTAACCCCGTTAACCTATTTTGCCCATCCCTCAACACCTTCCCAGTCTGGTAACCAAAGGTTTGTTTCCTGTATCTATGAGTCTATTTCTGTTTTGTTTAGTTTTTTGGTTTTGTTGTTTAGATTCCATATATACTATCTGTCTTTCTCTGCCTGACTTATTTCACTTAGCATAATACCTTCTAGGTCTATCCATGTTATTGCAAATGGCAAGATTTCATTCTATTTTAAGGCTGAGTAGTATTCCACAGTATGTATGTATGTATGTATGTGTGTGTGTGTGTGTGTGTGTATCTTTTTACCTATTGATCATTTTTTTTAAGTTTATGTATTTATTTTGAGAAAGAGTGAGAGTAAGCAGAAGAGGGGCAGAGAGAGAGAAGAAGAGAGAGAGAAGCCTAAGCAGGCTCCACACTGTCGGCATGAAGCCCAGTGTGGGGCTTGAACCCACAAACTGAGAGATCATGACCCGAGCCGAAATCAAGAGTCAGACGCTCAACCGACTGAGCCACCTGGTGCCCCACTTAATGTCTTTCTGATAGCTCATTATTGGTGTATAGAAACACAATCAATTTCTGTATATTAATTTTGTGTCCTGTAACTTTACTTAATTCATTTATTAGTTCTAATAGTTTTGATGAAGGAGCATAAAGCAGGCTGAGGACAAAGTACAAGCTAGCACAGCCCCTACCCCATGGGATATGTGTGATATTCCTCAGGCACTGCTGGCTGCCCAGAAACAAAGGTAAGGAAAGGAAACAAATGGTTAACTGATAGAGATCACAGTCATACAGAACAGGAGTCTCTATCAGTTTGCAAATATCTTAGTAAGTTACAAGAAAAAGGTAATCTTATCGAAAGCCTAGTCTCCAGAAACCTGTAGACTCAGTTTCCTGGAACCCCAACATCACCCCTCCAGAGTGATCTGGGGAACAAAAACAAAAAGGAAATGGCAGGTAAAATTAAATTTCCTTATAACCTGCAGCCCGTGGACGGATACTGAGGCAGGCAGAGCAAAATGTTTCTCTAGAAGTGCCTACTATCTTAATGTTAATGCCTTGCTAGAGGGAGAGACAACCTTAGGGTGACAACAGCAAGGCCTCAGGTATCTTTGGAGTCCTCTTTAGCAGATCAAAGTCCTTCTGGAGGCCTCCCATTTGACTTTACCTCCCCCACCTCCATAGTATATAACCAGTCACTCTGCACAACCCCAGTGCAGCCCGTTCTGCCCATGGGTTCTGTCCCTGTGCTTTAATAAAACCTCTTTTTGCAAAAACGTGTCTTCAAGAATTCTTTCTTGGTCGTTGGCTCCGGACCACCCCCACTGTCACCCCCCCGCAGTACCTTTAGGAAGAGATTAAGAGCTATCTGTTTTATGGCCTGCTTCTCTGCAAATCTCTGAGGCTGGCTCTGGATAAAAGGGTTGGTGGCAATGGCTTGCCTCTCTCGGAGTGACGCTCCCATTTTGAGAACTGACTTCTTGGTGGTGGAGGGGGGGACGGTAGCCCCAAGTGTCGTTAGCTCGTCCCGGCATGGAATTGCTGCCTTAAGAGCTGAGTCAAAGGCAACCGGGGTCCCAGTATTCTCAGCAGCGCTACACCCAGCGTGGGGCCTCCACCCCACAAACAGGGTTTGGGTAGAAGAAGAGAGCCTCACTTCTCAATCATTTTTGTCTAGAACTTTGCTTCAGTTACACATAGCTGGGGACAGCATGAGACACGCTGACATCCTGTTCCCCTGGGAGGGGAGCCCTCTGGCTGGGGGCTGGGGCAAGAGTGAGCTCCATGTGCTTGGTGGCGCAGGTCTGGAGGGGAGTTCCCATCTTGCTGAGCTGGGATAGGTTAAGGAGGCTGTGTTCAAATACCATAGAATCTCACGGTTCTTTCTGAATTCTAGTAGCTTTTCTTGAGTATATGGGTTTTTTTTTTTTTTTGTCTTTGTTTGTTTGTTTGTTGCTGTACCTCTTTGGTCCATTTCTAGAGATTTTAAATGGTTAGTTTAAAAAAAAAACAACGAATTTTGCTGGCTGGGGGGGGGGGGGGGGCGTCGGCCTGCGGAGTTGCTCACATGTATCTCTCAATTCCTTCTAGTACTTTTTATTTATTTATTTTTATTTTATTTTAACATTTTATTGTATTATTTTTAATTTTTAAACTTTATTTAAACCCAAGTTAGTTAACATAGAATGTAATAATGACTTCAGGAGTAGAATTTAGTAATTCAAAACTTACATGTAACACCCAGTACGCATCCCCACAAGTGCCCTCCTAAATGCCCATCACCCATCTAGCCCATCCCCCACCCACCTCTCCTCCAGCAACCCTCGCTTTGTTCTCTATATTTAAGAATCTCCCTCTGTCTTTTGTGCAGGGAATGTGTCATTTTTATCTTATTTTTCCTTCCCTCCTTCATGTTCATCTGTTTTGCTTCTTAAATTCCACATATGAATGAAATCATATGATATTTATCTTTCTCTGACTTCTTTCGTTTAGTATAATGCTCTCTAGTTCCATCCACATTGTTGAAAATGGCAACATTTCATTCTTTTTGATCACTGAGTAATATCCTATTGTATATATATATATACCACATCATGTGGTACTTTTTAAATCTGAAAATTATTTTACCTTCAGTTGCAAAACATATTTTTTTAGGGGGTAATACATAATTCTAGCTGACAGTTATTTTCTCTGAGCATTTTTTTTCCCCACGGTCTTCTGGATTTTCCTGTTGTTAAGAAGTCTGCCATCAGTATAATTTTAATTCCTTCACAGTGATCTGTCTTTTATCTCTGGATGTTTTCTCCACCTTCTATAAACATTAAAAAAATAAAGTCAGGTATAATATAATATAATTAATGTAATATGATATAATATAATATATATAATATTATATATAATATTATATATAATATATAAATGCAATAAAACCCTTTTTATATTTAAAGTTCTATGAATTTAGGTGGGGTGCCTGGGTGGCTCAGTTAAGTGTCTGACTCTTGATTTCAGCTCAGGTCATGATCTCACAGTTCATGGCTTCGAGCCCCGTGTCGGGCTCTGTGCTGACCGCTCAGAGCCTGGAACCCGCTTCGGATTCTGTGTCTCCCTCTCTCTCTGCTCCTCCCCCGCTCACACTCTGTCTCTCTCTGTTTCTCAAAAATAAATAAATGTTAAAAAGAATTTTAAAAAATGAAGTTCTATGGATTTTGGCAAATATGCATAATTCATCAGCCATCCACAATCTAGGTATAGAATGTTTTCATCATCTCCAAGAATTCCTTAGTCCTCTTTGCAGTTAAATTTCTTCCCTTCATTCACATTCTCTGCACACACTGATGTGTCCTTCTTCTTTTGCTCTTTCCCGGATATTATATAAACGGAATCAAACTGTATGGAGTCCTTCAGTCTGGTTTATTTCATTTAGCATATTGTTTTAAGACATATCCATGTTGTTGTTTATATATTTTTTTAATGTTTATTTACTTTTGAGAGAGAGACAGAATGTGAGCAGGGGAGGGGCAGAGAGAGAGGGAGACACAGAATCCGAAGCAGGTTCCAGGCT
The DNA here is from genome assembly GCF_022837055.1 of Prionailurus viverrinus. Lineage (NCBI taxonomy): Eukaryota > Metazoa > Chordata > Mammalia > Carnivora > Felidae > Prionailurus > Prionailurus viverrinus. Next base: position 8,926,197 of record NC_062565.1, read on the forward strand.
CTGAGCTGTCAGCACAGAGCCCTACTTGGGGCTTGAACCCATGAACCACGAGATCATGACCTGAGCCGAACTCGGACGCTTAACTGACTGAGCCACCCAGGCGCCCCTCGTTTGTTGTTTCCACTGACTCTTGTTTGTGGGGTTCCCTCCCTCAGGTGTTTCATGCATTTTGACTCTGAACTCATATTTGACCGAAATTAATCTGTGGGAATTTGGGGAGGCTTGGTAGGAGGATGTTTTCCTTCCAAGAGGATCTGCATTTGTTTAGTTTGATTTTGGGTGGTAGTATAACCTGGGACCATTTCCTTTCATTCTTCAACTTGTGATTTAGCATCTGTACAAATATTTAAATGAAAAGCCCAGATCTGCATGTAGATAAGCTTATGGGAGGGTTTGTTTTTGTTTTTTCCCCCTTTTTCTTAGGAGATAGATTTTCTTGTCGACTCTCCTTGCTATGAGTAGTGTTTCTTCTGGTCTGCACTTTCACAGAGCGCAGGGACTGCTCAAGGTCCCAGATTTATTTGTGTGGAGGGTCCCAGGTTCAGAACCCTTCAAGCTACCTTTGAGAGACCGTGGCCTAGCATCCTGGGCCCGAGGCTGCTGGCTGTTGGCCGATCCTCAAAGCTTTACATTTCTGGAATTAACATTTGTCCCCAAGCAAGTCCCAACTTTTGTATTCTCATACTTCTCCAGTTTCAGAAACTTGTGCATTTTATTTTCTGGGATGGGGGCGGGGGCTGGAGATTACTTTTAGGTTTCACGACTTAGCAGTGCATTTAAAAAGTATTTTTGGTAATCGACCCAGTATCTGAGTGTTTTTCAGTGCGATGACTTTTTAGAACATCTAGATGGCTACCCTCCTGTAAATAGAAACTCTACAGTTTATTTATTTATTTTTTATTTTTGAGACAGAGACTGAACGGGGGAGGGACAGAGAGAGAGGGAGACACAGAATCGGAAGCAGGCTCCAGGCTCTGAGCCATCAGCCCAGAGCCCGACGCGGGGCTCGAACTCACGGACCGCGAGATCGTGACCTGGCTGAAGTCGGACGCTTAACCGACTGCGCCACCCGGGCGCCCCTAGAAACTCTACAGTTTATTTACACATTTAACTATTGGATATTCCGGGCATTTCAGATTCATTTTTTTCTTAATACTGTTACCAGCATTATGGGTCGTGTCTCCTTGTGCAAATCTTTGTAGAATTTCTCGAAGGTTATATGAGTGCTGGAGCACAGGGGTGACTTATTCGGCTTTATGAGAGATTTTGCCAAACTGGGTTCCAGAATTCCCGTGGCACACTATCAGTAACGAATCATGAGTCTCTGCTGTTGGGGGTTGTTGCCAAAACTTGGTACGACCAAACTAATGTTTGCCTGTCTGATGGGTGGGAAATGGCGCTGTATAAATTTGCATCTGCCTGAGGACCAATAACTGAGCATCTGTCCCTATTTATTTACCATTTGGAATTCCTTCTTGGGTACTGACATGGTATATCCTTTGCTCGTTTTATATGTAGTTATTTTTTTCTCATTGATTTATTAGACATCTTTATATATCCCTTTTCAGTTAGAGTCTAAATATCTTTTCCCTTTGGCCATTTTGTTCCATATACCCAAGAGATTACTTTCTTCTTTATGGTTATGACTTTGGGTTTTGTCCATGGACTTCTTCCTAAACCCGAGGTAAAAAATATATTCTGCCATTTTCTCTTAACGCTTTCTTGGATACGTACTTAATTTTTTTGAGATCTGTGATTTAAATCCTCTGCCCCTTCCCCAAATTTATACTACGTAGAGAGAGATGATTTTAATTTGGGAGAGGGGAGAGGTGTCAGGATTGTTAATAAATTTAGCCCATGGCACATGCGTCACCTACAAACCTCCTTTATTCTTTCAGTCTCGGTTCAAAAACGTTCTCCTCCGAAGCTTTCCTGACTTCCTCAACTGAATTCAATTCAATATACGTTTATTGAGCACCTTTTACATACCAGGCCATTCCCTAGAAGTTTAGGTCACAGTGTTAAGTAGAGTTTCTATTCCAGTGTAGAACTTAATATGTTAGCAAGATCTAGGCACAAATTCTCTCATGGTTCTTCTGTGTGCTGTAAACCTCCTCCATAGTAATTATTATCTCACCAGAATAATGCATGCATGGTTCTCTCCTCCATTAGCCCATCCCATGGGCTCTACCTTCAAAATGTAACCAAAATCTGACTACTTCTCAAGATCTTCAACATGATCTCCATCTTGTGCCTGGATTAGGTAGTGACCTCCCCCTGATCTCCTGGCTCCTGTCTTTGGGCGCTTCTGTCTCTCCTCAACACCACAGACCAGGTGATTCTGCTAAAGCGGATGTCACCTCCTGTCACTCTTCTGCTCAGAATCCTCAGGCAACTACCATCTCAAACAAAGAGAGCTGAAACTCTCCTCCCCTGCCATCAGGATCTGACCTGCTCCTCCTCTCCCATCTCTCCCCACCCCCCCCACCCGTGGGACCACAGCCACACTGATTCCCTGCTGTTTCCACAATATTCCAAGCACTCTCCTGCCTTACAGTCTTTGCTTCTGTGATTTCCTCTGGCCAAGACTTCCTACCCCAGGACCCCGTATCCACATGGCTTGCCCTCTCACTTCTGTTGTATCTCTGCCCAAATATCCCATTTTCAGTAGGACCTCCTTTAACCAAAAATGAAATTTAAGAATATAAATAATAAATAAGTCAAAATAAAGTTAAAAATAGCACACACAGACTTACCCGCTGTCGCCCTTAACCTAGTTATACTTCTCCACAGCACTAGTCAACATTTGATCTGTTATGTATTTGTCTTCCCATCTACCACCACTAGGATATAAGCTCCCTGAAGGCCAGGATCTAAGCTCCGTAAGGGTCAGGAACTTTGTTTATTCACTGCTATATCATCACTGCCTAGAACAGCACCTAGTACGTAGTGGGTACCCAAGATATGTGCTTATTGAGTGAATAAATATGAACATGTAGGAATGAATGAATGGCAGGTCTAGGGGTGCCATAACTGGTGATATTAGAATAAAATAGGTGGAGTGGAGAAGAGACCATAAGAAGAGAAGAGGGTAGATAAATCTCTCCCATTGTGCAATTTTACTTAAAGCTTTTCATGCAGCTAACCCTCATGACATTGGCCTCCTCTGTTGCCACTGGCATTAGTTTCTTTCCTGAAGGTCCTGAAGGTGGCTCTCACTAAAGACTTCTTGACTTAGAGCTTAACTAAGTTATTAGAAGAGGTTTTCTCCTGGATCACCCAGAAAATGGAATCACTCTCCAGACTGATGGGCAGGCTTGTCCTCAGAGCCCCCAGGAGAGGGAAGGACTGGGAGCTTGCTGTGTTCCTGTGGAGAACCCTGCACCTTGAGCTAAAGACATGGTCTCCATTATGAGAAGGCCACTGTGTTCAAAGCCATACAAGAAAGAGTCAAAACCGAATGAGATGGAACTTGGCTGACATCTAAGATTTAGCTCTTAGTTCAAAACTACAGTGAGAAATAATACTGGTAAGTTAAGCTTCAACTTTTCTTGGTTGTTGTCTTCGACTCACTAATTTATACTTTCGAGACCTTGATTTTTGTGTATATGTTGAGAGAGAGTGTTTCTACCAGCACATAAACTGAGGGTAAGAAGACCTGCTTATATGCTAATCAATCGTGTGTTGTAGGTGAAATATTTATTCACACTGTGGCTCCCAAGTGGTGGAGACAGAAGAGTTAAAAAACAAAATTCTGAAGAAGGTAGCTAGTTTTTAACCCCAGCTATGACAATCAGAGACTATCAATCAGAGAGGGACACACTGCCAGGGAAACATTTTCCCTGCTACCTTTTACTTGTAACATACTCATTTTCTGCTTAAAGACAAGGACTAAGGCTTTTCATCATTGGAAAGAAAAAGCACCCAAGTTTTGGAGCATGTCCTGCCCTTCCCCATTTCCTTGGCCTTGTGCGGTGGCGATTCAAATGGGGATATCTAGAGATAGGGCCATATGAATACAAAACATGTGTGCTGGAAAGGCCAAACTCTGAAAACAGCAGGTACAAGTGAGTGGAATCTCCTCTCCGATACAGGGATCAGAATGCAGATAGTGTGGTGTAGACAGATGAGAATCAGCACGGGATGTGGATTGGCATAGCCTGTGGTCTGTGTGGGGTTCAGAAGCACCTCAGCGGCTGACCAAGAACCCGGACGGAGGTGGATGGAGTTGGATAATGAGGAATGAGTGTTCAGGTAGGACACCTGGAGCAACAAGTGACAGAAAATGAACCCAAATAAGGTTGAACAGAGTGACCTATCTGAAGAACCCAGTGCATTCTTCCTCTCTCTCTCTCTGTCTCTCTCTGATCTTCTCCACTTAAGCTTCCTTCTCTGCTGATGACAATGGGCATTCTCTATTTAGTAGGAACAGTGGCCTTCAGCAGGTGCCAGAGTCACATCCTGAAAGATTGGTAACCAGAGATGTCTTTCATCACTGGATTGCAGTTGGAAAGATCCTAGGAAAGAGCTCAGACTGTCCAGATTGGATTCTGACTCCTACCTCCTGGACTGTCACTGTAGTTGGGAGGTGGGCTCTCTGTTGACCCAGCTTGGATCATGTTCTCTTGTTTGGGTGAGAGTGAATAGTTTCTGTACCAGATAGTGGCTTAGCACAGACGTGACCACGGATGTGTTTCCGTTAGACAGCCCTTACGTCGAGTCTCTGACAGTCACACAACCTTTCAGGAGGGATGGTCATTTACCATGAGAACCCCACCCTGGAGTATGTGAGTGTGCACGTGTAGTCAGACGACTAGGTTCAAATGGCTACTCCACCATTTACTGGCCAAGCCATCTTTGTATGCATCAGGTTCCTTGTTTATAAAATGAAAAAAATAATAGGACCAACTCCATAGGTTTGTTGACAGGATTACATGACTGATATGTAAAACCCTTAACACAAGCCTGGAATGTGAATGCTTAGTTGTCACTATTACTAACACAATAAAACCATAAAGACAACTCACTAAACAAGGGCACCTTTCATAATATCTTCCATGCCCTTTATAGACCACGAGGTCTGTGAAGTTGTTTTCTGTTCATTATCTTGCTCACTAGAAGATGCTCAGTGGGGCTCTGAGGCTTCCCTGGGTCTTTCCAGGCTTCCAAATCTGAGTGTTTTCCTCACTTCCTTCTTTTATGATCCAATACCTCTTATCTCAAATAAATAAACTTACTGTAGAGTCCTTTATCAGAGATAAAGCCTCACTTGAAAGCCCACAGTGGACAAAGCTGTGTGACCTTTGCTTAGCTTACTTGACCTGGTTGGGTCCATAATTCTGAACAGCCTCCCTCCATGTTGAAACAATGGCTCCTCTTGCCCTTGGTGGCTTGGCTTCATGTTAATCAATTTGCCATCAGACACTCTTTTACCCATCAGAGTTCTCATTCCTAACAATACATTTCTAAAGCCTAATAGTGTGTTCACTTTTCCTTAACCTTTTCTTTCTCTTTCTTTCTTTCTTTCTTTCTTTCTTCTTTTCTCTTTCTTCTTTCTTAATGTTTTTCTTCATTTCATCACACAAATCTTTATGTCCAACAAATCTTGGTCCAACTCAGCAAACACTGTTTGTTGTTCTTCTCTATACCAGGTATTATGCTCGGTGTCACTCATTTTATTTCCTTTTTCTTTTCTCTGCCTTTAATTCTCTCTTTGTAAGCTTCCTTGATAGAGGGAATCATTTTTTTTTAAGATTTTTTTTTTAATTTTTTTTTTCAACGTTTATTTATTTTTGGGACAGAGAGAGACAGAGCATGAACGGGGGAGAGGCAGAGAGAGAGAGGGAGACACAGAATCGGAAGCAGGCTCCAGGCTCTGAGCCATCAGCCCAGAGCCTGACGCGGGGCTCGAACTCACGGACCGCGAGATCGTGACCTGGCTGAAGTCAGACACTTAACCGACTGCGCCACCCAGGCGCCCCAAGATTTTTTTTTTAAAGTAATCTCTACACCTAGCGTGGTGCTCAAACTCACAACCCTGAGATCAAGAGTCACATGCTCCACTGATTGAGCCAGCCGGGTGCCCTAGGAATCACAACTTTTAATACACATTTTAACACTGGAAATAAAATTATCTTAGTTGAAAATGTGTTCATAAATAAATAAATCTCCATGCATTAAAACTTTGTGTGGGAGCAAATTACAATTGGGAAGGGATTATATGTATTTGACTCTATCTATCTATCTATCTATCTATCTATCATCTATCTATCTATCTATCTATCTATGTGTCTATCTATTTATATGTCTATAGTTAATAATTCCATGGTATGGCTTCATTATTCTCAACTAATCTTTTTGTTGCATTTGTAGTCATGAGTTTTCAAGTAATTCTTCATATACTTTTAAATGAGAGATATATGAATCAGATAAACCTCTCAGCATTTAGGGTCTGTAATTAGTTGCTGAAGGCAGTTAAATCAGTCAAGAACAGAGTAATCCCTAAAGAGGGCCTATTGTTATGTCGTGCTATGAAGGAAGACTTTTTTAAGTTTGCTGTAGTCCCACTTGTTTTTTTGTTTGTTTGTTTGTTTTGTTTTTGCTTTTGTTGACTTTGCTTTTGGTCTCAAATCCAAAACAATCATCACCAAAACCTATGTCAGGGAGCTTATTGCCTATGCTTTTTTCTAAGAGTTTTGATTTCACCTTTTGTGGTTAAATCTTTATTCTGAGTTAATTTTTATGTATGGTTTAAGTGGTCTGGTTTCATTCTTTCGCATGTAGCTGCCCAGTTTTCCCAACACCATTTGTGGGAGAGACTGTCCTTTCACCATTGAATACTCCTGTCTCCTTTGTCATAGATTAATTGACCATATGTATGTAGATTTTTTTTGCTGGGCTCCTGATTCTATTCTATTGATTTATGTGTCTATTTTATGCCAATACCATACTGTTGGTTTTTTTTTTTTGAAATCTCATAGAAATGTATTGTTATTCCTTTTTTCTTTAAAAAAATTTTAAAAATGTATATTTATTTTTGAGGGGGGAGGGCAAGCGTGAGCAGGGGAGGGGGGAGAGAGAAAGGAGACAGAGAACCCTAAGCAGGCTCTGCACTGTCAGCCCAACGTGGGGCTCGAACGCACCAACCATGAGGTCATGACCTGAGCCGAAGCCAGATGCTCAATCAGCTGAGCCACCCAGGTGTCTCTGTTAATCCTTTTATTTCTGTTTTATATTCTAATTTTTTTTGACTCACAACATTATTAGTTTCAGATGTACAGCTTATAAACATGCAGCAAGTTTATACATCATGCTGTGCTCCCCACACGTGTAGCAACCTGTATCGACATACAGCTGTTACAACATCACTGACTAGATTCCCTCTGCTGCGCCTCTTCATTCTAGGGATTATTCATTCCATTTCCGGAAGCCTGTATCTCCCACTCCCCTTCACCCATTTTGCCCATACCCCTGCTCCCTTTCCCTCTGGCTACCATCAATTTTCTTTATATTTACAGGTCTGATGCTGCTTTTTGTTGGTTTATTCGTTTTTTAGATTCTACACACGAGTGAAGTCATATAATGCCATACTACTGTGATTATTATAGTTTTGTAATATAGTTTGAAGTCAGGAAGGATGATGTCTCCAGCTTTGCTTGTCTTCCTCAAGGTTGCTTTGGCTACTCAGGGTCTTTTGTGGCTCCATGCAAACTTTAACGGTGTTTGCTCTATTCCTGTGAAAAATGCCATTGGAATTTTGATAGGGATTGCATCAAGTCTGTCCATTGCTTTGAGTAGTATGCCCATTTTAACAATATTCGTCCTTCTAATCCATTAGCATGGAATATCTTTCCGTTTATTTGCCTCTTCTTTAATTTCTTTCATCAATGTCTTAGAGTTTTCAGTGTACAGATCTTTCACCTCTTTGACTAAATATATTCCTAAGTATTTTATTCTTTTTGATGCAATTGTAAATGGGATTTTTTTTAACTTTTCTTTCTGATAGTTCATTGTTAGCGTATAGAAATGCAACTGATTTTTGTATGTTGATTTTGTTCCCTGCGACTTTACTGAATTCATTTATTAGTCCTAATAGTTTTTTGACAGAGTCTTCAGGGTTTTCTGTATAAAATATTTTGTCATCTACAAATAGAGACAGTTTTACTTCCTTCTTTCCAATTCCGATGCCTTTTATTTCTTTTCTTGACTAACTGCTGCTAAAGAACAAAATTCAAACAAGTAAATTTGAAGATCTAATTGGCTTTATTAAATGATTCATGAATCAAGTGGCACCCCATCTAGCAAGTAGAGAGGGACCCCAAGGTGTTGTACGCAATGGAAGGTTTTTATAGACAGGGGGTGGGGACAAGAAAAGGATTGTTCCAGAGAAAGCTATTTGCTAGGGGAAAAGCAAGGTGTCTTATCATGCAGATGACTTCATCTTTCTTTGGGGGATGGAGAGGACCCAGGTGACAGACTCATCGGTGCTGATGGAAAGACAAGTTTCCTGCCTGACCAGTTAAGGACACATTTCTTGGGGGGGTGGGGGTGGTTGAAACTGTAGTTACATTGGGTGTTAAGTCGATGTTTGGGACTCAGTCTAAGTGACACCAATTTGGCCCACAGCTTGCTTGCTTTCTTTCTTTCTTTCTTTCTTTCTTTCTTTCTTTCTTAACAATTCCCTCCTTTTGACCAGATTCTCAGCTTAACTGAGAGATGTGATCAAATTTTAAAGCATTAAGACCACTCTCAGATACCACTCTAGTTCGGTTTTGTTGTTCCTTTCTGTGGTATCTATGGGTTTTTACTTAGCTTCTGTGATATTCATAAGTCATGGCTTCTGGCTCACATTCTTTAAGTTGGTTATTATTATTATTATTATCATTATTATTTTTTCATTCTTTTGATGTTCCAGTCTTAGGGAGATCACTTGCTTGGGGGTTAGTGACTAAAATTGCATTTAAAGCTTTTGAGAGAATGCAATGCACCAGGGAGATTATTATGATTACTTTAAGCAGGATAACTTCAAATATTTGGAGTGCACTTTATTTATTTATTTATTTATTTATTTATTTATTTATTTTGGAGTGCACTTTAGAGCCATGGTCCCCAAGACTTAAACCTTTCAAAATCAGATAAGTCAAAGAAATGCCTCCTGGAAGGAGTCACTTTTTAAAACCAAGCAGGTTGTTCTTATGTAATTGAATTTTAACTTCCCCAGAAGCATTAATCTAGGCATAGCACGTGGTGTCAGGCACAGAACAGACACCTCCTTGCTCAGTTAAAAGATAATCATGGGGTGCCTGGGTGGCTCAGTTGGTTAAGTGTCTGACTTCGGCTCAGGTCATGGTCTCGTGTTTTGTGGGTGTGAGACTTGCATTGGGCTCTGTGCTGATGGCTCAGAGCCTGGACCCTGCTTTGGATTCTGTCTCTCCCTCTCTCCCTGCCCCTCTCCTACTCACACTCTGTCTCTCTCTCAAAAATAAATAAGCATTAAAACATTAAAAAAACAGATAATCAAGAGACATTCTATTACCAAGAACAACTTTGGCCAGAGAGTCTAAGGACTCTACAATGGGAATTTAGGGGAGGGACCAATGAGATGTCTTATTTTGCTTGTGAAAAGTTAAGAGACACAATTAGAATTTTTCCTAGCCTGAAATAAAAGAGGTTACCTCTGCTTAGCAGTGGCCTAGGAGATGAGGAAGCCATCCTTCTAGGCAAATGTCAGAGTAAAGAAAAGGAAAAGGAGAAAGGATTTTATGGTGAGTTAAAGGATAAAGTCTTGATCTGGCATCTTGACAGAAGCAGGCTACCTCCATGTCAGTCACTTCTCTCCCTTGTCAGTTAAATTTGGAAGCTTCCAGCATCTTTTAGTTCTGCAGCCAGTGTCAGTGGTCAGGAGCACATTGTAAGCTCCCTTTTAATGCCATCTCTGATGATAGTTTAGAATACTAGTCACCAGGCTCTAGACTGTGACCGACAGATTCCTTTGAATTAGGATCCGGGAAGGCTTCTTAACCTGTTGGTGACAACCTTGAGCATAAAACCTTAGAGACCTATAGTAGCTCATCATGCTAGCAGGGGACAATAACGGATCAGCAGAAGGTTGTATACCGGTAGAATTACAAGAGTTTTGCAAGGTTTTTGTTAAGACTCACATGATTTATCCAGTGGGGTGGGTGTGCTGCCTTGATCACTGGAGATGGTAGAAAGTACACCCCAACTGGGAAACAATATTTTCGATCTTTTCTTTTCTTTTCTTTCTTTGTTTCTTTTTTTTTTTTTTACTGTGAGGACATCAACCTACCTAATGACAAGGAAAGGCTTTAACCCATCCAGAAAATGCATGTACAATAACAGGAACATATTAACAACTCATACTAAATGGCAGTTTAATTAAGTTCAGATGCAGGTGTTAAAATTTCGTAGACGTCTCTACACCAATGTCTATTCATAATTGGAGTCGTCTTAAGTGTGCTCTGGTGAGGGAAGGAATGCAAAAACCAATAAATGAGGTTTGTCAGGGAGCCAAGAAGAACCAAGTGATGATCTCGGGCTTCTCACGGCTCTGTTTATTGAACTTACAACCAATATTTGTCTATATTATTTTTTTCCCCGAAACGGACTGTTGCCATGTCACAGTGGTTTTAGGATAACAAAAGTCTGCTAATGAGAAGCCAGTTTTTTGTAGAAGCGGAATAGACTTTGTGTATATGTACCATGATTTTACAAATATAATTTGAAAAAGGTTTAATAGAAAGGCGCCTAGGTGGCTCAGTCGGTTAAGTGTCTGACTCTTGATTTTGGCTCAGGTCACGATCTCACGGCAGGCTCCCCCACTGATAGTCTAGAGTCTGCTTGGGATTCTCTCTCTCCCTCTCTCTCTGCTCCTCCCCTGCTCATGTGTATGCTCTCTCTCTCTCTCAAAATAAATAAACATTTTTAAAAATTAAAAAAAAACATTTAAAAGGCTTAATATTATTTCTTTGATAATATTTTCAATGTAATTTACATATCAAATAAGCCTAACTAGTTTAACAAATCTTTTGGAATATTCCAGATGCAAAAGACATTTTGTTGTTGTTGTTAGGATTTGATTTTGGGAAGTTTGTCGAAAATATCAGAAAAGGTTTTAAATCACTTATCTAAATAGGATCATAGATCATTATAAAAATTAATATTTAAAAGATAAAGAAACTTATATAACCTTAGTAAAAGCAGACCAAACGTCCAAGAAAACTTTGTTCTTTTAACAAAGAGAACACCAAACTTGAATTTTGTCGACTGAACTCAAGGAATTGGCTGCTTAGGGTGGTTTAAATTGAACACAACCCAAGGAAATGTTGGAAGCAAAGAACTTTTTATTACTTATTACAAGTAGGAAGACAGGAGATGGCTCTCAAAACACTGTCTCCCCACAAAGTTAGCCCTCGCAGCTTTTATTCAGTGTATCAAGGATGGGGGCTCGCATCTATATTTAGGAAGTGACACGTATTCTATTACTTGGGCACTTCAGCTCAATTGGACATGCCTATGTGTCAACATGCCAGTGCGTACATCACCTGTTCAAAGAATGGCAGAAAGCCCAGCCCAAAGGAGCAGAAACTTAGTATTATACCGAGCTAAAGTAACTTCAGGACGACTCAGGGGGGCTTCTGCATGGGTCCCCAGCTCCAAACTGAGTCACACGGGCTCACCTAAGGGGCTGCCAGGCAAGACACACCTAGCGAGGCACTATCCGATGAACCAGCCTCACTGGGCATCTCCTTGATGGGAAATGCTGGTTTTGCCAAAGAAAGCACATTCTTTCCCTGCCTCTGTCTCTTCCTCCTCCTCCCTTCTGCTCATAATTTTTTCAGCCCTCTGATTTGAGTACACCCTAGCTAACATTTGCACCAGCTTCATTTGGATATTAAAACTTACTTTAATTTTAGCCAGCTCGACCAAACATTACAATTTAAAACATTTTTTATAAATCTCAAATTTTTTTTCTATATTCTGATTTTGTCCTCTGTTTTCACTTTTTTTTTTTTTTAAGAGAGGGCATGAACAAGTGAGAAGGGCAGAGGGGGGGAGAGAGAGAGAGAGAAAGAGAAAGAGAGAGAGAATCTCAAGCAGGCTCCATGCTGTCAGCACAAAGCCCGATGCGGGGCTTCATCCCATGAACTGTGAGATCATGACCTGAGCCAAAGTCGGACGCTTAACTGACTGAGCCATCCAGGTTCCCCTAGCTAGCATCATACTTAATGGTGAGAAACCAGGTGACCTCGGGCTCATGACCTTGGGCTCATGACTCACATTGAAATCAAGAGTTGGATGCTCAACTGACTGAACCACCCAGGTGCCCTGTTTTCACTTTAAGCCAGCTTTATTTTAAGGCAAAATTGTTATTACTATTATTCTACATCTATCATTTCTCATTTTCCTGGCATATGGAGATATTTCTCTTACTACTTTTAGTAGTTTTGATTACATATTAATTAGAATTTTTAACCCTTAGTAATCTTGATTTCTAGGGAAAACTAAGCAATTGGGAACAGTCTGTTATATCAATATTTTTTAAAATTGCAAATTTAAGAATGCATGTAAAAATATTTAGAAGCATATGTCTTTTTAATTTATTTTAATGTAACATTAGCATATCCAAATAGTTTTAGTTTCTCTGTAATAAGAAGCCAAAAGTAGATCAACCTATATTTAGTAATTAGTCTTCTAGTATTCTGTCTTATTTGGAAATGATTTTGATATTTAATGAATTTAACTCAACTCATTATTTAACTTAGCAAAACTTCTAAGATTTTAAGTTACTAAAAAGATTTGGGAAAACTAGTGTTGGGGAGGAAGAAATTGTACCTTCTGTTTAAGGTCCTTCTAGCTGTACTCAGAATCAATTTGACATGAGACAGATTTACAGGAGAAAATCAAATTTAGTTTCCTGCATGTGGAGACTCTACATAGATATGAAACATTAAAGTCAGGCAACATGAGGCTAATAGGACATCTTGGGCCAGAGAGAGGAGTAGGAGTCTGAGGATACACAGGGAAGGAGGACCATGAGGAGGAAGGTGAAAAGAATTTGGAAAACAAAACGTTGTGCTGCTATGCAGGTAAGTTTCTTAAAGAAGAGTCTCTGTTAATATCTCTTTTTCTGGTACAGGCAGGCAGTTGATGGTGGAGATAAAGAACTCTTCCTGAATCTGCTGGGTTTTGACTGCTTTTAACTCAAAGTATTGTTCATGCCAAAGTGGCCCATCTTGAAGTGGTCTACCCTTGGCCTCTACACACTTTGGAAAATTTACCTACAACTTTGTTTTTTAATGTACTTGTTTTTGACAACTATTGTTAGGTTACTTAGGAAAACTTTATTAAACATGAAACAAAGTCATCATTCTAAGCTATTATTTTTTGTTGATAAATCTTGTAAGAGATAACAGAAACTTATTTGGCTAGTAAACTCACGTAGAATGAAAGCTTTATATTTAGTGTCAATAACTCTGAAGGCATATTTATTTGTGTAGGGGCCAAGGGCAGGCAGCCCCAAGATGGACCACTTTGGCATAAAGATCACTTTGAGTTAGAAGCAGTCAAAACCTGTAAGTTCAGAAGGAGTTCTTACCTCTTCTTCAACTACCTGCTTTCCTAGGTAGAGAGCTATTAACAAAGATTCTTCTTTACCTAAGAAACTTATCTGCATAATATGGCACCTTTGTTTTCCAAACACCTGCTTTCACCTTCTTGCTAGTGGTCTTTCTCCCCTTTGTATCCTCGGACCCCCTAATCCTCTCTTTATCTCACATAAGCCTTGTTGCCTGTTTTCAGAATATCCATGTCTGTGTGGATTTCCTGGACATACACTATTAATTTTTATTTTCTCCTGTAAATCTGTCTCATGTCAATGTGATTCTAAGTTCAGCTAGAAGAGTCTTGAAGAACAGATGAGATTCTCCCCCCACCAACATTTTGATTAAACCGTCAATCTCAAGCTAGCTTTTGTATCAAATATTTTTCCAGATCACATGAATTTGACAAGCAGTTGGGTTAGTTTGTATCTTTTTGAGTTTTTGAATGCCCAATCCTTACAAGCATTTGCCATGAAACAAACTAAATAGAATGCTTTTCAAAATTAATTTTAGCAATACCATCCAGAGGTGAAAACACATTTACACACATAGACACACATACAGATAGGTGCAGAATTTATAGCTTCTATTTTATGTGTTTGTTTACTAAAAGATTTTATTTTTAAAGTAGTCTCTGTGCCCACCGTGGGACTTGAACTTACAACAACAAGATCAAAAGTTGTGTGCTTTACCAACTGCGCCAGCCAGGTGCCCCTTATTTTAAAAATACTTCTATTTTACTTCTGTGCTTCTATTTTAAAATTACTGCCATGAAATAGGTACAGAATTTACGAGTTATGAATGCCAAATCTGAGTTTGTTTTTCTGGTAGATGGAATAAGTTAAGGTTATTGATCTAGATGGCTAATGCTTTTAAAAAAATGTGCAAAAACATTTAAGATTTGTATTTTTTCTTGGCAGGTCAAGTTTTAAAAAGCCTTTCCCCCCTTTTTTTACTTGATAAGATTTATCTCCCGGGAATTTGAATTTTAAAAAGACGGGCTAGATAAAGAATTCCTGTAGATGACCAAACGCTGGCAAAACACTGTATGTATATTTACATTATAAAGGCATGGGGGGGGAGGGGGAGGAAAAGCAAGCACTTTCTAAAAAAATTTTTTTTTTAACGTTTATTTATTTTTGAGACAGAGCATGAACGGGGGAGGGTCAGAGAGAGGGAGACACAGAATCTGAAACAGGCTCCAGGCTCTGAGCTGTCAGCACAGAGCCCGACGCGGGGCTCGAACTCACAGACCGCGAGATCATGACCTGAGCCGAAGTCAGACACTCAACCGACTGAGCCACCCAGGCACCCCAAGCAAGCACTTTCTAGAAGGACTTTTATTCTCTTAAGGACAGAACTTTTACAATGTTTATAAGCTTTTTGAGATATATAAGGGAGGTTTTGGAATTGGTAAAGAGGATTGGTCTTTGACTTATTTTTGTAACTACACCTCTGGTCCTGTAAAGACTAGATTTGTAAAACATGGATGGCTGTTTTTGGTTTCTCAAAAAATTGGGCCGTTGCCTGAAACATATCAAATGACTCATATATCCATCTTCCAATGAGAAAGTCTTCTTTTTTTCTGGGTACACTTAGTTTGGGGGAAGAGGCCTAAAATTGTTTTTATCAGGCTCTGAATGTCAGCTTTTAAAATGGCCAGATTTTTGATTACAGAGTTTTGAACTCTTTTAAAAATATCTTGTTAGGTTTTAGCTGGGACAAACAGTAAAGATTTCTGGCAGTATATAACAACCTCATGGACCCAAGAGGCATCCTCAAAGAGGGTGTAAAAGATACTATTTTTATAAGATCTAGAACCACTCCCAAAGAGAGCCAAAGAAAGAACCGAGGCAGGCAGAAAGCCAAGCCATGTTCTCAGAATGTACAACAAGATGAGCAATGAAGAAACAGCTATTCCCAAGAGAAAAAGATCAATAGCCATTGGGTCTTGATTTGGAAAGGAAGGAATAATGTGAATTTTTTTAAAGTTTATTCTGAGAGAGTGAGTGAGTGGGGGAGGGGCAGAGAGCAAGGGAGAGAGAGAATCCCAAGCAGGCTCCATGAGCCTTATCCCATGAGGCTTGATCCCATGAACTCTGAGATCATGACTTGAGCTGAATCAAGAGCCAGACGCTTAACCAACTGAGCCACCCAGATGTCCCAGCAATGACGTGAATTTTTATTTATCTTTCTCATTTGGGCTCAGGCGGTAATCTATCTTTAAAGAAACTTTTGAGGATTCTCCTTAGGTTTAAGGAATTAACTATGGCCCTTAGTTAGTTTTTGACTAGGGAGGGAAAGATATCTGAGGAGGGTCACCTGTAACGTCAGGTGATTTTATTTTAAAAGGTCAATTGTCTCTAACAAGTGGAAAGGCCTTTCAGACAGAAAGTACGCCGAGTACTCAGGCAAGAAGGATGGAGGGGAGTTGGGACCCAGCAGTCTTAGAGCCTTTTGTCTTAGGTACCTCTTATGTTTTAATTCTTTCATTAGCCTTTTGTTATGAATCTTTCGATGAGACTATTTTGGCATCTGGAAGCTTTTTGGGAGTTTCTGCATACCAATTAAGGTAGGCATCTCATTCTGTTTATTTAAGAGCCTTCGCTTTTAAGTGCACTTCTTAAATGAACAATCTTGTCTAATTGGAACATTCCCTATAATGGCCACTGTAATTCTAAGTTATTTTTAATAATTTCTTTTCTATCGCTAAAGATATTTAATTTCAGGGATTTTGGTTCTTAGACATAAAATAAGTAGGTGTGCTGGAAAGCTGTGTGCTGTTTAGAACTTAAAGATCCCATTAGCTAAGGCTTTGGGTTTCTCCAAGCTCAACGAATAACCTAAAAGGGGTATGCCTCATGATTGGGGATGTGCACATATTACAGTGTACCCTGTAAAGAAGTTTTCTTGAGTTTGGCAGGTGAAGGAGTATCAATCTAACCTGGTGTGTGACCAATTTATCCTATCACAGGAATCTTCTTGAGGTGGGGAGCACCATAACAGCCTTTAAATGCTTGATCTGTGCCTACGGATTTTGTGCTTTTTGGCTTCCGAGATCCTGCTAGCAATAGCCTGTTATTTACACAAAACAAGACACACAGGGGCGCCTGGGTGGCTCAGTCGGTTGGATGTCCAACTCTTGATCTCAGCTCAGGTGTTGATCTCAGGGTCGTGAGTTCAAGCCCCGCATTGGGCTCTGCACTGGGCGTGAAGCCTACTTTAAAAACACAAAGAAACGATGGGGCGCCTGGGTGGCTCCGTCGGTTAAGCGTCCGACTTCAGCTCAGGTCATGATTTCATGGCTCATGGGTTTGAGCCCCAATCCAGTTCTGTGCTGACAGCACAGAGCCTGGAGCCTGCTTCGGATTCTGTGTCTCCCTCTCTCTCTCTCTGTCCCTCCCCCGCTCATGCTCTGTCTCTCTCTGTCTCTTGAAAATAAATGCTACAAAAAATTTTAAAAAACAAAGAAACAAAAACAAGACAAACAGTTATGCACCTTAATATATTAGCAGCACTGCATCCTGACCCAAGTAGACCCTACACGCACCACCACCAATTCCCATGGGACTTTACTGAGGCTTAAGCTGACCTACTCTGTAAAGGAAAGCCAATGAGATTGGGAGCTCAAATGCCAAAAAGGAGAATTCAGACAGAGAGGAGCTTAAGACTAGTTCCCAGAAAGTGTGAGAAAGACAGGGCACTCAGAGTGTGCAGGTACCATTCTTGTGTTTCTCACTGTCGCCAATGCTTCTTGGAAGTTTGCTTCCAATGCCGTCACTGCCACTAAATCAGTGAAATAACAAAATTCAAACAAGTAAGTTTGATGATCTAACGGGCTTTATTAAATGATTCCTGAATCGGGCAGCACCCCATCTAGCAAGTAGAGAGGGACCCCAAGGAGTTGTACACAATGGAAGGTTCTTATAGACAGGGCACAGGCGCAAGAAGGTTATCAGTACAAGAAAAGGATTGTTCCAGAGAAGGCTGTTTGCTAGGCCAAAAGCAAGGTGTCTTATCATGCAGATGACCTCATCTTTCTTTGGGGGATGGAGAGGACCCAGGTGACAGACTCATTGGAGCTGGTGGCAAGAAACATTTCCTGACCGGCCGGCTAAGGTCATAATGCTGGCCTTGTAAAATGAATTCTGAAGTGTTCTGTCTTCTTCAGTTTTTGGAAGGAGTTTGAGAAGAGCTGGTTTTCATCCTCCTTAAATGTTTGGTAGAATTTACCAGTGGTCCTAGACTTTTGTTTGTTGGGCGTCTTTTGGATTACTGATTCAATGTCCTTACTAGTTATTGCCTCTTCAGATTTTCTTTTTTTTTTTTATTTTTTTTATTTTTTTTTTTTTAAATTTTTTTTTTTTTTCAACGTTTATTTATTTTTGGGACAGAGAGAGACAGAGCATGAACGGGGGAGGGGAAGAGAGAGAGGGAGACACAGAATCGGAAACAGGCTCCAGGCTCTGAGCCATCAGCCCAGAGCCCGACGCGGGGCTCGAACTCACGGACCGCGAGATCGTGACCTGGCTGAAGTCGGACGCTTAACCGACTGTGCCACCCAGGCGCCCCGCCTCTTCAGATTTTCTATTTCTTCATCATTCAGTCTTGAAAGATTGTATATTTCTAAGAATGTATCCATTTCTTTTAGGTCATCCAATTTTTTGGCATATAATTGTTTTATGGTAGTCTCTTATCCTTTGTGTTTCTGAGGTATCAGTTGTAATGTCCCCTCGTTCATTTCTCATTTTCTTTATTTGCATTCTCTCTCTTTTTTTTCTTGGTGTGTCTGGCTAAAGGTTGGTCAATTTTGTTCATCTTTTAAAAAAGAAAAAAAATTTTTATCTTTAATGTCTCTTTCGTATTTTATTTACTTAAAAATATTTTTTTTAACGCTTATTTATTATTGAGAGACAGAGACAGAGCGTGAGCAGGGGAGGAGCAGAAAGAGAGGGAGACACAGAATCTGAAGCAGGCTCCAGGCTCCAAGCTGTCAGCACAGAGCCCGACATGGGGCTCGAACCCACAAACCACGAGATCATGACCTGAGCCGAAGTCAGACGCTTAACCGACTGAGCCACCCAGGCGCCCCTCTTTTCTATTTTAAATCATTTGTCTTCATTCATCAGTAACTATATGCTACTATAAACAAGTTATTCTTGTCATTGATAAAAATATATTCCCTTCCCAGTGATAGGATTTATTTAATTAATTAATCTAATATTCAACACACATGTGTTGAGTCTACCATGTACCAGGCACTGAGGAAACAGAAGTACACAAGGAGGATATGTTTTCTGTCCTCTTTGGCGTCTATAGTACAATGGGCAGCTTAATCCAACCTGCGATCCTCTAAACTGAGCTTAATCTACTTGTCCTTCATGGTCCAGTTTCAGACATGTCCTTAGTCCCACCTTCCACCATCCCCAACCTGCCCATTTCTCTAGCCGTATTTGCAGTTCTGAAGACATATCCAAGCTTCTGTACCTCCGTGCCTTTGCATGTACAGGGGCCTCTCCCCAGAATGCCCTTGCTCTCTCCTTCCTCCCTCACTTTCTCCATATCATACTTGGCCTTCAAGATTCAGTTTAAGCATAAATCTTGGAAGTATTCCCTTTTTTAATATTGTTTTAATGTTTATTCATTTTCGAGAGAGAGAGAGAGCGAGAGAGAGACTGAGCGAGCACGAATAGGGGAGGGGCAGAGAGAGAGAGGGAGACACAGAATCCGAAGCAGGCTCCAGGCTCTGAGCCGTCAGCACAGAGCCCGACGCGGGGCTCGAACCCACGGACCGCGAGATCATGACCCGAGCCGAAGTCGGACGCTCAACCGACTGAGCCACCCAGGTGCCCCCCCTTTAAAAAAAATTGTTTTTTATGTTGGAAGTATTTCCTGACACCACCTCCCCATCTGATTGGATGTCTTTTTTTGTGCTGCGACTATTCGTCTCTACCCAAATGTAGCTCTGTCAGAACATTTGCCAGATAAACTTGCTGTACTTGCTGGCTTACTCGAGCCTTTTCCCCACATTAAACTATTAGCCACTGGAGACCAGGGTGCATGTCTTCTTACGATCTATGTGATTTTATATTCTTACCACCTAGCATCAGGCCAGCCATATACTCTGGAAGTATTGGTGGAACTACAACCTGAGGGTCCCTGTCTTTCCATCTATCTCAGTAGAATCTCATCCATTTTCTCTGGCTTCATCACAACGCTGAATTATATCGAAATGAATTGTCAGTGAGGAAATATCATTAGTTTCCTTCTTGTGAACTATAGTACATCAAGTTGAATCGCAAAAGAAAAACTTGAAGTACCCTCTTACGAAATCTTTTAAATGGTGCAACTTGTTGGTTTCTAAGCCCCGTAGGGAAGGCTGAGCCTGAGGTTGTTAGGAGGGGGCAGCCTGACCCACAGAGGCTCTTTGTCAAAGAGGCTAATTTATAAACAATCATGATGATTTGGCCAATGGCAGTTGTGGCCCCAAACAAGGACCTGTCTATATCTCCTTAGAGTGGCAGGATGGCTGGGCTTGCCTTGGTGGGTAGAGTCGTATCTTATGCCCAGATAAGAATTTTTCTGAGTAGTATTACCTATAAATGCCAAATGTCAGAAGGAAAGTTAGAATTATCCTCTGTTAGAGGATAATAAAGTTGTAGCGTAGTTAATTATGTCTTCATTGGAATAAGAGTTAAGAACGAGCGTGGACGCATACTTCTCCTGTGTTTTGTTCTTCTATACCATTTCTGTAGTAACCCTGTCTCTCCTGGTTCTGTTTTTACCGGCCAACCATATCAGGTGAGTAGATGCAGTGGGACCGTAGTTTAAAGGCTGAAACCCTTACAATGGGAAGGCTGGCTTCCCCAGCAGGGAGGGTGTGCCGTGTCCCTTGGGAATCCAAACAGAACATGCTTTCCTTTCCTCTCCTAGTCACACCCTGAGAGTAGCTGTTTTAAAATCTCAGGCACGAAGACTAAAATACAACCCAGCCTCCCAGAACAAGCTGCATATGCCCTGGCAGGCTGAGCCTGAAGACCTGGGTGATAAGAGGTTTTCTTTGATCATCACTTGGGGCGGTTGGGCTGGGAAGATGGCAGAAGCCTGGGGAAGACGGTCAGTGGGCAGACACCGTAGTGTTGAAAGGTACCTGCACAGTTTTTGCTTTAAGCCTTTCAGGTTCAGTTTGGTTTAAGGAACATGTAAAGGGTATTTATCATGTGGCAGGAACAGGTGCTAGAAACATAACAGTTGGCAAGAGAGAGATGATCCCCACCCTCGTGGGTGCGCAAGTCCCTTGCCCTTGTGGACAAGAAATAAGGAGATAAAGACAAGTCTCATGGTAAGGGACTTGAAGATGCTAAAAAAAATACCAACCCATCCTGAAGGAGAGGATAATATGTAGCTTCCCGACCAGAGAAAGTGAATGGAAGCGTCCAGCCCATCTGTGTAGAAGGATAGATAGACAGCTGCCTTGACTCCTTCTGCTCCAGAGAAAGAGTCATGTCAAGGATCTGCACTGGGCAACAGGGAGTCTAGAGCCCAGATATTCCTGCTTTTCCCAGCTTCTCCACATAACTAATATGGTGAGAGAACAAACAGAGGCAGTGGTGGTGGAATCAGTGACGGCCGGCAGGGTCAGGGTGAGAAATGTCATTGTCAGGGAAGCGTCTGTTGTGCTGCTGTGACAGTGATGACTGTGTTCCATCAGTCAGGAAGTAAGTGCCAGCTTGCCATGACACTGGTGAGGCAAGGCAACTAGCAGCCAAGGGAGGCTGCAGAGAGAATAAAAGCAACGTAGCACCTGAGGCCAACGAAGAACAGCCTGAATGGAATGATTTACCGAGGGTACATGCACTCCTCTGGAAGGGGACAAGCGAGCGGGGATCTGTCCCCTCCGTCCGAAGACTTTGGATTGGGCTGTGGATGTTTGTTACTGGAAAGGAATTGTCCTTAAAGCATCTCCTCTGGATAGTGAGTGAACTTGTGTTCTTTTTTTTCAACGTTTTTTTATTTTTTTAATTTTTTTATTTTTGGGACAGAGAGAGACAGAGCACGAACGGGGGAGGGGCAGAGAGAGAGGGAGACACAGAATCGGAAACAGGCTCCAGGCTCTGAGCCATCAGCCCAGAGCCTGACGCGGGGCTCGAACTCACCGACCGCGAGATCGTGACCTGGCTGAAGTCGGACGCTTAACCGACTGCGCCACCCAGGCGCCCCTGAACTTGTGTTCTTTTTAGGATGTTCTTTTACCATCATACTTGGTATGATCAAACCAATAAGACGATGGAATTTAATATTTGTTTCAAATCATTAATGGAATGTACAAAGCCCAAATAATATGATGATGCAACTAAGAAAAGTCAAATATATTCTACCCCCTTTTTACAAAGACTTTTGAAACATCTGTATTCATGGTTGCTGACATTGACAAGGATGCCTTTGCCCAAGATTGCTGTTGGGACGGGAGCACAGGCAGGATCCTGTGATAACAAGGTTTCCTGGCAACTAAGCACCTTAAACGGTGTTAGAAACAGACTATAAACCAGAATTCTGTACTGTGTCAGGATGCATTTGACAAGACTTCAGCGTCTATTTGGTATTTTTATGATTCTCAAGGCAGCAAGGCAAGTGAGCCTGACAGCCCAACGTAGATCTACTAAACATTTTTTTAAAATTAAAGATGTTTAAATATTCTGATAGGGCTCTCTCTAAAATAAATCAAAATACAGAAAATTAATTAATTTGCTAAACACTCAGATTTCATGAGTTCCTTTTATAAAGACTCTTAGGAAAAAAATGTTTACAGATTTAAATAAAATGAGCAGCCGTCACTGGAGTAACTTTTTGAAACCATAATCCAACCTGACGCCTTAATTTTCCTTTGCACTAAAAACTATAGCCTCAAATTCTGGTGTTGTCAAGATTTATTGACATGAGGCTAAAAATTACTCTAGGATATAGAACACAGCAATCTCTTTGACAGACTGAAAAACTGATATGTATCAAAAACACACACACACACACACACACACAAAACAACCCTCCACCAGTGACCAAAGTCATACTGCTCTTGTTATCATAAAAGCAATAAGTAATCTACCTTGGATTGAAATACATGTTGTACTCACCCCACTTCCAACATTTGCAGGGCCCAGAAAAGCATACAAATAGAGGCCCACATGCCATAGGGCTGGAAGTGATAAGCCAGGCTAACAACTTGCTAAACAAAGTATGTTCTATCCTTCTATATCGACAAGTGTACTTTCATGATCAGAAGGCAAGGTCAAATGTAGAATTCTTGGACCACTTAGTATTGTATGCCCACAACTCCCGGGCCAGGCCCTCTCCCGGGCCACCCCTCTTCTCTTCCCACCAGCAGCTCCATCCTGGACGGCAGGGCTTTGTGGAACATGGCGCATGTGGACACCCTCGCCTTGCACTTACGAGCTCTATCCGCCCTCTGCCACCTCCCCAATAGCTGGCCACGGCCACCTGCAGGGCTAGGAGTGGGGTTTCCACCTTTGGGCCAGACCCAGAGAAGAGGCCGGTACAGGCCCTGGAAGGGGGCTCAGGGTCCTAAGGGAATTCCAGGATCTTGGGTACCTGGAGTGTTATCTAGATGAGAGGTCACGGGTACCCGTTTGGTATATCCCTTTGGCCGTGAAGGGAGGGCATGTCTAGAGAAGAGCAAGAGTGGACGCTCTAAAGTATGGGATCCAGGATAGGAGCCTATCTGGCCCACATCATAGGGTGAGTACTAGGCTACTTCTTTGCACTTGACGAAGGCTGAGACCACCCCACTCCTATTTAACAGTGTTCTCTCCCAGAGTGTCTTGTCTACCTCCCTAGAATAATTGTATTTATAAGCTTCTGGACAAACACGGGCTATGCCATCATCCACAGGAAAATAGCCCAAGTGGCTGCCAGATGTTACTGGAAGTTTGGGCTGCAGAGAGGATATTGGAAGCAGGGAACTGAAACCATCTTCTTACCTTTCAGGATATTTCTTCAACTTGGCAAACTTTCTGCAACAAGCAAACCCATCGACTCCTTATGTCAGGCCTCCCTCCTCAATGTCGCCCATACATTGTGCTCCTCCTTGTGAAGGATGCCAGCAGGCCTGCTCGCCCCGTATCACCTTGACCTTCAACCAATGGTTCTCTTAGCTGTTGCCCTTGGTATCACCCTGTCTGACATCAGTGTTTCTTTGTGGGTCAAGACGTGGTCTGGATCTCCCCGAATCCTGGTATGTGCCTTTTTGCCCACAGAATGTCAACTCATCCCCCTGGGCTTATCTCCTGTTGAATGACTCATCTGAGGGTGGAGTGGGGAGGCCAGCCATGCCTAAAAAAATGTGCCCCGTGGATCCTGGGGATTTAGTTACTCTGGACTTCGCATCCGATTTTACTGTTTCTACTAATGTAATCAGAGAGATGAGAATAAAGCTACTTGCTGGCATTTTCTCATTTCATCTTGGGAACTAGCAAGTGATAAGAAGAACTATCTTCTTTTCTTTTTTTTCTGGAGGGGGACATCTCCCTTCCATTTGTACTGTGCTCCTTACTTAGATCATTTCCTGCTGGGGCAATTTCAGGTTCAACCTGTTTTTTTCAAGGTATGAATCATGTAAGTGACTCAAATCCAATTTGGGGAGAAAAAGAAAAGGCTAAGCTGGCTGTCTATAGAGCATCCAACCTAGTAGTGAATATGTATTATTATTCATGGAACTTTTGGCAAACACCCACTAAGGCATTACTCATCCATTCATTTTGAAGCAAAAATATGCTTAATGGATGGTGGTGTCGTATATAAAGACAATTAAGTACTGTTTTCTGAATGGGTAAGTTTGTTTTTGTTAAGTCAGATCCTTAATTTTCTCATGGGGAAACAAAACTTAGAAGTTGTAGTTACTATAAACTTGTCAACGATGCTGCTATTTTTCTTAAAAAAGGGAATTATGGAGTTCCTTAACTCAGATATAGCATGATAATGAGTTCATATGTCCAATATGTATTTTCTAAGTCTCAGAGCCGGGAGAGACCTCACAGATTATACATACAACTTTTCAATCTGACTAATGAGAAAAGGGAATCTCAGAGAGGGTGAATGACATACTCAGCCTGTGGAGGAATCAGACCTGGAGTCTCAATCTTCCGTCTTTCCACGGGCAAGCGCCCTCCCCAGGAACAATCATGGTGGTTACTACTGATTGATTACGAGAGCAAGGCACTTTCTCTTATGCTATGCCGCTTGATACTCACACATCTTTGTGAGGTAGGTATTGTTATCTTTAGAGAAAGAGAGAACAAGGCTAAGAGAAAATGCCACTTGGCCAATGATTTCCTGACTAGGGTTTGGAAAAGCCAGACTCTGATCCCGAAGGTCACATTTGTCCCATACTCCCGCCATACCTTCCACCACCTTTCTGCACCCCGTGCTGCCAGGGAGCATTTTCTTACAATTGCCGTCTTTGCTTGTATAACCAAGACCCGATGGGGATGAATGACAATCTGGCCCCAAGTTGATAAGTTTGCCTCCGTGGTCATTTGTTTCTTCATTCATTCTTCTCTGTGTAAAAACACGGAGTGAGTGCTATCAAAGATAAATGGGTGACAATCAGACCTGCCCCTAAGATAGCCAGAGCCTAAAAGGGGGTATAGCACTTGCTCACAAGTAACTGTCGTAGAAGATAGAATGTCATAAGAAATGACCAGGAGTACAAAGTGTTACAGGCACTCCTGTATTGGAAGAAAATAAGAGAATTTAGTACAGTTTAAGAGGTTTAAGAGTTCTGGGGAGAAAAAATAACTTGCAAAGATCATGAGCTGTTTCACTTTTTGGCCTGTAGGTGGGGGAAAAGAGCACATGCTCCTGGAGGTTTTCTTCTTTGAGAAGGGGGGTAGCGCTTTATCAAAGACTAATTTGAATTAATGAGCAGGAAAGATGAGGAAAATTGGATTTTCCAAATGGGCCCTTGGAAAATAACAAAAAAACTTTTGAATTTCTGGTCCAGGCTTCTCACCTGTAAAAATTTTTATAAGCTAACTAAAATGTAATTAATAACTAAAAATATATAGTTATTACATTTGCTGAGCTTGCGCCTTGCGTTATGTAAATCTGAATGAATTGGTACATAAGTAAACATTCAAATTTTTATGGAAATGAATGAAAAGTTAGTTGAATAGGAAGAGATTCAATTGAGCAAGGGCCACCCTGTTTTTTAAAAAAAATTTTTAATGTTTATTTATTTTTGAGAGAGGGAGAGTGCGAGCAGGGGAGGGGCAGAGTGAGAGAGGGAGACACAAAACCCAAGCAGGGTCTAGGCTGTGAGGTGTCAGCACAGAGCCCGATGCAGGGCTCGAACTCACCAACCATGAGATTGTGACCTGAGCCGAAGTCGCACGCTCAACTAACTGACTGAGCCACCCAGGTGCCCCAGGGCCACACTGTTTTTGCCGGGATATTTACAGCTCTAAATGGCTGTCCTATGGGAACATAAAATATAGAATCAAATATCTGGTGAAATTCGATCTTCATGACGTCTTTGCGCGTTTTAAACGTAAATTACTTAGACTGAAGGCAGGTCAGAATTTCAAAGCAATTTTAGATGTTTTTGTTGTTGTTGTTCACAACCCAACACCCTGGAGAATTCTAATTCTGGTTTTGAGTTTCTTGGAACAATGAAAAAGAAATGCACTACGAGTGAGAAGGGAAATAGGCTCTAAGACCAACTAGGTTAAAGCCGGTAGCAACATGAGAAGAAAATTGTTACTTTTGAAGGCCTTCTTCAGATGTATTATCACTGTGCTCACAGCCTCGTGTCTAAGTTAAAAGAATAATCATAATAACCACAACTTCGAGAAAAGGCACACAGAGGACTTCAGCCGCATCTGCGATATTATATTGCTTCCGAAACATCCGAAGTAAACGTGGGGGAGATGAGAACAATGACGATCGTGGTGACGAAGAGCCCGGTATTTTGCTCTCCCTCTTTTATTGTCTGTTGGGAACGTCTCAGGATAAAACCCCTGCCCACGGGCTTTAGGAAGACGTGATCATTTTTATAAGTCACCAGATCGTTCCGCACACCCACTCTGATAGGGGCGTTTTGAGTCACCGCTGGGGATACCACACCACAGAAGTGACACCGGAGAGTGACTAGAACTTCCCACCACTTAGTGGAGGTAAGGAAAGCGGCCAGTGGGAGTGGAAAATTTGGAGAGGCAGGAAGGCCTCTGCTGCTGGTGGCAGTGCTGTGGGCAGGCACGCTGTGGGGGCGGGGCAGAGAAAGATGGGGGTCCTCCCCCGCCCTCAGAGTGGGTTTCCTCACTGCTGGGAGTTGCTGGGCCCCTTCTGAGGGAACCAAAGAATGCCTTTCCAAGGGTCTCGGAAAGGTGTCCCACCCGCCAGACCTCTCAATTACTGTGTGAAATTTCACGTCGAGTTTAGATTTTCAGAGATACAGGGAAGGAAGCCCTGTAGGATCCTAAACTAGGATCCCTGACCCTCTTTCGCTTATAACTGCCTTCTTCTGTCTCATAGTGTGGTTTAGGTGTGAGGGCAGGAGACTGAGCTGAAGACGGCCTTGCCTAAAAACATGGTGGTGGAGGGAAAGCACGTCAGAAAGTGTCCAAATCTTCCAGGATGTTCTCAGCCCAACACTAGTATTCTGTGAGTTGATTCTGCTGAATACGATTTATTGTGGGCCAGGCTTGGGTGTCCTCATAGCTGTCAGGTATAGTTTCAGCGAAATTTGTAATCTAGGTGAGGAGTGTTCTTGATATCCGAACACTGGGTGCTTCTAATGAGATAGTTACTATGCTAAGCGTTTCCTTCCTTGTGTGCATTATTTTATTTAACTCGCACCTTTCTTTAAGATACAGAGTTTCTTCCGTGTTTTGATTATGAGGAAATAGGCTAAGATGTTCAAGTAACCTGACAACAGTCACTTGGTCCACAGTAGAGACAGGATTTGAACCCCGATCTGTCTGCTGTCATAGGTTATGATCTCTTAAAATAACCCAGACTGCCTCCCCTTTCTTCATGCTCATCCTTGGAGACTTTAATCTTACTTTATGTACTTTCTTAAAATTTTTTTTAATGTTTATTTATTTTTGAGAGAGAGAATAGAGTACAAGCAGGGGAGGGACAGGGAGAGAGGGAGACACAAAATCCGAAGCAGGCTCTAGGCTCTGAGCTGTCAGCACAGAGCCTGACATGGGGCTCGAACTCATGAGCTATGAGCCGAAGTCGGACGCTTAACCGACTGAGCCACCCAGGCGCCCTAAGGACTTTCTTTAGAGATGGGGGTGGGGTATATGGAAACATAGCAGAAGACCATAGCGGCAGCTTCAGGGCTGGAGTAAGATGTCCCTCCTCTTCTCCAAGTTGGTCCCTCTGGATCCTATGTCCTCATATCTCCTTGGGGACATTTGGGGACACTGTGCATCATTGTGTGGAACCCACTCTCCATCCACATCAGTGTACAAGCGTCGCCTCAGGTGTGCAGGTCTCCCTTATCTTTCGAGAAGCCCCCCTTTACCTGCCACCCGATACGGCATCTACTAGCTGGTGTGTACGTGGCATAAGGTCAGTGTAATGGAGGAAGTGTATTTGTCATCCTTTTTTTTTTTGAGTTTTATTTATTTAAGTGATCTCTACACCCAATGTACAGGCTCAAACTCATGACCCTGAGATCAAGAATCTCATGTTCTTCTGACTGAGCCAGCCAGAATGAATTTTTTAAAATTTTTAAATCTTATTTATTTTTGAGAGAGACAGAGAGACAGAGAGACAGAGAATCCGAAGCAGGCTCCAGGCTCTGAGCTGTCAGCACGAAGCCCAATGTGGGACTCAAACCCACAAACGGTGAGATGATGACCTGAGCCAAAGTCGGATGCTTAACTGACTAAGCCACTCAGGCGACCTAAGCCAGAATGAATTTTAATTAAGTTTCATTTTACCGTAAAAAACTGAAGCAGTATAAACTATTTTCCTATTAAATGCAAGTCTACCGTTTTTGGCAGATCTGTATTTCACTTTAAACATTGCATTACGTAGGTTACCGTTGTGTTGTTGTGCATGCATTGTGTGAGTATGTATCATCTAATGTTAACATAAATACATCACCTATCTAATTGGTCAGTGGATGGAGTCAAGCTGAATTCCTTTTTACCTGTACAGTGTAACACTGCAATGTGTTTATTTGAATATTTTATGCAGAAAGCCCAAGTTACAGTGATGCTTAAGTGAATCATAATTGGTCAGTACCTTCAAATATTATTATTTTAATTACAATATCTTTAAATCATTTTTTTCTCGCAGTCGATGTTATAGTTACTTGTGTATAAATCTTACACCCTCTATTAAACATTGAGAATCTTAAGAAGCAGATCTTTAAGTATGGAAAACTTTTAAGTGTAAAATGAAAGCATTGGGGCACCTGGGTGGCTCAGTCAGTTAAGCGTCTGACTCTGATTTTTGGCTCAGGTCATGATCTCAGGGTTGTGGGATCGAACCTGGCGTGGGGCTCCATGTTGCTAGAGAAGAGAATCTGCTTAAGATTCTCTCCCTCTCCCCCTCCCCCTCCCCCCCCCAATAAATGAATAAACTTTAAAAAATAAAATGAAATAAAATGAAGACATAGTACTGATGCAAAATGGAGTAGAGCCATAGAAGCTAGTGTTAAAACTGGAACAGGGCTGAAAAGCATATTGGAAAGAGGTAGATCACCAATTTCACAGCGAACGGTCATTACAATTTGCTGAGGCAGAGAAAAATGAAAAAGCGGTTACGTGAAACAAAATGCACGTGTGTTGTCTCCATCGTACGACTATTGAGAAGTACTTTCGAAAGTGAGTTCCAGAGAATATGAATCAGGTGTTTCTAAAAGAAAAAAAAAGCGTTTGTGGTCCAATAAGTTTTGGAGGTGATGAGTATTTTATTTCTTTATTGGAGATTCACAATGTAACTTAGCATATTGAAAGCATTGCAGGGGCACCCAGGTGGCTCAGTTGGTTAAGCATCTGATTCTTGATTTCTGCCCGGGTCATCATCTCACGGTCCATGAGTTCGAGCCCCATGTCAGGCTCTGTGCTGACAGCGTGGAGCCTGCTTGGGGTTCTCTCTCTCTCCCTCTCTCTCTCTGCCCCTCCCCTGCTTGCA
Organism: Prionailurus viverrinus; assembly: GCF_022837055.1. Classification (NCBI taxonomy): domain Eukaryota; kingdom Metazoa; phylum Chordata; class Mammalia; order Carnivora; family Felidae; genus Prionailurus; species Prionailurus viverrinus. The sequence continues at coordinate 8,955,986 of NC_062565.1, forward strand.
TGCACTCACTCCCTCTCTCAAAATAAATAAACTTAAAAAATTAAAAAAAATGAAAGCATTGCAATATGTGGTAAGAAAAAAAATTTTTTAAATTTTCATTTATTTTGAGAGAGAGAGAGAGACAGAGTGCAAGTTGGGGAGGGGCAGAGAGAGAGGGAGTCACAGAATCCAAAGCAGGCTCCGGGCTCTGAGCCATCAGCACAGGGCCTGATGCAGGGCTTGAACCCACGAGCTATGAGATCATGACCTCAGCCAAATTCAGAGGTCTAACTGACTGAGCCATCCAGGCTCCCTGAAAAAAAATTTTTTTTTAACTTGATTTAACCCAGTGTCTCCTGAACCTACATTACCATTTAAAATTATGTTCTATTTTGTTTTATCTATTCAGATCACCTGCTGAAGAACGATACTGTTATCGCAGCCAAGTTTGGTGACTCTTATTCTCATGCAGTAAAGCTCTGGGCCAGGGGTTCTTGGCTGGTGCACTGGCAGAAACTGGGCTTGCCCCCTTCTAAATAATGCAGGCAGATTGTCTGGCCTTTGATGTGATGTGAACCGAAGAATGAATACAATTCAAACTAAACAAATAAGGCTCCAGGAAGTTGAGACTATGTGGATTGCTTTTGGCTGAGTCACTTGGAGGTGACAGTGATTCTGGAGGATAACCAACAATTTAAAAACGTGCCCTCAGATGCTGTAAGCCTGGGGATTTTCTTTCTGAGGTGTGCAGACTCCTTCTGGAATCATCTTCCTGGTTTGGGTGGTGCTTGGTATGAAACAATGGAATTTCTATGTTCGGCTCTGATAAGGAGAGAGGTGCCAGCATGCATTAGGGCTGGAAAGTTACCTTCTTCTTTTTTTTTTTTTATAAAAATTTTTTTTTTAATGTTTATTTATTTTTGAGACAGAGAGAGACAGAGCATGAACGGGGGAGGGGCAGAGAGAGAGGGAGACACAGAATCGGAAACAGGCTCCAGACTCTGAGCCATCAGCCCAGGGCCCGATGCGGGGCTCGAACTCACGGACCGCGAGATCGTGACCTGGCTGAAGTCGGACGCTTAACCGACTGCGCCACCCAGGCGCCCCAAGTTACCTTCTTAAATTGAAGAAGTGCTTAGATACAGTTTAAGAGCTGTAGAATGATCTGGAACGTTTTACACAGAACGTCAATAAAGGTAACTGCAAATGTGCACATCACGTGTTTTTAAAGACACTTCTCTGCTGCTCACATTCCCTTACATGTTATTCCCAGGCGTGTTCGGCCCAGACCCCAGCTGGGATCTCTGAGGAGGGCGGCACAGACAATTTGGGACCAGAGGAGAAGAAAGCAGCCTTCCAGGTAAAGGTCAGCCTTCGCTTGAAAGAGCAGTGTTGGGCGTGTAGGCTCAGGGGAAGTCTGCAGAGGGCAGCTGAGTGCTGGAAGGAGGTGGGGTTAAGTCTGGCCCGGCATTCTGCATTTAGACACGACTCTGTGGTGCATTTCAGCTCGGCTTCTGAATCAGTCGTCTTTTCCAGCGTGACTGTCAGCCTCTCGGTGAGCTCAGCCCTAGTCCCTGCCAACTTGGGTGTAATCTATCTTGTCCTCGTGTTTGCCTTCTCCTGAGAGGGCTGTTTTCTAGCATGCGTGGACACCTCAGGCTGTGGTCCATTCGTCTGACCTGCTTGTCCGTCTCTCAGTGAGGGCACTTGGTCACCCCAAGCCACCACCATACAAATCCCCTCCCCTGCTTCTGAATGCCTCTCTGATGGGCTTTGTGTCTGTGGTTAGATCTCTCAGAGCTCTGTTTCCTTCTCTTTATCCTCAAGCCCCAGTTTGTAATAACCTTCAGACCTCCCTGTCTCCTCCAAAGCTTTCTGAGCCTCATCCGGTTTTTGCAAGGCAGTGGCTGGGCACTTGTGAGCTTTCAAGATAAGGTTTTCAGATTACGCGTGCGCGGTGTGTAATAATAAATGCATCCCTATTTTAATTTTGTGACACTTTACCTTGAGGATTTATACCGATATTCCAGGGACGCTTCCCCTTGTTCAAACTGTTTGGGATTCTCCTTTTGAGTCTCCGGCATATTCTTTGGAAATCTTTCCATGGTAAAAGACCACCGTTTGTGGGCAGGCGTAATTTTTAGAGTAAAAATTACTTTGAGCCCAGAATGGTAACTAAGTTTGGTAATCATATGGGTCACACGCACAATTGAGATTAAAAACAATAAAGTGAGATTTATATTATGCGATGGGTGCCATACTGCCCTTAGTCCCAGGTAAGGGAGTGTCCCGATATTGGCCCATGACTTAGAGGGCCCTGCATAGATGACACACGCATTAAAAAAGAAAAGAGCAGGTGGACCGTCGATCACTCGGGGTCTAGAGCAAGCACAGTGCAGTACAACTCACATCCTTAAAGCATCTGCCCTCACGAGTTATTCTGTTCTGGCCCCAGGGAAGTACTTCTGGACAATTTCTGTGCAATACCCTTGATGTCCTTGAAACCAAAGACAAACGCCAATGCTGTGGGTTTATACTGCTGCCTGCACTGCTCTGGAGACAGCGGGTTTGGAGCAGGAGATGTGCTCAATACAAGAAAACAGAGATCAATAAGCAAGTCCAATGCGTTGTCTTGGAGAGCTGAATGCAATGGTTTCTTACTCCAGGAAGTATCATCTCCCAGTTAGCGTCTGTCTATTTCACCCATGTCTTCATGTTACTACTTGTGATCGAGGAGGCAGTTCATGGTGCCTGAGAATGATTTTGCAATATTAAGTATTAAGCGATTCACGTTACTCTTATTTTTTTTAATTTTTCTTTCTTTGTTTTTATAGAGAGAGCGCATGCACACAAGCAGGGCAGGGGTAGAGGGAGAGAGAGAATCTTAAGCAGGCTGCACACCCAGTACAGAGCCCAGTGTGGGGCTTGATCCTGCAACCCTGAGATTATGACCTGAGCCGAAATCGAGAGTTGGATGCTTGACTGACTGTGCCATCCAGGTGCCCCGTGTTACTTTTAAATGTATGTGTAGGTCTCGATGTAACGTGTGTGAAGTATGATTCTAATGTTTGATAGTAGCTACAAATGGACATTGAAGACTAACACTGTGAGTAGCTTTATTTTTAGAAATATTTAATAACGTTTAATGAAAATCTCAAAAAAAATTTGCAACTTCAAATATTTGCTTTAAATTTTAGTATTCGCTAATTATAATTTGTAATCTGCCGTTTATATCAAAAGATGATTTTAAAAGTTTGGGGAAAAAATGACTTCTTTGGAAAGTATATATATAAATAACTTTAGTTTTTAAATTTGTTACTTTACATTTTTATGAAAATGCATTTAAATTACATATACCTCGATTACAAATTCACTTCGTTTTTTAATCTTTTAAGTTGTTACCATCAATACAGCACAAATGATGTGCAAATCTTGATTAGTACAACATAACCAGTGATTTTTACTGATAGGAAGAAAAAGAAATGTTCTGAAATAAATAATTTATAAATTATATGTTTTAATGTTTTACCCGTCCAAGTTTGCCAACCCATCAGCAAAATATCCAAGCTTATGAAATAATAATTAAACTCAGTTGCCTTTGATATTTTGCTGACTTCCAGCCATACAAAATCCAAAACTTTCACATAGTGTTCCCCCCCACCCCCCGCCTTTTATTATGAAGGTATATTTGTCAAGTGAGAAGGATGGGACATACTTTATTCAACCGTAAGTTTGATTTATAAGTTTTAATTATTTAGCCATACGATATGTGCGTCTCAACTTAAACTCTTGCCCCAGGCTCTGTGAATGGTAGGCATGGTCTGGGGCTTTAGAGCAAACAGATTCTAATCCTGTTTGGAGTACTGCCATCATAATGGTGATGCTTCCAAAGATGACCACTAAGGACAACACTCACTTGCAGAGACATATCTATTTAAAACTACTCATTTGTCTTTATGGCAGTATTTCCTTATCACCGGTCACGTGTTCAGCCTGAACAATAGATAGATGTGTTCCTAAAAGGTAATGTGCAAATTGGACTTCCTGAGTGATTTACAGGACTCACGGTTGGTCAATTTTGTTTTTTACTTTATTTGTATCTTTTATTTTTTTAATTGATTAAAAAATTTTTATTTTAGAGAGAGAGATGGGAGAGAGAGAGCACGAGAAAGGGAGGGTCATAAGGAGAAGGAAAAGGAGAGGGAGTCTTAAGCAGGCTCCACACTCAGCACAGAGCTGAGACATGGGGCTCGATCCCATGACCTGAGCTGAAATCATGAGTTGGATGCTCAACTGACTGAGCCACCCAGGTGTCCCCAGTTTTGTATTTTAGAGCAAATATTCTTTATAAAGCAAGTTATCACCTTCTAATTTACATATTTTTTGAAATCTGTGCTTGCTTTAAGTGATGGTTCAGCCCTGAACACCCATTAGAATCATCTGGAGTGGGTTTAAAAATTTTGATGTACTGTCCCACCCCAGGAGATTTTTTTTTTTTTAATTTTTTTCAACGTTTATTTTATTTTTGGGACAGAGAGAGACAGAGCATGAACGGGGGAGGGGCAGAGAGAGAGGGAGACACAGAATCAGAAACAGGCTCCAGGCTCCGAGCCATCAGCCCAGAGCCTGACGCGGGGCTCGAACTCACGAACCGCGAGATCGTGACCTGGCTGAAGTCGGACGCTTAACCGACTGCGCCACCCAGGCGCCCCAGGAGATTTTTTATCTAATTGGTCTGGGACAGGGCCCAGGCATCAGTATTTTATTAGTGTGCTTTTATGTATTTTTTGCTTCCAAGCTTCACTTTGAAATAATTATAAAGTCACAAGAAACTGCACAAAAATAAAAGAAACTGCACAAAAAATAAAAGAAAAAAGTACAGGGAAGCCCAGGTGCCCTTCACCCGGCGTCCCCCAGTGATTATCTTGCATCACCGTAGAACAATATCAATTCCGAGAAAATGTCACTCTGCAGACTATATTCAGATTTCAGGTTTACACACGCTCGTGTGTGTGTGTGTGTGTGTGTGTGTGTGTGTGTGTATGTATTTATGCAGTTTTACCACAGGTGTAGATTCATGTGACCACCACCACAATCAACATACAGAACTGTGCCGTCCCTACAAGCCTCACTCCCCGCCACCCCCCCCAACATCTGGCAACCACTGATCTGTTCTCTATTCCTATAATTTGGTATTTCAAGAATGTTATGTAAATGGGATCATACAGTACGTAACATCTTGAGATTAGCATAATTCCCTTGAGAATCATATAAACTGTTGCACGTATCAACATTTGTTCCCTAGCGGTGCATGGAATGGCTGTACCCCGGTTTATTTAACCGCTCAGCCATGGAGGGTGTATTTGGGTAGTTTCCAGTTTGGGCCCGTTACGAATAAAGCTGCCGTAAACATTCACGTAACAGGTTTTTGTGTGGAGCTAGATTTTCATTTCTCTGGCACAAATGACCAAATGTGGCATTGCTGGGTCATTTGACAAGTGTGTGTTTAGTTTTATAAGAAGCTGCCAACGCTCTTCCAGAGTGGCTGTACATTTCCACCAGCAATGTATGAGTAATCCAGATTCTCCTCATCCTTGCCAGCATTTGGTGGTGTCGCTATTTTTTTTTTTTTAGCCATTCTGATAAGTGTGTAGCACAATTTTATGGTTTTAAGTTGCAGTTCCCTAATCACTAATGATACTGAACATCCTTTCATGTGCTTATTCACTACCTTTATATCTTCTTGGGCGAAATGTCCCTTCATGGCTTTTGCCCACTTTTTAATGTGGATTGTTAAATTCAAATTTAGATTTTATCACGAATTTTTGAGAGTTCTTTGTACCTTCTAGAAACAACTCCTTTGTCAGATCTATGGCTTGCAAATATTTTCTCTCACTCTGTAGCTTGTCTTTTTATTCTCCCATGTGTGTCTTTCACAGAGTAAAAGTTTTAGATTTCGATGAGACCCAATTTTTCAATTTTTCCTTTATGGATCATGCTTTTGGCATCAACTCTAAGAATTCTTCACTGAGACCTAGGTCCTAAAGAGATTCTGGTCTTGTTTTTTTTTTTTTTTTTTTTTTTTTTTTTTTTTGCTAAAAGTTGTATAGTTTTGTATTTTATATTTACATCTGTGATGGATCTCGAGTTAGTTTGTGTATTAGGTATGACATGTAGCCTGAGATTTGTTTTCTGCCTATGCACGTCCAGCTGCTACAACACCGTTTCTTGAAAAGGCTGTCCTTTCTCAACTGAGTGGTTCTAACATCTTTGTCAAAAACCAGTTGGGCATATTTATGTGGGCCTCTTTTCTAGGTTTTCTTTTCTGTTCCCCATCCCTGCATCAGCACCACACTGATCGATTACTGTAGCTATGGAAGCGTTAATATCAGGTAGAGTGAGTCCTACCATTTTATTCTTCTTTTCCAAAATTGTCTTATTCTAGGGCCTTTGCCTTTCCCGTGTACATTTTATTTTTAAGGTTCATTTTTATTTATTTTTTGAGCGAGAGATAGAGAGTGAGCAGGGGAGGTACAGAGAGAGAGAGAGAGAGGGAGACAGAGTCCCAAGCAAGCTCCGCACTGTCAGGGCAGAGCCGGATGTGGAACTCGAACTCACAAACCAACCATGAGCTGACATCAGGAGTTGGATGATAAAGCTGCTGAGCCACCCAGGCGCCCCTCCATATAAGTTTTAGAATAAGCTTGTTTATGTCTTCCTAGAGATCACCTCAGGAAATTTTGATTCACTTCGTCTTTAATAGAGCCCTGGCCTCAGTAATTTATAAAAGCGACACCCACACCACCACCCCCCCTCCCCCCCGGCCAGGTGATTCTGATGCATAGCCAAGGTTGTGAACTTTGGTTTAAAGCTAGACACATCTAAACAAAAATTATTCTTGGACAGTGTGTAACTCAAGCAAGCATTGGCTTAAAAGTTTGAAGAATAGGTGGGATCTTCGAAGGAAATGGATCATGAAATGAAATGTACAGCAGTGAAATGAGAAATAGGAATCACTTAGTGGCCTGGTACAGTAGTCTCTATTAAATGCCCATCCTTGGGGCGCCTGGGTGGCTCAGTCGGTTAAGCATCTGACTCTGATTTTGGCTCAGGTCATGATCTCGTGGTCGTGGGATGGAGCCCCGTGTCAGAGTAGCATCAGCCTCTGCCTTGAACGTGGAGCCTGCTCAAGATTCTCTCTCTCTCTCTCTCTCTCTCTCTCTCCCTCTGCCCCTCCTCCACTCAGGCTCTCTTTTTCTCTATCTCAAAATAAATAAATAAATTATATGAATAAACGCTCATCCAAGGAGGTGGAAGCCTCGGTTTGAAAAAGTATCTCAACTAATCTTGATGAAGCTCCAAAGAATGGAAAGAATTGCTCTCTGGCTACAGCATTCTCACTTGGTTTCAACACACACACACACACACACACACACACACAAGACTTTGGTGCTGCTGTGGCTATACCTGCTTGAGGCAAATACTCTAGACAGGCGTGGTGCAGTGTAAGAATGTGAAAGTATTCCCTCCATGCGGGTGGTGATGAGAAGACGTGTTGAAGGTTTAAAGGATTTTATTTATTTATTTTAACCTTTATTCAGTTTTTAAGAGACAGAGCATGAGTGGAGGAGGGGCAGAGAGAGGGAGACAGAGAATCCGAGCAGGCTTCAGGCTCTGAACTGTCAGCACAGAGCCCGATGTGGGGCCTGAACCCACAAACCGTGAGATCATGACCTGAGCTGAAATCAAGAGTGGGACGCTTAACCGACTGAGCCACCATGTTTTTGTTATTTTAACCGAAAAACGTTTTAGCTGTGTCCAGTGAGCATTGCCGTTATTACATTTCTTACAATCTCCCTATAATTTAGAGCGGCCACCGGTGACTAGTGAATATATGCTTGAGGGGATATCTGCTCTCTTTAAAGGTTCTAGCCACCCCTACAATGAATACGTATTCGTACCGATAGAAATGACAGAAATATTAAAGTAATACCATTTCAGAGCACATTACAGCCCTTTGTCTACCTCCAACAGCTTACCGCGTAGCTGGCACCACCAGAGTTTGGGTGTGAAAACAGTTGGGGAAAGTTGATGTTTGTGACAACACATCCATTTCTCCAGGCTGCTTTCTGCAGTGGCCCCAGGAGGGCAAACAGAAGTCTTTTTCTTCACGGTTCCTTCCTCTTGCCCCAGTTCATTACCTTCCCCTGCTGGTGACTCTCTCTCACGGCCAAGGAAACGAGGCCACCTGCCAGCACAGGCCTCACTTTCACGCCCGCAGAGAACCTTGTTCAAGACCAAGATGCCTGGTCCCCAATTCCAGCCTTTCTGACACAAAGACCTCAAGTCCGCGTTGTTGTTCTTTTTTTTTTTTTTTCTTTTTTTAAAGAAACATAATTATTTATGAGGTAGCTGGTAGTGTAGGCCCAAATGTTTACCTGGAAAACAAAACTTCTTTGAAGTTTTATTTAAAAGTGCTTCTCTGCAGTTTATATCATCTTAAGTCACAACATATTCGTATTGGCTCGGTTCACAGCGCCTTTCTCCCGAATCTTCCATTGAAGTAGCCCCGGTCTGATAATGTGTCCTGCTCGTCCTGTGGCTTTGAGGGCCTCTACCATATGTCACCGCATGTCCTCCTTTACGGAAGACAGTGGTGAGAGTCTCTCCTGGCTGCCCATTCTCTCTCCAGCTGCTTGTCCTATGGAAACTTCTCTGTTCTCTCAGCTGCCCTAACAATCCTCCTTTCTCACTTCTCACGACTTCACTGAGAGTGTGGCGGACCGCTTCGGTGCCCATGGATGTCCCCCCTCTTCTGGACTTGCCACCCTCACAACGAATGAGACGGAAGCCGGCTTCTCGTCTGAAATGTCACTAGAGGGGCTCCAGGTTCTGGCCGGCCCAGGAGGCGTCCCCACTAAGAGATGGTTCTTCCCCGACACATATGTCGTTCTGCCTCTTCTGCTCCTCCTCTTCTGCCGCCCCCTCCACCTGCCTCTGTGGCTCCCCCCTGCCACTTCTTCAGCAGTGATGGGACATCCCTTTCTCTGTGCTGCCCAGCCCCAGAATCAGTTCCATGCCCTCGCCATTTACCTTCAAGACATTTAGAGAGTTGTTTTTATGAGCACAGCCGTGACAGGACTAAACAGCAGCACAGGGACTTCCACGGCCAGAGATTTGGGAAACTGAGTTACAGCTGTGGGCTTTGTCACTCACAGGCCCAAACTGGCCGTTGCACTTTATGCAAGTCGGTCTTGTCCCAACTTCACCGGAAGCTCCTGAAGAGCAGGGACCGCGTCTTCTATTTTTTTTTTTTCACCCTATTTTCCATAAGCTTCGTTGAGATTTGAGAAGGATGGGGGCGCCTGGCTGGCTGAGTCGGTAGAGCACGCGATTCTTGATCTCGGGATGGTGAGTTTGAGCCCCACGTTGGGGGTAGAGTTTATTTAAAAAAGAGAGAATGGAGAAGGATGTTACAGATAACAGCAGGAAGAGGTATAATGTAAAGGAAAGAGCATGGGCTTGGGAGTCTGTACAGATAGAATAATGGCCTCCCCAAACCTAGGACGTTAGGTGCACATCCTAACTCCCAGAACCTGTGAATTAAGATTGCAGCTGGAATTAAGGTTATTAGTCGGGTGTGCTGAAAAGTATTAGTCGGGTGGGCTTCATATACTCACAAGGATCCCTCGACATACAGAGGCAAAAGCGTCAGTGTCAGAGTGACCAGATGTCAAAAAGACCTGACCGGCCATTGCTGACTTTGAAGACGGAGGGGACCCACGGATCATGGCCAATGTGAGAAGCTTCTAAAAGATGGAAAAGGCAAGCAGGTAGATGTTCTGGAGTCTCCAGAAAGGAGGGCCGCCCTGCTGACATTCTCATTTTAGCTGGGTGAAACTCATTTTGGACTTCTGAACTCCAGAATTGTAAGATAAAGATATCTGTTGCTCAAAGCCACAAAGCTTAGGGTAATTTGTTACAGCCACGATAGAAAACTAATAGAATCTGACAGTTTCTTTATCGCCACTTAGGAGTTTTGTAGAATTTCGGCAAGCTACGTGACCTCCTCATCTTCAAAACAGGCATAATGACACAAACTTTGAAGGACTCTCATCAGGCTTTAGTGAGACAACAGTATGTGTACTTGGGGCACAGTACCCACACATAGCTGATGCTTAGTGAACGTGAATTCTCTTTCCTATAGAAATGCTCGTTCGTAGCTTGTACTTGATCTAAGGATTTCTGGTAGATCATTCATGGTGAGTCAGCCTTTTCCTGAATACCCTGAGTGACAGAGAGCTCACTCCACTCATTTCGTCTTCCAAACGATTGTTGTTACAGTCGTCCCCCCGGTTTCTATGTACTAGTTTTAGTCTGTCTTTGGAGTTAATTGGAATAAATAGCCACACGAACCCTGCTAGCCTATAAAGTGCTTTTGTGCAAATGGGAAAAAAGACTACCTCTTTTCAAGGTTTGTACTTTACTTTCCTCGGTTGGAAAATCGTCACGACAGTGTGCCAGTTTGGTAGCACTAGGCACTTTGTTGCCACGGTTCACAAAATTGTTCACCATGTCTGAAGGATCCGGGATGTCTCCCAAGTGAAGGGCGCCCCCTTCAAAGCAGCCCTAGGTGGAGTTCACCACTTGCACATCTAATCATGGCACCCTTGAGTGACCACTGGTTTAAACGATGCTTTTACAAGTGGGGAAACAGATTCAAATGTTTAATAAATGCCAAAGATCACATAGCAAGGTAGTGAGAAACCTTTCTGGCCTCCGACTTTCATCCAGTTCCTATTCTTTTCATTTCATGTCCTTTGTGATATCAAGTGAATGTCTCCATGAATTCGGACAAGCGATTGGTAACAGTGTTCTTAAGGTCAGGCCTGTTGGACAAAGAAGGGAAACCTACTGAGGGATTCTTGGTGCCAGCAGCTTTATTTGATATAATCCCATTCTCTTGAGAAAAAGATCATTATATCCATTTTACAGATAAGGAAATAGATAGGTCAGCAAGTTGCTCAAATGCCTGAAACCAGCAAATAGTAAGTACAAAGCTGGTCTTTGCCTCCAGTTCTGTCTGAATCCAAGGGCCCATGTTTTCCTTCTCCACCCCACGCCATGTCTCACAGGGCAGGCCTCAAATGATTCTGGATTTTGGACTTCCTGTTACCTCTTACAGGTCAATGTCAGATTTTGTTTGTGCTTGGTTGCTTCCTTCATTCACCTTTCCTGAATATCGTTTACAAAATTTGAGTTAAATAGAGCCTGCAATTGAAACCATTTCTTTAGACCAACCCCCCCCCCCCCCCCCCCACTGCACCCGCCACCTCCCATCTCTACCTCTTTTGGCAATCATTTGCAATTATGAAATCAGAATTCCTCTCTTGAACATATCCCAAGAGCCTTTTTGCATTCAGAGGAGTACTTGCTGATTAATTGATAGTAGACAGTTGATGAAGATTTTTGGAATTTAATTTAGGGATTCCTAGGGAGCCAGCATATTTGACAAACCGTATAGCCACAGGAATTTTAATTTTATCGTTGCTTTCATTTGACAATATATTTTATTTATTAAAAAAGTTTTTTGGGGCGCCTGGGTGGCGCAGTCGGTTAAGCGTCCGACTTCAGCCAGGTCACGATCTCGCGGTCCGTGAGTTCGAGCCCCGCGTTGGGCTCTGGGCTGATGGCTCAGAGCCTGGAGCCTGTTTCCGATTCTGTGTCTCCCTCTCTCTCTACCCCTCCTCCGTTCATGCTCTGTCTCTCTCTGTCCCAAAAATAAATAAACGTTGAAAAAAAAATTAAAAAAAAAAGTTTTTTTAATGCTTATTTACTTTTGGGGGGGGAGGGAGAGAGAGAGGGAGACACAGAATCCAAAGCAGGCTCCAGGCTCTGAGCTGTCAGCACAGAGCCTGACGCGGGGCTCGAACCCACGGACCGCGAGATCATGACCTGAGCTGATGCCGGACACTTAATCCACTGAGCCACCCAGACACCCTGACAGTACATTTTATTTTATTTATTTATTTTTTAAAATTTCTTTAATGTTTATTTATTTTTGAGAGAGAGAGAGAGACAGAGACAGAGAGAGACAGAGCACGAGTGGGGAGGGGTAGAGAGAGAGGGAGACACAGAATCCGAAGCAGGCTCCAGGCTCTGAGCTGTCAGCACAGAGCCCAACGCGGGGCTTGAACTCACAGACCGGGAGATCATGACCTGAGCCGTAGTCGGACGCTCAACCGGCTGAGTCACCCAGGTGCCCCCTCTCCCCACAATACATTTTAAAGTGTTGTTTTCCTCCAGTCACTTAACATAGGTCTCAGGAAATGAGGGAATTAGTTTCAGTGATTTTTGTCACCTCCTCCTCTCCCTCATTTTGCAATCAACAAATTAACTCAAAGGGGTTGAGTAATTAAACCAAACCTGGGCAGCTAGTTGGTGAAGAGACATGAATTTGAGAATGACAAAAATGAGTTCAACTTAACAGGGATAAATACATCTGAAGTTTAGAGCTAAAGTGGGCATTTGTTTTTATTAAGAGTCTGATATCCATTGTCCCTTCTTTTGGTAAGAGAACCCTAATTTTTTTTCTTGGAAAATTACTCTTCCCACTTTTTTTTTCTCCTCCCACCCCACCCCACCCCACCCCCTAACCTCCACTTTCAATCTGTGTTGAGTGCAGTGAATGCAGCCTCAACTCCACGGATGTGCACGTGGTACAGGCCTGGCCAATCAGAGTGGTGCATTCCTTGCTGGGTGCAGGGGAGACCAAGTGACTCTTCCGGAGCCGGTGAGACTCAGTCCTGGGATTACTGTTAGGACAGAATCACTGGGGTTACCGAGAGGATGTCCATCTTGCCATCTTAAGGGAACTTTGCCCAAGAATTGGAGCCGTCCTAGAGAAAAGCAAAGCTTAGACAATGCAGAAGAGCAGTCCTGAAAACACGGAGACCCTAGATCTAGATGTGTCTGCCGGGCGACTACTGTTAGATTTTTCTCAGTTATGTGACTAATTAGTTATGTGAGACAATAAATCTCTGACCTGTTTTTTGTTTGTGTGTTTTCATTGAGAAAGGATACTTGAAATGAGATTTCTGGCCCTTGCAACTAAAAGAAACAAATGAAAATATGATTTAAAAAAGCCAGTTGATCGGTATAGGATTGGGACACAGGGCCTACGGCTATTTGCATGGAAAAGGATCTTAGTGGACATTCTTACTCATATTTAGTTGAGATCTGGTTTCCTGAAATACATAATATTAAGTCTTAGTTCTATACTGAGGAACCAAATGAAATGTAAATTTACTTCTATACGGCAGGGATATTATTAACCCCTAGAAAAAGCTGATGATAGGTCCCATCTACACTGAACTGGCCATGTCTCACTTAGAAGATTATTTTCAGTTTTGCGAAATGGGTTTTAAATAACACAGGGACAAAGAACACGGTCTCAAGAGGAAGGGGGCTAGGATAGGTTGAGATCTTAAAATCACAACATTATTGAAGGAATGGAAGTTTAGCCAAGAAAGTAAAGGCTTAGAGGAGGGGGGGGGCAGAGGGGAACTTTACACAGACCTTAACTGAGGTCAGTTGGAAGAAAATATATTTTATCATTTTCTTTCCTTTGGTAGAACTAGGAATAGTGGTTAAGAGTTTCAGAAAGGCAGGTTTTAACTCAACATGAGCAACATTTTTAGACAATGTGTTTTTTCCATTTTGTCTGTTGTGGGCTACATGTGAACCCCATATGTTGGTTATTTTCTTAGAAGAATCAGTTGACACAGTGTTTTTGCTGTTTTTTTTTTCTTAAGTTCATTTATTTATTTTGAGAGAGAGAACACGTGCACATGTGAGTGGGGGTGGGGCAGAGAGAGAGAGAGAAAGAGAAGCCCAAGCAGGTTCCTTGCTGTCAGCTCAGAGCCCAACACAGGGCTTGATCCTTGGAACCTTGAGATCACGACCTGAGCCGAAACCAAGAATCGGATGCTCAACTGACTGAGCCACCCAGGTGTGCCCCATGTTTTCACTGTTTAAGCACAGTTCCTCTCCCTCCTCCAGTTGATGACTGAGAGTAGACTGTGTCGATCTGTGCTTCATTATATCTGCGTGATCTGAGACAATGTTGGGTAAGAGTGTTATGATATACATTGAATAAATGTATGGGTAAAATGGTTGTTGGTTTTTTAAAGCGCTCACATCAAAAACAACGTTCTACCTGCCTTAAGACTTTGTGAATTTATATAATTGACTTAAGTCAGCAGAATATAATTTATACTTTTCTGCTGCAATGGTATGCGCTTAGCAGGACCTAGACTCTACTAAGAAGGAATTAAATGTGGCCTCGTGTAGTTTCCATATACTTTATACGAACTATCCCATCATATGTCATATGTCCTGTCCTACTGTGTCATCTTGATGTGTTAACTACCCCCCAAAGGCACTTCATGGAGGACTTTGTCTTATCAAACCCCATATGCAGGTACCGGGATGTTCTAGCCTGCTCAATAGGATAATAAAAAATAGAAATAGCACACTAAGAAAGGAGGAAAACACTGTAACTTTTTTAGGAAGATGATGTGATTATCTATATAGAAAACTCAAAAGAATCTTCATACAAATAAATCAAATTAATAATAAAAATTTTAAAGGTTGCCATTTGTCAGATGATGAATCAATTCCAAGAGTAAATTGCAGCAAACAGGGCAGGTAATGTAAAAAAGGAAAATTTGCAGGGCACCTGGGTGGCTCAGTGGGTTAAGCGTCCAATTCTTGATCTCAGCTCAGGTCTTGAGTGAGTCACGGTCTCAGGGTCGTGAGTGCAAGCCCTGCATTGAGCTCTGTGCTGAGTGAGGAGCCTACTTAAAAGAGAGAAGGAAAGAAGGAAGGAAGGAAGGAAGAAAGATTTACAAGTGCAGCAGAAAACATACAGAGTTGTGGAATCACCCGTTTTACCCCTGGAACTAAGTGTGTGTCAACTATACTCAAATTAAAAAATAATAATCATAAAGCTATAGGGGTGCCTGGATGGCTCAGTTGGTTGAGCGTCCAACTTCTGCTCAGGTCATGATCTCGCAGTCTGTGAGTTCAGGCCCTGCATCAGGCTCTGGGCTGACAGCTCAGAGCCTGGAACCTGCTTCGGATTCTGTGTCCCCCTCTCTCTCTGCCCCTTCCCCGCTTGTGCTCTCTCTCTCTCTCAAAAATAAACTTTAAAAAAAAATTTTTAAAAAAAGATAAAGCTATAAAACTAAAACAAATAAAATTCAAATAATTGTTACCTTTGTGATGCACTGAGAAGGGGGCACACGGGGCTTCTTAAGGCATTGGCTTTCAAATATTTTGTTCACTTTTTTCCGAAAAGAATTTTGAAAAACCATGCATTTACTCCATTTTAAAGTGAACGTCAAAAGTTTTCCATTATAAGTTGAGAGAGTTGCAAAGAGCATGTGGTAAACAGTGACATTTTAAAATAAAACTGCTATATCTTGCTTTTAAAAGTACTCAGTGGAATATAAAATGGTAATAATTTGATATTGTCACCAACCAACGGTTTCAAACACACGTGAACAAGCTCTTAACATTAAAAAAAGGTGTAAATCTTCCCTTTTGTCTCTTTGAATCCTATTTCTCCTCTATTTCTTTCACAAACCTTTGTCCTGATACATTTGTATGCTTGAAAGTCCTCTACTGATTACCTTTCAGATTTTCCCAAACAAAACGCATATAAAGGTAATTCTTGACATGCATCTAATTTCCTGAAATTATAAGGCTCTAAGATAAAAAATTCTTCTAGATGGAGTTATGTTTTACAATTGTTACTATACACTTGATCAAACTCAAGTGTGTTATAAATATTGATAATCATTTAATATAAAAAGCGAAATTTCCTAGAAATACATCTGTTTATAAGAATCATGATCTTATTTCTATGCTTTTAGTGAAGACAAGGGTTTATACTGGTAAGAGCTGGTAGGACTACCAGTTCATTTATTTAAAAATTTTTATTAATTGGGGCGCCTGGGTGGCTCAGTCGGTTGAGCGTCCGACTTCAGCTCAGGTCATGATCTCACGGTTCTTGAGTTCGAATGCCGCGTCAGGCTCTGTGCTGACAGCTCAGAGCCTGGAGCCTGCTTCGGATTCTGGGTCTCCCTCTCTCTCTGCTCCTCCCCTGCTCACACTCTGTCTCTCTCTCAAAAATAAATAAATATTTAAAAAAATTAAAAAAATTTTTATGAATAGAAGATAGAGGAACACCTGCCAGGCTCAGTCGGTGGATTATGTGACCCTTGATCTCAGGGTGGTGAGTTTGAGCCCTATGTTGGCTGTAAAGGTTGCTACAAAAAAAAACAGGAGATAAAAAATTATAGGCATTTTATGGGATGAAATAAGAGGAGGAAATTAATAATATAATCATTAAAATAGATTTTAATTACTGCATTCAGTACCACATACCAAAATGGAACAAAATTATATAAAAGTTTTATCTTTGGATCTTTCCCAGAGTTATCCTGAAAATTTTGGCAGTCCTAGAAAACATTCCAGTTACATTGAAAAGAATCAGAATCATTCTACTTCTTCAGCTGATCCACATGTTTTTATTTCCAACAAATGACACAGCCTAGGAGAGAATATTGAGAATAGCTGAAAATAAATGCTTATTTTTTAAATATGAAAAAAAAAAGCCCAAGTTTTTAGTGTTGAATGTTGCTCGTCCACGTTCTCTTTGTTTTGGCCTCCTGGGACCTTTCCCCATTCTTTGAAAATGGGTCAGGGAAGAAAGAGGTAAAAATCACCATTGCTTCTTCCCCTTCCTTATTACCGTCATAGATCTGGTTTCAGCACATCTCCACAGGAGCTAAAATACTCATTTCTAAAATGTATGCTTTACTCTTAACAGAAATACGTACAAAATGGGAAACAACACAAGCTCTGTGGGTTTACAGTACCTTGCTTAATCCTTCAGGAGACCTGGCTATCTGGAATGAGAGGGTTCACACCCCTGGACAGTGGTCCACTGTGAGATTTGCCACGGGTGCTCTGGTCACGTGGAAGGATTATTGTGAACTCAAGAGTTCTCAGGCAAATTGGCTTTAGGAAGAGTATATATGGGATTTGGGTATCGAGAAATAGACTTCCTGAAACTGGTAGGTGCTTAAGTACCCCCAGAAACTCCTTATGTACCTGAGTGGGGGTGGAGGGGTAAGGCGAAGGGTGGGGGGGTTGCGTCTCCATTTGAAGAGCAGTGTTGATGGTATTCCTGGTGTTCTGTTTCTTAAAATGGGTTGAGGGAACGTGCATACCTGCTTTACTTGACTATTTTTATTTAAATTATATATATATATATGTATATATATATATATATATAATTACATTTATACATTTGATATATCTTTCTATAAATGTAGTTTTGGAAATCTACCATGTTTTCAGGCAGTTTTATTTCCCTCCTCCCCCCCTCCACTCCCCCCCCCCCCCCAAACACAGGGAAACTGCAGCCCAGGAAGATTGGGTTCATAGTGACACAAGGAAGCTGAAGGACTCCGTAAAAATCTGCTTTTGGCTCCTTTTTCTGCTTCCATTTTTGCTAGGACCTGCACCCCTACCCCACTTTAAATATGCCTCATAATGCAAACAGTGTATGTCCTCCTTATAAGGGGCAAGGGGTTAATGATGTCTTTAAAACAGATGACATCCAAAGAAGGATCAGGTGAGAATGACTGGATGAAGCCATCATATGCATATTCTAGACCACTGACACGGGACATCTTCACTCCGAGGTACCCTGGCTCCAAGGACAAAGGCCCCCTGGGCCTCTGGTTCCTGGATGCCTGAGGTGATACAGACACCAGATCACTGTCCTCAGGAAAAACACCCAGACCCCAAAGATGAGACTCCCTTCTTTCCTTTATGAGTCTCCCACTCTCTTTGTACCTGTATTCTCTCTATTCCTTCAACAAACTCTTTTGCCTCCTCCTGGCTCGTGCTTGATTTCCATCCTGTGCGAAGCCAAGGACCCTCTTGGTTGGTCCTATGGGACCCCCCCCCCCCCCCCCCGGGTCCTCAGACCTGGCCTGCCTGCCATCAATAGGCGTGTGTTCCCTGAACGGGAGATATGTGCAAAATGACCTCCAAAGGAGCTGGAAGACTGAAGGACAAAGTCAATAAGTCTAGCTTTGTGAGAAATGGTTTTTTTTTTTTTTTAATTTTTTTTTCAACGTTTTTTATTTATTTATTGGGACAGAGAGAGACAGAGCATGAACGGGGAAGGGGCAGAGAGAGAGGGAGACACAGAATCAGAAACAGGCTCCAGGCTCCGAGCCATCAGCCCAGAGCCTGACGCGGGGCTCAAACTCCCGGACCGCGAGATGGTGACCTGGCTGAAGTCGGACGCTTAACCAACTGCGCCACCCAGGCGCCCCGAGAAATGGTTTTTTAAGGGGACTTACGGACAGAAGAATGTCTTGGGCTGTGCAACAGGAGTAGATCTTCACAAGACCACCCCCTGCTCGACCTACTTTTATAGCCCTAGAAGCTGGAAATACATGCGGGGAGCATCCAGGAGGAGAATGTTTGAGAACAGGTGCATGTCATAGTGTATCTCCGAGGTGGATGGAGGACATTTTGCCCCTAGGGAGCGCTTAAGGATGTGGTTAAACAAAAGGAAAGAATGTGGGGTGAGGGGCGCTGCGCTCAAGAAGTTTTCAGGTCACAGAAAGGCCATCATGGTAGATTTGTCCAAGATGATGGTAGTCTGGTTCACACAGTGTGACAGCGGGAAAGAACATAACATTTTCATAGCTGGCAGGAGAATTCATCTCAGAGAGAGAACTATCTTTATGTAGGAAAATAATTAAGCCCCTTTATGGTCTAGATTTTAAAGAACTTGGTAAGCAAAGAGAAAATTCAGTATTTTACATTCAAAATAAAGGGATTTGGATAAACCCTTGCATATATGATCAAATGATCTTCCACATGGGTGTCAAGACCACTCAGTGGGGAAATGGCAGTCTCTTCAACAAATGGTGTTGGGAAAACTAGATAGTCACATGCAAAAGAATGAAACTGGACCCTTATCTGACACCATAACCAAAAATTAATTCAAAATGAATTACAGACTGAAACATGAAACTGAAAAACTCCTAGAAGGAGACATAAGGTAAAAACTTAATGACATTGAACTTGGCAATGATTTCTTGGATATAACATCCAAAGCACATGCAACAAAGTAAAAAGAGATGAGTGGAACCACATCAAACTTAAACACTTATGTGCATCAAAGGACACAATCGACAGAGTGAAAAAGCAACCTATGGAATGGGAGAAAATAACTGCAAATCATATATCTGAAAAGGAAGGGGTTAATATCCAGAGTAGATAAAGAACACCTATAATTCAACAATGAGAAAAGCAAATAACCTGACTTAAAAATGGGCAAAGGACTTGAACAGCCATTTCTGTAAAGATGATACACAGATGGCCAACAACCACATGAAAAGATGCTCAACATCACTCATCATCAGAGAAATGCAAATCAAGGCCACAACGAGCTATCATCTTATACCCATTAGGATGACTACTATTAAAAAAAAACAACTACAGGGGCGCCTGGGTGGCTCAATCGGTTGGGCGGCCGACCTCGGCTCAGGTCACGATCTCGAAGTCCGTGGGTTCGGGCCCCGCGTCGGGCTCTGTGCTGACAGCTCAGAGCCTGGAGCCTGTTTCGGATTCTGTGTCTCCCTCTCTCTGGCCCTCCCCCGTTCATGCTCTGTCTCTGTCTCAAAAATAAATAAACGTTAAAAAAAAAAAAAAAAAAAACAACTACTGGGGCACCTGGGTGGCTCAGTCGGTTAAGCATCTGACTTCGGCCTTAGGTTATGATCTCATGGTTCATGAATTCAAGCCCCACATCAGGCTCACCGTCGTTGGCACAGAGCCTGGTTCAGATCCTCTGTCCGCCCCCCCACCCCGTGCCCCTCCCGAACTTGCATTCTCTCAAAACTAAATAAAAACATTAAAAAAAAACCCTACAGAAAGTAACAAGTGTTGGCGAGGACGTGTAGAAAGTGGAAGCCTTGTGCATTGTTGGTGGGAATGTAAGGTGGCCCAACTACTATGGAATACAGTATGATGGTTCCTCAAAAAATTAAGCATAGAATTATTACATGATCCAGCAACTCTACTTCTGGGTATATACACTAAAGAATTGAAAGTAGGATCTCAGAGTATTTGCATGCCCACTTCCACAGCAGCGCTATTCACGATAGCAAAGGAAACAGGTGTCCACTTATGGATGAAAAGAAAAATGTGGTCTTTACATACAATAGAATATTGTTCAGCCTTAAGAAGGAAGGAAATCTTGTCACATGCTATTACATGCATGAATATTGAGGACATTATGCCATGTGAAATAAGCCAGTAACCAAAAGACAAACATGGTGTGATTGCACTCGTATGAGATACCTAAAGCAGTCAAATTCACAGAAATAGAAAGTAGAATGGTGATTACCAAGGGCTAGAGGGAGGGGGAAAAGGGAATGGTTATTTAATTTTTTTTTTTTTAAATGAGTAGGGTTCACTCATTTTTTGAGAGACAGAGAGCGAACCGGGGAGCAACAGAGAGAGAGGGAGGGAGACACAGAATCCAAAACAGGCTCCAGGCTCTGAGCTGTCAGCACAGGGCCCGACGCGGGGCTCCAACTCACGAATCGTGAGATCATGACCTGAGACAAAGTTGGATGCTCAATTGACTGAGCCACCCAGGCACCCCAGGAATGGTTATTTAAAGAGTATAGACACTCCTCTGCTCAAATCCCTGCAATGGCTCCCCATTGCAACAAAGAAACAGCTGAAGTTGTGATAATGGCCTCCAAGGTCCCCATAGCCTGTTCCCTACACTGTGCTGGCCCATCTCCTTTCTCTCTCTCCTTTCACTCACTCTGCTCCAGAGTTCCTGGCCAGCCTGATGTTTCTCCACCCTGCAAGGCCTATTCGTATCTTAGTGTCTTTGCTCTAGACAGTTCCTCTTTCTGGAATGTTCTGTGCCCAGAAATCCTTAGATTCCTTCAAATCTTTGTTCAGATGTGACTTTCTCAACGTGGCCTACCTTGACCACCCCATTAAATACGTCAATGTGTAGACTCTGTTTACCCTGCTGTACTCTTATTCTATGTACTCATCATCTTCTGGAATATTCATATTATTTTTTAAATATTTTTAATGTCTTCCCCTGCTAGAATGTAAGCTCTATTGGGGGGAGTGATTTTTGTCTGTGTGTAGTTGATGTGTATTCCAGGCACCTAGAATAGTGCTTTATAAATAATGGCTCCTTAATAAATAGTTGCTGAATGTTGAATCAGTCTTCACAAGAGAAAGCACTGTTTCCCACGTGAATCTGGGGAGTGCTAATATGGAAGGTTGCATCTTGTACACAAAAGATATCCTGTGGTCAACTAAGCTTGGTGTCCTTTTCTTGGAGACAGACAATTGACTTGATGGCCTACTAGTATATTTTTGCGAAAATCTAAGCTTGTTTTACAGGCTATTCTGTGAGAAGTGACCAATAATGATGGGAAAATGTTTAGAAATAAATTCAAGTTGCAGAAATGGCACATTAGGAGTACAGGAATAGAACTAGGGGGACAGGGGCAAATACCTACTTCGGTTCTATAAATAACAAACTTCACTGTACTGTCAGCATTTAGGGCTGGCCAGCCTAATGTGCTGATCAAAGGCTTCAGAGGCTCCAAACAACAAGCTGGGTCATGAGGACTTCAACTGGAAGAAAAGAGATAGTCATGAGTCCCGCTGGCTGCACTGACTGCCAGGGAACCATCTATCCGCTCATTCCAAAATATGGTTATGCTTGGCACTATCATTGGGTCAGGCACAGAACAGAAAGGGGAAGAGGAAGGTGAAAAATTCAAGAGTTGAGGGATATTCCAAATGGTCTCCAAGATGAACACAAGGGCTCATGGTTAACACATGGGTTAATGCTGTGGAGTTCTCTGAGGCCTGAGATGACAGTAGCCTGAGCAGCGACACCCACAGTGAGGCTGAGGTGGGGGATGGAGAGAGTGGGAGCCAAGCATCTCAGCACACCCAAGGGCTCCAGCCATTGGGCTAGGTCCTACTTGGCATTTGTTTATTTATTTATTTATTCATTCATTTATGTATTTATGTATGTATGTATTTATTTATTTATTACTGCAGCCAACCAGAGAATCCTGACAGCATTACCATAACCAGATAGCCTCAAGTATTGTCTTCAATCACACTTTATCATTCTTAGAACACTTCTTTGGCAGGAGTATTTGGAACATAGCCAAAGATGCAGGAAATAAGGGGGGGGGGAGACTTTGAATATCCAAGATAGACAGTATGGGTTTGCTTAAAATTGAAATACTTCACTTCTTCAAGAACTCCTTTGGCACTCAGCCAAAGCCTCGTGAAGGCAATCTATGGAGTTCACAAGATCACAGGAGAATCAAAATGGCAGGTTGAGGCAGCGACAACCAGAATATGAGAGCAGAAGAGAAGACTGAAAAACTAGAAAGTAGACACAATAATTGAGAAAGTTTACTTCTTTGGGTATAATGTAGGGTGAGGACAAACCCTTGATGCATCATTGGACTCAGAGACATTGCTGCATTTTGGAATGGGTTCATATTCACCGTAATGCCCGACTCACCAATAAAAATTCAGTTGTGATCGCTAAGTCCACTTAAGTATGCAGGGATGCATTTGGGGAAGCTCTCATTCCCAAAAGACTAAAGTTAAAAATAAAATGTCAGCTCGTAAAAGGGAAGCTTCAGCTGAGAAGAGTTAATTAGTTTGTTAATTAATCTGTGCCTCCTCTAGGTTTTAGGCTCCAGTCCTGACATTTAGAAGTCGTACAAAATCATGTTTATAAATATCGTTCTGAGTATTTTTAGCTGATGGAGTTTTGTCAGCAGGCTTTATTTCTGCATTCAGTTATCAGTGACTAATTTCTTTTTTTTAAGTTTTATTTATTTATTTTGAGGGGGAGAGAGAGAGAGAGAGAGAGAGCAGGGGGAGGGGCAGAGAGAGAGAGGGAGAGAGAGAATCCCAAGCAGGCTCTGTGCTGTCATTGCAGAACCTGATGTGGAGCTTGAACTCATGAACCATGAGATCATGACCCTCGCTGAAATCAAGAGTGGATACTTAACCGACTGAGCCACCCAGGTGCCCCATGAGGACTGTTTGAATTCAGTTTTGTTGTTTGAGAAGCATTGGTTGGTTCTGGCCACTCATGTGACTGGTCTTGAGTTTCTATCAGTCCATAGTATCATGCTGCCTTCCTGAAACATGCCAGAAAGATTTCCAGGTCTTTTTGTCTGGCCTTCACCATTTGAGCATGGCTCTGTATGGGAGATTAAACAAGTGATCTCGACATCAAGACTCATTCTTCTGCAGACAGAACACAGGCAAGGCTGACTGCCTGTAGCACCACCCCTGCCATCTCATTTTTGAACAGTAAAGGTAATTTCTGTCCACAGGAATGACAGGCCCGTGTCACATGTGTGGGCGGGCCTCTTGATAGAGAAATGCTTTGTTTTAGAGAAGGCAATGTGGATAATGACTGAAAGCCCAGGTTCTGGATCAGATAGACTTTTTTTTTTTTTTTTTTTTTTTTTTTTTTTTGGCTTAACCTCCCTTAACACAACTATGATGCTTAACTTTCTAAACTCCAGTTTTCTCGGGGCACCTGGGTGGCTCTGTCAGTTAAGCGTCTGACGCTGACTCAGATCGTGATCTCGCAGCCCATGAATTCAAGCCCCACATTGGGCTCTGTGCTGACAGCTAGGAGCCTGGAGCCTGCTTAGGATTCTGGGTCTCCCTCTCTCTCTGCCCCTCCCGTGCTCAGACTCTCTCTCTCTCTCTCCCAAAAAATAAATATTAAAGAAAAATAAACTCCAGTTTTCTCCTCTGTAAAATATTGATTATAGTAACTGCCACATGGGCTATTGTCACTGATAAATGAAACAACTTTTGTAAAGTTGTAGCTAATATATCAAATAATAATTATTACAAATCTACAGTTGACAGAGGATGTGAACAGAGATAAATGGGAAGGAAAGGGGAGTGACGTGTCTATGGTGAATCTCTCATACGTCTTAGAATTATAGTCCATTCTTTTTTTTTAAAAAAAATTTTTTTTTTCAACGTTTATTTATTTTTGGGACAGAGAGAGACAGAGCATGAATGGGGGAGGGGCAGAGAGAGAGGGAGACACAGAATCAGAAACAGGCTCCAGGCTCCGAGCCATCAGCCCAGAGCCCGACGCGGGGCTCGAACTCACGGACCGCGAGATCGTGACCTGGCTGAAGTCGGACGCTTAACCGACTGCGCCACCCAGGCGCCCCTATAGTCCATTCTTTAGTAGCCTGTTTGATTAATCAATCATGGAGCTATTCCATTCTCTTGATATTGCACCTGATCGTTCTTTTAGCATTAATTGTACTACAGTATCACTAGAATAGAACTGTTAAGATTTAAGTCCTGTAACATTTTGTTTTCAAGATCTGAGCATAGTTACTGCATTTTTAAGGGAAAATTTTAGACTAGATTATAACCTGTGTTTTGCTGAGCAGAAGAAAATCTGTAGATGGCTACTCTTGTCATTTTATTTTAATTTTTTATTAAAATTTTTAAATTTTATTTATTTTTGAGAGAGACAGAGTGTGAGCGGGGGAGGGGCAGAGAGAGGGAGACACAGAATCCGAAGCAGGCTCCAGGCTCTGAGCTGTCAGCACAGAGCCCAGCGTGGGGCTCGAACTCACAGACTGTGAGATCATGACCTGAGCCCAAGTCGGCTGCTTAACCGACTGAGCCACCCCAGCACCCCTACTCTTCTTTTTAAATCTATGCCAGTGCAAAGACCCATTTTCTGAACTTGAGGAGCATGGATTTGTTTGTAGAAGATTATGAGTGGTCTGAGTACTCGCTTCATAAATACCACCCAAACTGGCCTCCTCTTCCTTCCTGGGAGTTCACATCTAAGTATTGATTTTTTTGATTTTACTTTATTTTTTAAACAGGCTTCCAAGCCCCTTCTGCCCTCAACCACCTCCCTTAGGCTGTCATCCTGCTCAGGGTAAGAGGAACACAGCTTCAGTTCTGGTCAGTTTCCAGAACCGTGTGATATCCGTTGAACCTGTCTAGCCTAGTGCCTCTGTGAGTGTGAATGTGGGTGTGGTGTGAATAAAGCAGAGATTGTCATCTGCTGTTAATGACCTCCTATAACATCTCCGTGGGGCAGGGGAGTGGAGGTAGAGACTTTTTTTTTTTCCCACCCCTGAATGGGGGATCATAGGTTGAGAAACTCTGGCGTGGCATTACAAAGTTTGGGGTGGCTCTTTGGTGATTAAACCCCTGGAGAACGCAAGCGTGAGGGCTGAGCTGGGGAGAAGTTGTTACCAGTGTCTGTCAGGCAGGCCTGCGGGTGAATTTGAAGATGGAGGCCACATTGACAACAATATTACGTCTGCCTGAACGTCCCTGCCCGCCCGTTTGGATTCTCCTTGGCTCAGTAACAACTCCCAGGTAAACTGCTGATGCAAAAGTTTGGGCTTGGTTTCCCCGTGTATCCTGGGGGTCCGCATCAGCTCCCTTTTCCCTGGATTTATTATGCCCATCAGCTCAGAGCGCTGCTTTCCTGTAAAGCTTGCTTCATCAGCTGGCATACAGCAGTTCAAGGCTTTCCGGACTCTCCAAACCGATTAATCAACTGAAACCATTCTCTGAGTGCCCGTGATACGTTTGGCTCCCTCTGGGGACAGAGACGAAGTGTCTCCCTTTTGAGAACACGTGCGTGAAAACGTGTATCAGAATGCACTAACGTAACAGAAGCACCGCTTCTTACAGAGGTAAAAGAATTCCCCAGCCAAAGGGATGGGGGGGAAAGGATCCCTCCATTTGCTGATGTGACACGGCTCGGGGTCTCGCGCAGAGGAACGAGAAGAGAGGGAGCCTGGGTTCCGGGGCGCTGGTTTGCAGCCCGGTGGGGGGGGGGGGCGGGGGGTGGTGTCTCCTTGGGCCTCCAGCCCCTAGCAGATTAACCCTTTGCAGCAAGGACTGGGAACGAGAAGGCTCCAAAGGAAATGTTAGCCAGCGCGCGGACTGGGAGGGGGGCGGGGAGGAAGCCGAGACTGCAGCGAGACCAAAACAGGGTGGGGCGCGGGGTGCTCCCCGGGGAGAGGCGCCCGCCCGGGTGGCCGGGATGGAGATCTCTGCGGGGTGCGGGGAGGCAGGCCGGCGAGCTCGGGAGAAGGAAGCGGACGGGCGCCTCCCGCCCCCGGGGCTGCCCGCCAGCGGCCGCAGGGCAGGGCGGCGGCGCCCGCCGGCGTCGCTCTCCCTCGCCCGGGTCGGCCCGGGCTCTGGCCCGGTGGGCGGGCCGGGCGGCGCTCGGGGCCGCGCTCCGCTTCCCCACTTTCCCTCCGTCCCTCCCTCCTCCCGGGGCCGTCCCGGGCGGCCGGGCCAATGAGCGCCGAGAGGAGGGCAGCGGGAAGCGGAGCGCGCCCGGCGCGGCCCTCCCACCGCGCCCCGGGGCCGCCGCGCCAACGCCGAGGTTGCGCCCCGGGAGTTCGCGCGGCCCCCGGCCTGGTGGCTCGGTCCCCGCGGGCGAGGCGGCCGTGCGCGCGCGCGCGCCTGGGGCAGCGGCCCGCGAGCGCTCGGGCTGCGGGACGGGGAGCGGGGTGGCGCGGGCTGGGGCCGGGGCAGCCGCCTCCCGAAGATGCAGGATGGCAGCGGAGCCGCCGTCCAGCCTCTCGTACCGCACCACGGGCTCCACCTGCCTGCACCCGCTCAGCGAGCTCCTGGGCATCCCGCTGGACCAGGTAACGGGCGGCCGGGGCGTGGGCGCAGCGAGGGACCCTCCTCCCGGGCCACCGCGGGGGGTGCGGGCTGCGGGCATGCGTTAGCCACCGACGGTCCTCCCCCCCACCCCCCAGCCCCTATAGCAGATTTCACAGCCACAGACTCGACAGGTGGGCTTTTTTACTGACAACGTTTTTGTCCTCGAAGTGTGAAAAAAATCGGTATACCCTGAAAGACGGGTTCAGATGCTACATATATTTTTTCTTCTTGAGGTTTTGGGTTGCCTCGTTTCCTGTCACGAAGTTCTAAGGTATTCTGATAAATGAATCAGGTGTTTGTTTTGTTTTTTTTTCCCATCCGTGTAGTCGAAGCTTGATTATTTTTAATTTAGATTTCTGTCCTTAAAAGATAAGCCGGATTGGTCTGTTTCTGCAGCCTGTTGCTTGAACAGACACCTGGGTTTTAGACTTGGGTGGTGAGACTTGCCTGATCAGAGGGACAGTTATTTTGTGCCAGGTGTGATGTCCATCGGAAAGGGAGGAGTTACACAAGGTTGCCATGGTTTCCCAAGGGGCTCCAGTTTATCCAATGGGTTCATTCTTGAGGTTCTAGGCTCCCGAGTGAGTTAGGATAGTGGGAGAAGAGAGGCTCAGAGAAGTTACTTGGACTGTCCAGGAACTGTCTGCTCCCGTTAAAACTGAAAATGGCAATAAAGAACAATATAATTCCTCGTAGGAAATCTGCCTGAGGGTTGAGGCTGCCTTACTCATTTTCTTGTGTCTGCAGGTGCTGCAGGCTAGATCTGCCGTGTCTTTCGTGGAGAGTCAGTAAATATATGTTGATTTAAGTGGAATGAAGTGTGTTGGGGGACCGCCCATTCACCTTAGTTTAGTTTCATACCGAGGTTTGCCCCAGGTTTCTTCCTCTGTTTTTCACTACTGATCTTTTTTTATTTCCCCTTCTTCTTTTTTTTTTTTTCTTCTTCAAACGGGAGTATACCTGCTGCCCTCTCCACTCACATTCCTTCTGCAATGAGGAAGTGAGACCTGGACATTTGCCTTATTCACATACTGTTTACTGAGCCACCCTTCTACCTGGCTGCCTCCAAAGATCTGATTCAGAGCTCCACCTCCTGTGGCCATTTGCCTTCTCATCAGTTGCAAAATCCAGAAAGTTAACAAATCGGGGGCGGTATTAGATGCTAACTTGTGCTTTTGTAAATCAGTCTTCGATTTGTAATGAAGATGGGAGAGTCCCAGGGACTTAGGCAAAGGCAGAGATACTAACAGATTCTTTTGCCCTGAAACTGCTATATAACTCATAGCTGACTTTCCTTAAGCGGAATGTGTTTTGTACTTACCCTTCAGCCCCAGCCCCAACCCCCGTCAGAATTTATTTTAGTTGCATTTTCTGTTTTAAGTTATTTGGCATTGCTAGAGAGAGGAATCTGGGGAGCATTTTCGTATGGAAAGGGATAGTTAAGGAACCCTGACAAGTTACGACTGAGAGGTGCTGGTACGATATTAGGTGCTTTTTAACTCATCTGCCTCCATCCCCAGCCTCCTGGGTTTGTCAGAGGAACCCTGTTTTTAATTTATAAACAAGAATAAAAGAGGCTTAAGGATGTTTAAGGCTGGGAGAAGGGGATTTCTGGGATAAACTGAAAAAGAAAAGTGGGCCATGGGCAAGGAGGGACCCCCCCCCCCCATGATGTCTTTGATCTTTGGATGGCCCCGCCACCTTCCAGCAGGGTCACATCTGAGTGACTCTTGCTGGAAGAACTACATATAGGGCAATGCCCCAGCTCACTTATTTAAGGCCTGATGAAAATCGCAAACCATAAATAATGTGGTTTGAGGCTAAGTTGTGGCTTGAGAATTTGGAAGCTTGGTGTGTTTTTCTCCCTCACACTTTCTAATGTTTATTTTTTATTTATTTTTAAGAGAGAGCGCACGAGAGAGAGAGAGAGAGAGAGAGAGAGAGAGAGAGAGAGGGAGTGGGGGAGGGGCAGAGAGTGAGACACACACACACAGAACCCGAAGCAGGCTCCAGGCCCTGAGCTGTCAGCACTGAGCCAGACGCGGGGCTCGAACTCACGGACTGTGAGATCATGACCTGAGCTGAAGTCCGGGCCTTAACCGACTGAGCCACCCGGGCACCCCTCTCCCTCACCCTTTCAAGGCCTTTTTAAGGTCTTAGATGTCAGACTTGACCTACTCTGCCAGCAGACTTCTTTTGTGAGTGCTTCTGTGACCGCTGGCTGGCATTCAGCCTCCTAGAGCTCCAAATGCCCCCATGGGTAAAAGGGGAAATGGCAATATGTTCTGCATTCTGGGGGCACCCGGGGGGCTCAGTCAGTTGACTGTGTGACTCTTGAGATCAGTTCAGGTCATGATGTCAGGCCCGTGGGATTGAGTCCCACGTGTGCTGAGAATGGAGCCTGTTTAGGATTCTCTCTCTTTCTTTCTCTCTCTCTCTGCCCTTCTCTCCTGCTTGTGCGCTCTCTCTCTCTTTAAAAAAAAAAAAAATCTGCATTTTAGAGTGGAGAAAGTTTAGGCAGATATAACATGCTCTACATCAGGAAGGTCCTTCATTCACACAGGGTCCTGGCAGGAAACTCAACTCAGTGGGTTGCGGTGGAGACACTTTAATGAACTACATGGAGGGATGTGGGCAGCATTAAGGGACCCACATGCGGAGGTTCAGGTACTAAGACCTGGATGCAGAAGGGGAAGGGGAAGGGGGAGGATGTGTTGTTACTGTTGCCCAGTGAGAGCTGTATCCACCCCCGCAGGCGGAAACAGAGAGAGAGAGAGCCTCAGCCTTCCTTCCCTCCACCCACAGTCCTTCCGTCTCTTGCCCATCTCCGCAGTGGTCAGATCACATCTAAGGGTGACGGCCTGGGGTGCCTGGGTGATGCGGTCTGCAGGGGCTCCACTCTGGGCACAGAACTTGGAAGAGAAAGGTAGAGCCAGAGGTGGAGGACAATCCAGGAATAAGAGAATAGTCCTCAATAAATGTTTGCTTCGTCCCACCGGAGAGTGGCTTTTTATTGGCCTGCAATATGCTAGAGGTGACAAAACATGTCCCTTGTGTTACTTAAATAGCTCCTTATAGGCCACCTGAAGACGTTGACTCTTCCCCCCTCCCCGTGTTAGCATTTCATAGCATTTCATGCTTGTATTCGTAATTTCTGCATTGAACGTACATCTGAGAATGTCTTTGGCTTCTGGGTGTCCCTGTGTCAGGTATTTTATTACTTGCAAAAAACCTAAAATATCTGTTGAGCATTCTACTGTGCGAGTGAAGAACTCATTTTTCATTTGATTCTTTCATTTATCTGTTCTGTTAACTCCCCAGGGAAGCTTGCGGGCGATCGATCGTGAGGAAACGTCTATTATTTTAATTTCCAGGGACTTTACTAGTCTGACATCTTCCTAGAGATGTTAAATGTAAAATCATCTTACTTAATTAGAAACAAGTAGAGTACAGAAGAATTCAGATGCAGAGGGTAGGAAATGGATGATGATGTAGGACCCTCCACAGGTGTGTCACAGGTGAGTGTGTGAAAATTGGATTTCTAAAACAGTGGGTCACTGTGTATAGCAAGTGTGGAGCACCGACAGCTAGTAGGATTATTTAGATATAAAGCTTCACTTGCCCGGGATAAATTAGGTAAGAACTTTTCTTCCTCATTTAGAGTGAATCAGGGAACAAAGGATGAGTATTTGTCTTATTTTTTAAGTCATCTGCTTGTTTCTTTTTCACTTGGTTTTGGTTGTGGAATGTGACCTGATCTGCCTTTAAACTAAGGGTGGCTTTCCTTTCTTTCTTTCTTTCTTTCTTTCTTTCTTTCTTTCTTCCTTTCTTCCTTTCTTCCTTTCCTTTCCTTTCCTTTCCTTTTTTTTCTTTTCTTTTTAAATTTTTAATGTTTATTTATTTTTGAGAGACAGAGAGAGAGACAGAATGTAAGCAGGGGAGTGGCAGAGAGAGAGGGAGACAAAGAATCTGAAGCAGGTTCCAGGCTGTGAGCTGTCAGCACAGAGCCCAATGCGGGGCTCGAACTCACGAACGGTGAGATCATGACCTGAGCCAAAGTCGGACACTTAACCAACTGAACCATTCAGACACCCCTCTTTCTTTCTTTCTTTCTTTCTTTCTTTCTTTCTTTCTTTCTTTCTTTCTTTCTAAATGCTTATTTATTTATTTTTTGAGAGAGAGAAAGAGACAGAGAGAGAGAAAATTCCAAGCAGACTCAATGCTGTCACCTCCCCCCTCCCCCTGATGTGGGGCTTGAACTCAAGAACCAGAGATCATGACCTGAGCCAAAGTGAAGAGTCGATGCTTAACCAACTGAGACACCCAGGTGCCCCTAAACTAAACATAACTGTCACAGTTTGTAAGACTGATTTAACCACCATGATGGATGGATATCAATGTTGTTAATTGCGTGATGCATTGGATATCAATGTTGTTAATTGTTAAAACGCCTGTTTTGAAAGGAGTTTTGAAAGCTGAGCAAGAAATGGTTTCCTGACTATAAGGAATTTCCATTCTGGTGGTGGGGAGCTCTGGGGGCCAAGGCTGTTTTTATCGATTGTCCTACCAGACTTTGTATACTTTTGCATAAAGTAGCAATTCTTTGTTGAATTAGAAGTCCTTGCCTGGCTTTCATTCCCCTCCCAAACCCCAACCTAATCAGAAAAAGGGTCAAGGGAAAAATAGACCAGGACATAAGAATCCAGGAAATGATTTTGAGATTAAAGCAGGAAAGGTTTAGGACAATTAACATAAGCTTGTGTTATAGTTTAAAAGGCTGGGTGAATGAAGACCAGCTCTAAAGACCTGGCATTCTTGATGAATGGTGATTCCAGTAGTGAGTTTCGATTATTCCACCGGGGCCTCTGACCGCGAGGTTTCTTTACTTGCCTGGAGCTTTTAGTCACCCGTTGTTTCCCTTGTCCAATCTTGGAAAGCCCAACCTGCAAGTCTCTTCTTATCTAGATCTTGCCCTTGGTTAAAAGCTCAGCTCACATTCCATAGTCAGTATTAAACCAATTAAATATTTATTTAATGCTGTTAGTGCCTGGTACCTGGCCAGGTGGTACAAATACAAGGCTAAAAAGCATCAAGGCCCCTGTCCTGGAAGGGCTTGCACACCAGTAGAGGAGACAAAGGACCCATGTAAGTATACAAGTACTGTGTACTCACTGACTTGTGCAGGTGCTGACAGAAGTTTGTAGACGGTGCCCTGGTGGAACAGAGAAGGCAAAGCCATAGGAGATGTTGGATTCCTGTAGAAGTTACTATTTACCTTTAACATGGTTTACAACCAAGTGGACAGCAGATCAGCCTTTGTTGGGAGAAGGGTCCTTTGCTTGGCCCACCCCCTCCACACCCCCCACTGATGCCGCCTCCAGGCTGTACCCTTGGGTCTCTAACTTGAACAATCTGCTCTTCACCTTGGGACTTTCCAGTTCATCCCAGCTCAGGATGGGTGTGGGCATATGGCAGGCCAGAGAACATCAGCCCTGCAGAGTGCTACTTTAGTTTTCTTTTTTGGCCTCAGTAGTTCCTGCAAAGTCAGGTCTGCACTCCCCTTGATACCCCCTTCTTCTGATGTCGAAAATGATTGGCAAACAGGAGGAAAATAATTTGGTTAGACTGCAGACAACAAGTATTGAGTTTCTCCCGTGTTCCCCAAGAATTCCTTGGGGTTTGTTGGGCTGTGATGATTCAAACAGCAATAAAATAGGGCCCATCCTCAAAAATCTTGTTGGGTGAGGCAGGGACACATACGTCAACCGGTGTTGCTCATGTGCAGTGACCTGGACCAACGGTATCAGCCTGGAAACTGGTGAGAAATGTACATTCTCAGGAGCGCCTGGGTGGCTCAGTCCATTGAGCGTCCGACTTTGGCTCGGGTCGTGATCTCACGGTTCGTGAGTCGGAGCCCCAGGCTTGCTGCTGTCAGTGCAGAGCCTGCTTCGGACCCTCTGTCCGCTTCTCTCTCTCTCTGCCCTTCCCCCACTCATGCTGTCTCTGTCTCAAAAATAAACGAGAAAATAAAAAGTAATGTCCGTTCTCTGCCTAGTGTCCCCATCTGCTGCTCGGGGGACAGGCACAGCCCTGGGTGGTTTAATGAGCTCCCTGGGGTGCTGAGGCACCCCGAAGTCTGAGAACCACTGCTCCGCACGGCACACTGGGATCCCAATTAATCAAGCAGAGTGGAGGGGAAGATCTATTCTTTGCGAGGGGACAAGGCGTGGTTGTCAGCCTCTGGCAGGTGAGGAGTAGCACGTGTTCGGTCTTGCAGGATGAGGAGGAGTTTAGCAGGCAAAGTGG
Source organism: Prionailurus viverrinus (assembly GCF_022837055.1). Lineage (NCBI taxonomy): Eukaryota > Metazoa > Chordata > Mammalia > Carnivora > Felidae > Prionailurus > Prionailurus viverrinus. The sequence goes on from NC_062565.1 coordinate 8,989,145, forward strand.
GTAGAAAGAACACACGCATAGGTGTGGACGAGTGAAACCGCTCAGTTCTGGGAGCTGAGAACCCGCTGAAGTGGGTTGTGGGCTGCAGGTTGTGAGTGGACCGCAGGGTCCAGGCTGGGGAAGAGAGCAGGGGTCACGTCACGAGGCAGCCGATGGGCTCTGGCGTGTCTGTACCTCATCCTACAGACTGGAGCTCTGCGGACGTTTTCTATAAAGGGCCACGCGGTCAGTATCTTCGGCCTCAGGCCCTGCAGCCCATCACATCTACTCAGCTCTGCCATTGCATGAAAGTAGAATAAATAACATAATACATAGTGAATCCATAATTGGGTGTGGCCGCATTGTCAGGAAACTTCATTTACGGATACTTGTAAACTGGAGTTTCGAGGGCACCTGGGTGGCTCAGTCGGTTAAGTGTCCAACTTCGGCTCAGGTCATGATGTCGTAACTCATGAGCCTGAGCCCCATGTCGGGCTCCGTGCTGACAAGTCAGAGCCTGGAGCCTGCTTCGGATTCATTCTCTCTCTCGCTGTCTCTCTCTCTCCCCCCTGTTCTGTCCCTGTCTCTCAAAAATTAATAAACGTTTAAAAAAAGTTTTAAATTGAGTTTTGTATAATTTTTCACGTGTCCGGAAATTTTCTTCTTTCGATTATTTTCAATCCTTAAAAAAGAGAAAAAACGTTGTTTTAGCCGGCAGGCCACACAGAAAACGGGCAGTGGGCTGGGATTGGCCGAGGATTGGATTTTGTAGACCCTTGCCAGAGATGAGTTTTCCATAAAATTTGATGCCTGGACATTCTTCAGAATCTACTGACATGTGTGTTTCAGGAATCCGGCCCCAACTGGTGAATCAAATGTTGGGGTGGAGGGGCTCCCCAGGTGATTCTCCGGCCAGCTGAAGCTGGGCACCAGTGCTACCATCAAAGGGAAGACAGTGACGGACATAAGGTGTGGGAAGATTTTAATTTTGTGGAGCAGGGCAGGAGTCATACGGCCGCAGGTTGCAGGGATGGAGGAGGGCGGGCCTTTGAGGATGGGAGAAGGCGTAGCGTTGTCTTTCTGGGATGTGGAGAAGGGGGTGTGCACGGTCCATTTAACGGGCTGCTGAGTGTAATCGACGGGCTGAAAACCACAAATTTTGAGAGGCACGAGTTTGTGCCAATATGCGATTTTTGTCTTCGAGCAGCTCCTTTTAGGAGCAGAAGTAAAACCGTTGGGCGTTTGCAGAGAGGGTTGCTAGGCAGTTAAGAAGAAGGGGTGTTGAAAGATGCCGACAAGTACTTGGAAGTGATGGGAGAGGCAGGGGACACACCCAGAGTTTTGGAGGGACTGAGGGGTAGGTGCCGAGGAAAGGAGGCGGGTGGGGGCTGGCCTAGTGAGTGGAAGATTCCTAGAGAAGCTGTTCGGGGCAGTGATGACAGTCCGGGTGTGGTTGTATGGTAGGGGTGACAGTTGGGTTTAGCCAGCCACCCCCGTGGACTGGGGGGGGGGGGGATCTGGCAGACTTCCTCCCAAAGTTTGAAGCAGGTGGACTTGGGACGTGAGCCGGAGGCGGAGGAAAAGGCTGGGCAGTAACTGAGCTCTCTAGGCTGGTAGATTCCGAGAGCATATGGCTAGACCGGAGAGGGTAGACCCACCCTCTGTCAGGCACTCAGTCAGCTGCTCTGCGTGCATGATCTCACTTCATTTTTTTGTTTGTTTATTTTGAGAGAGAGAGAGAGAGACAGCATGCACGCATGTGCGAGCAGGGGAGGGGCAGACAGAGGAGAGAGAATCCCAAGCAGACTCTGTGCTGCCAGTGCAGAGCCTGACATGGGGCTCAATCCCACCAACGTGAGATCATGACCTGAGTCGAAATCAGGAGTCAGACACTTAACCGACTGAGCCTCCCTCTCCCCTCTCCCCCCGTCCCCCGCCCATCCCCGTACCATCTCACTTCATAAAAGGAGGAGTTTGGGCTGAGTCTGGAGGGAGCACAGCTTTTCTAGAAGGATGGTGGAAGAGAAGTGGGCTGAGGCAGCAAAGGGGAGGGGAATTTGGAAAAGTAGTGATGCTCCTGTCTCTGCTCACCTGTTGGCACATAGTTCTCCACCAAGGCTGGGAGGGAAGGGAGAGAGCTGGGAAGGCAGTTTGGGGTTTGGGGTAGAGCAGAGGGAGGGCTTTGAGGAGGTCGGCAGAGGGAAGGAGGTCTGCATGGGACGATGAGTCACGGAGGAGGAGGAAGTCCGAGCGGCACATGGCTGCAAGTTGACAAAGGGGAGCTTGGTGGCTGGGCATGGGAATCAGAATGAATGGCAGGGTTCTGGGCAGTGGGCGTGGGCCCCTGGGGTCCCGGAGTCCTGATAAGCCTGTGGCCAGTGACCGACCTTGAACATGGAGTGCAGTGTTTCCTGGGGCTGCACAGAAACGTGGTGGAAAGTTCCTTTGTGGTTCCGAAGAGATTGCTCAACTTGCAGAAACAGTGTGCGAATACCAAGCGATAAGATGTGTTGAGGGCAAGGCTGTGAATTCCATAGAGTCGAGAGGGCAGGGCTGGTGGAGTTGGGGACTGCCCCATGGCGTGGCCCTGAGGGAGCCTGTGCACACAGAGCAGGAGAATGAGCTGTCTCCATCTGGGGGGACTCTGGGTGAGTCCAGGAGGTAGGCTGGCCCGTCTGGAAAATGCTGACTGGTGTCGCAATCTGGTGGCTTAACTTGACAATAATTGAAGAGAGGACAGAGAATGTGCAGGCGTGACCACATACTTCCTGCCATTTTAAGCAGAGGCCCAGTGGGTTCTGGAGCTTTAACCTTTCTGTCATGGAACAAGAGTGGATTCTTCCCAGCTTGGCCTCAGTTTACCTTTCTGGCTTAATGATACCGGCGGCTCTCTATATTGAGTGCATGTGCTCTCAGGCCTTCAGTCAGCTGCTCTGCGTACATTATCTCATTTAACGGGTGTGACAACATTGAAATTTATGCCGCAAATTTCAATGTAAGCAGTGGGCCTACGGGGCTTTAGTGCCTTGCCGGCAGCCCAGAGGCTGGAAAGGGGCAGAGGCAGGACTTGAGCCCAGGACTGTCTGATTGTTGTGCTTCCAGGAAGTATGGCAGCCACCACTTGCTTCCCTGTGCACCGTGCTGTCATCCCAGGGGACTGTTTATTTCCTATGCCTCAAATGCCGTGTGCCTTTCGCACCTGCCAGCTTCCGCCTACACTCTTCCTTCTCTGTCTGAACCTCGTCCTCTTCCCAGTTCTCATTTCCTGTTTCATCTCCACCTGCTCTCTGTAACCTTGGCCTTGCTGTCTCCCTCCGCTCCAGGGGCAAACAGGTCCCTTCATTTTTTCTGTTTCTCCCCGGGATTTTGCATACCATATTGCGGGGCTTACCTTACGTCTTAGATATTAATTGGTCTTTCTGCCCTGCCTGACTGTGGGAGGCCAAATAACTGGGTTGGAATGGGGCTGTGGAGATTGGTTAGGGTGTACCTTAATCAAGCGACAAACCCATACGCGCTTGTTCAACCACTGTATTGCATGTGAACCCTTGTAATACAACGTGCTGCATGCTTCAAGGAGTCCCTGCACGTGCCACTACCCGGGGGCCACCAGGCCTCTGCAGCCGCCCTGTGAGCTGCGGCCTTAGGACAAGAAGGGGAATGTGCTGGGCTGGGGCCAGATGGGCCCTGCAGAATCTTCCAGGAAGAGGAAGCTGTTTGAGCAAAGCTACTGAGACTCGATTGGAGAAAAGACCAGCATTCTTGGTGGGCAGTGACTGAGGGTGAACCTTCGTCATCTCGGTGTGCTGAGTACAATGCAGGAACTTCATAAATGTTTGTTGAACCGGAATTTTATTTACGTTCTTGCATCGGAACGAATGAGTAAATTCAGTGGGACTTGGGAGCCAGCTCTTTTTACCAACTGGTTAGGTCTGTTTGTTACTTGGAACCTGCATTTCAGATTCGTAGGCCTGATATCTGATTGGAAAGTTAATGAAGGGCCCGGTTGCTGATAGTTTGAAATTAGCCTTGGCTTGTTTAAATTCTCCCTTCCCAGTTGTATTATGTGGGGTTGAGGTATGCATTCCTTGGGATTATTAATATCAGTTTTGGGCCCGTTTTCTCAGATTTGTGTGGGCAAAATGTGGAAGTTTCCCGCAGTAGCCTACAATCAGGTGTCGTGTGTAAAAGATGCCCTATACCCAAGTGTTTTGCAGCATGGCCTCCGAATCACATTTATAAAGAAAGGTTTCTGAAAAAGATTCTAAGGAGAGACAATCTGGAATTATGTTTTGTAGTAGCAACTTGTAAAAGGAATTCAGTATGTGTAATTTAATAACAGAACTTGGTTGTGTGCCTTCCAGAAGCTTTCTATTTTAAGTAAGTCAACCCTTTCAGTAAACAAGATAAAGGAGAAACTTGCTGTGGTCGTATTAATGGCTATTTCTAGCAATTTTGCCAAGGATCAGTGTAATACTCGGTGGGAAAAGTTACCTTCAGGTAGTTTGTACAGCTGAAAAATGTGCTTTATGAAAAGACCTCTGTCCCTTTGGGCTTAAGAAATGTGACCATCTCCCCCACGATGAACTCTTTGACCTCTTTGTAATGTGCTTTCTGGTTCTCCCGAAGACGTGCCCTTGGTGAATCAGATATCCAGTTCCTTGTGACAGTGGGGCTGTGGTTACAACTTCCTCAAGTTGTCAGCGGTTCATCTCTTATGCGTTAGTAATCAATCGGACTCCAAATTGGTTTTCAAAGCCCATAACAGCATGAAAGCGGTTTTAAGTGTTGAATTCAGATTTCTGGGCTGATAGTGCTGGGGGTTTCCCAACCATCTTATTATTACAAAGAGTCCATTCGCAGGCTTGTTTACCAAACACCAGCACAGAACTCAGGTCTAACGTGAGAAAGATCGAGGGAGGGGTAACCTTTGAACAGTTTTTGTCCCCGTGGTTCTAAATTCTGAGGTCAAACAAGTAATTAAAATCACAAAGACTGTAGTTCATCTCCTCCCAGCCCCTGATTTGTCGCATTCATCATTCTGTAGCTCTAATTTGTCAGCAAAGGTAGACAACAGAAGGTTGCTAAGGCCTAGAGGAACTAGGTCTAGAGGAACTTTGGCTAAATTCAAAAGTCCTTCTGTGAAATTTCATGAAGTGGTTTCATTATGAATGTCATAGAGTTAAAACTTCTTTGTTTTTTTTTGTGTTTTTTTTCTGGCATTATGTTTTACCCTTTGTTTTTATTTAATTTTATTTATTTGTTTAAATTTTAAAAGTTATTTGAAATTAATTTTGTGGCTTTTATGTTACTTCATTTTTAAAATTTTTTAAATGTTGATTTTTAGAGACAGAGACAGAGCATGAGCGGGGGAGGGGCAGAGGGAGACCCAGAATCCGAAGCACGCTCCAGGCTCTGAGCTGTCAGCACAGAACGCGACGCGGGGCTCGAACCCACAAACTGTGAGATCATGACCTGAGCCGAAGTCGGACGCTTAACCAGTTGAGCCACCTAGGCGCCCCTGTGGTTTTTATATTGTAAAAGTACAGTAAAAAAAATTAGTTTTCTGCCTAGGTAGCTTATATGCTTAGTATCAAAAGCACAAGGCAGAAAAGAGGATATAATGAAGGGTCCCTTCCCACACTCCCCCTGCCCCTTTGCAGCTGCCCGGATCGCCTCCCCACTGGCAGCCAGTGACGTCCTTTCAGAGATGGGCTGTGCATACGTGTGTGCAGAATCTCTGTCTGTTTTTCTGAGAGTAGACAGTTCTTCCACTCCTTGCCTTTTTTTTTTTTTTTAACTTAGCAGTGTCTCCTAGGAGTGATTTGTATCTGTATATACAGAGCTCCTGTGACATTCGACTTGCTTTCCGCCTTTTCTGAGAGTTCTGTTTCTGTTTCCAGGAACTGCCTTGCCCCTTAGCAAGAGCATGGGGTGCCAGTCATGGTGGGAGAGGAGGTCGGGGACGGGGCTTCCCACGCTGGCGCCCCCTCCTATGTTCTCATTCCCGAGGACTGTGGTATTAAACAGCACACATTCAACTGGGTAAACTTAAAGATCAAATTGGCTTTATGCAGCCTTTCATGAATTGGGCAGCACCCCATTTAGCAATTGGAAGGAGCTCTGACAAGCTGTAGAAAAGGAAAAATTTTTTAAATGTTTACGTATTTATTTTGAGAGAGAGAGAGGAGAGACAGAGGGGGAGAGAAAGAATCCCAAGCAGGCTGTGCAGAGCCCAACAGGGGGCTTGACACCGTGAACTGTGAGATTATGACCTGAGCTGATATCAAGAGTCACGCAACTGGCTACCCAAGGGAAGACTTTTAAATGCAAAAAGGGTGCGGAAAAAGGAAATTATTAGCAAAGAATGCATTGTTCCAGGCAAGGTCCCCTTCCTAAGGGGACTTGAACAGTCTCTCTGGTGGGATTATTGCACTGGTGCTGACCAGGTAATTCTGAGCTGATTAGTTAAAGCTTATATTCCTGGGGGCGGGGGGCGCTTGGGTGGCTTGGTCAGCTAAGTACCTGACTGAATTTCAGCTCAGGTCATGATCTCATGGTTCATGAGTTCAAGCCCCATGAGTTTGAGCCTCGCATTGGGGTCTGTGCTGATAGTGCAGAACCTGCTTGGGATTCTCACTCTCCCTCTCTCTCTCTGCTCCTCCCCTGCTTGCTCGCTTTCTCTCTTTCTTGAAATAAATAAACTTAAAAAAATTTTTTTACGTTCCTGGGTAATCAAAACTACAGCTAGGCTAGGTATTAAGTCTTTGCCGATTGGGGCTTAGCATAAGTGACTCCCAATTTGGGTCTGCTCTCTTCTGCTTAACAATGGGGAGCACCGAGGTCCCTTTCCAGTAGCACACATGGTGGGGAGAGAAATTGGGGTTTGTTTCCAGTTTCCCCTCACATGGAGAGAAATCCACTCTGGACTGAGGTATAAGAATATTAAAGACCCCTGCAATACTCAAGTCCCAGGGATGAAAATGGCTCTGTCTCTAACTGGTGTCAGCTGTACCTCGTCAGAACTCTTGGTATGCCCATCTGCTGAAAACCTGTTCAGCCCTAAAATTCTGTTTTTCCAGAATCTTCAATAATAGCAAGGAAGGCTTGTTTTTTGTTTTTTAAAATTTTTTATTAAAAATTTTTTTTTAAATGTTTATTTATTTTTGAAAGAGAGACAGACAGAGTGCAAGTGGGGGAGGGGTAGGGAGAGAGAGCGACACAGAATCTGAAGCCGGCCCCAGGCTCTGAGCTGTCGGTACAGGGCCCGACATGGGGCTCGAACTCATGAACAGTGAGATTGTGACCTGAGCCGAAGTCAGACACTCAGCTGAGTGAGCCACCCAGGTGCCCTGTAAAGAAACACTTTTTGAAGATAAAGCCCACAAACCAAGACTCTTTATTTTCCACTTTTTGGTGGCTGTAGGTAATAGGATTCTACATGTATATTTTCCTTTTTTATTTCTGCAAATGTAATGTGTGCCTTTTGGTGAATGTTGGCTGAATTGAGTTAGCCTTTGGGGTTCTGGAATCATCTCTCTTCTTTCATCTGTTGAGGTGGAGGAAATTTTCTATGACTTTCAGAGTCCTTCTAGCTGGACTAAGAATGAAATTGACATGAGACAGATTAACGGGAGAAAATCAAATCTAATAGCATATGTATGAGGAATCCGCACAGACATGAAAATTCCGAAGACACTCAGGCCACATAAAGCTTATTTTCTGACCTCCTGAGCTAAGGAGAGGGGTAAGATCTGGAGATACAAAGGGGAGGATGACCATTAGCAGGAAGGTGAGGAGATGTTTAGAAAACAAAGGTTGTCCTGCTATGCAAATAAATTTCTTCAGTAAAGAGGAATCTCTGTTCATAGCTCTCTTTCTCATGCTAGCTGTCTTTTCCAATGTAAATTTACACAGTGGAGGGGGAGGGAAGGAGATTTTTCTGCATCTGCAGTTTGGATTGCTTTTAAGTCAAAACAGTCTTTATACCAAAGTGGCCCCATCTTGGGGTGGCCTGACCCTGACCACTGCACCCCTTTTTAGTGTAAAATCAGAATTTAGGAATTGGGGTGCTTTACTCTAGAAAAAAAGATCATGTAAAGCAGCGTGGCTATTTCTTGTCTACTAGGGCTTGTTGAGCTGTTTTTCTTCCCTTCTCCATTCTTCTCCAAACAATGCATGTTCATTTGCCTGCAGATTATTTAACGGAAGGGGAGAAAACCAACATTTCTATGAAACTATATTCCGAGAGTCCGTTTATGTGGAGGAAAGGACAAAATGATTTTTAATTTTTTGTTTTTAATGTAATGGTGGAGTTTACAAAAGAGTATAGTGGTAGACTATTTCACATTTATTTTTGTAATCTCAGCCTCATTGAGCTAACATTTACCTCAGTTTTATAGTTCGCTTTACTAAGCCGCAAAACTGAAGTTGACTTATGTGGTGTTTATCTTTCTACTGAAGCATTTAGAGCATCTTTAGACATATCTTTATCTGATTGCCAGTTCTGCTATCTTAGGTTAAAGGAAGGGCAGAATGTGGCCGTAAACTAAAAATCATTTCCTCAGGATTTAGGTTGGGGCTCAATTTCTTCATACCAACGAATGAGGAATTATGAGTGTGCCCCTTTGAGAGCTGAAACCGCGGAGAGAATTTTAAGGCAGGTAGTAGGCTATGAAACTATTTCGAAACTGACCCCTTATAAGTTTGCATGAGAGCTGGAAAGCCAGAGCTTGTGTACTTGGCAGCCTTGAAACTTTTATTAGACTAATGCGTGTCTAGCTTTGGTCCTCTGTTGCAGTTTCCAGAAGAATTGGAGAAGGTAGAAAAGAGCAACGAAAATGGTTCTAAGAACAATTGAACTTGACAATCACGTGAAGTTTGCTACACAGAAGGAAATAACCTCAGGTGAAAAAGTGACTAAGGATAGCCAAAGCCACAGATCATGGAGGGCCATCAGTGAAGACCTTAAAATGCAGGGTAGGTGACGATAAGTGGGGTGTACCACTAAGGCACCTCGTTTCCCCACAAAGGCCTTGAATGCGGTGGCCTTTGTTGGATTATTTTGTAATCAGCCCTCATAAACTCAAGTGAAAGGTACCAAGGTCTTAGCAGTATTTTAAGAAAAGACTTGCACATCTTTTAAAGATGGCCCTTTGCTTCGTAATAGATGGGTCACATTCTTTGGTAATTACAAAAAAAAAAACTTACCGTTTTGGAATAATTTTAGATTTATAGAAAAGTTGTAACGATAGCACAGGGCGTTTTTATGTATGCCTCACCCAGTTTTCCCCAGCGTCAACATCGTACGTGGTACATCTGTCAAAATGACAAAAAGCCAACACGAATATATAACTATTAAATAAATTCCAGAGTTTTTGAATTTCACCAAATTTTCCATTCACGCGCTCTTTTTATTCCAGGGTCCTGTACCTTACAGTTCCCTCATTTAACGTATACGGTTCAAAATGTTTTTTAGTATAGTCACAGAGTTGTGTAACCATTGTCACAAGCTAATTTTGGAACATTTCTGTCCCCCACCCCAGAGAAAGGCCCATGTCATTAGCAGTTCCTGTTTCTTCCTAAATCCTGCCTCTCCGTGTCTGCCCCTCCCAGTCCCTGGCAACCCCTAACCTACATTCTCTCTCTATAGACTGACCTATCCTGGCTGTTTCCTGTAAATGGAGTCATATAATATGTGTCTTTGTGATTGGCTTCTTCACTTTTCAAGGGTCTTTGGTGATTTTTGATTGGGTGCTCATGCGTCGTTGCCCTGTTGTACTTTAACTGTGGGAATATTTTGAGACCCGGATTTAGAGTGCAGCCCTTTTAAAAAACATTTGGGTTCCCCTTCTGCCGGGACACCTGGGAGTATTCCCAATCCAGGCTCACTTAAATTGTACTTTCTGCTTTGGACTTTTTTTTTTTTTTTTTTTGGCCATACAGGGCATGTAAATTTAGGCCTCCAAACTCTCATTCTCACGGGAGTCTTTGCACGTTTCGGCTCTCCACCGGGAGTCGCACCCCTATGAACACACACCCCACTGTCTTGGCTGTGGGGAGGGCGGTTTTCCCTAGTTAGCCGTTGCCTTTCAGGACTTACGGAGCAGTCCTGACTTCAAGACGCGTCTTCACCTTTTGCCGAGTCTCCAGTTCTTCCTCCCGTCTCTCCGTTCTCAGCCTGCCTGCCTGGTCTCTGGTGCCCAAGCTCTGGACTGTCTGGAGCACATGCCAGATATCCTACACGTCTGATTTCTGCTTTCTTGCATTTCTGGCTTCTGAGGAATTTTCCCACCAGTTCAGCTGTGCATGAAAATGATCAAGCGTGGCAATATGAGCTCATGTTTAGCTTAACAAATATAGATGGCTGCACGTAGGAGTATTTATAGATGTGTGTATATTCCAGAGTTAGTGTATACACATAGTTCCTTGTGCTTTCAGCTGAAAGGGTCTGCAGGCAGTGACACTCCATTAGCGGTGAGGACACCTGTACCCACATGTTGGTTTCTGGTACTTTTCTCCAAAACCAGAATAAAAGCTCGTGGTGAGAATGTGTCAAATTGACATAGGAGCCCACTGAAAGAGGTCCGAATGACTAGAGGTGGAAAGATTTGAGCAACAAAGTAAAGAAGGCTTCAATTGTAGGAGTATCAAGAAGTAGAAGTTATAGGTCTATCATCTGTCGATGATAAGCCAAAGTATAGAATGAGCATCAGTGAGTTCCTACTGATATAAAATAATTGAATAAGTGAATACATGGGGGAAAATAGACAAATCTCCTTGCGGAAGAATTCCAGATGATACTGGTGGTGTAACTTTCCACTCTGCAAGTGTGGGCTGTGCGTTGTGACTTCCTTCCAAAAGGATGGTGTAGAAAGGGAAGGTGGGGCAGAGTAAATGTACAGTGCAGGAACCTAACAAACATGACCTCAGCCATGTGACAAAGGTCAGGATCCACAGTGATAATTTTACTGGTAGCATGTTCCCCTTAATACAGTGTGGGGAAAGTGACACTTTATTTCTGCGATCTTCCTTTCCAAAACCCATAACCCTCTTCTAATTATGAGAAAAACCTCAGACAAACATGAGTTGGGGGAGTTCACAAAATACCAGACTAGTACTCCTCAAAGTGTCAAGGTCATCAAAAACAAGGAAAGTTTGAGAAACTGTCATAACCAAGAGGAGCCTAAGGAGACGTGACAATGAAATGTCATGTGGTTTCCTGGATGGGATCCTGGGACAGAAAACGAGCATTACGTAAAAACTAAGGGAATCTGAATGAAGTATGTATTTTAGTTAATACTAGTGTATCATCATTGGTTCGTTAACTGTGGCAAATTGCCATACGATGTAAGATGTTAGGGGAAACTGCGGGGTGTGTGGGATCTCTCTGTACTGTCTTTGTAATTTTGTGTAAATCTAAAACTGTTCTAAAAAAATAAGGTCTATTTAAAAACTGATGCTTTTTTTCGGGGTGCCTGGGTAGCTCAGTCAGTCGGGCATCCAGCTTCAGCTCAGGTCACGATTTCGTGATTTGTGGGTTCAAGCCCCGCGTTGGGCTCACTACTATCAGCCTTGAAGCTGTCAGCGTAGAGCCCGCTTCAGATCCTCTGTCCCCCGCTCTCTGTGCCCCTCCCCTGCTTGTTCACGCTCTCTATCAAAAATAAATAAACATTAAACAAAATCAGGTTTTTTAAAAGTTTTTATTTATTTTGAGAGTTAGGAAGAAACAGAGAGGGAGGGAAGGAGAGAGGGAGAAGGAGGGAGAGAGAGAGAGAGAGAGAAAGAGAGAGAGAGAAAGAAAGTGTGGGGGAGGGGCAGAGAGAGAAGGAGAGAGAGAATCTGCTGTCAGCACAGAGCCCTATTCGGGACTCCATCCCATGAACTGTGAGATCATGACCTGAGCTGAAGTCAAGAGTTGGGGGCTTAACCAGCTGAGCCACCCGGGTACCCCAGCTTTTCATTTTTTTTACTTACTAATATACAGCGTTGTATTCGTTTCAGGTGTGCAGTATAGTGATTCACCAGTTCTGTACATTCCTCGGTGCTCATCATAAGTGTACCCTTAATCCCCTTCATCTTTTTTACCCATCCCCCCACCCGGATGCTTTTTGTATTTAAAGTAGGATTGTTAGTTGTGCTGTCACTGCGAACGTTGAACTCCTCATATTGTCAGAAATGGAAGTTGGGACCAGTATGTTTTTAGAAAATTTCCTAGTCAGAAACATGGAAAGAAAACGTGCAGTTCTGCTGGTCCATGTTCGTGCTTTAGAATTACTTTTTACTGTAAGGTTCGATTTATGAACATCTTTGCATGTGTCTAAGTCACTTTCAGTAAAGGTGGGATGGATTTTTGGTTCATCCTGACTCCTCAGGCTCCAAATCAGGTGACTTTAGCGAATGAATAGTTGTTTCATAAGATAAATATTTCTCTTGTAACATCAGACAATAGAACCACCCCAAACCTAGCTCTCCATGCACTCGCCCATTGCTCACTGAGATAGTTCCTGCTTGGAAATGCTGTTCTGCTACTCACTTCTCCATGCAAACAGCACATATCGATGAAGCCACAAGAATCCATGCAAAAATCTTATAAGGAACGATGGAATGCTAGCTGTATAAAAGGAGACTGGAGTTTAGACACATGCTGTGCAATTGACGTTTGGGGTTGCCTCTGAGATCTGTCCTGTGAACTCACCTGGCTCTAGGGGAGTAGAAACAAAGGTGGAATAGCAGGTGGGGGAGCTGGGTTCTAAGCTGAGAGCCAGTATTTATTAGACACGTATTGGACAAGCTATTTAGACGTTCCGAGCCTGATTCCTGGTTTGTAAAACAAGCCAATAATATCTACAGTGAGGGGTTGTTGTGAATATCAGGTGAGGTAGGTGATCCCCTGGGAACGGGTTTGCAGACCGGTCAGGAAACAGGTAGGTGTCATTTGCTGTCATTTCCCCATCGCCAGCTCCATCACACTTCTGAATCTAATAGGGATGCCAGTGTCACAGCACAGAACTTTGGCGAGATGGGTGTGGGTGGTGTTCGGCTAATATCCGGTGAATGGAAGAAAAGACCTGCCGTTGCAGGTGCTGGGGAGGAAGGAATTTAGGGTACTTCAAGGCAGAAAAGATGGGGCGGAGGGAGGAGTGAGTAAAGATACAGTGACGGGTGGAAGGAAAGCTTTTTTTTTTTTTTTTTTTGACCGTGAGATCTAAGCTGATATGTGAGTAGGTTTCGTGTACCTAGGAAGTGTGAAAGAACTTCTTATCTGGTAAACATTACTTATCATCTGAAAATGCTGGGGTTGTTAGTTGGGGTGTGTTCACAGCCACCAGCATGGCTTTGCATGTGGGAATATTAAGAAAATCAGCTGTCTTCTAAAGCAGACAGTGAGACGCAGTTTTTTTGCTTATTTATCAGACAGCTGGGTATATAAAAGATACAAGTTCTTTCTCTTCTGATAGAAAGGAAAATGCAGCTTGATTCCCGAGGGAGTGTGGGCCATAGGTATACTTACTCCAACTTATGGCATTATTTCTCCTTTCAGCTTCTGGTCGTCATGCTTATCTAGCGTTAAATAAAACTTTTTACAGTGAGTGCTTCCTATATGCTGTGCTAAACACTCGGCACGAGCGATCTCGTGTAAGCCACACCACAACCCTATGTGGTAGATAATATTTTCCCAGAAAAAAACAGAAGGGTATGTGACTTGTGTAAGATCCCATGGATTTTGATGCAGGAATTTAGGGTTCCAACCCTGGACTCTTATCCACTCTTGTATTTTATGTCTAAGGGTATGGAGCACAGCCTCAAAGCAGGAATCATTAGGGGAATATTTGGTAAATCTGGGAATGAACTAGATAGAATACAAAGCAATTTTGCAGCTGCCCCATTTGGCTTGTGCAGTGGGGTACAGTGACCCAGGAGACATGTCTTGCTCTCCTGTGCAAGAGCAGGTGGTCACAGCAGATCATGTTGTGTGGTGTAGTCACAGCTCCCCAAGGCTGTTAGCTTTTAAGAAGGATACTGGAAAACTGAGGCATAGCTGACGGAAGGTGAGCAGGGTGTTTAAGTTAAAAGCCTTAGGAATGATAGGATAGCAGTTTTCAGATATTTGAAGAATATAGTTATTCTGTGTCCTTAGCAGAGTTAAACTCATGGGACAGAAGCTTTAGGGAGGTGGGTTTCAATTCATCAAAAATTCCTTATTGCTGTGAGTTGCGTAGATAAAAGAATTGATGACCAGTGGAGTTCATGAGTCCCCATCCCTGGCAGGATTCAAGCAGAGGCTGTATGATGATGGTGCCTGTCTTCAGGAACTACACCCTTCCTTTCCTGACGTCCCTACATGCATGTCCTGAGTTCTGTTTCATGTCCAGCTGCCACTCCACGTGATTCTTGTTTTAGTATTAATTGCCAAATAAGTCAGTGGTTTGAGGAGCAAAGTTTCTCAGTAGGCATTTATTTATTTATTTTTTTTAAAATTTTTTTTTTCAACGTTTATTTATTTTTGGGACAGAGAGAGACAGAGCATGAACGGGGGAGGGGCAGAGAGAGAGGGAGACACAGAATCGGAAACAGGCTCCAGGCTCTGAGCCATCAGCCCAGAGCCTGACGCGGGGCTCGAACTCACGGACCGCGAGATCGTGACCTGGCTGAAGTCGGACGCTTAACCGACTGCGCCACCCAGGCACCCCGTCAGTAGGCATTTAAAGATCATGAGAGCCCAGGATGTCTGGGGCTCAGTTGGTTGAGCATCTGAACCTTGATTTTGGCTCAAGGTCATGATCACAGGGTCGTGGGTTAGAGCTCCGTGTCAGGCACTGTGCCGAGTGTGGAGCCTGCCCGAGACTCTCTTTCTCTCTCTCTCTTCCTTTCTCCAGCTCTTACCCTCTCTCCCACTTGTGTTCTCTTTTTAAAATAAAATTAAAAAAAAAATCATAAGATCTCTAAATGTTAAGCAGTAGAGGAACAGATTAAATTATGCTATTTAATGGAACCATATACAAATATTAGAAGGAAGGCAGATTGAAAGATATCTATCACACTGAGTAAAAGCAAGTTGCTGAACAGCATGTATATTATGATCCCATCTCCCATTTAAATTAAAAAAAAAATCAATATGCTCTTTCTTTCTCTCTGTCTTTAGTTCTGGAATGATAGTTACCAAAATGTAGCTAGTGGTCTCATCCCAGTGGCCTTGACCCTCACAATAATCATCCAGATTATTGGGAAGGGTGAAGGAAACTTTAAAATTTTACATCTGTATGTGTGTGTGTGTTTTAACAGCCCTAGTATTTTGGCATTTAAAATCTATAAAAGGAAAGAGCTTCAAGACCCATAGGGATGACGTAGTTGTGCAAGATGACGGGTGATGTGGCGGTTACTTTGTGGCTCACCCAGTTGTGAACCCAATAGGGTTGCAGAGGAAGATGTCAGAAGAGGAAGAAGACGGGGCTGTTATGCACTTGGAGTTTTGAGTATCTTGGCAAATGGGACTACTTTTGACAGGAATGAGGAAACTGGAAATAGAGGTTGACTTACAATGTGACTTCTGCTTGGGCCACGTTGAGATGAGAGCAGGATTTCAAAATGGACATGTCCTGAAGGGAAAACGAGCTGTGAGCCATCAGAGCTGAGAAGTTGGAGGTTTGGAGATCACTGGCATCTGGGGGCAGATGAAGCCAGAAAAGGTGTGAACTTGGGGGAGGGCAGAGGGGGTGACCTGAGACCACAGAGACCCAGTTTGCCCTGGCGAGTGATCCTGCTGAGCACCGTGCACATTGGGGAGCCAGGAAAAGGTAATTGAGCCAAGTAGCTTGGAGATGGGGGAGGGGCGGGGGAGGGTGTTACAGGGGCCCGAGGTGGGAGGAAATGGATGTCTGTGTAGACCACTCAAGAGAGAAATCTGGGGACTTTGAAGAAGAGAGGCAAGAAACAATGGCGGGAAGGATCAAGGGGAGTTTGGTTTTGTTTTTTAAGACAGAGGGGAGTTGTCCTTGTTTGAAGACAGCAGTGAAGTTGAAACCTGGGGAGAAGAAGCTGACAGACGTGGTGGTGCAGAGTGGACTGAATGTCGGGAGGGATGAGGTCAAACCCCTGGTCAGCTGAGGACCCCGAGAGAAGGTCCGCCCTCCACCCAGGAGGTAGGGATGGACTTGACTTGCTTCAGCGTGGAGATGGGAAGAAGGTGGGGTGCTCCTGCTGAATAGCCTTGGCTTTGGATTTTGGGTGAAAATGTGGAAACTAATTTATCGGTGTTTATTGTTCAGAAAGAGTGAAGTGGATGGGAGCTTCAAAAGGTTGGGATTGGGCTCAGTGTGTCCGAAAGGCACATCCAACGAGCCTAAGGCATCCGCGGTGGTCCAGAGTGTCCGTGGTCTACGGCACTCTTTCCTAACCAGCAGTCACCATCAGAACCATCTGGGTGGCTTTTGAAACCCAGGGATGCCTGGGTCCCACCCTTGATCCTTCGGAGTCAGAATTTCCTAAGAAGTCCTCGTCTGGGACTCTTAGGAATTTAAAGATTCCATGTACCGTTCAGGAGCTGCTGGGGATATGCTGGCTGCCTTGAGGAGGAAGCGTGACTTTCCAGAGCGTAAATAGCCTTGAGTACTGTGTGAAGGCTCGTCTGAGCATTGGCTCCTTGAGGGACTTGTGAAGTTTTGCGCACTTGGGAATTTCAGTCTCCCCTGGTGATCGGGCAACTTACTATTTCTCAGGCAGAGCCAGCCTTCGTGTGTGCGGGTATGCGTGTGTTTACTGTTCTTAGCCTGCCATGTCTCCTTCCAACTCAACTCCAAGGCGTGTCTGAATACCCCCCGCGTCCTTTTTCTCTGGGTGTTCTTCAGGTTCTCAGGGTGGCCTCTTATGCTCCATATGGTGTTCCCATTTCACTTTTAAATGTAGGAAGAAAACCAGCGTTCTGTTAAGTTTCTTCCTTTCTTGCCCTGACCAATGGAAATGATTCTGCTTCTGCTTATTGCTTTGTATGAATTAATCCAGGAGTCTCCCTCTTAGTGATGTGACTCTCTTTTCTTTCTTCTCGTCTGCGTTGGAGATGGAGGTTGCTGAGTCTCTTCTGGTTTTGTACGTTATTTTAAATTTTTTTTTTTTCAACGTTTATTTATTTTTGGGACAGAGAAAGAGCATGAACGGGGGAGGGGCAGAGAGAGAGGGAGACACAGAATCGGAAACAGGCTCCAGGCTCTGAGCCATCAGCCCAGAGCCTGACGCGGGGCTCGAACTCACGGACCGTGAGATCGTGACCTGGTTGAAGTCGGACGTTTAACCGACTGCGCCACCCAGGCGCCCCTGTACGTTATTTTAAATTTGTAAAAATAGGAATCTGGAACTGTTTTCACAGGAGAAGTGAGAAGGAGAGGGGTGCTCTGCAGGACCCCAGAGCAGAGACTCAACCTGGAGAACACTCCCCATTAAGTGTGCATGGAGGAGCCATTTGGCCGTGTGCAAAAAATATGTTACATATAATTTTGTCATGGGATTTTCAGAATTATCCTAATGACAATCTTATTCCCGTCCTCATTTGGTAGACCAGAGCTAGGCTCATTGAGATTAGATCACTTGCCCAAGGACACCCAGCTAGCTAGTGGCAGAACTGGTTGTCTCATACCAATGTCTCCAGTTTCCCCTGTGGCATGCTTACTAGCTTGTTCGCGGCTTCAGAATTAATAAGATGTGCCCACGATAAGAAGGCTAGGCCTTTGAATTAAATGGTTATTGCAAATGGAGTTGCTGGTGTTGAAACATTCCAGACGCCCTAGGAATCCTGTCTTATGTCCTTGGGAGGACTTTATGGTTGATATCTGAAATGAGCAAATCGTGATGGCCAGAGATGTTTCAGAGGAATAAACATAGGTTATTTTTATCCGGAAGATGTTTAAGTTTGAAGTCAGTGTTTCCAAACAACTTGGTAAATAGTTTTATAACCATGTTTACACGTCGCAAGGTTTTGCTTAAAGCTGAATGGCTTCTCCTTTCTTTCCACATTTCCAAATGTGGAACTTGTTCATTAACTAGAAATCGATCATTGGGAATAACTCTAGTCTCTGTGGTTTTCTTCTCAATTTCTGGTTAGTTTATGTACTTTCAGAAGTCAGTGACTTTTTTCTCATGTGGTTTTCTTAAGTCCCAGACCCAGTTAGAGTTTAAACCCCTTTACGATGTGCCTTTGATAGAATATTCTTGTTTGTGCTCCTTCTTCAAGGGCTGCCCCAGGCCCTGCCTCAAAGCCATGGGAGTTTAGGCTGGTGTCTGTGAGTCCTGATTCAGGCCAGTGGCCAGCCGGGGAAGAGCTTGTGCAGTAAACTTATTCCAAACATCAAGCTCTTATCTTTCCACATAGTCCCACTACAGCCTGCCTCCCTCCCTCTCTGTCTTCCCTCCTCCTTTACTCCCCCCTCCCCTCCCCTCCCCTCCCCTCCCCTCCCCTCCCCTCCCCTCCCCTCCCCTCCTTAGCCTCTCTTTCTGTTTCTCATTCCCTCACCCTGGGTTTTAGGAATGGTGACGAAAATCAGCGCACATGGGTTTTTAAGTGCTTAGGACTGGAGGGTGAGGACAATAGGAATGGGACCGGAAGCACCACTGAAAATGGACTACCTGCTTGTGCAGCCACTGTGGAGAGCAGTATGGAGATTTCTCAGAATCCTAAAAGTAGAACTACTCTGTGATCCAGCAATCCCTTTTCCAAGTATATACACAGAGGAAATCAAACCACTGTCTGGAAGAGATAACTGCACCCCCATGTTCTTTGTGGCGTGATTCATAATAGCCAAGACATGGAAACAACCAAGGTGTCCATTGATGGATGAATGGATAATGATTATATATATATATATACACACACACACACACATACATGTGTGTGTATATATATATATATATATATATATATATATATATTCCACTGTAAAGATACATACAGTGGAATATCATCCCCCCAAAAGAGAAGGAAATCCTGCCATTTGTGACAACATGGATGAATGTTGAGAACACTCTGCTAGGGGAGATGAGTCGGACAAAGACGAATACTGTATGGTCTCATATGCAAATCAAGAAAAGCTGATTTTGTCTTCAATCACATGGAAAAGCTTTTGACTCTTGTTCTGGGGGCAGGGAGGGGTGTGGTGAAGATAGAGTACCTGTGGGTGCTGAAGCTTCCACCAATGCCAGCCCTCTCACCCCCATTTCCTTCCTCCCAATCACTTATGGATGTGAAGCAGCAGGTGAAGACAGGGAGCCAGGACTGAGCTGGGATTAACTGCCTGGGACGCCTTGGGCAGGTTACCCCTCTTTCTCTGTTGGGCACTGTCCTAGGTGCTAGGCTTACAAAGATGAGTAAAACTTCCTCTTTGCCTGTAGAGAACTCAAACTTAGCCAGAATATGGGCCCACAAACAAATAATTACAGACACGTGGGGGCTGCTTACCATCTAGCGATTGAGGCCCGGCCATCAGCCTTGGCTAAGTGACGAGGGTCCTGCTTTCCAGGGGGGGGCGTTGCCTTGTCTGCCTTTCTGCCAGCATGGGCTTCTAACCCTGTCTCTGTCCACTTCTTGTGGATGGCTTCACTGCAGACAGTGTCCCATCCTCCTCCTGTCCCTGCAAGATGACCATCTGCAGGATGACCGGGGATGCTGTGATCATCAGACCTGGCTTTTGCCGGCCAGGCTGGACTTCCTGTCAGTGCCAGCACCTGAACAGCCCCCTAGCATGCCCTCACCGGTGGCCCTCTTCCTGCACATCTTGCTGTGAGTTACTGGTTGGAGACCCCCGGCGTTCCTAAAGTACCTTTTGATTTTAGGGCAAGTAATGGCAAAGGTTTTGGAGCCGGGTGGCAAGCCTTTTGGGGAACAGCAATAACTTGGTGGAGTCACAGCTCTTCAGGGTCCTGTTCTTAACTTTGCTAGTTAGTCTAGAGTCTTGATTTTTGTTGGGGTACTTAGACTTTATGGGACTCAGGGATGGACGCCAACCAAACAGAATACCTTTTTATTCGTTCACTGTGGCTAATACAATTGACACGCAGGGCAGAAATCCTGATGTTGGGTAGTCATTCCATTCACATCCCATGTAGGAAACTTTTCCTACAAATGGCAAGTATAATCAGAAGTAAAGGGAGTCAGTTGGGTGGGCATCATGGTCATGGTGATCGAGCCATGTTAGTCAGATGGACCCAGTTGCATCATACTTGGTACCTCGGCCACCTACTTGTGGTACCTGTTCACCCATAGCGTATTCACGTACTCAAAAATTTTTTTCTTTTTCTTTTGTTGTTTAGTAGAATCCTTGCAGACCTCCCCTTTCTGTAAACACATTATCTTTTCCGGGTAGGTCATAGTACCGTGGATTAAATTATCGTTTATTTTAGTTACATTCCAGCCTCAAGGACAGGGCTGCCTGCCAGATACCTTGAGTGAGAGAGTAACGAAGGGGAGCAAGGACAGGGAATTCTCTTTGGCTGTAGTCATAGCCTCACCTCTCTGGAGAGGAGCGAATGATAAGGCCAGGGGACTTTTAACGACTGAAGAGTGCTGTATGTCGACTTGTTTTGGTAAATGTCGCACCAGTCCTTTCCATTGTGTTTTCTGAGTTTTTCCTCCATCAATGATAACTTCTCCATTATGTTCCAGAGTTACAATAACGGTTGGGATGTGAGGGTTCGTTCCATTTTCACCCCTTCCTATGGGCTGTGAATCAATTGAGAAATACTCCTAGGTCTCAGGCTGCTGGATATCAGCTTTGATACCGGGAAAGCTAAACTGGAGATGTCAGTATGGCTCTGGGGCTAACGAAAAGCTCCCACAAAACTGGATTGAGCTGATCTATCCCAGTGGCAGGTTGAGCAGCTGCCTGGGGGGCTTGCCCCATGGTGGGAAGAGGAGTGGAAGACTGAGCAGCCTTCGGGAAGGCATCTCAGGAGAGAGTCCAGACTCTGAAGGCACTGCTCCCTCCCTTCTAGGAAGCAAGGGTCCCCCTAGTGTCAATCATACCCTCCCTTGGGCAGACTGAGTGAGGGGAGGAGAAAATGGAGAGGGTTTCTGCCCAGTGTTCTAGCAAGGAAAAGTCTTTGATTATGTGTGGGCCCAGGGGGAAAGGTTATTGGCCTGGAAAGGTTTGAATAACCTTTGGTTTGAGTAAATACTCAAATTCTTGTAGCAACCCTAAAAGTAGGTCGATACTACCGTCTTATGACTGAGGAATTGGAGTAATTTGTTCAGGGTCACCCAGGTCTGTGGAAGAGAGCAGGGACTTAAATCCACGTCCCTTTGACTCAAAATCTAGGCTATATCCTATCACACCAACTTGTTTATGAGAAGTTGCCTGTGCTGCTATCCCTTCCTTAAATTCACTGTGGCTGTAAACTAATCTCCTAGTAATCCAAGGCACGAGATGGTAAATATATGTACCTGTGCCCTTTAATTGTGCTCTACATGCTCAGTGTCCTCTTAGCATGACTGCTTCTTTAACTTCTCGTTCCCATGCAGATGTGAGCTCTCTCTGATGCTCATAAGGTTTGTGTCTCCCATGTGTGAGGATCAGCGATGCCTCTTGCTTGAGTTGTCTGTTGGCCTCGCTTCACCCCTTTCTCAAGAAGGCGGGGGCCAAGGCACTTGCTGTTTTCCTACCAAGTGTAGCATGTAGCACAATGCCTGAACCCACACAAGCTCTGTGGGATTATTTGTTCAATTGAATAAATGTCTGGATCCACTTTAGCGTGCAAGAGAGGAGGACTAGATGGAGAGAGAAGGCCAGAAAGAGAAAGTAGAATTAAGTGGGGTGGGAAGAAGGAGAGGACAGAAGGGAGGCGATAAGAAATACATTTTATTTAGTTATTTATTATTGGGTTTTTTTTGAGAGAGAGAGAGAACAAAAGCAGGGGAGAGGGGCAGAGAGAGGAGAGAGAGAGAGAGAGAGAGAGAGAGAGAGAGAGAGAGAGAGAGAATCTCAAGCAGGTTCCATACTCAGCACGGAGCCAGATGTGGGGCTTGATCCCATGACCCTGGGATTATGATCTGAGCCAAAATCAAGAGTTGGATGCTCAACTGACTGAGCCATCCGGGTGCCCCAGGAAAATACATTTTAAAAAGAAGAGGAAAGGAGAGGTTGCATGGTGGGCATTTGACACGGGCCAGGATATTATGCCTCCTCTAGCTGAGACGGTCCTCTCCCTTTTTGGAGGCTCTGACAACACTTGTCTTTGGCGGAACTTGAGGAAGGCGTCACCACAACAGTGGCCAGGGAGGCCTCTTTTGTCGCCAGAGTGTCACTCATAATTCATCTGCAGCAGCCACCCAGGTGGGAAATGCCCTCAACAGGCAAGTACTTTGGCGGCTGACAGGTAGGCAAGAGGCAAGGTTAATAAATCCACCTGGTTTCTATTTTTAGCATGCTGTTAGCACTGCCTAAAGCTGATTGGCCCAAGGTAATCATTTGCTACTTTATTCTCTTTTAATTATAGGTCTCATTAAACTCAGTTTTGGCTACATTAAACTTTAATTCTTAAATTTTAAGTTCCAGATATTTTATCGTTTTCGGTGTACCTGTAAGCGGGATTGTTTTCGTAATTTCTCTTTCTGCTGTTTCATTATTAGCGTGTGGGCGTGTGACAGGTTTCTGTACATTGATTTCATATCTTGTGATCTTACTGAGTTCATTTATCAATTCTAATAGTTTTTTGGTGGAGTCTTTAGGGTTTTCTATATATAATAGTATGTCATTTGCAAGTAGTGACCGTTTTACGTCTTCCTTACCAGTCTGGATGCCTTTTATTTCTTTCTGTTGTCTGATTGCTATGGTTAGGACTTCCAACACCATGTTGAGTAAAAGTGGTGAGAGTAGCCTTGTTCCTGATGTCAGAGGAAAGACTCAGTTTTTCACCATTGAGTATGATGTTTGCTGTGGGTTTTTCATGTATGGCTTTTATTATGTTGAGATAAGTTCTCTCCAAACCTACTTTGCTCAGGAGCTTTGTCAAATGCTGTTTCTGAATCTATTGGAGTGATTGATAAATGGCTTTTATCCCTTCTCTTATTGATGTGATGTATCACGTTGATTGTTTTGCAAATATTAAACCATCCTCGTATCCCAGGAACAAATTCCACTTGATTGTGGTGTATGGTTTTTTAAAATGCATTGTTGGATTTGGTTTCCTGATATCTTATTGAGGATTTTTGTGTCTATATTTATGAGAGATACCGTCCCGTAGTTCTCTTTTTTTGTGTGGCGTCTTTGTCTTGTTTTGGTATTAGGGTAATGTTGGCCTCATAAAATCAATTTGGG
Organism: Prionailurus viverrinus; assembly: GCF_022837055.1. Taxonomy (NCBI): domain Eukaryota; kingdom Metazoa; phylum Chordata; class Mammalia; order Carnivora; family Felidae; genus Prionailurus; species Prionailurus viverrinus. The sequence goes on from NC_062565.1 coordinate 9,012,421, forward strand.
AGTTTTCTTTCCTCTTTTATTTTTTGGAACAGTTTGAGAAGAATAAGTATTTACTCTTTAAATGTTTAGTAAAATTTACCTGTGAAGCCATTTGGTCCTGGACTTTTGTATTTTGGGAGTTTTTTTGATAACTGACTCAATTTCATTGCTGGTAATGGGTATGTTAGAATTTTCTATTCTTCCTGCTTTAGTTTTGGTAGGTTATATGTTCCTAGGAATTTATCCATTTCTTCTAAGTTGTCCAATTTGTTGGTACATAGGTTTTCATAATATTCTGTTACATTTGTTTGTATTTCTGTGGTGTTGGTTGTTATTTCTTCTCTTTCATTAGCAGTTTTGTTTATTTGGGTCCTCTGTTGTGCGCAGTCTCTCTCTCTCTCTTTTGATGAGTCTGGATAGAGATTTATCAATTTTGTTGATCTTTTCCAAGAACCATCTCCTGGTTTCATCGATCTACTCTGTTATTTTTTTAGTTTCTGTATCATTTCTTTCTGCTCTGATCCTTACTTTTTCCTTCCTTTTGCTGGGCTTGGTTTTGTTTATTCTTTTTGTAGCTCCTTTAGATGTAAGGTTGTTTGAGATTTTTCTTGCTTCTTGAGGTAGGCCTGTATTGCTATAAACTTCCCTCTTAGAACCACGTTTGCTGCATCCCAAAGATTTTGGACTGGTGTGTTTTGATTTTCATTTGTTTCCATGTAATTTTTTATTTCTTCTGTGATTTCTTGGTTGACCCATCCATTGTTTAGTAGCATATTATTTAACCTCCATGTATTTGTGCTCTTTCCAGAATTTTTCTTGGGGTTGATTTCTAGTTTCATAGCATTATGGTCAGAAAAGATACATAGGAATAAGCCAAAGAGGTGAAAGATGTCTACTCTGAAAACTATAAAACACTGATGTAAAAAATTCAAGATGATGCAAAGAAATGGAAAGACATTCCATGCTCATGGGTTGGAAGAACAAATATTGTTAAAATGTCTATACTACTCAAAGCAGCCTACACATTTAATGGAATCCCTATCAAAATGCCAACAGCATTCTTCACAGAACTAGAACAAGCAATTGGAAATTTTGTGTGGAATGAAAAAAGACCTTGAAAGACCTTCAAGCAATCTTGAAAAAGAAAAACACAACTGGAGGTATCACAATTCCAGATTTCAAGTTGTATTACAAAATGGTAGTAATTAAAACAGTGTGGTACTGTCATAAAAATGGACACATAAATTAATGGAATAATTAATTTATGTGCCTGGGTGGCTCAGTCAGTTGAGCATCTGACTCTTGATTTCAGCTCAGGACATGATCCCAGGGTCGTGGGATTGTGCTCTGGGCTCCGCACTAAGTGTGTAGCCTGCTTCAGATTCTCTCTCTCCCTCTGCCCTTCTCCTCTGCTTGCTCTCTCTAAAAAAAACAAAAAAAACAAAAAACAAGTGACATATAATAATGGAATGTTACGTAGCCATAAAAAAGAATGAAATCTTGCCATTTGCAACAACATGTATGGAGCTAGAGAGTATTCTGCTCAGTGAAATAAGTCAGTCAGAGAAAGACAAATACCCTATGATTTCACTCTTGGGTAGAATTTAAGAAACAAAAAAAATGAGCAAAGGAAAAAAAAGGGACAAACCAAGAAACAGACTCTTAACTCTAGAGAACAAACTGATGGTTACCAGAGGGGAGGTGGGTAGGGGGATGGATGAAATAGGGGATGGGGAGTAAAGAGTACACTTATCATGATGAGAGACAACAACCACCACAACCGCAAAAAAACAAAACCAAAAAGAAAAACAAAAAAAACCAAAACCCTCACTTGCAAGCCATCAGGGATTCTGGGACTTTTGAGCATTAGCTCCCCATTCTCCTGGGTGGTGCCATACCAATAAATTACCTTTCTTCACTGCAAAAAAAAAAAAAAAAAAAAAAAAAAAGTTCTAATGAAGCCTTTCTATACCTCTAATTTGAAAACCTTTTATGAGTTTACAAAATAAGAGATGCCATTTATTAAATGAAGTTTTCATTAAATTCACTTGTCCATGGATATACTCTATGCTTTGAAATGGGAAAAAAAACCAACCCAAATAATTGGTATTTGTTAAATGGTAGGAGGGAGAGTGGGTGCCATATTTAAAGGCCAGAAATTCACACCATGTTTAAGACAATTCAGGGTGGAATTTTGTTGGCAGATACACCAAGTACAGACAACTCTTGAGTTTCGTTAGCCAAAAAACTAGAGGAGCCGATTCTGTGACGGTGGGAGAGTGGGGTGTACACAATCCACAGCCAGTGGTGTTCATTGGAGCAGGAAGAGGTTAGGGAGCTGCCCCTGAGGGTGTGTCAGAGAGTGTGTGCTGGGGTGTCTCAGAGAGATGATGGGAGTGAACAAAGATGGAATATTGCAGGGCCGTGTGGGGAATGATGGACAGGTCATCTGGGGAGATGGGGAGACCAAGGGTAGTGGGATGTGGTTGGGAGAGGACTATGGGGGAAAACTGAAGTGGGTTGGAGGACATCAGTTTACCTCGGAGGTTTGTTGAGACAGCCCAAGGAGTGTGTTTTCTGGGCAATGCAGAGGTCAACTGGGTAGGGCTCCTTTGTTCAAGGAGGACACAGTCTACTAGCAGAGATGACCCGTCCACAGATACTTTGGCCACATCACACGCTGTGGTGGGTGCAGTTGGCCAGCATGAGCCGATTGCCGTGACTGCCAGAGGGAGGGTGAGATCCTATATCTATCTATGTCTATATCTGTATCTATATCTGTATCTATATCTATATCTGTATCTATATCTATGTATCTATAATAATTTTTTTTTTAATCCAACTCTTGGCAGGTGTCTTTTACCAACTGGACACCCAGTGTATGTTTGGTGAGCTGAACTTGGAGGAAGAGTGGCTGGTGGGATAACCTTGCACCACCCAGTACCATTTATGAATTTCCCATGCTGTCTTGTGTGGTTACCAGTGAGTTCACATGAAGTAAATCAGTTCATCATTAGCTGGCAGGTGCCAATCTGCCTGCTCTCTTTGGCTAAGTCATTTGGTCACAGCCAAGGCACTATTAATGTTTATAAGAATTTCTGAGTTAGATCCTAAAAAAAAAAAAGAATTTCTGAGTTAGAAGGGAACTCATGGATCATTGATATGACCTCCCGATGGCACCAGTTAGAAACCTTATTAGGTCCTCAGTGATGACAGGAGTTGCCTGATGTTCCACAGGTAACAGATGTTGCTGTATCCCACGTTGAACCTGTCACAGAGCTAGGCAGCGTTCAGCCCAGGGTTGGGGAATGGACAACCTGACTCTGATGCCAGGTGCACTTGGAAGGGCCATCACATCTAAAATGACTATTAAGTTTTAAATACTTACTTCCCAGAATTCTGTGATGCTTTTCTAACCCTGGCATGTTTTTGTGGCATTAGCTACTTGCTAAAGATTGCAGCGATGGACTCTTCATAGTAGTAGGTAGCCAGAGCAAGACCAGCTTTTTCTCTAGAGGCAGATGGTGTCATTTGAGGTGGCCTAGAAGTCGATTCATCGAATAAGCAAGTCATGACTATGTGCACGTTATGTACAGATTTTAGGAACTTCCCTGTTTCATTATGCGTGGGTACCCTTCAGCCTCCTCTTCCCCATAGAATTTATACCCTCGAGAACTGGTGGCAACAGGCAGTAACTTCTGCCTTGTAGTGTGGAATGGTGCAATTCACATGGGAAACAGAACAGAAAAACCACAACAGGTGAAAGGAAGTGGCATCTTGGCTTAATGGGGTTGCAAAGTGAGTAGATTTCCTTTTTAAAGTTTACACCATTGCAAAAACTAAAGTATATACTCTATAGGACTGGGAGGTTATACATAAAACCCAGAGGACATTTCCCTCCATATTGAGATAGAATCCCTTTAATGCTTAACTGTGCGCTCGCAGGACATGAGTCTCCTGAGTGGCACTCCATGCCAGCTAATCTGCCCAGCTGTCATTCCTGCCATCGGGGACTTAGAGAATCTGGTATCAGAGGGAAGGGAAGGAGGGAAGTGAGGTGGCATGGTAGAGGTGGGGGGAGGTCAGTTGCACTTGGAGGGAACAAAACAAAAATGAGAAAATGTGAAGTTTTAGCGATAGCAGGCATTTTAGGGTAATTAGAAACATTTGCCAAGTTTTGTGAAAAACCATTGTGGTTCCTTTATTGTCCATATCTACATAGCGTGGTGGATTTTTTTAAATAGATGTATTTGGGAGCTTCTGGGTGGCTCAGTCTCTTAAGCATCCGACTTCAGCTCAGGTCATGGTTGGTGAGTTCAAGCCCTGCGTCTGGCTCTGTGCTGACAGCTCCGAGCCTGGAGCCTGCTTGGGATTCTGTGTCTCCCTCTCTCTCTTCCCCTCCCCCTGCTCATGCTCTGTCTCTTTCTCCTCAAAATAAAGAAACATTAACAAAGAAATTTAAATAGATGTATTGGTTTTTAGAGTATCCCAAGGCAGGGATACTGTTTGCCACTTAAAATAATGAAGCGGGAGAAAATATTTAAGTTCCTGAAGTTCAGAGGCCAGCCGCCCTGGAGAAAGGTGACTTTTTAATTGTTGAAAGACCAGCTGTTTGGGTCTTTATTAGTGTTTTCATCTGGATGGTGACTGTGGGCAGGTAATTCTTGATGGCAGGTTCGACGGTTAAAAATTTTTTAGTGTTTCTAATATGTATGAAATAACTGTTGGATATTTAACTGTTGGTTAAACTGTCCAGTTCAGCCCATTTTTAAAATTAGTAATTATGAGGCCAGGCCTCCTTATCATCTTTGAAATGGAGTAAAAGCTGATAGTAAAAGCTCTCATGTCCTTCAGGTTGTATTTTCTGTTTAAATCCTCACCTTTGAAAAAATTACCTGTTTCTAAAAAAATAAATAAAGCTATTTCTGAAGTAAAAATAATTAATAATAAGCCCTTAGTCCTTAGATAGCTTTTGTCAGAGCTATTCTAAGTATTGATTTTTACATATATTAATTCATTAAAACCTCACAATTACCCTAAGTGGTAGGGTTATGTCTATTACGTAGATGAAGACAGTAGTAAGCAGTGTGTGAGTCCAAAATTTGGATCTTGGCTGTGCTTTCTACCACAGTACTGCAGCATAGTTTTGAAAAAATTTTTTACTTAACAGCAATTTTTTTAATGTTTATTTATACTTGAGAGAGAGAGAGAGAGCGAGTGTGATTGGGGGAGGGTCAGAGAGAGGGAGACACAGAATCTAAAGCGGGCTCCAGGCTCCGAGCAGTCAGCACAGAGCCCGAGGCGGGGCTCGAGCCCATGAACCGTGAGATGATGACCTGAGCCGAAGGCGGACATTGAACCAGCTGAGCCACCCAGGTGCCCCAACACTGCAGTGTATTAATCCTAAAACAAAACCAAAAATTCACACGCCCTCACAACCCAGTTCCGAAGAACTCTTTGCAGACAACCCTTACAGTGCTGTAGGGCTGCTTAAAATGTGTTGCAAGTGAATATGTATTTTCCAGCAGGTAGTATTTTTTTCTAGACTTTCTTTTATAAAGGAAAATAAAAATTTCATGGAAGAGCCTAAACTTAAAATTCTCCACTTAAGAGGAAACAAACAGTGTCTTGTGCTAAAGATCGTTTCTCGCCTTGGGCCTTTCTCACTATATTACTTTCATTAATTAAGGAAAAGTGTTTTGGGGCCTCTTAAAGGGAGCCGGCTGTTAGGGGAGGGGAAGGTGTTTTGATACTCTGTTTCCCCTGCTTGCCTATGGAAGTCTTCCTTCTGTGTTTCAGAACTTAACAGCCAGTGGTTTTGCTATAACTCTCTCGACTGTCTTAGTAAATAATCTATCCAGGGTGAACTAATTTGCCTCTCTTGGATATTACCACCTCTTTCCTGCCATGCACCCATCATGTCAGACAGGAAAATGGAAATTCAAGGACTTTTATTTTATTTTAATTTTTTAAAGTTTATTTATTTGGAGAGAGAGAGTGCGTGCAAGCAGGGGGAGGGACAGAGAGACAGAGGGAGAGACAGGATCCCAAGCAGGCTCTACACTGTCAGCAAGGAGCCTGACGCGGGGCTTGATCCCACCAACTGTGAGATCGTGACCTGAGCCGAGATCAAGAGTCAGATGTTTGACTGAGCCACCCCGGTGCCCTTGATATTATTTTTATTCTGTGTGGGTCCTGTGAGTGGAACTGTTTGCAGGTACCCGTGATTTCTTGAAGCGACTCATGAGAAGGAGCTCTTCCTTCCTGAGCCCGATTCACCAGGCTGCCCGCAGCAGTGTAGTTGTGCTGTGCGCGAGTCCAGCCACAGCAGTGGCTGTCTGGAGTGTCTGTAGATTGGTGGCCTGGGCACCGGGCGCCTGATACTTTATTTTCCCCACTTCCCCTCTGGTGTCTTCGTTTGTCTCCACACATACCCACCAACTTTGCACTGTATCCTGAAGGTCACCTTTTATCTGTGACAAGAGCAAGTGTAACCCCACCACCTGGAGGACGTGGTCCCCTGACATCCAGGCGTGCTGCACACACATATACGTAGTCCTTGGACCACGATGGATCTGGAATGTACCGTAAGAGTTGCAGTTGGTGCCATCACAGATTTGTTCAGTTAGTGTGCTAGCATTTTTTAAAATGTATTTTTTTAACATTTATTGTTGAGACAGAGAGAGAGACAGAGCTCAAGTGGGAGAGGGGCAGAGAGAGAGAGGGAGACACAGAATCCGGGCTCCAGGCTCCAAGCTGTCAGCACAGAGCCCGACGCGGGGCTCAAACCCATGAACCACGAGATCATGACCGGAGCCGAAGTCGGACGCTTAACTGACTGAGCCACCCACACGCCCCAGTGTGTTATCATTTTTAAAGGTTCCTTCAAACTCTGTATTTTATGTAAAACATATAAACCTTTACAGAAAACCCAACAGTTACTATTAGTCGTGCTTTTCATCAGAGTTCATTGAGGCCCCAGTAATGCCTGGCTCAAGGTCATTGGGGTCAGCCAGGCAGCCTCTGGAGCTTGGCCCACGGGATGAGGAAGGCAGTGGCTTCACCTCTGTCTGGTCCACGCTGTGTTTGCGGAGGGCTGTCCCTTGGGCATTGAGAAGAGGTGGCTGGAATGGTAAGAGCACCAGGGTAGAATTGTCTTGGCTTTTCAACTCTAGAGAAAAAAAAAAGAAAAAAAGAAACAGTCTTCCAGTCAGTAAAGCCCGGATATAATTTTGCCGTTGCCCAAATAGCACGTGACCTACCGTAAAGCAACAGGAACTAGCTGGGATCGTTCTTTGGAGCCCCCAGTTGTGGGTGCCACCGAGCGATGCCTGTTGCAGCTGAGCAGTCCCCCTTTCTCCCTTAGATTTATTTCAGTTTTCTTCTTTATGTATTTTTCCATTCACGTATTCTACAGAGATTAAATACTTACGTGCCAGGCACTGTACTGGGTGCCAGGATCCAAGGGGTAACAAGGCAGTAGGTTTCTGTCCACGAGACCCTCACATTCTATTGGAAGAACAATTAGAGATTTTGGTCCAGAGTCTCAATTGTGCCATCGATTCTGATATCTCATCCGAGTTCTGTAGTGGCATCGTAAGAAGCGACTGTTACGGTATCCTTTGTGTCTTTTCCCTTCTTATTTATTTCCTTTCCCCAACATTTTTGTCTTTATCATTTCTCTGTATTTTAAACCCAGGATTTCCAAAATATTTACTGGCGCTGCCTAGCTCTGTGCAGAGTACTTAGGCTTCAACAGTTGTCTGATCTCTGGTCTGTCTCTTTCTAAGTCAAGCGGAGTTTTAAATCTCCCTCGTGTCCTCCTGTTTGTGAACAGCCAAATGTATTTTGACTCTTTCAGATATTTTCCAAAATCAGTCATTAATCATTTCGGGTGACATGTTTCCATTAAGTCGTAGTATGTTGTAAAAACCTGTTTCAGTCTCCGTGATTATTTTATGGAATTTTAAGATTTAAATTTTAGATGAACTTTCAGAAGTATTTTGCTCCTGTGGGAGCCGAGGTCTAGAAAATACTAGCTTTCTATACTCAGAGACTCTAAAGTTCCACTTTTGTGTGACGTGGGGAGGAACGTGTGTTTTCTTCAGAGTCCCTCTGAGGAAGCTAAACCGTGTTCATATATTTCTGCCCTTTTTGCCTGCCCCCTCCTATGTTTTTATGTATCTTTTTATGTTGAAATGTTTGTTTAATACACTACTGATGATCTGTATGCATATATCAAGGTCATATATGCATATGTGTATTTTACACTTAGGTGTTTACAGGACTTTTTATTGTCGTTTGCCTTTGACTTTTTTTGGAACTGAAACTTAGGCGCAGAGGGCACTTGCTAACTAGGATTTAGAAAGGTGAATAAGGCTGACTTCACGTTCTGTTTGGTAGTAAGAGCAAAAGTGGAGAAGGCAAGGCCATAGACATTTCTTCGATTTTCGTAGGTAGAACAGCCATCTTTAGGAATCAGTTTTTCGTAGTAGTTGAGACCACAGCATATTTATTATCTTCTCTTTTGTTTTTCTTGTGTGAAAGAATGTAAAAGAGTTTCCTGCTGTCGGTGATGCTGCTGGGTTTGGATTAAGAGGTTTAACTGCATTGTTTCCCATTGCAGTTGGGGGTGAAGGTTAGATTCGGGAGAGACCATTGGGTGTGGATTGTATCAATCACATCTAAATCGCTGTACATGAAATAACTTCGATTATTTAAAGAAGTAACACTTGGAATCCTTGAAGGCTCCAAAACAGTCTGTTCTTGCATCTGAAAATGTCTTTCAGTAAACATTTTCTGAATGCCTAGCAGAGGTCTGAAACTATGTTCCTTATAGAATAAAGAGTAAACATAGTCTCCAGAGCCTTCTCTTACCTCTTCTCTGCCCTGCGTTTCTTTATCCACCTTTTCTTATTCTCCTGACATGCTGACCACTTAACTCCTTGCCCTTAGCATGCCATTCATTCATTCATTCATTGCACTATAGAGAACCTAATATATAGCAGGCGCTGTGTGTACATTGATCAAAAGGATAGATGTGGCCTTCTCGAAGCTATTGGTCCAGTAATAACAGAGCACGAGGAGTGATGTGATTGCAGAAGCTGAAGGTGCCGTGGGAGCAGCAGAAGGGAAGGCTTTCTGGAGGAGGTGACCTCTAAGCTGAGATCCGAAGGACTGAGGAGGAGGGGAGGGAGAATTGGGCAAGGTCAGAGGCAGGGAGATTAGTAAATGGCTGTTGAAGTTGTCCAGGTGAAATGAATGGTAGTCTGAATTAAGGTGGATGTGGAGAGGGGAACGAATGGATTAAAGATAGATTTATGAGGTAGAATTAATAGAGTGAGGAGATTGATTCTATTTGGAGGGTATGCAAGAGAGAGGTGGAGTTCTCTGGTTTCTGGCCTGAACGGTTGGGTGGTCGAAGGGTCCCACCCTTAGATCAGAGACCTAGCAAGAGGAATTGATGGAGGGGGCAGGTGATGAGCTCTGTTGGGAGCTTATGGAAATTTAGGTGTTTGTGGCTTATCTAAGCATTGATTCCAGTAGGCGTGGGATGGTTGTGATTTCAGGGGGGCACATCTGGGCGGGAGAAAAAGATTTGGAAGTCATCAGCTGGTATTGGAGGCACAGGAATGAGAGCGGCCCCTTGGCATATAATGTGGCATGAGAAGAAAAGCTGGCCTGGGATGGCCCCCCGAAGGGCACCATTTTAGCAGGAATGGGCAACAGGGGAGCAGCTCTCAGGAAGGAGGTAAGGAGTGATCAGAAAGGTACAGACAACCAAGAGAATGTGGTGGTAGGGAGTCAAGAAGAAAGAGCATAGAGGGGCATGTGGGTGGCTCAGTCAGTTGAGCCTCCGACCTCAGCTCAGGTCATGATCTTGTGGTTTGTGGGTTCGAGCCCCACGTCATGCTCTGTGCTGACAGCTCAGAGCCTGGAGCCTGCTTCAGATTCTGTGTCTCCCTCTCTCTCTGCCCCTCCCCAGCTTGCACTCTGTCTCTCCGTCTCTCAAAAATAAACAAACATTGAAAAAAATAAAAAAATAAAAAAAGAAGAAAGGCCATAAAGTACAAGTGCCAAATGTACTCCAGGTAGACAAAGACTGGATGTGGTTCCTTGGCTTTGACAAACAAGGACATGGTGGTGACTTGGGCAAGCAGTTGTGGAGTGTTAGGGATATGGCCTGGTTTATGGCATGATGGGGAGGTTACAATTGGAGGGTGATTTTAAGGATTCTTTGGAGTTTAATTTTTAAAATAAATTCCCTTTCCCCTCCTTTACTTCTATGAATGTATAGGTGGAAGAATTAATAGGCACCAAAAAAAAAAAAAGCTTGCTGACTACTTGAAAAATATTTTTTAACTTACAGCTGGCGATTTGTTTCCTACCTTTGAAAACTGTGTATAGTTTGCTGTTGAGTAGGCTTAGGTATTGCTGTTGTTTTTTAAGTAGGATGCATGGTTTCTTTGACTCTCAGTCCACATCAGAGTTTCCCTTTTGTTACAAACACATATTCTAGAGAACATGATTACATAATAGGAGCTGAAAATAGCTTCATTCCTGGGGACCAGGCAAAATCACAGATTTTCCTCTTATCACGGTCCCCCGTTATACAAGGGCCAGCAGCCCTTGCGGCTCTCCACTCTTGGAATTGTGATATCTGTGTCGTATCCCCTGTGGCCCCACAAGGTCTCTGTTTTGTAAAAGGTAAATGGTGATGTCTTCTATTTTCGGTGTAAACTAAATGAAAAAAATTAATTCTGTCGTGCGACTTTGGAGAATTGCATAACACGCTCAGACAATTGGTCACACCCTAGGGTATTGCATAAGAAAATACATACAGTCCTGGTTCTGCATTTTCCATTGTCCCCATAGATCTCGCTCAGAGTAGCATCTTAAATAGCAAGTAATATTATGGGTGACAGCAAAGTGTCCATGTCTATGGAGGGTATCGTCTTTAGAGTGGTAAAGTTGTTACTTAAGTCCACCAGGAAAGAAGTTGTTCAAGTCAGATTTTTTTGTGTGTGTGTAGGAGGCAACATAGGTTGTTGGGGAGAGAGGCAAGTTGGGAATCTGTTTCCTTCTCTCGCGTTAAATAACCTTATTTAACCTCCCCACTTTGCCCACTGGGAAAACACTGATGCTGTTTGTACTTACTGCCTCCTTAGTGACGTGAAACAACCAAATGCAACATGTGCGTGTACGCGTGCATGCGTGTGGGTACAGTTACTGTTTTCTAAGAAAGGTGACACGATGGTATCCTATGATTGACTCATGCTTCATGCTGATTGGGCTTATGTCTCTTAATTCTATTTTGAATGTATGCCTAAGAATTTTAAAATAAATAATGAAATTTGAAAAAAATGTAAATTCGATTCTTTTTTTTTGAGAGAGAGAGAGATTGAGAGAGAGAGAGAGAGAGAGACAGAGCATGAGCAGGGGTGGGGTAGAGAGAGAGGGAGACACAGAATCCGAAGCAGGCTCCAGGCTCCAAGCTGTCAGCACAGGGCCCGATGCGGGGCTGGAACCCACGAACTGTGAGATCGTGACCTGAGCCGAAGTGGGATGTTTAACTGACTGGGCCACCCAGGCGCCCCAAAAGAATGGGCTAATTGTGTTTTTCATCTGGGAAAGGTCTTTGACTATATAGGAGCATATTATGCATTTCATAGGCCAGCAGCGATTTTTTGGGTGGGGGTGTTTCATCATTTATATGCTTTCTACTAAAGGATGTGTAGAGAAATTGGTCAGCTATAATTAGTACGTTTGAGCTTTTCTCCTTGCTACTGTTTGAAAACAGCTTGATGGGAAAAAAAAAGAGATGATTAGTACGCACTGAGCATTTCATGCTGGACAGGCGTTGTGCTAAATCACTTTACATGTATTAACTCACTTAATTGTATGAGGGTATCTGTATTATCATCCTTAGTTTTTGGAAGAATTTAAGACACAGGTTAAGTAACTTGGCTAAGGTGGTCCAGGTAGAGGTTAGAGTTAGGGTGGGATCTGTCTCCAGCAGTCTGACTTCACAGCTTGTGCTCTTTATAACTCTGTTCTGGCTCTCGTCACTATTGATTAAATCTGGGTGCTTAATTCATCTGTATGAATTCATCTGTACTCTCCCTTTTTATAGCAAATAACCTAAAAATATTAATCTGTTGGCCAATAAAGTCATTGGCCAAAGATCAATAATAAATGAAAAGGTGCTGAACTAGTAGTCAGGAAAGTGTAAATTGAGTTACTACGATACCAGTGTTTTTCCATCTGATTGAAAAAATTAAACAGATTGACAGCATTCAGTGCTGGCTGGCAAGGGTGAGGGGTGAAGGACACATACACATATATGATGGTGGGAGTAAAACATGGCTTCAACTTTTAGAGAAAATCTCTGGTCATCTTTATTAAAATTTTAAATAAATATGCCACTTGACTGAACTCCTGGGAATTTATCTTACAAACATAAAATACCCAGTACATAAAGTATATGTACAAGGACTTTTTTTTTATGGTGCTATTTGCAGTGCCCCCCTCCCCCCGCCCCCCCAAAAAACCCCCAAAAAACCCTGGAAACCACTTGGAAGTTGGAAAGTGCTTGAGGAAATTATGTCACGTACATAATATTGAAGTTTTGGAAAGCTTAAGAAGACCCTTTGCTTCCCTCCTGGATGTGGACCAACTTGGAAAGAAAACCCAAGAGACAGCCAGAGGGAGATCAGAATATTATCTTTATTAATGATAAAGCTGATTAACCACAACAGATTCCCTATCTCTTTACCCTTGACTGACTTACCCCCCCCCCCCCCCCGCAATCACTGGGAGCGGGGCAACCATACAAGACCCCCGGGGAAGGACAAGGCAGAGAGCATGGAGCAGGAAAGGCTCTTTCTAAATGCAGACCTGCCCCCACAGAGAGATCCCAGAAGGCCTGACTAGCCATGCTCAGTGTCTCTTCTCAAATTCAGCAGGTGGCTAAGTCATTCCTTCTTCCCGGGGGAGGAGGGACTGAGCCGGTCAGGGTGGAGACCTTTCATATTTTCCCTCTGAGGGAATGGGGTGGAAATTATCTTACTTCTGTGGAAATCATCTTATTTCTATGGAAGTCATTCTGTGGAAAATAGAAAACATTCTCACCCCAACTCATGTTATAGAATATCACGCAGCTTTGAAAAGTACATACTAGCTCAACGTGAATGGACTTGGAAAGATGTCGATGGTATTTTGTGAAATGAAACATTGAGTTACAGGGTAATTTTTATGCCACGATTGTATTAAACGAAAGGAGAAACCAATGTGTATGAGTATGCTTTATAAATATAGAAAAAAGTGTTAAAAAATGGAGAATGGTGGGTGTTGTGTGTAGAAGCTTGGGGATGGGGGGACCATGAACTTTTCTCACTGTATATTTCTGTATCTTTCAGTTGTTAAAATGAGCATTTGTTAATTTTTATAGGAATATAAAATTGGATGAAAAGGAACCACCATGACATCTTTCAGTTGACTTCATTCAGGTGTAGTTTTGCTGGATGCCTGGAAGAAGGATCTAAAGCTCTTTTGATGTGTTTCATTGAGTCCTCACAATGGAGGATAGTAGTTTGACTCGTTTGGATGCCTTTCATTCCTTTTGTATGAACCAGTTGGTTTTCCTGTTCATTTTTAAACCTTCCGAGAAGAGTGAGGTATACAGTGCGCTGGACCTTTTGAGTAGTTCTTTTGCCAGTTGAGAAAGCTCTTCTGTGATGGGGTGGTGAGTGCCAGGAGCCAAAACATAGGCAGAGTTAGTCAGCCAGCGCATAGGTCAATGACGTATCAATAAGGATGTCATAAGTCGCACAGGGCATGGGGTTCTGAATCCATTTATAAGGCGGAAGGAGATCTGCCTAGAGAGTTAGGAACCTCCAGCCATAGTCCCCCCATTTCTTCCCCCCACGAGCCAGTTTCCTTATCCACCAAATGAGAAGCTTGCACCAGATAATTGTTAATAGCCTAAAATTTTCTTGTCTATTTTATGCCTGATTTTAAATCTTTGGTTACTCTAAAATACACTTATTTTTATTTAAAAAAACTTTTAAAAATGTTTATTTATTTTTGAGAGAGAGACAGAGTGCGAGCTGGGGAGGGGTAGAGAGAGAGAGGGAGACACAGAATCTGAAGCGGGCTTCAGGCTGCACCGAGCTGTCAGCACAGAGCCAGACGCGAGGCTCCAACTCACGAGCCGTGAGATCATGACCTGAGCTGAAGTCAGATGCTTAACGGACAGAGTCAGCCAGGTGCCCCTAAAGTACGCTTATTAAACTGCTTGTTCCCTCCCTGTGAGCAATATGATAAGTTGAAGCTGTGATTCATTCTCAGACCTGGGCGACACATTAGAATCAGCCAGGAACCTTAAAAAAACTAAAATGACTGGCCTTCCCCCACACCTGTCGCCCCAGAGTCAGAGTGGGGCCTTAGAATCAGTCCTTTCTATTTTTTGTTTTTTAAAAAATCGCTCCCTGGTTGATTCCAGTGTTTAGTGTTGAGAGTCACTGACTGAAGAGGGGTCTTGTGCGGTAGTTGAGTCGTGGGCAGCACAGCAGCAAGTGGTCTGTGTGGCAGTTCGTTAGCTGGCCGGACAGTTTGTAGCTCACCTAATACACAAGGTTCTTTCACCTCTTATTTAGTGCCCGTTACAATCTTGTGAAGCAGATGTTGTTATTGTGTCCTATAACCTTGTAGGTGGTGGGAGACTCTTAGTGGAGGTTACTTTTCACTCTGGAACCCAGTTGAGAGAAGGCAGCTGCAGACCCAGCTGGGTGATTTGGGTCACGTGAAAAATTACACACACACACACACACACACACGCACGTGCACACACATGTGTACATATAAACACACTTACGTAGATTATATATTGAATGTATGTTATACATGTACACCCCGCCCCACCCCACCCCCCCCATACCTGCTTCTGGTGATGATCTCTGTCTATACCCAGGCCCTGGTCGAGATTATAAAGCCATAACCAAAATCAGTAACCAAAAACCTTCCCACAAATAAAAGTCCCGGACCAGATGGTTTCACTGGTGAATTCTACTGAACATTGAAAAGGAGAATTAATAACAGTTCTTCTTACGTTCTTCCAAAAAAAAAAAAGAAAGGCGAGAACACTTCCAAACTCATGTCATGAGGCCGGCGTTACCCTGAAACCAAAACCAGACAAGGACACCACAAGAAAAGAAAACTATAGGCCAGTATTCTTGGTGAACAGAGATGCAAACATCTTCAACAAATATTAGCAAACCCAATTCAACAATATGACAAAAATCAGACACCGTGATCATGTAAGATTCATCCCAGGGATGCAGGGACGGTTCACCATCTGCAAACCAATCAACATGTTAACGAAATGAAGGATAAAAATCATATGGTCATCTTGATAGATGCAGAAGAAGCATTTGACAAAATTCAATATCCATTTATGATAAAATTGACAAAGTAGGTATAGAGAGAACATTCCTCAGAATAATAAAGGCTATTTAATATAATAACACCACAGTTAATATCATGTTCAGTGACAAAGAGGTAAAAGCTTTTCCTCTTAAGTCAGGAACAAAGCAAGGGGTACCCACTCTCACTACTTTTACTCAACATAGTACTGGAAGTCCTAGCTAAAGCAATTAGGCAAGAAAAAGATACAAAGGCATTAGAATCGGAAAGAACAAAGTAAAACTGTCTCTATTTGCAGATGACATGATATCATATATAGGAAACCCTAAAGACTGAACCAAAAAACTTAGAACTAGTACACAAATTCAGTAAGTTGCAAGATATGAGATCAATGTACAAAAATCTGTTATATTACTGTACACAAAAAATGAGCTAGCAGAAAGATGTATTAAAATAATTCATTTATAATTCCATAATTATATAATTTACAATACTTAGGAATATATTTAACCAAAGAAGTTAAAGACCTGTACATTGAAAACTGTAAGACACTGATGAGAAAGACTGAAGAGGACATAAGTAAATGGAAAGATATTCTATGTTCATGGATTAGAAAAATGAATATTGTTAAAATGCCCATACTACCCAAAGCAACCTGCAAATTTAGTACAATCCCTATCAAAATGTCAATGGCATTTTCCACAGAAATCGAACAGTCTTAAAATTTGTACGGAGCGGCAAAAGACCCTGAATAGCGAAAGCAATCTTGAGTAAGAAGAACAAAGCTTGAGGCATCATGCTTCCTGATTTCGAAGCATATTACAAAGCTGTAGTAATCATAAATACTGTTGTATTGGTATAAAACAGAATAATGGGACAGACTACAGAGCCCAGAAATAAACACTTGCGGATATGGTCAATTAACGTATAACAAAGGAGTCAAAAGTATGTAATGGGTAAGGACAGTTTTTTCAATAGATGGTGGGGGAAAACTGGACAGCCACATGCAAAAGAATGAAACTTGACCACTAGCTTTCACCATACACAAAAATTAACTCAAAATGGATTAAAGACTTGACTCTAAGACCTGAAACCATAGAACTCCTGGAAGAAAACGTAGGCAGTTAGCTCCTTGACGTAGGTCTGGCAATGATCTTTTGGATTTGAGACCCAAAGCAAAGGCAACAAAAGCAAAAATAAATAAGTAGGACTATAACAAACTAAAAAGCTGCACAACAAAACGAAAGGCAGCCTGTGGAATAGAAGATATTTACAGACCGCAAATCTCATGAGGGGTTAGTATCCCAAATGTATAAAGAACACATACAACCCAATAGCAAGAAACAGTCTGATTAAAAATTCGGCAGAGGAGCCGAAATAAACATTTTTCCAAAGAAGACCTACAGGTGGCCAACAGACACATGAAAAGGTGTTTGACATCATTGATTATCAGGGAAATGCAAATCAGAAGCACAATGAGATACTACCTCACACCTGTCATAATGGCTAGAATCAAAAGGATAAGAGATAATAAGTGTTGGCAAGGCTGTGGAGACAAGGGAACCCTTGTGCCTTACTGGTGGGAATGTAAATTGGTGCAGACACTGGGGAAAACAGTATGCACCTTCCTCAAAAAATTAGAAATAGAACTAGCAATTCCCCTTCTGGGTATTTATCCAAAAGAAATGAAAACTCTTAACTGGAAAAGATACGTGCCCCCCTATATTCGTTGTAGCAGCATTTTCTGTAGCCAGTACGTAGAAGGAACCTCAATGTCCACTGGTGGTTGAATAGATAAAGTGTGTGTGGGGGCGCCTGGGTGGCCCAGTTGGTTAAGCATTTGACTCTTGGTTTTGGCTCAGGTTATGATTTCATGGTTTGTGATTTCAAGCCCTGCACTGGGCTCTGTGGTGACAGTGTGGAGTCTGCTTGGGATTCTCTCTCTTCTCTCTCTGCTCTCTGTGTGGAGTCTGCTTGTGCTCTCTCTTAAAAATAAATAAACTAAAAAAAAATTGTGTGTGTGTGTGTGTGTGCATGCAATGGAATATTATTCAGCCATAAAAAAAGGAAAATAGGGGCACCTGGGTGGCCTATTCAGTTGGGCATCTGACTTTGGTTCAGGTCACGATCTCACATTTCATGGGGTTGAGCCCCATGTTGGGCTCTGTGCTGACATCGTGGAGCCTGCTTGGGATTCTTTCTCTCACCCTCTCTCCCTGCCCGTCTCTCCCTCACGCTTTCTCTCTCTCTCAAAATAAATCAGTAAACTTCAGGAAAAAAAGGAAACTTGCCATTTGTGACAATATGAATGGACTTTGAGGGTTTTATTCTAAATGAAATAAGATGAAGGACAAATACCATGTGATCTCACTTATACGCGGAATCTAAAAAAACCCCAGAACTCATAGAAACAGAGAACAGATTGGTGGTGGCCAGAAGTGGGGGCTGGGGCTTGGGCATAATGGGTGTAGGTGTTAAAAGGTACATACTTCCAGTTATAAAATAAGTAAGTCATGGGAATGTAATACCCAGCGTGGTGACTGTAGTTAACAGTACTGTATTGTGTATTTGAAAGTTGCTAAGAGATAGATCTTAAAAGCTCTTATCGCCAAAAGTGGTGCCTGGGTGGCTCGGTCGGTTCAGTGCTCACTCTTGATTTCGGTTTGGGTCATGATCTCACAGTTCGTGAGTTCAAGCTCCACGTTAGGCTCTGTGTTGCGATGTAGTGCCTGCTTGAGATTCTCTCTCCCTCTCTCTCTGCCCCTCCCCTGCTCTTTCTCTCTCTCTCTCTCTGTCTCTCACAACAAACTTATAAAAAAGTTATCACCAAAAAAAAGTGTGTAATTATGTGTGGTGATGGGTATTAACTGGACTTATTGTAATCATTTCATAACATATACAGATGTCATTCTTTTGTACACCGGAAACTAATATGTTACATGTCAATTATATCTTAATAAGAAGAAAACCAAAGGTGATAAAGTCGCTCCAAACCTTGCACTTCCTTGTGTGGTGGTGCTTTCTCCTGCCGTGTGTGTCCCTTCCTCCCGCTGGCCGTCTGGGACTCCTCCCTCAGACCTCACCCTGGCATGGTCCTCTCTGACCTGCATCCTGTCTTACTTCCATCCCACCTCCACGGCTGGTAAAGGATTGCAGGCAGGTGCACTGGACCAGGGTCAAGACACCTTAGTTCTCGTCCCAGCTCTGACATTCCGTGGCTGTGTGACCCCGGCCAAGTCACTGCCAATCTCTGGTCTCCACCTTTCCTTGCCTGGAGAATGAGATGTTGGAATTACAGGTGAAGATTTAGATGAATCATGCATGGTTGGCTAAGCAGATGGGCTCTGGAAGCAGGATCCGGGAGGTATGTGACGTTTGGGAAAATTTCTTAACCTCTCTGCGACTTAATTTCCTCTTTTCTATGGGGCGCCTGGGTGGCGCAGTCGGTTAAGCGTCCGACTTCAGCCAGGTCACGATCTCGCGGCCCGTGAGTTCGAGCCCCGCGTCAGGCTCTGGGCTGATGGCTCAGAGCCTGGAGCCTGTTTCCGATTCTGTGTCTCCCTCTCTCTCTGCCCCTCCCCCGTTCATGCTCTGTCTCTCTCTGTCCCAAAAATAAATAAATGTTGAAAAAAAATTAAAAAAAAAAATTTCCTCTTTTCTAAAATGAATGCCTCGAAGAGCCTCAGAGAGTTGTGAATGTTGAAGAAGTTACTCAGAAGGACCTAGAGCAGTGCCTGTGATGTATGCGTCCTGCTGTTAGTTATTATTATTGTGTTATTATTGTCACTTTCTTTTAATAAATATTTATTTTTGAGAGAGAGAGAGAACAAGCAAGCAGGGGAAGGGCAGAGAGAGAGGGGACGCAGAGGATTTGAAGTGGGCTCTGTGCTGACAGCAGAGAGCCCAATGTGGGGCTTGAACCCGTAAACCGCAAGACCCTGACCTGAGCCAAAGTTGGACGCTTTGTGGCGAGCCACCCAGGAACCCCTTTGTTGTCGCTTTCAAGTGGCTAACGACGGAGGTGGTTTTCGTGGGGAGATCACATCTCCAGAGGACACGGGTGGGTGTTTGTGGACAGTGTTTTCAGCACTCCTCAAATGGTCCCAGATTCTATTCAGTCTTCCCTGCCTCCTTGGCCGAGGATTAGAAGGAAATGATTTGTGGGCTGGGAGGCAAGCTGGAGGCAGACCCTTATAAAACATGTCACCCACATATTTTAAGGTTTCAGTCTGCCATGGCTAAACAGCATAAACATTTTTTTGCCCTTGTATCTTCTGGAATTCATTTTTAAAGGGTTTTCATTCTAAATCATAACTAATACATGACATGATATTTACAGCATAGGGTAGCCACAAGTCTAAACTAACCAAAATGCAGGATTTTTTCCCCTGAGAATTAATAGAGGCATTATCTCACTCCAGAGGAACTGGATGACATACTCTGAACTGAGGGAAGGAAGCTTCTGATGTGAGTATACAAACTCCAGAGAAAAGGTCTGGGTGAGCCTCAGAGAACAGTTGTTGGACAGGATGTTGAGCCTGGCAGCCTGATTCAGGTCCGCCCCTACCCCCAGCCCCACCACCCTACAAGATCGAGGTCTTGAGAGACAATCGTAGGCAATGGCTGAGCATCTCTAAATATTTTTTTAAATGTTTTATTCATTTTTGAGAGAGAGAGAGAGTGAGTGAGAGAGAGAGACAGAGCGTGAGCAGGGGAGGGGGCAGAGAGAGAGGGAGACCCAGAATCCGAAGCAGGTTCCAGGCTCTGAGCTGTCAGCACAGAGCCTGACGCAGGGCTCGAACTCACAAACGCGAGATCATGACCTGAGCCGAAGTCGGATGCTTAATGGACTGAGCCATGTAGGCGCCCCCGGCTGAGTGTCTCTAAACCAGTCGTGGTGCTGCCCAGCGGTTGACGGCTCTGGGGCCCTTCGCCTTGTGTCTGAGGTTCCTCAGTGGGACAGTGAGGCTCTTTGAGAAGACTAAATGCGGTAATGGATGTGAAGCATGTAGAGTAACAGCCAGGGTTTTGTTGAGCTCAGTAAATATACATGCACAATACATCCCTATTATTATTACTTAAAACTTGTATGTTATGGGGCGCCTGGGTGGCTCAGTCAGTTAAGTGTCCCACTTGGACACAGGTCATGGTCTCTTGGTCTGTGGGTTCCAGCCCCGTGTCGGACTCTATGCTGACAGCTCAGAGCCTGGATGGACCCTGCTTCCGATTCTGTGTCTCCCTCTCTCTCTGCCCCTCTCCTGCTCACGCCCTGTCTCTCTCTCTCAAAAATAAATAAACATTAAAAAACAAGTAAGAAAAAAAAAAAGCATTTCTTGTTGACATTCCAAGGAGGTTGGAACAGAAGTGTAACAAGGCTCTCTTTGAAAGTGCAAAGTAGCTGAAGAGTGTGGCACAAACACTTTTTGTTCCGTGGTGCAGAAGGGAATAGCATTTCTTGTAGTCTCCCCCAGCCACATTTATTCGTAGGAGGCAATGCAAAAGAGCACTGTTTGTGGAGGAGGGAATGGCTTGCCTTTAAATAAGGAATTGTTTAATTAGATCGGTTTTGTCTGGGAACATATAAGGCACTGTTGCTGAGAGAAACATTCCAGGCCTGGACAGTCGCCTGCACCTCATTGCTGAGCCACTGTCATGGAGGAAATAATTTTGGACCGTTAATATTTGCTGTTTGTTAAAAATAGACTGCTTACATCTCTTCATTAGGAGGAAGGCAGTGCTTTCTCGCCCCTGGCAGAGTTCGTTGCTCGTTGCAAGAATATGAAGACCGAGGCACAGAAATCCCCAAATAAACCCCCTTTCCAGCAGCACGTTACAGCAGAAAGATTGAAGACGTGCGCTTGAACATTGCAGTACGGTTTCACTGTGCTTTGGTGAAATAGGGAATCACAGCCTTGGGCATGTGTTTTATTTGCTTGTCGTGACTTTGAAATCTTGCAAGAGCCGTGGAAACCGAGCTCTTGTTAACGTGAGGTACGCCAGGCTTGCGTTTTGAGAGTCTGATCAAAACCGCTGTGCTCTGCTGTTTCCTTAGGCATAGGACCCACACAATACTCTAATTGTGCACAGCATATTGTTGTGTATCACAGATGAAAGCACAGCTTTCTTTTCTGCTCGGGAGGGGGTACGCCAGCCCCAAAGTCAAGACATCCGCACATGTTCCTTCTAAATGTGAAGGGTTTATTCAAGAGCATCATGGGACATAATTTCTATTCTCTTTGGCTGTCCACACTGTTACCCTTGACATTTTACTGCCTGTAAGACATGTTTTTCTTTAAGAGGAAACTTTTTACAGGTTAATTTTTTTTTTTATTTATGCCTAACTCCTTCCTAAAAGTTAGCTGTGGTAGGTGCTAATAAATGCAGCCTTGAGGCTAGCATAAGTAGAATTAAATACAGATTTTTTAGAGTTTCTTAGATTGCCATGGTTGTGCTCGTGTGCGCGCGCGCGTGTGTGTGTGGTGTGTGTGAGAAATTCCACGTGGCATTTACAACTATAAATTGTAAAAGAATTTTTGCAAAAAATTTGCTCAGATTCCCGTCACCCTGACAAAACCTCCGAATTCCATCTCACGTGTTATGTTTGCCTTTTTCCTAATGCCACTGTTGTTTTTTTTTTTAACACAGGTGTAGGCATACATACACTTTTATTTTTTTTTTTATTTTATTATTATTTTTTAAATGTTTATTTCTTTTTGAGAGAGAGAGAGAGAGAGGGAGAGAGAGAGAGAGAGAATGTGCGCATGAACCGGGGAGGGGCAGAGAGAGAGGGAGACACAGAATCCGAAGCAGGCTCCAGGCTCTGAGCCATCAGTACAGGCCCTGATGTAAGTCTCAACCTCATGACCCGCGAGATCATGACTTGAGCCTAAGTCATGATGTGGCTTAACCGACCGAGGCACCCCTGGAATACTGTTCTGTTGCATAGGTTTACCATTAATTACTATCCTCTTGTCCTAGGATTAGGTAAATCTTATGTCATTCTGTCTTGTAAATAATGCCTTAACATTTTTTTTTAGCATTCTGCTTTTTGGTCATCCAACGAAAAGATTTCCATTCGGTTGGAAGTGTGGCTTACGGCAAATAGTACCACAGTCGTTTCAAAAAGGATTATAATTCAGGGTGTGTCCTTGAGTTGTTCATGTGTTAACCAATGTCTTTACTAATTTTGTTGAACTTTTAGGTCCCTTCTTCTTGCTTCGAGAAGTTAACACAGAGTTAAATATTTTTTTGTGGAGATTTTTTGTGCACATCTCTAATCGTGGTGATAATGACGGGCTGAAAATTTTCAGCCAGAGATAGATGTGCAAAAACTGTAACTTTTAAGTTTGTCCCTACTAAACTTAATTTAGCTTTCGCGCTACATTGCCAGTTATAAGCGGCTTCCTTCTGTTTGGGCCGGTTATGGTAGAGGTTTGTCTCCCTCTACGGCTGGGAAGCAGGTAAGCCCTGAGGGGTCTACAGACCTCTGTAGCCTGGGTGAGGGCCTCAGGTCCCTGTGCCGTTGGGGTCTTGCTGGCTTCTGCTTGAGTGGAGCCCCTCCCTGTGGTCTTGGGCATTAGGCTCTTGCTGCTGGTTTATCTGCTGTTCGCTGCAGCATCTTCCATGGCTCCTGGTAGCAGGTTCACACTCAACATTCTCCTGAATGCAACCGCAAGACCTTCTCGGGCCTACCAGTTCTCAGCTGGCCTGTCTGCTGTTCTGGAGCCTGGGAGAGGGGCCTGAGAGATGCCCTGGACCCATGTATTTCATCACCCTCTGGGCCTTCTGGAAGCAATGCTGGCCCATCTCCCAGGGCTGCATCCTGGGAAGCCAGACAGCCAATCTCCCAACAGTGATAACCTGTGTCATTCCTCCGGACTTCTCCAGGATCCCATCAAGATTTGAGGTCCCACCGCCTCTGCTGTCAACCCCCCCCCCCCCCCCCCACTCCCACCCCATGTCAAGTTGCTAGTCCCGCTCCGCTGAATCCCTCCTTCAACGCACTGGCCAAACTCGATCTCCTTTTTTTGGGCAGAAAAATAACCCTTTCATCATTAAGAACTTTTCTTCCCTCCACGATTGTAGTAGAAACTTCGTGCTTTAAATTCTTCCATTTTGCTCTTGATCTATATAAAGACAAGTTTTTAGAATTTTAAAAAGAAAAAAAACCTATCTTTTCAACATTGGTAGACCGCTTTGATTTATTCAGATTGATCTCTGCTTTTAGTTTATAAAACCCCGCTTGGGAGCTGGAAAACCCAGAGATTGGCTCTTTGTCAGAAGCTGCATTGCCTCTCCCTGTGGAAGAAAGGACACATGGAAAATTCTGGCGGCTGCCTGAACGTTGGGTGGGAAAGGGAATCGGTACAAAGGCAGCAAGGAGGAGACTGGGGACGCCGGCTCTTAATAGCTCAACAGTAGTTGCGGTGTATGGAGTTATTCTACCCACAGTCTGCATGTTAACTTAGTAGATGTAGAATGATATTAATAGTAAGTGCTTATCAGTGCCAGGCACTGTTTCAAATAGTCTTATATATTCTTTTGTCCCAACAACCCTGTCAAATGGTACCACTGTTCCTACCCCTGTCACATGAGCTAAGAGCCAAAATGCAGCAAGCTGGTGTAACTCTTCAACCAGTAAGTGGTGGATCCTGGTTGTGTAGCAGGGTATTCTGGCTCTGTGTTGACTCTTGGAACCACAAAGTCCATTCTTGGTTGTGGGATGGGATCAAGTACTGCATTTGATTATTATTATTGAAGGTAGGTCTTTTGTTCTCTTGTAATTGTAATTTGATTCTCTTCTTAACAGGGGTTCGATCATTTCCTAAAAGGCTTTATCCCCCCCCCTCCCCCCCCATTTAGGAAGATGCGATCCCTTTATTGTTTTAGTTTGTTTCTGTACTTATGTATATTACTTTATTAACTTAGTGTTTCTCCAGTTTGGATAAAGAGGCCTTCTCAGTTTCAGCTGCTTGTAGTCACCAAAGTTTAATATCTGTATCATCCCAGGCCAGTGATTTGCTTTCCAGAGTTGTATAATTTTTAAAACCGGTTTATTATGGAAAAGTTCAAACATACACACAAGTGGAGAGATTAGTAGAATGACCTCTTTCATGTGCCCAGCACTCAGTTTTCAACTCATGGCCAATCTTGTTTCGTCTATACCATGATTTGTTCATAGCGGCTCTACCGACATTTTGGGCCGGGAAATTCTTTGTTGTGGGAGGCTGTCCTCTGCCTTTTAGGATGTTTTGCGGTATTCCTGGCCTCTACCCAGTAGATAGCAGGAGCATACCCCCACCACCATTTCTGGTTATAACAACCAAAAATGTCTCCCGGGAGGGGGGCAAGTCGTCCCCAGTTGAGAAGCACTGATTTCTACTCAGTCCACTCTACCCATCCCTTCAAGGTTATTTGGAAGCAGATCCTATACATCAAATACAATCCACTTTGGGATGCATTTCTGAAAAACAATGCCTCCAATTTTGTTGGCCCTATAGAGAGGAAAGGAGCCAAGATCTCATTCTGTTCCTGTAAGAACTGTTGTCATGGCAGCCCGTCACCGTTGGCCGCAGAAGTAGCAAATGCAAAGAAATTGGTGTCATGCTTCTGCCTATACTTAAAAAAAAAATTGTGATAAAATACACAAAATATGAAATTTTCCATTTTAACCATTAAAAACATTTCCTTTTACGTGTATTTATTTTTGAGAGAGAGAGTGAGACAAAGTGAGAGTTGGGGAGGGGCAGAGAGAGAGGGAGACACAACCATTTTAACCATTTTTAAGCATATAGGATAGTTCAGTGGCATTAAGAACATTCACGTTGTTGTGCAACCATGCCACCACCCATCTCCAGAACTCTTTTCATCTTGCAAAACTGAAACTCTGTATCCACTAAATAATAAGCCGGTTCCCTCTACCCCTCAGTCTCTGGAAATCACTGTCCTACTTTGAGTCTCTATGAATTTAACTACTGTATTCTAGGTACCTCATTTAAGTGGAATCATAGAATAGTTGTCCTTTTGTGACTGACTTATTCACTTAGCATAATGCCCTTGAAGTTCATCCATGTTGTAGCATATGCCAGAATTTCCCCCATTTTAAGGCTGAATAATATCCCACTGTATTTATTTGCCACATTTTTTTTTAACCCATTCATCTATTGGTAGACACTTGGGTTGCTTCCACCTTTTGGCTATTGTGAATAAAGCTGCTACAAACGTGGGTGGAGAGATCTTTCTTCAAGACCCTTTTTTCAGTTCTTTTGGGTAAATACCCAGAAGTGGGATGGCTGGATCATATGTACTTATATTTTTAATTTTTTGAACCGCCATATTGTTTTCCACAGTGGCTGTACCATCTTACATTCTTACCAGCAGCATACAAGGGTTCTGATTTCTCCTGATTCTTGCCAACACTTATTATTTTGTTTTTAAAATAGCCATCCTAATGGATGTGAAGAGGTGGCTAACTGTGGTTCAGCTTGTGCCTTTTAAGATGTACATCTGGTGGCTGAAAAGCAATCCTGCTAGGAGCCTCCTGCGAGAACTGAGTGGTGTTGCTGTGTGTGTGTGTGTGTGTGTGTGTGTGTGTGTGTGTGTGTTTCCGTGTGTGTGTGTGTGTGTGTGTGTGTTTCCACTTTTGCCTTGGAACGGTTTGCCAGGGAACATTCATCCAGCCATCCATGACTCACTCCCGGGAAGAGGATGGGGGTGTGGGTTGTGTCTGTGTGTAGGAGGAAGCTTTTAGTCCCAAGGGTCTTGCATTTAGGCATTAACCACTACCAGTTAAGGGAAAGGATTTGAGTTAGATTAGGATCAGAGACCGTTACAGACTAGGTCTCCCAAAGCACATGTTTTGGAACCCCCCTCCGCCCCCCGAAAAAAGCAATTGACACCCAGAGCATGTGCGTCTTCTTTTCTTAACTTGCTGGTAGTGACAATATCTTGCCCGCTGTACCCAGTATCTGGCATAGAGCACCAGCCAGTCAATGTTTGTAGAATTAATCAATGAATTACCAAAGCTCACCCAGCTGACACCCGAGAGTCAGAACTAGGATATCCAGTTCGTTACACCTGAGATCATGGTGGCTGAAAAAGGGCAGATTGCTTCAGTGGCCCAGTGAGTCTTTGTTTCCTCCTTATCGATCACGAGGGTGACGAGATCAGAGGTAGTTTCCCCACAGTGACCCTTATTCTTCCTTGGAGGTGGGTTAGAAGGACCCACCTTCCTTAAGACAAGCCAAGCTGATGAGACTCTCAGCAGGCTGAGGATGCCTGGGCCGGCTGAGTGACGACCATTGAGCTTAAATCTGTTGTCTCATCCCTGCCGCACGACCTTCACCAATCTCCTTCTCGTTTATTTGTGCTTTTCTTCTTTATGAGAAAGTCTAGTTCCTCCTGGGTGCCTCTGAGGGTCTTTCTTATTATACTTCTAAACCAGGTGCTTTCCATCTTGCCTGAATATCAGAACCACCTGAACGCCTTGGAAAGTCCTGATGTCAGGCCAGTTATGTCAGAATGGTTGGGGATAGGATCCAGGCAGCAGTATTTTTTTTAACGTTTTTTAATTTATTTTGAGAGAAAGAGAGGAAGAAAGAGAGAGAGAATCCTAAGCAGGCTCCACACTGTCAGTACAGAGCCCGACGCGGGGCTCAATCAGACTCACGAACCGCGAGATCATGACCTGAGCCGAAGCCTGACACTTAACTGCACCACCCAGGTGCCCCAGGCAGCAGTATTTTTCATGTCTTTAACTGCTCCCGCGCCTCAGTTTTTACCTAGTTCAACAGTTTTTTTCCTAGTTGTCAGCCTGAGTCTCATCCCTCCTTAACTGTGAAACTTCTCATTATTTACTTCGGATCTAAAGAGGGTGTAACGTAAGAGAATAATAATCATGTACTAACTTCGAGCCATGTTAATGTTACTTTACAATTACTTGTGGGTTCTTGTGTTCCTTTCTCAGAGTATAAGGTCTGCTAGGCAGGCAGCGTGCCTCCTTTCTCCTGTATCCCAGGGCTTCTCAAAGTGACTGTGCACCCCCATTTCTTGGGGGGCTGTTAAAGCACAGATTGCTGGACCCACCTTGGGAAGGTCTAATTTAGTTAAGTCTCAGGTGGGGCACGAGAGTTTGCATTTCTTTTCTAAAAAATTTTTCCGAGATCATGACCTGAGCCTAAGTTGGACGCCGAACCGGCTGAGCCACCCAGGTGCCCCGAGAATTTGCATTTCTGATGGTTTTCCAGCTGCGGCTGCTGGTCCCGTGACTGCACGTGAGAACACGATCTACCCTTTGGATCATTCCTCACGTGCAGGGGTGCTCGGTAATTACCGGCAAACCTCAAGGAATGGAACCAATTTCCCCTGAGCTGCTCTGCTGCCTGGGGGACCGTATTCTGCTGTGGCCGAGAGAATGAAAGAACGTGTGATTGATCACCTACAGATGATCATAACTTTGACTTTCCAGTTGCCAATTCTTTTACATTTGGACCCTCACTAAGGTGATTATTCTTCTCTCCATTGTGTGTGTGTGAGAGAGAGAGAGTTGGCGGTGGCGTGTTTAGGCTACACGAAATGATAGGACCGCGTCATGCAGACCAGAATCACGGTTCACCTCCTCTCTGTCTTCCAGGGTAGAAAGCCAGGGCAGGCAGTAGCGGGGATCGGTGTTTGGAAAGGTCCGCGAAGAGTGGTCTCCAAACAGAGGGGAAACTCAGCACAGTTTTCCAAAACGAAACAGAAGATTCTCTGAAAAGTCTTCCTGTGAATTACCAGGGGCCCCAAGTCATCTTGGTTTTTATCGGGAAAACAAAGTGAGCTCAGGAGGAGCTAATGTTGCTGCCTCCGCCCCCGCCGGGAGACAGCCCTAATGAATTTCACCAGCAGCTACAGTTTTTTGTCGTGTGAGAAACTGTGGAGGCTGAATTTGAGGCTCTATTCAGGTATTTATATCCTCGATCCTTTTTCCGTTAAGTGTCTTCTAGAAGCTAAGTTTTCCCTCCGAACACTCTGAAAAGTTTGAACCGCTCTTCCTGTTGTAATTAATGGTTACATCACTTGATGCATTTGGGTTTTGTGTTACATCAGCCGGTCTTTCCCCGGGGTATCAGGGAGTTATTTTATATTTTTGAGAGATAGATGAATGAGACTTTTCTAAGGAAATTTGTTGCCTATTTTAAATAATTGGATAGGGTGGCGTTGGAAGTGTAAGGTGGGGGTGTTTCTTTTTTGTGTGTGGCTTTTTAGTGCCAGTCCTTGAACTTGAGCTGTCCTCTTGTTCATTTGGTGTTCATGTGTTTTTATTTTATTTTTTTCATTTGGTGTTAAGTTAAAATGAGAAAAATTAGAGTCAAACAGTTGATGATGACTTTGGAGAGAAGCCTTTAGTTTCTCAGGTATTTCATGAGGGACGCGTCACGGATTTAGTTCATTTGTGCCTCTTACAGAACACGTGCTTTATCTTAGGATAGCGCTGGGGATGCGGTGGAAAGAGACCCGGCAAACTGACCTCACAGGCCCTCTACATTGAAAAGCCCTCTGTGTTGTGGGTGAGAAAGCAAGCTTGGCTAGTCTTGAAAAATTAGACGTGAAATCTACCCCCAGAATCAAGAGCCTACTGTATACACTATATGGTATGGTGGCTAACTTGACAAATTATATGTATATAAAAAATGAAAAAAAATTTGAGAACGAAACTCAGGTTTCTCACTTCTCACATCAGATGAGTGCCTGGTTACCCGGTCAGTCTCCTGAACCTTTTCTAAACAAACACTGTGCTGAGGAAAAAGTCCAAGTTGCAGATGCACCCAGATGCGGAAATCCAAAAAGACCGGAGAGAATTCGCACACAGGCAGAAGGATAAATAAAGGTTTTGAGTCTCTCTCTCTCTCTTCCCCCCAAACAGGTGAATTTTGTAGCATGTCAGCTCTTTGCCCTGTTCGCCGCTTTCTGGTTCCGCATCTACTTAAGTCCTGGTAAAACCAGTCCCGATGTCCGGCACGCATTTGCCACCATTTTTGGCATCTATTTTGTCATCTTTTGTTTTGGCTGGTGAGTATGAGCCTCAGAAATTCTAGTATTTATCATTTGGGTGTGTTGGGGCAACATTCTTGGCATTTCCCAGGCAGGAAATGAAATATATACTCCTATTGTAAAAAATATATATATATACTCCTATTGTTTTTTTAATAGATATATATACATATATACATATATAAACACACGCATATATATACACACATATATATAAACACGCATATATATATGCACACATATATATATATACACATACATATATATACACACACATACACAATTACATGTGTATACACACACACATACACACACACTACTATTGTATATTCTAGGAATCTCATTTATTGTAAAGAACCTAGAACCAATAAACTGACTATCCATTAGAAGTCAGTTCGGTGAATTTTTTCTAGAAATTGTGCTTCCATTGATGTTACCCTGGGTCAAGCAAGTGGAATGCTATAAGGTTTCATTTTCCGGATGAGGAACCTTTCTTACCTGTTGTAGATATTGGTGTTTTTCTTGCATGACAATAATAATTGATGTTAGTCCTGTGCGTAAAGTAGAAGAGTTTTAGTGCTGGTCTTAGGAAGTGTGAGTCGTTGCTCAACAGCGAGAGCCTGCGGATGACTCTTTTCTCTACCAGATAAGCTGGCCAAGTACCCTGGGAGTGGCACTTCTCGGGGAAAGAGTTTTAGGAACCAACATTTCGAGAAATACAACTTAAGGACTTTTGTGAATTCATTCAGGATACTATAATACTGCTGTTCTTCCTTCAGTAAAAATTTGAGAAAAGATGATGAGTATGTTGAATCAACTACCAGGTAAAAGTCTTGGTATCTGGTGAGGATCAGTTTTGGTCCTGGTGCTTTAAAATTAAAAAAAAAAAAAAAAGTTCTAAAGAGAGAAAGAACTCTTCTGGACTCTCAGTTGTATGTGTGCCAAAGTGCAAGCCTTCCATTTATGGATCCTGACATTACTGGCACCACAGGTGACAGACTGTGTCATGACTTCCTCCTGCTGCTTCAAGATCTAGTCTAGTACCTTAATCACACAGAGCAAAACTCTTTGATGTATTTTCTGTTGCATAAACATGACTTAGCAGATCATGTGCTTTCTGGTGGGGGCATAGGCGGAGCACAGTGTGCGTGTCCAGTAGGCATGTTCATTTGGAATATACTCAACGCTCCTCCTTCTCTCTCCCTGATGTCTTAAAGGTACTCTGTGCATCTTTTTGTGCTGGTGTTAATGTGCTACGGGATCATGGTCACGGCAAGCGTATCCACTATCCACAGGTAAGATTCTGGGAGTGAGCCGTGCAAGGTGAGGTTTTTTCCCATGACCTGTGAAATGTGTTTCTAGGGTCAAGGGGCACTTGCCCCACGTGCCCGTCACAAGTGGCGTATCCTAAGTTCTCTGGGATATCAGAAGGAGACATGGGGGCCCTAAGTGCTGGGAGCAGTCAGAGGAAGCTTTGTGAAAAGGGTGGCAAGCCCCTCGTGTCAGAAGAGCAGCAGCTGTATGGTAGCCACAAATTGGAAACCGCCCAGATGGTCACCGCAGTGGAATACTACTCAGCAGGAAAAGGGAACGAAGGATTAATAGCACACGATGGTATGGATGAATCTTCAAAGTAAATGTGCTGAAGGAAGGAAGCCACACACATTTCTATTCTTGAAAATGCAGACTAATCTGAAGTGACAGAGAACAGATCAGAGGCTCCCCGGGGTGGGGCGGCACAGGGAGATGTGACAGGGATCGGAGAGGCAGGAAGACACTTGGGGGGTGACGGATATGTCTGTTATCTTGAATTTGGCTGTGGCTTTCCAGGCGTGGACCCGTGTCAAAACTTTGTGTACTTCAAATATGTATACTAAAACGGTCAAAAGAGGAAGAAATATTCTTACTGTGCTATTTTGATTTGAAAGTAGAGAAGTAACTTAATTCTGCCTTGAAGGCAACGTGCTTGGATAATCGATTCAGACACCTGGGTATCTGTTTAGCATTGTCTGTGTTTCCTGTGGTCTTTGTGAAACCCCAGCATTCGTTCTGTCTTTCTGTAACACTGAAACGTGAAAACACAGTCCACTGTTGTGTCCACAGAGCCTAGAACGGTATTTGTCACAAGTAAAGTCTCCATAAATATTTACGGAATGAATGAATACCTTTGAAAAGACATTTGTCCTGTTGTAAGTTCTTTTCTGATGGCTTCCCTGAAAAAGCAGATGCCTTATTTTAGTTTCAGAAAGCTCTTTGATTTTTTTTTTTAGAGAGAGAATAGAGAGAGAGAGAGAGAGAGAGTTCATGTGCAAGTGGGGGTGGGGCAGAGGGAGAGGGAGAGAGAATCTCAAGCAAGTTCCATGCCCAGCATAGAGCCCAGTGTAGAGCCCAACACAGGGCTCGATCTCATGAGCCTGAGATCGTGATCTGAGCTGAAATCAAGAGTCTCTGAGCCCTAGAGGCTCAACCAAGTGAGCCACCCAGGCTCCCTGAAAACTCTGATTAATAAGACTATTAGCACAATAGTTTTCCTTCTGCAAATCATTGAAATTTCACTTTTTAATGTATAATCTTGTAAATTACTTACGATAAATTTCCTGTTTCCGAGGGAAAAAAATTTTAAGGGAAAATACTTTTGTATGCTTTAAAATTTTATTTTCACCCAACTTAGTGTCTGGATGAGTTCTGAAAAATTGAATGGCCATCCTCTTCCTTCTGAATGCCCTCCTTGAAAGGGATAGTGTCACTCCTTCAGAAGGGAAATAGGAAATCTGTATTTCTGATTTGGTAAGAATGGGCTTTGGGAATGCTCCATATTATGACAAAATGCCGTTGTCAGTGGGCGGTGAAAATGTCTGGCTTTCCCCAAACTTGAGTTTGGAAGCCATTCAACAGTTAGTAAGAATTGGGTATATCTCTGTAGCATATTTTTAACTACCTTACAAATTGTGATTTGTCAGCTCTCTCCACACTCGTGTGATCCCGATCGGTGTGGACCATTTTTCAGAGAGTCAAGAACCTGCATGCACATGCTTGTTCTGTGCGGGGCCCAGTGTCAGCCTCTGGCCAGGAATGGAACACTCCAGCCTTGGCTGAGCCGAGCAGTTTACGGACAGGCTGTGTCTGTCCCACCACAGTAATATTGTGGTAGCAGAGGCCCGGGTCATAAGACCAAAAAGGACTCCAGCACAAGCTCTTTCTTTGCCAGGACTGCGGAAGGAGGGAGTGGTTCATGGTTCCTGACGGAGGGAAATTGCTTCCTATTGATGCAGGGAAAGAACATGAGACTGGAAATCTGGCTCTCTCTGGCAGTGTGAGTTCAGAAGGGTCATGCAGCCTCTCTGTACATCAGATTTCCCACCTATAAAATGTGGCGTGTGTGATAGTTTGAACTTAAGGTTTCTTCAGGATCAGGGTTTCGTGATTCTTTGTGAATCGTTTTCTTCCCCTTGCCGAGCCAGTTACAAGAGTTCCGTCACATGGCTGGGGAGAGTCGGGGAGGGTCAGGCTTTGCCGCTATGGGGAGTTAACCGATTTCTAGACATACTGTTTTCTCTTTGTCTACAGATTTCTTGGGGTGCCAACTGTTTCCTTCCTAAGCCACTGTGTTGGGCAGAAATCACAGGTGTTAATTGATCATATCCAGACCGACTGGAGCAGAATATAGTTTGTATCTCCTAGGATAGACCGCCTCTGTGAGAACATGATGATAAGTTGCCAATTTTGGGGTACCTGCTTTGTGCCAGGTGCCAAGCCATGCTCTTTTAAATAGATATGTTTCAGGGTGTGTGGGTGGCTCAGTCGGTTGAGCGTCCGACTTCGGCTCAGGCCATGATCTCACAGTTTGTGAGTTTGAGCCCCGCGTCGGGCTCCCTGCTATCAGTGCACAGCCTGCTTCTGATCCTCTGTCCGTGCCCTCCCCCTCTTTGCCCCTCCCCTGCTCATGCTCTCGCTCTCTCTCTCATAAATAAGAACAAAAACATTACAGAAAATAGTTCTGTTTCATTATTTTGAATCTATAAACTCTTACTTAGTATATCATGTAATATATTTAATACTTCACGTCATTATTACAAATATATTCTCTCTAGGACAATTAATTGGGATACAGACTCCCCCCCTCCCCACAGGTTGAAGAAATGAATGCTCAGAGAGGTAAATAGGTATACAGATAGGGAATTTTCATAAATGAATACATCCATGTTACCACCACCCAGGTCAGCAGGGGAATGTTACCATCACTCATGCCCCAGTCTCTGCCACATCCTTCCTTCAAAAAATAGCTAGTATTTAAACTTCCCACATTAGCTTTGCCATTGCTGGGCTTTGAAGTCCTGTTGGTCTGTCTCCAGAACATGATGCGTAGTCTCTCTACCACTCCTGGATTCCTTAGATTTTTCAGGTGCGTCCAGAGCATGAATGCATTGTGCTGTTGTCTCGGGACACAGTACTTGTTATAACTACTGAGCTGAAGTCCCTTTCTTCGCTGGGCTGGGGGGCAGGGGAAGGTATGGGTCTAGCTCTTGTGAAGGAGAAAGAGGAAGCAGGTATGGTTGCATTCAAGGGGGCCGTGGGAGAATTTGTCTTTTGTATCTGCCTCGTGCTTTTGCCTTGACCTTCACGAACTGGCTGGAGAGAGAACACAGAGGCTGGAGGCAGAAGGGCCTAACTAGCACCATTCTGCTTCTGCTCAGCCCTTCAGGGAGTTGTTTTCTCTCAGTCCTGCTTTGTTCATCGTCTTTCTGTTTGGGAAAGGGTTAAGGATGAACCCGAGGCAGGGAAAGTCTTATTTTGTGTCAGGACGTCTTTGTTTGCAAAGAGAACGTAAAGTTATGTAGTGCTTTAGAGTTTACAGAACTGCTTCACGCCCACTAGCTGGCTCTCTCTTGCTACCAAGTGCATTTTTATGATTCTTCCCTCACCATTCGGTCTCCATGAGTTATTTTAACATGAACTCATGAATTTCAATATAATTTGAGAATATGCTTCATCTCTGTTTTATGACCCATGTTTCAGTGTTATACCTTCTAAATTTATGTCTGTTTCTAATGGGCTCCTGCACCATTTAAAATGTTGAATGTGCTCCTTTCAGTGCCTTTCAGCTAACCATACATGAACCCCCTCTATGGCCAAGGGTTGGGGTGCTCCAGGTCATGGTGAGTTGGCGTAACAGACACATGCATATAATTTCAGCATCATAATGATGAGGTTGGCATGGAGCACTGGAGATATACCAGGAGCGGAACAGTGAATTGTGCTGGGGGTAGGAGGGGAGGGGTGGAGCAAGCCGGTGCGGGGGGGGGGGGGGGGGGGAACTGACCCGGAGCCCGGCCTTACCTGGTAATTAGACAGTTCCTAGGTAGGCTGGAGGACGGAGGAGGGAGTTGCAGGCAGAGGAAGGGGTGTGCAGAAGACATCTGGCCTGGAGCTGTAATTGTGGAGAGAGAGCGGCCGGTGTCGTCTGAGCATAAGTGGACGTGGGGTGTGCTCAGAGAGGAGTCCACGAGGGAAAGGTAGAGCTCCGTCCAGGAGCACATCGCCTGCTGCGTTTAGGAGTTTTGATGTGACTGGACAGTGGGAGCCATTGGAGACTTTTAAGACAAATAATATTTATTTGGTTTTTGTTCACTTAGCACCCAGGAGGCCACTCTTGTGAGTGAAACACACAAGACGTTCTTGCCTTCATGGTCTAGTAAGGGAGACAACAGTTAATTTGATGATCATGATGAAAAAGAAGACCACAGACCCAAAATGGAGTCACGTAGGCCAACTCACCAAACTAGGGCTTAGGGCAGTTTCAAACTGCCCCAGAAATGTAAGTCTTAACCAGTCAGCCAGGAATTTTCTGGTCAGCACTGTTGGCCTCTGGAGTCTATCCCATGGGCCCTCTCCATCCCCCAAAGGGAACATGAGGTCATCTGCGTGAGGAGACCCTTCCTCCTAAGAGAAAGTGGCCTTGCCTGAAACAATCCCTTCTTTTCCTAGTCATCTCCCTGTGCCACCCTCCTTCCTGTAAAAACCTTCCATTTTGTGCAACTCCTCGGAGCACCCCTCTATTTGCTAAGTGGGGTGCAGCCAGGTCAACAAATCGCTTAATAAAGATAATTCGATCTTCAAAGTTTACTCAGTTGAATTTTTGTTCTTTAATGTCACGTATGTGTGATTACAAATTGATGAATGTTCTGAATGATGCACGTGTGTGTGTGTGTGTGTGTGTGTGTGTGTTTGTGTGTGTGTGTGTGTGTCTGTCTTTGTGTTGCTGGTTCGTACCCCGGTGGTCGTGGCAGGTGTCGGAAGGAAGCCAGGCCGTGATCTTGGTGTGTGGTAACTGAAGCCTCAGGCTTGGGCAGGGGTGTGCCCAGCAGGGCACTGGGAATGCTCACACCTAAGGAGTAAGTGGAGGAAGACAAGCTGAGCAAGAACCTTGGAAGCATTAACCAGAGAGGCGGGAAGCAGTCACGGAGAAGAGAAGCCAAGAGAACAAAGTATTTCAGGAAGGGAGGGGTCGGCGGCATCATGCTGGTTCGGTTTGTATTTTACAAAGATCGTTGTGTAGGCACGATGGTTTCTGAGGAGGAGAATCTGAGCGCAAGATCTTGCAGGTTCTTGCTTCGCAGCTCTGGCTGCACGATGAAATTAACACCTGCTGGGTGTATCCTGTACCAGTTAAGCCAGAATAGCAGGGGTGAGGCCCAGGCATCGGCAATTTGTAAAGCCCTCTGGGTGACTCCATGGTGCTGTGTGCAGGTAAGAAAAGATGAAGGGTCCCAGGCAGAAATGCAAAAGTGAGCGGAGGGGATCAGCTGGGTTGCAGACAAGCAGAGAGGACTTTGTGACTGACGATATGTGGGGAGGGAGGGAGAGGAAGAGGAGAAAGCCGATCGTGTTACTGCCACGCGTAATCATCCGATCTTCTCTCTTCTGCTTTCAGATACTCCTTCTTTGTAGCAATGGGATACCTTACAATATGCCACATCAGCCGGATATACATCTTCCACTATGGAATTCTCACTACAGACTTTTCTGGGTGAGTGTATTAATTTGGGGGGGAGGGCCCGACTGCAGACTTGCACTCCGTCTCTCGGGGTCTGTAAAGATCAAGGCTGCACAGGAGACTCCTTGGTGCTGGTTCAGTCGGTTGGTAAGACTGTGCTAATGAGGTTGGGGCTGAAGGTTTGATTGCTCTGCAGGACTGTTGGCCCTGCTGTGTTGTAAGGTTGGGGTGGCAGCCGATGGCCCGTGGGCCATGTCTGTCCTGCCGCTTGTTTCTGTAGAGTCTCAATGGAACACAACTGGGCACCGGGTCATTACGTGTTGTCTCTGGCCTCTCTTGCACTACAGCGGTGGAGTTGCATAGTCATGACAAAACCATGTCGCCTGCAAAACCTACAGTATTTACTGTCTTCCTCTTTAAAGGAAACGTTTCCAGTCCTCTGGTACAATGCTCTTAACATGGACTTGGTGTTTATCTCCTACTAATTAATAATACAGAAAATTTTCGCTCCCAGCTGATAAATGGTTCCCGTCCTGACCCTTCCCCCAGATTCCCTAGGCTTCTAGTGACTTGAAGGTAATACCCAGCACAGCAAGGGTCTCCACGCTGGGCTGCAAAAGTTTTTTCTTGGCCTTAACCTGCTGGGCCACCCCTCTCCTGATGGTCACCTGGTGATGACTGTGGGCAGATAAGTGAAAATTCTATACTCTGTCGCTGTTTGTTTAGGAACAGCTGTTTATGAATCTTGAGGAACGGCCACTGAAGCAGGGTGATTCCTCCTAACACATTATATATTCACCATGTTCCTTCCTGGGGAATTTGGGTCTGTTCTCTGCAGCAGCGTGAGGTCAGGCAGAGCCTGGGGTCTCCCCTCCGGTTGAATTGCACTTCCTTTCATGAGTTATTGGAGGGGAGGTAGTGAAATAAAGGTGTTGCAACTCACAGCTCAGTTCTGCGAACTTTGCAAATTTTGCGACTTAACTGTCCCACCTTGAAGAGGCTCGGGAAGCCAGAAGTGTTGGTTTTGGCCACAAAGACCGGTGTCCTGAAGTTTCTGTGACTGTGGTTTGGTCTTTCATGCATTGGTTCTTCTTATCCTTGGGTTCCTGGGATTTTACGTTTCTCTCTGACTTGTCTCCTTTCTGCATTTCCCTCCCTGTATGTTGTGGAGCACGGTTGTTGTTGAGTTTTTCTGAAACAAGTTCACAACTTTTTACTTTTTAATGACACGTTAGCAACATGTGGAAAATACGGGAGCAACAAAGATAATGATACAGCCAGGAAGTTACAGCATTAAACGTAATTTTTAATTTATTTTAATGTTTATTTTTGAGAGAGAGGGAGAGAGCGAGAGAGCACATGAGCGGGGAAGGGGCAGAGAGAGGGAGACACAAGCCGAAGCAGGCTCCAGGCTCCGAGCTGTCAGCACAGAGCCTGATGCAGGGCTCGAACCCGTGAACCGTGAGATCATGACCTGAGCCGAAGTCGGATGCTCAACTGACTGAGCCACCCAGGTGCTCCTAAAGTTCTGTCTTGAAGTTGAACCTGGTGTTTTAAAACAGCCTAACGAGATAGCTGTTCCCTTTGTAGCATGCTTCCAAACTGAAGAGCTTAACATACTTTATTACATCTTTGTTTAATTTTTTTTTTTTTTTTTTTTTGGGAGAGAGAGAGAGAGGGAGTGTAAGTGCATGGCCATGAGTAGAAGAGGGGCAGAGAGAGAGGGAGACAGAGAATCCCAAACAGGCTCCACACTGTCAGAGCCCGACCCGGGGCTTGAACCCAGGGACTGTGAGATCATGACCTGAGCTGACACCTTAACTGAGCCACTCAGGCACCCCTATA
Source organism: Prionailurus viverrinus (assembly GCF_022837055.1). NCBI lineage: Eukaryota > Metazoa > Chordata > Mammalia > Carnivora > Felidae > Prionailurus > Prionailurus viverrinus. The sequence goes on from NC_062565.1 coordinate 9,050,693, forward strand.
AACGTCTTTAGGATAAGAGCACAGACAGGAATTGAGTGGGATTAGAGGAGATCAGCATTTGTGCCAAACAACATGTATATGTTTTTAACTTGGGAGTAACAGCTAAACTCATACTTTAAATTATTCTGGGGCGTGGCATTTTATTTGACTTTCTGAAAGTAATCAGGTTTTTGTGGGCTGGACTGTTGTTAATGGCGAGGATACCACAGACGACACGCTTTTATTAGTGGCGAATATCCTTGTGTTTTCTCTGTGAATGTGGGCTGTTAAAAATACCAGAACATTTACTGTTCCCCTGCAGGACGCTCAACAGTTGGCTGGTAATAAAGCGGGTACTTGATTCCTTTGAAGTGTGTGGAAGTGAGCTCATTCTTCTGTCTTGCTCCCAGAAGGGTACAAATGGATATTTCTGAGGGAAGCAGAAAGAAGAACCCTCATTTCCTCTTTGCAGGCTCGGCCGATTCAGGCAGCTAATTGCTCTCCCATCATGTTGGCAATTTGAGTTGCCCGTGTGTTTTTGAGAACAGTCTGAAACAAGAACGCTTATACACTGATAGTGGGAGTACAAATTGGTACCGTCCCCTTCTGGAAGGCAATTTAGCCATAAAATTTCAAGCAGGAATTTTTTTTTTTAAGCTCATATTCTATGATAGGAGAAATTCCTAGGAATTGAATCACCTTAAGGAAATCAAATGTATTCCTAAGGGTGTTCAGCTGTTGTCAATAGTGAAAAGCTGTTAGCATCCTAAATGGTCCAAAAGAGGTGAATGATTAAATCATGGTACTAATACGTGTCCACTGAAAATGTTGTCTTCAAAGAATGTTTAAGGACACTGGAAAATGCTTACAATACAATGGAAAATCAAATCCACAAAACTAATACGTGACTTAAGACTCCCACTTTTAGGGGCGCTCAGTCCCTGCCTGGGTCGCTCAGTCAGTTAAGCATCTGACTCTTGGTTTTGGCTCAGGTCATGGTCTCACAGTTCATGGGATCAAGCCCCACCTCGGGTTCTGTGCTAACAGCATGGAGCCTGCTTGGGATTCTGTCTTCCCCTCTCTGCCCCTCCCCTGCTGGTGCTCTTTCTCAAAATAAAAATAAACATTCAAAAATAAAAGAAAAAAAAAGATTCCCATTTTTATGAACGTGGACATGCGTACTAAGGCCTGGAAGGAAATAATCAAAATGCTGAGACAGTAGTTCTGTTGGGAGGTCTTTATTGGTGATTTTAATAATTGTTTTATTCTTTTATATGATTATAATGAGAAATCATAAATAATACTTAAATATATTTGCAAGTATGCATATGCATGCATATTATGGTGAAATGGTCTAGAGGAGTAGAACAATAGCCTTTGTGTTCCTTTTACCTTACTGGGGCATAATAGAAATATCACTTGTCTGCACCCCTTGCTGCTAGAGATGATCATTTGTCTGGGAAATGTTTTCTTCTCTTGGTTTATGACGTCCTGGCCCCTCCACCTGACCGACTCAGTATGTGCAAATAATTGGGTTTTATAATATGGGCAAAGAAGTGATGTCTGCAGGGAGATTTGCTTATTTCGTGCTTCTTCGGGCTTCTGTCAGCTCTTTGATAACTAGTATAGTCACTTGGAATTTAATTCCCAGACATGAGTATAAATTCTACCAAGTAAGTATATTTGGTGGGTGCCTATCAGAATGGAGAACTGATGATTCTGTTATTGTTGAGTGCGAGAGTGTGGAGATTACAACTTTGGAAAGATTAATGTGAAGGGTAAGCCTATTCTACTCTGATTGACCACTGGATGGTTCCCAACAGATACTCGGTGAACTTTGAACTAAGTGGAGAAGAGTTCCCGCTACCCTTGGTTGTAGTCCTGGGGAGCTGATGGAACCATCTGTTTTGTTTGCTGTGACTTCTGGAGCCCTCCATATTCTTCCTGATGCTGGAAGAGTTGATAGGAGTTTGGTAACATTCTACTGAAGTTGTCATATCATCACCTCCTTCTTTGGTAATCCAGGGAGTGGGGGTTACCAGTGGGGCAGAAGCAACAGAGATGAGGGAGTACTGTCCGAGCCTCCTGTGCTCCTCAGCTGCTGAGTTAAGGCTACTAGTTGCATAGTTCACGTTGCATTTGGAGCCCCTGGTTGTACAAGATGGCAGTCCCAGCCTAGGTTGCCGTTGATTGAAAGTTTGTCATATTCCTATTCTCCCACCCTGTCTAACTTAGGCTTGCCTGACTCTTTGCTTTCCTAATATATTAGTATTACAATATTACAATAAAAGAGGACTTTTATTATAAAGAAAAGAGTAATGAAAATGCAAAATACACTCTTTTGGATCTAAAATTACCTGTTGGAGGAAATAAGATGCTTGAATGTCAGATCTGGCGTGATGCTGGCCAGCTAACTTTATATCATTGCCCCATCTCAGTTTTTCCAGGACAGAGAACTTAACCACCTTAGCTCCAAAGAGTGAGGTAAACTAGGTAGGTTTTGTTGGAATGTTGTTCAAAATTGAGTTTCTGTTTAATGTTTTAGAAGACAGGTTATTTTCTGGTGGGAGTTGATATGGAAAATAGACATGGACGAATGGGTACCACTTCTGGTAAATTGCCCGGAGTTTGTAGGAAGTCACTGATTTTCTGTGTGTGTGTGTGTGTGTGTGTGTGTGTGTGTGTGTGTGTGTGCGCGCGTGCGCGCGTGTGTGTGTGTGTGTGTGTGTGTGTGTTGGAGGGAGTGGCATTGTTCTTTCTACCCTAATCACATCTCCATCTGCCTGTTTTCCCTTATTCATTTTTCCCTATATGTCTGTCTCCAAATTGGAACCATAATCAGAAAAAAAAGTGATTTTCTTTCCTTATACATGTATAAATTTTTCCTTCTGTTGACTTTTAAAATTTCAGTATAATTAACGTAGAGTGTCATATTAGTTTCAGGTGTACAGTATACTGAATCAATAATTTTATACATTACTCTGGGCTTATCATGATTAGTATAGTCTTAATTTCCTTCACCTATTTTACCCGTCCCCACACCCACCTCCCTCTGATAACCATCAGTTTGTTCTTTGTACTTAAGGGTCTGTTTTTTGTTTGTCTCTTTTTAAGTTTTTGTTCGTTTGTTTTCTTTCTTAAAGTCCAAATAGGAGTGAGGTCATACGGTATTTGTCTTTTTCTGACTGACTTATTTCACTTAGCATTATACTCCCTAGATCCATCCATGTTGTTGCAAATGGCAAGATTTCATTCGTTCTTCTAGCTGAGCAATATTCCATTGCATGTATATGTACATACCACATCTTCTTTATTCATTCATCTATTGATGGACGCTGGGCTGCTTTAATATTTTGGCCATGGTAAATAATTCTGCAATAAACAGGGGTGCATATATTGTTTTGAATTAGTGTTTTTACATTCCTTGGTTAAATACCTAGTAGTTGAATTCCTGGATCATATGGTAATTTTACTTTTCACTTTTTGAGGAACCTCCATATGATTTTCCACAGTGGCTGCACCAGTTTGCATTCCCACCGATAGTGCACTAGGGTTCCTTTTTTTTTCACATCCTCGGCAACACTTGTTATTTCTTGTGTTTTGGATTTTAGCCACGTTCATAAGTGTGAAGTGATATTTCATTGTGGTTTTGATTTGCATTTCCCTGATGATGAGTGATTTTGAGCATCATTTTATGTGTCTGTTGGCCATCTGCACGTCTTCTGTGGAGAAATGTCTGTTCGTGTCTTTTGCCCATTTTTAATTGGGTTATTTGTTTTTTGGGTGTGGCGTTGTATCCGTTCTTTATACGTTTTGGATATTAACCCTTTATTGGATATGTCATTTGAAAATATTCTCTGCCATTCTGTAGGTTGTCTTTTAGTTTTGGTGATGGTTTCCTTCGCTGTGAAGAAGCTTTTTATTTTGATATAGTCCCACTAGTTTATTTTTGCTTTTGTTTCCCTTGCCTCAGGAGACCTGTCTAGAAAAATGTCACAGAAATTACTGCCTGTACTCTCTTCTAGGATTTTGATGGTTTTGGGTCTCATATTTAGGTCTTTAATTCATTTTGAGTTTATTTTTGTGTATGATGTGAGAAAATGGTCCAGTGTCATTCTTTTGGATGTAGCTCTCCAGTTTTCCCAACACCAGTTGCTGAAGAGACTTTTTCCCATTGCATATTCTTTCTTCTTTTCTCAAAGATTAATTGAACATAAAATTGCGGGTTTCTTCTGGGCTCCTTTGTGTTCTATTGAAATATGTGTCTATTTTTGTGGCAGTACCGTACTATTTTGATTATTACAGCTTAGTAATATAACTTGAAGTCTAGAATAGTGATACCTCCAGCTTTTTCTTTTTTCAAGATTTCTCTTTGAAATTTAGGTCCTTTTGTGGTTCCACACAAATTTTAGATTCTTTATTCTAGTTCTGTGAAAATGTTGGTATTTTGATAGGGAGTACAGTAAATCTCTGGATTGCTTTGGATAGTATGGACATTTTACCAATATTTGTTTTTCCAATCTGTGAGCATGGAATATTTTTCCATTTGTTTCTGTTGTCTTCAATTTCTTTCATTAATATTTTATAGTTTACAAAGCACAGGTCTTTCACCTCCTTGGTTAATTTCTTCCTAGGTATTCTGTTATTTTTGGTGCAGTTGTAAATGGGATTGTATTTTTAAATTTTCTTTCTGCTACTTCATTATTAGTGTATAGAAATGCAACGGATTTCTGTACATTGATTTTGGATCCTGCGATCTTCCTGAATTTCCTTATCAGTTCAAATAGTTTTTTGGTAGACTCTTTCAAGTTTTCTATATATGGTATCATGACATATGCAAATAGTGGAAGTTTTACATCTTGGTTACTGGTTTATATGCCTTTTATTCCTTTTTTTTTTTTTTTTTTTTTTTGTCTGATTGCTGTGACTGGGACCTTCTGTATTATGTTGAATAAAAGTGGTAGGACCCTTTTGTGGACATCCATGGCTTGTTCCTGATCTTAGGGGGAAAACTCAGTTTTTCACCATTGAATATGATGTTAGTTGTGGGTTTTTTATATGTGGCCTTTATTATGTTGAGGTACGTTCCCTCTTAGCCTACTTTGTTTAAGAGTTTTTTATCATGAATGGATATAGTACTCTGTGAAATGTTTTTTCTGCATCTTGAAATGATCACATGACTTTTATCCTCTTATTGATCTGATGGATTTGTGAGTATTGAACTACCCTTGCATTCTGGGAATAAATGCCACTTGATTGTGGTAAATGATTTTTTTAACATGTTGTTGGATGTAGTTTGCTAATATTTTGTTGAGGCTTTTTGCATCTGTGTTTATCAGAGATATTGGCCTGTAGTTCTCTTTTTTTTTGTAGTGTCTTTTTTTTTTTTTCTTTGTTTGTAGTGACTTTATCTGATTTTGGTATCAAGGTAGTGCAGGCCTCATAGAAGAAATTTGGAAGTTTTCTTTCCTCTTGTATTTTTTTGGATTATTTGAGAATAATAGGTATTAACTCTTCTTTAAATCTTTGGTGGAATTAACCTATGAAGCTGTCTGGTCCTGGACTTGAGATTCAATTTTATTGTTGGTAAGTGGTCTGTTCAAAATTCCTATTTCTTCCTGATTCATTTTTGGGAGGTTGTATGTTTCTAGTAATTTATCCATTTCTTCTAAGTTGTCCATTTTGTTGACATATGATTTTTCATAATATTCTGTTATAGTCCTTTGTATTTCTGTGGTGTTGGTTGTTATTTCTTCTCATTCAATTCTGATTTTGTTTATTTGAATTCTCTTTCTTTTTTGATGAGTGTGGCTAATGGTTTATCAATTTTATTGATGTTATCTGTGGAATTATTTATCTCTCCTTCTATTATGAATGATAACCTTGCTGGATGGAGTATTTTGAACCGCAGATTTTTTCCTTGCAGCATTTGAATATATTGTACTACTCCCTTCTGGCCTGCAAAGTTTCTGCTGAAAAATCTGTTGATAGCCTTGTGGGGTTTCTGTGTATGTAATAATTTTCTTTTGCTGTTGTAAAATGTTTCTCTTTACCACTATGTTTTTCCATTTTAATTTTTAATGTCTTGGTGTGGACCTCCTTGGGTTGATTTTTGGGTGGTGCTCTCTGGCTTCCTGGATTTGGAGTTCTGTTTCCTTTCCCAGATTAGGAAAGTTTTCACCCAGTATTTCTTGACATAAATTTTCTTCCCCCTCTTCTCTTTCTTCTCCTTCCAGGACCCCTATAATGTGAGTGTTTTTATGTTTTATGGTGTCACTGAGTTCCCTTAGTCTATTCTTATTTTTTATTATTCTTTTTTCTCTCTCCTGTTCAGCTTGATTGCTTCCATTACTCTGTCCTCCAGTTCACTGACCCATTCTTCTGCTTTCTCTAGTCTAGTCTACTATTTATTCCTTCCTGTATAAATTTTAGTTACTGAGTTCTTTATCTCTGATTGGCTCATTTCTATGTTTTCTCTTTGTTGAACATATCACTGAGATCCTCCACTCTTTTCTCCAGTCCCATGAGTATCTTTATGAACATTACTTTAAGTTCTCTCTCAGGCATATTACTTACCTCTGTTTCATTTGGCTCTCTTGCTGTGATTTTTGTCCTGTTCTTTCATTTGGAACATAGTCCTCTGTCTCATTTTGTCTAACTCTCTGTGTCTGTTTCTCTGTGCTAGGAAAGTCAGCAGTGTCTCCTGCTGTTGAAAGCAGTGGCATTATGAAGAATGGGTCCCTTAGTGCCCTACAGTGCAGTGTCCCATGTTCACCAGAACCTGGTGCTTTATGGTTTTGCTTCCTCTGTGTGTTGAGTGCACCCTATTGTTGTGACTGAGCTGCATTTGCCTTCAGACCAGTTGTCTGCAATGGCTCTCTTTGCCCGTTGTGGGCAGGATTTGGTCCCTATGTGTCTAATGGGCCAGTTGGGCTACCTCGGGCTTGAGTCAGGTCAGACCAGGAATTTTTCAGAGCTGTGGTCACACTGAACTGCAGGGTGCTCTTCCTGTTTTGTCCCCTGACAGGCTCTAGTTGGTGTGTGGGGTCTGCAGTCAGACCCGATGTCTGCCCCAGCCCACTGCTGGGGCCAGAGTCTAACTGGTGTGTCTGGTTATCTTCTTCTACCTGCCTCCCCAAGGCAGGAGTCACTTAGAGTGGCGCTGGCCCCTGTGGCAGTTGCTTGCACAATGCCAGCTTGTGGGGCTGCTTTGGATGGACTCCTGCCAAGGGCAGATTAGATGGGGCAGGAGAGTGGGGGTTGTGCGGTATTACCAAGCTAATTGGAGAGTATTTGAGCCGGTTCCCACCGGTGTCCTATTTAGGCAGGGATGTAGGGGAGAGAAATGGTGCCCGCCAGCTGTTTTGTGTTTGGAGAAGACTCCTAAAGATCCCTGCCTCTTAAGCACATGCTCTGAGATTAGTAAATCTCCTTCCTGTATACCACAGTATACCCCAGGTATTTTTCAAATTGCTGCTTCTGTGCTGTATCTCAGCACGCCTGTTTGTCATGCTGTCTCTTTAGGGTCCAGTACTCCGTTTCCTATCAAGCTCCAGCTGTCCCAGAGCTGAGCCTGCTGGTTTTTAAGGTTCTAGGTGTTACGTGCCGCTGGTTTTAAGGACTGCTGGCGTTAAGCCACTGTGGTTTTCAAAGCAGAATGTGAGGGGGATTTATTTTCCCGGTGTCTGGTGTGGGGTCCGCTCTTCTCCATGCTCGCAGTGACCCTCCTTCCCACAGATAGTCTCATGGGTCAGTTTGGTTCCCAGCCGTGTTTGCACACTTCCTACTCTTTTCAGTGTGGCCTCTTCTCTCCGTTTAGCTGTGGTGACCCAGTTCTGTCAGTCTTCAGGTCCTTGTTTCGGTCCTCTACACCGATGTGGCTGTTGTCTGGCTGTATCCATGGGATGAGGTGAGCTTAGGATCCTCCTATTTTAGCATCTTCCCCAGAAGTTGGCCTGTTTATCTTTTTTATTTCTTAATCATGAAAAATGTTATCGGACAAAAGAGAAATGGCCCTGCCTCCACCACGCTGGACTCAAACCTTGATTTCAGGTTGACCGGATGGTTCCCATGGATGCAAGGGCAGCGCCTGCTACTGGTGAGTGCGTGCAAACCCCAGCACAAGGCGCACTTCTCAGCGGTGGAAAATCCGAGTACAACTCAAGTTTTAAGGCCTCGTTGTTCTGCGGAAGTTCGTTGGCTGCATCAAGGAGCCTTTTTGCGTCCTTCCTGTACTTGTAGTTGCTCGTGTGTGCCGCGTTTTGCATTTTTGCAAAAAGTAAGCATGAGTTCCAATCATCATCAGACATGTCTTGGACTATTTTGGGTTTTGACTGAAATACAACATGGATGGTATTTGAGTTTCATCTTTTAAGTCAGTAACTTTACGGATTTGACTCTCAAATCTCATAACTTGGGCATTCTGAATTTGGCATCTCATCTACTCATAAGTTTAAATAAATGGATCAATGAAAAATGTTGAGACAGGAAGGCTTCTGAGCAAGAGCATATGGCACGCCTCCTTACATGCATAGAAGAGTGAGTATGTGGGAGGATTCTAACTCCACTTCCTCTTGGTGAGATCTAATTCACATATCCTACAGTTCACTCATTTCAAGAGTACGATTCAGGGATGCCTGCCTGGCTCGGTCAGTTAAGTGTCCGACTCTTGATTTCAGCTCAGGTCATGATCTCACCATTGGAGCCTGAGCCCAGCGCTGACAGTGTGGAGCCTGCTTGGGATTCTCTCTTTCTGCCTCTCTCTCTCTGCCCCGCCCATGCACACCTTCTCCAAAATAAATACATAAACTTTAGAAAATTAAAGATTAAAAAAACATTTGAAGAATACAATTGAGTGATTTTGAATGTGGTCACAGAGTAGACTTACAGAGTGCAACCGTTACCATAATTAATTATATGACATTTTCATCACCCTCCCAGAGACACCGGTATGCATTAGCCCTCAGTCCTCATTTCCTCCCAACTGCCCCAGCCTTGGGCAACACTTCCTTTCTCTATGGATTTGCCTGTCCTAGGTATTTCATGTCAGTGGAACCGTGCAATATATGACTTTTGTGTCTGGCTTCTTTCATTTAGCATAATGTTTTTAAGGACCATTTGTATTATAGCATGTGTCAGGACTTCACTGTTTTAATTGCTGAATAATACTCTATTGGGTAGACATACCACATTTCATTTACTCATTCATCAGTTGGTGGACATTTGGGTTATTTCCCTTTGGGCTATTACGAATAATGTCGCTCTGAACATGTGTGCCCAAGTTTTTGTGTAAGTGTATTTTTATTTTTCATGGGTATGTTCCTAGGCGTGGGATTGCTTGGTTATATGGCGATTCTACGTTTAACCTTTTGAGAAACTGCCAGACTGTCTCAAGTAGCTTATACCAGGGCGCCTGGGTGGCTCAGTCAGTTAAGCGTCCGACCTTGGTTCAGGCCATGATCTCATGGTTTGTGAGTTCGAGCCCCGCATCGGGCTCTGTGCTGACAGCTCAGAGCCTGCAGCCTGCTTCAGAGTCTGTCTCCCTCTCACTCGGCCCCTCCCCTGCTCACACTCTGTCTCTGTCTCAAAAATAAATAAACATTAAAAATAAAAAATAAAGTAGCAGGTACCATTTAATATTCCCACTGGCAGTGTATGAGGGTTCTCCAACTCCTGGCCAATACTTGTTATCTGTCTTTTTGATTCTAGTCATCCTGGTGGTTGAGAAGGGGTACATGATTTGATTTGCATTTCTTTGATGGCTGTTTATTGTTGAGCATCTTTTCATCTGCTTATACCTCGGCCAGAGCAACTTCTTACCATTTGTATATCCTTTCTAGAGAAATGTCCATGCAGATCCTTTGGCCATTTTTAAATTATATTACTGTCTTATTCTTATTGAGTTGTAAGAGTTCTTTATATATTCTAGTGCCAAGTCCCTTATCAGATGTGTGATTTACGCATGTAGTCAAAACATTCTGTGAACTATCTTCTCACTTTCTTGATGGTGTGTGTCATTTGAAGCACAGGATTTTAAGTTTTAATGATACCCATTTAATCTATAATTTTCTTTTGTTACCTGTGAAGTTACAGGTTATTGGCGTTGCATTTAAGAAACCATCACCCAGGGGCACCTGGGTGGCCCAGTCGGTTAAGCATCTGACTTCGGCTCAGGTCATGATTTCCTGGTTCATGAGTTTGAGCCTCGCGCCAGGCTCTGTGCTGACAGCTGGAGCCTGGCAACCGTTTTGGATTCTGTCTCCCTCTCTCTCTGCCCGTCCCCTGCTCACACTCTGTCTCTCTCTCTCTCTCTGTCTCAAAAAATTATTAAAAAAAAAGAAACCATCACCCAATCTAAGGTCATAAAGATTTATGCCTGTGTTTCCTTCTAAGAGATTTATGGTTTTAGCCTGCATTTAGGTATTCGATGCAGTTTTAATTACTTTTGTATCTTTTTTTATGTGACTAGTTGTGCCATCACTAATTAAGAAAATTGTTCTTGCCTCTATTGAATTATCTTGGCATCCTTGTTGACATGACGCCACTTCTTAGGCAAGTTTTTGTTTGAGGTCTTTTTTCAGATTAGGATTGGTGTTATTTTTGTCACTAAACGGTTTATGGACAGGTGGCTGCGTTTTACAAATGAATCTTTTACTACGGAAAAAGTACGTGCAAGAATTGCCTTTACTAGAACAACACATGGCAGAAGATACTAGAATGAAGAAGCCAGAATATGTACCTCATCCAGGCGGAAGCAGGGCACTGGATTTAGGTATCCCCCAAACTGATGCTGCTCATATGTTACTGTGCATCTGAGTTCCCTGGAGATCTTGGTAAGATGCAGGTTTCCATTCTCTGGTTCTGGAACGAAGTGTACGAGTCTGCATTTTTAACGAGTTCCAGACAACGTAGTCGGTGCCGGTACTGGAATTCTAGGCTTTGAGTAACAGTGCAAGAGAGGCTTTCTGGTGTGATCTCGTTCAGTGTTGTTGTATCTACTTACTTAAAGTGATTTGGAAAGGAAATAAAAAATGTGTTCTTCATATCCAGTGCGTTCGTATTTTATTGAATAACCTTCAGGATAAAACACCACCATTCAGGGAAATAGAATGAAAGTTTCTTCTAGTGGCCCTTCTGCCAATGGATTATCTTCTGTCTTCCTTTTAGGCCTCTGATGATTGTCACACAGAAGATCACGACCTTGGCATTCCAAGTTCATGATGGTGAGAAGAACTCTCCTTTTGGTTCTGAGAGTGAGCCTGACAGAGACCTTCGTTTAGACTATATCCACAGTCCAGGTCTTATTATAACTTGTCAGAAATTTGCAAGCTTCTTTAATCAAAGCTTTTTACTTTCTCGGCTATTATTTACCACTTTTCCTGCTGAATCTGCCGTCTACATTTGAAGTCTTTATACCGAGAAGATTTTTTTTTGTTTGTTTGTTTATACCACATTTTAAATGTATGGTGCGCTCTGCCCTTCATTTCTAAATCTGTTGATTTTTTCTTTGGTTTAATCTGAGGTGCTCATAAGGTAATAAAAAATAGTATTGGCTGATTAATCTTTTTAAAAAAATGTTTATTTAATTTTTGAGAGAGAGCGAGAGTGAGTGGGGGGTGAGGCGGGCAGAGAGAGGGGGAGACACAGAACCCGAAACAGGCTCCAGGTTCTGAGCCGTCAGCACAGAGCCCGACGCAGAGCTCGAAGTCACAAACCCGTAAGATCATGAGCTGAACCAAAGTCGGGCGCTCAACCAACTGAGCCACCCAGGTGCCCTTGGCTAATCGTTTTTCATGCTGAATTTGTTTTGTTAGCTTAGTGTTTTTGTTTTTGCTTGGCTTGGAAAATTATCTAATGAGATTAGCGTGACCCTTGTCCTAGAAGAAGGAAGAACCTTCTGATTGTATAAAACTGAACATTTTCTTTGCTCATGCCCTTCCTGCAAATGGCCAAGAAAGTGTGATTTACATGATTAAAACCTGGTTCCAGGGGATGAGTACAGCACTTTCAGCCGGGTGGAAGATTTTAATATGGGCTTAAGAGGTGTCAGGTACAATTAGTAAAAGTATATTCTACGGATTTGTACTGCTCTGGCAAACGCTTTCGGACGGTTGAAGCTTCTTTATGTGCCAACAAGTTGAGTAGATTTACAATCTCTGTCAGCTAGTCTTATTTTTCTTTAAAGCTTGGGAACCGATTTAATTTCATTTTGACCCTGGGTATTCCGAGTTCATACTTGGCAATTTAATCACTGTGTAGAGAACTGGGTAATTTCATACCAAGGATGGGGTCTTTCTAGGGAGACCATCTGTCCTGGTTTGCCCAGGACTGAGTGCTTTCCCAGGACATGAGACTTTTAGGACCCAAACTGGGTAAGTCCTGGGCAAACGGGGGTGAGTTGCTGAATGTTTTTGTACCTAAAAGTCTACTTGGTAGTGGTTATAGACTAATATTAGCACCATAAACCAATAACTAAAATCAATTTAATTTCTAGGATTGCCAGAGATGTATTGTTGAGATCTTAGAAGAAAGTGTGATTTTTTTTTTTAAATACTGCCTTTTTGTTTTTTTTAATAGGCTTTTTGCCTACATTTACTACTTAAAGCATTCTCAGTATACCCGATTTTCTGGAACAACCCTTATATGCAGCAAGATGTTTGTTTGCCGTTTCTTTTTTTCTTGTGCGTGGGAGCAACAAGTAAAATTCAGAAACACTCTGCCTGCCTTTAGACATGTCTCTGAATTGCCTCTGTGATCGGTGGTCATCAGTCTTAGTTGAATATACAGTTTTAAAGTCAACTTATGACACTTCAGTTTGAGTATAAGTTAACATCTAAATTTTATGAGAAGCACTAAGGTGATTTTCTGGCATGGAAGAATTTTATTTTATTAAAAATTCTTCGTAATGTTTATTTATTTTTGAGAGAGACAGAGATAGAACACGAGCAGGGGAAGGGCAAAGAGAGAGGGAGGCACAGAATCTAAAGCAGGCTCCAGGCTCTGAGCTGTCAGCGCAGAGCCCGACGCGGGGCTCCAACCCATGAACCGTGGGACCGTGACCTGAGCCGAAGTTGGATGCTTAACCGACTTGACTCACCCAGGCGCCCCTGGATGAGTTTTAAAAGAATAATCACCTGATAATTCTTCTCTGTTTTCCCCGCATTCAGGCTTCCATTTCCTGTTTTTTGGAAGAGGAAAGTCCCCTGTTCCTTTCCCCATTCCACACCCATGTTCTCAGCCAATACTGGGTGTCTGCACCCAGTGCACTCAGGGAGGTACTTAAGCTGGTGCGGGCAGCAAAGGCCGGCTTCTCTCTCTCGTGTGCCGGTGAAACCAGAGGCACTTTGGCAAGGAGTGGAGGAGATGTGGGGCTTCTCTGGGATCCATGACAGACTGCAGATTCAATAGTAGTCCTTGAATCCTCCCCTCTTCACAAGAACATATAGAGACTTTCCTCCTCACACACGTATTTGTGGGTAGCTCTTGAATCCGGGACATTAAAAAAAAAAAAAAAAAAAAAAAAAAAAGGAAGAGGAGGACCCTTTTATGATTTCTGAAGCAACATTAGTGAAATATGACATAAATCACTTTCTTCAAATGAATTTTGTAAGCCTCTTTTAGAGTGAGTTCTCTGCTTCACACATCTTCTTTCTAACTTTTTTCTTTTTTATAGGATTAGGTCGAAGAGCTGAAGACCTCTCTGCTGAGCAACATCGACTTGCTGTGAAGTAAGTTTTCACAGTATGTTCTCTAGGCCTTGGTGTATCAGTGTCCAGAAATCCCCCTCTTTTCAGTGTCTGCATATTCACTGCATTATATGGAGGTAATACTGTCTGTTTAATGAATCTGCTGTTGATGGATACTTGGGGTTGTCTGTCAGTCTGTGGCTTTTACAAGTCAGTGATGCATGACCCTGTTCCTTGGTCATTTTAAACAAGTTTGGGTATAATGGTGGGACAGATTCCCGGAAGCGGGGCTGCTGGGCCGGAGAGTAAATGGATCTGTAGTTTTGTTTGTTTCGCAAGATTCTCCTTCACGGAGGTTGTTATGTCCGTTATTACCGAGTTATTTTTACGGGGCCTGTGTCAGAGGGTCCTCAAGAAAGAGTTGTCGGTGCCCGTCAGTAGGATTAAATGCTGGCACGAAACGGACTCAAAGGGCTGGACAGAGAGGACTGGGGGCTGGGGGATGGGAGGCAGGTGGCAGGAAGCAGGCTGAAGACAGATTGTGGCTGGTGTGGGTGTTGGAGAGGAAGGGAGACTGACGGAGGAGAGTAGCATTGATGGGGAGTGGAAAGAGCCCGTGGCGTAGCACGTCGGGGAAGGTGGTGCAGCCATGGTGGTGGAGGGTTCCTGCCAGAGACTTGTAGGAGGCAGGGTAAGGAAGAGAGGGTCCTGGGTGGTCAGGAGACGGAGTGCCCCATTTTCACACGAAGGGATCGGGACTTGGAAGAAATGGAGACCCATTGCAAGAGACTGATGAATCCAACTCTCTGGATGCCCTCAGTGTTATGAGGGCATAGGTGCTGTAGGGTATATTCCAGTGACGGGTTACCAGGGGCATTTTAGGGAGCCTTGTCCCCACAATACCATCGTGCCCTTTTAAATGCCATTAAAACACTACCCAGAACTGGTCTCTACAGAATTGTTCCCTGCCGCTACTTCTGTCTGTTGTTCAGGACCTCGTGCCTGGATGCCAGAGCAGACAAGAGGCTGCACAGGGGTGGTTTTGTGTGTCCTCTTCTAGTGGAAACTGGTTCCACCCATCATTTGTTTTGTATTTATTTTGGCAGTCGGGAGGGAGTTTTCCCATTTCAGTGCATCTCGAGCAGCTAACATTAGGTCAGGTTCCCACCCTGCCTGATGTTTATTACCTTCCTTCTTCTCTTGTTGGGCGACCAAGGGTGATGAGAAAGCGCATTTCCCAGCCTCAGAGCCTCCTTTACCCTGGACCTCACCCTCCATGTCCATAGCCGCAGCCGGCCAGGAGAGGGCGCCACGGAGCGCTGCGCCTTCCCCGAGCCACTCCCCGATTTAACCTGCCCTTTCAAACCAGGTTTCTAGCTTGGGTGGATTTTTAGAGAAACGGAACCCAGAAAGACCACCTCACGTCTGGTAATCTACAAAGACAACCCCTGTGTTTAGGATTGGCCTGCTTGCGGATCTAAAAGAAAAATCCAAAGACCGAAGACTTCAACTTGTTGTTTATTTTCACAGGGTAAAGCCCTCCTTTTTGCAATACTTAAGCTATCTTCTCAACTTCATGAGTGTCATAGCTGGCCCTTGCAACAATTTCAAGGATTACATAGCCTTTATTGAGGGGAGACATACGCACATGAAGTTGCTGGAAGTGAACTGGAAGCAGAGAGGTTTCCAGAGCCTGCCAGAGCCTTCTCCCACTGTAAGTTTTTAGTGCCGAGAGTGTTTACGCAGAGCTCCAGAAAAATAGAGCTCTGCTTCCAGGGCTGACTCTCACTGGTAATTGTTCTAATTAAAAAGCCAAACAGTTCACCAAAAAGCGTGGCCAATAACCCCCCCCCCCCCACCACCCCTATGCACTGAAAATACCGGTATTGGTATTTATTTACAGCAGTTTTCCATGTTGGAACACCACATGTTTATTGCACAGAGGAGCTCATTGGCTGGAAATATTAAGGCAATTCGTCCATTAGTCAGTCAGCCAATATTTAATGCTTACAGTGTGCTCGGCCCTGTGCTAGTTAACACGTTCGGATTTATGAGTGTTTTGTCTTTAGGGATAGAAATTCATATCCAGCCCAAAGATAATATCGGGAAAGGGGGGATGGGAAGGGGTGGGAACCAGAATAAATGCGATTTTTATTTCAGAGCCCACTTCTTATGTGGGAAACCAGTTTTACGTGGGCACGCTTAAAGCTTGGTTTTATTGACTTCGAGAGAGTTTAAGATGGCTTTTTAAAAAATACTTTCAGGGGCACCTGGGTGGCTCAGTCGGTTAAGCGTCCGACTTCAGCAATCTCGCGGTCCATGAGTTCGAGCCCCATGTCGGGCTCTGGGCTGATGGCTCAGAGCCTGGAGCCTGCTTCCGATTCTGTGTCTCCCTCTCTCTCTGCCCCACCCTGTTCATGCTCTGTCTCTCTCTGTCTCAAAAATAAATAGAACGTTAAAAAAATTTTTTTTTTAAATACTTTCATTTTAATTTGCATTTTGCTCATTTCAAAGTGGTCAACAATAGGATCGCTTCTTGAACTTTACAAAAACGCTGCATTTATTCAGATCACATGGCCTGTATTTAAGGGACGTTTGTAATTAGCTGAAGGAATAGGGAACATTGGAAAGAGGAGAAAACCGGGAGATTGGAGTTAAATATTTTGTAAATGCTACAACCTAGGCAAAGTTAATTATTTGAAAATTTAAGTGACTTCTGGAGCATGCGTTTTCAGAGAGTTTCGGTGCTGTCGGGTCTTTGACAGTTTATGGTCCGTCCACTGTCTCCGCTCTCGCTGCGGCATCGAAACAACATAGCAGTGAGGTCACCGTGGCCACGAGACATCAGGGTGCCCGCGGGTGTTTCTTGGCAGGGTCTGGCACAGTACTGCTTTTATGTTGCACGTGCTCGTAGAGAATATTCTCAGAGAGTCTTAACATCACTCTCCAGGGAGCCTCTTGCATGTTTGTGCACGGAGAGCATGAAGCAGGGAGGTGGTATTTTGGCTGAAGACACATCGGTGGGAGAGGGTGGCCCTCACGAGCTGGTGCTTCCCCAGTGTGTTGGCATCATCTTGGCTAAGTGTGGCGTGCACTCGACTGGGAGCCAGGTGCCGTTGGATGCCTTGCAGACACTCACTCACCTAACCCTCAAGCTGAGGGAGGTGCTGTTGCTGTCCTGCTGTCCCCATATTACAAAGAGAAAGTGGCCCCCTTTTGTTTTTTTTTTTTTAAGTTGGGAACCAGAATCCTATTGGTGTTCACTGACATTGCCTGGAATGTCAGGGAAACTGAACAGAAATCACTTGGTCCAGAGGCATTTAGAACACTAGCACATCATGGGGCCCCTGTGTGGCTCAGTAGGTTAAGCGACCGACTTCGGCTCAGGTCATGATCTCACGGTTTTTGAGTTTGAGCCCCGCATCGGGCTCTGTGCTGACAGCCCAGAGCCTGGAGCCCGCTTCGGATTCTGGGTCTCCCTCTCTCTCTGCCCCTCCCTCACTCATGCTCTCCGTCTCTCAAAAATACATAAACGTCAAAAAAGCCAAAAAACCACTAGCACATCTCAAGGCCAGAGCAGACCACATGTAAACCATCCTGGAAGGCTTCCTAAAGCTTTCCATTACCTGCTCACGTCCTGGCTCAGGCCCTTGAAAACTGGCACAGAATCCTTCCTACCTAAGCCTCTGTCCTTGTGGTGACTGAAACCCATTTCCTCGGCTCTGCTGGTGACAGAAGTAGAAGACAAGCGAAATGGTTCTTTCTGATAGAAGACTGCCACCCTATAATGTTATTTCCCTTATGTTTTGGGTAATAAGATGCCTACTTTTTATTAGTAGAATGTGCTGGTAATCATGGTCTTCCATTTTAGATACATTCAATCCTCAAGGGTCAGAGGTATGTTCTTTCTTCACTTGTAGCCCATATGCCCAGCATCCAATTTGTGTCCTAGGCGTGCCTCTCCTTCTAGGGCCTATTGCCAAAGCGGCTCTTGGAACAGCTTTGTTCTTAATGTGCCCTTGCTCAAATTGTTTTTCTTCATACTGGAATCTTGAATGGTTACACCGATTCTTTTCCACTGTTTCAGGGAGCTGTGATCCGCAAGTTGTACATGACCTTGGTGTCTCTCCTTCTGTTTTTGACACTCACGAAGACCTTCCCTGTCACCTGCCTGGTTGATGACTGGTTTGTTCATAAAGCGAACTTTCTGACTCGACTGTGCTACTTGTATATCGTCATGCAAGCCTCGAAGCCCAAGTATTACTTTGCCTGGACATTGGGTACGTTCGATGGAATGGCCCTGCATGACAGAACAGCATTTGGGATCACCTAATCAAAACAGAGTTCAATACGTAATGGGGGTGGCTGAGCCAGTATCATTTTGTATTTTATCGCGCAGCACTTCTGTCTCCTGCCATCCATAAACTCAATCACCCGTGATAAGAGAAAAGCAATCCTGCCTCTCGTTTAAACTCAATGCTATTAACAGATGTCCAAATCTGGAAGCTTCCTCCACCAGTCAGAACTGGCCTTCAGTACAGCGGAAAGTTAGGGGAAAATTCCAGAATGAGCTGGTCATCGGGCCGTTTTTCTGGGTTGTACATAATAGAGGATACATGCTTGAATAATTTACCGATGCACGTGCTGATTGAGGTTATGCTGCTTTAATGGTTGGTTAAGACTTTTTTCAAGTGTGTTTTTTTTTTTAAGGTAGAAAATTCAACTTACTTTGATTTTGCTGTCTTTCCTTTCAAACAATTTTAGACTGGAAAAGTTTAAAGCTTTGCTGGAGTGAGCCGTGAGTCCTATTTACTTACCAGGCATGGTAAGGGATTTTGATAAGGCACGGCGGCTGTGTCTAGTTCACATTTGGGACCCTTTCAGGAAGGGAAATTTGACTTCTTAGCTGAGGGTGACCTGGGGCTTGATGTCAGGGAGCGGTGATTTGGTTTATTAAGCGAAACAGATGATTAAACTCAGTGCCTGGTGCTTCGCCCATATTCCGTGGTGAAGGCATAGCACTTAATTGAGTTCCTTTTTTCTCATTTCATGCTCCCAAGTTTTTATCTCCAAATTAAAGCTGGTAGCTACTGAATTTTTATTTTTTGTGGTAAAATAGACATAGCGTAGAATTTATGATTTTAACCATCTCTATGCGTCCAATAGACTGGACTTAAGTAAATACACGGTGTTGGGCGCCCATCACCACCATCTGTCTCCAGGACGTTTTCCGTCACCCCAAACAGGAATGCTGTACCCGTTAGAAAAAGTAATATTCTCCTCATTCCTCCCTCTCCCCGGCCCCTGGTCTACATGATTTTCATAGGTCGAGATGTTCAGGGATAAGTTCAGTCCGGTGCAGTATTGATGTAATACTTGGCCAGAAAGATCTGACTTAAGGCTCTTAAACAAGTTTGCAGCATGGGAAATTGTGTCTGTCCTATTTGGTTACTTCAGGGAGTTTTTGTCGAGGACCGGGTGCTGTGCTCGGGGGAACGCAAAGGGGGGACAAGAGCCCTGGTCTGTGGTCAAGATGGTTACGTTGTGTGGGCACAGAATTGTGCACCCCATCCAGGCAGGACACAGAGAGAGCTGTCCCCAGGCGAGGAGTACAGAGGGGACGAGGAATATGGGCTGGGGCTTCAAAAGTCCTATTCCTCTTTCTGTAGTCGTTTGGTTACTTGAGAAGGAGAATTTCTTGTAGGTAGGCGTGACGCATACTATGGTGAACCCTGCTCGGAGTACCAGGCTTAGTTTTCTACGTGAATTACTTAATGTCTTCACTTTGCTCTAGCCTGCGGGTGTGTCTGTGTGTGTGTGTGTGTGTGTGTGTGTGTGCACGTGGGCGTGTAAGAGAATGAGTGAGAGAGGAAGAGCTAATACTCTTTCACGCCCTCTTCTGCCTTCTGCTTGTTCACTTACTTTCCTTTTCTCTCTCCCCTCCCTACTTTTCCCTCTCCTGTATTCTGTATCCTAGGGCTTACGGGCTGGCTTCTGGACTAAATGAGCTCCTGCTTTAGGAGGAAAGAAAGGCCAGTCCGTGGCCTCATAGGGGAAAGTCTAACACGAGGTGGGTTGTGCTGGTGGGGCTGTGGGTGGGGAGGGGGTTCTAGGGAACGGGGTGTCTGGTGTCATTCTGCCCTTTCGGGAGTGCCCCAGATACTGGGAGTATAGAAGTAGTCTTTCCCGTGGGCAGCTTTTTCTTTGGACTTGGCTCTTTTCTATACCCTCTTCCCTTTATCTGGTTTTGATAGCTTCAGTAGAAACACTTCATTAATTTGTATGGCCTCAATTTGAACCTTGTTAGTTTAGATTGCTTGGGCTGGTCTGAAATTAACCTTTGTGTTACGAATAAAAAAGCAATGAAGAATGTAACAGGGAATGCTTAAATTGCTTTACCAAATAATTGTTTTATCCAGCTCCTTAAAACGTCATTTACATATAATTGATGCACTAATTATACGTGATTATAAATTTAATCCTTAAAGCTGGCCTCTTGATGGATCTCAGCTGAGCTGCACTGTGTTAGCCTCGTTTTCTCGTTACTGTTTACAGTGAAATAATTAAAGCTGTTTTCTTTGGACTTCATGTACGATCCTGGTTGTTTTTCCCTTGCTAATTAGTACTAATTAGCGAGACTCAACTTCAGCCCAGGCTGTGTTCCAAGGATCACGACCTCCAAAATATGGGTATCCAACTTATCTATGATCATACAGTAGGCAATACAAGTAAAGCCAGTTTGGGGCTGGTGAATTTAGCACCCACCTCCGCTTGGAGACAAAAACAAGTCTTCGGTTAAGAGGAGGCGGAATGCACTAGGGGGACCCGGTAGGTCCCCCCATCCTCTATAGAGACGTAGCATCCGAGAGTCGCTATTTCTGGTCCTTCATTTGTCTTGGCGGGGTGGCTCGTAGCCGCTCAGGCTGTGGGATCAGAATTTCTTCTAGCATTCGGAGTCTGGCATTGTTGACCACCTGCGTGATGAGAATGTTAGCATCACTAAGCCTGGGCAAGACGGACACTGTGATAACAGCTAACATTTCTTTTTTTAAATTTTTTTTTTTTCTTCAACGTTTTTATTTATTTTTGGGACAGAGAGAGACAGAGCATGAACGGGGGAGGGGCAGAGAGAGAGGGAGACACAGACTCGGAAACAGGCTCCAGGCTCCAAGCCATCAGCCCAGAGCCTGACGCGGGGCTCGAACTCACGGACCGTGAGATCGTGACCTGGCTGAAGTCGGACGCTTAACCGACTGCGCCACCCAGGCGCCCCAACAGCTAACATTTCTTGAGCGCCCACAGGCAAGGCACCGTGCTTTGTGCTCACTCATATCTTGTTTAATTCTTTCCACATGGCTTTAAATTCGATACCATTCTTCTACCCAGTTTCCTCCCAAGGGAATGGGTGTCTAGATGTCAGACAGCTCTCCTGAGGCCATACGCTCAGGGTGTTGCTCGATGGGGGGCAGGAAGCCAGGGGCTCTGCCTTTGGAGCTCACCCTTGCCACTATCTTCGCACCGCTGGGAACACTGACGGAGAACACCTGTAGAGAGAGAGCTTTCTACAATCCTGGAAAGGTAGCGAGAACCAGAAAGAGAAGTTGTTAATCTGCGTTTTAGATGAGACCGGAGGGGGCGGAGGAACTGAGTGAGGGGCTGCCTTGCGGGTCCCAGCCCTTGTTTTAGTCTCCAATACCGACCCCAACTGCCCCTCTTCTCTTTGTCTTGTCGTTCAGTGTCTTCCCGCCCGTTTAAACTGGCACACCCAGTTGTTTCTTAACTGGCACACCCTTGCTTTGTTGTTCTTCTCCTTGTCCGCTGAGTATCCATCCAGTCAGCTTGGGAGAGTGACCTATCAGCGCTCAGTACTTCTCTTCCCTCCTTCTAAAAGAAGCCAGATCGTTTCCCAGTGAGGCCAAACACAGTCACCCGGCTAGAGGACCAACCTGGAGGTGGTAAAGCAGTCATCAGCCCTGCCAAAAGGAAAGGAGACGAACCCAGAACGGGCTGTTTTTCTTTAGAGTAACTCTTCAGAAGTCACTCTGGAGCTGGCCTTGAACTCCTATAGAAAAGAATGAGTAGAGCTACAAGAAAGATTTTTCTAAGATCTCCCCAGATCTTAAGACGGCGCTGTGACTTATTTTTTATTTTAACTTCAGTAGAGTTAACATACGGCATTGTATTTGGTTTCAGGTGTGTGATAGTGATTCCACACTTCCATACATCAGCAAGTGCCCTCCTTAATCTCCAGACCCTTTTTCACCCATCCCCCTATGCACCTCCCTTCTGGTAACCATCAGTTTGTTCTCTAGAGTTAAGTAAGAGTACGTTTCTTGGTTTGTGTTTTTCCCCCTTTGCTCATTTGTTTTGTTTTTTAAATACATATGAGCGAAGTCATATGGTACTTGTCTTTCTCTGACTTATTTCACTTAGCATGATACTCTCTAGTTCTATCCATATTGTTACAAATGGCAAGGTTTCATTTTTATGGATAAATCATATTCCATTGTGTGTATGTGTGTATACAGACACACACACATATCACATCTTTATCCATTCATCAATGATGAATACTGGGACTGTGTCCATAGTTTGGCTATGGTAAATAATGCTGTATCTCTTTGAAGCAGTATTCTTGTATTTTTTGGGTAAATACTCAGTATTGAAATTACTGGATCATAGGGTAGGCCTTTTTAAAAACTTTTTAAGCAACCTCCATACTGTTTTCCACAGTGGCTGCACCAGTTTGCATTCCCACCAGGAGTCTATGAGGATTCCTTTTTCTCCACATCCTTGCCAACTCTTGGTGTTTGTTGTGTTTTTTAACCGCTCTGACAAGTAATAAGGTGATAGATATCTCATTATAGTGTTGATTTGCATTTCCCTGATGAGTGATGTTGAGCATCTTTCCATGTGTCTGTTGGCCATCTAGATGTTGTCTTTGGAGAAATATCTGTGTCTTCTGCCCATTTTTTATCTGGACTATTATTTTGGGGGGGGGCGGGGTGTTGAAGTTTCTTTTTTTAAAGAAAATAGTCTGACAGAATTGAACTAAGTGAAAAGAGAAAACCAGCCTCTTGGTCGGCATCTACGTTGATTTCATCAGGTCTCTATCTGATTACAAAATTGCATAATTAAGGAATCAGAAATGTTGCACTCACCGCAGGGGGACATCTTCTTACAGTTCAGTGAAGTGAAATAAAGATGGAAACGGGCGTTTTCTCAGACTGACTTTGTGGGTAGGACGCTTTGGTAATGGGGTCCACGTGTGGTCTCCGTGGCTGCTGGCCCCAGGTTCATGTCTCTCTGTCTCAGCTCTTTGTCTTGTGTTCTGAGCTTTTCTAACTGTATCTCAGCAGCTCTGGCTGAAACCTACTGGCACGTCACCCTGAATGTGTCCAGAATGAGCTCCGGTTTCTCTTTCAGAACTAACGCTGTCAGTTCACGTTGTGCCATCTTGAATGACAACTCTCGGGCCTGAGTCCCCTGGGTCCTCGGTTTCTTCTGGCCTCTGCTTCTGAGCTTAGATGTGTGTTTACCTTCTTCCCTGTCTCGCCTTCTATCAAGTTGGTCACTAAATCCTTGCTGCTTTGTTCTGATTCATTTCTCTTTTACTTCCATTTTGTGTTCTGTGAGCGTCTAGTGCCTTCTTATTATTCGCAGGTGCTCACTAAATGCTAGCGAATGAATAAAAATGAGTCCGTGAATGTTAAGGCCACCAAAGAACCACTGATGTTTCTGTGATTTATGAAGGTACCAGGTCCTTTAAATTGTGTTGGTTTCTTTCCCAAAGGAGAGACCACTGCCTCTCTCTCAATCTTAAAGCTAGACAGACATTTAATATCTTATAAAGCAGCAACGTGACTTTTGTTCCATATCCTAATGTGTTGTTTTAAAAACCATAGCTGATGCGGTGAATAATGCAGCGGGCTTTGGGTTCAGCGGAGTGGATAAGAATGGAAATTTCTGTTGGGATCTGCTTTCTAACCTAAACATCTGGAAAATTGAGGTGAGTCTATTATGCTTTTGCATCAAGCTTCCGTCGCAAATAGAGCAAATGATTTGCTTTGAGTGTGGTGTCCCTGGAAGTTCTTCCTCAGAGTTTCCGAGGGATCAGGGAATTCTTTTTTTTTTTTTTCCAACGTTTATTTATTTTTTGGGGGACAGAGAGAGACAGAGCATGAACGGGAGAGGGGCAGAGAGAGAGGGAGACACAGAATCGGAAACAGGCTCCAGGCTCCGAGCCATCAGCCCAGAGCCTGACGCGGGGCTCGAACTCACAGACCGCGAGATCGTGACCTGGCTGAAGTCGGACGCTTCACCGACTGCGCCACCCAGGCGCCCCAGGGATCAGGGAATTCTAAGTCGAGCAGCCCCTTGGACTTTTTTTTTTTTTTTTTAAGATAACCTACTTTCTTGACAGTGTGCATGGCTCAAGGAATGACGTGTAGAAATCTGAAAAGGAACCAGGAAAATCGTTTTGTTGTTTACAGTCCTGTTCTTTCTACCAGAAAGTACAGATGTCATTTTCTCTCATTTCACATTCTGCTTTCTTCAGTCAAGAATACAGACTGGAAGTTCCTGCGTTTAGGTTGTTGTATGGCAGGCATTCTCTGTGGTTCCTTTTGAAACATTTCTAATACATTTGCTTTTAAGAAGCGTTGTCATGGCACGTGGCTTTTAGGCCACTCGAATCAGCGTGGGTTTTTGTTGTTGTTTGTTTGTTTGTTTTTGGTCTTTCCCTGGCTCTGTTCTTGGATCACGGTTCGGTTCTCGACATGTCCTTATCTTCAGAGGTGGTCTTGTTGGGGCCATGAGATTCCTGGTTTTCCTGGCATTGTGTGAGCGGTCAGAGCAGCCTTTCCTCCTGGCTGCTGAGTGGGAGTAAGGGCTCGGTTCTCGACCTACAGAAGGGTTGGTCCTCTAGCCGGGTGACTCATATTTGCTGTCGGTTCTGGTTTCCCACCCACCACAGGGCAGGCAGGGTGCCACGGGAGAGTCTGAGCAGAAGAGGATGTGCGTGTAGAGCAAGAAACCAGGGATGTGGAGACTGACCGCCTGCTCCCTGTTAGGTGGACACCAGGGGACAAAAGGGGACATGGCCGATGTTCTCCACCTTCTTAATGCCCGAGGCTTCTCTTCTTCTTAATGGACAAGCAGCAGCCTCCAGTACGACCTTTGTCATGCTTGGAAAAGCAGCGTAGATCATCTGCAAGCTTCCCATTTCTATACAGATGACGTCCGAGAGAGTCGCATCGGGACTTCATTCCCTTTTCCCACTCAAGTTCTTGGCTTCCTCAAAAATCTCAGATCACTGCTGGTTGCCTTGGGGTGCTACGGGTGCACGTCCTTTATAGCAGCTCCCTTTGGCCTGCTCACCAGTCCCCTCAGCCGTATGCCCAAAACACAGCCCTCCTGTTGTGGGTGTGTGGTCAGGGTGAAGCGCTAAGTTGTTAAGTCACATCTTTATTAGAAAACCAGAAAGCAGAAGTTTGCATTCTCAGTAGAGTTGATCTAGAGCAAAGAGCTGAAGAAACCCAAGGAAGTCTGATTTAGTTAAGGCACTTCGAAGCTGTACATATAGCATTGTATTAGCCAAAGACAACATAAATAAAACCCCTTAGGGCTTTGAATTAAAAAGTTATAATATCTACTTATGTATTTAATTATCTTTCTGTCTAATCTATCTACCTACCATCTCTCACCTTCCCTCCAAACATACTACATTAGGCCAATGTGTGGCCCAAGATGTCCTTAGGGCTGGCGTAGAAAAAAGTGCCACTTATACTCTGCCTTTATTAGGAATTCTGGTTTTTTGTTTTGTTTTAAAGTAGGCATCATGATGTGGGGCTTGAACTCACAACTCTGAGATCAAGCCCTAAACTGAGATCAAGAGACACTTACCCAACTGAGCTACCCAGGCACCCCAAGAATTCTGGTTCTTGAAAGTTTGCTTCATGGTTTCTACTACCAGCCTTTGATAGGACTTTTTTCTTTCTTTTTTTTTTTTAATGAGAAAACCCAATTGATGGAGTATTTTGGAATCTCTCTCCTTGGCACCTGTGTCGTTGCCAGTTGGGTGATGTTTGTTTTCTTTTTTTGTATGGAGACTCCTTCATGCGTGAAATCTCTCCCTATTCTAAATCCAGCTGGAAGCCCTTGAACCTGTGCAGCTCTTGGCAGAATCACTTCACAAGACTGACCTAGTGTATCGATGGCCACATAGGGAAAGATGACAGTTAAATTTAGGTTGTCTCCAGAAAAGCCTAAATCGACATGATGAAACTTTTCCTATGGCAAATCCCCCTTTAGAGTGTTTAGTTTTTAAACTCAGATGACTTAAAAAAATTTTTTTTTAACCAGAGTGGGAGAAAAACCTGTAAGACATTCCTTCAATTTTCCTATAATTTGAAAATAAGTTTTGAGGGAAATGAAGACTTTGCAAGCCAAGTTTTAGTGCAAAGCGAACTGTCTAAGCACCAGGAAATTGTACTGTGTAGGATGGAACCACTGATCTCTGGATGGAGTCGTCTCTATGCACATCTAATCTGCCGCCAGGGAAATTCTGGGGAGGACTTTCCATTACTTGGGGAATTTTTGAAGCTAATGATAGGTGTTATTTTCTTCTTTCTAGACTGCCACAAGTTTCAAAATGTACTTAGAAAACTGGAATATTCAGACAGCTACTTGGCTAAAGCGGTAAGAAAAATAAAAAAAAAAAAAATGACCTCATTGCTCGTGGCACTGGGATATGTTTAGATGGGCGTCGCCAGATGAGCAGTAGTCTGCCGGGAGTAACGGGTCATCTGACACTTTTGTTTTGTATTAACATCTCTGCCCTGTAAATGGAAAAGTAGAGATAATGTGAGAGGGTCACGGCGTAGCATGGTTATTTTAGTGTATCAGACACCTAATAGTGCCCTTCTTGTCCAGCAGCCACTCGTGCAGTTCTCAGGGCAGTTCCATAGGAGATGGTGGTTATCTCCACTTTACAGATGTGGAAAGTGAGACAGAGAGGTTAGGACACTCGCTTAAAGTCACACAGCTAATGAGTACTTGATAAGAGCCCAAAGAGACTCTCTCCAGAGCCAGGCTCTTAAACCTCTGTGTTTTGCTGCCTCTTACCTATAGGAGATTAGGTCAAGGAAGGTCAATGTCAGCATCAAACCACTGAAGATCTCCATTCATCCCTAGCATTAACAGCTTGATGGCACCTTGAAGATTTATGTTTTTTTAACCTCACATTTTTGTTCATATTTCTCTGTCGTTTATTTCCCCACACGTTCCAAAACTGGAAACGTTACTTAATATGGAATTAGTAACGTGCTATCCTTGAAGCAAAAAACCCTAGCTAGCGAATACTCCGATCATGTGAGTGCAAGAAGAGTGTGAAACTATCAAGCTGTAGATTCTGTTTCCGATACGTAGCATTTTTCGTAGGTCCCAACATCGGGGTAAGAGACAATATACGGTAACACTCCAAAGTAAACTCAAGCAGCACCATCTGAGAATTGACCTGAACATGCAAATTTTGGGAATTTGTACTTACTGCTGCTATTAATTTTACCAGTAAACTTAGCATAAACCTCTTTCTTTTTTTGTTCTAATGTTTATTTATTTTGAGAGAGAGACAGAGTACGAGTTGGGGAGGGACAGAGAGAGAGGGAAAGAGAGTCCCAAGTAGGCTCCGCACTGTCAGCACAGAACGTGACACAGGGCTTGATCCCATGAACCGCGAGATCATGACCTGAGCTGAAATCAAGAGTCGGATGCTCAACCACCTGAGCCACCCAGGTGCCCCTAAACCTCTATTTCTGTATGTCAGGTAATCCCAATATCTCCATTGGGAATTTATGTTCTAAGATGACTGAACATACATAATGAGCACATAAAAAATGTAACAAATATTAAAAAATCATTTTAGAAAACAAAGTATCTTATTCATACAAAAAGATACAGAGGGTAAGAAACAAATACCTGTGAAGACTAGCCCATTTCAAAGAAACATAGGTTCTATGTCTCTTTCCCCAAATGCATTCTCTTTCTTTGTGTGACAAGGAAGCCATAGTCCTTAGTTTGGGTTCACTTCTGTTGCGTTTGACAATCCATACAGAGCTGGATTGGTGTTAACTGTTTGAATTTCTATTTTATTTTTTGGGGGGGGTTCTATTGTTTAGTAAAGCACATAGTGGTTTCCTTATACTGCCACTGGCGATTTATAGATTGGATTTGGGAGAAAGTCCCCATCACTTTGTTTGTTTTTTTTTTTAACGTTTTTATTTATTTTTGAGACAGAGAGAGACAGAGCATGAACGGGGAGGGTCAGAGAGAGAGAGGGAGACACAGAATGTGAAGCAGGCTCCAGGCTCTGAGCTGTCAGCCCAGAGCCCGACGCGGGGCTTGAACTCACGAACCGCGAGATCATGACCTGAGCCGAAGTTGGACGCTTAACCGACTGAGCCACCCAGGCGCCCCCCATCACTTTGTTTTAATCAACCAAGAAGTCCGAGATCTCCAGGGTATTTGCTGACAGTTTCTAAGTCCTCTCAGTGTCCCTCTTTAAAGCGAATTCGTGGATTGAAATCCAAAGGGACACTGGAAGTGCTGAAAAGTCGTGTAACCGACACCTTGATTTTGTGCTGGAGTCCTTGCCAAGAGAGATGAAAAGGTTTGCAGCGTTGGCTGGGTAGATGGCACGGAGGCCAGGTTGGGATTCATTTTGACCGAAGGAAGATACCCACTTTGAAAGACGCTATCCTGATCTGAAAAGTTCTAGTGCCAGTGGCACTGATCCATAAGTGTTCCCGGTAGATCAGGGCACTGGTGGAGTGTGCTTCTATGAGGCAGGAGCTCTTGCTGGGTGGAGTGACCGCTTGGACTTTTATTAGATCTCGTATGACGGGGCCCAGATCATTGAGTTCCGTGCAGTTTAAAACTTCCTATTCTACTCCCCAGACGATTGGACTACGAATTCCCTGTCTGGTAGCATTCAGGAAACGGAGCTCAGGCAGCTGGCAATGCATTGAAAAGCCCTGATAGGGGTAGGCATGTTCGCCATCCGTCATGGGTCAGATGATTTCTGTGTGGTCTGAAGGCCCAAGTGTAGTTAGACGTTCCTGCTCCTCTGACTGATGGCTTTGTTGTACCTTCCTCTTTTCATAGAGTGTGCTATGAGCGGGTTCCCTGGTACCCCACGGTGCTAACCTTTGTCCTGTCTGCCTTGTGGCATGGTGTCTACCCTGGATACTATTTTACCTTCTTAACTGGAACCCTTGTCACAGTAGCAGCCAGAACGGTAAGCTTCCTTTGGTTGTAGGATCTTTTCCCCAATAATCTGATGCCCGTTATGTGTGTTACCTTCCGGTCTCAGAAGTAGGTGGGGGAGATGGGAGCGATACTTTGAAAACTCACCACACAACAGAAGTCTTCCTCTTAGAGAAATACGTTAATATATAGGAATTTTTGGCCAAGTGATTAACTCTTTTTCTGTTATTTACAGATGGTATTTGCAAAACAAGGAATTTTAGGAGTAATGAATGTTTCGTACCTTAAGAGATGAAAACATTTTTAATCATTAAGCTGTCTCCCAATTACGATGCCTTCGTAATTGAGGCCCCACAGGCTTCGTTCTGCTTGTACCCAACTCATTTTCTCATTTCATTACCGTAAGCTGAGAAACAATCCACCAAGTCTGTGCAGCCAGTAAAGTCGTGTTGTTAGAGATCACTCTAACTTTTCACATGCTCATGCCTGATCCGATTAAGTTAGTTTGTGTGAAATTCTTTGTGAATTTGTTTGGGTAGCCTCCAGTTCGTCCTGGACTGTTCCTACTCTGTGCTGGTTGTAGAGTAGGATGCTAAAGAAACACAAACCCTGCCTGCCCGTAAAGAACGAAATGAACACGTATGTGAGTAATTGTAAATCAGGGTGTGCTGATTGTGCAGTAGAGTTTTGCATTTGATTTAATCGCAACCTTTGATAATGATTGTGGCCTTCCATATTTAGGTGCCAGGGATTAAAAAGAAAAAAAATTTTTTTAATGTTTATTTATTCTTGAGACGGAGACAGAGCATGAACAGGGGAGGGGCAGAGAGAGAGGGAGACACAGAATCCGAAGCAGGCTCCAGGCACCGAGCTGTCGGCACAGAGCCCGACGCGGGGCTCGAACCCATGAACCGTGAGATCGTGACCTGAGCTGAAGTCAGATGCTCAACCGACTGAGCCACCCAGGTGCCCCTGGTGCCATGGATTTTTAATGACATTTGTTAAACTGTATTTTGGATGTGAATTCAGGAGCCCCAGCATAGCTATTCACGCTTTCTTTAATTCATGTATCCTGTGAGTGTTTCAGGCACTGGAATCCCGCAGTGAGCAAGAGTCCTTTCCCTGCAGAATACCTGTTTTAGTTCGATGAATGTGGGTTGGAATATGCGTGTGAACAAGAATAATTGATTATTTTAAAAGTGCACTAATCAGCATGAGTAGTAACGTCTATATGCCACATATCTGTAAGTGGAAAACAAGGAACGCCGTGTCTTTTCTCCCATTCACATACCCCTTATATTATAAAAGCACAGAACAGATGGCCAGGACAAGCTAAAACAAAGACCGGAATTGTGCTCGTTTATATATCCAAAGTATTATTCCTGAAAATGCCTTTAGCTCTGTGATTTCAACTGGTATCAAAGCATTGATTTATGGAAAGCCTTTCTTTTGGGTGGCCTGGACACATTTTTCACAAATGAGGTAGGTAGGGGGTAGAGAGGGTTGATAGAACAGTATTCCCAGGAGAAGGAACTCAGGAGTTTGCTTTCTGATACTGCTTACGCTCCCCAGGGGGTGGAGCTCTGACTGTCTTGAACTCGCCAAGAACGAGTCTTTAGCTTACCCAGAGGCCCCCAGGAAGCCTCTCCTGCTTTGGGGCTAAGCTACCTGTAAGCCAGTCACTGTCCCAGCTGTGCCTTTGGTTCTTGGATCTGGGAATTACATGTCTTTCTGGAGGCAAATCTAGTCCCATTTATTAAAAGACCTACAAATTAATTATGGAAAAGTTAGCTCTTCCATATTATATCACAGATTAATATTTTCAGCATGGAATATGGTTTTCGATAGAATCCTAAAAAAAAAAAATAGCCTAGAAAATAAATCCGTGCCATCAGTGA
The DNA here is from genome assembly GCF_022837055.1 of Prionailurus viverrinus. Taxonomy (NCBI): domain Eukaryota; kingdom Metazoa; phylum Chordata; class Mammalia; order Carnivora; family Felidae; genus Prionailurus; species Prionailurus viverrinus. The sequence continues at coordinate 9,081,519 of NC_062565.1, forward strand.
AAATATAAATGTGGATGTGTATGCATAGCGAGAGGCTTGGGAGGATATGTGCCAAGGTTATAAACAGTGCTTTTCGCTGGGAGATATCAAAAGATAAAATTCTTTTTTGCTTAGTTCTTTGAACACTTGTCAACAGTGGACATAAATATGTTTTTACAATAATAAAAATCATAATGGCATTTTTGATCACCTGTGTTCCCAAGGTATACTGCCCCCCATGCATGGAATAAAAACTGTTTTTATTTTTTTATCCCTGGCTCTGCCTTCCTTGGCTTGCAGATGAGGAACAACTACAGACATTACTTCCTTTCCTCGAAAGCCCTCAAGGTTGCATATGATGTGGTCACCTGGGCGGTCACTCAGCTGGCCGTGTCCTACACCGTTGCTCCCTTCGTTATGTTAGCAGTTGAACCAACCATCAGCTTATACAAGTAAGTTTCTGTCGTTCTCCATTGCCGCTTCATAAACTTGTCTTCTCTGCGTTTGGCTTGGGAGTTGGCAAATTGAATCCATCAGTATTAAGAATTTCTAAATATGGCTTCCACGTATCTTAAGTGGCGGAAACTGCCAAAATGTGAAATATGTGTCAACTTACAGCAGGAATGTCTGCATTCAGCTCAAAACCATTTAATACCTTCTGGTTGCTGGGCACTGTCCTAGAAGTTAGGGATAAAATGGTGAGAAAAATCAAAGAAATCCTTCCTGGTCCCATGGAGGGGATAGCTTGATAGAGGCAGCAGGCATTAAGAATGTACTCAGAGTGAATGATACTGATGAGGTTTTGGACTGGTGGGGGTTGCTAGCTGATGGCCAAGAAAGAATTGTTGATGTCTTTGCTGCAAGATGTGATTTTATCAAAGCACATGGACAGGACTGGTGGGCAGGAACAGCTCTACTGGGGTTGTGAAGAGTGACTAGTTATATACCCTGGAGTTGGGGGAGGTAGAGTCAAAAGGAGGCCTCCAGAAGGCCTTTGGTCTGCTAAAGAGGACTCCTAGGATACCTGAGGCCTTGCTATTGTGAAGCAAAGGTTGTTTTTCCTCTAGTAAGGCATTTACGTTAGGATGGGAAGGGGTTCCTGGAGGAAATGTTCGACTCCGTATTTGCCTCAAGTATTTATCAATGGGCTGCAGGTTGTAAAGAAATTTAATTTTACCTGCTATTTCTTTCTTGCCTTTGTTCCCCATATCCCTATGGAGAGGAAGGTGATACCAGGGGCTCCAGGAAACGGAGTCTAGAGATAACTGGAGAGGAGTCTGTTGATAATAAATTACCAAAAAAAGGCCATCTTACGATATTTGTGAACTGAGGGGGACTCCCGTCCCGCATGACTGGGATCTCTATTAACTGCTTGTTTCCTTTCCTTGGTCCTTGGGCGGCCAGGAGTGTCTGAGGAATATGGCACATATCCCACCTGGGGGCGGGGCGGGGGTGCTGGCTTGCACTTTGCCCTCAGCTTGCCTTAATGCTCCCTCACCGGTACCGAGACTTAGGAGGGCACGTAACAGGAATCGGACTCAGACCGGACATCAAGGGTAGCTTTTGGGTGACAGTGGCGTTCGAGCTAAGACCTGGAGGCTGCATGGGGGGCAGCGAAACATAGTGTGTGTGGGGATGTGAGGGTGATGGTCCGGGTGGAGCACCCTAGGGACTGTGCTCCAGACACAGGGAACAGCACTGAAAAGGCCCCCTGTGCTAGGAGGAGGTTCTGGGCACTGAAGCCCCAAATGACCTGAGTGTTGGCAGAACCGAGAATCCATGGTAAATAGCGGTGAGCTGAGGGGAGAGAGTAGCTATCAGTATCCCTGTTTGTCGTAAGAGGAAGTGGAAGCTCAGAGAGGGTGATTGAACAAAACTCACACACCTCGACCTGAGTTTCAGACCTGGAGTTCCTTTATAGCAAGAACAGTAGCGCAGTCACGAAAAATGTCTTTACAAGCTATTCGGGCAGAATGTTACTGGTTGGAGATCATGCTAAATAGCGATGTGTTGGAGGTAACGTGCGTTTAACCGACTAAAGTGTGCTGATTCCTACACTCAGGGGCTCTAGAGGAAGAAAAGCAAATAGCTACCAAGCCAGATCACCCAAGTAGATTTCCACGTATTTACAAAAACAATAATTCCCTGCCCAGATCAGCTCTGTCCAGAAGTTTCTACAGGATAGAAATGCTATCCGGTGTGTTAGTCATTGGCACCTGTGGCCGTTGAGCATTTGCAATGTGGCTGCGGTGACTGAGGAACTGAATTTTCAATTTTATCTACTTTTAATTAATTTGAATTGTAACAGCCACGTGTTGCCAACGGCTATCATAGATTGCATCTCACAAAGTGTTTTCAGCATCTCTTAAGAGAATCACTGAACCTGATGAAAGAAATGAAAATTGTGCGGTTTTTTTTGGTTTGTTTTTGTTTTTTGTTTTTTGTTTTTTTGTTTTTTTTTTTTTTAGCGGAGGTGGGTCTGGTTGCATTCCAGATCTGTTCCTCACTTGGGGCTAATTTCGGTGACTGGCAATGAATGGCAGTTGTATGCAAATCACTTCCCCGCACTTCCATCACTGCTTAACATTTAAATTTTTAGGTCTAGTCGGTTTTCAATCTATGGTGACTTCCCATCTCAGCTTTAAATTCCCGTCTAATCTTTAAGTTGTGAATCCCAAGTAAACACTTAAATGTATTATGAAAGAACCTGTCTGAGCTCAGGATACTATGACTAAATATAGCCCGAGTGAGTTCTGCCACAAACATTTTCCTCGTTGTGGAGGCTGGGAAGTCCCAAGATCAAGGTGCTGGCAGATTTGGTTTCTGGTGAGTGCTATCTTCCAAGTTTACGGAAGCTGCCTTCTCTCCGTGTCCTCACAGGGTGGCAGAGCCACACAGGGAGAGGCAGCTCACACTCTGGTTTCACTTTATCTTCCTATAAAGGTACTAATCCCATCACGGGGCCCACCCCCCAACCAGATTACCTCCCAAAGCTCCACTTCTCCAAATACCATCCCTTGGGAAGTTAGGGCTTCAATACATGAATTGGAAGGTTGGGGCACCTTTGGTCCATGGCTCGACCTTTTTGGGAACTCCTTTTGAAAGGCAAATCCTTATCCACGAACTTCTCTTTAAGTAGAAGACACTTAAAAAATATTTTTTAACATTTACTTATTGAGAGAGAGACATAGAGCAAGCAGTGGAGGGGCAGACAGAGAAGGAGACACAGAATCTGAAGCAGGCTCCAAGCTGTCAGCACAGGGGCTCGAACCCATGAACTGCAAGATCATGACCTGAGCCGAAGTCCGACGCTTGACTGACTGAGCCACCCAGGTTCCCCAGTAGTGACACTTTTTTTTAATTTTTTTTAAGTTTATTTTTGAGACAGAGAAAGAGCATGAACGGGGGAGGGTCAGAGAAAGAGGGAGACACAGAATCGGAAGCAGGCTCCAGGCTCTGAGCCATCAGCCCAGAGCCCGACGCGGGGCTCGAACTCACGGACCGCGAGATTGTGACCTGAGCTGAAGTCGGACGCTTAACTGACTGAGCCACCCAGGTGCCCCAGTGACACTTTCTTAAATTCAGTGTGTAAGGATGCCAGGTAGAGACATCTTTTGCAGATAGCATCTCCTTGAGAGTGAGGACTATGCCTCATTCATCGGTGTATCTGGGGTACCTGGTTCGGAACTAGGGTGCTCAACAGATGTTGAGTTTTTCCATAATAAAGAGATGAAGTGTTTCTTAAAATTTTAGAAAAATATGGAGTGGCAGAATAGGTCACTAAACTTTGGGAGGGGATTGAAATATTTTCCTTTTGACTTCCAAAATAATTGGCTTTTATCTAACATAACTGTTCCAGTGTAGATACGGCCACATGTGAAAGATTAAAGAAATTGCAAGAACAAAGCGTGGCTGGAGTGCCTGTTGAGCCAGTGTGTCTATCTATAGAACTCTTTTTCACTCTCAGTGTCCTGGTTTAGACAATAAACTAATTGTTTACTTGCCCGGGGCTGGTTAAATTATAGGAGCCACCTTATCCCCGGTTTTGCTTTACATGGTTTCAGTTACCCACAATTACTCTCTGGGAGCAAATGATCCGCCTCCTGATGTGTGATCAAAAGGTCAGTAGTAGCCTAATGTTACTAATTTTATCACCTCCCATCATCACAAGGGTGAGTACAGTACTATTGTACTGTATTTTGAGAGAGGAGAGACCATATTCTCATGACTTTTATTAAAGTACATGGTTGTAGTTCTATTAATTTCTTACTTTGCCTAATTTATGAATTAAACTGTCATAGGTCTGTATAGGGAGAAACAGTATATATAGGTTTCAGTACTGTTCACAGTTTCAGACATCTACTTGGGGCTTTTGGACCGAGTCCTCCAGCTAAGGTGGGAGGGAGGTATCTGTGGTACCCTCACTCCTATAGTCCTGTTGTTCCCCATTCCCCTGAAGGAAGGAAGGGCTTTGCCTTTTTTTAGGTCCTGGTTTAATGCTTTGTACATCCTAAGCAGTAAATGCTTATTGAAAGAATAAGTGAAGATGTATTTGCTTCTGTTAGAACTCTTGACTATTCTGTAGATGCTTTCAGGGAAACTTATTTAGGGGATATGTGAATTAACCTGATTCCAACGTGTCTGAGAAGGATACATGAATCCGTTCTGGGTTTCTTGATATTATTTTCCTTTGATCTTCCAGAAGCATTGGAGAACGTTTAAGTTCAGCCTTTCCAAAAGGCTATAGAACAGTTGTAGAAATGTGAGCTGTTTCTAATTACTTGCATTTACAGATATTTATTGTCTACATTGTGCTCAGTGTGCTGAATGCCACGTTTACACAATAGAAATGCACGGACTGAAAAAGCAGCACTTGTTGTTACTAGTTTGGGTGAAAGCGATTTTCAGAGTTATAGAGCAGGTTTTGAAAATCTGGATTCGTCTGGCTCCTAACACACACAAGAACAACTCTTTACACTTGAGCGTATCAGTTAAAGTGTAAGGTGCGTTTGTGTCTAGGGAACAGAGTATAGGGTTTGAATTGGGTCCTGTGTGTTCTTAGATTTCAAATCATTAGGGGTTTCTGGCTGTTACGGGATTAATGCTCTTAGTCTGATCAGGGCAGGGGGACAGTACTGTGTATCTATCTGTAGATGGGCTGATGGGTTTGCTGTGTTCAGTTCTATGCTTTTGGTCCATCCCTGGCCTGCTCACCTACCGAAGGAGCCCCCCCCACCCCCCCACCTTGGGGTGGATCAAGGCAAACTGGAATACAGACGGGTTGGCTACTGCCCAAAATTGTGCCTTCACTTGCTGGCCTGCAGGTGACATAATCACACCCATGTGACTTTTCCCATTTGCATCCTTGTGCGAAATATAATTTTTGTGTTTTATTTTAGGTCCATGTACTTTTATTTACACATCATAAGTCTTCTGATAATACTATTTCTGCCAGTCAAACCCCATGCTCATATTCAGAGGCAGCCTCAGACTCTGAACTCCGTTAATAAGAAGAAAAAAGATTGATACCTCCAAGAAAAAGCTGAGCTTGTAAAACTGCAAAACATCGGAAAGTTGAGACCAAAAGGCTCAAGGGTTCTCCAGTGACTTAGAAGCAATGTTTACGTGCATTTTTTTTTAAGTGCAGGGAGAATTTTTATCAAGCCTTTTTAAGTCAGCCATGTCCAATTGATTTAGTATTTCCTGGGACATTTGAGTGGTGTGGAGGTATGTGCAGAATGTGCCAGAGACCGTGCAGTCTGGGCTGCTGGGTCTTTGCTTCTCTGGCACCATTTCCAGCCACGGGAGCCCATACATCTGCTCCGGAAGGCAGAAGGTGGTTGCTGACAGAGCTGATCTTCCAGAATATACCCAGATATGGTTGTTCCTTGGGAAGCCCCAGACCCTTTGACCACAGTGACGACACTCAGAAGACCACGGAGGAGAAGGAGCCGGCACGAAAGAACCAGGAGGACTTGCCGTGAACACTTGAGTGGATGGAAAGTCAGGCATGCCCTAAAGTAGGCTGCATTTTTTTCCCCAAGAGATAGAACTCTTCCCTTTTTTCCTTCTAAGCTGAGCCAAGATTGGAAATCAGTCTCCTGTACTCCAGGAGTCTAGGAAGGGCTACTGTTTTCCATTTCACACACGCCATCTGTTTGCCCAGGGATGGCCCTGAGAAAATACCCAAATGTTTGTACCATCAAAGGCAGAATAAATAAGCCTTCTAAATAAGTAATTTGTTTTAAAAAAGTAAAGTTCCGTAGAAGCTTGTTAAGAAGCAGCATTTTTCTCACCTCATTTCGTGGAGGTGTTCATGATCTTGGTTATGATACACACACCAGCTGATTTTCACTTTTCTGGTTTTGCGGTTGATTAAATTTGACGATTTTAGTTGAATCATCGTATCGGAGAGCAGAAATGGAGGACCGTTTTCTATCCTTGTTATGAATGTGCTGTGGTTCCTTTCGGGGACTTCTATTGGATAATATTCTATGTGGGAGAAAGAAACATGGTATTAAATGTGCAAAATGATGAAACTGATAATAATAAATTATATGTTACAACAGTGTACCCTAAAGTAATAGAGAATTTGTTCCAATCACATGGCCCCCAATTGGTTTTTTACCAAATGAATGCTGTGTTTCTATATAAAGGAAGCATTCCTGAATGGAATGATTGCTTTTTGTTTCTGTGAGGGGTGACTCAGCCTTCTGAAGCACGTGCCTTATATTTGTGTGTTTCTCTAAGTTTTAACAAATGCACACAGTTCAGATTTTTCTCTTAAGTTTTAACAAATGCACAAAGTTCCAGTTTTTACTTGTTTAAAATTTGACCTTTTATGACCTGTTCAATTTGTCCTCTACATCAGGTACTTGGAAGGTTTTGGTTTTTGGTTTGATTTCCTATCTTCATTCCCAACTTTGCAGGTAGGATTAACCCTCTTTCCCAGACGAGGAAACAGAGAATCAGGGAGAGGTTTGCTAAGTGCCCCCACAGCCACAGAGTTAGTGAAGGAGCAGAGATTAAAATCCAAATTCCAAAGCTTTGGACAGTTTGTAATTTCCAGGAGGTACCCTGCTGCTGCTTAGGGCAATGAAATGTGAAATGATGTGCTTGTCCCTTGAAGAGTTTGTATGGTGTTCATGGAGAATACTAGAACTTAAACTCTAGGCCTTATATGTAAGATAATGGAAGTTAAGAAATAGCACATTTTGGCCGGTGTTTGAGGCTCACCCCAATTTAACCAGGTAACCTTGGGGCAATACCACCTTGCTGGTCCACAAGGAATGTTAGGGGAGAGGGGATATGGGTACTTACAATCTATCAGAGTCTTTTTCCAACAGGAACATTTAGAGGTGCAAGACCAAGAAAAATGCACACCAGTAAAAATGATATAGGTCACCGTGGGCCCAAAGTCTTTGGAGTAATCCATATTACAGTAAAGTCTTTGAACTTGGCAATATGATTTATATTCAAGTTTCACTGTATCTAAATATCTTCATTTCTGAGAGAAGAATTTTGGTAACAAGAGGAGGGGTGATCACCAGGGTGACCATCCTGTTGTACCAGTGACTTTACTGACCCCTCAGTCGTGGGCAAACTTGGACCATTTGGTCCCTCCAGTGTTTGCTGAGAATCAAGTATTCATTACAGAATGGAGTCAAAGTCAGGCCTTTGGAATCTGGGCTCATCGAGGCCTTATGTCAGACAGTGCTGGGCTCTTAGGCACATTTTTCTTATTGTGGGACTTTATTCAGTGCAGGCACTTTATTGTGCTTTGCAGATACTGCGTTTTTTGTTGTTGTTTTTACGATTTGAAGATTAATGGCAACTCTGTGTTGAGCAAGTCTGTTGGCAACATTTCTCCAACACCATTTGCTTACTTCGTGTCTGTCTCAGCTTGGTGATTCTCACAATATTCCAAACATCTTTGTTATTTTATATTTCTTATGGTGATCTTTGATGTTACTATTGTGACTGTTTTAGGGTGCCATGAAGCACACCCATATAAGACAACAAACTTAATTGAGAACTGTGTGTGTTCGGACCTCTCCACCAACCAGTTGTTCCCCCAACTCCCCCTCTCCTCAGGCCTCCCTATTCCTGAGACACAATATTGAAACTAGGCCCATTAATCACCCCACAATGGCCTCTGAGTGTTCAAGTGACAGCAATAATCACACATCTATCACTTTAAATCAAAAACTAGAAACGATTAGACATGGTGAGAAAGGCATGTTGAAAACAGGCTAAAAGCTAGGCCCCTTACGTCAAACAGCCAAGCTGTGTTTCAAAGAAAAAAGTTCTTGCACGAAATTCAAAGTGTTACTCCGGTGAAACAGGAATGATAACAAAGCAAAAGAGCCCGGTTGCCAGTTTGGAGACAGTTTTAGTGGTCTGGATAAACCAAACCAGCCACAGCATCCCTTACGTCAAAGCTTCATCCAGAGCAAGGCCCTAACTCTCTTCAGTTCTATGAAAGCTGAAAGAGGTGAGGAGCTACAGAAGGAAAGTTTGAAGCCAGGAGAGGTTGGTTCGTGAGGTTTAAGGGAAGAAGCCATCTCCATGACATCAAAGTTCACGGTGAAGCAGCAGGTGCTGATGTAGAAGCTTCGGCAAGTTCTCCAGAAGTTCTAGCTGAGGTAGTTAATGAAGGTGGCTATGCTAAACAGTCTTTTACTGGAAGAAGATGCCATGTAAGGCTTTCAGAGCTGGAGAGAAGTCAATGCATGGCTTCAAAGCACGGCTGGCTCTTGTTAGGGGCTAATGCAGTGGGTGACTTCAAGCTGAAGCCAATACTAGGTCCCTTAAGAATGACGCTAGATCTACTCTGCCTGCCCTCTATAAATGGAAGAACAGAGTCTGAATGACAGCACATCTGTTTACAACATGGTTTCCTGAATTTTTTAGGCCCACAGTTGAGACCTAGTGCTTGGGGAAAAAACGATCCCTTTCAAAATATTACTGCTCATTGACAGTGCCCCTGGTCACCCAAGAGTTCTGATAGAGATGGACAGAGATGAATGGTGTTTTCATGCCTGCTGACGCAACATCCATTCTGTAGCCCATGGATTAAGGGGTAATTTTGATTTTTACGTTTTATTAATACATCCGCTAAGGTATAGCTGCTATAGATAATGATTCTTCTGAAGGATCCAGGCAAAGTAAACTGAAAACTTTCTGGGGTTCTCGTCCAAGATGGTGACCTAGGAAGACCCCCTTCCTCCCCTCCTCCATGGATACAGCAAATCTACACCTATTTACAGAGTAGTTCCTCCTGAAGAAGAACTAGGGGCTAAGCAGGTTTTGCACAGGTAAAGAGAAGCCATGTAGAGAACAGCAAGAGAGATGGGAGACATGGCAATGAAGGGAACCCCCCATCCCCAATGGTGCAGACAGCAGTGGGGAGGAATAGTATTGAGGGATCGTGAGCAGATTCATCTGATGGGATGTGGGGCACAGAAAAAAAAGCCATGGTTTAAAAGGGCAACTAGAATAAGAATATAAAGGAACTGCTCTAGAACCCTGCAAATGGCTGGCGAGTTTCTGGAACTTTCTCCGGGTTGCAGGGGCTGACGAATACCATGGTTCATGTTCGCCTTCCTTTTTTTTTTTTTTAAGTTTTTTAAATAAGTTTATTTTTGAGAGCAAGTGAGCAAGCAAGCATGAGCAAGAGAGAGGCAGAGAGAGAGAATCCCAAACAGGCTCTGCACTGCCAGTGAGGGGCCCGACGCGGGGCTCAAACTCATGAACTGTGAGATCAGGACCTGAGCCAAAATCGAGAGTCAGATGCTTAACTGAGAGAGCCACCCGGCACTACTGTTTTCCTTCCTTCTTGATAGTGCAGATGACAACAGGGTTCTGGTACCATAGCTGGCCCACCGACTCAAAGCCCTGGGACCCTAGCCCACACCAGCCCCAGATGCTCTGGGGCACAGAAAAAAAGCCATGGCTTGAAGGATCAACTAGAATGGAGGAGATCCAGCCCTAGACCTTTTCCAAACAGCAGATCTTCTGGAACTCTATCCAGGTTAGAGGGGCTGGGGAGCACCATGGTTTATGTTTACCATGTACCATGATAGTGTAGATGGAGGGAAGGTTCTGGGCACCACAACTGGCCAGCCACCTCAGTGAGCCCTGGGTGCCTAGTTCATACCAGCCGCAGATACCCTTCGGCACAGAAAAAAAAGCCATGGCTTGAAGGATCAACTAGAATATAAAGGAGCTAGCCCTAGAACACTGCCAAATGGAAGGGGAGCTGATGGAACTTTCTTGAGGTCACAGAGGCTGATGAGCACCTTGGTTAACTTTCCTTCTCCACCCTGATAGCATGGGTAGGAGCAGCGTTCTGGACCACCCTAGCCAGCCTACTGCCTCAGTGAGCCCCAGGCACCTAGCCCACACCAGCCCCAGCCATCCCACCAAGGTGGCTCCAGCATGGTACATACCAGGACACCCCTAGTCCACGCAAACTACAGCTTTAGCCATCTCACCAAGGTAATACAGTCACAAAGCATCCCAGAACAATCCAAGCCTATCTGAAAGGGAAAAAAAAACAAAAAACAACCCTACCTACAACCAAGAATACTCTACCTGGCAAAGTTATTCAGAATTGAAGGAGAGGTAGAGTTTCTTAGACAGACCGCAATTTTAAATGTTCATCACAACTCAGTTGGCCTTAGGTGAAATGTTAAAGGTACGTCTTTAAATGGAAAATAAAAGGACATAATTAGGAGAAAACTATAAATAAAAAGATGTAAAATGGAACAACATATACATAAAATGTAGAGTGGGGAGTGAGAAAGGGATTATCAACTTAATATAGATTGCTATGTACTTAGGATGTTACATGTGAACCACATGGTACCCTAGAATATATATACAAAAAATACAGAGAAAGTAGTAAAAACATAACACCTACAGAAAGTCAGCAGTCATAAGGAGAGAGCAAGAAACTTAGAAAAACTACAAAAAAATGAAAGAGTGAGCAAAATGTAGCAAGTACATATCTACCAATAATTACTTTAAATGTAAATGGCCTAAATGGTCCACTTAAAAGACATTACTTTAAATGTAAATGGCCTAAATGGTTCACTTAAAAGACATAGGGTGACTAAATGGATAGAAAAACAAGACCTTCTATATGTTGCCTAGAAGAGACTCACTTCAGATTTAAAGACACAAAGTAAAAAACCAATGTAGCAATATTTATATCAGAAAAAATGGACTTTAAAACAAAGTCTGTAATGAGGGACCATGAAGGACATTATGTAATGATAAAGGGATCAGTCCAACAAGAGGATATAACAATTGTGAATATCTATGTACAAAACATTGGAACACCTAAATACATAAAGCAAATATTAATAGACAAAAAGGGAGAAACTGACAGGGACTTTAACACCTCACTTAAATCAGTGGATAGATCATCCAGGCAGAAAATAAAAAAACAATAGTATCTTTGAATGAAACAGACCACATGGACTTAACAGATACGTATGAATGTTCCATCCCCAAAATACCAACAGAATACACGTTCTTTTCAAGTGCACATGCAACATTCTCCAGGACAGATCACGTGTTACGCCACAAAACAAGCCTTGATAAATTTTGAAAGATTGACATCGTATTCCTCTTTTCGGACCACAATGGGATTGGACTAGAAATCAATCATGGGAAAAAACTGGAAAAAATACAAACATGTAGAGTCTAAACAACATGCTACTGAACAACCAATGGGTCAATGAAAACACAATGGCCAAAATCTGAGACACGGCAAACGCCATTTTAAAAAGGAAATTTATAGTGATACAGGCCTACCTCAAGGAACAAGAAAAGGGGTGCCTGGGCTTCTCAGTTGGTTAAGTGTCTTGATTTGAGCTCAGGTCATGCTTTTACGGGTTCATGAGTTTGAGCCCCATGTTGGGCTCTGTGCTGACAGCGCACAGCCTGCTTGTGATTCTCTGTCTCCTCTCTGTGTCCCTCTCCTGCTTGTGCTCTCTCTCTCTCAAAAATAAATAAGCTTAAAATAGATAAACCTTTAGCCAGACTCATCAAGAAAAAAAAAGAGAGAGGACCCAAATAAATTCAGATACAAAAGAAATGACAGCTGACACTACAGAAGTAAAAAGGATTTTAATAAACTGGTAAGGAAAATGATATGCCAACAAATTGAACAATGTAGAAGAAACAGATAAATTTCTAGAAATATACAATCTTCCAAAACTGAATCAGGAAGAAATGGAAAATTGGAACAGACCAGTTAGTCATAACCCTATTAAGTCAGTAACCTAAAAACTCCCAACAAACAAAAGTCCAGGACCAGATGGCATCACAGGTGAGTTCTACCAAGTATTTAAAGAAGATTTAGGGGCCCCTGGGTGGCTCAGTCGGTTGAGCATCCGACTTTGGCTCAGGTCATGATCTCAGGGTCTGTGAGTTCGAGCCCTGCATTGGGCTCTGTGCTGACAGCTCAGAGCCTGGAGCCTGCTTTGGATTGTGTCTCCCTCACTCTCTTCCCCTCCCCCGCTCATGCTCTGTCTCTCTGTCAACCATAAATAAAACATTAAAAAAATGTTTTTAATAAAGAAGATGTAATACTTATTCTCCTCAAGCTATTCCAAAAAAATAGAAGATGGAAGAAAGTTTCCAAATACATTCTTTGAGGCCAGCATTACCCCAATATCAAAACTAGACAAAGACACAACCAAAAAAAAGAACTGTAGACCAATATCCCTTATGAACATAGATGCAAAAATTCTCAACAGAATATTAGCAAGCCACATTCAATGGATTATTCACCTCTTGTGATGCAAGCGTGACTAAACATTTGCAAAACAACGTGATACACAATATTAACAAAATGAAGGATAAAAATATAATCAATGAAAAAGCATTTAACTAAATGCAACAACCATTCATGTTAGAAACTCTCACTAAAGTGGGTTTAGAGGGAACATACCTCAACATAATAAAGGCCATATACAAAAACCCACAGCTAACATCGTAGTGGTGAAAAACAGTCTTTCACCTAAGATCAGAAACAATGGAAAAAGGTCTACTACTTTCACTATTTTTATTCGACACAGTACTGGAAGTTACATTCACAGCAATCAGAGATGAAAAGGAAATGTAAGTCATACCAGTTAGTAAGAAAAATGTTACTAATGGCCACTATTTGCAGATGACATGATACTACACTTAGAAAACCCTAAGACTCCATCTGAAGACTATTGGAATAAATGAATTCAGTAAAGTTGCAGGATATAAAATTAACATAAAGAAATCTGTTGCATCTCATTACACTAATAATGAAGTAGGAGAAAGGGAAATTAAGAAAACAATTCCATTTGTAATTGCACCAAAAAGAATAAAATATCTAGGAAGAAACTTAATGAAGGTGGTGAAAGACCTATACTCTAAAAACTATAAGACACTGAGTAAGTAAATGAAAGTTGATACAAGCAAATAAAAATATATACCATGTTCATGGATTAGAAGAACTAGTATTGTTAAAATGTCTATACTGCCCAAAGCAATCTATGGAGTCACTGTAATCCCTATCAAAATATAAACAGCATTTCTCATAGAACTAGGAAAAACAATACTAAAACTTGTATGGAACCACAAAAGACTCCAAATAGTCAAAGCAATCTTGAGAAAGAAGAAAAAAGCTGGAAGCATCATAGTCCAGATTTTACTGGCAGAAAAACAAATACACAGATCTATGAAACAGAATAGACAGCCAGAAATAAATTCATGCTTATATTATCAATAACAAAGGAGGCAAAAATATACAACAGGGAAAGGACAGTCTCTTCAGTAAATTGTGGTGGGAAAAATGAACAGCTACCTGCAAAAGAATGAAAACTGGACCACTTTCTTACACACAGAAATGAACTCAAAATGATTAAAGACCTAGTGTGAAACCTGAAAATCTAAAACTCTTAGAAGAAAACATAGGCAGTAATTTCTTTGATTTCAGCCTTAGCACCATTTTTCTAGCTATGTCTTCTCAGGAAAGCAAAACAAAAGCAAAAATAAACTATTGGAACTACATGAAAACAAAAAGCTTTTGCACAGCAAAGGAACCATCAAAAACCCAAAAAGACAACCAACGGAATGGGAGAAGATATTTGCAAATGATATATTTGATGAGGTTAATATCCAAATTATATTAAAACATTATACAAATCAATACCCCAAACCCAAATAATCTGATTTAAAAATGGGCAGAGGACCCAAGTAGACGTTTTTCCAAAGAATATTTATAGCTGGCCTGCAGACATATGAAAAGCTGCTCAACATCACTAGTCACCAGGGAAATGCAAATCAAAACAACAATGAGATAGCATCTTACACAAGTTAGAATGACTAGAATAAAAAAAAGCAAGAAATGACAAGTGTTGGCAAGAATGAGGAGAGAAAAGAACCCTTGTACACTGTTGGTAGGAATGTAAATTGCTGCAGCCATTGGGATTCCTCAAAAAATTAAAAATAAAAATACCATATGATCTAGTAATTCCACTTTTGGGTATTTACCCAAGGAAAATGAAAACACTAACGTAAAAAAAAAAGGATGTACACCCCTATTATTTACAAAAGCCAAGATATGGGAGCAACCCAAATGCCCATCAATAGATGAATGGATAAAATATGGCTATATACCCTGAATGGATGAATATATACAATGGAATGACTTGGTCATAAAAATGAGTGAACTCTTGCCATTTGCAACAACATGGATGGCTATGTATACAGAGTATATGTTGCGTGAAATAAGTCAGAAAAAAACAAATGCTATATGATTTTACTTATGTGGGAATCTAAAAAGCAAAACAAAAATCAGAAAAGAACCCATAAGTACAGAGAATAAACTTAAGGTTTTAGGAATGGAACAGGTGGGGGGATAAGCAAAATGAGTGATGGTAAGTGGGAGACACAGGTTTCCAGTTATGGAATGAATAAACCATGGAGATAAGAAAGATACAGCACAGGGAGTAGAGTCAATGGTAATAACATTGTATGGTGACAGAGGGTAGCTACACTGGTGGTGAGCATTGTATACTGTATACACTTGTTGAATCACTATGTTACATTTGTGAAAACTAATGTAACATTTTATGCCACCTATACTTCAACAAAAAATTAATCAGTTAAAAAAAAAAAAACCCACCTGGAAAGGACTCACCATGAAGAACCCTTGTGATTCATGAGATGTGATCAAAACAATCAGTATGAACAGGAGTTCAGAAGCAGTTGATCCCAACCCTCATGGATGACCTTGAGGGGTTTGAGACTTCTGTAGAGGAGGTAACTGCAGATGTGGTGGAAACATGAAGAGAACTAGAGTTAGAAGCGGAGCCTGAAAATGTGATAAACTTGCTGCGATCTCATGATAAAACTTGAATGGACAGAGAGTTGGCTTCTTGGGATGGAGCAACGTAATTTGATTTCTTGAAATGAAATCTACGCCTGGTGTAGGTTCTGAGAGGATTGACCCTGATTTTGAAAGAAGTTCTACTGTGGGTGAGATGCCATGAGGCAGCATCTCAAGCTACAGAGAAAGTGTTCATGAAAAAGCAATCTATGCAGCAGTCTTAACTGATGACTAATTTTAAGAAATTGCCACAGCCACTCTGACCTCAGCAACCACCACCTTGATCGGTCCAGAGCCAAAGACATTGAGGCAAGACCCTCCACCAGCAAAAAGATTAAGACTTGCTGAAAGGTCAGATGATGGTTAGCATTTTTAAGCAATAAAATATTTTTAATTAAGGGGTATGCATTTTTTTTTTACATAATATTGCACACTTAATAGATGACAGCATATGTAGATGTAACTTTTATATGCACTGGGAAACCAAAAAAATTCATTTGACTCACTTTATTGCAATATTTGCAATAGATATTAGAGTATTTATTGCAGTGGTCTAGAACTAAATCTGAAATATCTCTGAGGTGTTCTTGTACTAAACAGACAACTCCTAGAAGGGTGAATAGCAGCATTTTCCCCATGAGAACGATTCATACATAGAAAAAGTTTCAATTTAGGACCAAAGTTTAGATGGAAAGTTGGAACTATTTTTATTGCCTTATAGATCCAAGTTGTCCTAAAAATACATTAAACAGTTTTGGATCAATGAGCTTTCAGTTTAAAAGACATACATTTTAAGTATTTTTTTAATTTTATTTTTTAAAATTTATATCCAAATTAGTTAGTATATAGTGCAACAATGATTTCAGGAGTAGATTCCTTAGTGCCCCTTACCCATTTAGCCCATCCCCCCTCCCACAACCCCTCCCGTAACCCTCAGTTTGTTCTCCATATTTATGAGTCTCTTCTGTTTTGTCCACCTCGCTTTTATATTATTTTTGTTTCCCTTCCCTTATGTTCATCTGTTTTTTCTCTTAAAGTCCTCATATGAGTGAAGTCATATGATTTTTGTCTTTCTCTGGCTGACTAATTTCACTTAGCATAATACCCTCCAGTTCCATCCATGTAGTTGCAAATGGCAAGATTTCATTCTTTTTGATTGCCGAGTAATTCAGGTTTATTTTTGTATATGGTGTAAGAAAGTAGTCAGGTTTGATTCTATTTCATGTTGCTATACAGTTTCCCAGCACCATTTCTTGAAGATACTGTCTTTCTTCCCATTGTTTATTCTTGCCTCCTTTGTCAAAGATTAATTGACCGTATATTTGTGGGGTTATTTCTGGACTTTTGATTCTGTTCCATTACACATTGTGTGTCTATTTCTGTGTCAGCACCACATTGTTTTGGTTACTACAGCTTTGTAATATAACTTGAAATTTGGGATTGTGATACTTCCAGTTTTTTGTGTGTGTGTGAGACCTGAAACCATAAAAATCCTAGAAGAGAACACGGGCAATGATTTCTCTGATGCTGGCTGTATCAACATCTTTCTAGATATGTCTCCTGAGGGAAGAGAAACAAAAGCAAAAACAATCTATTGGCAGGTGAGAATTCTACCACTGAACCACCAATGCAAAAACAATCTATTGGGACTACATCAAAATAAAAATCTTTTGCATAGCAAAGGGAACAATCAACAAAACTAAAAGGCAACCTACTGAATGGAAGATCTTTTCAAATGACATATCCAACAAAGGATTAATCTCCAACATATATAAAAAACTGATACAACTCAACACCCAAAAAGCAAATAATCCAATTTAAAATGGGAAGAACACATGAACGGACATTTCTCCAAAGAAGACATCCAGATAGCTAACAGACATACAAAAATATGCTCAACATCGTTCATCATCAGGGAAAAGCATATCAAAGCCACAATAAGATATCACTTCACGCCTATCAGAATGGCTAAAATCTGACAGATTTTAGTCCTGATGAAACACAGGAAATAAGAGTTGATGAGGATATGGAGATAAAGGAACCCTCATGAACTGTTGGTGGGAATGCAAACTGGTACAGCTACTGTGGAAAACAGTATGGCGGTTCTTCAAAAAATTAAAAATAGAACTACCTTACAATCCAGCAATGGCATTACTGGGTATTTACTCAAAGAATACAGGGACACTAATTCAAAGGGATACATGCTCCCCTATGTTGATAGCAGCATTATTTACAATAACCAAATTATGGAAGCAGCCCAAGTGTACATCAATTGATGAATGGATAAAGAAGATGTAGTATGTTTATACAATGGGATATTATCCAGCTATAAAAATAGTAAAATCTTGCCATTTGCAATACCATGGACGGATCTAGAGTGTATAATGCTAAGTGAAATAGGTCAGAGAAAGACAAATACTATATGATTTCATTCGTATGTGGAATTTAAGAAACAAATGAACAAAGGAAAGAGATAACCCAGGGAACAGACTCTTCACTAGAGAGAATAAACTGATGGTTGCCAGATGGGAGGTGAGTGGAGAGATGGGTGAAATAGGTGAAGGGAATTAAAAAAGACACTGATCATGATGAGCACTAAGTAACGTATGGAATTGTTGAATCACTATACTATACACCTGAAACTGATATAACACTGTATGTTAACTACACTGGAATTAAAATTTAAAAAAATCCATTTCATAGTTTGTTTTTCAAAAAGCCAAGTCTAAAGTGTTTTTTTTGGGGGGGGGTTCTTTTTCTCTTTAAGGTAACCATTATTCAATAGTTGCAAAAAGCAATAAATAATTCAGTGACATTTTTACAGTTTAAGGGAGAAAAAGATGGAAATTGGGAAGACTGGGAAATGGGGAGGAGGAAAGAGGGGTTGGCAGGTGGTCTGAGAACTGGTGTGGGTGCACCCTCCATTATTGTGCAGGCTCTGGGAAGACAGCTATCCCAGGCAACATTTGTCCACCCTGGCTGCACAGAACCACATAGGAAGTAAAAAAAAAAAAAAAAAAAAAAAAAATGACCAGGTGCTCAGCCCCTTCAAGGTACCACATTTTATTTCTCTTTTTGCCTTCAGCACTTGGCATAATGCCTGCTATGTAATGATTTAGTAAGTTTGTTGAATGAATGAAGTATCGAATGAATTAGTTTAATGCATCATTGCAACTGACAGTTTTGATGGAGTCCCTTTTACACTGGGAAACATATTTTCTGGTTTTCAGAACGAGTTTTTGAAATAAAGGTTTGTGTTCTCAGGGGATTCAGAAAGTCTGTTACGTGAAATAACCACTCAGGCAGTTTACATAGCCTAAAACTCCCTCATCCATCCATCTATCTGATCCATTAATGAACACGTTCACTTCTTTCCTTTTTCTTTTTTTTTTTTACGAGGGAGTGAGAGAGAGTGTGAGCAGGGGAGAGGGGCTGAGGGAGAGGGAGAAAGAGAGAGAATCTTAAGTAGGCTCCATCCTGAGCATGGAACCCGACATGGGTTTCGATCCCATGACTCTGGGATCATGACCTGAGCCAAAATCAAGAGTCAGAAGTTCAATCAACTGAGCCACCCAGGTGTCCTAGCATTCACTTAATTTCTTAACTATTATTATGTCTGCTATGGGCTTGGTACTCTGTTAGGTATGGCAGGTAAAAAAGGCTGCAGGTAAGAGTGTCCAGGAAAACCCCAGCATCCACAATTATTCAGTGATTGGTTGCCTTCCACCCTTGTTTTCCTAGAAGTTTGGAGCACATCATTTCATGGTGCCTGATGGCCGCCCAGCACAGCAACATTGCTGTTTTCCAGCCTCATGTCCAGGAGTCTTGTCCTGTCTATCAGAATCGAGCTTGCCCTTGTCCTGAAATTAGATGTTGACCTTGCAGCATATCAGTACTTGTTAATGCAGTGACCACCCAGGGCAGCAGGCTGTACTTTCACAGTTGTCCAGAGCGTAGTGGGGTATCTAGTCCCCATCTGGAAGGATATTTGGTAAAGGTCCCACACTCAGTAAATGACCTCATGAGGTCCGGGAGAAGATGTATTGACAAAGAGAAAACTCATCCCACCTAAGCTTTTGTCTAATTCCTAAACTTCTGCAAGTTTGCCTACCAGATGCTAGGAAGATGAAAGCTAGCAGTACTGTGGGTTCCCATCCCATCTAATGTCACCTCCTGCAGTTCCATGAACTTGGTATTCTCATTCTCTTTTTTGCAAATGTGGAAGCCAAAGCTCAGAGACTTGAAGTAACTTGCCCAAGATCGCCCAGCTAGTTAGTGGATCTTCCAAATCCATCTCACAAGTGCAGAAGCACCTCTGTTTTCAGAGAGACCAGGAATTTTAAAGTTGAAGGTAACTGTATCATTCACCTGGTCCAGCGGTTTCCAAATACAGTATTGGAACTGGACACTTAGGGAGTTAGTAAACATGCAAGGAGTGGGGAGACAGACTGATTTGCTCTTGAAGAGAAAGTGCCAACTGCCACTATTCCCATCTTCTAAGGGAAGCAGCAGAATTAATATCAAGGGAAGGTAATGTTACCTTGCCATTACTCTCTGCTGCTTAGGGGAAGGAACAAACCCATGAGGTGAGAGTCAAAGTAAATCATTTGATTCTGTTCAAGAGGTGTTTTGAATCTTCTGTCAGTGTTTGTGGTCCTCAAAGACCTTTGGTTTAATGCAATCTCTTTAGTGCATTTTGAAATAAGCAAAGGTTGGCCGAGATTTTCAGCATTTGATGCAGGTTGTGTGGGGCAAACTGCCTCATGGGGGAAATGGACAGGACTTGGGGGGAATTAGGTACACACTGCTCAGGAGAAGAGTGACAAGAGACAACTTTGGGACCTGTGGGGAAGGGGAAATCCCCATGGGTGAACTGGTCAGCTGAATTGTTATGGACTATTTGTCTTTTACCACCATGGCTGGAGACACTTTTTTTTAAAAAAATTTTTTTTTTCTCAACGTTTTATTTATTTTTGAGACAGAGAGAGACAGAGCATGAACGGGGGAGGGGCAGAGAGAGAGGGAGACACAGAATCGGAAACAGGCTCCAGGCTCTGAGCCATCAGCCCAGAGCCTGACGAGGGGCTCGAACTCACGGACCGCAAGATCGTGACCTGGCTGAAGTCGGACGCTTAACCGACTGCGCCACCCAGGCGCCCCTAGACACTCAATCTTAATGACAGTGGGCTCAGTTCAAGTTTGACTGGCATTGGAAAAGAGAAAGCAACAGACCCAGCAAGATAGAGAATATAGTAAGTGCTAGAGGTTGGAGCAGGTATGTCCAGGAGTCACCTAAGCCTCCTGTGAGAACTGCCCTGAATTCTGGCCAAAATATTGGCCATAGGGTTAGGGGTGGTGCTATGCTTCCTATAATTTGAATTTGTAAGTACAAGAATATCTTATAAAGTGAGGGACCTTGGAGATAGGCAGGTAACAGGTGCCTTAAAAAATATTTGGTCGTGAACAGTCTCCAGAGTTCCCCTCCCCACATACCTCGATTCCATTGGTCTAGAGTTATGCCTAGGGACCATTAGTCTTAACTGACTCCCCTTGTAATTCTGACGTGTGGCCATGTTTGGTAACAATTGGCTTCATCTCATATTTTCACATCTGAGGAAACTGAGGCCCCACGTATCACAGAGCTCTTCTGTAGGGGAGTTGAGGGTAGAAACAAATTCTTTGACCCGGCAGAGTGCACCTCATGGACACACGGGTCTATGATGTGCCTCCTAAATCTTAATGACACCTTCTCAGATGAGCATGCCCTTCTAAGGCCTGAGAATGGGAGCACAGGTGAGTGGTTGGGTTTTCCAGTGGCCTGGACACCTGCATGACCTGGGTACCAGCTGGTTTCTACATGCTGCAGCATCATGTCAACCTCTCAGTTTTTTCAGAACTGCTGATCCAACCAGTGGAGGCAGATGGGGAACACTTTTCTGGATAGCACAGCACTTTTCTCTATGCCTTTCTGGATCCACATAGCCCCGAGGATCAAATGGCCCTTTTGTTCTCAAAGAAAATTCATACGGAATAAGCACTTTTGACATTAAAATATACACGGTCTAAGCAATTGCCAGCTACACACATCCATTCATTCTGGGCCCTCTGTCTATTGTCTTGTGTTTCACGGGCACAATAACCTTTCAGCGATTCCAGCTGCAGTCCTGAGTCACAACTATCTCTGTGTGCACCAGCCTGGAAAAGCCCCAGATGCCGGGACAGGTTTTCTGCCTGGCCACCAGTCCCTTCTCCCTCCAGTCCTTCCGCAAACTACTGCCAGAGAGTCTTCCTGGACAGCCCATCAGGCCAGACTTCTTCAGAAAAAATCTGTCTAACTCCTACTATCTACAGCTTAAAACCCACCTCCTTCCCCTCTTACCCTGACCAGCCTGGTTCCTATGCCGCATGCCAGGCAATGCAGCTGCCCTGCTTAGAGCCCTGCCCCAGCCAGCCTGGGGCATTTGTGACTTTTTGCCCTTGCACTTTTTGCTGCTGCCTGCAAGGCCTGTCTTTTTTGAACAGACACTTCCCAAAGTGAAAGAGACAGGCCTTTCCGGCAGAGAAAATACAATGTGCAAGGCGCCGTTTTCACTGTGACATCTTCACTCACCTCTGGGTTCTGCTCATAGGTCCCCAGTAATACCTTGTGTAGTGACTTGACTTCATTTGTCTCTCCCCAGCCAGCTACCTGACAACTATAAACTGTGTTTAGCTTTATATTTTCATACCTAGCAAGGCACTGGGCTCAAAGGGGTACTTGAGTCAGTGCTGGTGGAACAAATGACCGAAGGAATAAATTCCATTCGCCCTGGCAGGATCATTCCTCTGGAATGAGCTAGAGGGGGCATACCGGAGACGCAGGCTGGCTTTGGGATTCCGTCCTCTGTCTTTAGAGATCAGCCCTATAAATCTCCTTTGTAATGACCAAAGGCACCATGTTGCCTTTTCCTCTACCATCTAGGCTTTCCTTTGGATATGATGCTAGATCAAACTCTCCTGGCCACTGGAGTTCAGGTTGGATAAGATCAACATGCTTCAACTAAATTCCTGGGGGTTGTCTACTCACAGGACTCCATATTGCTGGGACCCTCATCTTTTACCACTTTTGGTGGTTAGTGGGACTACTGTCTGCATAACCAAGGCTTTATTTACCCATTTTCTACTGATGGACTTCGCATTCATCTGCTCAGGCTGCCACAGAAAAGCACCGCAGACTGGGTGGCCTCAACAACAGAAAGTCATTGTCTCACAGTTGCGGAAGCTCGAAGTGTGAGATCAGGCATTGGCAGGGTTGATTTCTTCTGACGCCCCTCTTATTGGCTTGTCAATGGCCATCTCTCTCCATCTTCACACGGTCTCCTTTCTGTACGTGCCTGTGTCCTAATCTCTTCTTCTTGTAAGGATACCATATTGGATTAGAGCTCACCCCAATGACTTCATTTTAATTACCTCTTTAAAGACCCTATTTCCAAATATAGTCACATTCTGAGGTACTGGGATTTAGGACATCAACATAACAATTTGGGGGGCACATGATTTAGTCCACAACAGACCTTTAGGTTGTTGTCACTGTTTCCATGGTATTAAGCCAGGCAGCAAGAACACCCTTTGTATTTCTCTGCACACAGGGGTGATAAGCTACATGTGGGGAAGTGGAATTGCAGGATCTCAATAAAGGAATGGATTTTTCAGCTTGCCTGGCTGTGATTGCTCTCCAAATGAATATAGGAATTTCCCCTTTGCCCAGCAATGTGTAACAGTTCTTTCTCCACATTGTCATCAGTACTTGGTGTTACCAGACTTTTGTTTTTGCCAGTCTGATCAGTGTTAAAAGATATGCAGAGAAAAGTAATTCTGCCTCCTAGGTCTGTCTTCAGCAATCTTGGTTCATTCCCTGGAGGCAGTCACTTTTATCTTCTTTGTGTGCAGTCTTTCAGAGAAATTCTGTACCCTGCATCTGGACCTTCAGAAATGTTATAAGCATTTCCCATGTTATTAAATAAACTTTCTAAAAGTTTATTTATTTTTGAAATTTATTGTCAAATTGGTTTGCATACAACACCCAGTGCTCATCCTAAAAGGTGCCTCCTCAATACCCATCACCCACCCTCCCCTCCCTCCCACCCCCCATCAACCCTCAGTTTGTTCTCAGTTTTTAAGAGTCTCTTATGCTTTGGCTCTCTCCCACTCTAACCTCTTTTTTTTTTTCCTTCCCCTCCTCCATGGGTTTCTGTTAAGTTTCTCAGGATCCACGTAAGAGTGAAAACATACG
The DNA here is from genome assembly GCF_022837055.1 of Prionailurus viverrinus. NCBI lineage: Eukaryota > Metazoa > Chordata > Mammalia > Carnivora > Felidae > Prionailurus > Prionailurus viverrinus. Next base: position 9,105,152 of record NC_062565.1, read on the forward strand.
GTATCTTTCTCTGTATGGCTTATTTCACTTAGCATCACACTCTCCAGTTCCATCCACGTTGCTACAAAGGGCCATATTTCATTCTTTCTCATTGCCATGTAGTACTCTATTGTGTATATAAACCACAATTTCTTTATCCATTCATCAGTTGATGGACATTTAGGCTCTTTCCATCATTTGGCTATTGTTGAGAGTGCTGCCTAAACATTGGGGTACAAGTGCCCCTATGCATCAGTACTCCTGTATCCCTTGGGTAAATTCCTAGCAGTGCTATTGCTGGGTCATAGGGTAGGTCTATTTTTAATTTCCTGAGGAACCTCCACACTGTTTTCCAGAGTGGCTACACCAGTTTGCATTCCCACCAACAGTGCAAGAGGGTTCCCATTTCTCCACATCCTCTCCAGCATCTATAGTCTCCTGATTTGTTCATTTTGGCCACTCTTGACTGGCGTGAGGTGATATCTGAGTGTGGTTTTGATTTGTATTTCCCTGATGAGGAGCGACGTTGAGCATCTTTTCATGTGCCTGCTGGCCATCTGGATGTCTTCTTTAGAGAAGTGTCTATTCATGTTTTCTGCCCATTTCTTCACTGGATTATTTGTTTTTTGGGTGTGGAGTTTGGTGAGCTCTTTATAGATTTTGGATACTAGCCTTTTGTCCGATATGTCACTTGCAAATATCTTTTCCCATTCCGTTGGTTGCCTTTTAGTTTTGTTGGTTGTTTCCTTTGCTGTGCAGAAGCTTTTTATCTTCATAAGGTCTCAGTAGTTCATTTTTGCTTTTAATTCCCTTGCCTTTGGGGATGTGTCAAGTAAGAAATTGCTACAACTGATGTCACAGAGGTCTTTTCCTGCTTTCTCCTCTAGGGTTTTGATGGTTTCCTGTCTCACATTCAGGTCCTTTATCCAGTTTGAGTTTATTTTTGTGAATGGTGTAAGAAAGTGGTCTAGTTTCAACCTTCTGCATGTTGCTGTCCAGTTCTCCCAGCACCATTTGTTAAAGAGACTTTTTTCCATTGGATGTTCTTTCCTGCTTTGTCAAAGATGAGTTGGCCATACGTTTGTGGGTCTAGTTCTGGGGTTTCTATTCTATTCCATTGGTCTATGTGTCTGTTTTTGTGCTAATACCATGTTGTCTTGATGGTCACAGCTTTGTAGTAGAGGCTAAAGTCTGGGATTGTGATGCCTCCTGCTTTGGTCTTCTTCTTCAAAATTACTTTGGCTATTCGGGGCCTTTTGTGGTTCCATATGAATTCTAGGATTGCTTGGTCTAGCTTCGAGAAGAATGCTGGGGCAATTTTGATTGGGATTGCATTGAATGTGTAGATAGCTTTGGGTAGTATTGACATTTTGACAATATTTATTTTTCCAATCTATGGGCACGGAATGTTTTTCCATTTCTTTATATCTTCTTCAATTTCCTTCATAAGCTTTCTATAGTTTTCAGCATACAGATCTTTTACATCTTTGGTTAGATTTATCCCTAGGTATTTTATGCTTCTTGGTGCAATTGTGAATGGGATCAGCTTCTTTATTTGTTGCTTCATTATTAGTGTATAAGAATGCAACTGATTTCTGTACATTGATTTTGTATCCTGCAACTTTCCTAAATTCACGTGTCAGTTCTAGCAGACTTTTGGTGGAGTCTATCGGGTTTCCATGTATAATATCATGTCATCTGCAAAAAGTGAAAGCTTAACTTCATCCTTGCCAATTTTGATGCCTTTGATTTCCTTTTGTTGTCTGATTGCTGATGCTAGAACTTCCAACACTACGTTAAACAACAGCGGTGAGAGTGGGCATCCCTGTCGTGTTCCTGATCTCAGGGAAAAAGCTCTCAGTTTTTCCCCATTGAGGATGATGTTAGCTGTGGGCTTTTCATAAATGGCTTTTATGATGTTTAAGTATGTTCCTTCTATCCCGACATTCTCGAGGGTTTTTATTAAGAAAGGTTGCTGAGGGGCTCCTGGGTGGCTCAGTCGGTTGAGTGTCTGACTTCGGCTCAGGTCATGATCTCACAGTCTGTGAGTTTGAGCCCCGTGTCGGGCTCTGTGCCCACAGCTCAGAGCCTGGAGCCTGCTTCCGATTCTGTGTCTCCCTCTCTCTCTCTGCTCCTCCCCTGCTCATGCTCTGTCTCCATCTCTGTCAAAAATAAAAATAAACATTAAAAAAATTAAAAAAAAAAAGAAACGTTGCTGAATTTTGTCAAATGCCTTTTCTGCATCGATTGACAGGATCATATGGTTCTTCTCTTTTATTAATGTGATGTATCACGTTGATTGATTTGTGAATGTTGAACCAGCCCTGCATCCCAGGAATGAATCCCACTTGATCATGGTGAATAATTCTTTTTATATGCTGTTGAATTCGATGTGCTAGTATCTTATTGAGAATTTTTGCATCCATATTCATCAGGGATATTAGCCTGTAGTTCTCTTTTTTTACTGGGTCTCTGTGTGGTTTGGGAATCAAAGTAATACTGGCTTTATAGAATGAGTCTGGAAGTTTTCCTTTCCTTTCTATTTTTTGGAATAGCTTGAGAAAGATAGGTATTATCTCTGCTTTAAACGTCTGGTAGAACTCCCCTGGGAAGCCATCTGGTCCTGGACTCTTATTTGTTGGGAGATTTTGGATAACTGATTCAATTTCTTTGCTGGTTATGGGCCTGTTCAAGCTTTATATTTCCTCCTGGTTGAGTTTTGGAAGCATGTGGGTTTAGGAATTTGTCCATTTCTTCCAGGTTGTCCAGTTTGTTGGCATATAATTTTTCATAGTATTCCCTGATAATTGTTTGTATCTCTGAGGGATTGGTTGTAATAATTCCATTTTCATTCATGATTTTATCTACTTGGGTCATCTCCCTTTTCTTTTTGAGAAGCCTGGCTAGAGGTTTATCAATATTGTTTATTTTTTCAAAAAACCAACTCTTGGTTTCATTGATCTGCCCTACAGTTTTTTTAGATTCTGTATTTTTTATTTCTGCTCTGATCTTTATTATTTCTCTTCTTCTGCTGGGTTTAGGCTGCCTTTGCTGTTCTGCTTCTATTTCCTTTAGGTGTGTTGTTAGATTTTGTGTTTGGGATTTTTCTTGTTTCTTGAGATTGGCCTGGATTGCAATGTATTTTCCTCTCAGGACTGCCTTCACTGCATCCCAAAGCATTTGGATTGTTGTATTTTCATTTCCGTTTGTTTCCATATATTTTTTAAATTTCTTCTCTAATTGCCAGGTTGACCCATTCATTGTTTAGTAGGGTGTTCTTTAACCCCCATGCTTCTGGAGGTTTTCAAGACTTTTTCCTGTGGTTGATTTCAATCTTCATAGCATTGTGGTCTGAAAGTATGCATGGTATGATCTCAATTCTTGTATACTTATCAAGGGCTGTTTTGTGACCCAGTATGTGATCTATCTTGGAGAATGTTCCATGTGAACTCGAGAAGAAAGTATATTCTGTTGCTCTGGGATGCAGAGTACTAAATATATCTGTCAAGTCCATTTGATCCAATGTATCATTCAGGGCCCTTGTTTCTTTATTGACCATGTGTCTAGATGATCTATCCATTTCTGTAAGTGGAGTATTAAAGCCCCCTGCAATTACCACGTTCTTATCAATAAGGTTGCTTATGTTTGCGATTGTTTTATATATTTGGGGGCTCCTGTATTCGGCACATAGACATTTATAATTGTTAGTGCTTCTTGATGGATAGACTCTGTAATTATTATATAATGCCCTTCTTCATCTCTTGTTACAGCCTTTAATTTAACTAGTTTCTCTGATATAAGTATGGCTACTCCAGCTTTCTTTTGACTTCCAGTAGAATGATAAATAGTTATCCATCCCCTCACTTTCAATCTGAAGGTGTCCTCAGGTCTAAAATGAGTCTCTTGTAGACAGCAAATAGATGGGTCTTGTTTTTTTTTTTATCCATTCTGATACCCTATGTCTTTTGGTTGGCACATTTAGTCCATTTACAATCAGTGTTATATAGAAAGATATGGGTTTAGAGTCATTGTGATGTCTGTAGGTTTCATGCTTGTAGCGATGTCTCTGGTACTTTGTCTCACAGGATCCCCCTTAGGATCTCTTGTAGAGCTGGTTTAGTGGTGACGAATTCCTTCAGTTTTTGTTTGGGAAGACCTTTATCTCTCCTTCTATTCTAAATGACAGACTTGCTGGATAAAGGATTCTCGGCTGCATATTTTTTCTGTTCATCACATGGAAGATATCCTGCCATTCCTTTCTGGCCTGCCAAGTTTCAGTAGAGGGATCAGTCACGAGCCTTATAGGTCTCCCTTTATATGTTAGAGCACGTTTATCCCTAGCTGCTTTCAGAATTTTCTCTTTATCCTTGTATTTTGCCAGTTTCACTATGATATGTCGTGCAGAAGATCAATTCAAGTTACGTCTGAAGGGAGTTCTCTGTGCCTCTTGGGTTTCAGTGTCTTTTTCCTTCCCCAGATCAGGGAAGTTCTCAGCTATTATTTCTTCAAGGACACCTTCAGCACCTTTCTCTCTCTCTTCCTCCTCTGGGATACCAATTATGCATAGATTATTTGTCTTTAGTGCATCACTTAGTTCTCTAATTTTCCCCTCATACTCCTGGATTTTTTTTATCTTTCTCAGCTTCCTCTTTTTCCATAATTTTATCTTCTAGTTCACCTATTCTTTCCTCTGCCTCTTCAATCGGAGCCGTGGTCGTCTCCATTTTATTTTGCAGTTAATTTATAGCATTTTTTAGCTCCTCCTGACAGTTCCTTAGTCCCTTGATCACTGTAATAGATTCTCTGTCCTGTATACTGTTTTCAAGCCCAGCGATTAATTTTATGACTATTATTCTAAATTCACTTTCTGCTATATTGTTTAAATCCTTTTTGATCAGTTCGTTAGCTGTTGTTATTTCCTGGAGATTCTTTTGAGGGGAATTCTTCTGTTTCGTCATTTTGGATAGAACTGCAGGGCACATCCCCTGTGCTGTCTCCAATAGCTTGCATTGGTGGGCGGGGCCTCAGACCTGATGTCTGCCCCCAGCCCACCGTGGGGCCACAGTCAGACTGGTGTATACCTTCTCTTCCCCTCTCCTAGGGGCTTGATTCACTGTGGGGTGGCGTGGCCCCTGTGGGCTACTTGCCCACTGCCAGGCTTGTGGCGCTGGGGATCTGGCGTATTAGCTGGGGTGGATTGGCCAGGTGCACGGGGGTGGGAGGGGCAGGCTCAAGCTTGCTTATCCTTGGTGATCCGCTTCTGGAGGGGCCCTGCAGCACTGAGAGGGAGTCAGACCCGCAGCCAGGCGGAGGGATGGTTCCACAGCACAGCGTTGGGTGTTTGTGCGGTGCAAGTAAGTTCCCTGGCAGGAACTGGTTCCCTTTGGGATTTTGGCTATGGGATGCGCAAAGGAGATGGTGGTGGCGAGCGCCTTTGTTCCCCGCCAAGCTGAGCTCTGTCGTCTGGGGCTCAAGGACTCTCCCTCCCGTTGTCCTCCAGCCCTCCCATTCTCCGAGCAGAGCTGTTAGCTTATAACCTTCCAGATGTCAAGTCCCACTTGGTGTCTGAACACACTCCGTCTGGCCCCTCCGCTTTTGCCAGCCAGACTTGGAGGCTCTGCTTGGCCGGTGGGCCGCCCCTCCGCCCCGGCTCCCTCCCGCCAGTCCGTGGAGCGGGCACCACCTCGCCGCCCTTCCTACCCTCTTCCGTGGGCCTCTCCTCTGTGCTTGGCTCCAGAGACTCTGTTCTGCTGGTCTTCTGGTGGTTTTCTGGGTTATTTAGGCAGGTGTAGGTGGAATCTAAGTGCTCAGCAGGATGCACGGTGAGCCCAGCGTCCTCCTACGCCGCCATCTTCCAAAAGTTTTTTTTTTTAATAGCTGCATTCTATTTTGTAAATAATGTGCCATAGTTTTGAAAAACACCCCCTTCTAATTGTTGGACGTGGATTGTCGCTTCAGTTAAAAAAAATCCTTTTAGAAAGTTTTAAGTTCATGAGGAGGATAAGGCATCCTTAATCTCAGTAACTGTTAACACTTTATTGTATTTCTAGTTTTTCTTTTGCAGTTTAAGAGGTTTTCTAGTTCCTTATATAGGCACTTATTTTTACAAAAATCTAATACTTCCTACAGAGTTCGAATTTTTTTTTTTCTTATTTAACTTTGCAGTGTGAGGATGCCCCAAGTGATCAAAATCTTCCATACCTTTCTCTTCTGCTCCCGTGAGTACATCGAGGAACGAAAACCAGTGAGGCCATGATGGGGGTTGGCTTGGACATGGTATATAATTTTTTAAAATGTTTAAAAGTCTATCGTCAACTTTATCTTTTAAAATTACTATCAGTAAGAAATTACATTGACAGGAGAGGGAGAAGATGACAGAATATGAGGATGCTGAGCTCACCTGGACACCCTGAGGCAACAGTTACATTCTCTGCAACAACTCTGAAAACAACCTGAAGACTGGCCCAACAGATCTTCCATAGAGAAAAGAGCACATTAAAAAGGGTAGGAGGAGTGGAGATGCCATTGGGATCCAAACCCTCAGCACAATGAACCATAAACAGGAGGGACACCACAAGCATGGAAGAGAATCCACATGAAGTACCCCTGGCTGTGGGGATCCTCACTGGGAAAACACTGGCTTTGAAAATCAGTGGGCCTTAATTTTGGGAACTTTGGAAATCAGCAGGACTTAACTCCAGGAGAGCTGGAGGTGATACGAAACTGAGTCTGCACCCTTCAAGAGGCAGCATCATAAATAACTTAGTGGGAGATACAACATAGAGCAGCAGTTTGAAAAATATGTGGCATATGTGTGAAGGAGATTTATTGACTAATCTTAAGGCATGTGCTGGAAGGGTGGGGGGTCTGCATATTTCTCTGGGAACAAAAGTGCTAGTGGGTGTCATTTATCTTGCATCACCCCCAGCTTAGTCAGTTGCTTGCAGAAGCCAATTCTAACACCCTCCATCTAAGTTTTTGGCACTGCGTGCTCCACTCTGGCATTTCCCTGCAGAACTGTCCCAACCCAAGCTAGCCACTGGGGCAGGCATCGTTCCAAAGCAATTCCTACCCCAGCTAGTCATCCTGCCAAAGCAGGTAGCTCCAACCAAAATCAGCATCACTCCAAAGCAAGTCCTGTACTGAGGAGGTGATGGGATAACACCACACGGCATGACTTCAGTTCCTGCAGCAGAGCCTTAGCAGGCTGTGCAAGGAGGAAGTCCTACCCTGTGGGGTACATGCAGCTGTCACAGAGACTAAGTGCAAACAGCTAGGCTGAATGCCAGCCCACCCACCAGTGAGCTCATGGTGGCTGCATCCAGGCCTCACACTATAACAAGGAGCAAACCATGCCAATGTGCCCATAGAATATGAGGTGGGTTACAGCAGCCAGCTGGGCTGAAGGCCAGACCCATCCACCACCATGCCCGTGGCAATTGTGTCTACGCCACAACAGTAGTGGGCACAGAGCCCACATAGAGAACACCTTTGGATGTCTGGTCCTAGTGACCCAGGGGGATTGCTCTACAAGACACCACAGGACCCCTTTTTCAACAGACCACTACTTTGAAGACCAGGAGACTTTGATAACATACCTAATACAAAGAGAAAAACAGAGAGAAGTAGACAAAATGAGGAGACAGAAAATAGGTCCCAAATGAAAGAACAAGGCAAAAATCAGAGAAAAAGAGCTAAGCATAACAGATATAAAAAAATATACCTGATAAACAGTTTGAAGTAACCATTGTAAAAATACTCACTGGACTAAAGAAAAGAGTAGATAAACTCAGAATTTCAAAAAAGAGATAGATAATATAAAAAGAAACGAGTCAGAGGTAAAGAATACAGTAAGTAGAATGTAAAATACATCAAGAGAATAAAAAAAATCAGATTAGAGGATGAAAAATAACAGATTAGTGGTCTGGAAGATAAGATAATGGAAAGCAACCAAGCTGAACACCAAAAACAAAAAATAATAAAAAAAGTGAGAATGGGTTAAGGAACCACTGTGACATCATCAAGTATAACATTCACATTATAGGGACACTTGAAGGAGAAAAGAGAAAGAAGGGAGCAGAAAATTATTTGAAGAAATAATAGCAGAAAACTTCCCTAATCTTTAGGAGAAATAAACATCCAGGTCTAGGAAGCAGAGGGCTCCCGACAATATAAATTCAAGGAGGTACACACACCAAATCATATAATAATGAAAATCTTAAAAATTAAAGACAGAATCTTAAAAGCTGTAAGAGAAAGGGAAACAGTTACATATAAGAGAAATTCCATAAGGCTACCAGGTAATGTTTCAGCAGAAACTTTGTGGACCAGAAGGAAGTGGCATGATATATTGAAACTGCTGAAAGGAAAAACAAAAAACAACCACCCACAACCAAGAATACTCAACCTAGCAAGATTATCATTCAGAACTGAAGGAGAGATAAAAAGTTTCCCAGACAAAAGTTAAAGGAGTTTATCAGTATTAAGCCAGTTTACAAGAAATTTTAAAGGGAATTAAGTGGAAAGTAAAGGCAATAACTAGAATAAAATTATGAAAGGAGAAATTTTCACTGGTAAAAGCAAACATAAAGTTAAAGTAGTAGATTAATCACTTATAGAGCCAGTATGAAGGTCAAGTCACAAAAGTAGCCAAAGCAATTATATCTACCAAAGTTAGTCAAGGGATACAAATAATAAAAAGATGCAAAATATGACATCATATACCCAAAACATGGAAAGGGGTAAAAATATAGACTCTTAGATTATATGTGCACTTAAGAGATCATCAACTTAATATAGACCACTGTACACACAAGATGTTATATATGAACCCAGTGGTAATCACAAACAAAAACCTGCAATTGATATACAAAAAATAAAAAGAAAGTAATGCAAGCATTTCACTATGTAAAGACATTCAACCACAAGGGAAGAGAGCAAGAGAAGAACAAAGAAACCAAGAAGAGCTACAAAAACAACCAGAAAACATGAAAGAAAAAAGAAAAAAGCAACAAATTAATATGGACCAGTGATTATATTAAATGTAAATGGACTAAATACTCTAATCAAACGATAAGGGTGACTGAATAGATGAAAAAACAAGACCCATCTATATGCTTCCTGTAAGAGATTCACTTTAACTTAAAGCACCTACAGACTGAAATTGAAGGGATGAAAAAAAAATTACATATAAATAAATGTGGGGAAAAAAGCCAGAGTAGTTATCCTTATATCAGAAAAAAATACACTTTAAAACAAAAGCACCAAAAGACAAAGGCATTATGTGAGGATAAAGGGAGCAATAAACAATAGTGCAATAAAGGGAGCAATCCAACAAGAGAATATAATAATTATAAACTTCTTTGCACTCAACAGTGGAGCACCTAAATACATAAAGCAAATATTAATAGATGCAAAGGGAGATATTGACAGTGATACAATAATAGGAGACTTTAACATCCCATGTACATCAACAAATAGATCATTTTGACAGAAAATCAACAAAGAAACAGGCTTTGAGTGGCACATTAGACCTGATGGACCTAACCAATAAATACAGAATATTCCATCTCCCCCAAAATCAGAATATACATTCTTTTTCAGTGTACATGGACTATTTTCCAGGATAGATCATGGTAGGCCACAAGTCTCAATAACTTTAAGAAGACTGAAATTGTATCAAGTATGGTTTATGACCACAATGATGTAAGACTAAAAATCAATTACAAGGAAAAAAAAAACAAAATAGAAAACACAAACTACTAAACAACCAATGGTTTAATGAAAAAAATCAAAGAGGAATAAAAAAAATACATGAAGACAAATGAAAATAGAAACACAAAGATACAAAATCTTTGGGATGCAGCAAAAGCAGTACTAAGAAGTAAGATTTAGTGATACAGGCCCACCTCAAGAAACAAAAAAAATATCTAATAAGTAATCTAACCTCATACCTAAAGGAACTAGAAAGAAGAGCAAACAGAAAAGCCCAAAGTTAGTAGAAGGAAGTTAATACTAAAGAAGAGAACAGAAATAAACACAGTCTAAAAGAACATCAAATGAAACCAAGAGCTGGTTCTTTGAAAAGATAAAACTGATAAACGTTTAGCCAGACTTATCAAGTAGGAGAGAGGGGACTCAAAGTGAGAAATCAAGGAGAAATAACAACACACATAAGTAAAAACATTATAAAATAGTATGAAAAATTATATGCCAACAAATTGGGCAACCTGGAAGCAGTAGATAAATTCCTAGAAACATACACTCTTTCAAAACAGAATCAGGAAGAAATAGAAAATTTGATTTGACAGATTCCCAGTAATGAAATAGAATCAGTGATCAAGAAACTCCCAACAAACAAAAGTCCAGGACCAGATGACTTTACAGGTGAATTCAACTGAGCATTTAAAGAAGAATTATTACTTCTCAAACTATTCCAAAATATGCAAGAGACAGAAAAACTGCCAGATTTGTTCCACAAGGCTAGCATTACCCAAAATATCAAAACCAGACAAAAACACTACAAAAAAAATAAAACTACAAACCAATATCCCTGATGAACATAGATGTAAAAATCCTCAACAAAATATTAACACAGGAAATTCAACAATACATTAAAAAAATAATTCACCAGGATCAAGTGGGCTTTATTCTAAGGTTGCAGGATGGCTCAACACTTGCAAATCAATTTAATAGACACTAATAAGAGAAAAGATAAACATTATACAATTTCTACAGATGCAGAAAAAATATTTGAAAAAATAGGACATCCGTTCATGTTAAAAACATTCAATAAAGTGAATTTAGAGGAACATACCTCAACATAACCAGGGCCATATATGAAAACCCACAACAAACATCATACTCAATGATGAAAAACTGAAAAACACTTCCTGTAAGATCAGGAACAAAATACAGATCCATTCTCCATTTTTATTCAAAATAGTACTGGAAGTCCTAGCCATAGCAATTGGAGAAGACAGACAAATACAAAGCATCCAAATTGGTAAGGAAGAAGTAAAACTGTTACTACTTGCAGATGACATAATACTATTATAGAAAATCCTAAAGATGCTACCAAAAAACTATTAGAATTGATAAATTAATTCAGTAAAGTGACAGGATACAAAATTCATACACAGAATTCTGCTGCATTTTTTTTAATACCAACAAAGCAGAAAGATAAGTTAACAATCCCATTAAAGTTGCACCAAAAAGTAAAATACATACCTAGGAATAAATTTAACCCAAGAGATAAAACCTGTACTCTGAAAATTATGACATTGATGAAAGACACTGAAGATAACAAAAAATGAAAAACATACCATGCTCAGGGATTGGAAAAATTAGTATTGTCAGAATGTCTATACTACCCAAAGCAATCAGCAGTTTCAGCATAATCCCCATCAAAATACCAACAGCGTTTCTCACAGAACTAGGACAAATAATACTAAAATTTGCATGGAATGACAAAAGAGTCCAAATAGCAAAAGCAATCTTGAGACAGAAGAATAAAGCTGGAGTTATACAATCCCAGATATCAAGATATACTACAAATCTGTAGTAACCAAAACAGGAATGTACTGGCATAAAAATAGACATATAAATCAATGGAAAAGGATAGAGAGCCCAGAAATGAACCCACACTTACATGATCAATTAACCTATGGCAAAGGAAGCACAAATACACAGTAAGGATAAGAATGTCTTTTCAAAGATAGCATTGGGAAAACTGAACAATTGCATGTAAAAGAATACAACCGGACCACTTTCTCACACTATACACATTTTAAAATAAACTCAAAATGGATTAAAGGCCTAAATGTGAGAATGGAACCCATAAAACTCTTAAAAGAAAACAGAGACAGTAATCTCTTGGACATCTGGCTTAGTAATATATTTATTTATTTATATATTATTTATTTATTCCTCCTGAAGAAAGCAAAACGAAAGCAAAAATAAACTATTGGGACTACACCAAAATAAAAAGCTTTTGCGCAAAGGAAACCATTAACACAACAAAAAAGGCAAGCCACTAAATGGGAAAGTGTATTTGCAAATAATATATCTGTAAAGGATTAGTATCCAAAATATGTAAAGAAATTGTACAAATCAATACCAAAAAGAGCCCCCTAAATAATTTGATTAAAAATGGGCATTAAGGGGCGCCTGGGTGGCGCAGTCGGTTAAGTGTCCGACTTCAGCCAGGTCACGATCTCGCGGTCCGTGAGTTCGAGCCCCGCGTCGGGCTCTGGGCCGATGGCTCAGAGCCTGGAGCCTGTTTCCGATTCTGTGTCTCCCTCTCTCTCTGCCCCTCCCCCGTTCATGCTCTGTCTCTCTCTGTCCCAAAAATAAATAAACGTTGAAAAAAAAAAATTAAAAATGGTCATTAAAAATGTCTAAAGACCCTTTTCCAAAGAAGAAATACAGATGGCCAACAGACACACGAAAAGATGCTCACCATCACTAATCATCATGGAATGCACATCAAAATCACCATGAGCTATCCCCTCACACCCATCAGAATGGCTAGAATCAGAAGGACAAGAAACATCAAGAGTTGATGAGGATTTGGACAAAAAGGAACACTCATGTACTGTTGGTGGGAAACTTAATTGGTATAAGCACTATGGAAAATATGGAGGTGTAAAAAAAATTAAAAATAGAAATACCATATTATCAATTGCACTTCTAGCTATTTAGCCCAAGAAAATAAAAACACTAATTTGAAAAGATATATACACCCCTCTGTTCATTGTAGCATTATTTACAATAATCAAGATATGGAAGCAACCTAAGTATCCAATGATAGATAAACAGATAAAGAAGATGTGATATACACACACCACACACACACACATTTACATAATGGAACTTTATTCAGCCACATAAAATATGAAATTTGTCATTTACAATAACATAGATGGACCTAGAGGGTATTGTGGTATCATGCTAAGTTAAATAATTCAGAGACAGAAGGACAAATATCATATGATTTCACTACATGGGAACCCTAAAAACCAAAACAAATGAACAAAATGAAACAGAAACAGACTCAGAGAACAAACTGGTGGTTGCCAGAAAGAAGGTGGATTGGGGGAATGTGTGAATTAGGTAAAGGGGATTAAGAGCTACAAACATCCAGTTATAAAATTAATTCACAGAGATGAAAAGCACAGCATAAGGAATACAGTCAATAATACCATAATAATGTTGTACAGTGATGGATGGTAACTATACTTATCGTGGTGAGGACTGAGTAACATACAGAATCGTCAAATTAATATGTTGGACACCTGAAACTAATACAACATTGCATATCAATTATACTTCGATAATAACTACATTAGATTACTTAGTTATATCTCACAATCCATTAGAACACAAGGCTAAGGTCTGCTTCTCCGAGGCCCCATTTAACCTGCCACCTTCCTAAGTGACTTGATTTGGCCTCTTGGTAAGTTGGATGTGTCTGTATAGGAAATACGGTCCTTTAAAGCAAAACTACTCTTTTGGTCTATAAAGTTGAATGATCTTCTGAAAAGCTACCAAGAAACTTCTTTGTTATAACAGAGTGAGTTCCCTGCCTTCTCTGCCTCACCAGATTTGAATTGCCATTAATAAAGATAATTTACCCCAATGTCCATAAAAAAGATTAGGAGAAAGAATCTCAGTAGAGAACAGTAATAAAGGATACAAAACCTCAGAATTATCTGGGACCTTTAAAAACCTTCAATCCATAAGCATATTTTGCATTAGATCTTGCATGAATACAGTATTTCAATTGGACTTAAGGTATGTCAATACTAAACATAGCTGAAGTTAAAATATTGAGCCTGGTTAACATGATTTTGGTGTTTTTGAAATGTGTAAAAACTTGCAATAATGATTTGCAAACACAATGCTTATGTTACGGGAAAAAAACCCAATAAGCATAGAACTGCTCCAAACTGGATGAACGCATACACCACACACATAAACTCACTACGGTGATTTGAACACTAGTCCTGGTGAGGGAAAGTGCGAGAAGTATTTCAAGAAGAAAGCACAATTTACAATTCCAATGTGTTGCCTTTTGGATGTTGCAGAATCACTGTTTCCCATGAGTCAGAAGCAGCGAAGGTGGTAAAATTACAAGAAAGTGCAGAGAGAAGCTTTGCAACTGAGCAGGTTAAGGGCTTGATGCAAGGTCTCCCGTCTTTCTGTTGTTTACACTCAGTCACATGGGGACCCCACTAGGGTGATCTCTTCATGTTTCCCAGCATTAGAGCATTCAGTCTCAAACCTTAGTCTAGGTTTTACAGTATTTCTTGAGGTAGATTTAGGGAAGCAGTCAAAAGACATTAGAAATGACAGAACCTCTTTCAATTACAAGTGATCAATTATATCTGTTCAAAGATCTAAAAGTGACTTGAATGAGGATGGTTTTTCTGAATTGGTGGAAAGTAATGACATCTTGTGGACATTTCAGGTAATTGCAGGGAGCTCATATTGCATTGCAAAGCCAAGTTTTCATTCATTTTTTTTCCCTCCTACTGTTCCTTCCTTGGTAGGTTAGTTCATTCATTCACACTCTTAATACTTAATAGTTGCTACTTTAACCTATCTGGTGTTTGTTTTTTAAAGAGTAAATGACAGTCTGTTGGAGTAAAGGTCAGATATTGATGACTGTGTTCCTGCAGGGTCAAATGCTGCACTGTCCTCTACCTTAGAAAAAACAAACAAAAGCAAGGTATTACCACCCATTTTTAAGTTAGGAACCTGATATCTGAAGAAGCCGAGCGACTTTCCCATGGCTACACACCCAGGGAGTGATGACGTCAGCACTGGAACACTGAGCTGCCTTCTTAGACTGAAGTCTGTATCACCAGACTGTGTAAGCTAATTTTGAGAATTATATGAAACAAATCTTCTTGTGCTATTAGTTTGAATAAATTGTAATTATTTGGTTTTTTAAGCCTTGTTAATTTCTGAATGAAGAATGATCCGTTTAGAGACAAAGAAATGTCCGTAAACGGGCATGGGTGGCATCTCCCAGAAACACACCTAAGATGGGGATTTCACTTTAAGTAAAAGAAATCTGTTTGGGAATTGATAGAGGAAGGACCTGGAATGTGGGAGACAGGGAAAGGATAGAAGATAATACAACATGCATTAATTAGTAGACTACCACTGTGGGCAAATGGGGCACGGTCTGCTGGGGATCTCTGGGAGACTATGTAGAGCACACCCCAGAGTTGTCCCACCTGAGAAAAGAAGTTGGAGTATTGGTGGACCAAATGTCATTTGTCATTGAGACAACTCCCCAGCACAATGGCATGTCCTGCTCAATAGCCATACAGGGCCCTTAATAGCCATACAGGGCCCTGGACATAGCCATACAGGGCCCAAGGGAAGTGAGTGTTGAGAGGAGGTGGGTGGGCAGTTGCCATATCCTCCACACAGATACTCCTGCTCTTTCTGTATCTGTGATTCACATTTCTGGCACCATACAACATGCTGAGAGCCATAAAAATAAGTTTAAACATATGAGATCTCCAGATATTACAATAGGCTAACTGAAAATACATACATACTTGAAAAAGGTAACTTGAAAAGGTTGAAAAAAGTAACTTGAAAAAGGTAACACTAAGTTTGTTAGCAACTGTCAAAATGAGTAAGAAAGATATCAACCACTGTAAGTTCAGAGAAGGGAGACATCAGAAAGCCTCTCTGAGGAAGAACTCCAAGGAATGGTGGATTTGGGCAGGGAGAATGAAGGGGTAAGGTGAGACTGAAGAAAAAGTGTAGGTAAGTGCACATGAAACATTTCTCGAGGATATATCAGCTGTTAGGCCACAAAATAAGTCGCAAAAATTTAAGCACACTGCACCCCTCAAGCATCTTTTTCAATCACAACGGTATGAAAGTAGAAATCAATCAAGAGAGAAGCTGGAAAAACCACAAACACATGGAAGCTAAACAATATGCTATTAACAACAAGTGAGTCAATGAAAAAATCAAAGGAGAATTTTTAAAGATCCCTGGAGACAAAAGAAAATGGAAAAACAATGGTTCCAAATCATTAGGATGCAACAAAGGCAATTCTAAGAGGGGAATTTATAGGAATGCAGAACTACTTCAAGAACCAAGAAAAATATCAAACAATCTAACCCTACACCTAAAGAAACTAGAAAAAGAAAGCCCAATGTTCGTAGAAGAAAATAATAAAGATTAGAGTGGCAATTAATAAAAGACTAAACAGAATAAAGACCAGTGAAACTAAGAGCTAGTTTTTTATAAAGATAAACAAAATTAATAAACCTGAAGCCAGACTTGTCAAGAAAAAAAAAAAAAGAGAACTCTAAGAAAATTAAAAATGAAACCGAAGTTACAACTGACCACAAAAATTTGAAGGATTATAAGACAATAGTATGAAAAATGGAACTGGGTACATTTTTGGAAACATACTATCTTCCAAGACTGAATTAAAAAGAAAGACAAAATATGAACCGACGTGTTACTAATAACAGAATTGAATCAGTGGTCAAAATCTCCCAAGAAACAAAAGTCCAGGACCAGATGGCTTCACAGATAAATCCTTTTTATTTAAAAGTTTTATTTTTATTTACCTGAAAGCAACAGAGATAACAGGTAAATTCTGATCAAACATTTAAGAGTTAAAATAGAGCGAAGATGGTACAGTGAAAGGATCCTGAACTCATTTCACCCGAAAGACACACCAAAACAAGTACTCACGTATTATAACTCACTCTGAAAATGACCCGAAGGCTATTAGAACAGCTAGTCCATGGAAAACTTGCAGAGAAGCCCATATCAAAAAGAGCAGGAGTGTTGATACTTAGGAACCAAACCCCAAGACTGACTAACCACAAACTGGAGAGACATCACAAGTACAGAAGAGCAAGGGGATCTGACCCCACATGGGGCATCCCTGGCCCTAGGGACTTGCGTTGGAAAGACAAGTCCACATAATGTCCAGCTTTGAAACTCAGCAGGGCTTAACTCCAGGTGAGCTGGAGGGCTATAGGAAATCAAGTTTCTGCCCTTAGAGAGCCGGCATGCTAAGTAATTGCAGAAGACACAGGCCAGAAGCACCGTTTGAAAAGTGCCTGGAGTATACATGCAAGAGATTTAGATTTATGGACTAATGTTGGGACATGTGCCACAAGGGCAAGGAACTACAGATTTCTCTAGGAACAACAGTACTAGTGGGTGCAATTTTTCCTGCCTTCCTCAGCCTAAATAGTCAGATGCTTGTGAGAACCAGTTCTAATATTCTCCAACTACCTTGCTAGCACCATATGCCCTGCTCTGATGTTCCCCAGAAAGCCCGCTCCACCAAAGGGCCCAGTAGATAAAGCCAAGGAGGTTCGTACCGAGACACATAACAATTAAAATGAAAGAACTAAAGATAAAGAGAGAATCTTAAAAGCTGTAAGAGAAAAGAAAACAGTTACAAACAAGGGAAACCCCATAAGGGTATCAGCTGATTTTTCAGCAGAAACTTCACAGGCCAGAAGGGAGTGACATGATACACTCAAAGAGCTGAAAGAAAAAATTTGCAACCCAAAATACTTTTTCCACCAAGAATATCATTCAGAATTGAAGGAGAGATAGTTTCCCAAACAAACACTACAGGAGTTCATCACCACTAAGTTGGCCTTTTAAAAATGTTAAAAGGAATTCTATAACTGGAAAGAAAAGGCTATAACTAGCATAAAATTAGGAAAAAATTCATACGTTAAAAAAAGCAAATATACAGTAAAGGTAGATTAATCATTAATAAACCTGGTATGGAGGTGAAAAAACAAAAGTAGTAAAGTTAATTAGTCTACAAAAATTAGTCAAGGGAAACAAACAATAAAAAGATTTAAAATATGACATCATTTACAAAAAACATGAAGGGAGGCACATCCTAGTGCTTTCAGAATGTGTTTGAACTTAAGTGACCATCAGCTTAATATAGACTGCTATACACGTATAAACCCCATGATAACCCAAAATGAAAACCCTTTGATATACAAGAAAATAAAGAGAAAGAAATCAAAACCTAACGTTAAAGAAAGGCAAAAAACCACAAGAAAAAAGAGCAAGAAAAGAACAGAGAAGAATGACAAAACAAGCAAAAAATGATTAACAAAACGACAATAAGTATATACCTATCAATAATTACTTTGAATGTAAGTGAACTAAATGCTTCAACCAAAAGACATAGGGTGACTGAACGGGTAAAAAACGAAAAACAAAACAAGATCCTTCTATAATGCTGCATACCAGACACTACAGATCTAAAGACACATTCAAATTTAAAGGGAAGGGATGAAAAAAGATATTCCATGCAAATGCAAGTGGGAAAAAAAGCGAGGGTAGCAATATTATATCAGACAAGATAGACTTTAAGGCAAAGACTGTAGCAAGAGACAAAGAAGGTATTACATAATCATAAAGGGATCAATCCAATAAGAGGATATAACAATTATGAATATCTATGCACTCAACATAGGAGCACCTAAATATATAAAGCAAATATTAATAGATACAAAGGCAGAAATTGACAGTGATATAATAATGGTATGGGACTTTAACACCTTACTTACATCAATGGATAGATCATCCTGATAGAAAATCAACAAGGAAACAGGTTTTGAATGACACATTAGACTAGATGGACTTAATGGATATACACAGAACATTTCTTCTCCATACAGCAGAATACACATTCTTTTCAGGTGCACATAGCACATTCTCCAGGATAGATCACATGGTAGGTCACAAAACAAGTCTTAATAAATTTAAGAATACTGAAATCACATCAAACATTTTTTTCTGACCACAATGGTATAAAAATAGATATAAGAAAAAAACTAATACACAAACAAGCAGAGGCTTAAAACATGATATTGAAATTGAATGGTTTAATGAAGAAATCAAAGGGGAAATAAAAAATACCTGGAGAGAACTGAAAATGGAAACACATACTCCAAAATCTTTGGGACACACACAAAAAAAACAGTACTAAGAGGGAAGTTTATAGCAATGCAGAACTACTTCAGGAAACAAGAAAAATCTCAAATAAATGATTTAATCTTATACCTAAAGGACTAGTAAAGAACAAAGTCCAACATTAGTAGAAGGAAGGCAATAATGCAGATTATAGTGGAAATAAATGAAATGGACTCTTACAAAGTTACAAAAGATCAATGAAACCAAGAGCTGATTCTTTGAAAGATAAACAAAATTGATGAAACTTTAGCCAGACTCATCAAGAAAAACAAAAGAGAGGACTCAAATATAACCACAAATGAAAAAAAGAAATAACAACCTACAAAAATGCAAATAATTATAAGAGAATAGAATGAAAAATTATATGCCAACAAACTTAACAACCTGGAAACTGATAAATTCCTGGAAACATACAATATTCAAAACTTAATCATAAAGAAACAAAATTTAAACAGACCACTTACTAGTAATGAAATTGAATTGATACTAAAAAAATACCAAAAAAAAATGTCCAGGACCAGATGGCTTTATAGATAAATTCTACCTAATATTTAAAGAGGAATTACTACCTATTCTTCTCAAATTACTCCAAAAACAGAAGAAGGAAAAAATTCCAGATTCATTCTATGAGGCCAGAATTACCCAAATACCAAAACCAGACAAAGACACTACAGAAGAAGAAGAAGAAGAAGAAGAAGAAGAAGAAGAAGAAAAGAAAGAAAGAAAGAAAAGAAAAGAGAAAGAAAAGAAAGAAAGAAAACAAACTACAGGCCAATATATTAAAAGGATCATGTACAATGATCAAAGGGATTTATTCCAGGGATGCAAGGATGGTTCAATAATTACAAATCAGTCAATGTGATACATCTGATTAACAAAAGGAAAGATGAAAACCATATGATCATCTCAATAGAGGCAGAAAAAGGGTTTTAAAGTATAACATATATTCATGGCAAAAAAAAAAAATGCCCGACAAAGTGGATCTGGAGGGATCATACCTCAACATAATACAGACCATATATGACAAACCCACAGCTAACATCATACTCAATGGTGAAAAACCAAAAAATTTTTGTTCTAGGATAGGAATAAGAGTAGGGTGGGTACTCTCACCACTTTTATTCAACACTAAGATTTATTGGAAGCCCTACCCACAGCAATCAGACAAGAAATAAAAGACATTTAAATTGGTAACAAAGAAGTAAAACTATCACCATTTGCAGATGCCATCATACTATATACAGAAACCCCTAAAGATTCCACTAAATGCTATCAGAACTAATAGATTAATTCAGGCAAGGTCCAGGATATAAAATGAATACAAAAAATTATGTTGTATTTCCATACACTAAAAACAAATTAGCAGAAAGAGAAATTAAGAAAAAAATCCTATTTACGATTGCATCAAAAAGAATAAAATACTTAGGAATAAATTTAACTGAGGGGAAATCACTCTGAAAACTGTGAGACATCAAAAAAAGAAATTTAAGATGACACAAATAAGTGGAAAGATATACTGTGCATCAATTGGAAGAATTAATATTGTTAAAATGACCATACTACCAAAAGCAATCTGCAGATTCAATGCAATCTTCATGAAAATACCAACAGTAGTTTTCAGAGAACTAGAAACACTAATCATAAACTTTTTGTTGAACAGCTAAGGACCCCGAATATCTAAAGCCACCTTGAGAAGGAAGCACAAAGGTAGAAGTAGCCTGCTCCCAGATTCCAAACTATACTAAAGAAAGGAATCAAGGAAAATAAAGGAAAGGGATACAGGAGCCAAACAGTATAATACTGGCACGAAAATAGATACACAGACCAACAGAACAGAACAGAGAGCCCAGAAATAAACCCATACTTCTATGGTCAATTAATCTATGACAAAGGAGGCAAGAATGCACAATGGGGAAAGATAATCTCTTCGATAGATGCTGTTGGGAAAACTGAACTGTTATAAGGAAAAGAATGAACATAAACCACTTATACCATACACGAAAACATACTCACCAAATTGAATTAAAGACCTTCACATGAAGGCATAAAATTCTAAAAGAGAACATAGGCAGTAAACTGTCGCACATCAGTCTTAGCAATGTTTTACTAGAGACGTCTCCTCAAGCAAATGAGAAAAAGAAGAACAATAGGGACTAAATAAAGCTAAATAAAACATTTTTCCACAGTTAAATAAACTATCAACAAAACTAAAAGGCAACCTACTGAATGGGAGAGGGTATTTGCAAATGATTTACCTGATACAGGGGTTAACATCTCAGATACACAAAGTCAAGTTATGCCTCTTAAAAGAACTAATCTAATTAAAATGGGCAGAGTACCTGAATAGACAGTTTTCTAAAGAAGACACACAAATGGTCATCAGGCACATGCAAATGGGCTTAATCGCTAATAATAAGAGCAATGAAAATCAAAACCACAATGACCTATCACCTTTCATTGTGTCAGAATGGTTGGTGTCAAAAAAGGAAGAAATAAGAAGTCGTATCAAAAATATGGAGAAAGTCAATCCTCATGCGCAGTTTGTGGAAATGTACATTGATACAGCCACCATGGAAAACAGTATGGAGGTTACTAGAAAAAGCAAATAGAAATAGGAATAGCATACAATCTAGTAAGTCCACAGATGGGTATTTACCTGAAGAAAATGAAAACACTGATTCACAAAGATAGATGCACCCCTATGTTTACTGTGGCAGTATTTGCAATAGCCAAAATATGGAAGCAACCTAAATGTCCATCAATACATGAATGGATAAAGAATATGTGGTATGTATACACAATAGAATATTCCTCAGCCATAAAAAAGAATGTAGTATTGTCATTCGGGGCAACATGGAGAGACCTAGAGAGTATTACGCTAAGTGAAATAAATCAGAGAAGGACAGAACCAATATGACTTCCCATATATATGGGATCTAAATAACAAAACAAATGAACAAACAAAAGAAACATAATAAGACTGAAAATACAGATAACAGACTGGTGGTTGCCGCAGGGGAGGTAGGTGACAGGATGGGTGAAATAGAGGAAAGGGATTAAATGGTACAAACTTCCAGTTACAAAATACATAGGTCACAGGAATAAAAAGTACATCATAGGGAATAGAGTCACTAATATTATCATAACTTTGTATGGTAACTGATGGAAATTACAATTATTGTGGTGACCATTTCTTAATGTACGTAATTGTCCGGTCACTAAGTTGTGCACTTGAAACCAATATATGTCAACGATACTTCAACTCAGAAAGATAACATTTTAAAAACAAAATTAAAAAGGTATAGGCAAGTGTGCACACTTTTCTCATATGCCCTCTAGACAAGAGAAGTTGAAAGTCCCAAACTTTTAATCAAATTAACATACATATAGATAAAAAACGTTTAGAGGTTTATGATGGGATGTAAATAAAAGTAGATGCCTGTTTTTAAAATAAATCATAAAATGTAAGCCTAGACCAAGCCACAAAAGTACTACTGCTACTAATAAAATGGATTGGTGAGGTACAGTTAAGGCAATGTTTAAAATTTATACCCTTAAATTTAGGGGCGCCTGGGTCTCTCATCTGACTCTTGGTTTCAGCTCAGGTCATGATCTCACTGTTCATGGGATAGAGCCCTGCGTCAGGCTCTGTGCCGTCAGCTCTGTGCTTGGGATTCTCTCTCGCCCTCTCTCTCTGCCCCTCTCTACCTGTGTTACTCTCTTTCTCTCAATATAAAGAAATAAACATTTAAAAAAGTTGTACCCTTAAGTTTATATATCTGTAAATAACAAGATCTAAAAAAATGAACCAGACGTTGATCTTAAGTTCTAGGGATGAAGTAATCAAACTCCCCCCCAAAGAGTAGAAAGGAGGAAGTAATAAAGGAAAGAGAAATAAAGGAAACAGAAAATAATCAAGAAAGATGATTAGAAAGCTAAATGTTGGTTCTTAGAAAGGACCAATAAAATTCATTAAATCCAGGAAAGATTGATAAAAAGAAAAAACACAAATAACATTAGGAACATAAAAGGAGACAACACTATAGATCTTGCCGAAAATATTTATAAGATTTTAGGATATCATGAGCAACTTTGAAAAATTTTGGATTTGGATAAGTATGATAAAACTGACACATTCCTCAAAAATGTCAGTAGTGGCTACCTTAATGGATACAAGAGGAAATAGAAAAATCAGAATCTTAAATTCATTGGACTTATAATTAACAACCTTCCCATAAAGAAAACTTTAGGCTTAAAGTCTCACTCATGAATTCTTCCAAACATTTAAGACAGAATTAATGCTGATGTTTACCACTCTTTCAGTGAATAGGAAATAAAAGATAATCCCTAGTGCCTAAGGAAACTTGACACCGAAATGTGACAAACATTATAAGAAAAACAATATTTCAATCACAAAAATTCTAAACAAAATAGAATTAACAAATAGAAATGACAAATATTAAAAAAAACTTTATAAAAGTTAATTGGGCAATATGTAAAAAGGATAATAAATCTTGCTCATAAAGGTAATATCAGCAAACAAAGCTGGATACAAAATAATGCATACTTATAATATGTATATAAGATTAAAAAACAAAATTAATATATGATATCACAAGGTAGAAGCCTCATTGTTTTTCACAGGGGGGAAGGTAATAGAGGTTGGAAAGGCTCTGGAAGGAGGCTTCTGACAATACTAACTATCCATTCTTCATGTAGTGGTGATTACATGGGTATTCAGTTTGTGATCATTTGTTGAGCTCTATATTGTATTTTTATTTGTATCACACTTGCTTTTTTACAGAAAAAGAGAGACTTGGGGCGCCTGGGTGGCGCAGTCGGTGAAGCGTCCGACTTCAGCCAGGTCACGATCTCGCGGTCCGGGAGTTCGAGCCCCGCGTCGGGCTCTGGGCTGATGGCTCAGAGCCTGGAGCCTGTTTCCGAATCTGTGTCTCCCTCTCTCTCGGCCCCTCGCCCGTTCATGCTCTGTCTCTCTCTGTCCCAAAAATAAATAAACGTTGAAAAAAAAAAAAAAGAAAAGAAAAAGACAGAAAGAGAGAGCACATGCTGTTGTGTATGTATGCCTGAGTGTGCAGGGCATGGGCAGAGGGAGAAGGAGACAGAGAATCCTAATCCTAACTCCACACAGGCTGATCTCACTGTGAGATCAGGACCTGAGCCAAAATCAAGAATCTGGTGTCCAACCAACTGAACTACCCAGGCACCCCAATGCGCATTACCCTTTAACAAAATGGTTTTCTTTTTTAATTTAAATCCAAGTTAGTTAACGTATGGTGTAATAATGATTTCAGAAATAGAGTTTAGTGATTCATTACTTACATACACCACCCAGTGCTCAGCCCAACAGTGCCTTTCTTAATGCCCATTGCCCATTTAGCCCACCCCCCTACCCAACACCCTTCCAGCAACACTCAGTTTGTTCTCTGTATTTAAGAGTCTCTTATGGTTTGTCTCCCTCTCTGTTTTTCTTATTTTTGCTTCCATTCCCCTGTGTTCATCTGTTTTGTTTCTTAAATACCACGTGAGTGAAATCATGTGATATTTGTCTTTCTCTGACTTATTTTGCTTAGCATAATACACTCTAGTTCCACCCATGTTGTTGGAAATGGCAAATTTCATTCTTTTTGATTGCCAAATAATATTCCATTATATATATATATATATATATATATATATATATATATATATATGTATATATACACACACACGCAAACATATATATACATAAGTGTGTATATAATGTGTATATACATATATACATACATACCACATCTTCTTTATCCATTCATCCATCAGTGGACATTTGGGCTTTTTCCATACTTTGGCTATTGTTGATAGTGCTGCTACAAACATTGGGGTGCATGTGTCCCTTTGGAACAGCACACCTGTATCCCTTGGATAAATACCGAGTAGTGCAATTGCTGGGTCGTAGGGTAGTTCTATTTTTAGTTTTTTGAGGAACCTCCATACTGTTTTCCAGAGTGGCTGCACCAGTTTGCATTCCTACCAGCAGTGCAAAAGGGTTCTTCTTTCTCCACATCTTCGCAAACATCTGTTGTTGCCTGAGTTGTTAATTTTATCCATTCTGACAGATACAAGGATGTATTTCATTGTGGCTTTGATCTGTATTTCCCTGATGATGAGTGATGTTGAGCATATTCTCATGTGTCTGTTAGCTATCTGGATGTCTTCTTTATAAAAGTGTCTATTCATGTCTTCTGCCCATTTCTTCACTAGATTGTTTGTGGTTTATTTGGGTGTTGAGTTTGACAACTTCTTTATAGATTTTGGATACTAGCCCTTTATCTGATATGTTATTTGCAAATGTCTTCTCTCATTCTATCAGTTGCCTTTTAGTTTTGTTGTTTCCTTTGCTGTGCAGAAGCTTTTTATCTTGATGAGGTCCCAGCAGTTCATTTTTGCTTTTGTTTCCCTTGTGTCTGGAGACATGTCAAATAAGAAGTTGCTGTGGCCAAGGTCAAAGAGTTTGTGGCCTGTTTTCTCCTCTAGGATTTTGATGGCTTCCTGTCCTACTTTAGGTGTTTCATCCATTTTGAGTTTATTTTTGTGTCTGGTGTAAGAAAGTGGTCCAGGTTCAATCTTCTGCATGTCACTGTCCAGTTTTCCCAACACCATTTGCTGAAGAGACTGTCTTTCTTCTGTTGTATATTCTTTCCTGTGTTGTCAAAGATTGGTTGGCCATATGTTTGTGGGTCCATTGCTGGGTTTTCTATTCTGTCCCACTGACCTATGTGTCTGTTTTTGTGCCAGTACCATACTGTCTTGATGATTACAGCTTTGTAATACAGCTTGAAGTCTGAAATTGGGATGTCTCCAGTTTTGGCTTTCTTTTTCAACATTATTTTGACTATTCAGGGTCTTCCCTGGTTTTATCTCCACAGAAAGGGATTCTATGGTGTCTTCTATGCTTTTTTTCAACCCCAGCTAGTATTCTTATTATCAGGGCTCTAAATTCTAATTCAGACATCATATTACATCTGTGTTAAGTCCCTGGCTGTCATTTCTTCCTGTTCTTTCTTTTGGCATGAATTCCTTCATTTTGTCATTTTGGAGGAAGAAAAAATTAAAAACAGAACAAAAATTAAATAAAAGAAGCTACATACTAAGTGTGTTTTGGTCTGTTTTTTGAAAGAAGCTTGATAGAATAAAGAAAAAAGGGAAGGAAAAAAAAGATAAGAAAAAATTTAAAAATTAAAAAAATTATATAAAGTGAAATAGAATTAAAAGTGAATAAAAATAAAGTAAAAAATAAAAATATTTTTTTTCTTTCTGTATCTGAGAAAGAAAGAAAAAAGAAAACAATTAAGTAAAAACAGAAGCAAAGAAAACAAAAAGAATGAATGAAACAGCAAACAGAATGAAACCCGAATGCAGTTACATCCAGTTTCCCCTAGAACTGAAACTATGAAGCCCTCTATAGTCCATACACTAAGCAGGTGGAGGGACCTGTGGTCTTCTGGGGGATGTGCTTGGAGGGCACAGTATTGCAGGGCTTGGCATAATGGCTATGTTCTCCACTGGGTGTCACTGCTTAGCTTGCTGGGGTGGATCAGTGTGCACGCACACTGCATATGTGTGGGAGAGGTGGAAATGGCTGCATCCAGCTCCCTAGTCTCCGGCACAGGAACTTCATGCTCTCACCAACCTGTGATCAATCACCCTTCCTTGGTCTCAGGCCTCCATCCACTCCCTGCCTCTACCCTGAGTCCAAGCTGTCTGCCTGCCAGGCAGCACCTCCCTCCAGAATTTTATCTCAGACGTGATTGTGTTTCAAAACCCCATACTTCAGAGGCCCCTGAGGCTTGGACCCGTGCCAACTCTCTGGGGGAGGGTCTCGCTGAGCAACGACTAGGTGCTGGCTCGCTCCAGAAAATGCTTGTGTGGTCACACAGTGGCAGAGGTTCGGAGATTATGGAAAGTCACAACACACAGCCAGCACCAGGTTTTGCTGCAATCTGGCATCTTTGACCCAATACATGGCTGCTCTCCAGGGTCCCGTGGGGCCTTTGCCTGTGGGGAGGCTGTAAGGCCTATACCCAGGGCACTCCAAGCAGGGGAACTGTTTCTCCTGTGTGGCACATGGACCCCTCAGACCCCGCTTTCTACTCCTGGGGATTCACCCTACTTTCTCAACAGAGCACCACCAGACATGGAGCACTGAAGCTTCAGACTCTGCACTCCACTGTTTACAGAACCCTGGTGATATGGAAATCCTGTGCTTTCTCCCTGTCAATGGTTTTGGGGAACAGATTTCATGTTCACTTCCCTGACAGTGTTTTCACTCTTTCTCTCCAGGTACTTTTGGGGGGGTGTGCATTTCTTGCATGATCCCAATGAGCTGCGCTCCCCCCCTTCTCTTCCTTTCTCTGTCCTCTCTCTGCAAAAATGGCTCTCTACCCTCTGTGGCTTTTCTCTCCCACAGTTCACCTCTCTGCACTGCATACCTGCTGAGTTCTGTAGTTTGTTGCCTTAATCCTTAGATCAATTTCCTAGCTGTTCAAATGGTTTGGTGCTGATCTAACTGCATTTCAAGGACAAAACAAGCTCAGGATCTCCATGCTGCTCCACTATCTTAACTCCTATCCTAAAATGATTGTGTTTAACAGATTCATAAAATGCAACTAAAAACATTCAAGATCTACTCATTATTTTAAAAAGTATTGGCAATCCCACACAAAGGAAGACATTACTATGAACAACTGGATGTCAATAAATTGGACAACTTAAGAGAAATGGATAAATCCCTAGAAACATACATGCTACCAAGACTAAATCATGAAGAAATAGAAAATATGGACAGAAAGAAGAATAAATTAGGTGATTTCACTGGTACATTCTACCAAATATTTAAAGAACTAATATCAGTCCTTTTCAAGTATTTCATAAACAGAGGAGGAGGAAACACTTAAAAATGAATTTTATAAGGTCAGCATTATTATGATACCAAAACTAGACAAGGAAACTATAAGAAAATAAAATTAAAGACCAATATCCTTGATGAAAAATAGATGCAAAAATCCTCAACAAAGCATTAGAATACCAAATACAACAGTATATTAGAAAAATTATTCATCATGATCTGGTGTGATTTATTCCAGTGATGCAAGGATAGTTCAATACCCTCAAATCAATTAGTGTGATGCATCACATTAACAAGAGAAAGTATCAAATTCACATGATCATGTCAGTAGAGGCAGAAAAAGCATTTAACAAAATACAACAAATGTTACTGGTAAAAACTCTCAACATAATGTGCTTAGAGGGAAGGTACCTCAATGTAACAAAGGCCATATATAAAAAACCCACTGCTAACATGATAGTCAATTGTGAAAAACTGGAAGTTTGTCCTGAAATTTCAGGACACTACAAGTATATCCACTGTAACCACTTTTAAATTTTTTTTTCAACGTTTATTTATTTTTGGGACAGAGAGAGACAGAGCATGAACGGGGGAGGGGCAGAGAGAGGGAGACACAGAATCGGAAACAGGCTCCAGGCTCTGAGCCATCAGCCCAGAGCCCGACGTGGGGCTCGAACTCCCGGACCGCGAGATCGTGACCTGGCTGAAGTCGGATGCTTAACCGACTGCGCCACCCAGGCGCCCCCACTGTAACCACTTTTATTGAACCTAATAATGGAAGTCCTAGCTACAGAAGCCAGACAAGGCAAAAAAAAAAAAAAAAAGACATCCAAATTGGTAAGGAATAAGTAATATTGTTACTATTTTCAGATGATGTGATACTATATACAGATTCTAAAGATACCACCAGAAAGTGTTAGAACTAGTGAATGAATTCAGTAGAGTTGCATGATATTAAATCAATATAAAAAAGTTGCATTTCTAAACAATAATGATGAATGATCAGAGAGTGAGATTAAGAAAATTACAATTGCATCAAAAAGAATAAAATGCTAGTAATAAATGTAACCAAGGAGGCTAAAAATCTATACACTGACTGCTAGAAGACTTTAATTAAAGAAACTGAAGAAAATGCAAATAGAGGGAAAGATCCATTCTCATCAAATGCAAGAATTAATATTGTGGAAATGTCCATATTACCCAAAGCAATGTACACATTCAATGCAATCCCTATAAAAATTCCAATGGCATTTTAAACAGAAGTAGAACAAACAGTCCTAAAATTTGTATGGATACACAAAAGATTTCAAATAGCCAAAGCAATCTTGAGAAAGAAGAAGACTAGAGAAATCACACCTCCTGATTTCAAACTTTACTAAAAGTTATATTCTTCAAAAGAGTATGGTATCAGCATAAAAACAGACTCATAGGTAAATGAAACGCAATAGAGAGCCGCCCAAATAAACTCACTCATATATAGTCAATAGATTAATGACAAACGGGTTGGGAACATATAATGGAGAAATGATAGTCTCCTCAGTAAATGGTGCTGGGAAAACTGAACATCCATATGCAAAAGAATGGTTGTTTTACATCATATACAAACATCAACTCAAAATTCATTAAATGTTGAATGTAAGATGTGAAATGATAAAACTCCCAGGAGTTTTGGGGGGTAAGATCTTGACACTGGTCTTGGTAATGATTATTTGGATTTGACACCAAAAAAATGAAGTCAACAGAAGCAAACATAAACATGTGGGATTACATCAAACTAGAAAGCTTCTGAACAGCAAAGGAAACCGTTAACAAAGTGAAAAGACAACCTACAGAATGGGGAAAAGTTTTTTTGCAAACTACATATATGATAAGGGATTAATATAGAAAACCCTAACACAACTCAATAGCAAACAAACAAAACAAAACAACCCAAAAAACAATCTGAATAAAAATAGGCAGAGAAACTGAGTAGTTATTTTTCCAAAAGACAGAAGAATGGGCAATAGGTACATGAAGTGTTCTCACATGACTATTCACCTGAGTAATGTAAATCAAACCACAATGAGATATCACCTCATACATGTTAGAATGGCTATCATCAAAAAGACTGGAGATCAGAAGTGTTGATGAGAAGTGTTGGTGAGAATGTGGAGAAAAGGGAACACTTGTTCGCTATTGGTGGGAAGGTAAAGTGACGGAGTCACTATGTAACACAGTATGGAAGTTCCTCAAAAAAATTAAAAGTAGATCTACCATTTGCTTAACTGAATAGTTGAAAGGTTAAAAACAAATGGGGTTAAAAAAATCGTACTACAACAGTCTGTATTAGTTATATTGTATAAAAATGTCAACTGAAATGTTAATCTCAAATATGAGGGGGATGAGAAGTAAATTGTAAAGTGGAGGAGTTCTATTGAAGTTAATTTGTTATTGGTTTAAAATGGTTATAATTTTATATAGTTATAATTTGAAGATATTTTATGTAAGTCTCAAAGTAACCACAAGGCAATAACCACAAGGGAATAATGTGGTAAAGAAGTCAAAGTATACTGATACCACAAGATATCAAAACACACAAAAAAGACAACAGGACATGAAACAAGGAACGATGGATTTACAAAAGACAGAAAACAATAAGATGGCAATAATGAGTCCTTACATGTCATTAACAACTTCAGATGTAAATGGATTGAATTCTCCAGTCAGAAGACAGAATAACTGAATGGATGAAAAAACAAAATCCAATAATATGCTACCCACAAGAGACTCACTTTACCTTAAATTCAGACTAAGAGTGAAGGGATGGAAAAAAATTTTCAAGCAAATTATAACAACAAGAAAAAAAAAATAACCTCCTAAAACCAGAGGTAGCTATCCTTATAGCAGACAAAGTAGACTTTCAACTAAAAATGATAGAGATAAAGATGGGTTTTGTCTGATGGACAAAGGTCTTTCTACAAAGGGATTAATGCATCAGAAATTATACCAGTTGTAAATATCTATGCAACTTTTCTATAAGTTTATTTCAAAATTAAAACAAAAATATGATTGCTTAGGCTATGTAAAGAGAATCCACTAGAGAAAACACAAAAGGTTATACGTGGAACCCACTTAGCAGACAGTATGGTCATCCAAAAGAGTGCTTCTTGTAACTTGGTGGTGGTGGCAGTGATGGATAAGAGTCGATGGAATCAAGAAGCATTTAGGACATGCAGCAAATAGGAGTTAATGAGGATACAGGGCTGACAGGTGACAGTGATGCCATTCACTGAAATAAGAAACAGTAGAGAATATACAGCCTTAGAATGAGGAGTTCCATTTCGTACAACATACATGAACTGCCTTTGAAATGTCCGTAAAGAGAGTTAGGTTAGGCAGGGAAGATTTACAATTCTAGAGCTCAAGGAAGAGCTCAGGCCAGAAGATAAAGTTTAAAGCTATTTAGAACATGGGTGGTAACTGAAGTCATGACTATGGGTGAGGCTTTCTAAGAAAGCAAGTGGCATAGAGACAAGGTCTAAGGAAGCCCAACACATAGAGGTTGGGTGGAAAGGAAAGCAAACAAATACAGCTTTAGAAGCGGACAGAAGATGCAACCAGAAGGATGTGCACAGTGAAAATAATTATAAAGGGGTATCTACAACTCCAGGGGCTATTTGACAATGTAGAAGAAATGGGTAATTTTCTAGAAAAATACAAACTAGCAATTAGAAAACCTGAAATGGCCATAACAACAGAACAAATCGTTCAGGTGACTAAAGATCTACTTACCACTGAAGGAGCCATACCCAGATCTTTTAAAAACTGCCTTATTTCTAACCTTCCAAGAACAGAAAACTTCTGTTTCTAAGGTCTTTACCTTGGAAACACAACTCACTTGGAGGCAAATAAAAAACTAGGAAGAAATGATCAAAGGATTAAGAGAAGAACATAAAAGGGCAATGGTATGATAACCAACAGAGACAGAAGTCTGACTCATGGCCTAGGTCCTGCACTGGTGTTCATAATGAACATTCCCTGCTTGATATCAGGTGATAGTAGTTTCCAGTATCTCTAACCCTGGGTCAAGTCAGAGGACATGAGGACTGGAATCTTGACACCTGTGGCTAATTACATAATATGGGACATTGCCAGGCATTCAAGAGAGAAGTTGTAGTACATAAATGCAGGACCAGTTATAATCTTATTTCCTAGAAATCTTCCATAAAATATTTGGGTTTAAGTGTCTGGAAAAGTTGAGCTTGCATTTTGAGTTGGCTTGATTCCCCCTCTCTCTCATTTGCAAAGTCTTTCAAGGAAAAAATGGTGTTATTGTATAAAGTGACATGATTTGACCTCTAATTGGATGGAGAACTGGGAACATTTTTGGAAGCCTTGGAAACAGACCACAGTAACAGCCAACCTGGGTGCTAGCAAAGGAGGTTGGTTGAGGAAAGACAGTCATGAGATTTGAAGGCTGTGGAGCAGCTGGGATCAGTGTGGCTGGGCAGAGACACTGAATGACTATGTGGGACCTTACACCTGGTTTGAAGATCTGTGACAGTCTCTTCTTACTGATCTCTGGTCTTTGGCACTCTGAGAGCAGAGTTCAGTTTCTGATGCTAGATCTTAGGGTGGGGGTGGGGATTGGACATACACATGGGTCCTGAAGCTCTTACTTGCTACATGCTTTCCTCACTGTACCGTTCTGTTCTTTCATTCTGTACCAAAACATGAAATTGGAAACTGTTTTAAGTTCATATTATTAAATTCTCCAAGGTGGTTGAGTGACATCAGCAGCATGGTGGTGGAAAACGTCCTTTCCTTTTGTCCACCATTTTGAACAATGAATAAGACATCCATCCACAAGCAAAAGGGCCTTGTGGGTGTTGCAGGATCCAGAATCATATGCCAAAGGAATCGAATTAACCTATATATTTGGTTATATGCAGACAGTCCTTGGTATTGGCTGTGGAATAAGCAAACACACATGCCCTAACCCTTCTTGCCATGGTGAGTAAAAACCCTGAATAATGGTGACCTAGGCAGATACCCACAAACAGGAAAGACTTTGTAGAAGTCCAGCTTTTCCAATTGGACATCCAGAATGACGCTGGAGCAAAAAAGAAAAAAAAATTGTATATATATTGTAATCTATATGAGTATATGCTTATATTTATAATCTATACAAATATATACATTTATAATTTAAATGTATATGCGATATATATCTATATATACATTTATATGTGAATATAAAAATATATTTTATATAAATTTATATGAATATAAATTTTATATAATTTTAAATATAAATTTATACATATAAATATTAATCTATACAAATTTATGCATATATAATTTATATATGTATACATGCACACACACTCACACACATATACACACACACACACACACACACACACACACACGTTTTTAAAATTTGGTTATAATGGAGATGGTAAGAGGAATTTTTCCAGCACTGTCACCTCCCCCAAGACAATACTGCATGGGGCTGAACTGTTCAATAGTGGAAAAGGAGAGAGCAGTAGGGAGTGTGTGGGACATGGTTGGACAAACCTATTTCTCTCCAGCAGACCCTAGGAGGGGGGACCTCCATGATTGAGAGTAGGGGAAGAGATTGAGAAAGTAGCAGATGGGCATATCAAAGGGCATTACATGGGTGCAGTTCTTTCTGACTGTAACCACGCCTTTAGCAGGGAATGCAGTCATGATCCTTTTGGGAGTACCTCAACTAAAGATCTTCCTACTAGGTCCACAGGCACCCCAAATGCTCTGAGTTCTAAACCTGTACTTGGCCTCACTTTGTAGCCAACTCCTAGTCTGCACTCCCCCGTGCAGTGGTGGGAGCATGCCTGGTAATTGGAATGCTATCAGAAAAAGACCCTGATCGGTGGGCAAGGGGGAAACCACAAACATAAGCTGTAGCACCATCTTCTGGAAAAAGCAAGAGATGAAGAAAATCCCAGGCATAACAACATCAGTAAAAAGTATTCCCTATAAAGGCGATAGCAAAGATTAGAGAGGTATCTGTTACCTCAGATGTGAAAATAGCAAAGCAAAGCTGCAAAGAACATGAAAAATCAAAGAAACTTGTCATTACCAAAAAATGACAGTAAGTATCTAATAACCAAGCTCAGTGGCATGGAATTATATGATTAAGCTGATAAAGAAAATACTTTTGATAACACTCAATGAACTGCAAGAAAACTCAGACAATTCAATGAAATCATGGGGAAAACAACATGAACAAAATGAGATATTTGTCAAACAGATAGAGATCATTAAAAAGAACCAAACAAAAACTCTATAGCTGAAGAATTTAATGAAGAATGAAATGAAAAATGCAATAGGGAACAGCTGCAACAGAATAGAACAGATGGAAGATAGAACAAGTAAACAAAATACAGGAATTTTGAAACAACCAACTCAAAACAGAAGAAAAAAGAATAAAAAAGAGCAAAAAAATCCTATTGATTTATAAGCTCCATCTAAAGAACAATATTAGGATAATTAGGATTCCAGAAGTAGACGAGAAGGACAAGAGGGGAGGAAATTTTTTTTGAAAAATAGCTGTGAACTACCCTATGACCCAGCAATTGCTCTACTAGGCATTTATCCAAGGGATACAGGTGTGCTGTTTCGAAGGGACACATGCACCCCCATGTCTATAGCAGCACTATCAACAATAGTCAAAGTATGGAAAGAGCCCAAATGTCCATCGATGGATGAATGGATAAAGAAGATGTGTATGTATACACACACACACACACACACACACACACACACACACACACACACACAGGAGTATTACTTGGCAATCAAAAAGAATGAAATCTTGCCATTTACAACTACGTGGATGGAAGTGGAGGGTATTATGCTAAGTGAAATTAGTCAGAGAAAGACAAAAATCATATGACTTCACTCCTATGAGGATTTTAAGAGAAAAAACAGATGAACATAAGGAATGGGAAACAAAAATAATATAAAACCAGGGAGGGGGACAAAACAGAAGAGACTCATAAATATGGAGAACAAACTGAGGGTTACTGGAGTGGGTGCAGGAGGGGGGATGGGCTAAATGGGGAAGGGGCACTAAGGAATCTACTCCTGAAATCATTGTTGCACTATATGCTAACTAATTTGGATGTAGATTTTAAAAAATCAAAAATAAAATAAAAAAAATAGCTAAGAACTTCCTAAACCTGGGGAAGGACTTGGACACCCAAGTTCACAAAGCTAGCAAATCACTCTTATCTAAATGCAAAAAGATCTTTCCCAAGCCGCATTATGTCACTGTCAAAAATCATATGAGTTCTTTACATATTTTGGATACTAACCCTTTCTCTGTCATTTGCAAATATCTTCTCCGTCAGTTGCCTTTTAGTTTGTTGATTGTTTCCTTTGCTGTACAGAAGCTTTTTATCATGATGAGGTCACAATAGTTCATTTTTGCTTTTGTTTCCCTTGCCTCCAGAGACATGTCTAGAAAGAAGTTGCTGCTGCCAAGGCCTAAGAGGCTGCCTGTGTTGTCCTGTAGGATTTTGATGGTTTTCTGTCTCACATTCATGCCTTTCATTAGTTTTGAGCTTATTTTTGTGTATGGTGTAAGGAAGTGGTCCAGGTTCATTCTTCTGCACGTTGCTGTCCAGTTTTCCTAACACCATTTACTGAAGAGACTGTCTTTTTTCCATTGGATACTCTTTCCTGCTTTGTCAAAGATTAGTTGGCCTTACCTTTGTTGGTCCATTTCTGGGTTCTCTGTTCTGTTCCACTGATATATGTGTGTGTTTTTGTGCCAATACCATACTGCTTTGATGATTACAGCTTTGTAATATAGCTTGAGGTCTGGAATTGGGATGCCTCCAGCTTCGGTTTTCCTTTTCAACATTACTTTGGCTATTCAGGGTCTTTTCTGGTCCCATACAAATAGTAGGATTGTTTATTCTAGTTTTGTGATTAATGCTAGTGTTATTTCGATAGGAATTGCATTGAATGTGTAGAGTTCTTTGGATATTATACTCATTTTAACAATATTCTTCCAATCCATGAGCATAGAATGTTTTTCCATTTCTTTGTATCGTCTTCAATTTCTTTCATAAGCTTTCTATAGTTTTCAATGTACAGATTTTTTTCCTCTTTGGTTAGGTTTATTTCTAGGTATTTTATGGTTTTTGGTGCAATTGTAAATGGGACTGATTCCGTGATTTCTCTTTCTGCTGCTTCATTATTGGTGTATAGAAATGTAAATGATTTCTGCACATTGATTTTATATCCTGTGACTGCTGAATTAATATATCTGATCTAGCAGTTTTTTGGTGGAGTCTTTTGGGTTTTCCACATAGAATAAATATCATATCATCTGTGAAAAGTGAAAGTTTGACTTCTTCTTTGCCAATCTGGATGCCTTTTATTTCCTTTTGTTGTCTTATGGCTGAGCCTAGGACTTCCAGTACTATGTTGAACAACAATGGTGAGAGAGGACATCCCTGTTCCTGACATTAGGGGGAATGCTGTCAGTTTTTCTCCATTGAGGATATTAGCTGTGGGTCTTTCATATATCAAACTCAACACCCAAGAAACAAACAATACAGTGAAGAAATGGCCAGAAAACATAAACACTTTTCCAAAGACCATATCTAGTTGGCCAACAGACACATGAAAAGATGCTCAACATCACTCATCATCAGGGAAATACAATCAAAACCATGATGAGATACTACCTCACACCTGTCAGAATGGCTAAAATCAACAATATAATAAAGAATAAGCATTGGTGAGGATATGGAGAAATCGGAACCCTCTTGCACTGCTGGTGGGAATGAAAACTGGTGCAGCCACTCTGGAAAGCAGTACAGGGTTCTTCAAAAAACTAAAAAAATAGAACTACCCTCTTACCCAGCAATTGCACTTGTAGGTATTTATCCAAAGGATACCAAAATGCCGATTTGAAGGGGTACACACACCCCAATGTTTATAGCAGCATTATCAACAATAGCCAAACTACAGAGAGAGCCCAAATATTTTTCAACTGATGAATGGATAAAGAAGATGTAGTAGATGTAGAGAAGGAATGTTACTTAGCACAAGCAAGCTCATATATGATAAGCTCAAAGCTAACATCACGCTCAGTGATGAAAAGTTTAAATCCTTTCCTTTAAGATCAGGAGCAAGACAAGATTGCCTATTTCTATTAAACCATTAAACCATTTCTATTAAACATAGTACTGGAAGCCCTAGCCAAAATAATTATGTAAGAAAAAGAAACGAAAGGCATTCATATCAAAAAGGAAGAAGTAAGGGACACATGGATGGCTCAGTCAGGTAAATGTCGATTTTGGCTCGCGTCATGATCTCATGGTTGGTGAGATTGAGCCCCACATAGGACTCTACAGTGACAGCATGGAGCCTGCTTGGGATTATCTTTCTCCCTCTCTGCTCCTCCCCTGCTCACACACTCTCTCTCCCTCTCAAAATAAATAAACATTAAACAAAACAACTTAAAAAAAAAGGAAGAAGTAAAATTACCTCTACTTTCAGAGGGCACAATTTTATAGATAGAAAACTATAAAGGCTCCACTCAAACCAGTAGAATTAATGAACGACTTAACTTGCAGATCACAAAAATTAGCACACAGAAATCAGTTGTATTTCCAAACACTAATAATGAAGGCTGTGAAAAAGAAATTATGAAAGCAATCTTTTAACCTACAAGGGTAGACTCATAAGGTTAGTAGCAGACCTGTCCACTGAATCTTGGCAGGCCAGAAGTGAGTGGCAGGAAATATCCAATGTGCTGAACAGGAAAAATTAGCAGCCAAGCATCCCTTATCCAGCAAGGCTGTTACTCAGAATAGAAGGAGAGATAAAGACTTTACCAGACAAATGAAAACTAAAGGAGTTTGTGACCACTAAACCAACCTGAAAGAAATTTTAAGGGGATCCTTGAGTGGTGAAAAAATAAAAAGAAGACCAAAGCAACAAAGACTAGAAAGGACCAGAGAACATCACCAGAAACACCAACTCTACGGGTAACACAATGGCACTAAATTCATATCTTTCAATAATCACTCTGAATGTAAACGGACTAAATGCTCCAACCAAAAGGAATAGGGTATCAGAATGGATAAAAAACCAAGATCCATCTATATGCTGCTTATAAGAGACTCATTTTAGACCTAAAATCACCTGCAGATTGAAAGTGAGGGATGGAGAACCATCTATCATGCTAAATGGAGGTCAAAAGAAGGCCAGAGTAGCCATACTTAGATCAGACAAACTAGATCTTAAACCACAGACTGTAACAAGCGATGAAGGAGGGCATTATATAATAACTAAGAGATCTATCCATCAAGAAGTTCTAACAATTATAAATATTTATGCATCCAACTTGGAATAACCCAAATAAATAAATCAATTAAACACAAAAATAAAAAAACACATTGATAATAATACCATAATAGTAGGGGACTTCAATACCCCACTTACAGAAATGGACAGATCATCTAAGCAGAAAACCAACAAGGAAACAATGGCTGAATGACATACTGGACCAGATGGACTGAACAGATATATTCAGAACATTTCATCCTAAAGCAGAATATACATTCTTCTCAAGTGCACATGGGATATTCTCCAGAATAGATCACATACTGGGTCACAAATCAGCTCTCAACAAGTACAGAAAGATCACGGTCACACCGTGCATATTTTCAGATCACAACATTATGAAACTCAAAATCAACCACAAGAAAAAATTTGGAAAGCCCTCAAATACATGGAGGTTAAAGAACATCCTACTAAAGAATGAATTGGTTACCCAGGAAATTAAAGAAGAAGTTAAAAAAATATTGGAAACAAATGAGAATGAAACATGATGGTCCAAACCCTTTGGAATGCAGCAAAGGTGGCCCCAAAAGGAAAGTATCTTGCAATTTAGGCCCATCTCAAGAAGGAAGAAAGGTCTCAAATACATAACTTAACCTTACACCTAAAGGAGCTAGAAAAGGGAAAACAAATAAAGCCCAGAGCCAACAGAAGGGAAATAATAAGTATTAGAGCAGAAACAAACAATATTACAACAAAAACAGTAGAACAGATCAATGAAGCAAAAAGTTGGTTTTTAAAAAAATTTTATTTAAATCCAAGTTAGTTAGCATATAGTATAATACTGGTTTCAGGAGTAGGATTTAATGATTCATCTCTGACATATAACATCCAGTGCTCATCCCAACAAGTGCCCTCTTTAAAGCCCATCACCCACTTAGCCCATCCCCCCCCCTCCCCCCTCAAAACCCCTCCAGCAACCCTCAGTTTGTTCTCTGGATTTGAGAGTCTCTTATGGTTTGTCTTCCTCCCCGTTTTTATCTTATTTTTCCTTCCCGGCCCCTATGTTCACCTGCTGTTGTTTCTTACATTCCACATGAGTGAAATCATATGATATTTGTCTTTCTCTAATTGATTTATTTCACTTAGCAGAATACATTCTAATTCCATCCACACTGTTTCAAATGGCAAGATATTCTTTTGGTTGCCAAGTAGTATTCCGTTACATATATTTACTACATCTTTATCCATTCATCAGTTGATGGACATTTGGGCTCTTTCCATAATTTGCTATTGATAGTGCTACTATAAAAGCTGTGCATCTGAAAAGCTGGTTTTTTGAAAGAGTAAACAAAATGAAAGTGGACCCAAACAGATAAAATCACGAATGAAATAGATCACAACCAACATCACAGAAATATAAACAATTATAAGAGAATACTATGGAAAATTATATGCCAAAAAACCGGGCAATCTGGAAGAAATGGAAAACTTACATACTACCAAAACTCAATCAGGAAGAAACAGAAAATCAGAACAGGCTCATAACTAGCAAAGAAGTTGAATTAGTTATCTAAAACTAACAACTCAGGAAACAACATGAGCATGTAGAGACAGGGGAACCCTTTTGCCCTGTTGGTGGGAATGCAAACTGGTGCAGCCACTCTGAAAAATAGTGTGGAGGTTCCACAGAAAATTAAAAATAGAATTATCCAGGGCACCTGAGTGGCTCATTTGGTTAAGCCCCTGACTTTGGCTCAGGTCGTCATCTCGTGGTTTGTGAGTATGAACCCTGTGTCAGGTTCTGTACTGACAGCTCTGAGCCTGGAGCCTGTTTCAGATTCTGTGTCTCCCTCTCTTTCTGCTCCTCCCCCACTCACACTCTGTCTCTCTCTCAAAAATAAACAAACATAAAAAATGTTTAAAAATAGAATTACCATATGACCCAGCAATTGTGCTACTAGGTATTTTTCCAAAGGATACAAAAATGCTGATTTGAAGGGGCACATACACCCCAATGTTTACAGCAGCCTTAATCCCACAAACCAGAGGAGATCATGACTTGAGCTGAAATCAAGAGTTGGACACTTAAACAACTGAGCCACCCAGGCGCCCCTATAACCCTTGTCATAAGTTAGTTGACTATATATATGGGGGTTTGTGTCTGGACTCCCTATTCTATTTCACCGATCTATGTGTCTGTTTTTATGTCAGTCCCATAATGCCTGAATATTATAGCTTCAAAACATAGCTTAAAATCAGGTATTGTGATTCTTTCAGTTTTATTCTTTCTTAGGACTGAATTGGCTATTTGGGGAGCACCTGGGTGGCTCAGTCGGTTAAGCGTCCGACTTCAGCTCAGGTCATGATCTCACAGTTCGTGAGTTTGAGCCCTGCATCAGGCTCTGTGCTAACAGCTCGGAGCCTGGAGCCTGCTTCAGATTCTGTGTCTCCCTCTCTCTCTGCCCCTCCCCTCTTGTCCCCTCTCTCTCTCTTTCTCAGAAATAAATAAACATTAAAAACTGAATTGGCCATTTGGGTTCTTTTGTGGTTTCATGCAAAAATTAGGGATTATTTATTGTTTTTTTGTGAAAATTACCCCTGGAATTTTGATGAGGAGTGCATGCACTCCAATGTTTATACCAGCACCATCAACAATTGCCAAATTGTGGAAAGAGCCCAAATGACCATCGACCGACGAATGCATAAATAAGATGTGACATAGACACACAATGGAATATTACTCGATCAAAAAGAATGGAATGTTGCCATTTGCAACAATGTGTATGGAATTAGAACATGTTATGTCAAGTGAAATAAGTCAGTCAGGGACAGAAAAATATTGTATGATTTCACTCAGATGTGGAATGTAAGAAACACAACAGATGAACATGGGGGAAAAGAAGGCAAAATAAGATAAAAACAGACAGGGAGGCAAACCATAAGAGACTCTTAAATCTAGAGAACTGAGGGTTGCTGGAGGGGAGGTGGGTAGGAGGATAGGCTAAATGGGTGATGAGCATTAAGGAGGGCACCTGTAATGAACCCTGGGTGTTATATGTAAGTGATGAATCACTGGGTTCTAGTCCTGAAACCAATACTACCCTCTGTTAACTAACCTGAATTTAAATAAATAAGCAAATAAGCAATCTTATTTAAGATAGTATTGAAAACAGTAAAATACTTAGCAATAAATTTAACCGATGTGATGAAAAACCTGTACACTGAAAACTATAAGCAATTTATGAAAGAAATGGAAAGATAGCCCATATTTTTGGATTGGAAAATTAACAACATGAATATGTCCATACTACTCAAAGTAATCTACAGATTCAATGTACTCCTCTTTCTCTCTCTCAAAATAAATATTTAACTTATGACAAGGTTTCCAAGGACACACAATGAGAAAAAGATAATCTTCAATATATAGTGTTGGGAAGAGAAGACAGTCATGTGCAAAATAATAAAACTGTGCCTCTATCTTATATCACTCAAAAAATTAAGTCAAATTGGGTCAAAGATTTAGATACAAGACCTAAAACCTTAAACCTCCTAGAAGAAAACATGGAAAAAGATTCTTGACATTGGTGTAGGTGATGGCTTTTTGGGTAATTCTCCCAAAGAACAGGCAATAACAAGTAAGTTAATAAGTGGGATTACATTAAGTTCAAGAGCTTCTGCATAGCAAGGGAAACAAAAATAAATCATTAGGTTGAAAAGGCAACCTACAGAATGAGAGAAATTATTCACAAATCTTATATTGAGTAAAGGACTAATGTTCAAAATATATATAGAGCTCATACAAATCAACAGCAAAAAACAAAAAAAATCTGATTGAAAAATGGAAAGATGACCTGAAGAGCATTTTTCTAAATAAAACTTCAAATGGCCAACAGGTACATTAAAGAATACTCAACATTACTAATCATCAGGGAAATGCAAATCAAAACCACAATGAGATATCAACTCATACCTGTTAAAAGGGCTTTTAGGAAAAAAAAAAAAACAGAAAACAAATGTTGCCAAGGAGAAAGGAAACTCTTATACACTGTTGGTAGAAATGTAGCTTGGTACTGCCATTATGGAAGCAGTATGTTGGTTCCTAAAAAAATAAAAATTGAACTACCATATGATCCAACCATCCCTTATACTCCTTAGTATAAATTGAAGTATCTCAAGAAATATTGGCACAATCCTGTTTATTGTTATTATTCATAATATGAAGATATGGAAAAAACCTAAATGTCTGTCAATGGATAATGGGTAAAGTGTGTGTGTGTGTGTGTGTGTGTGTGTGTGCGCGCGTGCGCGCACACACACACACACAATTGTTCAACCAGGAGAAGGAAGGAAAACCTACCATATATGACAACATGGATAGATCTTGATGGCATTATGCTAAGATAAGTCAGAGAAAGATAAATAACATATGGTATCATTTATGTGTGGGGTCTAACAATCTAAACTTGTAAAAACAGAAGAGAATGGTACTTACTAGGGGTTAGGTGGTGGGAGAATTGTGGAGATGTTGACTTTGGGTACAAACATTCAACTAATAGATAAATAAATTCTGGACATTTAATGCAGAGCATAGTGATTATAGACAACAATAGTGAATTATCAACTTCCTTACTTTATTTTTTAAAAATTTATTTATTTTGAGAGAGAGAGAGGGAGTGTGTGTGTG
Organism: Prionailurus viverrinus; assembly: GCF_022837055.1. Taxonomy (NCBI): domain Eukaryota; kingdom Metazoa; phylum Chordata; class Mammalia; order Carnivora; family Felidae; genus Prionailurus; species Prionailurus viverrinus. The sequence goes on from NC_062565.1 coordinate 9,148,051, forward strand.
AGAGAGAGAGAGAGAGAGAGAGCGAGCGAGCAGGGGAGGGGCAGAGAGAGGGAGAGACAGAATCCTAAGCAGGCTCTGTGCTGTCAGTGCAGAGTTTGATGTGGAGCTTGAAATCACAAACTATGAGATCATTACCTAAGCCCAGATCAAGAGTTGGAGGCTTAGCCTAACTGAGCCACCCAGGTGCCCCCTGAATTATTAACTTTAACTTTTCTAAGATACTAGATTTAAATTGTAATCAACACCAAGAAATAAGTGATAATTATATGATGTGGTAAAGGAGTTAGCTAATGCTACTGTAGTAATCATATATGAATATATAGATTTATCAAAATAACAGGTTGTATACCTTAAACTTACATAATGTATATGCCAATATTATCTCAGGCAGAAAGAGAGGAAAAAAAGAAACAGTGGTGATATAAGACATCAGAACTCTTAATAAGATAGCATTATAGGTTCTTGCACATAACGCTAAATGTAGATGGATTGAATTCACCAATCAAAAGGCACAGAGAAGCTGGACAGAAGAGAAGATATAAATATATGCTGACTACAAGAGATTCACTATAGCTTTAAACACTTGGGCTCAAAGTAAAGGGATGGAAAAAGGTATTCAATGCAAGTGGAAACCATAAAGAAAGCAGGGATAAAACTTATCAGACAAAAGAGATTTTCTACCAAAAATGGTAATGAGAAAAATAAGATTATTATGCAATAGTGCAGGTATCGAACAAGAATATGTAACCATTATAAACATATATGCACACATCAGAGCACTTAAATATATTCAGCAAATACTAACAGATATGAAGGGTGAAATGGACAAAACTGCAATAATGCTAAGGGATTTCAAGCCCAACTTTCAGCAACAAATAATTCAACAAGGAAATTGTGGACTTGAACAACAGAAAAATTAGAAAAAGAACCTAACAGACATTCTAAAACATTCCATTCAACAGCAGGAATTCTTCTCAAGAATACCCAGAATATTCCCCAGGGTAAATCATATAATAGGATACAAACAAGTCTCAGCAAATTTAAGGAGATTGAAACAATAACAAATATTTTTTCCAACTACAGTGGAATGAAACTAGAAATCAACAGCAAGAGGAAAGCTGGAAAACTACAAAAATATGGAAATTAAATAACACAGTCCTGAACAAGCAATGGGTCACAAATGTAGAAGGGAAATACACACACGTGTGGGTGCGGGCTCACACACGCAAACACACAAAAATGGAAACATAATATGCCAAAACTGATGGAATTCTGCAAAAGCAGTTCTGAAAAGGGAATTTATAGAACTCATATATTAAGAAAAGAAAAAATCTTAAAAAATATCCTAACTTTACATACCAAGAACTAGAAAAAGCAAAACAAAACAAAACAAAGCCAGTAGAAAGAAGGAAATAATAAAGATTAGAGAATCAATAAATGGACTAAAAATCCATAAAACCAATCAATGAAACCAGGAGCTAGTTTTTGAAAAGACCAAAAACATTGATAAAACTTATCAAAAACTCATCAAAAGGGGAGGGGGTAGGGAAATAAATAAGAAATGAAAGAGGAGAAATAAAAATCCAGAAATAATACCACAGAAATACAAAGAATTATGAGATAATATGAAAAATTATATGCCAAAATTGGGTCACCTAGAGGAAATGGATACATTTCTAGAAACCTATAATCTCCTAAAACTAAATTCAGAAGCATTAGAAGATTTGAACGGGCTGATTACTAGCACTAATCAAAAACTCCTAAAAAACAAAAGCCCAGGACCAGATGGCTTCCACACTTGAATTCTACCAAACATATAAAGAGCTAATACCTACTCAAACTATTCCAAAAAACAGGAGAGGAAGGAAATAATTCAAATTCATTCCACAAGGCCAGCATTACCCTGATACCAAAACCAGATAGACACTACAAAAAAAGAGAAATACAGGCCAATATCTCTGAAGAATATAGATGCAAAAATCTTCAGCAAGGTATTAGCAAACCAAAGCCAAAAATGCACTTTAAAAAGTATTCACCATGATCAAGAGGGGTTTAATCCAATGTGGTTCATTGGATACAGATGTGGTTCAATATTCAAAAATCAATCGATATAATACATCGCATTAACAAAAGAGAGAATAAAGACTATATGATTGTCTCAAAAGAAGCAGAAAAAACATTTGACAAAGTACAATATCCATTCATGATAAAAATTCTCAACAGAGTAGGTTTAGAGGGAATATACTTCAACATAATAAAGGCTATATATGAAAAACCCACAGCTAACATACTCAATGGTGAAAAACTGAGATCTTTCCTTTAAAAATAGGACCAATAAGGATGTTCACTCTCACTTATTTTATTCAACATAGTATTGAAGGTTCTACTCACAGCAATAAGACCACAAAAACAACAAAAATAAAAGACATCCAAATTTTTAAGGAAAAAATAGCACTTTCACTATTTTTAGATAACATGATTCTATATACATAAAACTGGAAAGACTCTACCAAGAAACTACTAGAACTGATCAATAAATTCAATAAAGTTATAGGCTACAAAATTGATGTACAGAAATCTGTTGAATTTCTATACATTAATAATAAAGTAGCAGAAAGAGAAATTAAGAAAACAATTCCACTTAAAATTGCATGAAAATGAAATAAAAACTTAGGAAATAAATACTTTCACCCAAGTAGGTGAAAGATATATACTCCAATAACTAAAAAAGGTTGATGAAAGGAATTAAGAATGACACAAATAGAAAGATATTCCATGCTCATCGGCTGAGAGAACAAATATTGTTAAAATATCCATACTACCCAAAGCAATCTATAGGTTTAATGTAATACCTATCGAAATACCAACAGCATTCTTCACAGAACTAGAACAATTCTATAATTGTATCTAACCACAAAAGACCCTGGAATGGCCAAAGCAATCTTGAAAAAGAAAACATGGAGGCATCACAACTTGAGATTTCATGATATACTACAAAGCTGTAGTAATCAAAACAGTAGCGTACTGGTACAAAAATAGACACATAGATCAAAAGAACAGAATAGAGAGACCAGAAATAAACCCACTATTATATGGTCAATTAATCTCCAACAAAGGAGACAAGGACATATGATGAGGACTTCATAGTGACTTCAGTAAATGGTTCTGGGAAAATTGGAGAGCTACATGCAAAAGAATTAAACTGGACCATTTTCTCATACCATACACAAAAATAAACTCAAAATTGATTAAAGATCTAAATGTGAGACCTGAAAACATGAAACTTCGAGAAAAAAACACAGGCAGTAATCTCTTTGACATCAGCCTTGGCAACATTTTTCTAGATATATCTCCTCAGGGAAGGGAAACAAAGGCAAAATTAAACTATTGGGCTACAACAAAATAAAAATCTTTTGCACAGTGAAAACAACCATCAACAAAACAAAAAAGACAACCTAATGAATGGGAGAAGATATTTGTAAGTGATATATCTAATAAGGGGTTAGTATCCAAAACACATAAAGAATTTATACAACTCAACACCAAAACCAGCATCTGATGAAGAAATGGGCAGAAAACATGAATAGACACTTCTCTAAAGAAGACATCCAGATGGCCAACAGGCACGTGAAAAGATGCTTAACGTCGCTCCTCATCAGGGAAATTAACGTCAAAACCACACTCAGATATCACCTCACGCCAGTCAGAGTGGCCAAAATGAACAAATCAGGAGACTATAGATGCTGGAGAGGATGTGGAGAAATGGGAACCCTCTTGCACTGTTGGTGGGAATGCAAACTGGTGCAGCCACTCTGGAAAACAGTGTGGAGGTTCCTCAGAAAATTAAAAATAGACCTACCCTATGACCCAGCAGTAGCACTGCTAAGAATTTACCCAAGGGATACAGGAGTACTGATGCATAGGGGCACTTGTACCCCAATGTTTATAGCAGCACTCTCAACAATAGCCAAATTATGGAGAGAGCCTAAATGTCCATCAACTGATGAATGGATAAAGAAATTGTGGTTTATATACACAATGGAGTACTACGTGGCAATGAGAAAGAATGAAATATGGCCCTTTGTAGCAACATGGATGGAACTGGAGAGTGTGATGCTAAGTGAAATAAGCCATACAGAGAAAGACAGATACCATATGGTTTCACTCTTATGTGGATCCTGAGAAACTTAACAGAAACCCATGGGGGAGGGGAAGGGAAAAAAAAAAGAGGTTAGAGTGGAAGAGAGCCAAAGCATAAGAGACTCTTAAAAACTGAGAACAAACTGAGGGTTGATGGGGGGTGGGAGGGAGGAGAGGGTGGGTGATGGGTATTGAGGAGGGCACCTTTTGGGATGAGCACTGGGTGTTGTATGGAAACCAATTTGACAATAAACTTCATATATTGAAAAAAAAAAGAAACATATAATCTTCCAAAACTGGGGTGTCTGGGTAGCTCAGTTGGTGGAGTGTCCAACTGTTGATTTTAGCTCAGGTCATGATCCCAGAGTCATGGGATCGAGCCCCATGATATGCTCCATACTGAGCATGGAGCCTGCTTGAAATCTTCTTTCTCCCTCTGTTCCTCTTATCTGCTCATGCTCTAAAATTAAAAGTTAAAAAAATAATAATCATCCAAAACTGAATCAGGAAGAAATATAAAATTAAAAAAAATTGTTTTAATGTTTATATTTTTGAGAGAGAGAGACACACACACAGAACATGAGTGGGGGAGAGGCAGAGAGAGAGAGGGAGACACAGAATTGGAAGCAGGGTCTGGGCTCTGGGCTGTCAGCACAGAGTCTGATGTGGGTCTCAGACCTACGAACCATAAGATAAAGACCTGAGCCAAAGTCGGACACTTAACTGACTGAGCCCCCCAGGTGCCCAAGAAATAGAAAATTTTAACAGACTAGTTACTAGTAATGAAATTGAATGGGTAACCAAAAAACTCCAATCAAACAAAAGCCCAGGATCAGATAGCTTCACAGATGAATTCCACAAACATTTAAAGAAGAATTAATATGTATTCTTCTCAAAGTATTCTAAAATATAGAAGAAGGAAAAATTCAAATCTCATTCTATAAGGTCAGCATTATCCTGATACAAAAAGTAGACAAAGATACACACAAAAAAGAAAACTATAGGAAAATATTTCTGATAAATATAGATGCAAAATTTCTCAACCAAATATTAGCAAACCAATACCAACAATACATGAGAACATCACTTACCACTACCAAGTAGGATTTATTCCAGGGATGCAAGTGTGGTTCAATGTTTGCAAATTGATCAACGTGATACATCACATTAACAAGAGAAAGGATCAAAACCATAGGATCATCTGAACAGATGCAGAAAAACATTTGACAAAATAATACATCCAGTCATGATAAAACCTCTCAATAAAGTGGGTTTAGAGAGAAGTTACCTCAGCAAAATAAAGGCTTTATATTAAAAACCTACAGCTAACATCATACTCAATGGTGAAAAACTGAGACTTTTCCACTAAGATCAGGGACAAGACAAAGATGTCCACTCACAACTTTTATTAACATAATACTGGAAGTCCTAAGGCAAGAGAAACAAATAACAGGCATCCAAATTGGTAAGAAAGAAGTAAAGCTTTCATTATTTGGAAAGGACCTAATACTATATATAGAAACCCTCCCCCCCCACCCGCCCAAAAAAAAACTCCACCAAAAAACTATTAAAACTGATAAATTCAGTAAAGTTGCAGAATAGAAAATTAATGTACAGAAATCTGTTGCATTTCTATACACTAATAACAAATTAGCAGAAAGAGAAATTAAGATAACAATTCCTTTTACCATCACACCAAAAAGAATAAAACGCCTAGGAAAAAACTTAACCAAAGTGATGAAAGACTTGTACTCTAATAGCTAAACACTCATAAAAGAAATTGATAGTGGCACACAAAAAGGAAAGATATTCCATGTTCATGGATTGGAAGAAATTATATTGCTAAAATATCCATACTACCCAAAGAAATTTTCAGATTCGATGCATTACATATCAAAATACCAACAGAATTTCCCACAGAACTAGAACAAATAATCCTGAAAGTTGTATGGAATCACAAAGACACAGAAAGCCCAAGCAATCTTGAGAAAGAAGAACAAAGCTGAAGGTATCATAATCCCAGAATTCAAGATATACCACAAAACTGCAGTAATCAAAATGTATGGTACAGACATAAAAACAGACATAGATCAATGGAACAGAATACAGTGTCCAAAAAGAAACACTTGTTTACATGGTCAATTAATCTATAACAAAGGAGGCAAGAATATACAAGGGGAAATAGATGGTCTCGTCAATAAAGGGTTCTGGGAAAACTGGATGGCTACATGCAAAAGAATTAAACTGGACCATTTTCTCACACTACCTACATAAACGAACTCAAAATTGATTAAAGACCTAAATGTGAGACATGAAACCATGTAACTCCCAGAAGAAACAAAGTTTGTTTGCTTTCAACACTCTATTTGGTAATGTTTAGAAGAAAAATGTTTTTGACATCAGCCTTGGTGACATTTTTTAGATATGTCTCCTCAGGCAAGGGAAATAAAGCAATATTAAACTATTGGACTACACCAAAACAAAAAATTTTTGTACAACAAAGAAAACCCATCAACAAAAGGAAAGGCACTCCACTGAATGGGAGGATATTTACAAATGATATATCCAATAAGGACAATCGGACATATTCAATTAATATCCAAAATATATTAAAAAAATGTTTAAGACTCAACACCAAAAAACTCCAAGTAATCTTTTTCTAAACCCCAAATAACATGATTAAAAATGGGCAGAGGACCCGAATCGACATTTTTTTTCAAAGAACACATACAGATGGCAAACAGATGCATGGAAAAATGCTCAACATCACCAACCATCAGGGAAATACAAATCAAAACCACAATAAGGTATTATCTCATACCTGTCATAATGGCTGGAGTCAAAAAGACAAAAAAGTAACAAGTGTTGGTGAGGATGTACAGAAAAAGCAATGCTCATGCACTGTTGGTGGGAATATGAACTGGTACAGCCACTGTGAAAACAATGTGGAATTTCCGCAAAAAGTCAGAAACAGAAATACCATATGATCAAATATCTCCACTACAGGGTATTTACCTAGAGAAAACGAACACGCTAATTTGGAAAGATGTAGGTACCTCTATGTTTATTGCAGCACTATTTACAATATGGAAGGAACACAAGTGCCTGTCGATAGATGAATGGAAAAAGAGGTTGTGGTATATATTTACAATGGAATTTCATTAACAGCCATCAAAAGAAATAGATCTTGCCATTTGGGACAACATGAAGGGACCCAGATGATATTATGCTAAGTGACATAATTCATACATAGAAAGACAGATACCAAATGAATTTACTTATGTAGGTGTGCTGACAATAGTGACTCCATCTTTGGCCCACTTATCTTTTTCATGTCAGCTCAATGGCCTCTGTTGAGGTTATGTGATCCAGGCCAGTTGGAGATTAATGTACATACCTTAGACATGCCTGCCAAGGCTGGAATGTGGGAGGCTTGCTTTGACCTTCCATATGTTTGTTAAAGATAACACAGCATCTCTTCTTCCTGATGCACAAATGGCACCACCACAAGATCAAATTCAAGGTTAGCTGTCAATTAAACGCATGCAAACCTTTTGCTCTCACTACAATGCCCTCGTGTGCATTTCCTTGCTCTGTAAAATCTGTAGACTAAGGTCAGGACTTTGCAGGGAACAGCAGCACAGCTATGGATCATCGTCTATCTGATCCTCCTTGCCAGTAATTTACCCTGAATAAAACTCTGTATAAACTGTATACAATGGTTAGCTTCATATTTTGGTCTCAAAGTACCTTCTCAGTTTAAAGGATAATTAACAACCTCTTTTCCATTTTCTAACAATTGGCAAGCTAAGCCAGGGGACCCAGGGTGAAACTAGCATGGGTAAAGGGGCCATGCTGGAGGAAAGTCTGTTGTCCATGGGGAAATTCCATTGTTCATGGGGGAAATCTTATGGCTGTGGGGAGACCTGGCCAAGTTTTTGAGCATTTGGGACCAGTGCATGCATATGGGGACAACTCAAATATTCCCAATGGATTGTTAGATATTCCATACAAAATGGTGGAGAAAAGGAAATGGAAAAGAGAACGTGAATAAAACTATTGCGATGGTAACTCGGCCATTGCTCTGTGCATTATGAGATGCCACAAAAAAGGAATTTCAAGAGACAGCGCTTTGAGGGCTGCTGCTCTGTCTCCTTGCTTGTAACAAGTAGTAAATAGTCCTTTGCTTTCAACATTCTATTTGGTACTGTTCAATTTAAACTACCCCAAGCAGTAATCTCCTTGAGTTGTTATAAATTTTGGTGACCCACATGGGATGTGTCTGTGGTTTGTGTGCCTACTTAATCTGAGAGCTGGAATGAAGCAGTTGGCAACGACAGATTGAGGTAGCTCCAGGCACTGCATCTGAGGTTCAAGACTAGGAACATTCTGCTTGGCGCCTTGGTGTCTGCTGATCCCAGAGGTGAAGTGGCCACCCTGAACACTCTTTGTTCAGCATCTCAGGAGATTGGCAGATAAGTGAGTTGCGGCTCTGCCACCACAGTTAGTGCTGTCTTGCTAATTGTAAAGACTAAAGGGGAAGGGTGCCTGGGTAGCTCAGTCAGTTAAGCGTCTGACTCTTGAATTTGGTTCAGGTCATGATCAAGTTCATGGGTTCGAGCCCTATATCAGGCTTTGTGCTGATGGTATGGAGCCTGCGTGGGATTCTCTCTCTCCCTCTCTCCCTACCCCTTCCTTGCTCTTTCTCTCTCTTAAACACTAAAAGAAAGAAGGAAAGAAAGCAAGCAAGCAAGCAAGAAAGACTAAAAGAGAGCTCAGGGGAAGTGTTTTAAGAGAAAGGTCCCTTTGATAAATCCCCTGGGGGATTAAATTCTTGTTCAAGTGGAGCTTAGAAATCCCCAGGTAATGGAGGTCAAAAATGTTTTAAGATTATACTGAAAATTATTTTAACACTCAACTGGCTTAAATGAGGATCCTTTAAAATACTTAATTATTGTATTTGCACGCCCAATTTGAGAAAGCTGGCTACTAAACAATTTGAGTAGGATGCCTGCTTTGATTGGTATTTGGAGTCTTCTAAAAACACTGACAGTATACTATCCATAAAAAAATAAGAAGATGTGCCCTGAGGGGAAGAAGCAGATTAAGAAGATAGAATCAGATGGGTAGATCAACCTGTATCATTGTGCTGCCACCCAGTTCTTTGGGAATTGAAAGCATCCTTCTTTATCTTATAAAACTTTACACAGCTAGAAATGCAGCTCTAGAGGCATTTCAGTTTACATATTCCTTTACTGTTCCCAAGTCTTCCCCTATTTATCTTAAATGTCTTCTAAATTATTGACTTTAGGAAACCAAAGCCTTTCTTGGAAAAGTTTGTATTCTTTCTTTGAAATGTGACCACAGCCCACGATCACCTGAAGCTGAAGGGGAAAATGTGGGAGCAGGCAGAGGAGGGGAAGAATTTATTTATTTAGTTAGTTAGTTTAGTTTAGTTTATTGTCAAGTTAGCTAACATACAGTATATGCAGTGTGCTCTTGGTTTTGGGGATAGATTCCCGTGATTCATCACTTACATACAACACCCAGTGTTCATCCCATCACCCATTTTCCCCTCCTCCCAACCCTCAGTTTGTTCTCTGTATTCAAGAGTCTCTAAGGTTTGCCTCCTCTCTGTAACTATTTTCCCCCTCCCTTTCCCCATGGTCTTCTGCTAAGTTTCTCAAGTTCCACATATGAGTGAAAACATATGATACCTGTCTTTCTCTGACTGACTTATTTCACTTAGCATAATACCTTCCCATTCCATCCACGTTGTTGCAAATGGCAGGATGTCATTCTTTCTCACTGTCAAGTAGTATTCCGTTGTATATATATAGCACATCTTCTTTATCCATTCATCAGTTGATGGACATTTAGGCTCTTTCCATGATTTGGCTATTGTTGAAAGTGCTACTATAAACATTGGGGTACAAGCGCCCCTATGCTTCAGCACTCCTGTATCCTTTGGATAAATTCCTAGTAGTGCAATTGCTAGGTCATAGGGTAGTTCTATTTTTAATTTTTTGAAGAACCTCCACACTGTTTTCCAGAGCAGCTGCACTGATTTGCATCCCCACCAACAGTGCAAGAGGGTTCCCATTTCTCCACATCCTTGCCAATATCTGTTGTTTCTTGAGTTAATTTTAGCCACTCTGACTTGTGAGAAGTGGTGTCTCAATGTGGTTTTGGTTTGTATTTCCCTGACGAGTGATGTTGAACATATTTTCATATGTATGTTGGCCATCTGGATGTCTTCTTTGGAAAAGTGTCTAATTCATGTCCTCTGCCCATTTCTTCACTGGATTATTTGTTTTTTGGGTGTTGAGTTTGGTAAGTTCTTTATAGATTTTGGATACTAACCCTCTGTCTGGTATGTCATTTGCAAAAATATTCTCCCATTCTGTGGTTTGCCTTTTAGTTTTGTTGATTGTTTCCTTTGCAGTGCAGAAGATTTTTATTTTGACAAGGTCCCAGTAGTTCATTTTTGCTTTTATTTCCCTTGCCTTCGGAGATGTGTCAAGCTGAGGTCAAACAGGTTGTTTTCTGTTTTCTCCTCTAGGGTTTTGATGGTTTTCTATCTCACATGTAGGTATTTCATCCATTTTGGGTTTATTTTTGTGTACAGTGTAGGAAAATAGCACAATTTCATTCTTCTGGAATGTTGCTGTCTAGTTCTCCCAACACCATTTGCTAAAGAGACTTTTTTCCATTGGATACTCTTTCCTGCTTTGTCAAAGATTAGTTGGCCATGCATTTGTGGGTCAAATTCTGGGTTCTCTATTCTATTCCATTGCTCTATGTATCTGTTTTTTTGTGCCAATACCATACTGTCTTGATGGGTACAGCTTTGTAGTAAGGGCTAAAGTCTGGGATTGTGATGCTTCTGCTTTAGTTTTGTTTTTCAACATTTCTTTCGCTATTTGGGGTCTTTTGTGGTTCCATATAAATTTTAGGATCATTTGTTCTAGCTCTAAGAAGAATGCCAGTGTAATTTTGATTGGGATTTCATTGAATGTGTAGATTGCTTTTAATACTGACATTTTAACAATATTTATTCTTCCAATCCTTGAATATGGGATGTTTTTCCATCTCTTCAGGTCTTCTTCAATGTCTTTCATAAGTTTTCTATAGTTTTCGGCATATAGATCTTTTACATCTTTGGTTAGGTTTATTCCTAGGTATTTTACAGTCCTCAGTGAAAGTGTAAATGGGACTGATCTCTTGAGTTCTCTTGCTGTTGCTTCATTACTGGTGTATAGAAACACAACTGATTCTGTACAGATTTTGTATCCTGCGACTTTGCTGAATTCATGTATCAGTTCTAGCAGCCTTTTGGTGGAGTCTTTCAGGTTTTTCATGTAGAGTATCATGTGATCTGTGAAAAGTGAAAGTTTGACTTCTTTTTTGCCAATTTGGATGCCTTTTATTTATTTTTTTGTTGTCTGATTGCTGAGGCTAAGACTTCCAACACAATGTTAAACAACAGTGGTGACAGAGGACATCCCTGTCGTGTTCCTGATCTCAGGGTGAAAGCTCTTGGTTTTCCCCATTGAGGATGATATTAGCTTAGTGGGGTTTCTGTCTGGTTTGGGAATCAAGGTAATGCTGACTTTATAGAATGAGTCCAGAAGCTTTCCTTATGCTTCTATTTTTTGGAACACCTTGAGAAGGATAGGTATTAACTCTGCTTTATTTTTTTTTAATTTTTAAATGTTTATTTATTACTGAGAGACAGAAAGAGAGAGAGACAGAGCATGAGTAGGGGAGGAGCAGAGAGAGAAGGAGACACAGAATCTGAAGCAGGCCCCAGGCTCCGAGCTGTCAGCACAGAGCCCGATGCGGGGCTTGAACTCACAGACTGCAAGATCATGACCTGAGCTGAAGTTGGGTGCTCAACCGACTGAGCCACCCAGCTGCCCCTTACCTCTGCTTTAAATATCTGGTAGAATTCCCCTGGTAAGCCATCTGGCCCAGGAGTCTTATTTTTTGGGATATTTTTGATAACTGATTCAATTTCTTTGCTGGTTATGGGTCTGTTAAAATGTTCTCTTTCTTCCCATTTGAGTTTTGGTAGTGTGCGGGTGTCTAGGAATTTGTCCATTTTTTCCAGGTTGTCCAGTTTGTTGGCATATATTTTTTCATAGTATTCTCTAATAATTGCATTTCTGTGGTGTTGGTTGTGATCTCTCCTCTTTCATTCGTGATTTTATCTATTTGGGTTCTCTTTTCTTTTTGAGAAGTCTGGCTAGGGGGTTTATCAATTTTAATTAAAAAAACAGCTCTTAGATTCACTGATCTGTTTTTTTGATTATATCTTGTTTATTTCTGCTCTAATCTTTATTATTTCTCTGAAGAAACCTCTTTAAACCTTTTTTAATGTTTTATTTATTTTTGAGAGAAAGAGACAGACCATGAGCAGGGGAAGGGCAGAGAGAGAGAGAGAGAGAGAGAGAGAGAGAGAGAGAGAGAGAGAGAGACACAAACAGACAGACAGACAAAGACATAATCTGAAGCAGGCTCCAGGCTCTGAGCTGTCAATATAGACCCTGACATGGGACTCAAACTCACAAACTGTGAGATCATGACCTGAGCTGAAGTCAGATGCTTAACAGACCGAACCACCCAGGTGCCCCAAGAAACCTCTTTAAAATGCAGACTGCTAAGAGAGCTGTTGTGCCCAAAGTCTAGTAATATCTCAAGATTAATTCCAGGGACAGATACAAATCTTGAAAACCTCTACAGATATTATCAACTATAAGATCTTTACATCTGTCTCTGTGTGTATCCATATATGAATGTTGCAAATTTATTTATTTTTGACAGAGAGAGAGAGAGACAGAGCATGAGTGGGGGAGGGGCAGAGAGAAAGGGAGACACAGAATCTGAAGCAGTCTCCAGGCTCTGAGCTGTCAGCACAGAGCCCGACGCGGGGCTCGAACTCACAGACTACGAGATCATGACCTGAGCCTAAGTCAGACGCTCAACCAACTGAGCCACCCAGGTGCCATGAGTAACTTTCTACCTGTGACTGGTATTGCTAAAATTAATTTGTGAAAGAGCTCTACTTAGTTGGTTTGAAGGCAACTACTTGTAAGGATTGGGCATTCTAAAACTCAGAAAGATAGAAACTACCCCAAAATTTGTTCAGGCTCATGTGTTCTGGGATAATCTCTGGTAAATTAAAGTTTGTTGTTTAATAAGTAGGTTGAATAGATGAAGAAGGTTTGTAGGTCAACTTTTAAATAACTTCCAACATCTTTCAAATTTTGCTAAATTAAATAAATTATGTAGAATTCACTGGATATTTAAGTCTCTTCCAAGATTACTAAAATAGGTTTATATACTTTTATTAAAGAGCAACTACAGATAAATTTGGGTCTGCTAATAAACATGTTATTCTTTATTGAAAGACTTACTATGGAAAAACATTTTTTTAGCAATTATGGATTTTTTTCATAAATTTTCCAATCTAGAAAATTCTGTGGTAATAGTTCACAGTTCCTTACTGATGAGGGAGCATAAGGCAAGCTGAGGGCAAAGTGCAAGATGGCACCTCCCCCCACCCCCAGGTGGGATAGGTGTGATATTCCTCAGACACTCCGGCTGCCCAAGAACAAAGGAAAGGGAAGAAAACAAATGGTTAACTAATAGAGATCACAGTCATAAAGGACATGAGTCTCCATCAATTTAAAATTTCTTAGTCAATTACAAGAAAAAGTCAATCTTACCACTAGCCTAATGTCCAGAAACCTACAGACTCCTGGAGCCCTAATATCACCCTCCCCTCCATAGTGCTGTGGGGGAATGAAGGCAAGAAGGAAATAAAATTAAATTTCCTTATAACCTGTAACCCATTGACAAATACTTGAGGCAAATACAGAGTAAATCATTTCTCTAAGAACCCCTTACCATCCCGATGTTAATGTCTTGCTAGAGGAAAAAGAATCTTAGCTTGACAATAGCAAGGCTTCAGGTGTCTTAGGAGTCCTCTTTAGCATACCAAAGTCCTTCTGGAGGCCTGCCTTTTGACTCTACCTCCCCCAAATCCATAGTATATAACCAGTCACTCTGCACAACCCCAGTGCAGCCCTTTCTGCTCATGGGTCCTGTCCCTGTAATGAGGGAGCATAATGTAAGCTGAGGGCAAAGCACAAGCTAGCACACTCCTCCCCCCAACCCCCAGGTGACTATGTGTGATATTTCTCAGATACTCCTGGCTACCCAAGAACAAAGGAAAGGGGTTTAAGTGCTTGCCATGGTGATGTGAGAAACTAAGGCAAATGAAAAATTAAATTTCCTTACTGCCTACAGCCCATCTACAAGTCCTTGAAACAAGCAGAGTGACGTCTCTCTATGAGCTCAGCTGCCTCCATGATGACATTTTGCTAGGGGAAAAAGAGAATCTTGGCTTAACATTATCCTGACTCCCCAGGATCCTGTAAGTCTACTTTAACATATACAAATTTCTTCAGGAACTTCCTTTATCTCAACTCCCCCAAGGCATATGCTGGCAATCATACATCAAGCTTATGGCCTTTGATATACATCTGAAGGGTCTCATGACTGAGGTTTTACTAAACAGTAATATATGGCCTTTTCCTAATAACAGCTGGCCCCTCAAGGTCCTGGAAAGGTCCTTGCTTCCAAAGTACGTTAGAGACTTACTCTATCCCTGACCCCCTCCCACCTGAAGGTACATAATCAGTTACCTGTCTCAACCCCAGTGCAACTCTTTCTGACCATGGACGCTGTCCCTATGCTTTAATAAAATCACCTTTTTGCACCAAAGACATCTTTAAGAATTCTTTCTTGGCTATTGGCTCTGAACCCCTCTGCTCCCACCCATCACCCCAAAACCCCATCACCTGTGCTTTAATAAAATCACCTTTTCTACCAAAGAAATCTCAAGAATTCTTTCTTGGTTTCCAGCTCCGAACCCCCACCATTCCAAAACCCATCAGTTATTAGTTTTCACTAAAATTTAAGTCTTCTAAGCATTAAAAGTTCTGATAAATATTATTCAACTACTAGAAAAATACGAAAACTGTCTCTATATGCAAAGAGAATAAGATGTATGTTTTGGTAAGAAAGTTAGGAGGAATGGGAATACATTATGTTGAGGGAAAAGAATGTAATTTTGTCCTAAAGTAAGACTGGTTGTTTACAGAAGGAAAACTTAGGAGAAAATCTAAATGAAAAAGTTATAGAAAGTTTGTGACAGAACAATCTTTGGAAAATAGTTTTATGAATGGTCAGAACTAAGATTGGAATTGTCAACAGCTACACCCCAAGGTCTGACATTTACTGCCTACCTGCTTGGACTCACTAACTTTTCTCTTAGATTTTTCCTTAAGCTCTTCTTCCCAGTTTACCTTTTAATTTAGGCAATGAAACCTGAAACCACCCATTAGGTGATGGCTACTGCCCTGACAAGACTTCCCACCAGCCCCGACCACCCAGAACTTTTGAGCTAAGCCCCCCAACTTGTGTCTGTGGAGATGGACCAGGGAGTGACCCCTGAAACAACTGGAAATTGCCTTCACCTCATTACAAAACTAAAATCTCCATCTGAGGAAGAGCCACTGCCTCATTTACATAATACACAACATACGTATAGGCATGTTTCCTTAAGGCACATATGTGACTTAGGCACATGCCTGCCTCTATATACGATGACAAGGCTTCCCCACCTAAAAATTCCTCCTAGTCCTAAACAAAATGTACCCATTCACCCTTTCTTGGAGAGTCATGGCTTTGGACATTATTCCTGTGATCTCCTTATTTGCTGCAAATAAAGTTTTCTTTGTGCAACAACTCACCTGCTACAGTTTCTGTGACACGACTAGGAAGAAACTCACAGTGGTTCAGTTACATATTGAATGAATTTTAATATAAAAAATCTGATAGTATAAGATTAGAATTTGGTTTTTCTCTATTAAGATGGCAGTCTTTTTTGTTTTTTGATTTGTTGGTTTGCTCTTGATAGAACATTGTAATTACATGTTTTTATTTGCCTATAAAAACAGTTTCTAATGATTTGCCTTCCTCAGGTCCTCAATAACTGAAGTCAAATTTTCTCAATATTAGAAGAGCTAAGATTTGCTAACAACTATGTAACCTTGTATATTTGCCTTTAGAATCTCTTATTTATATCTTGGTTAAAAACATTGTTTTGCAATGATCTGTGATCCTATTTAGGTCTGTGCTTTAAAACCTTCTGAAATATTTTTTTAAAATGCTTATTTTTGAGAGAGAGAGAGAAAGAGAGCAAATAGGGGAAGGACAGAGAGAGAGGGAGACAAAGAATCCGAAGTCGGCTCTAGGCTCTAAGCTGTCAGCACAGAGCCCAACACGGGGCTCAAACCCATGAACCGTGAGATCATAACCTGAGCCAAACTTGGATGCTCAACCAACTGAGGCACCCAGGTGCCCCAAAACCTTCTGGTATTTTTAAACAAACTTCCCAAATTTTAATTTTTAAATAAAGTCTTTTTGATGAATTAGGGCTTATTTGTTTGGCATGTCAAGTTACATGGGAAGCATTGTCAAATTAGTGATAAAACTTCTTAGATTATATTGTATAGATAAATGCTATAACTGTTCTAGAAACTATATAAAACTCCTATGATTTTGATATTGGCCTAGAATAACACCATCACTTGTGATTCTAATTATTGAAATGTTGGGTCATAGAAATAACCAAATTTTCCTTGTCAACTGCATTAAAATGAACACTCATCCGATCTTTAACTCTATTTTTGAGTCTTTTCTCTTTACAGTTATTTGTCGTAGACTCTGGGTCTGGAGTTCTCTGTTGTCCAGCAAGACAGTGAACACAGGATTAAAATGGGAGAGAGGCTAATGTCTGGGAGGAGACAAGAGCCCTGAGTAAAGGTCCTTGCTCCGTTTTTATTAGGATCAGAAGGCTTACAAACGTGGTGATGGGCGCGCACAAAGAGACAATGAAACCATGATCATTAACTCATGTGTGTGAGGGAAAGGGGGTTTCCAAGATAATGTGGTGTTAGGTGTTTGGGTCAATACAAAACAAAGTCCTGGTGCTCTGGAAGATGGTTGTTTAAGGCAGGCAGGCATGAGGCACTGTGTCTGTTAACCTTCGCTTGCCTATGGGGTAAGACAAAGCATGCTATCTCGGGTTCAACCAGGCACCTTTCTTTTGCTAATTAGCTCTGCTCCAGGCAACTTCACCCTGCTGTGGTCTCTAGCCCTATTTACCTGTTTACCTATTTTGGTCCTTCCTTCCTGTGAAAGCAGTTTTCTGCTATTGTACTAAATTGGGGGGGCGCTTCTGTCCTGAATACCTAATCTTGATGACCTAATCTTGGATGATTTCACTCTGAGGCTTCCTATTCCTATCTGCCTGTTAATCCGTGGGTGCAAGCTCAGGGAACTCCTAAGATCATTTCCCTCAATTCTTGTTCCAATGCTCTTGCAAATGGCTTCAAGGAGATTCGTGGAGAGGACTTTTGATGAATATAGGCTTTTGATACCATGTACAATCATACAATTAAGCTGAATAAGAATTTCTGGAACTAATGGAAAAAGTGTATTCAAACAGAACAG
The DNA here is from genome assembly GCF_022837055.1 of Prionailurus viverrinus. Taxonomy (NCBI): domain Eukaryota; kingdom Metazoa; phylum Chordata; class Mammalia; order Carnivora; family Felidae; genus Prionailurus; species Prionailurus viverrinus. The sequence continues at coordinate 9,165,778 of NC_062565.1, forward strand.
GAATTAGTAACACGAAACTAAATGAGTTGAAGAAGAGTATTATTGCTTTCAGCACTCTTGTTTGAAACATTGCTGGTTCTTTAACATTTGCTCTTTCAGATTTAAGAAAACATGTATCTTTTTCTCCCTGCCTTATCCCTGCAGAAATCAGAAACTCTCAGGGAGTATTCTTTCTTTCATGGAAATTATAATTATGTACACAAGTTTAATAAGAATCTGGTCTTTTTGTAACAGAACACCATTGGAAACATGGGTCTTATTACCAAGGTTTTGACGAGAATGCCATAATTGAGATAGATACATATAGGCTCAGATATGAACAGACAGCTTTAAGGAACTCAAGCTGACTTTATGGAGCCATTAAATCTCCTTGAAAAAAAATCAGCCTGGTACCTTGCTTATAGGGTTCCCAGAAAACTTAGCAGGTGAGTAAGGAGGGTCACTTCCTGGCAGGCTCAGGAATCTCAGGATATTTGGGGACTTTGAGAAGAGAGGAAGTAACCCAAATCTTAGATATTGAAGGCGAGTCTGATGGCAAGTGCTTGGCTTGGCTTCTTATAACCTTAAGAGCCTGCTAAAAGCTCAGTCTGACATTCCTTCTAAAAAGTTCCAGCAAAGCACATTTAAAAGAGTCTATACGATCAGACACTATCCTTGCTGCATTTTTGTAAATAATTAGCCAAGTTTGTTAAAAGTGAACTTTACAAACAAACTAGTCTTAATTTGGCTATCTTTGATGGAAATGGAGTTTAGAGAAAGTTATTTTTAAGTACACACATTTATGGGCGTTCATTTCTAATTGTTCTTGAATGTTTGTTGTTTACCTATAAAACTGGGATGGATCCTGAATCTTTGTGGATTCCGGGCATATCTGGCTAATTTTCTGCCCAACTCCTTACACACTATGGGCTTGCCTTTGCAAGCCAGCCTATAGACTTGCCTCCTAAAATGAGACAACTGTTAAACTGAACTGACCTAATTTACCTTGGTGCGAAATGTGAAAGAAAGTGCTAAGACTATACATAATAGTTCCAAAATAATGACCCTCTAAGGCTCACCTTAGTACTGTGGAATATCTGCAGTTGGATGCAAGACTCTTTCATTTCTCAAATCCTGACCTACATCCTTTTTCTTTAATTTTTATTTAAATTCTAGTTAGTTAACATGTAATGTAATATTGGTTTCAGGAGTAGAATTCAGTGATTCATCCCTTACATATAACACCCAATGCTTATCCTAACAAGTGCCCTCCTTAACACTTATCGCCCATTTGGGGCACCTGGGTGGCTCATTGGTTAAGCATCTGACTCTTGATTTCAGCTCAGGTCATGATCTCGCAGTTTGTGAATTTGAGCCCCATGTTAGGGCTCTGCGCTGGCAGTGAGAAGCCTGCTTGGGATTCTCTCTCTCCCCTCTCTTTCTGCCCTTTCCCCCACCCCTCTCTCTCTCAAAATAAACTTAAAAAAGTATTCATCACCCATTTAGTCCATCCCCCACCCCTCCATCACCCCTCAGTTTGTTCTTTATTGTTGAGTCTCTTATAGTTTTCTTCCCTCTTTTTCCCTTCTAATGGGTTCATATATTTTGTTTCTTAAATTTCACATGTGGTATTTGCCCTTCTCTGCCTGACTTATTTCGCTTAGCATAATACACTCTAACTCCATCCATGTCATTGCAAATGGCAAGATTTCATTCTTTTTTTTAAATTTCATTTTTTATTTTTAAAAATTTACATCCAAATTAGTTAGCATAGAGTGCAACAATGATTTCAGGAGTAGATTCCTCAGTGCCCCTTACCCATTTAGCCCAGCCCCCCTCCCACAACCCCTCCAGTAACCCTCTGTTCTCCATATTTCTGAGTCTCTTCTGTTTCGTCCCTCTCCCTGTTTTTATATTATTTTTGTTTCCCTTCTCTTATGTTCATCTGTTTTGTCTCTTAAAGTCCTCATATGAGTGAAATCATATGATTTTTGTCTTTCTCTAATTTCACTTAGCATAATACCCTCCAGTTCCATCCACGTAGTTGCAAATGGCAAGATTTCATTCTTTTGACTGCCGAGTAATACTCCATTGTATATATTTACCACATCTTTTTTTTTTCAATATATGAAGTCTATTGTCAAATTGGTTTCCATACAACACCCAGTGCTCATCCCAAAAGGTGCCCTCCTCAATACCCATCACCCACCCTCTCCTCCCTCCCACCCCCCATCAACCCTCAGTTTGGTCTCAGTTTTTAAGAGTCTCTTATGCTTTGGCTCTCTTCCATTCTAACCTCTTTTTTTTTTTTCCTTCCCCTCCCCCATGGGTTTCTGTTAAGTTTCTCAGGATCCACATAAGAGTGAACACATATGGTATCTGTCTTTCTCTGTATGGCTTATTTCACTTAGCATCACACTCTCCAGTTCCATCCATGTTGCTACAAAGGGCCATATTTCATTCTTTCTCATTGCCACTTAGTACTCCATTGTGTATATAAACCACAATTTCTTTATCCATTCTTCAGTTGATGCACATTTCGGCTCTTTCCATAATTTGGCTGTTGTTGAGAGTGCTGCTATAAACATTGGGGTACAAGTGCCCCTATGCATCAGTACTCCTGTATCCCTTGGGTAAATTCCTAGCAGTGCTACTGCTGGGTCATAGGGTAGGTCTATTTTTAATTTTCTGAGGAACCTCCACACTGCTTTCCAGAGCGGCTGCACCAGTTTGCATTCCCACCAACAGTGCAAGAGGGTTCCCGTTTCTCCACATCCTCGCCAGCATCTATAGTTTCCTGATTTGTTCATTTTGGCCACTCTGACTGGCGTGAGGTGATATCTGAGTGTACCACATCTTCTTTACCCATTCATCCATCGATGGACATTCTCATTCTTTTTGATGGTTGAGTTGTGTGTGTGTGTGTGTGTGTGTACACACACACACACACACACATATATATATATATGCCATATATATATATATATATATATATATATATATATATATATATGCCACAACATCTTTATCAATTCATCACTTGATGGACAACTGGGCTCTTTCCATGGTTTGGCTATTGTTGATAAGGCTGCTATAAACATCAGGTTGCATGTACCCTTTTGAATCTGTATTTTTGTATCATTTGGGTAAATACTAATAGTACAATTGTTGGGTCATAAGATAGTTCTATTTTTTAACTTTTTGAGGAAACTCCCTACTGTTTTCTAGAGTGGCTGCACTACTTTGTATACTCACCAACAGTGTAAGAGGGTTTCTCTTTCTCTGCAATCTTGCCAACCTGTTTTTTCCTGTGTTATTAGTTCTAGCCATTCTGACAGGTTGTGAGAGGTGATATTTCATCACGGTTTTGGTTTCTCTTTCCCTGATGAAGAGTAATGTTGAGCATCATTCCATGTGTCTGTTAGCCATCTGGATGTCTTCTTTGGAAAAGTGTCTACTCATGTCTTCTGCCTGTTTCTTCACTGGATTTTTTTTGGGGTGTTGAGTTTGATAAGTTCTTTATAGATTTTGGATACTAACCCTTTATCCTATATGTCATTTGCAAGTGTCTTCTCCCATTTCATCGACTGTCTTTTAGTTTTTTTGACTGTTTCCTTCACTGTGCAGAAGCTTTTTATTTTGATGAAGTCCCTATTGCTCATTTTTGCTTTTGTTTCCTTTGCCTCTGGAGACGTGTCTAGTAAGGAGTTGCTGTGGCTGAGGTCAAAGAGGTTGCTGCCTGTGTTCTCCTCCCGGATTTTGATGGTTTCCTGTCTCACATTTAGGTCTTTTATCCATTTTGAATTTATTTTTGTGGATGGTGTAAGAAAGTGGTCCAGTTTCATTCTTCTGGAAATTGCTGTCCAGTTTTCTCAACACCATTTGTTGAAGACACTCTTATTTTTCCCATTGGATATTCTTTCCTAATTTGTTGAAGATTAGGCATATAGTTATGGGTCCATTTCTAGGTATTCTGTTCCACTGATGTATGTGTCTGATTTTGTGCCAGTACCATACTGTCTTGATGACTACAGCTTTGTAATACAGCTTGAAGTCTGGAATGGATGCTTTCAGTTTTTCTTTTCTTTTTCAGGATTGCTTTAGCTATTCAGGGTCTTCTGTGATTCCATAAAATTTTCAGATTGTTTGTTCTAGGTCTGTGAAAAATGCTGGTGGTATTTTGATAGCAATTGCATTAAACGTGTAGATTTCCTTGGTTAGTATAGTTATTTTCACAATATTTGTTCTTCCAATCCATAAACATGTAGTTTTTTTTCCACTTCTTTGTGCTACTTTCAATTTCTTTCATAAGTTACATCCCTTTTCAGCAGGAAATAGCTAGAGTCATCCTATTCCTCAAGAATAAGCAATGTTGGGTCTACAGAATGCTGAACTTAAACCATAACATATACAAAAGGTTATTGATTATATAGAGATCTTTTTTGCTGATGCCATCACTAGATGGTGCACCTCTTTACCAAATCATTGGGAGAACTATTCTAAGTATTTTTTGTCTTATATTAATCTTATGTTGCTATATATGGGTAACAAGTCACCTCCCAATATCTGGCCCTAGGACCATTGTGGAAGAATGGCATATAAAAGATTGTATGGGCCACAGATTACAAAGAGGAAACTTGTAGTTACCAGAAGGGAGGTGGATGAGAGGACGGGTGTGAGAGGTGAAGGGGATTAAGAGATATAAATATCCAGTTATAAGATAAATAAGCCAGAGGAATGAAAAGTACAGCCAAGGGAGTATTGTCTCTAATATTGTAGTAACTTTGTATGGTGAATGATGGTAACTAAACTTATCATGGTGAGCATTTTGTAATGTATATATCTGTCAAATCACTATGTTTAGTGCCTGAAACCAATGCTATATGTCAACTATACTTTAATTAAAAAATAATAATATTCAAAAAAACAAAATAAAGTACAGGCAACACTGTGTGTAAACTATACTTCAAAAAATGTATAGGTAAACGTCTTCATCCTTCTCATCTGTCTTCTAGATAATGAGAAACTGAAAGTCCCCTCTTTCTTTATCAAATTAATATATACATATAACTTAAGATAAAAATATTATTTAGAGGCTTACAATGGGATGTAAACAAAAGTAGACATAGGGGCACCTGGGTGGCTCAGTTGGTTAAGTGTCAGACTCATGATTTTCGCTCAGGTCATGATCTCACTGCGGTGAGATCGAGTGCTGCATCAGGCTATGTGCTGACAGCATGGACCCTACCTGGGCTCTGTCCCTCCCCTGATCTCCCTCTCTCTTAAAATAAATAAAATAAACTTAAAAGGTAAAAGTAGATTTAATATTACTTTAAAAATAAGTGGTAAAATATAGCCATATGTATTCAAAAATACAAAAGTACTACTGCTATAATAAAACAAGTCAGGGAGGATCAATTAAAGCCATGCTTAGGGTAAAGTTTATAGCCTTAAATTTATATGTTTCTAAAGAGTATCTGAAAATAAACGAGCTAAGGATTCCTTAAGTAGAATTAGATAAAGGAATGAAACTCCCCCAAAAAGTACAAAGAAGGAAGGAGTAAGATAAGAGAAAAAATTTAACAAAATAATCAAGAAAGATGATCAGTAAAATTAAATCTTGGTTCTTAGAAAGGACTAGTAAAATTTATTAAATCTAGGATATATGGATTAAGAGAAAACAGGTAGAAAACACAAATAACTAACATTAGGATTACAAAAGGCAACAATACTGTAGATCTTGCTGCAAACTCTTAAAAGATTTTAAGTATATTACAAATAGTCTTAAACTATTTTTGAGGAACATGCCAATGTTATCTAACTTAAACTGACATGTTCCTCAAAAATGTCAGTGATGACTGATCTTAACACAAGAAATAGAAAAAAAAATCAGAATATTAAAAACATTGGATTTATAATTAACAACCTTCTTGTAAAGTTTTATGCTCAGAAATCTCACTCATTAATTCCTCCAAACATTTTATAGAATTTAAGCTAAACTTTAAGAAATTTAAAAATCTAATCCCCAGTGCCTAAGGAATTTTGACACCAAAAATATGACAAATAGTTAAAAAGAAAACTCAATAATTAAATCCCCAAAATCCTAAATAAGATATTACCAAAGTGAATTGGGCAATATGTGAAAACGATAGTAAATCTTTCTTTTATTGGTTTATTTTGGGAATGCCAGCTTGGTCTAGTATTCAGAAACTAAACAATGTGATTAACATGCTTACTGAATAAAGAAGGAAAATTATAATGATCATTATAACAGATGCATAAAATGTAATTTAAAGCATTTAATATCTACTCATGACTTTAAAAAGCCTTGGCAATGCCATATGAATACAAAGGATGATAAGACACTATAACAAATCATTACAGGCCAACAAATTGGACAACCTAAAAAATGGATAAATTCCTAGAAGCATACAACCTACCAAGATTGAATCATGAAGAAATAGAAAATCTAAACAGACCAATTACTAGTAAGGAAAATGAATTATTAATAAAAATCTCTGCACAAACAATCGTCTAGGAACAGATGGTTCCACTGGTGAATTCTACCAAATATTTAAAGAATACCAAGCCTTTTCAAGCTTTTCCAAATAACAGAGGAAAGGTAAACACTTCCAAATGCATTTTATGAGGTCGGCATCTCCCTGATAATTACCAGAGAAGGAAACTACAAGAAAATCGCAGGCCAATATTCCTGATGAAAGATAGATGCAAATGTCTTCCGCAAAATATTAGCAAACCGATTTTAACAATACATTAGAAAAATTATTCACCATGATCCAGTGTAACTTATTTCAGTGATGCAAGGATGCTTTAACAACCTCAAATCAATCAGTGTGATAAATCACCTTAATGAAAGTAAGAATTAAAGCCATATGAGCATCTCAATAGGTGCAGAAAAAGCATTTGACAACATACAGCACTATTCATGATAAAAACTCAATGGAGGGGATTTAGAGGGAGCATCCCTTAACACAATAAAAGAAATACATGAAAAACCTACAGCTAACAGCATACTCAGTGGTGAAAAATTAAAAAAAATTTTTTTTAATGTTTATTTTTGAGACAGACAGAGTGTAAGCCAGGGGAAGGGTAGAGAGAAAGGGAGACACAGAATCTGAAGCAGGCTCCAGGCTCTGGGCTGTCAGCACAAGAGCACAACGTAGGGCTTGAGCTCACGAACTGTGAGATCATATCTGAGTCAAAGTTGAATGCTTAACTGACTGAGCCACCCAGGGGCCCCTAAATGGTGAAAAATTAAAAGCATTTCTGTAAGATCAAGAAGACAAGCATGTGCACTCTATCACTTGTCCAACATAGTGATGGGAATACTAGCTGCAGAAAGAAGAAATAAAATACACCCAAATTGGTGAACAAGTAAAAGTGTCACAATTTTCAGATGACGTGACATTGTACACAGACACTAAAGAAACCACCCAAAAACTTTGAGAACTGATAAATGAATTCAATAGAGTTGCAGGATATAAAATCAATATACAAACAGTTGCACTTCTATAGAATAGTAATGAACAATTAGAGAAATTAAGAAAATGGCCATTTATAATTGAATCAAAATAAAATACTAATAAATTTTACCAAGCACAAAAACCTCTGTGCTGAGTAATAAAAGACATGAGTGGAAGAAATTAAAGACTACACAAATAAATGGAAAGATATTCCACGCTCATTAAATGGAACAATTAATATGAAAATGTCAACACTATCAAGATAGGACATTTGAAATTATCTAGTCAGAGAAGAAAAAGAAGTGAAAAGCAAAAAGAAAGAAAGAAAGAAAGATGAAGAAAACCCATGGTACTTATGGGACAGAATGTAAAGAACAACCTTGGCAATATGAGAATTCCATAAAAAATGACAAAGAAAAGGGAAAGTATATTTAAATCAATAATTATGGCTGACAATTTATAGTTCTCAGGAGAGAAATAGACATCCGGACACAAGATGCCCAAAGAACCCCAAATAAGGTGAATAGGGCTACAAAGAGACAAAGTAATATCAGGTTATCAACCATCAATGACAAAGAAAGAGCTGTGAAAGCAGCAAAAGGAGAGAGAAGTTACATAAAACCCCCATAAGGCTCTAGGCAGATTTCTCGCAGAAACCTTTCAGACCAGAGGAGAATAGGATGACATACGCAAAATATTGAGGAAAAAAATCATTAATCAAGAATGCTATATCCAGGGAAGCTGTTCTTCATAAGTGGAAGAAAGATGAAGGCTTCCCTAAATAAACAAAGGTTGAGGGAATTCATCACCACTAGACATGCTTTACAATTAAATGCTAAAAGAAGTTATTTCAGTGGAAATAAAAGCATGCTAATTAACATCATAAAAACGTAAGATAGCAGTGTAAAACTCCCTGGTAATGGTAAATATATAGTCAACATTAGATTCTGTAATACGGTAATTGTGGCACATAATTCACTTACAACTCTAGCTAGAAGTTTTAAAAAAAGGAAGTAAAAATAACCATAAGTACAATAATCTGTATTAATTATACAATATAAAATTATGTAAATTATAACATCACTAACCTAAAATATGAGAGGGAAGGTAAGTAAATTTTAAAGTGTAGGAATTCTATTGAGGTTATTAGTTTAAAATAGGGTATTATAGTTTTAAGACATTTTATATAAGCTTTATGGTAGCCCAAAAGGGAAAATGTATAGTAATTACACAAAAGACTAAGATAAAAAGTAAACACCTACTGATACCAAAGACATCGAAACACAAAAGAGATGGGAAGAGAGGAAACAAACAATGGATTTGCAAGACTCCAAAAACAATTTAAGAAATGGCAATAGGGAATCTTTAGATATCAATAATTACTTTTAAATGCAAATGGACTAGGGGCACTGGAATGGCTCAGTTGGTTAAGCCTCTGACTTCCGCGCAGGTCATGATCTCATGGTTCATGAGTTTGAGCCCCGCAACAGGCATTGTGCTGATAGCTCAGACCCTGGAGCCTGCTTCAGAGCCTGTGTCTACTTCTCCCTCTGCTCCTCCCCCACTCAAGCTCTTTCTCAAAAATAAGTAACATTAAAAAATTAAAAAAAAATGCAAACGGACTAAATACTTCAATCAAAGACATAGAATGGCTGAATAGATGTGAAAAAAAAAAACCTCCTGTGATCTGTTGACTACAAGAGGCTCACTTTATCCTGGAAGACTCACATAGACTGTGTGAAGGGACCAAAAAATATTTAGGCAAAAGAGATTTTAAATTAAAAATGATAAAAGTATTGGGGCACCTGGGTGGCTTAGTTGGTTAAGCGTTCGACTTCAGCTCAGGTCATGATCTTGTGGTTCATGGGTTTGAGCCCCGCATCAGGCTCTGTGCTGACAGCTCAGAGCCTGGAGCCTGATTTGGATTCTGTGCCTCCCTCTCTCTCTGTCCCTCCCCTGCTCATGCTGTCTCTCTCAAAAATAAAATAAACATTTAGAAAAATGATAAAAGTATCAAATAATTGATAATGCTAAATGGGTCAGTGTAGCAAGGAGATCAAACAATTGTAGATATCTAAGCAACTATTCTGAGAGTCTGAATTTCAAAATTAAAATAAAAAAGAGATTGCTCAGGCTATATAAAGAGAAGCTATTAAAGAGAAGGCAAGAAAACATGTGGAGCCCATATAGCAGGTAGTATAGTCATCTGAGAGAGCAGTTCTGGTAACTTGGTAGCAGTGGTGATGGAGAGGAATTGAAGGAAACAATAGGTATTTAGGACATGCAACAGACAGGATTTAATGAGGATATAGGGCTGACAGGTGATGGTGATGCCATTCACTGAAATAAATAGTGGAGAATCTCCAGGAAATGACTTTCACTTTGTACAAGAAATATGAGATGCCTTTGGAATGTCCATGAGGAGAGTCAGGTTAGGCCGTGAAAATTTGCAGTTCTAGAGCTCAGGTAAGAGGTCAGGACTGAAGACCACAGTTTGATTCTATTTATCACATGGATAGTAAGTCGAGCCATGAGTATGGGTGAGGTTTTCTAAGAAAGCAAGTGGAACAGAGAGGAAGGCTGAGGAAGTTCAACATATAAATGTTGGGTGGAAAGGAAAACAAACATATCTGCATGAAAAATGAAAATGGAGAAGCAACCAGAGGGATGCATACAATAAAAATTATTTTTGTATTTATAATTGTTACAAAAGGATATCATATACAATATCAAATGTAGAGAAAATAGATAATTTTCGAGCAACATACAAATTACCAATGATAAAACTTGGACTGATCGTAACAAAACAACAAATTGTAAAGGTTACTAAGGGTCTACTTGCCACTGAAAATGGAACAATACCCAGATATTTTTCATAAAGTTCTTTCTAACCTTACAATACAAGAAAACTTCTGTTTCTAAGGTCTTAACCTTGTAAATACACCTAATTTGGGGACAGATGAAAAACTAGGAAGAAATGATCAGAGAATTAAGAGAACATAAAAAGTCAATGGTATAATAACCAACACAGACAGGGGAGGACTGACTCACGGCCTAGTTCCTGCACTAGTATTCATAGTAAACATTCCCTGCTTGTTACCCAATGATAGTATTTCCAGTATCTCTAACTCTTGGTAAAATCACAACTTGAGGATTGGGACCTTGACACCTGTGGCTAATTATAGAACATTTGTAGAACATTTGCCAGGCATTAAAGAGACATATTGTAGTACGTAAATCCAAGACTAGTTATTGTCTTGTTTTCTAAGAATCTTCCGTAGAAGATTTGGATCCAAGTATCTTCAAAATGTTGAGCTTGTGCTTGGAGTTTGGTTGATTCTTCTCTCTCTCTCTCTCTCTCTCTCTCTCTCTCTCTCATTTACAAAGCCCTATGAGAATAAAATAGTGTCATTTTATAAGGTGGTCTAGTCTGAACTCTTACTGGATGGAGTCCTGGGATCCCTGGAAACCACAGTAACAGCTAACCAGGGTGCTGGTAAAGTAGGTCGCTTGAGTAAAAGGAGTTCATAAGATTTTCAGGCTGTGGAGCAGCTGGGATCAGTGTGACTGGGCAGAGGTCCTGGGTGACTGTGTGGGACTTAGACCTGATTTGACATTTGTGAATGTCTTTCCCTGTTGGTCTTTGGTCTTGGGCACTCAGAGCACAGTTCAATTTTTGGTGCTAGATCTTAGGAACATAGATGTAGGCTGACACACACATGGGTCCTGGAGCTCTCCTTGCTTGGCACATGCTTTCTTCACCATATATTTTGGACCAGGACATGAACTTGAAAAATATTTTTTTACATTACCAAGCTCCTAAAGCTGTGAAAATGGTGGTTGAAAATGACATCGGTATCATAGTCGTGTGAGACAATCTTTCTTTTTGTCTACCATTTTAAACAATGAATGAGACATCCATCCATGAACAAAAGTGCCTTTGCAGATGCTGTCCCATATGCCTAGGGACCTGAGAATAGTCTTATCCACTTGTACATCTGGTGAAAGGCAGACAGATTTTGGTACCAGTTTTGGATCAAGCAGAGCAAGCTAACTTGCTCTAGACCCTCTTAGCATATTTGAAAACACAACACAACACAACACAACTGGAACGTGATGACCAAGGCAAATACCTATAGACAGGAAAGAATTTGCAGAAGTGTAGCCTTCCCAAGTGGAGATTCAACATTCTATGGATGGATGGATGGATGGATATATGTATATGCTAAGAGACATTTTCCCTGCCCTGCACCCTCCCCTAAGTCAACTTTGAATGGGGCTGACTTATCCAGTGGTGGTCACCTCTCCCACTAGGGAAAAGGAGAGCACTGAATGAGTGTCCTGCTACCTAGTTGTATGGGATTTGGAGAAACCCATTTTTCTCCAGCAACACCCAGAGCACTGAAATGGGACCTGCATGACTGAAGGGCTGGGAAGATTAGAAAGAGGCAGATTAGAATAACAAAGGGCATTAAAGGGGTTCAGTTCCTGCTGATGGCATGTAGAACTTTAGCAGGCAGTGCACTCATAAGTCTCTGAGAGTGCCATATCCACACACCTCCTCACTGGCTTCATAGGAACTCCCAATGCCCTTGTGCTAAACTCATACCTCTCCACACTCTGTGACCAACTCTTTGGGTGCATCACCCAGTGCATGGTGGGAGTAAGTCTGGTAATTGGAATGCTAGCAGAAAAACAGACCAGGATCTGTGGGTCAAAAGAGAAACCACAAACTTGAGCTGTAGCTAACTTCTAGAAAATCTATAAAAGGGAGACAACCCTAGACATATCAGCATCAGTGAACACTATATCTCATCTGAAGGCATCTAGTATAGATGTAAGGAGTGTCTGCTACTTCAAATGTGAAAGCAGTGCACAAAAATGCAAAAAGATAAAAATCATGGGAAAAAAGATGATAATTCTACAATATTCATACTCAGAATGGAATTGATAAATAAAAAATACCTTCATGAAAACTCAATGAACTATAGGAAAACTCAAAGAGATAATTCAGTGAAATTATGAAAAACACATTATCAAAATGAGATATTTGTCAAAGAGATAGATACTACTAAAAAGAAGCAAACGAAACTTCTGGATCAGAATAATTCAATGAATGAAATGAAAAATGCAGAAGCAGGGGGTGCCTGGGTAGCTCAGTTGGTTAAGCAATGTGATTTCAGGTCATGATCTCATGGTTCATGAGATAGAGCCCTATGTTGGGCTCTGTGCTGACAGTGTGGAGTCTGCTTGGGATTCTCCCTTTCCCTTTCTTTCTGCCACTCCTCCACTCATGCTCTCTCTCCCAAAAATAAATATACTTAAAAAAATTTAAAAAACCCACTACGTTCCTGGCATAAAAGTAGACACATAGACCGATAGAACAGAGTAGAGAACCCAGATGTAAGCCCATATATACACAATCAACTAACACTTGACAAAGGTTCCAAACACTTAACAGAGAAAGGATTGTCTGTTCAACAAATGATGTTTGTAAAACTGGAGAACACATGCAGAAAAATGAAACTGGACCCACAATTTACACCTCTCACACAAAGTAAGTTGAATGGATTGAAGACTGAAACATAAGTCCTTCTACTGTAAAATTCCTAGAAAAACACTTAAGGAAAAAGTTTCTTGACATTGCTCTAGGCAATGATATTTTCAATCTAACACCAAAAGCACAAACAACAAAAGAAAAACATCAATAAATCAGACCACAATAAACTAAAAAGTGACTTCGCAGTAAATTCACCAACATTGCATCATAGGTCATTCCTAAGATGAACATTGAAAAACTACTAATGGACAGGACCCCAAGAAAATTTTAGAATATGGGGTGAGGTCAAAGCACTCTCTTAAATCATAGTGACCAAGACAGTGTGTATTAGAATAAGAGGAGCGATTACATGACAACATTTCTCCATCCCTGGTTGGCCTATGCCACTGCACTGCACATAGACTGCATAGCCACCCAAGTCTGTGGTTTCTACAATGGCAAAGGAGGGCCCATGGTGGATATACATCTTCCTGGCATTGTTGATCACTTCTTGGAGTCCTCATTCTGGTTTTGCCCCAATGGGTTTGTGTGGGAATTTCTAGAAGTTGACCACAGGAAAGGTTATTCTGATGCAGAGAAATGTGAAAAGCTTGCAACTACCAACACTTGGATCTTGACTGACCAACTTCCTACCTTTGCTGCCCAAGTAATAGTCCCAACCAGCATCTTTGCTCATCTGCAGAACAAAAATAGTGGTGCAGTCTGACCAGAAAACTCAGTGGGGTACCGGTATGCCTAATTCTGGTTTTCAAATGAGGAAATTTTCTGGCCTTGGAATGTGGTCTCCCCCCTGCCCAGGCAGGGTTGCTGAATCAAATAGCATCTCATTGATGAATATAGTTTCTGATTGAATCTGACCAGAAAGGCTGTTCTGAACATCTAAAAATTTGGATAGCTCAGCAACACTAGACAGTAAGGCAGGCAAAGGTGAACATATGTAGAGTAATGCCAGTAGCACCATTTGGAAAGGAAACTTGGGGAGTTAATCAGCTTAAGTAAAGACCACAAAGAACCCCTGAAGCTTGGAGTGATTCCCTCACTCCATGCAAGCAGGGAAGGAATTCAGAGTCCCACTCACTGGTGAACATAGCTTTTGGGCCCTCCCAAATGGGAAGGTTGGTGGAATGCTGCTTGGAGCTGGACCTCCCAATTTGCAGGCAGGGGAGCTAATTCAGAATGCCCTGACAAGAAAGCCTGGCTAGAACACCTGAAAGCTACATAGTCCAGTAAAACTTGAGCAGAGACTATGTCAAGCAGAACTGATCATCTTCAGAGCAAAACCCCTGGCAACGTTTGGCCAGGGAACTTGGGCAACAGATTGGTTTGAGTCAAGACCATGACAAAGATCTCTTGCAGTTGGGTTTGTTCCCTAGCTCTGCTCATGAAGGAGAGCGAATTCATAACCCCACTCACTGTCTTGACCAGAAAGCCTGGCCAGAACACCTGGAATGGCACAGCCCAACAACAATTAATGACTAGGAAAAAAAAAGCCAAAATGTAGGAGAAAGGAAGAAATGCTAAGGATTAGAACAGAAATAAGTGAAATACATACAAAAACCCACAACAGAATCAATGAAACCAGTAGGAGTTTCACTGAAAAGATAAACAAATTTATAAGCCTAGAGCTAGACCAACTAAGAAAAAGAGTGTGAAAGCTCAAATAAGAAAATCAAAAAGTGAAATAACACTCACAACAGAAATACAAAAGATTATAAGAAATTATGAAAAATTATATCACAACAAATTGAAAATCTAGAAGAAACAGATAAATTCCTAGACACACATAATCTTCCAAATTTTAATGAGGAAAAAATAGAAAATTTGAATTGACCAATTAATGTAATGAAATAAATCAGAAGTTTAAAAAACTCAACAAATATACAATATCAGATATATTCACAGGTTAATTCTACCAAACATTTAAAGAAGATTTAATAACTACTAGTCTCAAACTATTGCAAAAAATTGAAGAGAAAAAAATTCCAAATTTATTCCATGTGACCGGCATTATACTGATACCAAAACCACACAAACACACAACAAAAACAGAAAAATGTAAGCCAATATCTCTGCTGAACAAAGACACAAAAATCCTTAACTAAATATTAGCAAACTGAATTCAACAACACATTAAAAAGTCATTGGCCATAGTCAAGTAGTGTGTATTCCAGGAATACAAGCGTGGTCAACATTTGCAAATTAATCAATGTGATACCTCACATTAATTAAAGGAAGGATAAAAATGTTATGATCATTTTAATAGATGCAGTGGAAGCATTTGACAAAGTACAAGATTCATTTATGATAAAAATTATCAACAGTGGGTTCAATGGAAACATACCTCAATGTAATAAAGAACATATATGAAAAATCCATGGCTAACATCATAATTATGTAAATCTGAAAGATTTTCCTCTAAGATCAGGAACAAGACAAAGATGTACACTCTCACCACTGTCATTCAACGTAGTGTTGGCAATCTTAGCCACAGCAATCAGACAAGAAATAAAAGGCACTCAAATTAGAAAAGAAGTATCATTATTTGCAGATGACATGATACTATATATAGAAAATCCTAAAGACTCCACCAAAAACTATTAGAACTGATAGATTCACTAAAGTTGCAGGATAAAAAGTTAATATACAGGATCTGTTGTCTTTTTATACATTAATAATGAAGTAACAGAAAGATCAAGTAAAAAAACAATCTCTACAATTGTATCAAAAAGAATAAAACACCAATAAACTTAGCCAAGGTAAAATACTTGTACTCTGAAAACTATGAAACATTGATGAAAATAATTGATGATGGCTCCAACAAGTGGAAAGATATTCCATGTTCATAGATTGGAGGAATAGGTATTGTTAAAATGTCGAGGCTAACCAAAACAATCTAAGATTGAAAGCAGTATTTATCAAAATACCAATAGACTTTTGCACAGAACTAGATCAAATAATACTAAAATTTGTGTGGAATTATAAAAGACCCGAATAGCCAAAACAATATTGAGGAAGAACAAAATAGGAGGTATCACAATCCCAGATTTTAAAATATACTACTTAACTACAGCAATCAAAACATTATGGCATTGGCATAAAATAGATATATACAAATGCTTATATGGTCAATTAATCTATGACAATGTGACAAGAACATACAATAAGGAAAAGAAAATCTCTTCAATAAATGGTGGCAAACTCGATGGGAAAACTGGACAGTTACATGCAAAAGAATGGATCTGGACCATTTTCTCGCCCCATACACAAAAATGAGCCCCAAATAGATTAAAGTCTTAAATGTGTGACTTGAAACTATAAAACCCCTAAAAGGAAACACAGGCAGTAATATATTTGACATTGGCTTGGCAACATATTTCTAGATAGGACTTCTCATGCAAGAGAAACAAAATAAAAAGTAAAGTATTGTGACCATACCAAAACAAAAAGCTTTTGCACAGTGAAGGAAACCAACAGCAAAACAAAAAGGCAACCTACTGAATGGGGGAATATACTTGCAAAAGATATACCAGATAAGGAGCTAATACCCAAAAAATATAAAGAACTATATAACTCAACACCCAAACAATCTAATTAAAAAATCATCAGAGGACCTGACTAGACATTTTTCCACAGACAAGAGACACATACATGACAAGAGACATGTGAAAAATATGCCCAATATCATTAGTCATCAGAGAAATACAAATTGAAACCACAACGACATATACCTGTCAGAGTGGCTAGAATAAAAAAGACAAGAAATAACAAGTGTTGGTGAAGACTAAGAAAAAGGAAGTCTCGTGTACTGGTGGTGGAGATGTGAACTGGTATAGATACTATGGAAAAGAGTAGAGTTTCCTTTAAAATGTATAGAAATACCATATGATCCAGTAATTATACTACTACCCGAATAAAATGAAATCACTAATAAAAAATATGTAGTATTATTTACAATAGCCAAGATATTGAATCAACCCAAGTGTCCATCAAGAGACAAATGGATAAAAAAAAGATGTATATATTTACAATGGAATATTACTCAGCCATAAAAAGGATGAGATGTTGCCATTTACAAAAACATGGATGGACCTGGAGGGTATGATGCTAATGAAATAAGTTAGAGACAAATACCATATGATTTAACTTATATGTGGCATCTAAACAAACAAAGGAACAAACGGAAAATAGAGTCAAAATACAAAGCATAGTTGTTGCAGAGGGAATGTGAGTGGAATCGTATGTGAAATAGATAATTGGGATTAAAAGGTACAAAATTCCAAGTATAAAGCAGGTTCCAGAGACAAAAGCACAGCACAGTGCATATAGTCAATAATATTGTAATAACACTGGTAAGATGGTAGAACAAGAGAACCCCCAAATTCACCTCATCCTATGGATACACCTAGATAACACCCACCTCAGTGCCACAGATAATCCTAGAGAAGAGGCCATACTAAAAATAGTAGAAAGGGCAGGACACAGTGTGGAAACAAACTAACCTGCAAGACTAACACAAAAGGGAGGGACGCCACAAGGATGGAGAAAGGAGTGGAGTAGACTCCACCACAGGCACCCCAAGTACAAAGGACCTGCAGCATTGGGAACATGAGTCCCCATAACATTTGGCTTTGAAAACCAGAGGGGCTTAACACCAGCAACTTTAAAAACCAGTGGGCTTGGCTCTGGAAGAGTCTGCGGGTGACCGGAAATAGTTCCTATTCTTAAGGAGACAGCATAGGGGCACCTGAGTGGCTCAGTTGGTTAAGCATCTGACTTTGGCTCAGGTCATGATCTCGTGGTTCGTAAGTTCCAGCCCTGTGTCGGGCTCTGTGCTGACAGCTCAGAACCTGGAGCCTGCTTCGAATTCTGTGTCTCCCTCTCTCATTGCCCCGCCCTCATTCACGCTCTTGCTCTCTCTCTCAAAAACAAATATTAAAAATATATATAAAAAATACAGTATGACAATCACAGAGATATAGCATAAAAACAGTGTTTTGAAACTGCCTGAGGTATATGAGATTTCCTTAGTAATCTCAGAATGTGCAAGGGAGGGCAGGGATCTTTAGGAGACCTTGCCAAGGACAAAAGAGCTGATGGACTCCAACTCTCTCAGTCACCAACCCCCTACCCCCAGATACAATGGTATCTGTGGGAATGACAGCAAACGCTCTCCTTCTAGTTTGCAAACGGTATGCCCTGCTCCCACATTCTTCTACAGATCCACCCGATCCAACTGGCCCACCAGGCTGGAGTTCCTCCAAATTGGCTCCAGACCTCTTGCCATAAGCAGACCATGGATGTCTTGCTAACACCATGCATACCGACACTGTATTCTCCTGCAGACTGCTTCATCGAAAACACCCACCTCAGTAGGAGTCCATCCAAAGTGACATCACAAGCATGGCATTGTACAAGCAGCTCCAATAGTGGCCAGCACCACTCCAAAGTGAGCCCACCCTGGGGAGAGGGGAAGATAATGGCACACACAAGTTTGACCATAGCCCCAGACATCTGGTCTGACTGCCAGCCCTGCTCACCGATATAAACCAGCACAAGAGACAGCATAGTACTACAGGGTCACAGCAACCCCAACAAAAAGACTGGCAGATGGCAGATATCTGGTCTGACCGAAGGCCTTGCTTCCCAAGAAAAACCTCACAAGGGACAACACAAGGAGTGTGCCTATAATTTGATGCAACCACAGTTCTAGCAAACAAACTGAGGGCAGGCATCTGGTTGGACCCAACTGAAGCTCAAGGTGGCCCCCAGACTGGACCCTTAAGAGCATGGGACAAAACCCTGCCCATGACAGTCAAAGAGAGCCATTGCATATTACTTGATTGGGGGCAATTATTACTCAACCACAACAGTAGGGCACCCTTGCACTATAGGGCACCACAAGACCTCTTCTTAATTAGCCCCTACTTCCAAGAACTAGAAACATAGCTGACTTTCCTAACACATGGAAACAGACACACAGAGTTTTGGATTTGTGTGTCTAGCTGAGGGTGGAAGGAAGCAAAAATAAACAATTAAAACTGCTTCAAACCAATAAGTTTTTGCACCATCTTTTAAAAGAACCATCAGCAAAATGAAAATAACTACCTACCGAATGAGTGTATTTACAAATAACCTATATGATAAGGTATTAATATCCAAAATATGTAAAGAAGTCAAGTCCTACAGGTCTACACCAAAAAGGCAAATAACCTAAAAATAGGCAGAGGACCTGAGTAAATATTTTTATAAAGAATATATATATAGATGGTCAACAGACACATGAAAAGATACTCAGTGTTACTAATCATCAGGAAAATGCAAATCAAAATCACAATGATATATCACTCCACACCAATCAGAATGGTTAGTCTGGAAAAAAGAAAAAAAAAGTGTTTCCAAGGATGTGCACTGTTCGTGGGAATGTAAATTTGTGCACTGGAAAGCTGTATGCACTTGCCTCAAAAAATTAATCTAATACACCCAATGCTGGGTATTTACCCGAAGATAATGAATATACTAATTTGAAAAGACAGATGAACCCCTATGTTTATTACAGCTTTATTTAACAATAGCCAAGATATGAAAGCAACCTAAGTATCCACTGATACATGAATGGGTAAAGATGTGGTAAACACACACAATGGAATATTACTCAGACATAAAAAAGGATGAAATCTTACCATTTGGAACAACATGGATGGATCTAGAAAGTATACTAAGTGAAACAAGTCAAAGACAAATCCCATATGATTTCACTTATATGGAATCTAAATAAAATAACTGACCAAAAAATAAATGAAACAGACTCAAAGTACAGAGAAGAAACTTGTGGTCGTCACAGAGGAGGTTGGTGGGAGGATGGAAAAAACAGGTAAAGGGTATTAAAAAGTACAAACTTCCAATTACAAAGCAAATAAGCCACAGTAATCAAAGTACAGCATAGGGAATATAGTCAATAATATTATAATAACTTTGTATAGTGGCTGATGTTAACTGCAATTATTGTGGTGAGCATCTTATACTATATACTGATCCATATAATTGTCAAATCACTATGTTTTACACCTGAAACAAATAAAATTGAAAACAAAAAGGTGTCAGAGTGTACGTCTTTTTGATCTGTTCACTTTAATGGAAGTTGAAAGCACTCCACTCACCATTTTTATCAAAATAAACTTATATCTTAAAATAGTTTAAAGGCTTATGATGCAAGGCAAAGTAGATGGAATATTATTTTTTAAATAGGTGATAAAGTACAGACCTATGCATACAAGGATGCAAAAGTAATATTGCTACTAATCAAACAGATCAATGAGATGGAGTTAAAGCCATGCTTAAGCGTTATATCTTTAAACTAATAAATTAATAAAAAATAAGATCTGAAAATAAGCCTTCATCTCAAGAAATTAGAATGAGATAAATTAAGTCCCCTTCCCAAATACAAATATTAAGGTAAGAGAAAAAAACTAATGAAACAAAAAGCAATCAAGAAAGAAAATCATTAAAGCTAAGAGTTTGGCCTTAGAAAGGAATAATAAGTCAATTAAATCCAGAATAGATTGATTAAAAGAGAATAGGTAGAAACCACAAAGAACTAATACCAGGATTACAAAAGGAGACAACACTATAGATCCTGCTGCAAACACTTAAAATATTTTTAGTATATTCTAATCTTTAAACAGTGTTTACTAAGTTAGAAAAAAGGACATTTCACAAAAATGTTAGTGGTGACTTTAACTGACACAAGAAGAAATAGGAAAGTCAGAATTATATTAAATAAATTGGATTTATAATCAACAACCCTCTTATAAGGAAACTTTAGGCTCAGAAGTATCACTGATTAAACCTTCCAAATATTTTACAGAATACAAAATTTTATAACTTCAATTATAATGATTATTTTAACAGATGCATAAAATGCAATGAAAAACATTCAATATCTAGTCATGATTTTAAAAAGCCTTGACAATGACACACAAATATGAAGGGTTATAGACTCTCCAAGCAATCATATGCCAACTTATTAGACAATGTAAAAATATGGATAAATTCCTAGAAACATTTAACCTTATAGTACTGAATCATGAATAAATAGGAAATCAGAAGAGACTAATTACTACTAAGGAGAATGAATCAGTAATAAAAACCTCCCTGCAAACAATAGTCCAGGAACAGATGGTTTCGCAGATCTTTGTGAAAACAGATGTTTGGTGAATTCTACCAAATATTTAAAGAAAAATTAATGCCAATCTTTTTCAAACTTTTCCAAAAAAAAAAAAGAGGAGGAAATACTTCCAAACTCATTTTATGAGGACAGAATTACTGTGACACCAAACACAAACAAGGGAACTACAAGAAAATTACAGGCCAACGTCTTTGATGAAATATAGAAGTGAATATCCTCAACAAAATATTAGCAAACCAATTTCATCAATACCTTAGAAAAATTATTCACTATGATCCAGTGTGATTCATGCCAGTGATGCAAGGATGGTTCAATACACTCAAATCAATCAGTGTGACACATCACATTAACATAAGGAAGAATAAAAGCCACGTGATCTTCTCAATAGGTGCAGAAAAAGCATTGAACAAAATACAGTATCTGCTCATGATAAAAACTCTCAACAAAATGTGTTTGGAGAAAACATCCCTCGACATAATAAAAACTATATATAAAAAACCAGGGTTTATGGTTAAAAAAAATACCCGAAACTTTCGTCTAAGATCAGGAACAAGATGAGGATTGCAATCACCACCTTTATCCAACATAGTACTGGAAGTGTTAGCTGCAGCAATAATAAATAAAAGACATCCAATTTTGTAAGGAAGAAGTAAAATTGTCACAATTTGTAGATGATATGATGTTATATACAGATCACAAAAAAACAGAACTTATAAATGAATTCAGTAATGTTGCATGATATAAAATCAATATACAAAAAATTGGATTTCTATACAATAATAATAGAGACATCAAGAAAACATTCCCATTTACAATTGCATCAAAATAAAATACTAGGAATAAATATAAGGAGGAAAAATATGTGTAAACCAGCTCCTAGGACAGAAAGAAATTGAAAATTACACAAATAAATGGAAAGATTTTCTGTGTTCATTGATTGGAAGAGTATTGTGAAAATTTGCATATTACCCAAAGCAATGTACAGATTCCATGCAACCTTTATCAAAATTCCATTGGCATTTACAGACATAAAAGAAGTAGTCCTAAATTTATATGGAGCCACAAGGACCCCATATCGCTAAAGTAATCTAGAGAAAGAACAAAGCTGGAGGCATCACGCTTCCTGATTTCAAACTATGTTAGAAAGCTACGCTCATCAAAAGAGTGTGATATTGGCATAAAAACAGACATAAACGAATAGAGATTCAAAATAAACCCACTAATACATAGTCAATAAGTTTATGACAAAAGGTCTAAAATATACAATGAGAAAATGACAATATCTTCAATAAATGATGCTTGGAAAACTGGACAGCCACATGCAAAAGAATGGCTGTCATACATCATACCCAAAGTCAACTCAAAATTCATTAAAGACTGAGTGTGACACCTGAAACCATAACTTCCAGAAGGAGATTTATAGGGGTGTGCTTTTTGACACCAGCCCAGGTGATAATTATTTGAATTTGACACTGAAAAGCAAAGGCAACAAATATGAACATAAACAGCTGGGACTATGCAAAACTAAAAATCTTCTGCACAACAAAGGAAGCCACCACCACCACCATCAAAAAAAAATCTACAGAATTGGTAAGATATTTGCAAACCACATATATGACAAGGGATTAATACTTAAAAAAAACCCACAACAAATACAACTCAACAGCAAAACAAAAATAAAAACAAACCCCACCCCAAACAATTTGAATAAAAATGGGCAGAGAAGCTGAATAGACATTTTTCCAAAGACAACACACAAATGACAAATAGGTACATGAAAATATGCTCACATCACTATTCAGAGAAGGGCAAATCAAAACCACAATTGGATATCACTTCATACATGTTAGAATGGCTATCACCAAAAAGACAGGAGATAGTAAGTGTTAGCAATAATGTGAAGAAAAGGGAACATTTGTGCCCTGTTGGTGGGATCACTATGGAAAACAGTAAGGAGTTTCCTCAAAATATTAAAAATAGAATTACCATGTGATACATGTGCTATTGCAATTCCATCTCTGGGTAATTATCCAAAGGAAATAAAAACACTAACTCAAAAGGATATATGCACCTGTATGTTCATTATTTATAAGAGCCAAGACAAGGAAGCAACAAAAGAATCTATCAAAGGATGAGTGGATAAAGAAAATATGGTGTATATATATGTATGTACACACATACACACACATTCACATACAACCCATGGAATATTATTCAGCCACAAAAAAGGAGGAAATCTTTCCATTTTTAACAACATGAATGGACCTTGAGGGCAATATGCTAAGTGAATAATTCAGACAGAGAAAGAAAAATACCATATAATGTCACTAATCTTAAAAAAACCCATGAACTCCTAGTTACAAAGTGGTGGTTGTCAGCAGCTGGGTGTGGAGTGTGTGTAATGGGTAAAGGGGTTCAAAAGGTAAAAGCTTCCAGTTATAATATAAAACACAGTGACTATAGTTAATATACTGCATTGTATATTTCAAAGTTCCTGAGATAGATCTTAACATTTCATCACAAGAAAAAAATTATAAGTAAACATGGCGGTAAATGTTAAGTAGCTAGACTTATCACTTCATAATATACACACAAATATTGAATAATTATGTGATATATCTGAAAGTAATAAAATTTTATATGTCAATTATATCTGAATGAAAAATCCCATTTAAAAATCAAGAAAAAAGTACCTGAGAATAAATTTAACTAAGGAGATGAAATACATATGCATTGAAAACTGTGAATATTAATGCCAAAAAAATGAAGACACAATAAAGATATTTTGAACTCATGGATTGAAAGAATAAATACTGTTAAAATGTCCACACTACTCAAAGTGATGGACAGATTCAATGTAATCCATATCAAAGTTCAAATGGCATTTTTTTTCACAGAAATAAAACATCTTAAAATTTGTGTGGATCCACAAAATACCCCTAATACAAAGATAAGCCACTCTTGATATAGAAGAAAGTTAGAAGCGTTACACTTCCTGACTTCAAGGTACATTGCAAGACTACATTCATCGAAATACTATGGTATTGACATAAACACACACACATAGATTAATGAAACTGAAAAGAGAGCCTGCAAATAAAGTCATGCATATATGGTCAATAAATTTATGATACCGTGTCAAAGAACATACCGAGAGGAAAGGACAGTCATTTAATAAATGATGCTGGAAAACTAGACCCCCACATGCAAAAGAATAGAATTAGACCTATTTTACCATACACACTAATGACCTCAAAATTTATTAAAGATTTGAATATAAAACTGGGAACTCTAAAACTCCTATGGAACTGAAATCAAATGCAATAAAAGGAAAAATAAGCATGTGAGACTACATCAAACTAAAAAGCTTCTGCATAGCAAATGGAATGATTAACAAAAAGAAAGTCACACTATTGAATAAGAGAATATATTTATAAATCATATATCTGATAAGGGTTTAATACCCAAAATGCATAAAGTCATACACTCAACAGCAAAAAAATCCAAAAAACAAAAAACAAACCCACCAAACAATCTTAATAAAGCACTGGCAGAGGAACTAAATAGATTTATCCCTAAAAGCACTAAGTACTTGAGTGTGTTCAACATCACTTATCAGCAAAATGCAAATTAAAACCACAATGAGATATGTATTTACCTGTTAAAATGGCCATCATCAACAAGACAAGAAAGAGTTGTCTATAATGTGGACAAAAGGGAACACTTGTGTATGGGAATGTTCATTCATTCAACCACTATAGAAAACAATATGGAAGTACTGTAAAAAATAGAAAGTAGAGCTTCCGTATAATCCAGCAATTCCTCCTTTGTGTATATATACACTCTTCTGAAGCTATATCTGCAAACCCATGTTCATTGCAACATCATTTACAATAGCCAAGGCATAGAAACAATGTGTTATTGACAGATAAATGGATAAAGGAGCTGTAGTATGTTATGTGTATATGTGTGTATACAGACATACACACACACAATGGAATATTATTCAGCTATTAAAAAAAAGGAAATCCTTCCATGTGTAACAACATGGATGGACCTTGAGGGCATTAATGCTAAATGAAAATGACAGAGAAAGGCCAATAGTTCATGATCTTACTTATATGCAGAATCTAAAAAAGGCAACCTTCTAGAAATGGGGAACAGATTGGTGGTTTCCAGATGTAAGTGGTGAATGGGGGGGGATAGATAAAGGTGGTTAAAAGATATAAACTTCACTTGTCAGAATAGCTAAAATTAACAACACAAAAAACAAAAAGTGTTGGAAAGGATGAAGAGAAAAGGGAACCTTCCTTGCACTCTTGATGGGAATGCAAAGTGGTGCAGCCACTCTGGAAAACAGTAGAGGGGTTCCTCAAAAAACTAAAAATAGAACTACCCTACAATCCACTATTAGGTGTATTTATTCACTATTAGGTATTTATCCAAAGAATAAAAAATACAGATTTGAAGGGGTACACGTGCCCCAATGTTTATATCGGATCGTCAACAATAGTCAAACTACGGAAAGAGCTCAAATGTCCACTGACCGATCAATGATAAAGGTGTGGTATACACACACACACACACACACACACACACACACACACACACACAGGAATATTACTCAGCCATCAAAAGGAATGAAATCTTGCCATTTGCAACAACGTGGATGGAACTAGAGGTGTTATGCTAAGTGAAATAAGGAAGGGAGAGAGACAGATACCATATGATTTCACTAACATGTGGAATTTAAGGGAAAAAAACCCAGATAAACATAAGGGAAAGGGGAAAGAAGGGAGAGAGGGAAACAAATCATAAGAGACTCTAGAAGAGAACCGAGAGTTGATGGAGGGAAGGTGGAGGGGATGGGTTAAATGGGTGATGGGTATCAAGGAGGGCACTTGTCTTGTTGAGCACTGGGTGTTATATGTAAGTGATGAATCACTAAATTCTACTCTTGAAAACAATATTACACTATATGTTAACTAACCAGAATTTAAATAAAAATTAAAAAAATACAAACTTTAGGTTATAAACAAGTTCTGGGATGTAGTGTGCAACATGGTGCTATAGTTAATAATAGTGTATATTTCAAAGTTAAGAGAGTAGATCTTAGAAGTTTTCATCACAAGAAAAAAATCGTAAGTATGTGATGTTTTGGATTTAATTAGACTTATTGAGGTAATCATTTTACAATATATAGAAATATCAAATCATTGTGTCGCATACCTCAAACTAATACAACGTTATAGGTGAATTATATCTCAATACAACTGGAAAAAAGTATCTGACTCCAGTACCCCACTCCCAAGAACAAAAAAAAGCCTTGGAAAATTAGAGATAGAAGTTTCCTTTATCTAATGAACACATAAAAAACATGTGGCAATTGTACTTAAAAGTTAAATGTTGAAGCCTTTCCTCTTAAAACTGGGGAGAAGAAAGTATGTACTAGAATTCCTAGTAATTACAATAAAGCAATAAAAAAGATATAAGGGTAGGAAAAGAAGAAATACATCTTTTATTAAATGCTATAATTTTATAAAGAGCAAACCCTGTAGTAAAGACATACAGATATATTTTTCGATCAATGAATAAGCTTAGCAAAGTCACGAAATACAAGGTCTATATACAAAAGTATTTCCATAATAAAAAACAGAAAGCAAATTAAAATAGCTAGACAAAAATATAATAGGGTCCTATTTTATATAAAGTGCAAGAAACAGGAAAGCCCAAAGTATATTATTAAAAATCATTGTAGTTACTTGTAAGAAACAGAGAGGAGGCAACAGAAGTCCTCCTAGCATGCTGGCAATACTCTATTTCTTGATCTAGATGGAGGCTACACAAATGTTCACTTTGGGATAGTTGAGCTGTACATTTACAATGTTTTGTTCACTTACCTGCATGTATGTTAAAATTCAACACAATAAAATAAGCCAGATATATCAGTTTAGTAAGATATAGTTTCTATAAATATAATTTCCATAACAATTTTTAAATGTTTATTTATTTTGAGAGAAAGCATGAGCCGGGGAGGGGCAGAGAGAGAGGGATAGAGAGAATCCCACGTAGGCTCCGTACTTTCAGCAATGAGCCCAACCTGGGGCTTGATCCCATGATCCCAGTGAGATCATGACCTGAGCTGAAATTCAGAGTTAGACACTTAGCCAACTGAGCCACCCAGGTGCCCCTACAGGATTTTAAAAATTTAAACTTAATTTTTTTGAGAGAGCAAGTGAGCAGGGGAGAAGGGAGAAAAACACTATTAAATAGGCTCAATGCCCAGAACACAGAGTGATGTGGAGCTTGATCTCATGACTGTGAGATCATGACCTGAGCTGAAATCAAGAGTCAGATGCCTAACTGAATGAGCCACCCAAGTGCCCCTATAAAACATCATTTCTAATATTCTAATATTTCTTACATATATACGTACACACACACACACACACACATACACACACACACATATATATATATATATATATATATATATATATATATATATATATATTGTTTCAGTAACAGTTATTGGAAAGCAATATAACAAAACAAGCCAACATGAATTTATCACCACATAATTCCACTATCAAACTGTGTAAAAAATATAAGGACACAGCAATGCAAAAATGAACAAGCCTAATGTGGATACAGAACAAAAGTGCCAGGAATGATGTCACAAAGATGGCAGTGTAGGCTGTTTATGATATCACTTCCTCTCACAAGAAGAGCAACTATTCATGGACAAGACATCACTGAGAGAATCCTAGAACATGAGAGTGAGCTGAAGCAATTCCTACACCACAAACAACTAAACAAACTACATCAGAAGCATAAGAAATGGCTACAAGCTGACTGCATTGGCCCTCCAAGACACCAGTGGAGAACCATGCTAAGTGGTCTCCCCTGAGTCTATGGTTCCTGGGAAAAGAGGACCCAAGGGTGAATATTCCCCCAGTATTGTGAGTCATTTCATGGGAGACCTTACTCTGATTTTGACCCATGGGAATAGTAATCTGCCAGGCTCAGCCACTGGGAATCTCTGATGGAGATGAGGGGAGGGTCTTGAAAACACCAGCATTCAGATCTTGGCAAACTGAGTTCCTACCTACAGAGCCCAGTAACAGTACTAACTTGTGTCATTGATCATCTGCAGAACCAGTCAGCCGAACAGTCTGTCTGACCAAGGAACTCATGGGGAATAGGTCAGCCTCCTTCAGATCCTAAAAGAGTTTCACTAGTTCTAGAGCATGGTCTGTCCATGCCCAGGCAGAAGAGCTAGTCATAGGCACATCCACTGGAGGGTAAACATGGCTCCTACCCACCCCTCCAAACCTATCTGGGAAATTTGGGAGTTTCCTGAAATGTGTCCTCCCAGGCTCACCCAGGCAAGAGAACTAAGCCATAGCTAATTTACTGCATAGCATGGCCCCTAGCTCCATCTGACAGGAAGGGCTGGCAAGCACACCTGGAAGCTGTTAACTTAGCAATGCTTGAAAGGATGGTGGGCAGAGCTTATTGCCCTCAGAACAAATCCAGTACTGGGCCTGGAGGGTTTCCCTTTTATGACTGAGAGTTAATTCATAGCCCAACCCACTGTGGAACATGGCTCTTAGCCCCAGCCCCATCTGACAGGAAGGGCTAATGAGAACACCTGGAAACTGGTACAAAACCCAGCAATGCTTAAGCCAAGACGCATGTGGGCAGATCTGATCATCCCCAGAGCCAAGCCAGTGGCCCTGCTCAGCCAGGAAATTAGGGCATGGTCAACCTAAGACCCCAAGCCAAGAGTTTTAGTGCCTTAGAAGCTGCTTCTCCTGCTGTACTGAGGCAGGAAAACTAATCCATAACCCTGTTTATTCTGATTACAGAATTCAGGTCACCACCAGGGGTCCTTACAGAGTACCTGGGAAGCTACATCACTTATCAGTCAGTCATGCTTACAGTAGAACTTGAACAGAAAGCATACCCCATGAGTTTGTAGAGCCAAACCACTGCCCTCACCTGACTAGGATATTCAGTGCACACTCTCGCCTCTTTTGGATTCTGAAACAATAAGCCATGCAACCTCTGGGACCTGTTATGCTGCCCTATTAGGTCACGAAAGCTAATTCATAGCCCTGTACTGAATTGTACTGCTGAGTACAATACCTAGTTCTGACCATATAGAAACTTGTTGGAAAAATCCAGGAAAATCTGGAGACCATTCTAGAGCCTCACTTGGGCAGGAACAAAACTTGCAGTTTTATATTGCTGTTCTCAGAAAGGGGCACATCTCCTTATGCTTGACCTCAGAACTTGAACAGTTGCCTTGCACAAAAATATACCTTAATAGCAGGCCCCAACTTTACAAAGATGTTACCAGCAGACACATCCAGAAACCCAAACTGAAGTGACTGGTGAAGAACTCTTTCTACAAAAACAAACCCAAAAATTCTGAAAGAGGAGACCACTTGGAATGATCCTTGGATCATGAAAAATCAGGTAAATATGATATCACCAAACTAATAAAATTCTAATAACTGATCCTAGAATGTGGAGATTTAAGAAGTGTCAAAGAATTCAGAATAACACCCTTAAATAATTTTCATGAATGACAAGAACACACAGACAACCAAATTGATTTACGGGAAAATGCATGGACAAATCAAGGGTTCGATAAAAAAATAGAAACCATAAAAAAATACCCAGCCATCCTAGAGCTAAAAGATATAATAACTCAACTGAAAAAATTGAATAAAGAATTCAAAAGCCGACTTAACAGAAGAAAGGATCAGCAATCTGGAAGATAAGACACTTGACTGGAATGATCCAGTTAGAGGAACAAAATGGAAAAAAAAAGAATGAAAAAGAGTGAAGAAAGCTTTTGGGATGTATAGGACAGAATGAAAAGAACAATATTTACATTTTAGGAATTCCAAAAGATGAGAAAGAGAGGCAAAGATGTATATTTAAATCAATAATGGCTGAAAATGCACAAACCTGGGCAGAAAAATGGACATCCAGATCCAAGATGTAACTCTACTAGTTCAACCAGAATAGGGGTATACAGATACAGTATCATTTGGTGAAAAATCAATGCCAAAGAATTGTGAAAACAGCAAGATAAAAGAAAAAAAAGTTATATACAAGGAACCCATTGTAATTAACAGTGGATTTCTCAACAGAAACTTTTCAGGCCAGAAGAGAATGAGATGATATATTCAAAGTATTAAAAAAAATGTGAACCAATACTCTATCCAAGGAAGCTTCCCTTAAGAAAATGAGGTCAAGATTTTCCTGAATAAACAAAAACTGAGGGAAATACCACTAGACATGCTTTACAAGAAATGCTAAAAGAAGTTATTTGAGTGGAACTAAAAAGACACTAATAACATAAAAAACATAAGATGGCTGTGCAAAACTCCACGGTAACAGTAAATGTATAGCCAAAGTTAAATTCTGAAATATGGTAATGGTTGTGCATAATTCAATCACAACTCTAATTTAAAAAACAAAGATAGTAAAAATAACCGTAACTACAATTATCTGTATTAGTTATATAGTTAAAAAATATATAAATGTAAATTGTAACATCAGTAACCTGAAATGCGGGAGGAGATGTAAAGCATAGGAATTTTACTGAAATTGTTATTAGTTTAAGAAATAGGGTGTTATTTCTGTGCATTGATTTTATATCCTACAACTTTGCTGAATTCATGAATCAGTTCTAGCAGTTTTTTGGTGGAATCTTTTGGGTTTTCTAGATAGAGTATCATGTCATCTGCAAAGAGTGAGAGTTTGACCTCCTCCTGGCCAATTTGGATGCCTTTTATTTCTTTGTGTTGTCTGACCAGAGAGGCTAAGACTTCCAATACTGTGGGTTGAATAACAGTGGCGAGAGTGGACATCCCCGTCTTGTTCCTGACCTTAGGGGGAATACTCTCAGTTTTTCCCCATTGAGGATGATATTAGTGTTGGGTTGTTCATATACAGCTTTATGATCTTGAGGTATGATCCTTCTATCCCTACTTTCTTGAGGGTTTTTTTTTCATCAAGAAACGTTGCCGTATTTTGTCAAATGCTTTCTCTGCATCTATTGAGGGGATCATATGGTTCTTGTCCTTTCTTTTATTGATGTGATGAATCACGTTAATTGTTTTGCGGATATTGAACCAGCCCTGCATCCCAGGTATAAATCTCACTTGGTTGTGGTGAATAATTTTTTTTAATGTATTGTTGGATCCAGTTGGCTAATATCTTGTTGAGGATTTTTGCATCCATGTTCATCAGGGAAATTGGTCTATAGTTCTCCTTTTTAGTGGGGTCTCTGTCTGGTTTTGGAATCAAGGTAATGCTGGCTTCATAGGAAGAGTTTGGAAGTTTTCCTTCCATTTCTACTTTTTGGAACACCTTCAAGAGAATAGGTGTTAGCTCTTCTTTAAATGTTTGGTAGAATTCCCCTGGAAAGCCATCTGGCCCTGGACTCTAGTTTTTTGGCAAATTTTTGATTACTAATTTGATTTCCTTATTGGTTATGGGTCTGTTCAAATTTTCTATTTCTTCCTGTTTCAGTTTGGGTGGTGTATATGTTTCTAGAAATTTGTCCATTTCTTCTAGATTGCCCATTTTATTGGCATATAATTGCTCATAATATTCTCTTATTATTGTTTTTATTTCTGTTGTGTTGGTTGTGATCTCTCTTCTTTCATTCTTGATTTTACTTATTTGGGTCCTTTCCTTTTTCTTCTTGATCAAACTGGCTAGTGGTTTATCAATTTTGTTAATTCTTCCAAAGAACTTCTGGTTTCATTGATCTGTTCTACTGTTTTTGTTTTTGGTTTTGATAGCATTAATTTCTGCTCTAATCTTTATTATTTCCTGTCTTCTGCTGGTTTTAGGTTTTATTTTCTCTTCTTTTTCCAGCTCCTTAAGGCATAAGGTTAGGTTGTGTATCTGAGATCTTTCTTCCTTCTTTAGGAAGGCCTGGATTGCTATATACTTTCCTCTTATGACCACCTTTGCTGCATCCCAGAGGTTTTGGGTTGTGGTGCTATAATTTTCATTGACTTCCATATACTTTTTAATTTCCTCTTTAACTGCTTGGTTAGCCCATTCATTCTTTAGTAGGATGTTCTTCAGTCTCCAAGTATTTGTTACCTTTCCAAATTTTTTCTTGTGGTTGATTTCGAGTTTCATAGCATTGTGGTCTGAAAATATGCACAGTATGATCTCAATCTTTTTGTACTTAGGGCTGATTTGTGTCCCAGTATATGGTCTATTCTGGAGAATTTTCCATGTGCACTGGAGAAGAATGTATATTCTGCT
The DNA here is from genome assembly GCF_022837055.1 of Prionailurus viverrinus. Lineage (NCBI taxonomy): Eukaryota > Metazoa > Chordata > Mammalia > Carnivora > Felidae > Prionailurus > Prionailurus viverrinus. The sequence goes on from NC_062565.1 coordinate 9,198,293, forward strand.
GCTTTAGGATGAAATGTTCTGAATATATCTGTTAAGTCCATCTGGTCCAATGTGTCATTCAAAGCCATTGTTTCCTTGTTGATTTTTTGATTAGATGATCTGTCTATTGCTGTGAGTGGGGTGTTGAAGTCTCCTACTATTATGGTATTACTATCGATGAGTTTCTTTATGTTTGTGATTGATTTCTATATTTGGGTGTTTTCACATTTGGTGCATAAACGTTTACAATTGTTAGGTCTTGGTCTATAGACCCCTTGATTATGAAATAATGCCCTTCTGCATCTCTTGTACAGTCTTTATTTTAAAGTCTATATTGTCTGATATAAGTATGGCTACTCTGGCTTTCTTTTGTTGGCCATTAGCATGATAGATGGTTCTCCATCCCCTTATTTTCAATCTGTAGGTGTCTTTAGGTCTACTTGTAAACAGCATATAGATGGATCTTGTTTTCTTATCCATTCTGTTACCCTATGTCTTTTGATTGGAGCATTGAGTCCATTGACGTTTAGAGTGAGTACTGAAAGATATGAATTTATTGCCATTATGATGTTTGTAGAGTTGAAGTTTCTGGTGTTCTTTGGCCCTTTCTAAGCTTTTGTTGCTTTTGGTATACACTAAGAATGAAGCAACAGAAAGAGAAATCAAGGAATCGATCCCATTTACAGTTGCACCAAAAACCATAAAATACCTAGGAATAAATTGAACCAAAGAGGTAAAAAATCTGTACACTGAAAACTATAGAAAGCTTATGAAAGAAATTGAAGAAGACACAAAGAAATGGAAAAAGATTCCATTCTCCTGGATAGGAAGAACAAATATTGTTAAAATGTTGATACTACCCAAAGCAATCTACATATTCAACGCAATCCCTATCAAAGTAACACCAGCATTCTTCACAGAGCTAGAACAAATAATCCTAAAATTTATATGGAATCAGAAAAGACCCCAAATAGCCAAAGCAATCTTGAAAAAGAAAACCAAAGCAGGAGGCATCACAATCCTAGACTTCAAGCTATACTACACAGCTGTAATCATCAAGACAGTATGGTACTGGCACAAGAACAGACACTCAGATCAATGGAATAGAATAAAGAACCCAGAAATGGACCCACAAACATATGGGCAACTAATCTTTCACAAAGCAGGAAAGAATATCCAATGGAATAAAGACAGTCTCTTTAGCAAGTGGTGCTGGGAAAACTGGACAGTGACATGCAGAAGAATGAACCTGGACCACTTTCTTACATCATATACAAAAATAAACTCAAAATGGATGAAAGACCTCAATGTAAGACAGGAAGCCATCAAATTCCTCGAGGAGAAAGCAGACAAAAACCTCTTTGATCTTGGCCGCAGCAACTTCTTACTCAACACATCTCCACAAGCAAGGGAAACAAAAGCAAAAATGAACTACTGGGACCTCATCAAAATAAAAAGCTTCTGCACAACGAAGGAAACAATCAGCAAAACTAAAAGGCAACTGACAGAATGGGAGAAGATATTTTCAAATGACATATCAGATAAAGGGTTAGTATCCAAAATCTACAAAGAACTTATCAAACTCAACACCCAAAAAAACAAATAATCCAGTGAAGAAATGGGCAAAAGACATGAATAGACACTTCTCCAAAGAAGACATCCAGATGGCCAACTGACACATGAAAAAATGCTCCACATCACTCATCATCAGGGAAATACAAATCAAAACCACAATGAGATACCACCTCACACCTGTCAGAGTGGCGAACATTAACAACTCAGGCAACAACAGATGTTGGCGAGGATGCGGACAAAGAGGATCTCTTTTGCATTGTTGGTAGGAATGCAAGCTGGTGCAGCCACTCTGGAAAACAGTATAGAGGTTCCTCAAAAAACCAAAAATAGAACTACCCTATGACCCAGAAATTGCACTAGTAGGCATTTATCCAAGGGATACTGGTGTGCTGTTTCGAAGGGACACAGGCACCCCCATATTTATAGCAGTACTGTTAACAATAGCCAAAGTATGGAAAGAGCCCAAATGTCCATCAATGGATGAATGGATAAAGAAAATGTGGTGTATATATATACAATGGAATATTACTCAGAAATCAAAAAGAATGAAATCCTGCCATTTGCAACTATGTGGATGGAACTGGAGGGTATTATGCTAAGTCAAATTAGCCAGAGAAAGACAAAAATTGTATGACTTCAGTCCTATGAGGACTTTAAGAGACAAAACAGATGAAGATAGGGGAAGGAAAACAACAATAATATAAAAACAGGGAGGGGGACAAAACATAAGAGACTCATAAATATGGAGAACAAACTGAGGGTTGCTGGAGGGGTTGTGGGAAGGGGCATGGGCTAAATGGGTAAGGGACATTAAGGAATCTACCTCTGAAATCACTGCTTCACTATATGCTAACTAACTTGGGTGTAAATTTTGAAAAATAAAAAAGTTAAAAAAATAAAAAATTGGGTGTTATAATTTTAAAATATTTTGTATAAGTTTTATGATAACCACAGGGGAAAAACATGTAGTAATTTACAAAAGAACATAATAAAAAAGTCAAGGCATATACATATAGCACATCAAAACACACAAAAGAAAGAAGACAGGAAACAAGGAACAATGGATCTATAAAACAAAACAATTATGGCAATACTGAGTCTTTACAGATCAATAGTTAAACATAAATGGATTAAATTCTCTAATCAAAAGACATAGAATGGCCGAATGGATTAAAAAAAAAAAAGCTCCAATGGTATGCTACTTACCAGAGAGTCATTTTATCCTTAAATACTCCCAGAGACTAAGAGTGAAGGCATCAACAAAATATTTTAAGCAAATCATAAACAAACAAAAAATAGAAGTAGTTATGTCACACAAAATAGACTTTAACAGTGATAAAAAGGGACAAGTAGGTCAAAATATAATGGTAAAGAAATCAATGTATTAAAAAGATATTACTTTAAATATCTGTGCAATTTTTCTGTAAGTCTGACTTATTTCAAAATAAAGTAAAAAAGATTGCTTAGGCTATATAAAGAGAATTAATTAGCAAGAAGATGAAAGGAAATACATGGAGCTCATGTATCAGGCAGTATAGACATCTAAGAAAGCAATTCTGGTAACTTGGCAGTGTTGGCAATAGAGGGGAGTTGATAGAATTGAGATGTATTTAGGACACGCAGCTCACAGAAGTTAATGAGAATATAGGGCTGACAGGTGATAGTGATGCCATTCATTGAAATAAAAGAGAATATCTAGGCTTACAGGGAATAATGAGTTCCACTTTATACAACATATATGAGGTGCCTTTGGAATGTCCATGAGGAGAGTTAGGTTAGGTTAGTGAAGATTTGCAGATCTAAAGTTTAGGGAAGAGATCAAGACTGAAGATAAAAGTTTTAGACTGTTTATTACATATATGGTACCTAAAACCATGGTTTTAGTATGGGGGTATGGGTGAGGTTTTCTAAGAAAGCAACTAGAAAAGTCCAACATACAAAGGTTGGGTGGAAAGGAAAACATATGCATTAGTAATGAAATAGAGATGCAACCACAAGTATACACAGGGTGAAAGTTATTATAAAAAGATATTATTTGCACTTTCATGAGGTATTTGAAAATGTACAGAAAATAGATAACATTCTAACAACATACAAATTACCAATTATAAAACTTGGACTGATCCTAACAACAGAATTGTAAAGGCCATTAAGGGTCTACTTTGTATTGAAAAAAGGAGCAATGCTGAGATATTGTTCATAATTAAGTTCTTCCTAAGCTCCCAAAACCAGAAAAATTCTTTTTCTAAGGTCTTAACCTTGGAAACATACCTCATTTAGGGGCAAATGAAAACCTAGGAAGGATGATCAAAGAATTAAGAGGAAAACATAAAAGCGCAATGGTATTCAAAGTAAACATTCCCTGCTTGCCACCCAATGATAGTAGCTTCCAGTATTTCAAACTCTGGATCAGGGCAGAACATGAGGATTGGGACCCTGACATCTGTGGCTAACTACATAATGTGGAACACTTGCCAGGCATTGAAAAGAGATGTTGTAGTATATAAATGCAAGTCTAGTTATGGTCTTATTTTCTAGGAATCTGCCATAAAATATTTGTGTACAAGTATCTTCAAAATGTTGAGCTTGTGCTTGGAATTGGGTTAATTCCTCATTCTCCCATTTGCACAGCCCCATGAAGTAAAAATGGTGTCATTGTAAAAGGTGATCTACTTTGAATTCTCATGGGATTTTTAGACCCGAGGGCTCTAGAAACAGACCCAGTAACAAGTAACAAGGGTTATGACAAAAAACGTTGGTTGGGTAAAAGGAGGCCATGAGATTTTTCAGGCTTGAGAAGCTGGGATCAGTGTGGCTGGGCAGAGACCCTGGGTGACTGTGTGGGTTTTAGACCTGATTTGGAGACAGTCTCCTTTTGCTAATCTTTGGTCTTGGGCACTCTGAGAGCAGGGTTCAGTTTCTAATGCTAGATCTTGGGGTGAGGATGCTGTTGGACACACACATGGGTCCTGGAGCTCTTCTTACTTGGTACATATTGTCCTCACTGTATTATTGTAGACCAAGACATGATATTGGAAAATACTTGAAGTTTACATTATCAAGCTCCCAAAGCTGTACAATAAAATGGTGGTTGACTATGACATCAGCATCACAGTGGTGTTCTTTCTTTTGGTCCACTATTTTAAACAATGACTGAGGCAGCCATCCATTAACAAAGGTCTTTCTGTGACTTGTCATATCTAACATCACATGCCAAGGGACATAAGAGTAGCCTTAACTACCTATATATCTTGAAATAGGCACACAGACTTTGGTACCAGCTGTGGATCAAGCAGAGAAAGATAACCTTCCCTAGCCCTTTCTGGCATATTGGGAAAAAACATGGAGTGTGATGACCTGGGAAGATACCCATAGATACGAAAGAATTTGTAGAACTGTAGCCTTCCCAAGGTTAGGTCCAGCATACCATTACTGCACATATGTATGCACACTCACATGCTCTCTCTCTATATACATCTCTATATGTCTATATATATGAGTGAATTTGGTTACAGTGGAGATGGTAAGAGGATTTTCCCTGAACTGCCATCTCCTTTGAGTCAACATTGCACTGGGCTGAACTATCTATCAGTGGTGACTTCTCTCACAGGGAAAGGAGAGCACTGAACAGGTGCCTAGCTACCTAGTTGTGTGGGTAACACATTGGAGAAACTCATTTCTCTTTGGCAGCAACAAGCATACTGAGGTAGAACGTCTATAACTGAGAAGAATGGGGGAAGATTGACAAATATTGGAATACTAAAGGATATTTAAAAGGGGGCAGTTCCTGCTGATTGCATTTAGAACTTCAGCACAGATTACACTCACGAAACTCTGAAGGTACCATATCCAAGGATCTCCCCTATTGAGTTCACAGGAACTCACTGATCCCATGGACCCCATGCTAAACCCATAATTTTCCATCCTGTGGCCAATTCTTTGTGTGACTCACCCACTGCAATGGGAGCAAGTCTAGTATACTGAGTGCTGTCAGAAAAACAAACCAGGACCTGTGGGTTATAGAGAAACCACCAACTTCAGTTATCGCACCCTCTTCTAGAAAACCAAGAAGGTTGAGAAACTCCAGACATCAATAAAAAGTATATTCAGTCTGAAAGCTCTAGTAAAGATCTAAGAGGTGTCTGGTATTTCAAATATGAAAGTGGCAATTGAAAAGTATAAAAAACAGTAAAAAAAAAATCAAGGAAATTTGTCATTACCAAAAGATAACAATAATTCAATAATCAAGCCTAGGAGAATGGAACTATGTGATTTAGCCAATAAGGAAATCAAAATGCTTTTGTGAAAATACAATGAGCTACAAGAAAACTCAGGAAGACAATTCACTGAAATCAGAAAAAAAAATGAACAAAATGAGATTTTTGTCAAAGAGATGACTGTCATTAAAAATAACCAAAAAGTTTTGGAGCTAAAGAATTCAATGAATGAAAGAGACTCTTAAAAACCGAGAACAAACTGAGGGTTGATGGGGGGTGGGAGGGAGAGGAGGGTGGGTGATGGGTATTGAGGAGGGCACCTTTTGGGATGAGCACTGGGCGTTGTATGCAAACCAATTTGACAGTAAACTTCATATATTGAAAAAAAAGAGAAAAAAAAAGAATTCAATGAGTGAAATGAAAAATGCAAGAGAGAGAATCTGCATCAGAGTAGAGCAAATGGAAGACAAAATAAGTGAGCTAGAGAACAGGAATTCTGAGGTAACCCAGCCAGAGTAGAACAAAGTAAAAAGAATGAAAAAGAACCAAACATACCTGTGATCTATGGGTTCCATTAAAAGAACAAATATTAGGAAAAATGAGATTTCAGAAGGAAAAGGGAGGAAGAAGCGGGATATAATTATTAAAAAAAAAACAAACAGAACTTTTTCCAACCCTGAGAGGAACTTGGACATCATGACTCTGTCTTGCCATTACTAGGGCAGCCTCCACCAACATAAGACTCCAAGATCTCAAGCCATGCTTTGTTGCCATTTTGGTTGCTGCTGCCACTCTGAGCCCCACCCCACTGTGTTCCAGGTTGTAGCTCGGGATTGTCATTGCAGCGCTACTGCGACTTTGTTGAGCCCCATCCCCCACTGACAAGTCAAGGTCTATGACCTATCATAGCTGGAACTATGCAGTGGCTGCCCTGAAATATACCCTTCATCCCACATCAAAGCTCTGATTCATTTTGCCTTGGGGTGATAACACTGCCCTAAGCTCCATCCTGGGTTCAGGTCATGGCTCTGCCAGTAATTTCCAGTGCTGTCCCTGAGTCTCAGTTCACAGCACTGAATATCATTGCCTTGCAGCCTCTCTTCTCTTCCTAGCACTCCAGGTTCCAACACATAACTCTAACAGACCATCATTGGAGAAGAACAGAAAGCATCCAGCAGCCTTTACCTCTGAAGATCCCAAGAGCTCTACCAGCCATTACCACCTACACATCCTCTGCAGTCATAAATTCAGTTGGGAAAACATCAACCTCAGCTGAATGGAGCGAAATGGAGACTCTGCCACTGTGCTTTCTCAGGAACAAAAGACACCAAAGAGGTGTCCTTATAGACATTGCTAGGTGAAAGTCTTGACTCACTGAAGCCTGGCTGAAAATACCAGGAGAGGTGACTGCACCCTCAGATGTACAGCCATTAATACAAAGCCATTAGAAACACACACAAAAACAAGGAAACATGACATCACCAAAGAAACAGTCATATTCCAGAAAAAGATCCTAGAGAAAATTTGACATTATAAGAGTCTCAGAATAAGAAGTGAGGAATAAAGGGAAAGAAAACTTACTCAAAGAAATAATGGTTGGAAACTTCCTAAATATGGGAAGGGATGTGGCCATCCAGGTACAGGAAGCTAAAAGATTCTCAGATTCAATCCAAAAGATCTTCATTGAGACACATTATAATCAAGTTCTCAGAAATCAAAGACAAAGTTAGAATTTTGAAAGCAGCAAGATAAAGAAGAATATTTTACACAAGAGAATCCCAACAAAACTATAAAGCAGATTTCTCAGAAAATACTTTGAAGGCCAGGAGAGAGTAGTAGGTATATTCAAATGTTCAAAAATAAGTCAACCAAGGATATTCTACCCAGCAAAGTGGTCACTCAGAAATGACAGAAAAATAATTTCCCAGACAGACATAAGTGAATTTATTACCACTAAACCTGCACTATAAGGAATGCTAATGGAAAATCTTCAACCAAATACAAAAGGTTTGTAATCAGTAAAGTGAAAATAGATAGAAGTATAAAACTCCTGGTAAAGGTAAATATGTAGTCAAATTCGAAATAGTTTAATAGTGCAATGGTAGATGAGAAGTAAAAATATTGATTGAGACAAAAATGTTGAAGTATAAGAACTACAACATTATTGTTAATTAATAGGCACACAATATAAAAATGTAAATTCAGAAATCAACATTGTGGGGAGGTTGAAATTAAATGTGTAGAAATTACTTATGCAATATAAGTTGTTATGGGCTTAAAATAGTTACATCTATAAGATGTATTATTAAAGCCTCATGATAACCATAGGGCAAAAAATCTGTAACATGTACAAAAACAATAAAAAGAACTAAGGCATACCACTACAATAAAATTCATCAACCTACAAAGAAATACAGCAAGAGTAGAAGGAAACAAGAAACTACAAAGTATAAGAAAGCAGCAAAATGGTGATAAATTCTTGTCAATAATTACTTTAAATGTAAATGTTTTAATTCTATAATTAAAACACACTGAGTGGCTGAATGGATGAAAAAATAAAACCCAACTATATACTACCTACAAGAGACTCTTCAGTTTTAAGGACACTTACAGGCTGAAAAAAAATCTATTTCAGCCAGATGAAAACCAAAAGAACATGGGGGTAGGTATACTTTTATCAGACAAAATAGACTTAAAAAATTTTTTTTAGAGAGTGAGCAAGCTGGGGAGAGGGGCAGAGGGAGAAAGAGAATCTTAAGTAGGCTCCATGCTTAGCACGGAGCCTGACATGGGGCTTGATCCCACTCTGCTGGGATCATGATCTGAGCTGAAATCAAGAGTTGGATGCTCAGCTGACTGAGCCACTCAGGGGCTCAAGACAAAATACACTTTAAGACACAAAGTATATTTATCAAGAAGATATAATGATTCTAAACATATAAACCCCTAAATTGGAGCACCTAAATAGATTTAACAATTATTAACAGATGTGAAGCAAAAATTAGACAGCAATGCAATAATAGGGATTTCAATACACTATTTTCAACAATGGATATTATTCAGGCAGAAAGTCAATAAGGAAACAATGGACTTGAAGGACATTTTACACTAATAGACCTAACAGATATATACAGAAATTTCCATCCAACAGTAGCAGTACACATTCCTTCCAAGCACACAGGGACACTCTCCAGGAGAGTTTACATAATAGGTCACAAAACATATCTTAGCAAATGTAAGATTGATATTACACCAAGTATCTTTTCAAACTACAATGCAATGAAACTAGAAATCACTAGCAGTAGGAAAGCTGGAAACATCACAAAAAGTTGGACATTAAAATACATGCTTCTGTACAACCAATGGGGCAAAGAAGAAATCAAAAGGGAAATCAAGAAATATCTTGAAAAAAATGAAGATGGAAACACAATATATCAAAACCTATGGGATGTTGCGAATGCGGCTCTAAGAGGGAAAGTTATAGTCACAAATACCTTCATTAAGACACAGGAAAGATCTCAAACAGTGTCACTTTATACCTTAAAAACTGGAAGAACAAACTAAGCTTAAATTTATCACAAAAGGGAAAATAACAAGGATCAGAGGAGAAATAAATGAAATGGACTCCAGAAAAACAATAAAAAAGATCCACAGAACTAAGAGCTAGTTTTTTGGAAAGATAAACAAAACTGACAAACCTTTAGCAAGATTAACTAAGAAGAGAGAAGATTCAATCAGACATGAAAGAGGAGACATTCTAGAAAGGGTATAGAGAGGATTATGAGGCTGCTCTGAATGATTATATGCCAACAAATGGGATAATCTAGAAGAAATGGGTAAATTCCTAGACACATTTGACTTACAAACCCTAACTCAGGAAGAAAGAAAATATCTAAAGAGACAAATAATGAATACGATTGAATCACTAGTTAAAAAAAAGAAAAAGACAAAAAAACAAACAAATAAACAAAAAAACAACCCTCTCGACACAGAAAACCCCAGTACCATATGGTTTCCCTGGTGAATTCTACCAAACGTTTAGAAAAATTAATACCAATTCTTCTCAAACTATTTCAAAATAATAAAAGGGATATTACCTCCAAACTCATTTGACAATGTCAGAATTACCTGGATACCAAAATAGGGCAAGGACTCCACAGGAGTAGAAAATTACAGGCCAATATTCCTGATGAATATAGATTCAAACATTCTCAATACAATATTAGCAAGCATAATTTAATAGCACATTAAAGGGATCATACTGCATGACCAAGTAGGATTTCTAACTGTGGTAAGAGGATTATTTAACATTCGCAAATCCAAAAATGATATATACCACATTAATGAAAGATAAAATTCATATGGTTATCTCAATAGATGCAGAAAAAATATTTGACAAAATACATTCTTTCATAAGAATGATCAATGAATTGGTTATAGAAGGAATATTTCTTAGCACAATAAAGCCCATGTATGATAAACCCATAGCTAACCTCATACGTAGTGATGAAAAGTTAAAATCCTTATCTTTAAGATCAAGAGCAACAAAATTACCCACTGTCACCATTTCTATTCAACAGAGTACTGGAAATCTTAGACCAATTAGGCAAGAAGAATAAAAATAATCCACATCAAAAGAGAAGTAAAATTACTTCTGCAGATCTAGACACAGAAAACCCAAGACTCCACTCAAACTTGTAGAATAAATTAATTCAGTTAATTTGCAGATAACAAAATGAACATACAGAAATCAGTTGCATTTCTACATACTAACAATAAACTCCCTAAAAAAGAAATTAAGAAAGCCATATTATTTACAATAGTATAAAAAACACTAAAATACTTAGAAATAAATTTAATGAAAGAAATGTAAGACCTGTGTACTGAAAACTTTAAGACATTGATAAAAGAAACTGAAGAAAACGAAATGGAAAGATACCCCATGTTCTTGGACTGGAAAAATAATATTGTGGAAGTGTTCATACTACCCAAAGTGATGTATGGATTCAATACAATCCCCATCAAAGTTATTCCAGTGGCATTTTTCATCAAAATAGAAGAAACAATTCTGAAATTTTTATGGAACCACAAAAAACTGCAAATAGTGGAAGCAATATTAGAAAAGAGAAGAATCACAATACCTAATTTCAACCTATATTAGGAAGCTATAGTAACCCAAACACTATGGTACCGGCATTTAAAAAGCAGGCATACAGATGAAAGGAACAGAATAGGAAACCCAGACATAAAATCCCATATTAAGTCAACTAATTTGTGACAAGGGTGACAAACACACACAATGGGAAAAGGATAGTCTTCAATAAATGGTGTTGAAAAAAGTAGATATTCACATGTGAAAGAATGAAACAAGAACCTTATCTTACACTACTCACAAAATTAAGTTGAAATGTGTCAAAGATTTGGGGCACCTGGGTGGCGCAGTCGGTTAAGCGTCCGACTTCAGCCAGGTCACGATCTCGCGGTCCGTGAGTTCGAGCCCCGCGTCGGGCTCTGGGCTGATGGCTCGGAGCCTGGAGCCTGTTTCCGATTCTGTGTCTCCCTCTCTCTCTGCCCCTCCCCCATTCATGCTCTGTCTCTCTCTGTCCCAAAAATAAATAAACGTTGAAAAAAAATTAAAAAAAAAAAAAAGAAATGTGTCAAAGATTAAAGTATAAGACCTGAAACCATAAAACTCCTAGAAGAAAACATGGAAAAAAGTTCTTGAATTTGGTGTAAGTGATGGTTTCTTGGATAAGTTCCCCCAAAGCACAGGCAATATAAAAATAAATACATGGGACTACATTAAACTAAAGAGCTTCTTCACAGCAAAGGGAGCAATCAATAAATCATTAGGATGAAAAGTCAACCTAAAGAATGGGAGAAATTCACAAACTTTATATTGAATAAGGAGCTAGTATCCAAAAGAACTCATACAAGTCAGTAGCAAAAAACCAAGTAATCCAGGTGAAAAATGAGCAAAAAACCCTGAATGTTATTTTCCCATGTAAGACACACAAATGGCAACTGTTACATTAAAGGATGCTTGACATCACTAATCATCAGGGAAAGGCACATCAAAAACAATGAGGTATAACCTCACACCTGTTAAAATGGCTTTCATAGAAAAGACAACAAATAAAAAATGTTGCCAAAGATGTGGACAAAGGGAATCCTTATACACTGCTGGTGGGAATGTAATAGCGCAACCGTTTTTGAAACAATATGGAAGTTCCTTAAAAAATTAAAAAATTGAACTACTACATGATCTAGCAATCTTACTCTTTAGTCTATATCTGTAGATAGACTATATGTATATAGACTGCATAGACTATATCTGTATATATATGTAATTGAAATCAGTATCTAAAAGAGATCTGCATACCAACATTCGCTGCAAATTTATTCAACATAGTCAATATATTAAAAGAGTCGAAACATCTATGAATGGATAAATGGATAAAGAACATACATATACACATTTGAATAAATAAATACATCAGCCAACTGTATAGCTAAAACTTACACAGTGTTATAGGTCAATTATACCTCATTAAAAAAAAAAGAAAGAAAGGAAAACCAGAGAATAACACCACAGAAAATTACCAGGTTACAAATGTAGGCAAAGGGAGGAAAAGAGAAACAATGGAAATACAAAATAATCAGAATATATTTAATAATATAGCATTGGGTAAGCTATTAGATATCAATAAAAACTCAATATAAATGAAATTTTTTTGTGAGAAAGAACATGAGCGGGGGAGGTGCAGAGGGAGAGGCGAGGGAGAGAATCTTAAGCAGGCTCCATGCTCAGTGGGGAGCCCAATGTGGGGCTTGATTTCATAACCATGAGATCATGACCTGAGCCAAAATCAAGAGTCCCATGCTTAACCAACAGAGATACACTAAATTAAATTAGTTCACAAATTAGTGGCACAGAGTAGCTGGGTAGATTAAAAAAGAGAAGACTCGGGGCGCCTGGGTGGCGCAGTCGGTTAAGCGTCCGACTTCAACCAGGTCATGATCTCGCGGTCCGTGAGTTCGAGCCCCGCGTCGGGCTCTGGGCTGATGGCTCGGAGCCTGGAGCCTGTTTCCGATTCTGTGTCTCCCTCTCTCTCTGCCCCTCCCCCGTTCATGCCCTGTCTCTCTCTGTCCCAAAAATAAATAAACGTTGAAAAAAAAATTAAAAAAAAAAAAAAAAGAGAAGACTCAACTATATGTTGCCCACGAAAGTCTACAGCTTTAATGATACACATAGACTCAAAGTGAAGGGATTGAAAAAGGTATTCCATGCAAATGAAAACCATAAAAAAGCAGGAATAGCTATACTTATATCAAACAAAAGAGATTTTAAGCCAAATAGTAACAAGAGAAATGTAAGGTCATTATATAATGTTATAGGGGTCAATTGAACAAGGATATATAACCATTGTAAATATACATACACCCAACATCAGATACCTAATATATTAAGCAAGTACTAGCAAATATGAAGAGAGAAATAGATAAAAATGCAACAATGGGGGATTCTGAACCTCAATGTCAGCAATGGTAGGTCAATCAATAAACTTTGGACCTGAACCACTGTGAAACAAATAGAACAAACGGACCTAACAGACATTCTATTCAAAAGCAGATTGCATGTTTTTCTCAAATACCCCCAGAACATTCTCAATAATTGATCATATGATAAGACACACACTAGTCTTTAAAAATTTAAGGAGATTGAAATCATATCAAATACCCTTTCCAACCCATAATGGAGTCAACAACTAGAAATAAACAACATAAAAAAATTTGGAAAACTACAAATATGTGGAAATTAAGCAACACACTCCTGAACAACCAATGGGTCAAAAAATTGAAAGGAAATAGAAAACACATATAGAAGCACCAAGAGTGCATGATGGTTCCCTTTTCTCCACATCCTCCTTAACACTTATTTCTTCCTTTTGATTCTAGCCATTCTGACAGGAATAAGGTGATCATTGAGATTTTGATTTGCATTTCCTTGATGATTATGATGTTAAACATCTTTCATGTGTCTGTTGGCTACTTGTAGCCTTCTTTGGAAAAATGTTTATTCAGGTCCTGCCCATTTTAATTGGATTATTTTCTTTTAAGTTGTACCAGATATTTATATATTTTGGCTACTAACCCATTATCAGATATGTCATTTACAAATATCATCTCCCATTCAGTAGCCTGCCTCGTTGATGGCTTGCTTCACTGTGCAAAAGTTTTTATTTTGGAGTATTCCCAACAGTTTTATTTTGCTTTTGTGTCCTTTGCTTGAGGAGACATGTCTAAGAATGCAAACTGGTGCAGCCATTATGGAAAACAATCAGAGTTTCCTTAAAAAGCTAAAAGTAGAATTACCCAATAATTTTGCTACTTGGGATCTATCCAAAAAAGTGAAAACACTAATTTGGAAAGATAGATGCACCACTATAATTATTGCAGCATTATTTACAATATGCAAGATATGGAAGCAACCCAAGTGTCCATCCATAAGTATGGATATAGAAGATGTGGTATATTTTACAATGGAATTTTGTTCAGTCATTAAAAAAAAAAGATCTTGACATTTGGAACAACATGGATGGACCAAAAGGTATAATGCTAAGCAAAGTAAGTCAGACAAGGCAAATACTATATTTCACTTATATGCAGAATTTAAGAAAAAAAAGGACAAAGGAAAAGGAAATACACAAAAACAGACTTAAATACACAGAACAAGCTCATGGTTGCCAGAGGGATGGAGGATACTGAGAGGAGTGAAAAAGACCAAGGAGATTACAAGTACACCTATTGTGATGAACATGAATAATGTATAGAATTGTTGAATCATATTGTACACCTGAAATTAATGCTAATTGTACTTCCATAAGAAATAAGAAATTATAGAAACAAAGGAAAATGGAAACACAACATAATAAAACCTATGAGATGTTGTAAAAGCAGTTGTGAGAGGGAAATTAATAGCATAAATTCATATTTTAAGAAAGGTAAAACATCTTGTGCTTGCTTTGACAGCACATATGCTAAAACCAGAACGATACGGAGTTTAGCATGGCCTCTGTGCAAGGATGACAAGCAAATTTGCGAAGCGTTCTGTATTTTTGCACCGTGTGGGGCTCTGTTCTGACAGTGCAGGATGTTTCTCTCTCTCCCTCCATCCCTCCCCCCTCTCAAAATAAATAAATAAACTTAAAAAAATTTAAAAAAAAGAAAGTAAAACATCTCAAAGATGTATCCTAACTTTATACTTCAAGAATTAGAAAAGGGAGAACAAAGTCCACAGTTAGCAAAAGAAAGGACAACAGAGATCAGAGTGGAAATGAGAGACTGGTAGATAGAAATCAATTGGTAACTTTTTAAAAAACGTATACTTTAGTAAGCATGTAAACAAATAGGTACTCTTTTGGAGAAACTGACCAAGATGCATCTATTAGGGGACACAAGTGTTCATCTAAATTTTCTATGTTTTTTTTTTTATGGAATACTTATTGAAGTTGATTAAAGTATAATTTCTCATGTGCCATATTGGAAGTCCTTTATCGTAAGGACTATTCTTTTGTTTAATGACAAACAGCAGCCACATGGTCAGTGATTTTTTTTGGACCTCCACATTGGATACATTCAATTTCTTCTTGAGACACAAGTTTCTTTCTGTATTTCTGAGGTAACGCTTTTATTATTTGTGCAGTATCTGGTGGATCCAGATGCATCAGCAAGTCTGGTGATTTGCCTCCCTTAGAATGCTGTGAAATTGAAGAAGACTGCGATGGTTGTCCTACTGATCACAAAGCTTCTGATACACTGACTTTAGAATTGTCTCTTCTGGGGGCTCCTGGGTGGCTCAGTCAGTTGAGCATCAGACTCTTGATATTGGCTCAGGTAGTGATCTCGCGTGGGATTGAGCCTGGTGTCACGCTCTGTGCTGTGTGTGAAGCCTGCTTAGGATTCTCTCTTCTTCTCTCTCTCGAACATGTTTTCTCTCTCAAAGTAAATATTTGAAAAGACTGGTGTCTTCTGTCAGGGAACCTTAATGGAATATGTGGCTTGACTACCTGAATGACCTTGCTGGCAGATGCCATCTTGGTGACCATCATGACTCTGAGATGGGGCAGCTTCTGGGGTACTTGGTAGCCACAGAGATAACCATAAGTGTTTTTTTAAAATAAACAAAGTTGATGAACTTTTAGCTACACTAACTCAAGAAAGAGCGAACACTCAATAAAAGTAAAATCAGAAATGAAAAACCAGACATTACAACTTACACTACAGAAATACATCGGGTCCTTAGAGATTATGATCATATACTACTAAATTGCATAAAGTAGAAACAGTTTAAATATGTAAATCAATAAATACCATTAACAGAATGAAAGATAAAAATAATACAGTCAAATCTCAATAGATGCACAGCATTTGAGAGAATATGATATTTTTTCATGGTAAACATCTACAAACATTTGGAAATAAAAGGATATCTCAACATATTTGAAACCACTTATAATAATCTCACATCCTAACATGTGCAACAATGAATAATTCAAAGGTTTTCCTGTAAGATCAGAATGAGACACAGTTGCCTACTATCATCACTCTTAGGCAACATAGTGCTAGAAGTCCTAGCTATAGAGAAATTAGGCACCAGACAAAGAAATGAAAGCAATCTATATTGGAAAGGAAAAAGTAAAATTGTCATTTGCAACTGATATGATCTTACATATGAAAAATCCTAAAGACTCACCCAAAAAGTATTGGAACTTATCAAACAGATTAGTAAAGTTGCAGGATATAAAATCAACACTTAAAAAACAGGTTTCAGGGGTGCCTGGGTGGCTCAGTTGGTTAAGCATCTGGCTCTTGACTTCAGCTCAGGTCATGATCTCATGGTTCATGAGATTGGGTCCCCTGTTGGGCCCTGCTCTGACAGTGTGAACGGCCTGCTTGGGATTCTCTTTCTCCCTCTTTCTCTGCTCCACTCTGCTCATTCTCTTTCTAAAAAATAGTTAAACTTAAAAAAAATCTGTTGCATTTCTCTACACTACCAAAAAATATCTGAAAAAGAAACAAAATTATGCCACTTACAGTTTTACCAAAAACAATGAAAAACTTAGGAATATATTTAACAGAGAAGGTGAAAGATGTACAATAAAAACTATAAGACCTTGGTGAAAGAAATTGAATACAACAAATGGACAAATACCTTGTTTTCTTGGTACAGAATAATATTGTTATTGTTACAATGTTCATACTACCCAAAGCCATGGATAGTTGCAATGCAAACTTTATAAAAAATGCAATGGTATTTTTAATAGAAATTGAAACATCAACCTAAAATTTGTATGGAACCATGAAAGACCCTAAATAGGTATAGCAATAATTAGGAGGAAGAACAAAGCCAGAGACGTCATGCTTCTTGATTTCAAACTAAACTGCAAAGCTATAGTAATTACAACAGAATGGTACTGAAGAGGAAGAAAGATTGCAAAGTAGGAAGATTCTGAGCTCACTTAGTCCTGTGGGCACACCATGGCTACAAGTAAATATAATGCAACTCACTGTGAGAAAGACCTGGAGACTAGCAAAACAGCTCTTCCACAGCTAAAGATAAGAAGATAAAGCCACCTCAAGAAGGGCAGAAGGGGAAAACATGTTTGGGAGCTAAACCCCCAATGTTACAACCCACAAATGGGAGGGATATCACAGGTGCAGAGGCCTTCCCTGTGGAGTGATGGGTTGAAGTCCCAAATTTGACACCTCCTACCAGGAAGATTTGTCCTGGAAGATGAGCCCCATAATGTCTGCTTTTCAAAACCAGTGGGGCTTGATGCTGGGAGACCCAGAGGGCTTTAGGAAACGAAGACTCCAGCTTCAAGGACCCATGCACCATATCACTTGCTCTGAGAACCATCACAAAAAGAAGCAGTTTGCAAAGCACCAGGCCTATACATGATGGATATTTGTTGACTGATTTTAGGGCATGTGCTGGATGGGCAGGGATCTGTAGGAAATTTCCCTGGTGAGTGGAATTTTTATTGCTCTTCTTCATCCTGCCTTGGGGCCCCAGTGCTGGAAGGAGCCAGTTCGGATACTTTTCATCTACCTTGCTAGCACCACTCACCTTGCCCTGGCATCATCCTGTGGACCCACCTTGCTCCCACTCCTGCCCTGGCAGGAACTGCTCCATTGCAGCTCCTGCCTTGCCACATCTGGGTAATAGCCTTGATAGGGACTAGTGCCTCTTTAATGTCACTCCTGCCCTAGCTAGGAGGGGGCCAGCTCTGCTCACAAGCAGGTCTATGGCAATCATAGGTGAGTCTTGGAGCCAACCACACTGGAGGGGCCAATCCCAGCCATAAGCATTCCCACAGAGAGTGCAGCTGGGCCTCTCATCTAGCTACACCAGGGGTCAGTCCCACACACAATAGTAGCTGTGGCCAGGCATTGCTGCCAGTTGGGCCAGGGACTAGCCCCACCCACCAGTGTTCTATCAGCAGTCATGGCCTGGTTCCAGAAGGAGGGTACATGCAGTCCATTCAGGGGATACCCATAGAGACTGGCTCTGGTGTCCATGGGAGATTACAGTACTGAGCCCCACAGGATAGCTTCTACATAAGCCATGACCTTCTACATAAGGCCATGACAGGAGATGTAGCTGTCTTACCCAATATATAAAAATAAACACAGAGTCAGACAAAACAAGGGAGAGAAATGTGTTCCACATGAAATAAGACAAATCATCAGAAAAAAACTAAACAAAATGGACACAATCTATGTGATAATGAGTTCAAAATAATGATTATTAAGATTCCCACCACTCTTGAGAGAAGAGTGAATAAGCTCAGTGAAAACTTACACCAAGAGATGGAAAAAACAAATCAGAGCTAAAGAATACAATAACTGAGATGAAAAAAAAAAAACACAAGAGGCAATCAACAGATTAGATGATGTGGAAGAACTGTGCTCTGAAAGACAAGGTAGTATAAATCATCCAAGCTGACAGCAGAAAGAAAAATGACATTTAAAAAGTAAGGATAAGTTGGGGTGCCTGGGTGGCTCAGTCAGTTAAGTTGGCTCAGGTCATGACCTCTTGATCCATGAGTTTGAGCCCCACCATCAGGCTCTGTGCCAACAGCTTGGAGCCTAGAGCCTGCTTCGGATTCTGTGTGTCCTCTCTCTGCCCCTCCCCAGCTCATGCTCTGTCTCTCTCTTAAAAGTAAATTTAAACACTTAAAAAAGATGAGGATAAGAGATGACCTCTGAATATACAAATATTCACATTTTTTGTGTCCCCAAAGGAAAACAGAGACAGGGGCAGAAAATTCATTTGAAGAAATAATAATTGAAAATTTCCCTAGCCCAGGAGGGAAACCAAATATTCAGGTCTAGGAAGCACACAGAAGCACAAAAAAGATGCACCCAGAGAGGTCCACACTAAGACACATAATAATTAAAATGTCAAAAATTAAAGATAGAGAATCTTAAAAGCAATAAGAGAATCCATTAATTGATAAATGGATAAAGAATATGTGGTGTGTGTATATTATATTAGATATAATGGAATATTATTCAGCCATGATAAAGCATTTGTGACAACATAGATGGAACCAAGCTAATAGTCCTCTCCAACTGTTCCCAGCCAATGGTACCACCCCACACCTCAGAGCTCAGATGGGGTTACTGGGGCACCTGGGTGGCTCAGTCGGTTGGGCGTCTGACTTTGGCCCAGGTCATGATCTCCTGGTTTGTGGGTTTGAGCCCCACATCAGGCTCTCTGCTGACAGCTCAGAGCCTGGAGCCTGCTTCAGATTCTGTGTCTTCCCCTCTCTCTGCCCCTCTCCCACTCATGGTCTGTAGGTTTCTCAAAAATAAATGTTAAAAAATTTAAAAAAAGAATAAAGATGTTACCAGCAGACATGTTCAGAAATCTAAATTGAGCTGACTGATAAAGAGCAGTCTCTGTCACAGTGAAATCGTGAAGTCTGGAAAAGGCAAGTGCTTATTCAAATACACAGATACCAATGTAAAAATAATGACAAAAAATCTGGTAAACATGACACTACCAAAGCAGTGTCAATAATTAAACCTAAGGAAATGTATATTCATAATTGTCACACAAAGAATTCAGAAAAGTTCTCTTAAAGTAGTTTAACAAACTACATGGACACACAGATCACTAAATGAAATTAGGAGAACAATGCATGAAAAAATAAGGTCAAATAGAGACCATAAAAAAATACTCCCAGAAATTATAGAGATGAAAAATACATGGAACAGAAGAATTCAATAGAGAGCTTCAAAAGTTGACTAGTGCATGCAGAGGAAAGAATTAATGACCTATATGACAAGACATTTGGAATTATCCAGTCACAGGAGCAAAAAGAGGGAAAAAGTAAAAAAGATTGAGGAAAAACTTATTGGACTTATGGGACATAATGAAAAGAAACAATATTCACATTATGGGAATTCTAGAGGAAGAAGAGAAAAAGGGATAAAAAGCATTTTTAAGGCAATAATGGTTAAAGGCTTCTTCAAACTTGGGAAAAACTTACATCCTGGTCCATTAGACTTAAAGTACCCAACAGTGGTTGAACCTGATTAGGGCTACAACAAGACATATGATTAAATTGTCAAAAGTCAAACACAACACATTAATTTTGAAAGCAGCCAGAAGAAAGTTCCATATGAAGAAATCCCCATAATGCTATTGGTGGATTTCCCAGCAAAACTTTTCAAGTTAGGGGAGAGTGGAATGATATATTTCAAATTCAGAAAGAAAAAAAAAAGCCAACAAAGATTTCTGTACCCAACAAAACTGCCCTTTAGAAAAGGAGAGATCAGGGAGAGTGGGGTCAACATGGCAGAGAAGTAGGGGGATCCATACTTCCACACCTCTCACACAAAAAAGTGAAGCCAAAGGACTTTGAACCCCAGAGTCTGGGAGGAAAACAGACTGAATCTACCAGGAAGAAAATGGGAAAACTGGAGAAAAGATAGGTGGGTGATTATGAACTGGGGGAGATAAAAAAGGCCACATGGGCATGGAGGGGAGGGACCCCCTTCTGCCGAGAGACAAAGGGGAGAGAAAGCGGCTAGGGAAGTGTAGGACCATATCTGGACAGGAAAAGACCTCAGACTGAGACTGAGAGGGATCCTATCTCTAATTGTGGGGCTTTCTTTGGACTGGGGCCAGTTCTCTGTTTGAGCACCTGGGGAGGAGGGGAGCCAGTCCTGGCTTTGGCGGTAGGTCAGGGGCACAGTCTGCAGTTGGAGAAAGCGGTCCCCTCCTAGAGGGCTGCACGATAGTACAAAGCCTGCCTGCGCTGTCACTCCCGGGCTCAGTGGCTGGCAGTTTGCAGTAGGAGAAAGCAGCCCCCTCTCTGAAGTGCTGTGGGAAAAGAAAAAGCCTGCCTGTGGCCGCCACCCCTGGGGCTTGGCGGTGAGGTTAGCAGTGCAGTCTGCAGTAGGAGAAGGCAGTCCTCTCTGAAGTGTGGTGACACAGACAAAGCCAGCTGGGATCACATATCAGGTGCAGAGAGAGGCGCTTCCCCAGTACCAGAGCGCATGGAGTGGGGCTTTGAATCCTGGTCAAGCGGAGGGTCAGGGGAGCTGGCAGAGTGAGAAGGACCACCCCCTCTGGGCCTGCAGCACAGTAAGGACTACTCAAAAGGAGTCCACCCATCCAGGTCCATGGAGAAGACACTAGGGGATCACCATTCTGCCCTTCCCCGCACCCCCACCGGGGCTTCAGGGATCAGTCCCGGGGCCCATGGTGGAGGTGGGTCCAGACTACACCAAACCACACCCCTTCACACCAGGTAACTGAATCTACAGGAGCTGGGCAGACCCTGTCGAAAGCTCCTCCAGACAAGTGCTGCAGCATTGCCTGGATTAACTCAAGGTCAATTCTGGATATATAGATATAGTCTTCTCCCCATTTCTCCTCCTTATCTCTTCCCTCCCCTAGGCTGATTACTCTGGTTATTGGTTTGCCTAAACAGATGTATTTAATCCATTCTCTTGATACATGTTCTTCACCTCTTTACATTCCTTTCTGTCTCTCTAGAATAATCAAGGCATATAGTTTCTCTCTCTGGGTAACTTTATCTTCGTTTCTTTTCCCCTGCCCCTTCTTTATTTTCCTTTCTCTCCCTCTAGATTAAGCCTTTTAGTCTCTCTGCCTAGTCGATGTTTATTTTTTCTACCCCCCCCCCCACGCCCCATAATTTCTCTGTATGTGCTCTTCCATCAGCACCGCCTCCACCCTCTTACTTACTTGTAGTTGGTGTTTTTGGGTTTTTTTAGTTTTTTGTCTTTGTTTGCATTATTTGTGTGTGTATGCATGTTTTTGTCTCCTGTTTGTCTGTTTTCTTTATAGAGCTACTCCAAGGAACAAATCAGAGCACACCTGCTGGGGGGGGGGGTCCAAAATATCACTAAGAGTAGGGTAATAAAATAACCAAAGTCACAACAACAGAGAGCAAGTAACAATCTCCAAAAAGATGCCTCCTGAAGGGCCAGGACATGGAGAGTGTATGACCGTCCCCCCCCCCCCCCCCCCGCTTTACTATAGCAGTGCTCACAGGTGCAGAGCACACAAGCTTTTAAAATGCATAAGGGACAGAAAACTACCCAAAATTATGAAATGAAAGAATTCTCCTCAAAAGAAATTCCAGGAAGTAGCAACAGCTAACAAATTGATCAAAACCGATTTAAGCAAAATAACTGAACAAGAATTTAGAAAAATTGTCATAAAGTTAATTGCTGGGCTTAAAAAAAGAATAGAGGACAGCAGAGAATCTATTGCTACAGAGATCAAGGGACTAAAAAATAGTCATGATGAATTAAAAATGCTATAAATGAGGTGCAAAATAAAATGGAGTCAGCCACAGCATAGGTTGAAGAGGCAGAGGAGAGAAGAGGTGAATTAGAAGATAAAATTATGGAAAAAGAGGAAGCTGAGAAAAAGGGAGATTAAAAAATCCAGGAGTACAAGGGGAGAATTAGAGAACTAAGTGATGCAATCAAACAGAACAATATCCGTATCATAGGAATTCCAGAAGGAGAGAGAGAGAAAAGGGCTAAAGGTGTACTTGAACAAATCATAGCCAAGAACTTCCCCAATCTGGGGAAGGAAATAGGCATTGAAATCCAAGAGGCACAGAGAACTCCCTTGAGATGTAACTTGAATTGATCTTCTGTATGACCTATCAGAGTGAAACTGGCAAAACAAGAATAAAGAGAGAATTCTGAAAGCAGCTAGGGATAAATGGGCCCTAACATACAAAATAGACACATAAGGGTAGTAGCAGACCTATCTACTGAAACTTGGCAGGCCAGAAAGGAATGGCAAGAAATCTTACATGTGATGAACAGGAAAAATATGCAGCCAAGAATCCTTTATCCAGCAAGTCTGTCATTCAGAATAGAAGGAGAGATAAAGGTTTCCCCAAACAAACAAAAACTGAAGGAATTCATCACCACTAAACCAGCACTACAAGAGATCCTAACGGGGATCTGTGAGTGAAAGGTTTCAAGGACCACAAAGTACCAGAGAAATCACTACAAGCATGAAACCTAGAGATAACATAATAACTCTAAACCCATATCTTTCAATAAAACACTGAATGTAAATGGACTAAATGCTCCAATCAAAAGACATAGGGTAACAGAATGGATAAAAAAACAAGACCCATCTATTTTCTGTCTACAAGAGACTATTTTAGACCTGAGGACACCTGAAGATTGAAAATGAGGGGATGGAGAACTATCTATCATGCTACTGGAAGTCAAAAGAAAGCTGGAGTAGCCATACTTGTATCAGACAAACTAGACTTTAAATTAAAGGCTGTAACAAGAGATAAAGAAGGGCATTATATAATTATAGGCTCTATCCATCAAGAAGGGCTAACAATCATAAATGTCTATGCACCGAATTTGATAGCACCCAAATATATAAAACAATCGCAAACATAAGCAACCTTATTGATAAGAATGCGGTAATTGCAATGGATAGATCTAGACAGAGAATCAATAAAGAAACAATGACCCTGAATGATATATTGGACCAAATGGACTTGACAGATATATTTAGAACTCTGCATCCCAAAGCAACAGAATATAGTTTCTTCTTGAGTGCACAGGGAACATTTTCCAAGATAGATCACATACTGGGTCACAAAACAGCCCTTCATAAGTATACAAGAATTGAGGTCATACCATGCACACTTTCAGACCACAATGCTATGAAACTTGAAATCAACCACAGGAAAAAGTCTGGAAAACCTCCAAAAGCATGGAGGTTAAAGAACACCCTACTAAAGAATGAATGGGTCAACCAGGCAATTAGAGAAGAAATTTAAAAATATATGGAAACAAATGAAGATGAAAATACAACAATCCAAACTCTTTGGGTTGCAGCAAAGGCAGTCCTGAGAGGAAAATACATTGCAATACAAGCCTGTCTCAAGAAACAAGAAAAATCCCAAAGACAAAATCTAACAACACACCTAAAGGAACTAGAAGCAGAATAGCAAAGACACCCCAAACCCAGCATAAGAGAAATAATAAAGATCAGAGCAGAAGTAAACAATATAGAGTCCAAAAAAACAATAAAAAAAACCAAAACAGTAGAGCAGTTCAATGAAACCAAGAGTTCGTTTTTTGAAAAAATAAACAAAATTCATAAACTTCTAGCCAGGCTTCCCAAAAAGAAAAGAGAGAGGACCTAAATAGATAAAATCATGAATGGAAATGGAATTATTACAACCAATCCCTCAGAAATACAAGCAATTATCAGGGAATACGATGGAAAATTACATGTCAACAAACTGGACAACATGGAAGAAATGGAAAAATTACTAAACACCAACACACTTCCAAAACTCAAACGGGATGAAACAGAAAATCTGAACAGACCCAAAACTAGTGAAGAAATTGAATCAGTTATCAAAAATCTCCCAACAAATAAGAGTCCAGGACCAAATGGCTTCCCTGGGGAATTCTACCAGACATTTAAAGCAGAGGTAATACCTATCCTTCTCAAGCTGTTCCAAAAAAGTAGAAAGGGAAGGAAAACTTCCAGACTCACTCTATGAAGCCAGATTTACTTTGATTCCCAAACCAGACAGACCCAGCAAGAAAAGAGAAGTACAGGCCAATATCCCTGATGAATATGGATGCAAAAATTCTCAACAAGATACTAGTAAATCGAATTGAACAGCATATAAAAAGAATTATTCACCATGATCAAGTGGGATTCATTCCTGGGCTGCAGGGCTGGTTCAACATTCACAAATCAATCAATGTGATACATCACATTAATAAAAGATAAAAACCATATGATCCTGTCAATTGATGCAGAAAAAGCATTTGGCAAAATTCAGCATCCTTTCTTAATAAAAACCCTTGAGAAATTCAGGATAGAAGGAACATACTTTACCATCATAAAAGCCATTTATGAAAAGCCCACAGCTAATATCATAGTCAATGGGGAAAAACTGAGAGCTTTTTCCCTGAGATCAGGAACATGACAGTGATGTCCACTCTCACTGCTGTTGTTTAACATAGCATTGGAAGTGCTAGCATCAGCAATCAGACAACAAAGTGAAATCAAAGGCATCAAAATCGGCAAAGATGAAGTCAAACTTTCATTCTTTGCAGATGACATGATACTCTACATGGAAACTCGATAGACTCCACCAAAAGTCTACTAGAACTGATACAAGAATTTGACAAAAAGTTGCAGGGTACAAAATTAATGTACAGAAATCAGTTGCATTTTTATACACCAATAATGAAGCAACAGAGACAAATAAAGAAACTGATCCCATTCACAATTGCACCAAGAATCATAAAATACCTAGGAATAAACCTAACCAAAGATGTAAAAGATCGGTATGCTGAAAACTATAGAAAGCTTATGAAGAAAATTGAACAAGATATGAAGAAATGGATAAACATACCATGCTCATGGATTGGAAGAATAAATATTGTTAAAATGTCAATTCTACCCAAAGCAATCTACACATTCAATGCAATCCCAATCAAAATTGCACCAGCATTCTTCTCAAAGCTAGAGCAAGCAATCCTAAAACTTGTATGGAACCACAAAAAACTTGAATAGCCAAAGTAATATTGAAGAAGATGACCAAAGTGGGAGGCATCACAATCCCAGACTTTAGCCTGTACTACAAAGCTGTAGTCATCAAGACAGCATGGTATTGGCACAAAAACAGATATATAGACCTATGGAATGGAATAGAAACCCCAGAATTAGACCCACAAAAATATGACCAACTCATCTTTGACAAAGTAGGACAGAATATCCAATGGAAAAAAGATGGTCTCTTTAACAAATGGTGCTGGGAGAGCTAGACAGAAACATGCAGAAGAATGAAACTAGACCACTTTCTTACACCATTCACAAAAAGAAACTCAAAATGGATAAAGGACTTGAATGTGAGACAGGAAACCATCAAAACCCTAGAGGAGAAAGCAGGAAAAAACCTCTCTGACCTCAGCTGCAGCAATTTCTTACTTGACACATCCCCAAAGGCAAGGGAATTAAAAGCAAAAAATGAACTATTAGGACCTCATGAAGATACAAACTTCTGCACTGCAAAGGAAACAATCAACAAAACTAAAAGGCAACCGATGGAATGAGAAAAGATATATGCAAATGACATATCAGATAAAGGGCTAGTATCCAAAATCTATAAAGATCTCACCAACTCCACACCTGAAAAACAAATAATCCAGTGAAGAAATGGGCAGAAAACATGAGTAGACACTTTTCCAAAGAAGACATCCAGATGGCCGACACATGAAAAGATGTTCAACGTCACTCCTCATAAGGGAAATACAAATCAAAACCACACTGAGATACCATCTCATGCCAGTTAGAATGGCTAAAATGAACAAATCAGGAGACTATAGATGCTGGAAAGAGAAATGGGAACTCTCTTGCACTGTTGGTGGGAATGCAAACTGGTGCAGCTGCTCTGGAAAACAGTGTGGAGGATCCTCAAAAAATTAAAAATAGATCTACCCTACTACCCAGCAATAGCACTGCTAGGAATTTGCCCAAGGAATACAGGAGTGCTGATGCATAGGGGCCCTTGTACCCCAATGTTTATAGCGGTACTTTCAACAATAGCCCAATTATGGAAAGAGCCTAAATGTCCTTCAACTGACGAATGGGTAAAGAAGATGTGGTTTATATATACAATGGAATACTACTTGGCAATGAGAAAGAATGAAATCTGGCCATTTGTAGTAATGTGGATGGAACTGGAGGGTATTATGCTAAGTGAAATAAGTCAGGCAGAAAAAGCCAGATACCATATGTTTTCACTCATATGTGGAACTTGAGAAACGTAACAGAAGACCATGGGGGAGGGGAAGAGGGAATAAAAGTTACAGAGAGGGAGGGAGGGAAGCAAACCATAAGAGACTCATAAATACTGAGAACAAACTGAGGGTTTATGGGGGCTAAGGGTTAGGGGAGAGGGGAAAGTGGGTGATGGGCATTAACAAGGGCACCTGTTGGGATGAGCACTGGGTGTTGTATGGAAACCAATTTGACAATAAATTATATTTAATAAAAAAAGGAGAGATCAAGACTTTTTCAACAAACAAAAACAGAGTTTATACCAGTAAACCTGCTTTAGCAGAATTGCCAAAGAGCTTGTTAGTGGAAGTAAAATAGTGATAATTATCATAAACACATAACAAAATAGTCTTAAACTCCCTGGTTATGGTAAACATATAGTCAAAATTAGATTCTAGTTTGTAGTTCATTTACAAGTTTAGTTTAAAAGTTAAAAATAAAATGTAGTAAAAGCAATCATAACTACGACAATCTGTTCTTGGATACACAATACAAAAAAAAAGTGTGTAACCTGTAACATCAATACCATAATATTCAAAAGGGATGCTTTTGAAGTTAAGTTGTTGTTAGTTTAAAATAGGGTATCATGATGTTAAGATACTTTATCTAAACCTCATGGTTACTGTAAGATAAAAGAAACTCCTAGATGAGGTCCTGTCACTGAGAAAAAAAATCCCATGATTAGAACACTTGAATTTTTAGTCATAGTCCCTAGATAATTCTCCTGAAAAAGGACAAGCAGTAAAAATGAATTTAATGTTCAACCATGCCTATAGGATAAAGCCTCCATACAAATTTCAATAGCATGTGGCTCAGAGAGCTTTTAGGTTGGTGAACACATCCTTAACCAGGAGGATGATGGACTCAACTGCACAGGCAGAGAAACTTCTGTGCTTAGGATTCTTTATGGCCTTGCCTTTTGTATCTCTTCGTCTAGCTGTTCATCTGCATTCTTTAAGTGTTCCTTTAATAAACTAATAAATAGAAGTGTTTTCCTGGGTTCTGTGAGCTGCTCTAGCAAATTAATCCAACATGAGGGTGGAGCTGTTGATTTTACCCATTCTGATGGGTGTGAGATAATATCTCATTGTAGTTTTGATTTGCATATTTCTGATAATGAGTGATGTTGAGCATCTTTTCATGTATCTGTTGGTCATCTAGATGTCTTCTTTGGAAAAATGTACATATCTGCTGCCCATTTATAAATTAGTTTATTCATTTTTGGGGTGTTGAGTTTTATAAACTTTTAAAATATATTTTGGATACTAACCCTTATCAGATATCTCATTTGCAAATATCCTCTCCCATTCCATAGATTGCCTTTTAGTTTTGTTGACTGTTTCCTTCCTGTGCAGCTTTTTATTTTTATAAAGTTTCAATAGTTTATTTTTGCTTTTGTTGCCCTTGCCTCAGGAGACATCTAGAAAGAAGATGCTACAGCCTATGTCAAAGGAGTTACTGTTTTTGTTCTCTTCTATGATTTTTATGGTTTCAGGTCTCATATTTAGTCCTTTCATCCATTTTGCATTTATTTTTGTGTCTGGTGTAAGAAAGTGGTCCAGTTTCATTGTTTTGCATGTTTCTGTCTAGTTTTCCCAACATAATTTGTTGAAGAGATGATTTTTTTCCATTGGATATTGTTTCCTGCTTTGTGGATGATTAATTGACCATATTAATTGACCCAGTTCATTTCTGGGTTTTCTAATCTGTCCTACTGATCTATGTGTCTATTTTTGTGCCAGGACCATACTGTTTTTACCACTGCAGCTTTGTGATATAACTTGAAGTCTGGAATTGTGATGCCCTCCAGCTTTGTTTTTCTTTTTCAAGATTGCTTTGGCTTTTTCCATGCCTATTCTGGTTCCATACAAATTTTAGGATTCTTTATTCTAGTTCTGTGAGAAATGCTGGTGGTATTTTGATAGAAATTGCATTAAATGTTAGATTGCTGTAGGTAGTATAGGCATTTTAACAACATTCGTTCTTCTAATCTGTGAGCATAGAATGTCTTTCCATTTCTTTGTGTCATCTTTAATTTCTTTCATTACTGTTTTAGTTTTCAGAGTACATATCTTTCACCTCTTTGGTTAGGTTTACTCCTAAGTATCTTATGGTTTTTGATACAATTGTAAATGGGAGTGATTCCTTGATTTCTCTTTCTGCTGCCTCATTATTCTGCTGCCTCAGTAATTCAACAGATTTCTGTACATTGATTTTATATCCCGTGACTTTACTGAATTCGTGTATCAACTCTAGCAAATTTTGGGTGGAGTCTTTCAGGTTTTCTATATAAAGTATCATATCATCTGCAAATAGTGAAAATTCGACTTATTCCTTGCTGGTTTGGATGCCTTTTCTTTTTCTTGTCTGACTGCTGTGGCTAGGACTTCTAATGCTATGTTAAATAAGATTGCTGATAGTGGACATCTCAGGTTTGCTCCTGACTATGGAGGAAGAGCCTCAGTTTTTCCCCATTCAGGATAATATTAACTCTGGGTTTTTCATATATGGCCTTATTTGAGATATGTCCCCTCTGATCCTACTTTGTTGAGGGTTATCATGAGTGGATGTTGTACTCTGTCAAATGCTTATTCTGCATCTATTGAAATGATCATATGGTTCTTACCCTTTTTTTAAAGTTTATTTATTTTTAAGAGAGAAGGAGACAGAATGCAAGCAGGGGAGGTGCAGAGAGAGATGGAGACAGAGCATCTGAAGAAGGTCCCAGGCTCTGAGCTGTCAGCACAGAGTCCATCGCAGGGCTTGAACTCACGAACTGTGAGTTCATGAACTGAGCTGAAGTTGGACGCTTAACTGAGCCACCCAGCTGCCCCAGCTCTTACCCTATTTTTAATGTGATGTATCATGTTAATGGATTTGAAAATATTGAACTACACTTGAAGCCCAGGAATAAATCCCATGTGATCATGGTGACTGATTTTTTTTTTTTAGTGTACTGTTGGATTTGGTTTTTTAGTGTTTTATTGATAATTTTTGCATCTATGGTCATCAGGGATATTGGCCTCTAGTTTTATTTTTTAGTGGTGTCTTTATCTGATTTTGGTATCAGAGTAGTGTTGGTCTCATATAATGAATTTGGAGGTTCTCCTTACTTTTCTATTTTTTGGGAATAGTTTGAGAAGAGTAGGTATTAACACTTCTTTAAATTTTTGGTAGAAGATGCCTGTGAATCCATTTGATCTTGAAATTTTTGGAAGATTTTTGATTACAGATTAATTTTTTTTTTACTGGTTACTGGTCTGTTTAAGTTTTCTATTTCCTCCTGCTTCAGTTTTTGTAGTGTATATATTTCTAAGAATTTATCCATTTCCTGCAGGCTGTCCAATGGTTTGCATATAGTTTTTCATGATATTCTTTTGTAGTCATTTGTATTTCTGTGGTGTTATTTCTCTTCTCTAATTTGTGATTTTATTTATTTCAGTCCTTTCTCTTTTCTAATAAGTCTAGCTAGGAGTTTATCACTTCGATTTTTTTGAAAGAGCCTGCTCCTGCTTTCATTGTTCTGTTCTACTTTTTTTTTTTTAAAACTATCTCTATCATTTATTTCTGCCCTAATCTTTCCTTCCCTCTGCTAGCTTTAGGTTTCATTTGTTGTTTTATAGCTCCTTTTTAAAAAAAATTTTTTTTTCAACGTTTATTTATTTTTGGAACAGAGAGAGACAGAGCATGAACGGGGGAGGGGCAGAGAGAGAGGGAGACACAGAATCGGAAACAGGCTCCAGGCTCTGAGCCATCAGCCCAGAGCCCGACGCAGGGCTCGAACTCACGGACCGCGAGATCGTGACCTGGCTGAAGTCGGACGCTTAACCGACTGCGCCACCCAGGCGCCCCTATAGCTCCTTCAATGTTAGATTAGGTTGTTTGAGATTCTTCTTACTTCTTCAGGTGAACCTGTATTCTATATACTTCTTTCTTAGAATTGCCTTTTCTGCATCCCAAAGGCTTTGGCCCATTGTGTTTTCATTGACATCTGTTTCCATGTATTTTAAAAAACTTTTTTCTTTGATTTCCTGGTTGGCCAATTCATTGTTTAGTAATATGTTGTTTAATCTCCATGCATTTGTGGTCTTCCAAATTTTTTCTTGTGGTTGACTTCAAGTTTCATAGGTTTGTGGTTAGAAAATATGCATGGTATGATCTCAATCTTTTCATTCTTGGTGAGGCCTGATTTATGACCCAGTATATGATCTATTCTGGAGAACGTTTCACGTGCACTTGAAAAGAATGTATTGTGTACTGTGTGTTCTGTTGCTGTAGAATGGAATGTTTTGAGTGTATCTGTTAAGTCCATCCTGTCCAGTGTGTCACATAAAGCCATTGTTTCCTTTTTGATTTTATGTTTAGATCATCTGTCTGTTGAAGTAAGTGGGATGTTAAAATCTCCTATTGTGTTATTATCAATTTGTTTTTGTTTTATATATCTTGGTGTTCATGTTGGGTGCATAAATATTTACAATTGTGATATTCTTGTTGGATTGCCTCCTTTATTATAATATAGTGCTCTTTTTCATCTCTTATTGCAGTCTTTGGTTTAATATCTGGTTTGTCAACATGATTTTATATATAGAAAATCCTAGTCTCCTCTGAAAAACTGTCAGATATAATCAGGAAATTCAGTAAATTTGCATAAGAAAATTAAACAAAATTAATATACAAAATTAACTACAAAGCCAGCAGTTTTTATACACTAACAATAAATTTAAGAAGAAATAAATCTAAAACAGCATCAAAAGTAATAATATATGTAGGAATACATTTAGCCAAGGAAATAGAAAGATCTCTACTCTTAAAACTTCAAGACATTGCTGAAATAAATCAAAGCAGACACAACCAGAATGGTATACCATGTTCATGGAGTAGAAGAATATTGTTAAAATGTCCATACAATACAATACCATCTATAAAATACAATGACATTTAAAATGTCCATATAATACAATGCCATCTTTAGATTAAATGAAATCACTATAAAGATTCCAGTGGGCTATTATACAGAAGTACAAATACCAGTCTAATGTGTACATGGAATCCCAAAAGACCCTAAATTGCCAAAGAAACTCTGAGAAAAAGAACAAAGTTGGAGGCATCAGACATCCTGATTTCAGGATATATTATAAAACTATCGTGTTCTAAACAGTATGGTACTGGCATAAAATCAAATATTGACCAATGGAACAAAATAGAGAATCCAGAATTATGCCCATGCAAATGTGGTCAACTAATATTTGACAAGGAAGTCAAGAGTAGTCAATGAAAAAGGTTTTCTAAATGGTGCCAGGAAAATTGGGTATTTACATGTTAAAGAATGAAACAAGATCCTTATCTTATCCTACTCACAAAATTTAACTTAAAATGGATTAAAGATTTACATATAAGACTGGAACTGTAGAATTCCTAGTAGAAAACAGGCAAAAAGCTCTTTAATATGTCTTGGCAATGATTTTTTTTGGATTACATCTAAAGCACAAGCAACACAATAATAAGTCAGTGAGACTTTATCAAACTAAAAATCTTTACAGCAAAAGAAATAATCAACAAAATTAAAAGACTATACAGTGGGAAAATATTTACAAACCATATATCTGATCAGGGGTTAATAACTAAAATATACAATAATATCATACAATTCAATAACAATAAAACAAGTAGTTCAATTTAAAATAGTCAAAGGATCTGAATAGATATTAAAGAAGATATAGAATAGCCAAGAGGTACATGAAATGGTACTCAACGTTACTAATTTCTAGGGAAATGCAAATCAAACCGCAATGATATCACCTCATGCCTCTTTGAATGGTAATTACCAAAAACACAAGAAATATCAAATGCTGGTGAGAATGCAGAGAAAGGGAAAGGCTTGATCACTGTTGGTGAAACTGTAAACTGAAACAGCCACTATGAAAAACAGTATGAAATTTCCTCAAAAAATAAAAACTAGACCTACTATATGATCTATCAATTCCACTTCTGGGAATATATCTGAAGGAAACAAAACACTATGTTGAAAACATATCTGCGCTCCTATGTTCATAGCACCATTATTTACATTAGTTAAGACATAGAAACAATCTAAATGTCCATCAACAGATGAATAATTTGTTTTATTATACACACACAAATATTATTTAGTTTTTAAGAAAAAAATAATCATTCCATTTATAACAAAATGGATAGACCTAGAGGGCATTATGTTAAGTGAAATTAAGTCAGACAAGACTTAATTAAGTCAGAGATAGACAAATACCAAATGATCTCATGTATATTTGGAATATATAAAAGCCCCCAAAACCTTAAAACAAAAATAGAAAAACAGATCAGGTTGTGACTTACAGAAGTGGGAGGAAGTTGGGAGAATTGGATGAAGGTAGTCAAAAGGTACACACTTTCAGCTGTAAGATAAATAAGTAGTAAGGATATAATGTACAGAATTATGACTAATGTCAACACTGCTGTATGGTACATCGAAAGGCTTTAAGAGAACACATCCTAAGAATCTTCATCATCACAAGAAAAATAAAGGTTTTATTTTTTGTGTTTGTCAAGGTTTTTTTTTTTTGTATCTGTATGAGATGATGGGTGTTATCTAAACCTGTGGCTATCATTTCACAATATATAAGTCATACATGCCATACATCTTAAACTTATAATGCTTTATGTAAATTATATGTCCTTAAAACTGGAAGAAAAATAAAAAGCTTCTTCAGAGCAAAATAAAAAATAAAGGAGTTCAGAAGAATGGCAGAGTAGGAGGATCTTGAGCTTACTTTGTCCCTTAGACACACTAATATAACAGCTATACCTATGCAATTAACTCTCCAAATTACATGAAAGGTGGCAAAACAGAGCTTCCATAGTTAATCATAGACGACCACCTTCAAAAAGGTAGAAGGGGCAGAGATGTGGTTGGAAAGCAAATCCCCAGTGAGACTAACCATAAATAGGAGGGATACCACAAGCATGGACAAGGAGGAAGGTGAGACACCACCCCAGGCAATGGAAACCTCCACTTAAAAAATGAGTCCATATAATAC
Source organism: Prionailurus viverrinus (assembly GCF_022837055.1). NCBI lineage: Eukaryota > Metazoa > Chordata > Mammalia > Carnivora > Felidae > Prionailurus > Prionailurus viverrinus. The sequence goes on from NC_062565.1 coordinate 9,232,519, forward strand.
CTGATTTGATAATCAACAGGGCTCAACTCCAGGAGCTTTTAAAATCAGCAGGGCTTAATTCCAGGTATTTTAAAAATCATCCAGCTTAACTCTAGGACAGGCAGAAGGCAATAGGAAACTGAATCACCACCATAGGAACAATCCCAGTAAATACCTTGGCCTGAGACACGACACAGACACAGCAGTTTGAAAAATGCATAACATATACATGAAGGAGATGATAGACTCTTCTCAGAACATGCACTAGAAGGGCAAGGATCTTCATATTTCTCCAAGAACAAAAGTGTTGGCAGGTGTCATTTCTCTTTCCTTTTCTAGCCTATATGACCAGACACTTGCAGGATGCTGCACTAACACTCTCCACCTATCTTGCTAGCACCGTGGGCCTTATCCCCACATCCCCCTGAAAACCCACCCATCTGTTCATCAGGCATCCTTCCAAAGCATCTCCTGCCCTTTCGCAACCTCTAAGCAGCCCAGAGACTGGCACCACTCCAAAGTGATGGGGGAGAGGAGATAATTCCACATATCAGTGTGCCTCAAGTCCCAGCAGGCAAATCTTTTAGCTGACTGCTCAAGGAGAAAGCCCTGTCATTTTTTGAGCCCACAACAACTGTAGCAGGGAGGTAATTAAAGTTATCTCATCTGACTGCTCACCCTACCCATCAATAAAGCCTCTTGACTTCGGAGGGAGAAAGTGCTGCCCTTTGGTGCACCTGCAACTGTGTCAGAAAGACTAACTGCAGACATCTAGCCTGACTGCTGACTTTACAACTTATAAGCCTGTGGAGGCTTTAGGCAGACCATCCAATAATACAGGGACAAAATTCCATCCACCATACCCACAGAAGGCAAAGCAGGTGATTGCAGCCCACTGTGTTGAGGGAAAATGCAGCTAAGCCACAATGGTAGGGCACATACAACCAACTTAGAAGATACACCTGTGGCACCTGGTTGTGGTGATGGGGGAAAGGGACCATACTACAGGGCACCACAGGACCTCTTCTACACAAGGCTACTACATGCAAGACTAGGAAATGTAGCTGACTTCCCTAATACATAGAAATAAACATAGAGAGTTAGACAAAGTGAGGAGAAAGAGGAATATGTCCCAAATAAAGAACATGATAAAAACCACAGCAAAGAGCTAAGTGAAATTGAGATAAGCAATGTGCCTGACAAAGAATTCAAAGCAATGGTTGTGAAGATACTGAACTTGAGAAAAAAGTGGACTGATTCAGTGAGAACTTCAACAGAGAGATAGAAAATATCAAAAAGAGCCATAGATAAAAAAAATTTACTAATTCAAATAAAAAACACAGAAAGAGTCAACAGCAGATCGGAGGATGCAGAAGAATGTGTCAAATCTAGAAGACAAGGTAATGGAGAGCAACCAAGCTGAATAGCAAAAGAAAAAAGGATAGTAAAAATGAGAATGAGTTAATGGAACTCAGTAATATCATTAAACATAATAGCATTTACATTATAGGGACTCCATAAGGAAAAGAGAAGAGGGCAGAAAACTTACTTGGAGAAATAGCTGAAGAGTTTTTTAATCTGGGAAAAGAAACAAATGTCTAGGTCAAGAAACACAGTCCCTAACAAGGTGAACCTGAAAAAGTCCACACCAAGTCCACATAATAATTAAAATGACAAAAAGCAGTGATAAGGATAATTTAAAAAGTAGCAAGAGAAAAGAAAATAGTTATATACAATGTAAACCTCATTAAACTATCAGCTAATTTTTTGTCAGAACATTGCAAGCCAGAACAGAGTGGCATGATATATCCAAGTACTGAAAGAAGAAAAAAAAACTCTGCAACTAAAAATACTCTACCCAGCAAGGTTATCATTCAGAATAGAAGAGCTAGTTTCCTAAAGGAAGAAATTAAGAAAGTTCATAACCATTAAACCAGCCTTATGAGAGATGTTAAAGGTAATTCTTTGAGTGGTAAGAAAAGGCTATAAATAGAAGAAAATTATTAATGGAAAAAATTTTTCACTAGTAAAAGCAAACATTTAGTAAAAGTAGATTAATCACTTATAAAGCTAGTATGGAGGTTAAAACACAACACTAATCAATTATACGTACAATAATTGGTCAAAGGTACACAAAATAAAAAGATGTAAAATATGACATCATATATATAAAACTTGGAGGGGGCACTTAAAATTTAGTGCTTTAAGTCTGTGTTTAAACTTAAGCAACTATCAATTGAATATAGACTATTATATGCATACAATGTTATGTATGACCTCAGTGGTAACCACACACAAAAAAACATATAATAGATGCCTAAAAAAGAGAAAGGAATCCAAGCAAAATAATAAAGGCATCAAATCAAAGGAAGGAAAAAAGAAAGGAGCACAGAAGAACTACAAAAACAAGTAGTAAACAGTTAACAAAATAGTGATAAATACATACCTATCAATAATTACTTTCAACGTAAACAAATGAAACGCTCCAATCAAAAGACACAGTGTGACTAAATGGATTAAAAAACTCCTACTCATCTATATGCTGCCTACAAGAGATGAGACTCACGTTAGATCTAAAAGGCACATACAGACTGAAAGTGAAGAGATGGAAAAACATACCATGCAAATGGAAGGGGAAAAAGGGCAGGGTACCAATAGTTATAACAGACAAAATGGAGTTTAAAAGAAAGACTTATCAAGAAATAAAGTAGGGCACTACATAATGATAAAGGCATAAATCCAATAAGAAGATATAAAAAGTTGTACATGTCTACACATGCAACATAAGAGCATCTAAGTACATAAAGCAAATATTTACAGACATAAAGGTAGAAGGGGACAGTAATACAATAATAGTAGGGGCCATTATCAGCCCATCTACATCAATGGATAAATCATCCAGACAAAATCAACAAAGAAACAGTGACTTTGAATGACACAGATGGCCTAAACAGATATATACAGAACATTCCATTCAAAAAACAGAATACATATTCTTTTCAAGTGCACATGGAACATTCTCCAAGATAGATCATATATTAGGCCACAAAATGTAAGTGTCAAAAATATAAGAGGACTAATACCATCTGAAGCATCCTTTCACCACAACAGTATGAAACTAGAAATTAATTACAAGAAAAAAAAAATCTGGACAAAACACAAACGTGGAGGCAAAACAACAGGACACCAAACGACAATTGGGTCAATAAATAAATCAAAGAATAAATGAAAAATACACGGAAACACAGCAAAGGCAGTTCTTTGAGGGACCTTCATTGTGATTCAGGTCTACCTCAAGAAATAAGAAAATCTGAAATAAAGAAACTAACACCTAGAGGAGTTAGAAAAAGAAGAACAAAGAAAACCCCAAACTAGTAGAAATGAGGAAATTTAAACAAGGATAGAGCAGAAATAAATGAAATTGAGACTAAAACACAATAGAAAATATTATGAAACAAAGAACTGGTTCTTTGAAAAGATAAAATTGAAAAATTTTTCATCTGACTCATCAAGAAAAAAAAGGAGAGGACTCATATAAAAGCAGACATTAAGTGAGAGAAAACAACTCACACCACAGAAATACAAAGGGTTATGTAAATATAAAAAAATATTTACCAGCAAAAGGGAAAACCTAGAAAAAATGGATAAACTGCCAGTAGCATACAATAAAAAAAAGTATATCAGGAAGAAAGAAAATTTGAACAGATTACTAGTAATACAGGTGAAATAAAAAAAAATAAAAAAAATCAAGAAAACCTTTTCAAATCATTCTACCAAGGTCAGCGTTACACAGATACCAAAACCAAAGACACCAGGAAAAAAGAAAACTATAGACCAATATCTCGGAACAAATTTTCACAAAATATTAGCAAAATCAAAAACGCATTAAAAAAACATCACCATCAAGTGAGAGTTTTTATAGGACTCAGAAGGATGCTTCTATATTCCAGATCAATGTAATGCATCACATTAACAAGAGGAAAGATTTTTTAAAAAGAAGAAAGATAAAAACAATATGATAATCCCAATAGATACAGAAATGCGTTTGACAAATCAACCTCAAATCCTGATCAAACTCAACAAAATGAGGTTAGAGGAAACATATCTCAACATAATAAAGTCATATACAACAAACCCACAACAGCATGCTAAATGTTGAAAAGCTGAGAGCTTTTCCTCTAAGACAGAAGTGAGACAACTACGTTCATACTTACTCACCACTTTTATTCAACATAGTGCTAGAAGCCATACCTGCAGCAATAAGGCACGAAATAAAAGGTATTATAATTGATAATAAAGAGGTAAAACTATCATTATAGATGACATGATGCTACATATAGAAAACTTTGAAGGCTCTAACAACTATTAGATCTAATAAATTAATTCAGTAAAGTTGAAGGATACTAACTTAAAACACAGAAATATGTTGCATTTCTATACACTAATAACAAAGCAACAGAAAATTTAAAAAAGAAATACCATTAACAACTGCACCAGAAAAAGAATAAAATACCTAGGAATAAATATAGCCATACAGGAAAGACCTACATTTTGAAAGCTATAAGACACTGATGAAAGAAACTGAAGATGACACAAATAAAAAGATGCCATGCTCATTGTGTAAATAATTATTAACTTGTCTATACTACCAAAGCAATATACATATTCAATGTAATCCCTGTCACAATGCCAATAGCACTTTTGACGGAACTAGAAAAAATAATCCTAAAATTTGTATAGAACCAAAAAAGACCTTGAATAGCCAGTGAAAGTTGAGACAGAAGATTAAAGCTAGAGGTATCACAATCCCAGAGTTCAAGTTGCACTACAAAGCCATGGTAATCAACCCACTACGATACTGGCACAAAAATAGAGACATAGACCAATGGTACAGAATGGAAGGCCAAGAAATAAACCCAAACCTATATAGTCAATCTATGACAGAGTAGGAAAGAATATACAATGAAAAAAGATAGTCTCTTCAGTAAACGGTGCTGGGAAAGCTGAACAGTTACATGCAAAAGAATGAAACTGGACCACTTTCTTATACCATACACAAAAAAATGACCTCAAAATGATTTAAATGTGAGATCTGGAATCATGAAACTCCTAAAATAACACATAGGCAGTAATCTCTTGGACATTGCCCTTAATAACACATTTATGGCTATGTTTCCTCCAGCAAAGGAAACAAAATCAAAATTAAAGTACTGGGACCATGTCGAAATAAAAAAGCTTTTGCACAGTAAAGGAAACATTAACAAAACCAAAAGGCAATGCTGAATGGGAAAAGATATTTGTAAATGATGTATCTGATAAGGGGTGAATAATCAAAATATGTAAAGAATTTACACAGCTCTACAAAAACAACAAAACAATCCTATTAAAAAAATGGACAGAAGACCCGAAATTTACATTTTTCAACAAACCCACACAAAAAAACCCCAGTTGGCTGACAGACATATGAGAAGCCACTCAGCATCACTAATTATCAGGGAAATGTAAATCAAAATCACAGTGACCTACCATGTCACACCAGTCAGAATGGCTAGTATGAAAAAGAGAATAACAAGTGTTGGTGACAACGTGGAAAAAAGGGAACTTTCAAGCACTATTGGTGGAAACATAAATTGGTACAGCCATTTTGGAAAACATCAGGGAGATGCCTCAAAAGTTATAAATAGAAATACTACATGATCCTGTAATCCCGTTACTGTGTATTTACTCAAAGAAAATCAAAACACAAACTTAGAAAGATATATGCATTCCTATGTTTATTGCAACATTATTTATAATAACCAAGATATGGAAGCAACTTAAATGTCCATCAAGAGAGGAATGGATAAAGAACATGTGGTTTAGTCCTACATAGCCATGCATCCCAGGCCACTGTCACACACTGTACCCAGATGCATGCCCCCAGGCACCACTAGACGCTGAACTCAGCTCTTTCCAGCCATCAAGGCGCACCGCACCCAGCCTCACACCCCTGGTCACCTCAGCCTCTGGCTGCCATAGCACTTCGGGAGACCCAACAAATAACCAGTGCAAATTTTGCTAAAACTGCCACTGTGCACCAAAGTTCCATGGCAGGCATGCCCCCTCAGAGCTGGCCTGACAGGGTCCCACCAACACCACAAAGAACAAGTGCAGTCCAGACCAGGGAGAGAGTGAGTGCAGATAACTGCACAGAAAGGAAAAGGGAATCAGACAGAATAGTAGGGCATAAGCAACATAAATACAATAGTGTCCTGAAGTGTCAGGTTCTGCACAGGGGACACCGCACTCCAGGGCAGTCTAGGGCCTTTTCTTCATAGAGTCTCTACTTCCAAGAGCAGAAGAGACAGTTGACATTCTTAACACAGAGAAACAGACAAAATGAGGAGGCAGAAAAATCAATCCCAAGTGAAAGAACAGAAGAAGTCTATAGCCAGGGACCTAAGCAAACATCTAAGTAACATTCCTGATAGAGAATTTAAAGCAATGATCATAAGGATACTAACTGGACCTGAGAAAAGAGTGGAAGACATGAGTGAGAGGCTTACTGCAGATATAAAGTATAACATAGTAGAGGTAAAGGGCAAAATAAATGAAATGAGAAACACATTTGGATAGAATTAGCAGCAGAGGAACAAATCAGTGACCTAGAACACAGAGTAATGAAAAGTAATGAAGCTGAACAAAGGAGAATTATACAAAAATGAGAATAGACTTATGGAACTCACTCCACCAAACTTAGTAACATTCTTATTATAGGAATCTCAGAAGAAAATAGGGAAAAAGGGACAGAAAATTTTGAAGAAATATTAACTGAAAACATCCTTAATCCGGGAGAGGAAATGGATATCCAGATCCCGGAGGTAAAGAGAAACCCCAATGCAATCAACAAAATCAGACCTACATCAAGATATGATTTAATCTAATTTGCAAATTTGAAAAAAATTAAAGGCAGCAAGAAAAAAGAAATCATTAACTTACAAGGGAAAATCCTTAAGGCTAGCAGGAGATTTTTTTCAACAGAAACTTTGCAAACCAGAAAGGAGTGGAAGGATATATTGAGAGTGCTGAGTGAGAAGAAACTGCAGCCAAGAATACTGTATCCAGCAAGGCTATCATTCAGGATAGAAGGAGAGATAAAGAATTTCCCAACAAACAAAAACTAAAGGAGTGCATGACCACTAAACTACTCTGCAATAAATGTTAAAAGGGACACTTCGGCTGGAAAGGAGAGGCAAAAGTGACAATATAGAGGTAGGAAAAACAAGAGCAGTAAAAATTAATATTTCTAAAAAAAATCAGTCAAGGAACTCACAAAATAAAATGATATAAAATAATAATAATAATAATAATAATAATAATAATAATAAACCTAAAACATGGGAAGGACAGGAGAAAAGAATGAGCTCAAAATTAAATGAAAATCAACTTAATGTATGTTGCTACATACAGAAAAGATTATATGCAAACCTAACAGCAACCATATCTCAAAAATCATTAACATGCAAAGATTAAGAGAAGGAAATCCAAATGCAGTACTAAAGAAAATGAGCAAACCATGAAAGGCAAGAAAGAATCAGAGAAAATCTTCAGAAACCACACAAGTAGTAAAGTGGCAATAAATACATATCTATCAATAATTATTTTGAATATAAATGGACTAAATGCTCCAATCAAAATACACAGGGTGAGAGAATGAATAACAAAACAAAACTTATCTATATGTTCCTTGCAAGAGACTCAGTTTAGACCTACAGACACCTGCATATTTAAAGTGAGAGATGGAGAAACATCAATCATGCAAATGGATGTCAAAAGGAAGTCAGAGTAGTAATACTTATATCAGAAAAAAATAGGTATTGAAACAAAGACTGTCACAAGAGACAAATAAGGACACTCTATAATGATAAAGGGGACAATACAACCAGAAGATATAACAATGTAAAGTACTTATGCAACCAACATAGGAACACCCAACACATGTAATAGTTAATAACAAACATAAAGGAGCTAATTGATAATAATACAATAATAGTAGGGGACTTTAGCACCACACTTCTATCAATGGATAGATCATCTAAACATAAAATCAACAAGGAAACAATGGCTTTAAATGACACACTGGAACAGATGGATTTAACAGATATATTCAGAACATTCCATTCTAAAACAGAATATACCTTCTTTTCAAGTGCACACAGAACTTTCTCTAGATCACATATTAGCTCACAAAACAAATCTCAACAAATTCAAGAAGATCAAAATCATACCATGCACCTTTTCTCACCACAATGCTATGAAACTAGAAATCAACCACAAGAAGAATATCTGGAAAGAGCACAAATATATGGAGGTTAAATAACATGTTGCTAAATACTGAATGGGACAACCAGGAAATAAAGTAAGACATTTAAAAGCACATGGAAACAAATGAAAATGAAAACACATTGGTCCAAAGTTTTTGGGATACAGCAAAAGCAGTTCTAAGAGGGAAGTTTATAGCAATGCACACTTGCCTCAAGAAGAAAAATCTCAAATAAATAACCTAACCTTGCACCCAAAGGAGCTAGAAAAAGAACAACAAAACCTAAAAACCAGCAGAAGGAAAGAATAATGATTAGAGTAGAAATAAATGATATAGAAACTAAAAAAAGATAAAACAGATCAAACAAACAAGGAGCTGGTTTTTTGAAAAAAAAAAAAAACAATAACTCTAAAATTGATAAACCTCTAGACAGAGGTTCCGTTTGACTGGAACAATAAAATATTCCAAATAGCCAAATCAATCTTAAAAAAGTAAAGCTGGAGGTATTACAGTTCCACATTTCAAATTATATTACAATGTTACAATGATCAAAACAGTATGGTACTGGTACAATATCAGACACATAGATCAATGGAACAGAATAGAAAACCCAGGAATGAACCCACAACTATATGATCAATTAATCTTTGACAAAGCAGGAAAGAATATCAAATGGGAAAAAGACAGTCTTTTCAACAAATGGTGTTGAGAAAACTAAACAGCCACATGCAAAAGAATGAAACTGGACTACTTTCTTATACTATACACAAAAATAAATTCAAAATGGATTAAAGACCTAAATGTGAGACCTGAAACTATAAAAATCCTAGAAGGGAACTCAGGCAGTAACTTCTTTGACATTGGCCATAGCAAATTTTTTTCTAGATAGGTCTTCTGAGGCAAGGGAAACAAAAGCAAAATAAACTATTGGGACGATATAAAAATAAAAAGCTTCTACACAGTGAAGGAAACAATCAACAAAACTAAAAGGCACACTATGGAGTGGGAGAAGGTATTTGCAAATGAGATATTTGATAAAGGGTTAGTATTCACAATATATAAAGAACTGATCAAACTCAACAAGAGAAAATAAGCCAATTAAAAATGGGCAGAAGACATGAACAGACATTTCTCCAAAGACATACAGAAGGCCAACAGACACATGAAAAGATGCTCATCATCACTTCCCATCAGGGAAATACAAATCAAAACTATAAGGTGATGTCACCTCACACCTGTCAATGGCTAAAATCAATAACACAAGAAACAACAGGTGTTGGTGAGGAACTGGAGGAGAAGGAACCCTCTTCCATTGATGATAGGAATGCAAAGTGGTGCAGCCTCTCTGGAAAACAATATGGATGTTCCCCAAAAACTTAAAAAAAAAAAACTACCTTACAATCCAGCAATCTCACTACTGGGTATTTACACAAAGAATACAAGAACACTAATTCAAAGGGATACATGCATTCTGATGTTTATAGAAGCACTACTTACAGTAGCTAAGATATGGAAGCAGCCCAGGTGTCCCTCAGTTTTAAATGGATAAAGAAGATATGGTGTATATGTGTATGTCACACACAATGGACTATTATTCAGCTATAAAAAAGGATGAATCTTGCTATTTGCGTAGACATGGATGGAACTAGAGAGTACAATGGTAAATGAAGTCAGTTAGAGATCATATGATTTTACATATATGTGGAATCTAAAAAAGAAATGAACAAACAAAATAAACCAGACCTCTAAATACAGAGAACTGGTGGTTGCCAGAGGGGAGGTATTTGGAAGGTACATGAAACAGATAAGGATTACTAAGAGGTACGAACTTCAAGTTGTAAAATAAGTAACTTACAGAGGTAAAAAAAAGAAAAGGTAGGGGGATACAGTCAATAATATTTTAAGAATGTATGATAACATGTGGTGAGCACTGAAAAATGTATAGGACTTTCGGATCTGTATATTGCACACATGAACCTAATATAACGTTGTATATTAATTATACTTCAATACCAAAAAGAAAAAGAGGAGTCAAAAATCAGTAATGAAACAAAAGTTACAACTGACCATAGAAATATAAAGGATTATAAGGGAATATTATGTGGTAAAATTAAAATGAAATGGATACATTCCTAAAATCATACAGTTTTCCAAGACTAAATAAGAGAGAAATCAAAAACACGAACATACCAATTACTAGTAACAAAATTGAATCAGTAGTTAAAAAAAAACAATAACAACAACAACTCCCAAGAAACAGAAGTCCAGGACCAGATGATGTTACAGGTGAATTCCACCAAATTTTTTTTTAATTAAAAAAATTTTTTTGAGCTTTATTTATTTTTGAGAGGCAGAGCACAAGCAGGGGAGGGGCAGAGAGAGAGGGAGACACAGAATCTGAAGCAGGCTCCAGGCTCTGAGCTGTCAGCACAGAGACCGACATGGGGCTCAAACTCAGACTATGAGATCATGACCTGAGCCAAGGTTAGATGCTTAACTGACTGAGTCACCCAGATGCCCCATATTCCACCAATTTTTTAAGAAAGAATTGAGACAGAAGATTGCAGACGAGGTGGGGATACTGAACTCACCTCATCCCACAAACACACTGAGATGGACACTGCATGTATTGCAACTCACTCTCAAAACAACCTGAAGACTGTCAGAAGATGTTCGACAACTAGCTATAGAGAGAAGGGCACATAAAAAAGGGTAGGAATGGCAGAGACACAGTCAGGAATAAGATATCCACATTGACCAATCACAAAAAGGAGGGACATCACAAGCACAGAGGATGGAGGGGACCAGATCTCATACCAGGTACCCCTGGCCTTGGGGACCCGCATTGGAAAGACAAATCCCCATGACATCTGGCTTTAAAAATCAACAGGTCTTAACTCTGAGGGAGCTAGAAACTGTGTCCCTTCCCTTAAAGAGCTAACACACTAAGTGTGTGAGACACAGCACAGAAGCAGTAGTGTGAAAGGTACCTAGGGTATCTATGAAGGAGATGTAAAGGAGATTTATTGACTCACTTTAGAACATATGCTGGAGGGGCAGGGATCTGTAGGAGATTTCTTCAGGAACAAAAGTACTGGCAGGTGTCCTTTTTCTTGTCCTCTCCCAGCCAGATTCTTGCAAGAGCAGTTCTCAGTTCTCTATCTACTTGACTAGCACCACATGCCTTGCCCTACTTTAGCATTTCCCTATGAACCTACCCTACCCACCCTACCTCCCTTGGGGGCTCTAAAGTGGCTCTCATCCTGCCATACCCAGAAGGCAACCCCAGCTGGGACTAGCTCTTCTCCTCGGTCATTTCTTTCCTAGAAAGGAAGGAAGTTAACCACATATACCAATGACTCCACTGTTCTTGCAGACAAGCTTCTCACCTGGCTGTGCAGGGAGCAAGCTTTGTCCTTCAGGTGCCTGCAGCTGTGCAGTGGCTAATTGCAGATGGCTAGGCTGAGGGTTGACCCTCCCCACCAGTGAGCTCCCAGTAGCTACAGTAGCACCTCTCAGCATGATGCGGCGCAAAGCCTGCTCAACAGTGCCCCCTAGCTCGTGAAGTTGATCATTGCAACCAGCCGGACTGAGGGCCAATGCTACCCACTAGCATGCCCACAGTAACTGTGGCTTAACCACAACAGGAGGGTGCATTCAGCCCACACAGTGGACACCCCTAGATCACCTGGTTATAGTGACCAGGGGGGTTGTGTTACAGGTCACCACAGAACCCCTTTTATACAAGGCTACTAGTTCCAGGATAAGGATACATTGCTGACCTACCTAATACATAGAAACAAACACAGGAAGTTACACAAAATGAGGATACAGAGAAATAGGTCTCAAATGAAAGATCAAGACCATGTCACACACAAAGAGTTAAGTGAAACAAAGGTAAGCAAGATGCTTGATAATGAGTTCAAGGTAATGGTCATAAAAGTACTCAGTGGACTTGATGTACAAGTGGACCAACTCAGTGAGAACTTCAACAAAGAGAAAATATTTAAAAAAGAACCACTCAGCCCTGAATAATAGAGTAACTGCAATGGAAAACAGAGTAAAGGGAATCCGTGGTAAATTAGTGGATGCAGAAGAACAGATCAGCAATCTGGAAGACAGGCTAATGGGAGGCAACCACGCTGAATAACAAAAGAAAAAATAATAAAAATGAAAATAGGTTAAGGGAACTCTGAACATCATGCAGCATAATAATATTCACATTATAATGATCCCAGAAGAAGAAGTGAGAGGACAGAAAACTTATTTGAAGAAACAATAACTGACAATGTTCCTAATCTAGGGAAAATAACACACATTCAAATCCAGGAATCACAGAGCCCAAAATAAGATGAACCTAGGGAAGTCCACATCAAGACACACAATTATTAAAATGAAAAAAATTCAAGATACTCATAAATAAAGAAAGTGATGGTAGCATAACATATAGATTTATCGAATCACTACGTAGTATACCTGAAACATTGTGTATCATCTATACTTCAATAAAAAATAAAGATGAGAAATCTTAAAAGTAACAAGAGAATCCATCAGTAGATGAATGGATCAAGATGTGGTGTGTGTTTTTGCACACACGCGCGCACACACACTGCAATAATTACTCAATCCTAAAAACAATAAGATAATATTACCATTTGCAACAATGTGGGCAGACTTAGAGGGTGTCATGCTAAATGAAATAAGTCAGACAGAGAAAGGCAAATACCATATTATTTCACTCTATGCAGAATCTGAAAACCCAAACCAAAAAACACACAAAAACCAAAAAGACTCATAAATACAATGAATGAATGTAGGGTTGCCAGAGGAGAGAGGGGTATGGGGTTATGCAAAATGGGGGAAAAGGAGAAGGAGATATAGGTTTCCATTTTAAGGATGAACATGTCATGATGATGAAAGATACAGCATAGGAAATATAGTCAATGGTACTGCAATGGTATTATATGGTGACATATTAGCTATACTTGAGGTGAGTATACCATAACATTAAACAACCAACAAAATGAGAAAAACAAACAGTTACACTTAAGGGAACTTTCATAAGGTTATCAGCTGATTTTTCGGTAGGAACTTTGTGGGCAAGAAGGAAAAGGCATGATACACTCAAAGTGCTGAAAGCAAAATAGATACAAGCAAGTAAACTTACCCAGAAAAGTTATTCAGAATTAAAGAGATAAAGTTTTTTTCCTAGACAAACAAAAGTTACAGAAGTTCATCACCACTAAACTGTCCTTACAAGAAATGTTAAAGGGACTTTTTAAAGCAAAAAAGATAAGGCCATAGCTAGACATAAGAAAACATTTCACTGCTAAAAGTGAATAGAAAAAGTAGTAGATTGATCACATAAAGCTAGTATGAAAGTTATAAGACAAAAGTAGAAATCAATTCTATCTACAATAATTACTTAAGGGATGTACAAACATAGAAAGATGTAAAATATGATGTCAAATACATAAAACACGGTGGGAAGTAAAAATGCAGTTCTTTAGAATGGGTTTGAACTTAAATGAACATCAGCTTAATATAAACTTCCATATACAAAGGGTTATATTTGAACTTCCCCACAAACACAACTCATTAATGTATGAGTTACACAAATAATAAAAGTGAAGAAATCAACACATAAGACTAAAGGAAGCCATCAAATACAAGGGAGAGAGCAAGGGAAGGACAGAGAAAAACTATAACAAAAAATGGAAAGTAATTAACAAACAGACAATAAGGACATACCTACCAATAATTACTTTAAATACAAATGGAGGAAATATTCCAAAAGACGTAGCATGACAAAATCAATAACAACAACGAAAGAACCATCTCCATTCTGCCTACAAGAGACTCATTTTAGACCTAAAAGATACATATAAGACTGGAAAAAAAAAAAACTGAACAAGATATTCCATGAAAATGGAAAAAAAAGTAATCTGAGTAGCAATAATTCTATTAGACATAATAGACTTTAACACAGAGACTGTAACAAGGGAGAAAGTGGGATGTTAGATAATGAAAAGAGATCAATCCAGCAAGATGATATAACAATTATCAACATCTATGCATCCAACACAGATACATCTTGATATTTAAAGAAAATATTAACATCCATGAAAAGAGAAATTAATAGTAATACAATAGGGAATTTTAACATCCAACTTACATCAATGGATAGATGATACAGAAAGGTAATAAGGAAACAGTGGCTTTGAACAACATAGGAGATCATACAGATGGACTAAACAGATATATACAGAATATTCCATCTCGGAATACACAATTTTGTCAAGTGCACATGGAGCACTCTTTAAGATAGATTACATGTTGGACCGCAAAGCAAGTCTGAATAAATTTAGACCAAAATCATATCAAGCATCATTTTTGATTACTATGGTATAAAACTAGAAGTCAATTACAAGAAAAAAAACCCTGGAAAAAAATCACATGGAGGCTAAACATGCTTCTCAACAACAAATTGGTGAATGAAGAAATCAGAAAAGAAATTTAAAAATACCTGAGACAAATGAAAATGGACACATAGCATTCCAAAACCCTGGGGATGCAGCAAACACAGTTTTAAGAGGGAATGTTATAGTGATACAGGCTTATATCCAGGCACCAGAAATATATTAAATAAACAATGTAAATTAACATCTAAAGGATTTAGAAAAAGGAAGGAAACAATAGAGGTCAGAGCACAAATAAATGAAATAAAGGCAAAAAGAAGAAAACATCAATGAAACTAAGAGCTGTTTCTTACCAAATATGAAAAAAATAATAAGCATTTCGATAGACTCACCAAGAAAGAAAGAAAGGGAACTCAAATAATTAAAATCAGAAATTCAGGAGAAGTTACAAAATATAACCTAGAATACCACAGAGAAACATAAAGGTCTATCAAAGACTTCACAAACTATACACCAACAAAATTGCATAACCTAAAAGAAACTGATACATTCCCAGAGCCAATGACCAGATGCATTACAGGTGAATTCTGCCATATATTTCAAGAGTTATACCTATATCATTATCAAACTATTCCAAAAAATAGAAGAGGAATGAATGCTTCCAAATTCATTCTACAAGGCCATTATTACCTTGATACCAAAATAAGATAAGGACACCACACACACAAAAAGAAAGTTGCAGATCAATATCCCTGAGGAACATAGATGCAAAAATCTGGAACAAAAAGATAGCCAACTAAATTCAACAATATACAAAAAGGATGATACACAACAATCAAGTGGGACTTATTCCAGAGCTTTAAGGATGGTTCAGTATCTGCAAATTAATCAACATGATACACAACACTAAGAAAGTAAAGGATAAATATTATATAATCCTCCCAGTAAATGCAGAAAAAGGATTTGACAAATTCAACATAATTCATGATAAAAACTCTTGAAGTGGTATAGAAGGAACATTCCTCAAAATAATAAAGACACATATGACAAACCTACAGTTAACATCGTACACAATGGTAAAAAGCTTAAAGCTTTTCTCTAAGATCAGGAATAAAACAGGGATATCCACTCTATTTTTATGCAAGTAGTATGCCCAAATATTAGCCTTGGCAATTAGACAAGAAGAAATAAAAGATATCAATATTGGTAAGAAAGAAGTAAAATTGTCACTATTTGTAAATTAAATACTATATATAGAAAACCCTAAAGACTTCACCAGCTATTGGAACTAATAAATTTAGTAAAGTTGGAGGATACAAAATTTATATATGTAAGTCTGTATGTTTTTTGATATAATAATTAACTTGCAGAATTGACATTAAGAAAACAATCCCATTTTTAATGGCATCAAAAAGATAAAATATCTAGGAATAAATTTAACCAAGGAAATAAGAGACCTTTACAATAAGACTCTAAGACATTGATGAAAGAAATTAAAGATAGCACAAATAAATGAAAAGATATGCTATACTCCTGGATTGGAAAAATATTGTTAAAATGTTCCTACTACCCAAAGCAATCTACAAGTTCAATGCAATCCCTATGAAAATACCAATCGCATTTTTAACAGAACAAAGAATCCCAAAATTTGTAGGAAACAAAAAATGAGCCCAACAAATAATCTTAAGAGCAGAGCTGGAGGCAGCACATTCTCAAAGTTTACACTAAACTCCAAGGCTATAGTAATTAAAACAGTATGGTACTGGCCCCCAAATTAGACACACAATCAATGGATCGGAAGAGAGAGCCCAGAAATAACCCACACTTATATGGTGAATTAATCGATGACTAAAGAGGCAAGGATAACAATGGGGAAAAGACACTCTCTTCAGTGAATTATGGTGGGAAACCTGGACAGCTATATGCGAAGGAATGAAAGTGGACCACTTCTTACACCATATGCAAAAATGAACTCAAAATGGATTAGAGACTCAAATGTAAGATTTGAAGCCATAAAATTCCTAAAAGAAAACAGGTTTTAACTTCTTGGACATAGGTCTTAGCAATATGTTTTTGTATCTTCTCCTAAGGAAGAACAACAAAAGCAAAATAAAGAATTGGGACTACATAAAAGTAAAAAGCTTTTGCACAACAAAGGAAACCATTGAGAGGAGTCAACATGGCAGAGAAGTAAGGGGGCCCAAAGTTCCCCTGTCCCTCAAACACAGCAGGATTGAGGCCAGAAGACTTGGAATTCCAGAAATCCAGGCTACAAAGTGACAGAAACATCTCCAGAGGACCATGGAGACAACGTGGCGAGCCATAGGTGCATGATTATGAACTGGGAGAGATAAAATGGGTGGTATAGGAACAGAGAGGAGGGACCTCCTTCTGTGGAGAGACGAAAGGAAGAGAAAGAGAGGCTGTGGAGGTGTAGGATTGTATTTGGACAAGAGAAAAACCACAGACCAACGAAGGGAAAACACAGAGAAAGAACCAATTTCTAACTGCGGGGCTTTCTCCACTCTATTTGTGAGCCTAGAGAGGCGGTAAGCCAGCCCCAGTTTCAGTAGGTAGTTCCCAGTGTAGTCAGAGAAAGCAATCCTCTCCCTTGAGTGCTGTGGGAAGGCAAATAGACATTCCAAGGACAACAGACCCTGCAAGGCCCCTGCCAGCCAGAGGCCCTTTGTTGGCTGGCTGGCAGAGTGACAGTACCCTGGAACTGGGGTGTGCGGGGTTTGAATATTTGGGGTTTGAATCACAGCAAAGCACTGGGGATGCGTGGGAGACTGTGGACAGAACAGAACCAGCCTGCTCATGCCCGTGTGGCACTGTGAGGATGGCCTGAACAAAGTGGTTTGGAACACCCAGTCCAGTGGGGAGAGACTGGGGTATCGCCATTTTTCTCCCCATCACCAACAAGGTGGGATTTCAGGGAACAGACAACTGGGCCCACAGCGAAGGTGGAAATCATCTACATGAAACCAGGCCCCTTTGTGCCTGGTAACTGCATATCTTATGTGTATATATACATATTTTCCCTTCCTTTTCTTTCTTTTATTTCTTCCCTTCTCTAGTCTGATTGTTTTGTTGAAGAAGACATGTTTAAAAAATTTTTTAAAAATGTTTATTCATTCTTGAAAGAGAGAGAGAGAGACAGACAGAGCATGAGCAGGGAGGGGAAGAGAGAGGGCAGAGACACAGAATCTGAAGCAGGCTCCAGGGTCTCAGCTGTGAGCACAGAGCCCATTGCAGGGCTTGAACTCACAGACCACAAGATCGTGACCTGAACTGAAGTTGGATGCCCAACAACTGAACCACCTTTAAGTGCCCCTTAAAGCAGACATCTTTAATCTATTCTTTTTACACCTCTTCTGTGTCTCCTTTATTTTCCTCTCTCTCTCTCTGGTCTAAACCATATTGTTTCTCTGATTCTCTACCTGGTCATTTTTTTTCCTTTTCTCCATCCCTGTCATTTCTCTTTTTATGGGATAAGGCCTCTTCCACCCTCCACCCCCTTTTTTAAAGTTTTTTTTTTAAGGGATACTTCAATTAACAAATCAAAGCACACTTGGTGGAAGGTCAAAACTACCACTACAAGTAGGGAAATAAAGCAACCAGAGTCTCAACAACAGAGAGCATGAAACACACTCCAAAAACAACTCTTGAAGGGCCAGGCCTTGGATAGCATATGGTCCCTTTTTAATATAGTAGTTCTTACAAGTGCAGGACTCATAACAAGTTATTAAAACAAGCAAAAGACACAAAAGTAGCCAATATGATGAAACAGGAGAATTCTCCTCAAAAGAAATTCCAGGAAGAAATGACAGCTAGAGAATTCCTCAAAACAGATATAAACAATATAACTGAGAATTTAGAATAATAGTCATAACATTGATAGCTGGGCTTGATAAAAGTATAGAAGACAGCAGAGAATCTTGCTGCACAAATCAGGGAACTAAGAAATAGGCACAATGAATTAAGACATTCTGTAAGTGAGGTGCAAAATAAACTTGATGCAGTGACAGCAAGGATAGAGGAGGCAGAGGGGATATTAAGTGAAATAGAAGACAAAATTATGGAAAATTATGAAGCTGAGGAAAAGAGAGATAAGAAAATACTATATCATGAGGGGAGAATTATAGAAGTAAGCGATTCAATGAAATGTAATAATATCTGTATCATAGGAGTTCCGGAAGAAGAAGAAGAAAGAGAAAGGGCAGAAGGTTTACTTGAACAAATTATAGCTAAGAACTTCCCTAATCTGGGGAAGGAAATGGATATCGAAATCCAGGAGGCACAGAGATTTAACAGGAATTGATCTTCTCCATGGCATATCATAGTGAAATTGGCAAAATACAAAGATAGAATTTTGAAAGCAGCTAGGGACAAATGGGCTTTTACCTACAAGGGTATACACATAAGGGTAGTAGCAGACCTGTTCACTGAAACTTGGCAAGCCAGAAGAGGTTGGCAGGAAATATTCAATGCGCTGAACAGGAAAAATACACAGCCAAGAATCCTTTATCCATCAAGGTTGTCATTAAGACTAGAAGGAGAGATAAAGACTTTCCCAGAACACAAAAACTGAAGGAATTCATGACCACTAAACCAGCCCTGTAAGAGATCATAAGGGGGACTCTGTGAATGGAATGCTGCACAGACTACAAAGGACCAGAGACATCACTACAAGCATGAAACCAACAGATAACACAATGACACTGAATCCATATCTTTCAATGATAACTCTGAATGTAAATGGAATAACTAGAAATGGAAGGAAAGCTTCCAGATTCATTCTATGAATCTATGAAGCCAGCATTACCTTGATTCCCAAACCAGACAGAGACCCCACTAAAAAGCAGAATTACAGGCCAAGATTCCTGATGAACATGGATGCAAAAATTCTCGGCAAGATACTAGCAGATTGAATTCAACAGCATATAAAGAGAATTTTCCACCATGATCAAGTGGGATTCATTCCTGGGCAGCAGGACTGGTTCAATATTCACAAGCCAATCATTGTGATACATCACATTAATAGAAGAAAGGATAAGAACCATATGATCCTGTCAATAGATACAGAAAAAGCATTTGACAAAATACAGCATCCTTAATAAAAACCCTCCAGAAAGTCAGGATAGAAAGAACATACCATAACATCATAAAAGCTATATATGAAAAGCCCATGGCTAATATCATCCTCAGTGGAGAAAAACAGAGCTTTCCCCCTGAGTTCAGGAACATGACAAGGATGTCCACTCTCACCACTGTTGTTTAACATTGCGTTGGAAGTCCTAGCCTCAGCAGACAACAAAATGAAATCAAAGCCATCCAAATTGGCAAAAAAAGAAGTCAAACTTTCACTTTTTGCAGACGACATTATATCCTACATGGAAAACCTGAAAGACTCCACCAAAAGGTTGCTAGAACTGTTAAACGAATTCAGCAAAGTCACAGGAAATAAAATCAATGTACAGAAATCAGTTACATATCTATAAGCCAATAATGAAGCAACATAAAGAAACTTATGAAGGAAATTGAAGAAGACAGAAAGAAATGGAAAAAAAGCATTCCATGCTCATGGATTGGAAGAACAAATGTCGTTAAAATGTTGATACTACCCAAAGCAATCTACACATTCAATGAAATGCCAATAAAAATTGCACTGGCATTCTTTTCAAAGCTATAAGAATCCTAAAATTTGTATGCAACCACAAAGGCCTCAAATAGTCAAAGTTATGTTGAGAAAGAAAACCAAAGGGGGAAGCATCACAATCCCAGACTTCAGCCTCTATACAAAGCTGTAATGAAGACAGTATGGTACTGGTACAAGAACAGACACATAGAACAATGGAAGAGAATAGAGAACCCAGAATTTGACCCACAAATGTGTGGCCAACTAATCTTTGACAAAGCAGAAAAGAGTATCCAATGGAAAAAAGACAGTCTCTTTAGCAAATGTTGCTGGGAGAACTGGACAGCAACATGCAAAAGAATGAAACTGAACCACTTCCTTACACCATACACAAAAATAAAATCAAAATGATGAAAGACCTACATGTGAGACAGAAAACCATCAAGACGCTAGAGATCACAGGCAACAACCTCTTTAACCTGAGCCACAGCAATTTCTTGCTTGACACAACTCCGAAGGCAAGGGAAATAAAAGCAAAAATGAACTATTGGGACCTCATGAAGATAAAAAGCTTCTGCACTGCAAAGGAAATGATCAATAAAACTACAAGGCAATCCATAGAATGGGAGAAGATATTTGCAACTGACGTATCAGATAAAGCATTGGTATTCAAAATCTATAAAGAACTTACCAAACTCAACACCCAAAAAGCAAATAATCCAATGAAGAATGGGCAGAAGACATGAATAGACGCTTTTCCAAAGAAGACATCCAGATGGCCAGTAGACACATGAAGAGATGCTCAACATCACTCATCAGGAAAATAAATATAAAAACCACATTGAGATACCACCACACACCGGTCAGAGTGGCTAAAATTAACAACTCAGGAAACAACAGATGGTGAGGATGTGGAGAAATGGGAACCCTCTTGCACTGTTGGTGGGAATGTAAACTGGTGCAGCTGCTCTGGAAAACAGTGTTGAGGTTAAGAATAAAACTACCCTACGACCCAGCCATAACACTGCTAGGAATTTATCCAAAGGATGTAGGAGTGCTGATTCATAGGGGCACATGTACTCCAATGTTTGTAGCAGCACTTTCAACAATAGCCAAATTATGGAAAGAGCCCATATGTCCATCAACTGATGAATGGATAAAGAAGATATGGTCTATATATATATGATGGAATACTACTTGGCAATGAGAAAGAATGAAATCCTGCTATTTGCAACAATGGAAATGGAACTGGAGGGTGTTATGCTAAGTGAAATAAGTCAGGCAGAGAAAGATAGATACCATATGTTTTCACTCATATGTGGAAATCAAGAAACAACAGAAGACCACAGGGGGAGGAAAGGGGAAAAAATAGTTTCAAACAGAGAGGGAGGCAAACCATAAGAGACTCTTGAATAGTGAGAACAAACAGGGTTGATGGGGTGGGGGAGGGAGAAAATGGGTCATGGGAATTGAGTAGGGCACTTGTTGGAATGAGCACTGGGTGTTGTATGTAAGTGAAGGATCATGGGAATCTACCCCCAAAACCAAGAGCACACTGTATGCACTGTTAGTTAACTTGACAGTAAACCATATAAACAAAGGACACCATGAACAAACCTAGAAGGCAGCCTACTGAATGGGGAAGATATTTACAAATGAGATTTCTGATAAGGTGTTGACATACAAAATACATTTTTAAAAAACTCATACAACTCAACACCAAAAAAATTCCTCAAAACAAATAATCTGATTAAAAATTGGACAGAGTACCTGAATAAACATTTCTTCCAAAAAATACATATGATGGACAATAGACACATGAAAAGATGTTCAACATCACTTATCATTAGGAAAGACAAACTAAAGCCACAATAAAATATAAAGTCACCTCTGTTTGAATGGCTAATATAAAAAAGACAAGAAATAATGAATGTATATGAGGATGTAGAGAAAAGGGAATCCTTGTGCACTGTTGGTCAGAATATATTTTTGGTGAAGCCACCATGGAAAATTGAATGCAGGTTCCTCAAAATAAAAAATTAGAAGTAGAAATACATTATAATCCAGTAATCCCCCTCCTGGGTATATACCCCCCCCAAAAAAAAACAACTCCCCAAAAACACTAATTGCGAAGACAGATAAACCTGTATGTTTATTGCAGTATCATTTACAATAACCCAATGCCCTCTATAGATGAATGGATAAACACAGAGTATAAGATAAAGTGCCAAAAGTGTTTTTTAAAAGTATTTAAGATCACATGTAAATTTAGAAATAAAGCTTTTGCAAACCAAAAAAAAAGACACACTATAAATGTATAATGGAATATTACTCAGCCTTAAAATAAAATTATAGCATTTCTGACAATACTGATGGATCCACACGTTATTATGCTAAATAAGTTTTTCAAAGACAATACCAGAAGATTCCCATGGAATTTAAAAATAAAGGGACCAAAAATCAAAACAGACTTAGTAATACAAAGAACAAACTTGCGGTGGCAAGAAGGGAGAGCGTTGGGGTATGGGCAAAATAGGTGAAGGGGTTTAAGTGGTACAATCTTTCAGTTAAAAATAAGTTAGTCGTGGGGATGTAAAATTAAGCAATAAAAATACAGTCAACATTACTGTAGTAACTTTGGATGGTAACAGATGGCAACTAAAGTGATGGTTGTCATTATTTTGTAATGTTTATAAATGTTGAATCACTATGTTGTACACCTAAAATTAAAGATATAAGTCAACTATACTTTAACAAAACAGTATGTTATGGGTATAAAAGTAGACACATGGGCCAATGGAACAGAATAGCCAATAAACCAATGCACTGACAATCAAATAACATTTGAAAAAGGAGCCAAAAACACTCCATGGAGAAGGATTGTCTGTTCAACAAATGGCATTTGGAAAGCTGGAGAACACATGGAGAAAAATGAAATCCTAGCCTCAACTTAAAACTCTCATGAAAAAGAACTCAAATGGATTAAAGACTGAAACATCAGTCCTGACACCATAAAATTCCCAGAGAAATACTGAGGGAAGAAATTTCTTGATATTGATCTGGACAATTTCTTAAATATGAGGCCAAAAGCACAAACAAAAGCAAAAATCACTAAGTTGGAGTACAGAAAACTAAAAAGCTTATTCATAGTGACACCACCAATGTAACAAGATAGGTTATTCCTGACTTGCTTTCCCACTATAAACCAAAAACAGCAACAACAAAAACACAGTGAACAACTATTATTGGACAAGACACTAATGAATATGGGAGTGAGGTTGAAGCACCTTCCTGAACCACATAAACCTGATATGGACATTCGAAGGTTAAAAGAATGTGCTTCTTGATGACCACATTTCCCTGCCCGAGGCTGGCACAGCACTGCACTGAGCTGTCTCACCGGAATCTATGGTTCCTAAAGTGAGAGAAGAGAACCCATGTTGGACATGCAGCTCCTCCAGCATTGTGGGTCATTTACTGGAAGCCCCCAACTCCTGTCTTGCCCCACTGGGATTATGCAGGAATCTGTAGGACTTGACCACTGGGAATGTTGTTGTGATGGAGAATGGGAAAGGGCCTTGCAAACCACCAGTACTGACTGAGTTCTAACCTACACTGCCCAAGTAATAGTTCCAACCAGCATCTTTGCTCATCTGCAACCAAAAAATGGTGGTGTGGTCTGACCTGGTTACCCAGTGGAGTACATACATGCCTGATTATGGTCCTTAAATAAAGTGATTTTCTGGCTCTGGAATATATGGTCTGCCCCTGCCAAGGCAGCTAAACCACAGACTGGCTCATTGTTGAGTATAGCTCTCAGTCCCACTTAACCAGACAGAAAGGATGTTCAGAACATCTAAAACGCTGGATGGCTTAACAACATTAGAGCAGAGAGCATGGCAGGCAGATCTGAGCACATGTAGAATAATGCCAGTAGCACCATTTGGAAAAAGAACTTGGGGATTGAGTTAGTTTGAGTCAAGACCACAGACAAAGCCCCTCAAGTCTTGAAGTGATTCACCCATTCCATGCAGGGAGGGGAGCTAATTCATAGCCCAATCCATTAATGAGTTTAGATTCTGGGCCCTCCCAAACAGAAAGCCTGACCAGAGCACCTAGTAGTCTGTTTAGAGTTGGACCTCCCATTCCGCCCAGGCAGGGGAGCTAATTCAGAATGCCCCAACAAGAAAGCCTTTCCAGAACACCTGAAAGCTGTGTATCCAGCAACACTTGACAGAGACTACGTCAAGTAGAATTGATCATCCTCAGAGCAAAACCACTGGCACCATTTGGCCGGGGAACTCAGGAAGCATGTTGACTTGAGCCAAGACCATGAAAAAAGATCTCTTGCAGTTAGGTTTGCTCCTTAGGTCTGCTCATGCAGGGGAGCCAATTTATAACCGCACCCACTGTTGAGTGTACCAGAAGGCTGGCCAGATCACCTGGAACTGCTTAATCCAATACCAATTGAGAAGAGAGGGCAGGAGAAAGATCTGATCATCTGCAGAGTAAAGCCAGGGACACTGTTCAGCCAAGGAACTTGGAACATTGTTCAGCTTGAGTCAAGAGCACAGATAAAGACCTTTTCTGTCCTTGTAGTAGTTTTCTCATTATTCCTGGAAGAAAAAACTAATTAGTAGCCTTGCCCATGGTGAATTTAGTCTTCAATCTGCCCAACCGGGGTACCTAAAAACACACAGGCATCTGTGTATCTAACCCAACAGCTCTACTTACAGTGTCATTTGAACAAAGAGCACACCCATGGATTTCCCTATCTGCAGATCAAGACAAATGACCCCAACTTCTCATGGAATTTAGTGTACACTCTTGCCTGATTCAGGTGTGCAAACAATGAACCATGCAGGCTTCAGGGACTGTTCTGCTCTCCTACCAGAGAAGGGAAGCTCTTTCATAGCCCCACCTACTACTGAGTATAGTACCTCGTCCTGACCATCTAATGAGCCTTATTGGAAAACCCAGACAACGGGGAAGTCCATCCTAAATGTTGTTTGGGTGGGCAATCAAGCCAGCAATCCTACCCAACTGTTTTCAGCTGGTAAACATTCCCCTTTATCTCAGAACTCAGGCAGTGGCCTCAACCAAAAAGAATCCTTAATAGTAAGACCCACCTGCTAAACATTTTATCATCAGACATGTTCAGCAATCAAAGATGAGCTGACTGGTAAAGAAAACTCTCTCTGCCAAAGTAAAACGGTTAGGTCTGAAAGAGGACACCACTTCTTGTGTATAGATAACAATGTGAGGAATGAAGGATAGTGAAAAAATCTGGTTACTATGATACAACAACAACAAAAAACTAATAAAGCCTGAATCTGTGATCCCAAGAAATGGACATAAGTTGCTAGGAAAAGAATGAATAAAGATCCCTTTAGGGGCACCTGGGTGGCTCAGTTTGTTAAGCAGCCAGCTTAAGCTCAGGTCATGATCTCATGGTTTGTGGATTCAAGCCTCGCATCGGGCTCTGTGCAGACAGTTCAGAGCCTGGAGCCTGCTTTGGATTCTATGTCTCCCTCTGTCTCTGACCCTCCTCTGCTCATGCTCTGTCTCTCTCCCTATCAAAAATAAATAAAAATTTAAAAAAATTTTAAAAGAAAAAAGAAAGATCCTTTTAAGGAAGTTAACTGCAAGAACACACACACACACACACACACACACACACACACACACACACACACAACTAAATAAGGAAGGCAATGCAAGACAAAAAATGAGAATATCAACAAAGAAATTGAAATAAGGAAAATCCTAGAGCTAAAAAATACTCAAGAGTTCAAGGTAGAGTTTCAAAACAAACTTGTCTATTCAAGAGAAAGTATCAATGAACTATAAGACATTTGAAATTATCTAGCAGCAAAAAGAAAAAAATAATGAAAAGGAGTGAAGAAAGTCTGTGTGACTTATAAAACAGAATAAAGGAAAAAAAAAAACCCCAATATCCTCACTATGGGAATTCCAGAAGAGAAAAGGGGACAAAAAGCATTTTTATTTTTATTTTATTAAAAAAATGTTTTTTAATGTTTATTTATTTTTGAGAGAGCAAGTGTGAGTGGGGGAGGAGTAGGAAGGGGGGAGACACAGAATCTAAAGCAGTCTCCAGGCTCTGAGTTGTCATCACAGAGCCCAAAGCGGGGCTCAGACCCATGAAGTGTGAGCTTATGACCTGAACTGAAGTCAGATGCTTAACCACCTGAACCACCCAGACACCCTGACAAGAAGTATTTTTAAAGCAATAATGATTGAAAGCGTTTGAATCCTCAGGAGAAATGAACATCCAAGTCCACAAGGCCTAAGAGATCCCAACTTTATTTAATCCAGTTATGGCTACAGCAGGACATGATAATTAAATTGTCAAAAGTCAAAGACAAAAAAGAATTTTGAAAGCAGCAAGAGAAAAGAAAGAAATTATATACACAGAAATCCCTATAGGACTATTGGTGGATTTCTCAGCAAAATTTTTCAGACCAGGGGAGAATAGGATGACATACTTAAAATATTGATAGGCAGAGAACTTTCAATGAAAAATTCTAAGCCGGGAAAAGCCTCCCTTCAGAAATGAAGGAGAGATAAAGACTTTCTTGAACAAACAAAAACTGAGGGCATTATCACCGGGTCTACTTATTGCTAAAACATTGCTAGAATGAGTCCTTGGAGTGGAAATAAAAGGAAAATAACATTATAAGAGCACAAGGGTGTAGTGTAAAGCTTCCTGGTTATGGCACATATTAATTCTGTAATATGGTAATGGTGGTGTTATTCACTTACAACTCTAGTTGCAAAGTTAAAAAATAAATGTAGCAAAAATAACAGCTACAATAATTTGTTATAGAATATGCAATATAAAAACAAATTGTGGGATACCTAGGTGACTCGGTTAAGCTTCCAACTTCGGCTCAGGTCATGATCTCATGGCTTGTGGGCTCATGCCCTGTGTTGGGCTTTGTGCTGACAGCTCAGAGCCAGGAACCTGTTTCCGATTCTGTCTCCATCTCTCTCTCTGCCCCTCCTCTGCTCACTCCCTTTGTCAAATATAAACATTGAAAAAACAAAAACAAATTTTGATCTGTAACATCAATAAAATGGGAGGGGGAGAAGAACTCTAAAGATCAGGAATGGTTTTGAAGTTGTTTAAAATAGGGTCAAACTCAACACCCAAAAAACAAATAATCCAGTGAAGAAATGGGCAAAAGACATGAATAGACACTTCTCCAAAGAAGACATCCAGATAGCCAACTGACACATGAAAAAATGCTCAACATCACTCATCATCAGGGAAAGACAAATCAAAACCACAATGAGATACCACCTCACACCTGTCAGAATGGCTAACATGAACAACTCAGGCAACAACAGATGTTGGCGAGGATGCAGAGAAAGAGGATCTCTTTTGCATTGTTGGTGGGATGCAAGCTGGTGCAGCCACTCTGGAAAACAGTATGGAAGTTCCTCAAAAAAGTAAAAATAGAACTACCCTACGACCCACCAACTGCACTACTAGGCATTTATGCAAGGGATACAGGTATGCTGTTTCCAAGGGGCACATGCAGTCCAATGTTTATAGCAGCACTATCAACAATAGCCAAAGTATGGAATGAGCCCAAATGTCCATTGATGGATGAATAAAGATATATATCTTCTTTATCTATATATATCTATATATCTATATATATACAATGAAGTATTACTCAGCAATCAAAACAAACGGAATCTTTCCATTTGCAACTACGTGGATGGAACTAGAGGGTATTATGCTAAGCAAAATTAGTCAGAGAAAGACAAATATCATGACTTCACTCATATGAGGACTTTAAGACACAGAACAGATGAACACAAGGGAAGGGAAGCAAAAATAATATAAAAACAGGGAGGGGGACAAAACATAAGAGACTCTTAAATATGGAGAACAAACAGATGGCTACTGGATGTGTTGTGGGGAAGGGAGGACGGGCTAAATGGATAGGAGGCATTAAGGAATCTACCCCTGAAATCATTGTTGCACCATATGCTAACTAATTGGATGTAAATTAAAAAAAATAATAAATAAAAATAAAAAATAAAATAAAATAGGGTGTTATAATGTTAAGATATTTTATACAAATCTTATGGTAACTGTGAAATAAGAGAAAGCATATTGGTCTCTGCCCCTGGTTCCTGGCATAGAGATCCTGAAACCCTGGTTATTCTCTATATTTTGTTGTATTGAGGCAATTTTGGGTGGGCTCTTGGATGACTTCTGGATGAAAGCTGGTCACCAGAATAAGAAGCCAAGATTAGAAGTCAGGAATTTTGGGGGCACCTGGGTGGCTTGGTTGAGCACCCGACTTCAGCTCAGGTCATGATCTCATGGTTTGTGGGTTCGAGCCCCATGTCAGGCTCTGTGCTGACAGCTCAGAGCCTGGAGCCTGCTTCAGATTCTGTGTCTTCCTCTCTCTCTCTCTGCCCCTCCCCTGCTCACACTCTGTCAATCTCTCTCTCAAGAAATAAATAAACATTAAAAAAATAAAAAAAAAGAAGTTAGGAATTTTTATTCCTCCCCCACTGCCAGCCCTCAATTCTCTTCTCTTGAGAAGGGAGAAGGTATGAAAATGAAGTTGGTCGATCAATCATAGAAGCTTCTACGCTTAGGATTCTCCATGGCTGTTCAGTTGTACTCTTTAAGTTATGCATTAAAAACCTGATAAATGTAAGTGTTTTCCTGAGTTCTGAGAGCTCCTCTAGCACATTAATCAAACCTGAAGCAAGACTGATGGGAATTCTAGGGGCACCTGCGTGGTTTGGTTGGCTAAGCCTTCCAACTTAGGCTCAGTGCGTGATCTCATGATTCATGGGTTTGAGCCCCATGTTGGGCTCTGTGCTGACCACTCAGCCTGAAGCCTGCTTCAGATTCTGTGTCTCCCTCTGTCTCTGCCCCTCCCCCACTTGCACTCTGTCTTGCTCTAAAATAAACAAACATTAAAAAAAGATTAATGGTAAATCTCTGTAGCCAAGTCAGACAGAACTTATGGGAAACATGTGGGCCAGCTACTGGCAAATGGCATCTGGAGTGGGATAGAGCATTTTCATGGGACTGAGCTCTAAACCTGTGAGATCTACAAGTAGAAAGTGTTAGAATTAAGTTGTAGCATTCTCAGCTGATGTCACAAAAAACTGCTTGGTGGATCTGTGGGGAAATGCCTCCCATCATTGTAATTTGGGTCTTAGAATTATTTTAGTGGCCATAATGGAAAAACCTGTAGTCATCACATAAAACAACACAATAAAGTAGTCAAAGCATACTGATATCAAAGACATCAGATCAAAATGACAGCTAAATGTGAAGCAAAGAACAATGAATCTACACAATGGCCAGAAAACAATTAAAAATGGCAATAGTAAGTCCCTACCTAGGAATAATTGCTTTAAATGTAAATGGATTAAATTCTTCCGTTAATAGACATGGCTGGACGGATTTAAAAAAACAGTATACTGCCCACAAGAGACTCCCTCCAGCCTTAAAAACACATATATACAGACAGTAAAGAGAGAGAAAGGCAGATTTAAAGCAAATGGAAACAAAAAGTGTAGGGGTAGCTACACCTCTATCTTAAAATAAAAGTCATGAGACAGAAGGTTATATTATGAACAATCCATTACGAATATAGAACAATTGTAAATATTTATGTATCCAACATTGGGACAGCTAAACATATAAAGCAAAAACTAAGAGCTAAAAAGAGAAATAAGCAGCAATACTTTAATAACTGGGGACTTTAATATCCCTTTTATAATAGATAGATAGATTACCCAGACAGAGAATCAATAAGGTAATAGATGTGAACAACACTACAGGCCAAATTAAGCCAAGAAACATTTACAGAACATTCTCTGACACCAACAGAATACACATTTAAAAAAAAATATTTTTAAAGTTTATTTATTTTGAGAGAGTGAGCCAGTGCACACACAAGTGGGGGAGGGGCAGAGAGAGAGGGAGGATCCCAAGCAGGCTCTTCACTGTCACCAAACACATAACCTAATGTGGTGCTTGAACCCACAACCATGAGATTATGACCTGAGCCGAAACCAAGAGTTGGGACACTTAACCAACTGAGCCACCCAGGCAAGCCAGAATACACATTTTTTCAAGTGCACAAGGAATATTTTCTAGGATAGACCATATGTTATACCACATAACAAGGCTTAGTAAATTTAAAAATACTAAATCAACCAAGTACCTTCTCTGACCACAATGGTATAAACTTTGAAAGCAGAAGGAAAACTGGAAAATTCATACATACCATGGAAATTAAACACTCTCCTAAACAACCAATGGATCAGTGAAGAAATTAAAGGGTCATTAAAAAGCATCTTCAGGCAGGGCACCTGGGTGGCTCAGTCAGTTAAGTGTCTGACGTCAGCTCAGGTGATGGTCTTGTGGTGAGTTTGAGCCACAGGTCAGGCTCTGTGTTCATAGCTCAGAGCCTGGAGCCTGCTTCAGATTCTGTGTGTGTGTCTTTCTCTCCTGCTCCCCTGATCATGTTCTGTCTGTCTGTCTCTCTCTCTCAAAAATAAACAAACATTAAAAAAATTAAAAACAAAAGAAAAATAAAAGCATCTTCAGGAAAAACAAAATGGAAACAAAACACAGCAAATCTAATAGGATGCGGCAAAATGTTCTAAGATGGATGTTTATTGCAAAAACACCCACATTAAGAAACAAGAAAGATGTCAAACAAAGGAACTCTATACCTCAAGGAAGCAGGAACAAAGACAAACTAAGGCCAAAGTTGGAAAAAGATATAATAAGGATTAGAACAAAAAAAGTAAAATAGAGGAAAACAAGAAAAAAACATTAACCAAACAGTTGATTTTTAACAGGATAAACAAAATGACAAAATGTTAGCTAAACCAACTAAGGAAAAAAGAGAGATGACCAGAATCAACAATTCTAAGTGAAACAGGAGACATTACAACAGATTCCACAGAAATAAAAATCTACATAAACAACTATCTGCCAACAAACTGGACAACATAAAAGAAATGGAAAAATTCTTTGAAACATATAATCTCCAATATGGAATTAGGAAAAAATAGAAAATTTGAACAGACCATTAATAGTAGTTACATTGAACCAGTAATTAAAAATCTCCCAATGAAGAAGAGCCTAGAATAAAATGGCTTCACTGGTGAATTTTATCTAATATTTAAAGAAGAATAAACACTAATCTTTCTCAAACTCCTCCAAAAAAATCAAAGAGAAGGAAAAACTTGCAAATTCATTTTATGAAGCCAGCATTACTCTGATACCAAAGCTAGAAAGGGACACTAAAAGTAAAGTGTATTACAGGCCAATACCTATAATAAATACCACTTAACTGAATTCAGCAGCATGTTAAAAAAATTATTCACCACAATCAAGTGGAACTTATCCCTGAGAGACAAAGATGGTTAAATGAACAAGATTAACATGATATATCACACTAACAGAATGAAAGAAAAATTCATGTGTTTATCTCAAGAGATGTAGAAAAAGCAGTTAACAAAATTCAACACCATTTTCCGATAAAAACTCTTAATAAATTAGATATTGAAGAAAGGCAGCTAACATAATAAAAACCATATATGGCTAATCCATAGCTAACATCATACATGATGGTCAAAGTATGAAAGCTTTTTTTCTTTTTTTCTTTTTTTAAAGAATAGAACAAGAGAGGAGTGCTCACTCTCACTACTCTGATGCGACATAGTACTGGAAGTCCTTGCTAGGTCAATTAGGCAAGAAAAAGTAGTAAATGGAATCAGAATTGGAAAAGAGGAAGTAAAATGGTCTCTCTTTGTAGATGACATGATTTTATACATAACATATCCTAGTCTTCACCAAAATATTGTGAAATCAACACATTCAGTTAAAATTGCATGACAAAATAAAATTTGCATATGGATTAAATTAAGTGATAGAGTTAATATAATAACAATAGATTTTATGAAAAATAAAGAAAAATGTTCTATTTACAACAGCATGAAAAATAAAATAATTAGGAATAATTTTAACCAAGGGGGTAGAAAGAGTTGTATTCTGAAAAGTAGAAGACATTGATGAAGGAAATCAAAGACAAAAATAGAGAGCTATCTATTTTCATGGATTGGAATATTTAAGATTCTTAAAATGTGCATAAGACCCAAGGCCATCCATAGATTCAATGCAA
Organism: Prionailurus viverrinus; assembly: GCF_022837055.1. Lineage (NCBI taxonomy): Eukaryota > Metazoa > Chordata > Mammalia > Carnivora > Felidae > Prionailurus > Prionailurus viverrinus. The sequence goes on from NC_062565.1 coordinate 9,265,060, forward strand.
TCCTTATCAAGATTCCAAAGGAATTTTCTTTTCTACAGAACAAAAATCCTAAAATTTATATGGAATAAAAGACACAAATAGCCAAAACAATCCTGAGAAAGAACAAGGCTGTAGGCATAACACATCCTGATTTCAGGCTATAGCATAAAGCTATAGTATTCAAAACAGTATGTTACTAGCATAAAATTAAACACTGACCAATGGAACAGAACAGAGAACCAGAAATATGCGTAAACTAATGTGTAATGTGAAAATTGGATGCTGTGAAAATTGGATATTCACATGTGAAAGACTGAAATAAAACCCTTGTCTTAGTCCACTCACAAAAATTGACTCAAAATTGATTAAAGACTTAAATGATAAGACAGGAGCCAAAAAATCTTACAGGAAAATAAGAAAAAAAACCTTAACATGGTCTTGGCAAGGAGTTTTTGGATGACATCCAAAACATATGAGCAACAAAGTGATAAACAAGTGGGGCTACATCAAATTAAAAAGCTTCTGCACAGCAAGAGAAATAATAACATGAAGAAACTACCTATGAAATGGGAAAATATTTTCAAGCCATGTATCAGATCAGGGATTAATAACTACAAACACATACAATTCAAGAGCAATATAACAAATAAAGCAATTTAAAAATAGGCAAAGACCTATCCCTATCAAAATAACACCAGCATTCTTCACAGAGCTAGAACAGTCAATCCTAAAATTTGTATGAAACCAGAAAAGACCCTGAATAGCCAGAGTAATGTTGAAAAAGAAAACCAAAGCTGGAGGCATCCCACCTCCAGATTTCAAGCTGTATTACAAAGCTGTAACCATCCAGACAGTATGGTACTGGCACAAGAACAGACACACAGATCAGTGGAACAGAATAGAAAACCCAGAAATGGAACCACAAACATATGGCTGTGGTCACACACTGAAGAAAAAGTTCTCAGACACAAGACTAAGCGGTCATGCGGGACTGTCTTTGCAAGAGAGCAACAGCCTGCCGGTAGCCTTTATTTCATATTTTCTTAGATATGAGTATCAAAGGGGGCGCGTGGATGGTTCAGTAGGTTAAAAGTCTGACTTGGGCTCAGGTCATGATCTGGTTTGTGAGTTCAAGCCCCAAGTCGGGCTCTGTGCTGATAGCTGAGAGCCTGGAGCCTACTTCATATTCTGTATCCCTCTCTCTGTCCCTCCTTCACTCATGATCTGTCTCTCAAAAATAAACATTTAAAAAATTTAAAAAAATATATGAATATCAAAGAATATCAAAGCATGGGAAGAGAACATAAAGGATCTTTAGACATTAACTAGACATGCACCTGGTGGCTACGTGAAGGCATGCAGGGAGTACAAGAAGTTTCAAGGAGTGTCAGGGAGTTACAGCAGATTTTGTATCTAATTGTCCTCTGGGGGTCCATGGGCCTTTGTATCTCATAATGCTATCATGCTCTGCAGCCTTGAGACCAGAACACTGCTAATGGTTCAGCTATTACCTCGATTCACCCTCCAGGATTTATAATGCACTCTCTAGAAATAACTTCACATCTTTCCACTTTTGTTTTGCAGTTGTAGAAACAGGAGTTGTGGTGGAAATGGTGAGCATCTAGGTATTGGCACAGAACACCTTAGGTGATTTGGTGGAGGAACAGAGGGACAGAATCATTTTGAAGACTGCCACAAAAAACAAAGTTGCCAATAATATTACAGTAGTATCAATCCAAGAGTGGAGATTGAACCCAGAGAACCAGTTTTTTTTGGATCGATCCAATTAGAAATGTCGTTGAGAATATCAATCACTGCTTGTTGGTTTTCTTGTTGAGGCTCTCATAATTGCTTTTGTAGTTTTTGAGACATCTTTGATGCAAAAAGGTGATTTTATTAAAGCATGGGGACAGGACCCATGGGCAGAAAGAGCTGTGGTGGGGTTGTGAGGAGTGACTGATAATATATTTTTAAGTTACTGGGGTTAGGAGTAGTGTAAGTCTCTAAGGAATTTGGAAACAAGGCTTTCAGGACCTTGAGGGGCTAGCTATTGTTAAGATAAGGTTACTTTTAGTCTATATTAAAAACAAAAACATTAAGGAAGTAAGATAGCCATGAGTTTCTTGAGCAAGGACATACTCTACATGATTATCAGTGGGCTGCAAGCTGTAAGATTTAATTTATGTTACATTTCTCTTGCCTCTGTTTCCCTCATCATTCCTCACCCCCCAACAATCTTGAACCTTAAATCTTAAAGGTTGTTGAAGGTAGGTCTCATCCTCTCTAGCTTCTTCCTGCTGAATAGGGACATAGAGATGTCCCTATTTAGGGGTCAAGGTTGGTCAGTTGAGAATTTAATAGGAATTAGGAAAGGCTAATGCAGCTGTACCTAGAGGTAATAACATATAGGAGTCTCCTTGAACAGAAAGGATCATCTGTTGGCTTAAAGTTGTGGCAGCAAAGGAATCCAGGCATTAGGTGGAGAGACATGGGATAAAAGAGGAAAACATGATTAAAATAACAAAAACAAAAAGAAACCCTCACAAGGGTCTTTATTGGTTGACCAAAATCTTTCTTTAGTGCAGGAATTTAACTACTTATTAAAGGAAAGAGGGGCATAATTTAAAGTGTCAATTGAGTATTTGTAAGTTAGAAACTCAAATATTTTTGTGGTATTCTAGAATGTGCAGATAGCATTCTGGTTTTATGAGAGTGCAAGCTCTTCCGTGTGCAGCAGTTAAAACATCTAATACCATTTTATTTTGTAGAACTATTCAGTGTATTTGAATTATTTTAGTGTGTAATGATATAATCTTATTTTAGAGACAGGGAAAGATGGTGGCATAGGAGGGTGCTGGGCTCACCTCGTCCTGCCAATCACTTTGATTCCACCCACATCTGCCTAAATAACCCAGAAAACCACCAGAAGACTAGCAGAACGGACTCTCCAGAGCCAAGTGTAGACGAGAGACCCATGGAAGAGGGTAGGAAGGGCGGAGAGGCGGTGCACACTACACGGTCTGGTGGGAGAGAGCTGGGCAGTGGAGGGGCAGCCTGCCTGGCAAGGCAGAGCCCCCGAGTCTGGCTTGCAAAAGCAGAGGGGCTGGACTGCATGAGTTCTGACAGCCAGCGGGATTTAACATCTGGAATGTTAAAGTCAACAGCTCTACTCTCTAAGAGCAGGGAGGGTGAGAGAACACCAGGAGGGAGAGGTGTTGAGCCCCAGAAGACAGAGCTCAGTGGGGAACAAAGGTGCTGCCCAGTGCCATCTCCCTCACCCATCCGGCAGCCAAAATCCTAAAGGGAACCAGTTCCCATCCCAGAACTTGCTTGCACCGCGCAAACACCCAATGCTGTGCTTCTGTGGATCCATCCCTCTGGCGGGTCTGCCTCCCTCCCGGTGCCACAGGGCCCCTCCTGAAGTGGATCTCCAAGGAAAAGCGAGCTGAGCCTGCCCCTCCCACCTCTGTGCACCTTGCCAATCCACCCCAGCTAATACGCCAGATCCCATCAAAGCAGCACCACAAGCCTGGCAGTGTGCAAGTAGCCCAGACAGAGACCACACCGCTCCACAGTAAGTCCTGCCCCTGGGAGAGGGGAAGATAAGGTACACACCAGTCTGACTGTGGCCCCAGCGGTGGGCTGGGGGCAGACATCAGGTCTGACTGTGGCCCCGGCCCACCAATGCAAGTTACTCCAGACAGCACAGGGGAAGTGCCCTGCAGTTCTGCGCCACTCCAGGGACTATCCAAAATGATTAAAGGAAAAATTCTCCTCAAAAGAAACTCCAAGAAGTAGCAACAGCTAGAGAATTGATCAAAAACGATTTAAGAAATATAAGGGAACAAGAATTCAGAATAATAGTCATAAAATTAATCACTTGGCTTGAAAAAAGTAGAGAGGACAGCAGAGAATCTATTGCTACAGAGATCAAGGGACTAAGAAATAGTCATGAGGAGCTTAAAAAAAATGCTATAAATGAGGTGCAAAGCAAAATGGAGGCAACCACACCTTGGATTGAAGAGGCAGAGGAGAGAATAGGTGAATTAGAAGATAAAGTCATGGAAAAAGAGGAAGCTGAGAATAAGAGAGATAAAAAGAATCCAGGAGTATGAGGGGAGAATTAGAGAACTAGGTGATGCAATCAAACAGAACAATATCCATATAAAAGGAATTCCAGAAGAGCAAGAGAGAGAGAAAGGGGCTGAAGGTGTACTTGAAGAAATAATAGCTGAGAACTTCCCTGATCTGGGGAAGGAAAAAGGCACTGAAATCCAAGAGGCACAGAGAACTCCCTTCAGACATAACTTGAATCGATCTTCTGCAAGACATATCATAGTGAAACTGGCAACATACAAGGATAAAGAGAAAATTCTGAAAGCAGCTAGGGATAAACACACTCTAACTTATAAAGGGAGACCCATAAGACTAGTGGCAGACCTATCTACTGAAACTTGGCAGGCCAGAAAGCAATGGCAGGAAATCTTCCATGTGATGAACAGAAAAAATATGCAGCCGAGAGTTCGTTATCCAGCAAGTCTGTCATTCAGAATAGAAGGAGAGATAAAGGTCTTCCCAAACAAACAAAAATTGAAGGAATTCAACACCACAAAACCAGCCCTACAAGAGATCCTAAGGGGGATTCTGTGACTGAAATGTTGCAAGGACCACAAAGTACCAGATACATCTCTACAAGCATGAAACCTACAGACATCACAATGACTCTAAACCCAAATCTTTCCATAATAACACTGAATGTAAATGGACTAAATGCTCCAACCAAAAGACACAGGGTATCAGAATGGATAAAAAACAAGACCCATCTATTTGCTGTCTACAAGAGACTCATTTAGACCTGACGACACCTTCAGATTGAAAGTGAGGGGATGGAGAACTATCTATCATGCTACTGGAAGTCAAAAGAAAGCTGGAATAGCCATACTTCTATCAGACAAACTAGACTTTAAATTAAAGGCGTAACAAGAGATGAAGAAGGGCATTATATAATAATTAGAGGGTCTATCCATCAGGAAGGGCTAACAGTTATAAATGTCTATGCGCTGAATATGGGAGCCTCCAAATATATAAAACAACCACAAACATAAGCAACCTTATTGATAAGAATGTGGTACTTTCTTAAGAAAGGGGACTTTAATACTCCACTTACAACAATGGATAGATCATCTAGACACATGGTCAATAAAGAAACGAGGGCCCTGAAGGATACATGGGATCATATGGACTTGACAGATATATTTAGAACTCTGCATCCCAGGCAACAGAATACACTTTCTTCACCAGTGCACATGGAACATTCCCCAAGATAGATCACATACTGGGTCACAAAGCAGCCCTTCATAAGTATAAAAGAACTGAGATCATACCATGCACACTTTCAGACCACAATGCTATGAAACTTGAAATCAACCACAGGAAAAAGTCTGGAAAACCTCCAAAAGCATGGAGGTTAAAGAACACCCTACTAAACAATGAATGGGTCAACCAGGCAATTAAAGAAATTTAAAAATATATGGAAACAAATGGAGATGAAAATACAACAATCCAAACTCTTTGGGATGCAGCAAAGGCAGTCCTGAGAGGAAAATACATTGCAATCGAGGCCTATCTCAAGAAACAAGAAAAATCCCAAATACAAAATCTAACAACACACCTAAAGGAACTAGAAGCAGAATAGCAAAGACACCCCAAACCCATCAGAAGAAAAGAAATAATAAAATCTGAGCAGAAAAAAACAATATAGAAAGTAAAAAAAAACAAACAAACTGTAGACAGAGCAATGAACCAAGAGTTGGTTTTTTGAAAAAATAAACCAAATTGATAAACCTCTAGCCAGGGCTCTCAAAAAGAAAAGGGAGATGACCCAAATAGATAAAATCATGAATGGAAATGGAATTATTACAACCAGTCCCTCAGAGATACAAGCAATTATCAGGGAATACTATGAAAAATTATATGCCAACAAACTGGACAAGAGTGGACAGAAGAAATGGACAAATTCCTAAACACCCACACACTTCCAAAACTCAAACAGGAAGAAATAGAAAACTTGAACAGACCCATAACCAGCAAAGAAATTGAATCAGTTATCAAAAATCTCCCAACAAATAAGAGTCCAGGACCAGATGGCTTCCACAGGGAATTCTACCAGACATTTAAAATTTATTTTTTTAATGTTTTTATTTATTTTTGAGACAGAGAGAGACAGAGCATGAGCAGGGGAGGGGCAGAGAGAGAGGGAGACACAGAATCTGAAGCAGGCTCCAGGCTCTGAGCTGTCAGCACAGAGCCCAATGTGGGGCTCGAACCCATAGACTGTGAGATCAATTCTACCAGAAATTTAAAGCAGAGATAATACCTATCTTCTCAAACTGTTCCAAAAAAAAGAAAGGGAAGGAAAACTTCCAGACTCATTCTATGAAGGCAGCATTACTTTGATTCCTAAACCAGACAGAGACCCAGCAAAAAAAGAACTACAGGCCAATATCCCTGATGAATATGGATGCAAAAATTCTCAATAAGGTACTAGCAAATTGAATTCAACAGCATATAAAAAGAATTATTCACCATGATCAAGTGGGATTCATTCCTGGGATGCAGGGCTGGTTCAACATTCGCAAATCAATCAACGTGATATATCACATTAATAAAAGAAAAGAACCATATGATCCTGTCAATCGATGAAGAAAAAGCATTTGATAAAATTCAGCATTCTTTCTTAATAAAAACCCTCAAGAAAGTCGGGATAGAAGGAACATACTTAAACATCATAAAAGCCATTTATGAAAAGCCCACAGCTAACATCATCCTCAATGGGCAAAACCTGAGAGCTTTCTCCCTGAGATCAGGAACACAACAGGGATGCCCACTCTCATTGCTGTTGTTTAACATAGCGTTGGAAGTGTTAGCATCAGCAATCAGACAACAAAATGAAATCAAAGGCATTAAAATCGGCAAAGATGAAGTCAAGCTTTCACTTTTTGCAGATGACATGATATTAGACATGGAAAACCCGATAGACTCCACCAAACGTCTGCTAGAACTGATACATGAATTCAGCAAAGTCGCAGGATACAAAATCAATGTACAGAAATCAGTTGCATTCCTATACACTAACAATGAGGCAACAGAAAGACAAATAAAGAAACTGATCTTATCCACGATTGCACCAAGAAGCATAAAATACCTAGCAATAAACCTAACCAAAGGTGTAAAAGATCTGTATGCTGAAAACTATAGAAAGCTTATAAAGGAAATTGAACAAGATATAAAGAAATGGAAAAACATTCCGTGCTCATGGATTGGGAGAATAAATATTGTTAAAATGTCAATACTACCCAAAGCTATGTACACATTAAATGTAATCCCAATCAAAATTGCACCAGCATTCTTCTTGAAGCTAGAACAAGCAATCCTAAAGTTTTTATGAAACCACAAAAGACCCTGAATAGCCAAAGTAATATTGAAGAAGAAAACCAAAGCGGGAAACAACACAATCCCAGACTTTAGCCTCTACTACAAAGCTGTAATCATCAAGACAGCATGGTATTGGCACAAAAACAGACACATAGACCAATAGAATAGAAAACCCAGAATTAGACCCACAAAAGTATGGCCAACTAATCTTTGACAAAGCAGGAAAGAATATCCAATGGAAAAAAAGACAGTCCCTTTAACAAATGGTGCTGGGAGAGCTGGACAGTAAGATGCAGAAGAATGAAACTAGACCACTTTCTCACACCATTCACAAAAATAAACTCGAAATGGATAAAGGACCTGAATGTGAAATAGGAAGCCATCAGAACCCTGGAGGAGAAAGCAGGAAAAAAAACCTCTCTGACCTCAGCCGTAGCAATTTCTTACTTGACACATCCCCAAAGGCAAGGGAATCAAAACCAAAAATGAACTATTGGGACCTCATGAAGATAAAAAGCTTCTGCACTGCAAAGGAAACAATCAATAAAACTAAAAGGCAACCAACAGAATGGGAAAAGATACTTACAAATGACATATTAGACAAAGGGCTAGTATCCAAAATCTATAAAGAGCTCACCAAACTCCACACCCGAAAAACAAATAATCCATTGAAGAAATGGGCAGAAAACATGAATAGACACTTCTCTAAAGAAGACATCCAGACGGCCAACAAGCAGGTGAAAAGATGCTCAATGTCACTCCTATCAGGGAAATACAAATCAAAAACACACTCAGATACCACCTCACGCCAGTCAGAGTGGCTAAAATGAACAAATCAGGAGACTCTAGATGCTGGCGAGGATGTGGAGAAATGGGAATCCTCTTGCACTGTTGATAGGAATGCAAACTGGTGCAGCCTCTCTGGAAAACAGTGTGGAGGTTCCTCAAAAAATAAAAAATAGATCTACACTATGACCCAGCAATAGCACTGCTAGGAATTTACCCAAGGGATACAGGAGTACTGATGCATAGGGGCACTTGTACCCCAGTGTTTATAGCAGCACTTTCAACAATAGCCAAATTATGGAAAAAGCCTAAATGTCCATCAACTGATGAATGGATAAAGAAATTGTGGTTTATACACACAATGGAATACTATTTGGCAATGAGAAAGAATGAAATATGTCCTTTTGTAGCAACATGGATGGAATTGGAGGGTATTATGCTAAGTGAAAAGAGTGTTATGCTAAGTGAAATAAGTCATACAGAGAAAGACAGATACCATATGTTTTCACTCTTATGTGGATCCTGAGAAACTTAACAGAAGACCATGGGGGAGGGGAAGGAAAAAAAAAAGAGAGGGAGGGAGCCAAAACATAAGAGACTCTTAAAAACTGAGAACCAACTGAGGGTTGAGGGGGGGTGAGAGTGAGGGGGAGTGGGTGATGGGTATTGAGGAGGGCACCTGTTGGGATGAGCACTGGGTGTTGTATGGAAACCAATTTGACAAAAAATTTCATATTAAAAAGGTGGTGTTAACCATCATATAGACTCTGTTTTGCTTAGTAAATAATCAGGTAATTAATAAGAGGTATTTTTATAGAAACAAGAAAGTACAGGTTAATGGTTTGAGCAAAATTATAAACCAAGTGTCTGAGTATCAAGTGCTACCAGTGAGAAGATTTCTAGATGTCAGGCTTGAAGCATCCTTAGATGGAGTGGGAATGGGCAGAGAGAATCAGATTTTTCTGGTTGGTAATTCAAATGTGGTGATCTTTTTGCATGGCCCAGAGAGCAACAGGCATGAAGATTGTCTCTACCTGAGTTTTGTGACAATTTCTCTGAATTCTATCTCAAGTTGTCTAGGCAAACAACAAACATTTAAAGACAATCAGAACTAGAATTTAACATCCATAAAGGTACATTATTGAAATATAATTTTGCTAATAACCCTCATTTCCAGAAATAGCCAAATCAAGACTGATTCATTTGTAGAACAGCCTAATCTTAATAAACTTGGCCTAATTATTTACATAAGGTCAGCAAGAACAGTGATTGGTCATATCGATCTTTAAAAATATGCTTTGCTGGAACTTTTTAAAAGGAATCTGTAGACTGAACTTTTAGTAGCCTCTCCGGGTCAGAAGCCAAGCCAAGTACTTGCCACGAAAGAATAGTTACTGAGAACTTTTGAGTTTCAGAGGGTTTAGGTAAAGAGAAAAGTTAAACACCTCAGTTTGTTCACAAATGAGTATTTTATCACATTTCCTTATGTTTTGAGTATCTTAAGAGAAAGTTTCCTTAATCTGAAAGGGCAAGCATTAGAGAACCAGCAATATTTCTAACAAGAGTCATAAAATCTATTATCTTCCTCCGTTTAGTTAATCCCATGTTATTAATTCTTGTTCAGTTTGAATGCAGCTTTTTAATTCTGGGAATTTTTACCTATTTGTTTTATGAGCATAAAGATGTCAAATACCTGTTTGTCCTAAAAGTCCTTTTTATAAATCTCCCTGAAGATGAAACACATTTTGTGAGAGCTTCAGAACAGTAACTATCAACGACAAAAGACGCAAAAACGGACGTGGTTAACAATCTGATAGGAGAGTTCATTATGATGCAATTTGCAGGGAAATTCAGTTATGTCTGTGACACATGACACTTTGATAAGCAGAATATAAAGTGATGACCTTCTACCAAAACATATCAAAACTTTAGGAATTTTGTATATATATTTGAGCAGTTATAGCATTTACCCAAGCAATACAACCTAAGGTTACCATTATTTGTTTGACAGGGTTTTCCAAGTAATATACTAAATAAGAAGGCCCAGTTGGTCAAAAAGATTGCATTTACTGTTTAAATCCTGGGAAGTTTGTTAAAAACCTTAGGAAGTTATAAAGCACATCCTAAACAGGATTACAGATCATTACAAATCTTAATTATTTATTTAACTAAGGTGGCAATAAGAGATTCTCAAGGCACATATATAGGTTTATATAGTTGTTAGCAAAAGCTAGCTCTTTTATTTATTTTTAATGGTTATTTTTGAGAGAGCGAGGGAGCGAGCGAGCAGGGTAGGGGTAGAGAGAGACACAGAATGCAAAGCAGGTTCCAGGTTCTAAGTTGTGAGCACAGAGCCAGACATGGGGCTCGAGCTCACGAGCCATGAGATCACGACCAGAGCCAAAGTCGGACACTTAACCGACTAAGCCATGCAGGCGCTCCAAAACCTAGCTCCTTTAACACTGAGAAATTTTGACTAAGTAATCAAAGACCTGATAAAGACAAAACACAAAACTGGTTTTCCTGGCAGACCAAAGAGAAAAGACCTTTGTTTACAGTTTTTTTTTTTTTATCAAGAGCAGAACAACCCAAGTTGTCTTTTGAACAGACAGAAAAGCAGGATTTAAATTTCTACCAGTGTATTTTTAAAATCCATTCATTTCAACCTTAGTCTGTCCTAATTATACGTAAAGTTTCTTTCCAAAGATTTCCTTCATGAACCTTCTACAACTTTCCTTTGAATTCACATTTTGTCTCAAGACATTTTTCTCCAAACAACCAGTCTAATTTAGGAGAAATTTACTTTCTTTTACCTTCAATAAAAATGTATTCCCATTCCTTATACCTTTTTTATGTATTTTCTACTTTTCTACATACAGAGTTGCTTTCTTTATTTCTATCAGTCTTAATTACATCTAGCAGAATTTTAACTCTTAGAAACCTTAGTCTCTAGTGAAAACTGAGTAGTAACCAATTGTGAACTGTTACATCAGATTTTAAATGACAAAATTATGAACAATTTAAGCACAAAGCATGCTTTTCAACAGGTTTAAATATCCTTAGTTTTTCTTCCATAAGAAGCCAAAAGCCCAAACCTATGTTGAGTAAGTAATGCTTTAGCATTCCTTTCAATTTGGAAAATGCCTAAATGCCCCAATGAATTTAATCCAGTTTATCTTCCAAATAAAACCGTAAAGTTTCAGGTTACCAAAGACCTTGAAAGCTATCTTAACAAATACCCATGAAAAGCTTCGAGATAGAATTAGCCATCATTTTTAAGTTGTCTTTTTTGTTAGCAGATTGCAACAGAGATAACATGAGCTTATTTGACCCTCAGTAAACCTAGGTAGAAAAGGTCTTATATTTAATGTTGGTAATTCTAAAGACAGGTCTATCTTAATAAAACCAACAAACTAAAATCGCTTTCAATGCCAAATATGTTCCATCTGGGTCCATTTAAAAGTCAAGCAATTTGTTTACCATGGTCAGTTTTTACCTGGGACTTCGGTGGGGAGATCTGCAGTAGGCGGTGTAACCCCAAGGGGGTGCTCTTTGCTCCTTGACAGCGAGTGGGGGAGGAGGAGCTGGTGGTGCCAGAGACATGTCGATACAGGCTGCACCCGAGGTGGTGCAGAAACAGGAGGAGGTGGAGGCAGTAGGTTACAGGGTGGAGGAATGAAGTCCTGCCAACCATTTTTATCAGGTTTTTCTTGTAAAGCATGAATGGCAATGTGGCCTAGGTTCCAAGTGTGTAAATGAGAGATATTTCCTGGGACAAGAGCATTTTTTAACCAGTGCCCTATGTGCTCCCAACTGGCCATTTCAAGGGACCCCTTAGCAAGGTACCATGGGCATTGCTGAGAAATTATGGAAGGCAACTGGGTTAAATCTTCGTTTGGGACATTACATCCTGATGAGCGCAAAAGCACATGGAGTTCTCCTTATGTGTATTCTGCTGTTCAGATAGTGGAACCCCCATTGCAAGTGAACATGAAAGTGAAGTAAAAGAAACAAGAAGATGAGGGATTCCACACACCTGAATGGAACAGAAAAGATTAGGGATACTCTTATCCTCTAGTTGCAGGCATCGAGTGCCATAGTTCCTACCTGGATGAGTGGATGTCCTTTCCCTTTCTCAGGCTTCAGAGACCACGTGGATGGTCAGAAACCAGTAGATTCTTCTGGTCTCTGTTTGGGGACCACTAATGGCCACTTACTGAGGAAGGAATTCTCAGACAGTAGATTGAGTGGACGTGCAGGACTGCCTCTGCAAGAGAGCAGTGGCAGCAGACTGCATGTAGCCTTTATTTCATGTTTTCTTAGATAGGAGTATCAAAGAATATCAAAGCATGGGAAGAGAACATAAAGGATCTTTAGACGTTAACTACACATGCACCTGGTGGCTACGTGAAGGCATGCAGGGAGTACAAGAAGTTTCAAGGAGTGTCAGGGAGTTACAGCAGATTTTGTATCTAATTGTCCTCTGGGGGATCATGGGGCTTTGTATCTCATAATGCTATTGTGCTCGACAGCCTTGAGACCAGAACATTGCTGACATTTCAGCTACTACCCCATTTGCCCTCTAGGACTTACAATACACTCTAGAAATAACTCCACATAGGGCCAGCTAATCTTTGACAAGGCAGGAAAGAATATCCAATGGAAAAAAGACAGTCTCTTCAGCAAGCAGTGTTGGGAAAACTGACAGCCACATGCAGAAGAATGAACCTGGACCACTTTCTCATACCATACTCAAAAATATACTCAAAATGGATGAAAGACTAAATGTAAGACGGGAAGCCATCAAAATCCTAGAGGAGAACACAGGCAACAACCTCTTTGACCTTGGCCACAGCAACTTCTTTGACATGTCTTCAGACTCAAGGGAAACAAAAGCAAACATGAACTATTGGGACCTTATCAAGATAAAAAGCTTCTTCACAGCGAAGGAAACAATCAGCAAAACTAAAAGGCAACCAACAGAATGGGAGAAGATATTTGCAAATGACATATCTGATAAAGGGCTAGTATCCAAAATCTAAAAAGAATTTATCAAACTCAACACACAAAAAAACAAATAACCCAGTGAAGAACTGAGTAAAAGACATGAACAGTTGCTTTGCCAAAGAAGACATCCAGATGACTAACAGCCACATGAAAAAATGCTCAGAATCACTCATCAGGGCAATACAAATCAAAACCACAATGAGACCACCTCATACCTGTCAGAATGGCTAAAATTAATAACTCAGGCAACAACAGATGTTGGTGAGGACGTGGAGAAAGAGGAACCCTTTTGCACTGCTTATGGGAAAACAAACTGGTGCAGCCACTCTGGAAACCAGTATGGAGGTTACTAAAAATTTAAAAATATAACTACCCTCTGACCCAGCAATTGCACTACTAGGTATTTATCCAAAGGATACAGGGGTGCTGATTTGAAGGGGCAAATGCACCCCAATGTTTATAGCAAAGTATGGAAAGAGGCCAAATGTCCATCAACTGATGAATGGATAAAGATGTGATACACACACACACACACACACACACACACACACACACACACACACTGGAGTATTACTTGGCAATGAAAAAGAATGAAATCTTGCCATTTGCAACAATATGGATGGAAGTATGGTGTATTATGCTAAGCAAAATATGTCAGAGGAAGACAAGTATCATGATTTCACTCATGTGGAATTTAAGATACCAAACAGAAAAACATAAGGGAAGGGAAGCAAAAATAAGACAAAAACAGAGAGATAAACCATAAGAGATTCTTAAAAACAGAACAAACTGAGGGTTGCTGGTGGGGTGTTGAATGAGGGGAAGGGCTAAAGGGGTGAGAGGCATTAAGGAGGCACTTATTGGGATGAGCACCGGGTGTTATAGGTAAGTTATGAGTCACTAAGTTCTATTCCTGAAATTATTAAACAACCACAAAAAAAAAGCTGTAAGCGTATGGATTTAAATAAATAAAAAATAAAAATAAAATCATAGAAAAAAAACATAAAAAATAAAAATCTGCAAAGAACCTAAATAGGTGTATAGAATAGCCAAGGGGTACATGTAAAGGTACTCAACATCACTAATCACTAGGGGAATGCAAATCAATAGCACAACGATATCACCTCATACATCTTAAATGGCTATCATCAAAGACCATAGCTATCAAATGCTAGATGTGGAGGTGTGAAGACATGAAGAAAAGGGAACTCTTGTGTACTGTTGATGGTAGGATTGTAAACTGGCATAGCAACAATGGAAAACAATATGGAGATTCCTCCAAAAATTAAAAATGGACCTACTGCATGAGCCTGAAATTCCACTTCTGGGAATATATCTGAAGGAAACAAACACCATATTGAAAAGATAGCTGCATTCCCATGTTCACAGCAACATAATTTACAACAGCCACGACACTGGAACAAACAAGTGTACATCAACAGATGCATAAGTAAAAAAGTTGTGAAATGCATATACACACGCATGTGTGTATATATATACACACATACATATATATGGACTATTAATCAGAAAGAAGGAAATATGGCCATTTATAACAACATGGATGAACTTTGCTGACACTAAGTCAAGCAAGTTAGAAATAGACAAATACTCATGTGTATGATATGATCTCACGTATATGTGTAATCTAAAAAAACAAGCATCAGTCAACACTTGGGCTGTTTCCATAATTTGGATATTGTAGATAATGCTTCTATAAACATCAAGGTGTATATATCCCTTTGAATTAGTATTTTTTGTATTCTTTGGGTAAATATGTAGCAGTGCTGTTGCTGGATTATAGGGTAGTTCTATTTTTAAACTTTTGAGGAAACTCCATACTGATTTTCAGAGTGGCTGCACCAGTTTGCATTCCCACCAACAGTGCATGAGGGTTCACCTCTCTCCACATCCTTGCCAACATCTGTTGTTTCTTGTGTTGTGGACTTTGGCCATTCTTACAGGTTTTTTGAGGCGATAGCACATTGTAGTTTTGATTTGCATTTCCCTGATGATGAGTGATGTTGGGCATCTTTTCAGGTGTTGGCCATCTGTAGGTCTTCTAGACTCTATATTAATAACTGGAATTTAAATAAAAACTTAAAACTAAATACTTTTTAAATAGGAAAAATAAGAAACAAGCAAACAAAAAATTCAAAGCCAAAATAATAGTAGAAGAGATCAGATTTATGGTTAATAGAGATGAACTATTATAGGAGGGAAATTGGATAAGGTGGTCAAAAGGTACAAAGACCAGTACTAAGGATGTAGTGTAGAACATGATGAATAAAGTTAACACTGCTGTATGGTGTATTAGGAAGTTAAGACCCCACAAAAGTTCTAATCACAATGGAAAAATGATTACTTCTTTTTTTTTGTATCTATAGGAGATGATAGATCTTAACTAAATTTGTGCTAATTTTTTCTACCTATGTAAGCCAAATCATGTTGTACCTCTTAAAGTTTAGTGCTATATATGAATTACATCTCATTAAAAGTGGAAAAAGATAAAATTTTTCCTTAGAGCAAAACAAACAAAACATTAAAAGACATTCAGGAAGCAGAGTGGAAGAATCCTGAGCTAATCATGTCTCGTAGAGACAGTGATATAACAGCTACGTCTATGCAACTAACTCTAAGAATGACCCGAAGACTAGCAGAATGGACCTTCCACAGTTAATTATACACAGAAGGCCATATCAAAAAGGGCAGGAGCATGGAGATGTGGTTGGAAACCAAACCCCTGGCCAGACAAACCACAAATGCAAGGGATGCCACAAGCACAGAGAAGTGAGAGAATCAGACACCACGTTAGGCACCTGAGGTGATGAGGACCCACACTGGAAAGACGAGGCCCCATAACACCTGTTATGAAAACCAGTTAAGCTTAACTCAGACAACTTTTAAATGAGTGGGGTATTATCTCCAGATACTTAAAAAATCAGTGGGACTTGATTGCAAATACATTAACTCTTAACAGCTTAACTCTGGGAGAGCTGAAGGGCAATAAGAAACAAAGTCCCCACCTTGAAAACAGGCCAGTATCAATGACGTGGCTGGAGACATAGCACAGAAGCAGTAGGCTGGAAGGCACTTTGGTATACATGAAGATTTATTTACGAATTTCAGAATGTGCACTGGAGGGCCAGGTATCTTCAGGAGATTTCCCCAATAAGAAAAGTTCTGTCACAGACCATTTCTCTTCTTCTCCCAAGCTTAGATGGCCAGATGCTTGTGGGAGCCAGCATGAACACTCTCTTGCTAGAACCACGTCTGCTGCCCTGCCATTCCCCTCCAGACCTACCCATCCAACCTACCTGCCTCACTAGACAACTCTCCAAAGTGACTACTGCCCCACCACACCGTATAAACAGCCCTGGCAGGGGCGAGTGCTGTACTCCAAAGTGGCTCGGCCCTAAAGAAAGAGGAAGGTAATCCCATTTACCAGCCCACCTACAGTTCTAGAAGCTGAGCCTTTTGCTGGCTGTGCAGGAAAATGACTCCTGCCAGTTGGTGCACCTGCAGCTGTGATAGAGATGCTAACTGCAAACATTTACTCTGCCAGCCCAGCCCTGCAACAAACACCTCTCAGCTGGCCCTGTGGGGAAAAGGTCCTGCTGTGTGGTGTGCCGTGAAACTGTCCCACACAGGCTAACTGCATGCAACAAGACTGAGGGCTGACCCCACATACCACCAAATCTGCTGTGGCCTTAGAAGGTCTATCAAAGGCACAGAGACCAAATCCTGCTCAGTTGCACCCACGGCAGGCAATGCAGGTCACAGGGGTTGACCGAACAATAGAAGGGCACACATAGTCCATAGACAAGACACCTCTGAAGCACCTTGTTCTGGTGACCAGAGCGCCAGAGGTCGTGTTTTATACAAGGACACTACTTTCAAGACCAGGACATATAACTCAACTCCTGAATACATAGAAGCAGAGTTAAACAAAATGAGAAGAAAGACAAATATGCTCCAAATAAAGGAACATAACAATGTCACAGCAAAAAAATGTAAATGAAAGGGACATTAGAAATATGCCTGATGGGGCTCCTGGGTGGCTCAGTTGGTTGAGCATCTGCCTTCAGTTCAGGCCATGATTTCACGGTTCATGGGTTGAAACCCCACTTCGGGCTCTGTGCTGACAGCTCAGAGCCTGGGGCTGCTTCAGATTCTGTGTCTCCATCTCTCTGCCCCTCCCCTGCTCACACTCTGTCTCTCTCTCTCTCTAAAAAACAAACATTAAAAAATATATGCCTGATAAAGAATTCAAGTAATGGTCACTTGGTCATATGACTATTACTTTTCTCACAGGATTTGAGAAAAAGTAAAATACCTCTACTAAGAACTAAGAATTCCAACAAAGAAACATAAAAAAGAATAAGTCAGAGATAGAGGATCACCTTGTTGGAGAACTGTAGAGAACGAACTCGGTTACCAGAGTGAAGGGGGGGGGGGCTGTTGGGTTAAATAGGTGATGGGGATTAAGGTGTGCACTTGTTGTGATGAGCACTGGATATTTTATGGAAGTGTGGAATCAACTCTATTGTACACCTGAAACTAATAAATATTACACTGTAAGTTAACTGGAATTTATCATTGAATTTTTTTAACGTTTATTTTTGAGAGAGACAGAGAGACAGACAGAGACAGAGCACAAGCAGGAGATGGGCAGAGAAAGAGCAAAGGAGACACAGAATCCAAAGCAGGCTCCAGTCTCCGAGCTGTCAGCACAGAGCCTGATGCGGGGCTTGAACCCATGAACCATGAATCATGACCTGAGCCAAAGTTGGGCAGTTAACTGACTGAGCCACCCAGGCACCCCTAACTGGAATTTAAATAAAAATTAAAAAAAAACCCTAATGCATTATTTTGAAAAGTGGTAAATAAAAGGAATGAATCAAGCAAAAAAGAAAAAAAAAAGAATAATCAGAAAACAATGAAAAAATGGCTGTAAATACATATTAATAATTACTTTAGATGTAAATGTACTGAATGTTCCAATCAGAAGACATAGGGTGCCTAAATGCATAGAAAACCAAGATCCATCTATAGACTGACTACAAGAGACTCACTTTATACCTAAAGACACATATAGACTAGAAGTGAGGGCTGGACATATCTATGGAGTAAGGGGGGGGGGGGAAGGAAACAAGCTGAAATAATAGTAATTACATATCAGACAAAGTAGACTTTAAAACAAAGAAAATAGCAAAAGCAAAGTGCATTACATAATAATAAAAGGATCAATGCAACACGATGATATAACAACTGTAAATACCTATACACCCAACACAGGGGCACATAAATATATAAAGCAAATATAAACAGAGATAAAATGACAGTAATACCATAATAGTAGGGGACTTTCACACCCCACTTACATTGATGGATATATCATCCAACAGAAAAGTCAACAGTGGCTTGGAATGGCACACTAGACCAATGGTCCTAACAGATATATACAGAACGTTGCATCCCCAAACAGAATACACATTCTTTTCAAGTACACATGGAACATTTTTCAGGATAGATCACACGTTGGGCAGCAAAACAAGACTCAATACATTTAAGAACATTGAAATCATATAAGCATGTCTTCTGACCACATGGTATAAAACTAGAAATCAATTATAAAGAAAAAAAATTGGAAACACGAATGTGGAAGCTATGATCTTCTTTCACCAGAACAGCTTGAAAGTAGAAATAGTTACAAGATAAAATCTGGAAAGGACACACATACATGGAGGGTAAACAACAGGCTACTAAGCAATAAATTATTCAACCAAGAAATGAAAGAGAAAATTAAAAACATGGAGACAAATGAAAATGAAATGGTTCAAAATCTGTGGGACACAGCAAAAGCAGTTTTAAGAGGGAACTTTATAGCAATACAGGCCTATCTCAAGAGTTAAGAAAAACCTTAACCTAACCTTACACCTAAAATAACCAGACAAAGAGCAAAGCTCAAAGACAGAAGGGAAAAATATTAGAGCAGAAATAAATTAGAGACTAAAAAACAATAGAAAAGATTAATAAAATGAAGGGCTGGTTTTTTTTGAAAAATGGATACTCCATTAGTCAGACTGATCAGTAAAAAAAGAGAGGGTGCAAAAAAGCCAGAAATAAAAAAGGAGAAATAACTAGCACCAAAGAAATACGAAGGATTATAAGAGAATATTATGAAAACTTAAGTGCCAACAAATTGGACAACTCTGAAGAATTAGATAAATTCCAAGAAACATATCATCTCCCAAAACTAAAGCTGGGGGAAAGAGAAAATTTGAACCAACCAATTATTAGTAATGAAAGGGAATCAGTAATAAAATAAACTCCCAACAAACAAGAGCCCAAGAGCCCAAGATTAGAGAGCTGCACAAGCGAATTATACCAAACATTTAAAGAAGAGTTAATATGTATTTTTCTCAAACTATTAAAAAAAAAAAAAAACAAGAGGTAGGGAAAAGTCCAAATTCATTTTATGAGGCAAGCATTATCCTGATACCAAAGCCAGAACAAGACACATCTCTCTCTCTCTCTCTCTCTCTCTCTCTCTCTCTCTATATATATATATATAATTATATGCTCCAGTATATCTGAGAACATAGATGCAAAAAACCTCAACAAAATATTAGCAAACTAAATTCAAAAATACATTGAAAAATTATTCAGCACAATCAAGGGGATGTATTCCAGGGATTCAAGTATGACTCAAAATTTGCAAGTCAATCAATGTGATACATCAAATTAACAAGAGGAAGGATTAAAAACCTTGATGTAATCATCTTTGTAGATGCAGTGAAAGCATTAGACAAAATACAACATCCATTCATAATAAGAACTCTCAACAAAGTAGGTTTAGAGGGAATATACCTCAACATAATAAAGAACATATATGAAAATCTCACAGCTAATATCATACTCAATGGTGAGAAAAGGAAAGCTTCCCCTCTGAGATTAGGAACAAGACAAGGAAGTGCACTCTTACTGCTTTAATTTAGCCTACTACTGGAAGTCCTCCTGCAACAATCAGACAAGAAAAAGAAATAAGGGCATCCAAATTGGTAAAGAAGTAACAAAAGTATCACTATTTGCAGATTACAAGATAGTAGGTATTAAAAAACCCTAAAGATTCCACCAAAAAACTATTAGAACTGCTCAATAACTTCAGTAAAGTTGCAGGACACAAAATCAATATAAAGAAATCTGTTGCATTTCTATACACCAATAGCAAAGCAGTAGAAAGAGAAAGAAGCAATTCCACTCACAACTGCACCAAGAAGAATAACACCTACCAATAAACTTAACCAAAGAGGTGGAAGACCTATACTCTGAAAACTATAAAACATGGATACAGTAAACTGTGGATGAAAGACAAGTTGAAAAGTAAAATATAGTGAATATAGTCCCGAATATTGTAATAACTTTGGTGAAAGGTGGTGGCTACATTTATCGAGCTGTTCACTGAGCAATGTATAGAATGCTGAATAAGTATGTTGTCCACCTGAAACTAATATAACATTATGTTAATTATACTTCAAGAAAAATATAAACAAAAGAGAGCTCAAATAAGAAATCAAACAAGTTACAACCTAGCACAGAAATAGAAATGAATCTAAGAGAATACCATAAAAAGCTATATGCCAACAAACAAAGTAGCTAATGGATAAATTTCTATAATCATATAATCTTCCAAGGCTGCATCAGAAAAAAAAATCAATATACTGATTACCAGTAATAAAATTGAGTCAGTAATAATAATAAAAAAAAACCCAGCAACTCCCAAGAAACAAAAGTCTAGGACCAGATGTCTTCACAGGCAAATTCTACCAAACATTTAAAGAAGAGCTGAGAGAGGGGGGAACATCTCAGAGTGAGAAAATTCTGAACTACCGCATCTCACAGACACACCAAGGCAACAACATGTATTATAACTCACTCTGAAAATGATCTGAAAGTTGCCAGAACAGATCTTCTACAGATAATTCTAGAGAGAAGGCCACATAATAAAGGTAGGACTGACAGATACGTGAGCAGGTAGAAAATTCCTAGCTTGACTAATCATAAATGGAGGAGACATCACAAACACAGAAGAGCAAGGGAATCAGACACCGTACTGGGCACCCCTGGCCCTGGGGACCCGAAGTGAATAGAGGAATCCCTACGTTTGGCTTTGAAAACCAGCAGGGCTTAACTCTCGAAGAGCTGAAGGGTTATAGGAAACCACGTCTCTTCCTTTAAAGAGCCAGCATGATAAATAACTGCATGAGGCACAGCCAGGAAGCAGCAGTTTGAAAAGCACCTAGGGTATACAAAAAGGAGATGTATTGCCTAATTTATGACATGTGCCACCATGGCAGGGAGCTGTAGATTTCTCCAGGAAGAAAAGTGCAAGTAGGTGTCATTTTCCCAGCCCTTCAAGAGATTAGATAGCCAGATGCTTGTGGAAGCCAATTTTTTTTTCATTTATTTTTTCTTAATGTGTATTTATTTTTTTTTTTTAATTTTTTTTCAACGTTTTTATTTATTTTTGGGACAGAGAGAGACAGAGCATGAACGGGGGAGGGGCAGAGAGAGAGGGAGACACAGAATCGGAAACAGGCTCCAGGCTCTGAGCCGTCAGCCCAGAGCCCGACGCGGGGCTCGAACTCACGGACCGCGAGATCGTGACCTGGCTGAAGTCGGCCGCTCAACCGACTGCGCCACCCAGGCGCCCCAATGTGTATTTATTTTTGAGAGAGACAGAATGCGAGTGGGTTAGGGGCAGAGAGAGAGGGAGACACAGAAGCAGAAGCAGGCTCCAGGCTCTGAGCGGTCAGCACAGAGCTCGACGCGGGGCTTGAACTCACAGACCATGAGATCATGACCTCAGCCGAAGTTGGACGCTCAACTGACTGAGCCACCCAGGCACCCCTTTGTGGAAGCCAATTGTAACAATCTCCATCTTCCTTGCAAGTTCCATCTGCCCTGCTCCTGTGTTCCTCCGTGAGCACTTCCTGAAAAAACCCCTCAAAAGTAGGCTCCCGTCCTACTAACCTCATCAGACACCACAGACAAGACTGGTCCTACTCCAAAGTGATTCTTTTGGAGATGCCTGAGGAGAAGAAAAGCTCATTCCACACACCATTGTTCCTACTGTTCCTGTGGACAGGCTTCTTAGCTGGCCGTGCAGGAAGGAAGCCCTGTCCCTCAGTGTTCCTGCTGCTGTGCAGTGGCTAATCACAACCAGCCAGGCAGAGGACCAACCCCGAGGGCTGCAGTACTGCCTCTCAGTTGTGTGGGGGAGTAACTCCTGCCCAGCAGCGCTTCCCAGAAGATGAAGCAGCTCTTTGCAGTCAGCTGGATGAAGGCCAGACCTACTCACCGGTGTTATGCCAGGAACTATAGCTTCACCATACCAGGAGTGTGCATGCAGCCTGCACAGGAGACACCCCTAGAGCACCTGATTATGGTGACCAGGGATGTTGTGCTACAAGTCACCACACGACCTTTTTACACAATTACTTCCAAGATAAGGAGGTGTTGCTAACTTAATACATATAAACAGAGACTCAGACAGAATGAGGATGTAGAGAAACATGGTCCAAATAAAAGGACAAGATCAAATCTCAGGAAAAGTTAGTCAAAATGGAGATAATCAATATGCTTGATAAAGAGGTCAACGTAATGGTCATAAAATTACTCACCAAAACCAAAAACCTCACCAGACTTGGGACAAGAGTGTATAAACTCAGAACTTCAGCAAAGAGAAAATATTTAAAAAGAACTACTCAGAGCTGAAGAATGAAATAACTTCAAGGAAAAGGAGCGTAGAGGGAATCAACAACAGATTAGAGAGTGAAGTACAGATCAACAATCTGGAGGAGAGGGTAATGGAAAGCAGCCAAGCTGCAAACAAAAAAGGAATAAAATAACAAGAATAGTCTAAGGGACCTCTAATCATCTTCGAGTGTAATAACATTCATATATATTATAGGAATCCCAGAAGGAAAAAAGTAAAAGGCAGATAATTTATTTATTTTCCTAATCTAGGGTAAGTAACAGACAATCACAAACCCCAGAAATCAGAGATGTCCAATGAGATAAACCGAAAGAGGCCCACAGAAGAGACTTAAAAGATAAAGAGAAAAATTCTAAAATCAGTAGGAGAAAAGAACAATAGTTACATACAGTTGTAGCCCCATAAGGCTATTAGCTCATATTTTAGCAGAAACTTTCAGACCAGAAGGGAGTGGCAGGATATATTTCAGGTGCTGAAAGAAAAAAACCTACAACCAACAATATTCTATCCAGCAATGTTATCATTCAGAATTGAAGGAGAGGAAAGATTTTTCCAAACAAAAGTTAAAGGAATTTCATTGCCACTAAACTTTCCTGATAACAAATGTTAAAAGGACTTTTTAAAGGGGAAAATGTAAACCCAGAATTATGAAATTAGTGAAAAGAAAATTATGAAAGAAACAAATTTCACTGGTGTAAGCACACGTACAGTGAAGGTTGTAGAATAAGCACTCATTAAGCCAGAATAGTGATTGAAACACAAAGACAATTATATCTACTATACTAAATTATATCCACTAATTATATCTACTAAATATCTACTATTATATCTACTAAATTATATCTACTAAAATAACTAAAGGGGCGCACAAAATAAGAAAATGTAAAATATAATACTACAAATAAAGTGTGGGAAGGGAGTCAAAATTTATGCTTTTAGAATGTGTTGGAATTTAAGTGACCATTAATCATTAACACAGATTGCCATACACATAGATGTTATATGTGAATGAATGGTAACCACAAATCTAAAATGGACACAACAAAGAAAAGGAATTCAAGCATAACACTAAATAAAGACACCAAACCACAAGGAAAAGAGAAAGAATGAAATAGAGAATAACTATAAAAACAGTCAGAAAACAAAAAAAATCCTTAAGTACATACTTAATAATTAAATGTGAATGGATTAAATGCTCCAATCAAAAGACTAGATGGTGACTAAATGGATTTAAAAGACCCAATTATAGGCTGCCTAAAGAGACTCACTTCAGATCTAAAGACACATACGACTGAAAGTGAGGGTGGGGAAAATATACACTGTGGAGAAATAGGTTCTACTTACATATATGGGTTAGGAAAAAGCTTAGGGTGGAAAGCTGCCACCACAGGACGAAAATGTCTGAGGTTAGCTAATGAGATATCATAATGGGATCACGAGTAACTTGTTACATCACCTGCAGGAAATTACTTTCCATATGGTGCCAATATACCTTGATCACAAACACCACTTGCCCCCGCCCTTTGCTTCTTAATCACACAAGTTAATGATTACTACCTGATTGTTTTCTTCACATTCACCAGGTGTATAAGATCTTGAGAGCTCAATAAATACAGAGACGAAATGCCTGTTTGGGGCTCTTGTCTCCGCCCAAACATTAGCCTCTCTGGTATTCAGTTCTGCATCTGTTCTCTTGCTGGACAAGAGAGAACTCCAGACTCATAGTCTGTGACAAACAATATACCATGGAGATGAAACTGGAATAAAGAAGCCAGGGTAGTAAAAAAAAAAAAAAAAAAAAAAAAAAAAAAAGACTAAAAAAAAGAATGTGTCAAGAGACAAAGAAAAGCACTACATAATGATAAAGGGACAAATCCAACAAGATAATACAATAATTATAAATATCTATGCACCCAATGTAGAGGCCCCTAAATATACAAAGCAAATATTAACAGACCTGAAGGGAAAACTTGATAGTAATACAAAAATAGAAGGGGACTTTCACACTTCACACACATCAATGAACAGATCATCCAGACAGAAAACAAGTGAGGAAACAGTTTGAATGACACCCTAGACTAAATGGATTTAACATGTATAGAACATTCCACTCCAAAGCCGCAAAATATACTTCCTTTTCAAGTGCACATAAGACATTCTCCAGGACAGATCACGTGTTAGGCAGCAAAACAAGTCTCAATAAATTTAAGAACATTGCAGTCATATAAGCATGTTTTCTAACCACAATGACATGAAACTAGAAATCAATTACAAGAAAAAAACTTGTAGGTTAACAACATGCTATTAAAAAAAATGAGTCAATGATAAAATCAAAGAAGAAATAAAAATACACAAAGACAAATGAAAATGGAAACACGGTGATTCAAAATGGGAAACACAGCAAATTCCAAGAGGGAAATATATACTGATACAGGCCTACTTCAAGAAATCAGAAAAACTTCAGGGGCACCTGGGTGGCTCAGTCGGTTGAGCGTCTGACTTCAGCTCAGGTCATGATCTCACAGTCTGTGAGTTTGAGCCCTGCGTCAGGCTCTGTGCTAACAGCTCGGAGCCTGGAGCCTGCTTCAGATTCTGCGTCTCCCTCTCTCTCTGTCCCTCCCCTGCTCATGCTCTGTCTCTCTCTGTCTCAAAAATAAATAAAAACATTAAAAAAATAAATCTAAAGAAATCAGAAAAACTTCAAATAAACGATCTAAACTTACATTTAAAGAAACTAGAAAAACAGGGTAAGCAAAACTCAAAGTTAGAAGTAAATAATAAAAAGAGTGTAAATAGAGACTAAAAAATACAAAATATCAATGAAACCAAGAGCCAGTTGGCTTAATAAGTAAAATCAGAAGTGAAAAGGAGAAATAATAGCCAACAGAAATATAAAGTATGTTAAGAATATAAAAATATATTCCAACAAATTGGACAACCTAGAAATGGATACATTTCTAGAAACATACCATATTTCAAAACTGAATCAGGAAGAAATAAAAAATGTGAAGACAAATCAGTAGTAAATTGAATCAGTAATAAAACGCCCAACAAACAAAAGTAGTACAGCATCAGATAGGTTCACAGGAATTCTACCAAACATTTAAAGATTTAATATCTATTCTTCTTAAAGTATTCCAAAAACTAGGAGGAAAGAATTCCAAACTCATTCCATGAGGCCAGCATTACCCTGATACCAAAACCACACAAACAAACAAAACAAACCTACAGGCCAATATCCCTGGTGAAACATAGATGTAAAAATCCTCGATAAAATATTAGCAAACCAAATTAAATATTAGAGAAACTATTCACTATGATCAAGTGTGAAATTAAATATTAGAAAAACCATTCACTACAGTCAAGTGTGTTTTATTCCAGTGATGCAAGGATGGCTTAATAGCCACAAATCAATGGGATACATCACATTAATAAGAGGAGGGATAAAAGCCATATGATTATATCTGTAGGTGCACAAAATGCATTAGACAAAGTGAAACGTCTGTTCCTGATAAAAACTCAACAAGGTGGGTTTATAGGAACATCCATCAACATAGTAAAGGCTGTATATGAAATAGTCACAGCTAACATCATGCTCAATGGTGAAAAGGCAAAAGTTTTCCTCTGAGATCAGGAACAAGACAGGGATAACCACTCTCACCACTTTTATTCAACATAGTACTCGAAGTCCTAGCTGCACTGCAGCAACCAAACAAGGACAGACACATCTACATTAGTAAGGAAGAAGTAAAATTGTCGCAATTCACAGATGACGGGATGTTATGCATGGACCCTAAAGACACCACAAAAACACTTTTTTAATTAATAAATGAACTCAGTAGATTTGCAGGATAAACAAGTCAATATACAAAAGTTGCATTTCTGTACAATAATGATGAATGATCTAAGGAGAAATTTAAAAATCTCCCATTTACAACTGCATCAAAAAGAATACTAGTAACAAATTTAACCAAGGAAGTGAAAAACCCTTACATTGACTGCTAAAAGACATTAATGAAAGAAAAAAAGATGAAACAAATAAATGGAAAGATATTTTGCACTCATTGATTAGAATAAATTTTGTGAAAATTTCTACATTAACCAAAGAAATCTACAGAGTCAATGAAATTCTTATCAAAATACCGACAGCATTTCACAGAAATAGAATAAATAATCCCCAAAATTCTATGGAACCACAAAAGACTCTGAATAGCCACAGTCATTTTGAAAATAATGAACAAAGCTATAAGTAGCATAATCTTCAATTTCAAACTAAACAGCAAAAGCTATAGGAATCAAAAAAGGATAATATTCGCACAAACTAACACACAAACCAATGCAATTAAAGAGTCCAGAAATAAACAACACTTTATGGCCAACTAATATAAGACGTAGAAGGCCCAAATATAGGCTGAGAAAAAAAGACGAACTCTTCAATTAATGGTGTTGCGAAAATTGGACAGCTACATGCAAAATAATCAAACTGGACCATTTACACCATACACAAAAACTGAAAATGGGATGATGACCTAAATGTAAGACCTAAAGTCATAAAACTCATAAAAGGAAACATACACAGTGAATTCTTGGACATTGAACTTGCATTATTTTTCTGCATCACTCTACCCATGTGAAGGCAAAACAAACCATTGGGACTTCAAACTAACAAGTTTTTGCATATTAAAAGCAACCATCAATAAAACAAAAATTCAACCTATTGAATGGGAGAGTTTATGTGTAAATGATCTATTTGATAACTAGTTAATATCCAAAATATATAAAGACATCAAGTCATACATCTCAACCCTTAAAAGACAAATAACCCAATGAAAATGAGAAGACCTGAATAGACATTTTTCCAAAGAAGACATTCAGATGGCCAAGAGACACATGCAAAGGTACTCAATATCATTAATCATCAGGAAAATGCAAATCAAAACCACAATGACCTATTGCCTCTTCCAGTCAGATTGGCTAATATCAAAAAGAGAAGAAATACTTGATGAGAATGCTGAGAAATGGAACCTTCATGTACTCTTGGTGGGAATATGATGCAGCCAATGTGGTTTAAGATACTGAGATTCCTCAAAAAATTAAAATTAGAAATAGCATACCATCTAATAAGTCCACTGCTGGATATTTACTTGAAGAAAACAAAAATAAAAATTTGAAAACAGAGATGCATTGCTATGTTTATTGCAGAAGTACTTATAATAACTCAAATATGAAAGCAATCTAAGTGTCATTCAATACATGAATGGTTAAAGAAGATGTGGTACGTATGTGTGTGTGTGTGTATATATATATATATATATATATATATATATATATACACACACAATGAAAAATTACTTAGAATGAAATCTTGCCATTTGAGACAACATGGATGGAACTAGAGGGTATTATGTTAAGTGAAATACGTCAGAGAAAGACAATTACCATATGCTTCTATTTATATATGGAATCCAAAAAGCAAAACAAATAAATGAACCAACAAAAGCAGCAGAAACAGACTCAAAATACAGAGAACTAGTGGTTGCTAAATATGGCCTAAATATGTGAAGGATATTAAGATGTACGATTTACTATTTACAAAAAAATAAGTCACAGTGATGAAAAGTACCAGGGAATATAGCCAATAAGATTATAATAACTTTGTATGGTGACTGATGGTACCTATAGTTATCATAGTGAACATTTTATAATGTATGTAATTGTCAAATCACTACATTGTACACCAGAAACTCATATATTTCAGCTATATTTTGATTAAGAGTATAATAAAATTTGAACAAAAGAGTGTAGGCAAGTGTGCACATCTTTCTCAAATGTCCTCTATACAATGGGAAATTGAAATTCCCCCCTTTAAATCAAATTAATGTATACATATAGCTTTAAAAATCTTTTAGAGGCTTATAATTGGAGGTAAATGAAAGATGAAATATTACTTCTTACATAAGTGATAAAACATAGGTTTATGTATACAAAGAAAGATACTGATGCCACTAATAGAGCAGTGAAATGCAGTTAAAGCCAGGCATAGAGTATAGTTTATAGCCTTAATTTTATGTTTCTAAACAACAAGATCTGAAAACAAATGGGCTAAGCATATATCTCAAGTTAGAATAAGAAAAAATAATTCGACTTCATGAAAGAGAAGAAGGAAATAGTAAAAGTAAGAGAATAAAACAGAGAAAGATGATCAATAAAGCTAAGTGTTTGTTCTTGGAAAGGAGTAATGAAGTTAATAAAATCCAAAATAGATTGAAAGAAAACAGGTAGAAAACACAAATATCTCATATTAGGATTACAAAAGGAAACAACTTTATAGCTCCTGTTGCAAACTTTTGAAATATTAAAAGTACATTATAAGGAGGTTTAAACAGAGTTTGATGAGTTAGATGAAACTGATACATTCCGCAAAAATGTCAGTGGTGACTGACTTTAACTGGCACAAGAATAGAAAAATCAGAATAATAGTAAATAAATTGGATTTGTAATTAACAGTCTTCCCATAAGGAAAACTTTAGGCTCAGAAGGTCTCATTCATGAGTTCTTCCAAACATTTATAAAACAGAATTAACACTAAATTAGACAATTCTTTCAGAGAATTAGAAATTTAAAAAGAAAATCCCCGGGGCGCCTGGGTGGCGCAGTCGGTTAAGCGTCCGACTTCAGCCAGGTCACGATCTCGCGGTCCGTGAGTTCGAGCCCCGCGTCGGGCTCTGGGCTGATGGCTCGGAGCCTGGAGCCTGTTTCCGATTCTGTGTCTCCCTCTCTCTCTGCCCCTCCCCCGTTCATGCTCTGTCTCTCTCTGTCTCAAAAATTAATAAACGTTGAAAAAAAAAAAAAATAAAAAAAATAAAAAGAAAATCCCCTTAACAAACCAAATTAAACAATACAGTAGAGGGGTGCCTGGGTGGCTCAGTCGGTTAAACGTCCAATTTCGGCTCAGGTAATGATCTCATGGTTCATTGGTTCGAGCCCTGCATCTGGCTCTGGGCTGACAGCTCAGAGCCTGGAACCTCTTAAGATTCTGTGTCTTCCTCTCTACCCTTCCCCCAGTCACGGCCTGTCTCTCTTTCAAAAATAAATAACCATTAAAAATTTTTTTTAAACAATACAGTAGATTGGGAACAAGACAAGGATCTCTGCTCTCACCACTTTAATTCAATATAGTACTGGAAGGCCTAGCCGCAACAATGAGTTAAGAAATAAAAGACATCCACATCGGTAAAACGCACTGTTTGCAGATGACATAATATTATATGGACCCAAATACACTACCCCAAAAAACGGTTAGAACTAAAAAGTTCAGTAGAGTTGCAGGATACAGAATCAGTACATAAAAAGTTGCATTTCTGGGGCACCTGGGTGGCTCAGTCAGTTAAGCATCCATCTTTGGCTCAGGTCATGAACTCACGGTTCACAAGTTCCAGCCCCATGTCGGGCTCTGTGTTGACAGCTCAGAGCCTGGAACCTGCTTCCGATTCTGTCTCTCCCTCTCTCTGTCCCTCCCCAACTCATACTCTGTCTCTCTCAAAAATGAGTAAAAAATTAAAAAAATTAAAAAAGTTGCATTTCTACACAATAATGATCAGAGAGAAAAGTCAAGAAAATATTCTCATTTACAATTGCACCAAAAGTAATAAAATACTAATAATTTTAACCAAGGAGGTGAAAAACCAGTACACTGACTACCAAAAGACAGTAATGAAACCGAAGGTGACACAAATAAATGGAAAGATTTTTCATGCTCATCAATTAAAAGAATATTGTGAAAATGTGCATATTACTGAAAACAATGCACAGATTCAATACAATCTCTATCAATGTTCCAGGTGACATTTTTCACAGAAACACAACAGTTCTAACATTTGTATGGAACAGAAACAACAACAAAAACCCTCCAAGCCCCTACAAACCAAAACGAAACCGAAACCAAAACCAAAACCAAACCCAGATAGCCAAAGCAACTTTGAGAAAGAACAAGGCTAGAGGCAGGATACTTCCTGATTACAAACTATATTACAAAACTATACTTTATCAAAAGAGAATGGTATTGGCATAAAAATAGATACATAGAATAACGAGACAGAATAAAGAGCCCTAAGATTAACCTGCACATATATAGACAATAAATTTATGACAAAAAGGTCAAGAATATACAATGGGGAAGTGATAGTCTTTTCAATAAATGGTGCTAGAAAAACTCGATACCCATATGGAAAAGAATGGCTGTTATACATTATACACAAAAATTGACTCAATATATATTACAACCTGACTATAAGGCCTGAAACCAAAATACTCATAAAAAAAAAGTTTCAGGAGTTTAGCTGCTTGACATCAACTTTAGTAATGATAATTTGATTTGACACCATAAAGACAACAAAAGCAAAAACAAACAACCTAGGGTTACATCAAACTAAAAAAAATTCTGCATACCAAAAGAAACCGTCAACAAAATGAAAAGGTAGCCTACAAAATGGGAGAAAATGTTTGCAAACCACACATATGATAAGGGACTAATATCCAAAAGGACAAAAACAAAACACATACAATTCAATAGCAAAAACAGAAACAATCTGAATAAAAGTGGGCAGAGAAACTGAATAGGCATCTTCCCAAAAGTCATAGAAGTGGCCAATGGGTACATGAAAATGTGCTCACATCACTAATCATCAGGAAAATGTGAATCAAATCCACAATGAGATATCACCTCATACATGTTAGAATGACTATCATCAAAAAGACAGGAGAGAGCAAATGTTGGCTAGAATGTGGCAAAAAGGGAACACTTGCGCCTTGTTAGTGAAAATTTAAATTGGAACAGCCACTATGGAAATCCATATGGTGGTTCCTCAAAGAAAGAGAACTCTGTAATGTAGCAATTCTACTTCGGAGTATTTATACACAAAAATAAAAACCCCCAATTCCAAAAGATAAATGTACCTGCATGGTTATTGCAGCATTATAACAGCCAAGACAAGAAAGCAACCTAAGTGTCTATCCAAGGATGGGTGGAAAAAGAAAATGTGTGCATGCATGCACACACACACACACGCATGTATGCATACAACATACATATCATAAAATATTCAGCTACAAATAAGAAGGAAATATCTCTATAACAACATGAATGAAACTTGAGGACATTATGCTAAGTGAAATAATTCAGACAGAGAAAGACAAGTATCATATAAACTCACTAATACGTGGAACCTTAAAAAAAAGCAATTCATAGGTATAGAGAACAAATTGGTGGTTGTCAGAGGCACGGGTGGAGAGTGGTGAAGAAGTTCAGAAGATAAAAACTTCCAGTTATAGAATAAGTCACAAGATATATAATGTACAGCATGATGAAGAGAGAGATCTTAAAAGCTCAGAGTAAACAATTATAATTATGTGTGGTGATAAATATTAATTAGCCCATTGTGATTATCTCATTCTATAGATTCAAATATTAAATTATGTTGTACACTCGAAAGCAATAAAATGTTATATGTGAATTATATCTCAATGAAAAAGGCCATTTAAAATAAATGAAAAGAAAACCCCTAGGAATAAATTTAACCAAGAGATGAAATATCTGAACACATGAAAACTAGGATATTAATGGCGAAAAACTGAAGGCACAAATAAATGGTAAGATATTCTGTGCTCATGGATTGGGAGAATATGGTTAAAATGTACACAATCCAAAGTGATCCACAGATGCAATGCAATCCCTGTCAAAATTCCAATAACTTTTTCACAGAAAAAAAAGAATCCCAAAATTTGTATGGATCCACCACAAAAGGTCCAAAATATCAGCCAAAGCAGCTTTGAGAAAGAAGAAAGTGGAGGAATCACATTTCCTGATTTCAATCGATGAGTACAAAACTATACTCATCAAAACAGTATGAAATTGACATAAAATCAGATAATACATAGCCCATAAAGAAACCTATTCCTATATGGTCAATAAATTTATGACAAAGAAGCCAAGAATATACAATGGTAATGGATAGTCTCTTCAATTACTGGTATTGGAAAAACTGGACAGCCACATGCTAAAGAATGAAATTAGACTCTTGCTTGTCACTGCACATAGATATCAACTCAAACTTGAATAGAAGACTCGAAACCTTAGAACTCCTTCTAGAACACTAAAATCAAAGGCATCAAAAACAAAAATATACAAGTGGGACTACATCAAACCAAAAAAGCTCTGCACAGCGAATGGAAATCATCTTCAAAAGGAAAAGGTAACCTATAAGACGAAGGAAATATTTACAAATCATACATCTGATAAGGGTTTAATAATCAAAATACATTAAGAAGTTCATATACTCATAGCAAAAATAAATCCAATTGAAAAATAGGCAGAGAAACTAAGTAGACTTGTTTTCTAAGCCAACAAATACTGCCACAAGTGCTCAACATCACGTATCAGGGATGTGCAAATCAAAAATCACAATGAGAGATATTTCCCTCGTAGAATGTCTGTCATTAAAAAGATTGATACCTTGCAAATCAATGTGATATGACATCAATAAAAGATAAAAATCATATAATCATTTCAATAAATGCAGAAATGTATTTGACAAAGTACAACATCCATTCATGATAAAAGCCAAAATAAAGTAGGTTTAGAGGGAATATACCTCAACATAATAAAGCCATATGGAAAAACCCACAACAAACATTGTAGTTAATGGGGAAAAACTGGGAGCTTTTCCCCAAGGTCAGGAACAAGACAAGGATGTTCATTCTCACCACGTTTGTTCAACATAGTATTGGAAGTCCCAGCCACAGCAATTAAACCAAAAGAAATAAAACCCTTAAGAAGTATTTTTCACTACTGGCTAATGACATGATAGTATTATACAAAACTCTATAGACCACCAAAAAACTACTAGCACTGATACATGAATTCAGTAAAAATCACAGGATAAGAAAATCATTGTGTATAAATAAATCTGATGCATTTCTATACACTAATAATGAATAGCACAAAGAGAAATTTAAAATTCCTATTTACAATTGCACCAAAAAAAATAAGATACTTAGCAATAAACCTAACCAAAGAGGTGAAAACTGTAAAATTATAAAACACTGATGAAAGAAATTCAGGATGACATAAAGAGATGAACGGAAAGATATTTCACACTTACAGATTAGAAGAATTAATATTGTTAAAATGTCTATACTACCCAAAACAACCTACAGATTTAATACAATGTCTATCAAAATACCAACAGCATTTTCCACAAAACTAGAACAAACAATCCTAAAATTTATTTGGAACCACAAAAGACCCAAAACAATTCTGAAATATAAAAAAAAGCTGGAGGTGTAATAGTTCTAGACTTCAAGAAGTTAGATTATAAATTTGTAGTAATCAAAAAAGTAGTACTGGCAAAAAATAGACACACAGATCAATGGAGCAGAATAGAAAATTCAGGAATGAACCCACAATTATATCGTCAATCTTTGACAAAGCAGGAAAGAATATACAATGGGAAAAAGACAGTCTCTTCAACAAATGATGTTGGGAAAACTGAATAGCAACACACAATAATGAAACTGGATCACTTTCTTACCCCATACACAAAAGTAAACTAAAAATGGATCAAAGACCTAAATGTCAGACCTGAAACCATAGAAATCCCCAAAGAAACTGCAGGCAGTAATGTCTCTGGCATGGGCCATAGAAACATTTTTCTAGATATCTCTTTTGAGGCAAGGGAAATGAAAGCAAAAGTAAACTATTGGGACTACATTGAAATAAAAAGCTTCTGCACAGCAAAGGAAATAATCAGCAAATTAACAGTCAGCTGACAGAACGGGAGAGGATATTTGCAAATTAGATATCCAATAAAGGGTTAGTATCCAAAATATATAAAGAACTGATCAAACATGACACCCCCAAAACAAAAAATTAAAAAATGGGCAGAAGACATGAATAGACATTTATGCAAAGAAGACATCCAGGTGACCAATGGACACATAAAAAGATGCTCAACATTACTCATTATCAGGGAAATGCAAATCAAAACTACAGTGAGAGATCTCCTCACACTTGTCAGAATGGCTAAAATAAAAACCATAAGAGACAAGTGTTGGTGAGGATGTGGAGCAAAGGGAACCCTCTTGCACTGTTGGTGAGAATGCAAACTGGTATAGCCACTGAGGAAACAGGATGAACGTTCCTCAAAAAGTTAATAGAACTAACTACCCTATGATTCAGTAATTTCACCACTGAATATTTACCCTCCAAATACAAAAACACTAATTCAAAGGGATACATGCACCGCTATGTTTATAGCAGCAGTATTTACAATAGCCAAAATATGGAAGCAGCTCAAGTGTCTATCGATAGATGAATGAATAAAGAGGTGGTGTGCGTGTGTGTGTACACACAGGAATGTTATTCAACCATAGAAAGAATGAAATCTTAACATTTTCAACACAATGGATGGAACTAGAGTGTGTAAGTTAAGCAAAATAAATCAGTCACAGAAAGACAAATACCATATAGGTTCACTCCTATGTGGAATTTAAGAAACAACAAAAATGAACAAAGAAAAAAAAAGAGACAAACCAAGAAACAGACTCTGAACTATAGAGAACTGATGGTTGCCAGAGGGGAGGTGGGTGGGGGATGGGTGAAATAGGTGATGGGATTAAAGAATAAACTTATTACTATGAGCACTGAATGATGTATAGAATTGTTGAATCGCTATATTGTACAGCTAAAAGTAATAGAACACTGTATGTTAACAATGCTGGAATTAAAATTAAAAAGTTAAGAAAAAGAAATACAGAGTTTTGTAAGATACTATACAAAAAATCATATGCCAGCAAACTAGATAACTTGGAAGAAATTGATAAATTCTTCAAAACACACAATATTACCAACTGAATCAGGAAGAAATAAAAAGTATGGAAAGATAGACTTCTTGTAACAAAACTAAATTGATAATCAAAAAAATTTCAACAATAAAAGTTCAGGAGTAATGGATTTAGGTGTATTCTACCAAACATTTAGACAAAGTTAATACCTATTCTCAAACTGTTCCAAAAAAGTAGGTGAAGAAATACTTCCAAATTCATTCTACAAGGCCAGTATTACCCTGATACAAAACCAGACAAGAACATTAAAAGAAAAAGAAGAGGAAGGAAGAAGAAGAAGAAGGAAGAAAAAGGAGGAAGGAAGGAGGAAGGAAGGAGGAAGAAAAGAGTAAGGAAGACAGAAGAAGGAGGAGGGAGGGAGGAGGGAGGAGAAGAAGAAAGAAAGAGAAGAAGAAAGAAGGAAAAGATTATTACAGATAAATATTCCTGAGGAACATAAATGCAAAAATGCACAGGAAAAATTAGCAAACTGTTCAACAATACTAGACAAAAATCATTTACTACGATCAAGTAGGATTTATTCCAGGGATGCAAGGATGGTTCAATATCACCAAAGCAATCAACATGATATACCACATCAACAAAATGAAGGGTAAAAACCATGTGATCAGGGAGAGGACTCAAAATGGCAGAGAAGTAGGGGGGCCCAATATTCCCTCCTCCCTCAAACTCTGGTATTGAGACCAGAAGACTTGGAATTCCAGGAATCTGGGCAACAGAGTGACAGAAACAGCTCCAGAAGACCACGGAGTCAGCTTGGTGGGACAGAGGTAGATGCTTGTGAATTGGGAGAGTTAAAGTGGGCAGCAAGTGGGGGGAACCCTTCAGTGGAGAGAGAAAAGAGAAAGAGAGGCTGTGGAAGTGTGGGATTGTATTTTGACAAGAGAAAAACCTCTGGGCCACAGACCAGGGATCAGAAAAAATGGAGAAAGCCAGTCTCTAACTTGCAAACAGTCTTAGGAGTGATGAGCCAGGCACAACTTTCTCCAGACCTCAGCTGCCCTGGGGAGAGGGGAGACAGCCCCAGGCTCAGTAGCCAGCTCAGAGGTGCATTGAGAGAGCAGTCCCTTCCCTCCAGTGCTGTGGGAAGAAGGTATATTGCTGCTCCAAGGACAAAAGACCCTGCAGGTGCCAGCCAGAGGCCCTTTGTCACGACCCCCAGAAAAAGGGCCCATGCAGAGCAGGATCCCTTAAGACATTGGGGTTTGAATCCCAGCTGAGCACCTGGAAGGAGTGGGAGACTGTGGAGTGGGACAAACTGACCAGGATGTGCTTGCATGGTACTATGAGCACGGCCCAAATAGTGTGGTTTGAGACACCTGGTCTGGGGAAGAGAGACTGGAGTGTCATCATTTTTCTCCCCATCACCAACATGGTAGCGTTCCAGGGAACAGGACAACAGGGCCTCAGTGGAAGTAGGAACCACTTACACCAAACCCTGCCCCTCCGTGCCTGGCAACTGTATATCTACATGAGCGAGATTGACACTGACTGAATCCCTCCTCCAGACCAGTACAGCCACCAGTTCCAAGGCACCATCAGACAACAGCCCAGCAGTTTTGCATTTTCTGATTTGGTTTTTGGTCAATTCATAAACACACACACACCAACACACACACTTAAAAAATTTTTTTTCTTCTTTCTTTCCTTCTCTATTCTGGTTGTTGGTTTAAGCAGGAATTTTTTTTTTTTTTTTTTTTTTTTTTTTTTAAATTTTTTTTTTTTCGACATTTATTTATTTTTGGGACAGAGAGAGACAGAGCATGAACGGGGGAGGGGCAGAGAGAGAGGGAGACACAGAATCAGAAACAGGCTCCAGGCTCTGAGCCATCATCAGCCCAGAGCCCGACGCGGGGCTCGAACTCCCGGACCGCGAGATCGTGACCTGGCTGAAGTCGGACTAAGCAGGAATTTTTAATCTATGCTTTTTACACCTCTTCTGTATCTCCTTTATTTTTTTTCTCTATCTCCATAGATTATGTTGTATGGTTTCTCTGATTCTCTGCCTGGTAATTTTTTTTCCTTCCCCTTCCCCTGTCATTTCTCTCTTTGTATGGTATAAGGCTTCCACCACCACTATCCCCCCTTTTAAATTTTTTCCAGGGTAACTTCACTGAACAAATCAAAGCACACCTGGTGGAAGGTCCAAACCACCACTACAAGTAGGGAGATAAAGTCACAACAACAGAGAGCATGCAATACACTCCAAAAACACCTCCTGAAGGGCCAGGCCCTGGACAGAATATAACCCATTTTTAACAAAGTAGTACTCACAGGGGCAGGACACATAACAAGTTATTAAAACAAGTAAAAGACATAAAACTAGCCAAAATCATAAAACAGAAGAATTCTCCTCAAAAGAAATTCCAGGAAGAAATGACATAGAATTGCTCAAAACAGATATAAACAATATATCTGAACAAGAATTTAGAATTATAGTCATAAGACTAATAGCTGGGCTTGAAAAAAGCATAGCAGACAGCAGAGAATCTATTGCTGCAGAGATCAAGGACCTAAGAAATAGTCACAACGAATTAAGAAATACAGTAAATAGAATGCAAAATAAGCTAGTTGCAGTGACAAGGATGGAGGAAGCAGAGGGGAGAATAAGTGAAATAGAAGATAAAATTATGGAAAATAATAACCAAAAAAAGAGAGTAAAACACTAAACCACAAGGGAGAATTAGAGATATAGGTGATTCAATGAAATGTAATAATATCCATATCATAGAAGTTCCAGAAGAAGAGAGAGAAAGGGGAAGAAGGTCTATTTGAACAAATTATAACTGAGAACTTCCCTAATCTAGGGAAGGAAGCAGACATCCAAATCCAGGAGGCACTGAGAACTCCCTTCAGAATTAACAGGAACAGGTTAACCCCATGGCATAATAGTGAAATTGGCAAAATACAAAGAGAATTCTGAAAGCAGCTAAGGACAAATGGGCCTTAACCTATAAGGGTAGACACATAAGAGTAGTAGCAGACCTATTCACTGAAATGTGGCAGGCCAGAAGGGAGTGGCAGGAAATATCCAATGTGCTGAACAGGAAAAATATGCAGCCAAGAATCCTTTATCCAGCAAGGCTGTCATTCAGACTAGAAGGAGAGATAAAGACTTTCCCAGACAAACAAAAACTGAAGGAGTTCATGACCACTAAACCAGCCCTGCAAGAGATCCTTAGGGGGACTCTGTGAGGGGATGGTGAAAAGACTACAAAGGACCAGAGAGATCACCACAAGCATGAAATCTACAGATAACACAATGACACTAAATCCATATCTTTCAAGGATCACTTTGAATGTAGATGGACTAAATGCCCCAATCAAAATACATAGGGTATCAGAATGGATAAAAAAAAAAGATCCATCTATATGCTGTTTACAACAGACTCATTTTAGACCTGAGGACACCTGCAGATCGACAGTGAGGGGATAGAGAACCATCTATCATCTACTGGAAGTCAAAGGAAAGCTGGAGTAGGAATACTTAGACAAACTAGATTTTAAACTAAAGACTAACGAGACTGTAACAAGAGATGAAGAAGGGCATTATATCATAATTAAGGGGTCTATCCATCAAGAAGAGCTAACAATTACAAATGTTTATTCCCTCAACTTGGAAGTGCCCAAATATATGAGTCAATTAATCACAAGCATAAGCAATCTTATTGGTAAGAATACTATAACTGTAGGTGACTTTAGTACTCTATTTACAACAGTGGACAACTCATCAAGGCAGAAAATTAATAAAGAAGCCATGGCCTTGAATGATACACTGAGCTAGATGGACTTGACAGATATAGTCAGAACTTTTCATCTAAAAGCATAATACATATTCTTGTCAAGTGCACATGGAACATTCTCCAATATAAATCACATACTGGATCACAAAATAGCCCTCAATAAATATAAAAGAATTGAGATCATACCATGCATATTTTCAGATCACAACACTATGAAATTTGAAATCATTCACAAGAAAACATTTGGAAAGCCTCTAATGCATGGAGGTTAAAGAACATCCTACTAAAGAATGAATGATTTAACCAGAAAATTAAAGAAGAAATTAAAAATACATGGCAACAAATGAAAATGAAAACATGACAGTCCAAATCCTTTGGGATGCAACAAAGGCAGTCCTAAGAGGAAAATACATTGCAATCCAGGCCTATCTCAAGAAAGAAGAAAAATCCCAAATACAGAATCTAACCTCACCCTCAAAGGAACTAAAAGCAGAGCATCAAAGAAACCAAAAAGTCTGCAGAAGAAGATAAATAATAAATATTAAAGCAGAAATAAACAATATAGAATAAAAAAAAACCAGAACAGATAAATGAATATAAGACCTGGTTTTTTGAAAGAATAAACAAAATTGATAAACCCCCAGCCAGACTTCTCAAAAAGAAAAAAGAGAGAACCCAAATAGACAAAATCATGAATAAAAAAGGACAGAACACAACCACCACCACAGAAATAATAATTATCAGAGAATACTATAAAAAATTATATGCCAACAAAGTAGACAATCTGAAAGAAATAGACAAATTCCTAGACAACCACACACTACCAAAACTCAAGTGGGAAGAAATACAAAATTTGAATAGACCCATAACCAGCAAAGAAATGGAGTCAGTTATCAAAAATCTCCCAACAAATAAGAGTCCTGGGCCAGATGGCTTCTACCAGACATTTAAAGCAGAGTTAGTATGTATTCTTTTCAAGATGTTCCAGAGAATACAAATGGAAGGAAAGCTTCTGGACTCATTCTATGAAGCCAGCATTACCTTCATTCCCAAACCAGACAGAGACCCCACAAAAAGGAGAATTACAGGCCAAGATCCCTGATGAACATGGATGCAAAAATTCTCAACAGGATACTAGCAAATCAAATTCAATAGTATATTAAAATAATTATTCACCATGATCAAGTGGGATTCATTTGTGGGCTGAAGGACTGGTTCAATATTCACAAATCAATCAAGGTTTTATATCACATTAATAGAAGAAAGCACAAGAACCATAAGATCCTGTCAATAGATGCAAAAAAAAGTATTTGGCAAAATACAGCATCTTTCTTTAAAAAAATTTTTTTTACATTTATTCATTTTTGAGAGAGAGAGAGAGAGAGAGAGAGAGTGCGAGCACACGCACGCACAAGTGGGGGAGGGGCAGAGAGAGAGGGAGACACAGAATCAGAAGCAGACTCCAGGCTCTAAGCTGTCAGCACAGAGTCTGATGCAGGGCTCGAACTCACAAACCACGAGATCATGACCTGAGCCAAAGTGGGACGCTGAACCAACTGAGCCACCCAGGTGTGCCTAAAATACAACATCTTTCTTAATAAAAACCCTCGGGGCGCCTGGGTGGCTCGGTCGGTTAAGCCTCCGACTTCGGCTCAGGTCATGATCTCACGGTCCGTGAGTTCGATCCCCGTGTCGGGCTCTGTGCTGACAGCTCAGAGCCTGGAGCCTGTTTCGGATTCTGCGTCTCCCTCTCTCTCTGCCCCTCCCCTGTTCATGGTCTGTCTCTTTCTGTCCCAAAAATAAATAAATGTTAAAAAAAAATTTAAAAACCCTCAAGAAATTTTGGATAGAAGGAACATACCTTAATATTATAAAATCCATATATGAAAGTCCCACAGATAGTATCATACTCAATGGGGAAAAACAGAGCTTTCCCCTGAGATCAGTAACATGACAGGGATGTCCACTCTCACCACTGTTGTTTAACATATTGTTGGAAGTCCTAGTCTCAGCAATAAGACAATAAAACGGAATAAAAGGCATCTAAATTGGCAAAAAGCAGCCAAACTTTCACTCTTCACAGATGACATGATAGTCTACATGGAAAGCCTGGAAGACTCCACCAAAAAAACTGCTAGAACTGATACAAAAATTCAGCAGAGTTGCAGGATATAAAATCAATGCACAGAAATCATTTGCATTTCTATATACCAACAATGAAGCAACAGAAAGAGAAATCAAGAAATCAGTCCCATTTACAATTGCACTAAGTACCATAAAATACTTAGGAATAAATCTAACCAAAGAGTTGAAAGATCTGTATGCTGAAAACTATAGAAAACTTATGAAAGAAGTTGAAGAAGATACAAAGAAATGGAAAAACATTCCATGCTCATGGATAGGAAGAACAAATATTGATACTACCCAAAGCAATCTACACATTCAATGCAATCCCAACCAAAATTGCACCAGCAGTCTTCTCAGAGCTAGAACAAATAATCCTAAAATTTGTATGGAACCACAAAAGTCCATGAATAGCCAAAGTAATGTTGAAAAAACAAAACAAACAAAAAAAACTGGAGGCATCCCAATCCTGGACTTTAGCCTGTGCTACAAAGCTGTAATCATCAAGACAGTATGGTATTGGCAAAAAAAAAAAAAGACACATAGGGCAACGAAATAGAGAATCCAGAACTGGAACCACAAATATATGGCCAACTAATCTTTGACAAAGCAGGAAAGAGTATCCAATGGAAAAAAGACGGTCTCTTTAGCAAATGTTGCTGGGAGAACTGGACAGCAACATGCAGAAGAATGAACCTGGACCACTTTCTTACACCATACACACAAAAAAACTCAAAATAGATGAAAGACCTACATGTGAGGCATCAAAACCCTGGAGGAGAATACAGGTAACAATCTCTTTGACCTCAGCTGCGGCAACTTCTTACTCGACACGTCTCAGATGGCAAGGGAAATAAAAGCAAAAATGAACTATTGGGACCTAAGATAAAACGCTTCTGCACTACAAAGGAAACAGTCAACAAAACTAAAAGGGAACCGATGGAATGGGAGAAGATATTTGCAAATAACATATAGGATAAAGGGTTAGTATCCAAAATCTATAAAGAACTTACCGATCTCAACACCTGAAAAGCAAATAATCTAGTGAAGAAATGGGCAGAAGACATGAAGGGACACTTTTCGGAAGACATCCAGATGGCCAGCAGACACATGAAAAGATGCTCAACATCACTCATCATCAGGGAAATACAAATCAAAACCACATTGAGATACCACCTCTCACAGTCAGAGTGGCTAAAATTAACAAGTCAGGAAAGAACAGATGTTGGCAAGGATGTGGAGAAACGGGAACCCTCTTGCACTGTTGGTAAGAATGCAAACTGGTGCAGTCTCTCTGGAAATCAGTGTGGAGGTTCCTCAAACAATTAAAAATAGAATTACTTTAGGACCCAGCAATAGCACTACCAGGTATTTATCCAAAGGATATAGGAGTGCTGATAGAGGCACTTGTACCCCAATGTTTATAGCAGCACGGTCACCAATAGCCAAATTATAGAAAGAGCCCAAATGTCCATCAACTGGTAAATGGATAAAGAAGATGTGCTAGGGGCACCTGGGTGACTTTGGCTCAGGTCATGATCTCGCGGTTGATGAGTTCACACCCCACATCTGGCTCTGTGCTGACAGCTCAGAGCCTGATGCGTGCCTCAGCTTCTGTGTCTCCCTCTCGCTCTCTCTTCCCCTCCCCCGCTCATGCTCTGTCTCAAAAATAAACATTAAAAAATATTAAATAAAAAGATGTGATACACAGACACACACACGATGGAATACTACGTGGCAATGAGAAAGAATGAAATCTTGCCATTTGCAAGAACATGGATGAAACCGAAGGGTATTATGGTCAGAGAAAGACATATATGTTTTCACTCATGTGGAACTTGAGAAACTTAACAGAAGACAATAGGGGAAGGGAAGGGGAAAAATAGTTACAGAGAGGAGGCAAACCATAGAGACTCTTGAATACAGAGAACAAACTGAGGGTTGGGGGGAGGGGAAGTTGGTGATGGGCATTGAGGAGGGCACTTGTTGGGATGAGCACTGGGTGTTGTATCTAAGTGATGAATCATGGGAATTTACTCCCAAAGCCAAGAGCACACTGTATACACTGTATGTTAGCTAACTTGACGATAAATTATATTAAGAAAAATAAAAGTTCTTGGACCGGAACGTGGGGGGAAAAAGAAACAAAACAGACGGGCAAAAGAGGAAAATAATGAGAGGGGTAAACCAAG
The DNA here is from genome assembly GCF_022837055.1 of Prionailurus viverrinus. Taxonomy (NCBI): domain Eukaryota; kingdom Metazoa; phylum Chordata; class Mammalia; order Carnivora; family Felidae; genus Prionailurus; species Prionailurus viverrinus. The sequence goes on from NC_062565.1 coordinate 9,309,006, forward strand.
AAATAGACTCTTATGTATAGAGAACAAACTGAAGGTCACCAGAGGGGAGGTGGAGGTGGGGAGGTGAAATAGGTGATGGAGATTAAGGGGGGGTACTTGTTGTGATGGTTGCCAGGTGTTGTATGGAATTGTTGAATCACTATAGTATACACCTGAAACTATATTCCACTGTCTGTTAACGAAGAGGAATTTAAATAAAAACTTAAAAAAACCCACGTGATCATTTCAATAGATGCAGAAAAAGCATTTGACAAATTTCAACAGCCATTCATGGTAAAAACTCTCAGCAGAGTATAGAGGGAACACACATTAAAATATTAAAGGCTGATATAACAAACCCAAAGTTAGTACCAGACAATAGTGAAAAGATGGTGACAAGGCAGGGATATCTGCTCTCGTCCCTTTTATTCAGAATACTGGAAGTCTTAACCACAGCAATCAGACAAGAAACAGAAATAAAAGGCATCCAAACTCGTAAAGAACTAAATCTGTCACTATTTGCAGATAATGTAATTCTGTATATAGAACACCCTAAGACTTCACAGAAAAACTATTAGAAAAAATACACTTACTAGAGTTGGAGATACAAAATGTATAGAAATCAGTTATGTTTTCATACTAATAACTAGCAGAAACTAACATTCAGAAAAGAATCCAATCTATAATTGCATCAAAAAGAATAAAATGTGTAGGAATAAATTTAACCAAGCGAGAAACCTATAAATCAACAACCAGAAAGCAGTGACGAACAAAACTGAAGATGACATAAATAAATCAAAAGATGCACCATCAACCGGAATTGGAAGAATATTCTTACACTGTCTATATTACATTGTCCATACTACCTATTACTCATAGCAATGTACAGATCGTATGCAATCCCTATCAAAATACCAACAGCATTTTTCACAGAACTAGAAGAAATACTCCAAAATTTGTATGTGCTCACAAAAGAGCCTAAATAACCAAAGTGATCTTGAGAAAGAAAAACAAAGATGAAAGGATCACAGAGTTCAAGCTAAAATACAAAAACTACAGAAATCAAAATAGCATGGTACTGGCACAAAAACAGACACATAGATCAATGGAACCGAAGACAGAGCCCAGGAATAAATCACACTTATCTGGTGATTTAATCTATGACAAAAAAGGGAAGAACACAAAAGAGGCAAAATGCAGTCCTTTCTGTAAACGGTGTCGGGAAACCTGGACAGTTATATGCATAAGAATAAAAGGAGACCATTTTCTCATACCATATGCAAAAATAAACTCAAAATGGATTAAAACTAAATATAAGATTTTATCATAAAATACCTAAATGAAAATATAGGACGTAAATTCTTGAACATAAGTCTTAGCAATATTTTTTTTTGACTGTTTTCTCAGGCAAGAGAATAAAAGCCAAAATAACTGAGACTACGTCAAACTAAAAAGGTTTTCTACAGTGAAGGAAACCATCAACAAATTAAAAGTACTGACCAGGAAAAGATATTTTCAAGTGATTTATCTGATGAGGAGTTCATATACAAAATATACAAAGAAGTCCTATAACAACACCAAAAGACAATCTGATTTTAAAATGGGCAGAGGACATGAATAAATATTTTTTTTTTAGTTTTTTTTTCTCGTTTTTTATTTTATTTTATTTTTATTTTTGAGACAGAGACAGAGCATGAATGGGGGAGGGGCAGAGAGAGAGGGAGACACAGAATCGGAAGCAGGCTCCAGGCTCTGAGCCATCAGCCCAGAGCCCGATGCGGGGCTCGAACTCACGGACCACGAGATGGTGACCTGAGCTGAAGTCGGACGCTTAACCGACTGAGCCACCCAGGCGCCCCAATAAATATTTTTTACAAGGACATATAGATGGCCAATAGACACACGAAAGGATACTCAACATCTGTAATCATCAGGGAAATGCACATCGAAACAATAATGAAATATCCTCACAACTATCAGAATAGCTAGTATCAAAAAGAAATAAGTATTTCTGATGATGCACAGAAAAAGGAACCTCTTACACTATTGGTTGAAAGGTAAATTGGTGTAGTCACTATGCAAACTGTGAAAATTTTTCAAAAAATTAAAAAGAGAAAAATCTAATGACTCAGTAATTTCACTTCTGAGTATTTACCCAAGGAAAATGAAAGCTGTAATTCAAAAATATATATATGCATTCATATATTTATTGAAGCATTATTTAGAACGGCCAAGATACAAAGCAACATAAGTGTCCATTGACAGATGAATGAATAAACATGTGGTATATACGTACAATGGAATATTAGTCATAAAAAGTAAGATGTTGGCATTTGCCACACACGGATGAACACACAGTGTATTATGCTAAGCCAGAGAAAGACAAATACCGTAAGATTTCTCTTGTACATAGAAACTAAAAAAACAAAACAAACAACAGTAATAGAAGCATGATGAAGAAAACAAACTTGTGGTTGCCAGAGACTGGGGGTGTGGGATGGGCAAAATGGGCAAAGGGGATTAAGAGACACAATATTCTAGTTATAATATAAATAAGTCATGGGGATGTAAAGTACAGCAATGGAAATACAGTCAATGTTACTGTAATAATTTTCTAAAGGTAATGGATGGTAACTGTGGTGACTGCTTCATAATGTAACAGAAATGTTAAATCACCATGTTGTATACCTGAAATTAATATTGCATGTCAACTATATTTCAATTTTTTCAGAAAGCCAGTATGTTACTGGCATAAAAGTCAACCCATGAACCAATGGAACAGAATAGACCAGAAATAAATCCATGCATTCACAATCAATTCATATTTGATAAAGTGGGGAAAGGATAGTCTCTTCAGTAAGTCATGCTGGGAAAACTAGAGAATATATGCAAAAAAAAATGAAATTGGACACCTAATTTATACCATTCACATAAATGTACTCAGATGGATAAAGACTAAAACAAGACCTGATGCTGTGAAACTCCTAGAAGAACACACAGTGAAGAAGTTCTTGGACATTGGTCTGGGCAATGGTTTATTGAATAGGATACCAAAAGCACAAACAATGGAAGCAAAAATCAATAAACAGTATACAACAAACAAAAGTGTATTCATAGTGATGGCACCAACATGACAACATAGGTCATGGCCGATTTGACTTCCTTTCATGAGAAGAGTAAGCAGCTATTAATGGACAAGACACAGCTGAGAAAACTGAGGACATGGGGTGAGGTCAAAGCATCCCAGAGCCACGGAGACCAAAACAGACTGCAGTAGAAGATTAAGGAGTGGCTACTTGCTGACCACATTTCCCCATCCCGTGCTGGTACCTCACAGAGAAGTCTCCACTGAACCTATGGTTCCTACAAGTGAGAAAAGAGAGCCTATAGTGGACATTCAGCTCCCCTATCATTGTGGGTCGCTTCTTGGGAGCCCCCAACTCCAGTCTTGCCCCTCGGCCCAGGGGTTGTGTAGGAATCTGCACGGCTTGACCACTGAGAATGTTATAATGGAGAAAGGGCAAGAAGCTTGCAGCCGCCAGCGCTTGGCTCTTGACTGAGTTCCTACCCACAGTGCCCGAGTAGTAGTCCCAACCGACATCTTTGCTCATCTTTGCTCAAAGACAGTGGCTCAGTCTGACCAAAGAACTCAGTGTAGTACAGGTGTGTCTAATTCATGACCTCAAATGAAGAGATTTTCTGGCCCTGGAACCCGGCCTGCCCCTACCCAGGCAGGACAGCTGAAGTATAGACGGGTGCACTGCTGAATACAGCTCCCAGCCTCACCTGACGGCAAAGGCTTTTCCCAAGACCTGAAAGTTGGGTAGCTCAGCAATACTAGAGCAAAGAGTAATGTGGGCAGAGCTGATCATCTGTAGTGTAACGCCAGTGGCACCAGCAAGGGAACCTGGGAAGTATTTCAGCTTGAGTGAAGACTACAAAGAGCCTTTCCAGGCTTCAAGTGATTCCCCCACTCCACTCAGGCAGGGGAGCGAATTCACAGCCACACCAACGAATGGGTTTAGTTTTCAGTCCCTTCTTGACCAGAAAGCTTGACAAGAAACACTCAGGAGGTTATTTGCAGCTAGTCCTCCCCCTGCTCCCCCACTTTGGCAGGGGACCTAATTCAGAATGCCCTGACTGATAAGAACTCTTGGCCAGAGCACCTGAAAGCTGTGTAGCACAGCATCCCTCCAGGAGGCAGACTGATCACCCACAGAGCAAAGACATTGGCTCCATCCGGCCGGGGAACCTGGGGAGCCGGTCAGCTTGCATCAAGACCATGAATACTGACATCATGCAGGCTTGGAGTTGGCTCCCTAGCTTCACTCATGCAGAGGAGCTAATTAACAACCCCACCCACTGTCTACTGTACCTCTTGGTCCCTCCTGACTGGAAAGCTTGGCCAGATCATTAGGAAGCTGTGTGCATGAGCAGAGAGAACAGCAGTTAGATCTGATTGTCTGCGGAGAGAAGCCGGTAACACTGTTCAGTCAGAGAACCTGAGATGTCAAGACAACAAATAGAGAGACTTTCTGGCCTGGCGTGCAGTTTTCCCATTCTTCCAAGGCAGGGAGACTAATTAGTAGTTCTGCCCGTGCTGAATATAGCTTTCAGCCTGCCCAACTAGGGAACCTAAACAGAGCACAAAGGAAGCTGCATAGACCATCCAACAGCCCTGCTCTGGCACTTGCTCACTGACACTTGAGCAGAGTTTGAAGGCCATGGCTTTCCTTGTCTGCAGAGCAAAACCAGTGGCCCCATCTGGCCATGGTATTCAGTGCACAGTTTTACTTGATCCAGGTCTCCAAACAATGGGCCATCCAGGCCCTGGGACTGTCCTGCTGACCTACCAGGGCAAGAGGCTCATTCATGGGCCCACATAATGCTGAGTATAGTACTCAGTCCCAACCATCTAGTAAGCCTGACCAGAAAATCCAGGCAACTGTGAAGCTCATCCTAAACCTTGCTAGGGGAGGAAACAAATCCAGAAGTTCTATCAAATTGTTCCCAGCTTCTGGCACCCTCCTTTCCCCTCAGAGCTCAGGCAGTGGCTTCACCCCAAAATAAGCCCTTAGAGCAAGCTCCACCTGCCCAAAGATGTCATCAGCAGACATGTTCAGAAATCCAAACTGAGCTGACTACTCTGAACAGTCTGCCAAAGCAAAACTGTGAATTCTGAAAGAGGAGACGGTTTATTCAATTGTGTAGATACCAAGGTAAGGAATCAAAGATCAACACAGATCTGGTAAACATGACACTCCCAAAGAAAACTAATAAAGCGCCAATAACTAAGATGGAGATCCATAAACTATAAGACAAAAAATTTAATTTAAAAAAAATTTTTAAATTTTATTTAAATCGTAGTTAACATATAGAGCATTAATGATTCAGGAGTAGAATTTAGTGATTCATCACTTACATGTAACACCCATGCTCATCCCAGGAAGTGCCCTCCTTAATGCCCATCACCCATTTAGACCATCCCTCCCATCCAACACTCCTCAAGCAACCCTCAGTTTGTTCTCTGTATTTAAGAGTCTCTTATGGTTCACCTCCCTTTCTCTTTTTATCTTATTTTTCCTTCCCTCCCACTATGTTCATCTGTTCTGTTTCTTAAATTCCACATAGGAGTAAAATCATATGACATTTATCTTCCTAAGACTTATTTTGCTCAGCATAATACAGTCTGGTTTCATCCATGTCATTGCAAAAGGCAAGATTTCATTATTTTTCATCACCAAGTAATATTCTATTACACCCATCAGTCGATGGGCATTTGGGCTCTTTTCAAAATTTGGCTATTGTTGAAGTGCTGCTATAAAATTGGGGTGCATGTACCCCTTCAAATCAACATTTTTGTATCCTTTGGCTAAATACCTAGTAGTGCAATTGTTCAGTTGTAAGGTAGTTCTATTTTTAATTTTTTGAGGAACATCCATACTGTTTTCCAGAGTAGTTGCACTACTTTGCATTCCCACTAGCAGTGCAAATGTGTTTCCTTTTCTCTTAATCCTCACCAACATCTGTTTCCTGAGTTGTTACTAATCTTTCACAAAGCAGGAAAGAACATCCAATGGAAAAAAGACAGTCTCTTCAGCAAGTGGTGCTGGGAGAACGGGACAGTGACATGCAAAAAAACAAACCTGGACCACTTTCTTATACCATACACAAAAATAAACTCAAAATGGATGAAAGACCTAAATATAAGAGAGGAGGCCACCAAAATCCTAGAGGAGAACACAGGCAACAACTTCTTTGACCTCAGCCATAGCAACTTCTGACTAGACATGTCTCCAGAGGCAAAGGAAAAAAAGCAAAAATGAACTATTTGTACCTCATCAAGATTAAAACCTTCTGCAAAGCAAAGGAAACCATCAACAAACTAAAAGGCAACTGGTGGAATGGGAAGAGATATTTGCAAATGACATACTGGATAAACTATTAGTATCCCAAATCTGTAAAGAACTTACCAGACTCAACACCCAAAAAACAAATAATCCAGTGAAGAAATGGGCAAAAGACATGAACAGACATTTTTCCAAAGACGACATCCAGCTGGCTAACCTATACATGAAAAGATGCTCAACATCACTCATCATCAGGGAAATACAAATCAAAACCACAATGAGATACCATCTCATGCTTGTCAGAATGGCTAGGGTAATCTTTTAAAAAAAATTTAGTGAGCCACAAGAGCACACAGAGAAGTAAATTAAATTAGGAAGACAATGCATAAAAAATGAGAAGTTTAAGAAAGAAATGGAAACTACTAAAAACAAAAGAACAAAAAGAAAACAAGTCCTAGAGAGAAAAAGTGCATTGATTGAAGAATTCAATAGAAAGCTTCAAAACAGACTTGTCCATGTAAAATCAAAAATCCATCAAAAAGAGAAGAAACAGCAAGTATTGTAAAGATCCAGAGAAAAAGAAACTCTTGTGCACTGTGGGTGGGAATGTAAATTGGTACAGCCACTTTGGAAAATAGGGTAGTTTCCTCGAAAAATTAAAAATAGAAATGCATATGATCCATTAATTCTACTACTGGGTATTTACCCGAAGAATATGAAAACACTAATTCAAAAAGATATGTATGATATTTATGCCCTACATTTATGGCGGCATGATTTACGATTGCCACGATATGGAAGGAACCCAAGTGTCCATTAACAGATGAATGGATAAAGGAGATGTGATACACACACACACACACACACACGAATATCACTCAGCCATAAAAAGAGTAAGATCTTGCTATTTGCATAACATGGATGGACTAGAGGATATTGTTGCTAATTGAAATAAATCAGAAAAAGGCAAATACTATATGATTTCACTTAATATGTGGAATCTAAAAAACAAAAGAAATGAACAAAAAACTCAGACTCTTAAACACAGAGAGCTGGTAGCTGCCAGATAGAAGGCAGTGGGAGGATGGGAAAAATAAAGAGGATGAAGAGGTACAAATTTCAGGTATAAAGTAAGTAAGTCACAGATATGAAAAGTACAGGATAGAAAATATAGCCAATAACATAATAACTTTGTATGGTGACTACGCTTCTCATGGTGAACACTGTATGATGTATAAAACGGTCAGATCAAGATGTGGTATACCTGAAATGAATGTTGTATGTTAATTATACTTTAATAAAATAAATAAGATAAATGGCAAGAAGACAGTGTATTCAGAGAGTTTAAGTGTAGGGTCTCCTTGAAAATGCAATCTCGCCACAACTTTCAGAAAATGAATAGCTTTTCGCTACTACTAGCCTTCTACGTTAAGAAAATAAAGTGGTTCAAAGTATCAAAAGCAAAACCCACAGGTGAATAAATAAGTTATGGTATACATATGCAATGAAATATCATTCAGTCATAAAGAAGGAAACCTTCCCATGTGGGAAAACAAAAGTGAAGTCAGACAGAGGTAGACAAATATCTTATGATCTCACTTACATATGAAATCTAAAAAAGACAAAAACCAAACTCACAGAAAGACAAATCATATTTATGGTTAATAGAAGTGGGAGGTTGTGGGAGGGGTAATAGGATGAAGTGGTCAAAAGGTACAAGCTTCCAGTTATGAGATAAACAGATACTAGGGATGTAATGTACAACGCAATAACAAACCTTAAGTCAGACAGAGGTAGACATATGAAAATTTGTTTTCATATGAAAGTTGCTTAGAGAATACCTCCTAAGAGTTCTCAAGGAAAAAAAGTTTTTTTCTGGTTTTTTGATAGATCTATGAGATGGATGTCAACTGAACTTGTAATCATTTCAAAATAAATGTTAGTCAAATCATGCTGTACGCCTTAAACTTATACAGTGCTGTATGTCAACGATCTCATTAAAACTGGAAAAATTGGGGCGTCTGGGTGGCTCAGTCAGTTAAACATCCAACTCTTCATTTCAGTTTAGGCCATGATCTCATGGTTCATGAGTTCAAGTCCTGCAAAGGGCTCTGTGCTGACAGTATGGAGCCTGCTTGGGAGTCTGTCTCTCTCTCTCTCTCCCTCTTTCTCTGCCCCTTCCCTGCTTGTGCTTGCATTCCCTCTCTCAAAATAAATAAATAAACTTTAAAAAAAAACTAGAAAAGTTAATAAAGTAATGAAAAGTCTCTTCATGGCAAAAAGAAAATCAAAAATTGGAAAGGCAATCAACAGAATGGGAGAAAACATTAGCAAATGACATATTGAATCAGGGGTTCAAAACCAAAATATATAAAGATGTCGGACAACTCAATAACAAAAACCACACAATCCAATTTAAAAATGGGCAATTAAACATTTTTCCAAAGTAGACATTTAAAGGACAACAGGTACACGAAAAGAGGTTCAGCATCACTCATCATCAGGCAAATGCAAATCAAAGCCACAGTGAGATATTGCCTCACACCTGTTAGAAGGGCTATGAGCAGGAAGAGGGGATAATAAGTGTTAATGAGGGTGTAGGGAAAATGGAACCCTTGTGCACTGCCAGTGGGAATGAAAATCGGTTCAGCTACTATGGAAAACAGTACGGAGTTTTTCTAAAAATTAAAAATAGATCCAGCAATTCTAAGTATCTACCCAAATGAAAGCAGAATATCAAAGAAATACACGCAGTTACCATGTTCATTGCACCATATTCACAATAGCCAAGATATGGAAAGAACCTAATGCTTCCAATGGATGAGTGGATGAAGAAGTTGTGGTATCAGCCCACAACTGAACATTATTCAGCGAAACGAAAGAAGGCAATCCTGCTGTTTCTAACAACACGGATGGACCTTGAGGGCATTGTGCTGCATGAGAGGAGTCAGAGAAAGACAGATACTGTGGGAGATCACTTCCGTGTGTAATGTAGAAAGACCAACTCTTAAAAACAGGGTAGAATGACAGTTACCAGAGGTTGGGGATCTGTGGACTCGGGGAAATGTGATTTGGGGTACAAAGTTGGAATGTGTAGATATATAAGTTCTGGAGATCTAGTGCACAGCATAACGATTTATAGACAAAAATACTGTATTATAAATTTCAAAGTTAAGAAACTAGACCTTAATTGTTCTCACCACACACATGTAAATAAATTATGTGACAAGAAAAAAGGTGTTATTTAACAGTATGGTGATAATTATATTGTACTATATAAATGTATCAGATCAACACATTGTGTACCTTAAAGTTATATAATGTTACATCAACTGTATGTCAATACAAACTAATAAGGGGTAGTTGAGAATTGGTGCTACTGGATACCTAGCATTTAGAGTTGGAAGGAGACAGAGATTTTATCATTTGGCTTGTTTGGCAGAGGAGGAAATGGAGGTCAAGATAGGTAAGTCACATAATTAAGTAAGGAGAGGAATCTTTATTAGGACACAGGTTTCTTGACTCTTAGACCTGTGTTTTCTTCATTGTTCATGCTGTGTCTTGAGAGACTCAGCACGGTTCTCTATTGGGATGCACCTAGATAAAAAGTCTCTCCTTTAGCAGGGATGGTAACAACTCAATTGAATATCTAAGGTGAGTGGGTTACTAGGGAGGCCCAACTCCTGGAATGGGGGCGCTCTAGGTGGCCTCCTCAGTCATCAATCTACATGTTGTCCCAAAGAGCACAGGGCACAACTCCAGGACGAACTTGGATCTTGGACAGCGAGCCCTCTAAGGGCAAGGGCCATGACTTCTGGGTCTTTCTGTCCCACAGAAAGGGCAGAGATGCCCTCAGTCAATGTTGACTGCATCAGTGAATATAGGCAACCAGCTCCCTTTCTGAAAAATTGAACATCTATGTTACTTCTTTTATTCTTTGGTGAGATTTCAGTTGACCCAGTTCTTCTGCAGACCTGCTCTTGGGGTCTAGGGGCTTAACCCCAGAATTTTCATTTCTCCCTCAGTTCTCCATCCCTCCCATCTTTGTTTTATTTCAATGAACTTGAAACTGCTGTTACCTGTAATCAAAAGACACATTTTTTGTTTTCTTTGGAATTTACAATGGGCAGATGTCATTTTCATGAAAACATTTTAAAAAATAATAAACAAGTTACTCTTGCATAACTGGTTAAAAACATCCTCCACATCTGGCTTTCATTAAATACTGTGATAAACAGTGGGGCAGTGTGAAGTTTTGAGATTGAGATTCAGACACTGCTTCTCCCATTTCTTCATTGCAATCTTATGAGCACATGACTTGGTGTTTTATGACTCACTTTCCCATTACTAGCAAATGCATTAAAGAGTGGAGTTAAGGTGGGGAGACATGTGTGCATATAATTAAGCTCTTCTTTGAGAATTAATGAAATATATAACAGTTTGACCACTTTTGTCCTGATGGCCCTGGATAGAGGTTTGTTTTTCATAAGGGAAGGTCACGTGGAAGGCAGGAGGAAGCCCTTGTCCTGACTTGCTATTTACAACCTGGGAAGAGGTCCTCTGTCAGTAAGACCTACTCAGCCTGGATACAGTGCTCCCATCCCGGAGGTAAGCACAGTCGGGCCATGGGAGGCCTGAGGTTTGTTTCCTGATCCCCCTGAACTCCAAGGTGAGTTGGACCCTAGATGGAGGTTCAGCAAAACTGCTTTGGGAGTTTTCCTAAGTAGGGTTGAAGGACTCAGCTGCAGAGGTAGGGGTGGGTCTCTGGGCCTGCACACTGGTTGAAGACCTTCGCAGGAATCTGGGGTCTGAGGACTGTGAAACCCAGGTTAGCCCAAGTCAGCCAGGAAGGAGCTCCAGCTCTGAGTAAATGGAGAAATAGGTCAGCAGATCCAGGTTAAGGATCTGGGTTGGGGGTAAGGGGACAACACACTGGACACCGGCCTCAGAAGACCTTCAAAGACCCAGCTCTTCCCTATACTGCTACACACAGCCCTCAGCTCACACACTTGGGTGCTACCTAAGAAAAGTGGGCAAAGGGAACATATTAGTTAGGGTTCTCTAGAGAAATGGAACCAGTAGGACACCACTCTCTTAGTCTCTGTGTCTGTCTCTATCCACCATTGGTTAGCTGGAGACCCAGGAGAACCAACGGTATAGTTGTAGTCAGAGTCTGAAGGTAGGAGAAGACTGATGTCCTGCTCAAAGACAGGCAGAAAGAGAATTTTCTCTTATTCAAGTCTTTTTGTTCCAGTCGAGCGTTTATGAGATTGGGTGAGCCTACCCACACTGTTGAGGACAATCTGGTTTGCTCAGTCTACTGATCAAGATGTTAATCTCATCCAGAAACACCCTCACAGACACACCCAGAATAACATCTCACCAAATCTCTGGGCACCCTGTGGCCCAGTCAAGGTGGCACATAAAACTATCACAGGGAGCCATCAAGAAACAGCAGTTTTCCTAAAGGAGAGTATTAGTTGAAGGAACTATTTATGTGATCTGATTGGACTAAGTTTAATCAATACTGGAGACTTAAAGGTTTTTTGTTGTTTTTTTTCATTTCATCCTACAAAGTGAATTGAAAGGGAAAAGGTGAGCTCCAAGAAAATAAAATTTACATTTCCTCTGCACCTTCAGTCACAGATGAAGACCACGTGTGTGGTCACGCTATTCCTGTTGCATAGTCGGTTTTTCCCATACAAACACAGATCACGGACAGCTTTCTGGATTAATAAATATAGATCTCCCTAAAAGCTATTTTTAATATTTGTTTAGGATTTCACGGTCTGTAAATATCACAATTTGAATACCCAGGCTCCTATTGATGGACATTTAGGTTGTTTCTAACTTTTCACCCTTCTAGAAAATGCTGTGACGAACATCAACGAGATGGATTTAAATACACATAGCTCACCCACAAAAGCTTTCAGATTCCCAACAAAAACAGGGTTTTTTTTGCTATGTGACAGAGAAAAGTATTTACATTATAAATATTTAGATTAATATATTATTAATATTACAATAAAATATTGTATTTATTCTTCATACATGAAAGTATGGTAGTAAAAAGAATAGGAATTTGACAACGTGGCAGTGGGGACGCACAGGATCGGGGGCTTGTGCACGCCTGACCACTTGTCCCTGCCCAACCACCCTGGTGAGATAATGGAGCATGAATTGGGGATCATTCATGCCTCTCAGAAAGTTCTATTCACCTGCCATGCACGGGGTTTCCACCCTGCACTTGCCATAGCCGACTCCCAAGGGCTCGCTTGGGGCAGACAGACAGGAAGAGGGTGAGGCTGCGCAGGAAGCATGCTTCTGCCTTCCTACCGAGATAATGAACCTGAGGCGGCCAGAGAGGCTGGGGCCACCTGAAGAATGGCCAGCAGCCCTATCTAAAGCATCCAGAGTGCAGGCTGCCATGGGCGAGCTCTGTTTATCGAGAGCCACATGCTCTCGATTGCAGGCTACTGTATGGCTTCAATTAGACTTTTTGACTGATGGCCAGCTTAATGAGCCTATTTAGGGAGGGTCATTCAACATGGCAATTACACCTATAAATCTATTTGCAGCAGGACTCGAATAACCTTCTGCACCTAGCCCTGTATAAAACTGATGTCTGATTAATTAACATTAATTTCCCTGCCGTATGGAACCAGCTGCAGTTGGTGTGAATGCTTCCAGCTCCTCTCTGCAGGCCCTGTGTGAATGGCAGAGGTGCTCTGGGGGGGGTGGGGTGGGGGTGGGGGTGCGCTTCAGGGGCTGGGGGGTGGGGAAAGCTGGTCGTCATGTAGTTGCTATTCCAAAGAAGTTCTTGGTTTCTCTTCCAGCACTCCGTTCTTTCTCTGGTCCTATTTGATTGATGTTCCAGGGCAGTGTCATATATAGGGGGCAAAATTCAATTAATTGGATATGAAATATTTATAACCCTGCTGTATGTGTCTATCAGGGAAGAACCCTTAATAGATCTTCTCATTAGTATGAGCTGGTGACTCATTTTTCTGCTTTCACAGTCATTTGGAATTAAAATCCAATTAATCTAATATCCCTGTGAATGTTATTAAATTATTGGAAAAACTGCATTCAGGAGATAGGGTGAGGGGAAGAAGCTGGCCTCGCTGGTAGTCATTTCCTTTCTGCAAAAGCACACAATGCTGGGGGGACCAACCCCCTTCCCCGGGGCTCTTTTAGCCTTTGAGTTGTGTCTACTCTTGGCAAATAAAGCACAGGATTATGAATCAGGAGCTCGCGGCTGCCAACATGGAGGCTTCCAGAGTTTATACCACCACCACCAACCAGGTTCTGAAACTGCCAAAGCATTTGCAGGATTGTAATTAAGTGAAAAGGTAAGACTTTGCGGTTTTAAGCGGCTCTAGAGGACTCTTTTTAAGGTAGAAGCAGTATGGAGAATGAAGAGTAAATCAGAAGCTTCGAGGGTCCATGTAGTTCTAGAATACTGTGATTTTAGGAGTTCTTAATCTGGGTGCCCTGAAGAAAAAAAATCAGTAATAACCACCTATGATGTCATAGGAATGCTAAGTAGACCACAAAGGCAAAGGCTCCTCCTTATACTTGGAAAACCAGGGACCATCACGGTCATTAACAAATGTCCACGTCACAGGGCAATTTGTCCAATGGCTATGGGGGCACTTGAAATTGTTGCATTTTTGCGGGGCGGGGTGGGGGAAAGGGGAGAGGCAAAGATACCAGCAAACAGTGTTCTGAGGCTTTGCCAATTGATGGATATTATAAAATCTTGGTGCGTTATTTGGAGGTTGCAAACTCCAAACTTTAGTTGTGCCTGTGACGTGATTTTAAAAACCAGCAACAAGGCTCTCAAATCCCTCCCTCCTTGCTAAATCCAACGCTGCAACTGGGTAAATATGGAGTTCCTACAACACGCCAGGCTCTGTGCCACGGGTTCCAGGGCTGGGTATTACTTATGCATATTTACAACCAGAAATGTTCCCCAAAAGATGCGATGATAAAGAATTGGCCCCTGACTGAAGGAGCTTCCTGAGATGAAAATACATAATTTAAAATAGGATGGGTTTAACCACTTTGCTAGAGGAGTGCAGCAAATAGACCTGGAGTAGAGCTTCCTGGAGGTGGTGAGTGATTGGATGCGTTCCTAGTTTTTAACAGTTTCCTGTATGTGTCTTGTCGCCCCTCCTACACAATAAACTGAGGGATAGGACTGCCTCTTATATTTTCTATCGTATCTCATCTGAAGTAAACGCTCTGCTAAAGAATGTAGTTGATACCTGATAAAAATTTGTTGAAGGAAAGGTTACCTAGCTTTTAGTTTCTGAAGCAAATACTTTTCCAGATGTAATCTATTCCATGGCTTTTCATTTCCTCTTTGCTCTTGGCTCTCAAAAATGGCTTCTCTGATTGTAAACATCGCTGGTGGGAATGTAAATTCATAACCCTCTATGGAGGGCCATTTAGCCGTATCTATTACAATTTATGGATGCATTTACCCTTTTGACTCAGCAATTGCATTTCTGGGAATTATTCTATAGATAAATTTGCACATATGTGAAATTCTATATATACAAAATTATTCATCGCATTAATGTTTTTAGTAGTAAAAGTTCAGAAACAAACCAGATGTCTGCCATTAAGGGATTAAATAAATTATGGTACATCCATACAACAAAATATTATACAGTTAGATAAAAAAGGGAGAATGTTCTCTACGCATCGATATGAAAAGGTCTTTGAGAGAAATTAAGTGAAAATGCAAAGTTCAGAACAGAACTTCTGGACAATGACAAGGGATTAGGCAGAAGTTAAAGAAGAGAAACATTCAACTATGCTTCAGTTTTTAAAAAATGAGAAATGTTTTCCATTCTATCATTTTTTTTCAGTACTTAAAAATTTTATTTAAAAGCTAACAGACAGTAGGAAGGGTGCCTGGGTGGCTCAGCCGGTTGTGTTGGACTCTTGATTTCAGCTCAGGTCATGATCTCAAGGTTCATGAGATTGAACCCCATGTTGGGCTCCACACTGACGACACTGAGCCTGCTTGCGATTCTCTCTCCCCCACTCTCTCTGCCCTTCCCCGACTAGCATGCGCGTGCGCACGCACACCTGTGCTGTCTCTCTCTCAAAATAAACTTAAAAAACAGCTAACAGTAAAGTTGACTTTGGGGCGTATGGTTCTATGAATTTTAATACATGGGACCATCATGTAACTATCACCACGCGAAGGATACAGAGTAGTTTTATCCTCCCTCCAAATTCCTTTTGTAGTTATATCCTCCTGCCCACAACCACTGGCAACTACCGGTCAGTTACGCATCGCTATAGTTTTGTCTTTTCAAGGAGGTCTTATAAATGGAATATTGCATTCTGAGAAGGACTTAATTTTCCTAGCAGGAGGCTGTCGATTCAAATTGTTGTGTGCAAAAGTAGCTTGTTCCTGTTTGTTACTGAGTACTATTCCATGGCATGGATGTGCCATAGTCTACCCATTCATCTGTTGAAAGACATTTTGGTTATTTCCATTTTTGGCGACTGTAAATGAAACTGCTCTAAAAACATATGCACATTTTTGTAGGAACGGCTTTTCGTTTCTATAGGGCAAGTACTCAGAAGTTGGGTTCCTGGGCTCTATCGCAAGTGTATGTAGACGTTTGTGAGAAACTGCCAAACTCTCTTCTAAAGTAGCTGTATTCTTTCTCCATTCCCGCCAATAATGTAGGAGAGTTCTGGTTGCTTCACCATCCCCACAGTACTTGGTAAGGTCAGGATTTTAGATTTTACCCATTTTAATAGGTCATTGTGGTTTTAATTTGAATTTTCCTAGTGGACCACGAGGTGCTTATTTGCCATTCTTACGTCCTTTATCCTTAAAAAAAATTGTTTAATAGTTTATTTTTTGAGAGAGAGAGAACACACAGGGGAGGGGCAGAGAGAGAATCCCAAGTAGGCTCCACACTATCAGTGAAAAGCCCAACGTGGAGCTCGAACTCACGAACTGGGAGATCATGACCTGAGCCGAAATCAAGAGTTGGATGCTTAACCAACTGAGTCACCCAGACGCCACTGTCCCCTGTCATTCTTATTTCTTCTGTCCTTGGTGAAGTGTCTGTTTACATTGTACATATATACCTATAGCTTTTAAACGATGTGAATATATTGCTTATCTGAAAATCAAGTTTTAGAAATGGCTGCCTTATCCTCAAGTCCCCAAGGCCTATTTCCCTTTTTGGGAAGAGATTCCGGGTAATGTAAATCACCTCATAATGACCTGGCTTTTCTCCATTTTGAAAGTGAGAGTGATAATCCTTAGTTCATTGACCCAGAGATGCCTCTCACGGGAAAGGTACGTGACCCAAAGAGCTAAAACAAAAAGTGAAATCTTGGATTCTGAAACACTGTTTGGGTAACAATCCCATGAATGTCCCTGCTTCTGACTGTGGTGCCCAAACCCTCAGTGGACGACCGGAACTTTTGCCCAGATACACGTAGCCATTATTTTGTATATACCTTTCTGGGGGTTAAATTCACACTTGGCAGAAATTTACGTAAACAAGCCAACCTGACGTTTCCCGCTATCACTAGAAATTTGCAATTCCTTTTGGACCATCCTGAGGACCTTCTCTGGAGCCATTCTTTCTCTTTTTTACTGGTGGGAGCATGGGGTCCTATTTGTCCTAAGTCCACTTGGCAGGAAAATCTGTCACTGGCACTTGAATTGGTAGAAAATGAACGCACAGCCTCCCAGTGGCCCAATTTAATTCGAGTCGGCAAACACTTCAAATGCTCACTTTATGCCTGCACTAGAAGTACCCAAACCATCTCTGGTCTCAAGAACTCATCTGAAGCCTCACTCGTTATAAAGAGCATCATGTGGACAGGCCAGGAGGTGTAAAGGCCGCGGGCATTCTCATTTTACAGATGAGAAAACTGAGGCCCAAAGGGGTTAGGCAATAATACGCAGGAGAACCGGAATTTGAACTCAGGCTTACCTGACTCTCTTTCTCACACAGCAGTGATTGGTCTTCAAACTTGTTATGCTTATTCATAAATACACAACTTTATTTGCCACGTTCAGGGAAAACTTAGGCTAGAATACAGGATCTCTAAAAAAAGTAGAGAAGTAAATATCCTCATCCCCCTCAGAATAACTTTTAGGGAGCTAAGTCTCCGTATTTTTAAATTAAAAACCATAAGCCTATCACAGTAAGTAAGACCATAAATCAAACCAATCCTAAGTGGCTAAGCAGCTTCCCACAGAGAGTAGGTCC